>NC_080796.1:11943501-13293348 GCF_028018385.1 Neofelis nebulosa | reverse complement strand
ACATTTCTTTGAAAAACTTTTTAAGACATGGCCTAAAATATGAAATTTGAAACATCACAGAATTATTTTCACATATGCCAATCTGGACATATCACAGGCTCTGGGTTCAGATATTTCTAAATCCTTTAAAGTTTACAGTTGATACAACACTGACCAGTATGATTTTACATTCTTTTCAATTGTATTTCAAAAGCTAAGACTTTTTATTTTCTTTTTCCACTCAAGATATTATAATTTTCTTAAATAGAAATGTCATGACATCAAAGACACCCCAATTAGCCACTAGACCAAAAAAGTGTCTGTTTTTCTTACTGCTGTTTTATTACCTACCCAATGTAACTGTTTTAATACCTTATCACTGACTAAAAGATCCTAGCTTTGTCCTTCCAGATAAGATGTAATAAGATATAAATGTGTATCTTGAGAGAATGTGCATTAACAATCCTGGATCACAAGGTGGAACACAGAACATGAACTCAGTAAATCAGGATTACACAGATTACAGTGCACAATATATCAAATACACGGTACAGTGGCCTTGTATATACTACTGAAAATAATCCAGTAGATTCCAGCCATCCCCTGGCAGCTTGCAAGCAAGCAGATAAAGACTATTTCTGAGAGCCAGACTAGACGTGGAAGAAGCCAGAGGCTGGGAAGGAAAAGGCCTTGACTTCTTCTCCTGCCATAGCTGTGTGAACAGGGCACATGATTTCATATCTTGCCCTTAGTTACCTGAAGTGAGTAACCCTTCCAGCCTTTGAATGCCATGGTTCGAATTATTTAATACACTGCTGTTATGTATGAAGAAGGCCCACATCACATACCTCAATTTATCCTAGGGGATTTCATTAAACTGAACTCAAGGTACTTTTTGCATGCAGAAAACTGCATGTTTATCAAGTTCTGGATTCAAGGCAGAAAACAAAGTTTATCTTTAGACATGGCATCTTATAGTGGTTTTTTAGACGTGCTTAAGTAATGGTACTTGGCTTGCATCTCACGTAAGCCCCTCCTGTTACGTACTGAGGAGCAGAACCACAGCACTCGTGTTAAGGACCAGACGACCAGTACAGAAGGAACTGCTCCACGCTACTCGGGGACACACAGCTTGCGTTACGGCTCATGGTAAGACAGGAGAAAAGTGTAACACTTCTCTTGTGCTAAACAGAGACGGGTGAGCAAACAGGCAACGCGGCAGAAGAGATCTGATCGCGCTACGCGTCACAGAATGCAGCACAAAGGAAATGTGAATTGAAGAGGTAGGGCCATAAGGAACGACAGGAAAACGATAGGTAAACATAAACCAGAAGACAGCAGTCAGTTTTAAAACACCTGCAAAAACTGCAGGAACCACCAGTGAAAGCCTGAAGCGCAGAAGGAAGATGGCGCTGATAAGGGAATCACTGTCCATTCGTTTGGAATCGCGATTGTATGTTACCTATCTTAAGCCTACGACCGTTCCTACCACAGTTCTGACCATCATCACCACAGCCACTAACCGGGAGGGAGGGAGATGTGAGTGCAGGGGAGGCAAGCAGCAGCGGGAAGGCGACAGGAGGAATAAAAAGTGAAAAAATAAAATAAGGAGCATTGTTCGGGGTCTTGTAGGCCACAGAGAGGTAGATTCCAAACTATGAACATAGGACTGCAGACCAACCTTCCCCTCACTCTCCCCCCAAGACTCAGCTCACTTGGATGCTTGCTGACAAGAAATTTTTAAGTCTTTTAACAGCAGGCTTCCCCACACTGGCCCTTCCAGCCACACCCAGGGGTGAGGCCGATTATGAAGTAATGATACCATGCTCACAGGAGACATACAAATATCTGGGTCACATCTCTGGCCATGCACATACTCTCACTGGCTGCAGCTCTGAATACGAAGGTACAGACAAATATACTAGAGGCAGTTAAATTCGCTGGGGAGGAAGTAACTTTTGGAACTGTTACATTCGATGATTGCTAATTACTTTAGCTCAATGATAGCACAGGGCTTCAGGAGATAATGCTCACAACCAGTTACATGTCTATAGCCCAGTGTGACCCATATGTGCTTAGTGATTATCTCATGGATCCATCTTCTTCCACTGAAATATACCATGGATTAGTCTTCACCTGCCCCAACCACAAACAGATTGAACCTTAAAAAGTATATGAGGGGCGCCTGGGTGGCTCAGTCGGTTAAGCATCCGACTTCGGCTCGGGTCATAATCTCGCGGTCCGTGAGTTCGAGCCCCGCGTCGGGCTCTGTGCTGACCGCTCCGAGCCTGGAGCCTGTTTCAGATTCTGTGTCTCCCTCTCTCTCTCACCCTCCCCCGTTCATGCTCTGTCTCTCTCTGTCTCAAAAATAAATAAACGTTAAAAAAAAAATTAAAAAAAAAAAAAGTATATGAGACATTTCTAAATAAATGGGAAAGAAAGGGTAAAACGGCAATTATTTCACTTAGCCCTGAAAGGAATAATAAAAGGTATACTGCTTTTCTTCAGGTTAAGGGCTTTGAATCACGTGAGGATATTTAAGAATCAGCCACACACTTTTAGCAGTTCAATGTTACTCCTATTATTTAAACCAGATACCATTCCTCCTCTAATTCTGACACATGGGTCCAGATGCCTCGCCAAGCAGGCAACTAAAACTCCTAAATAGGTTCCATATACTTCTAATTTTGAAATCACTATTTTGCCCTAGGTCATTAACTGGAAGGGTGTGTAAATGTCTGAATTTTCCATTTACTAAGCTAACAAAAATAATTTTTATAGGAGAAAATACCCTCTTATAGCATAACCTCTCTGTTGAATATTTTTAGAAGTAATACTAGACACTTATTTAAAAAAAAAAAAAAAGAAAGAAAGAAAGGAGTCCCAAAACATAAAAGAAATATGCTAATATTATAAAAAGTCTGGACCCAATTACCTGAAGGAGAGCCATGTGCTGAGGTCATACTTTTGACCTTGGAGTCTGATAGTCGAGAGATACTGTTAGCTCTAATTCTAGGAGAAAATTTATCTGATGGTACGAGTCTGGCTCCGCTTCTAATGATGGCCTCTGCAGTCCGTGAGGAGGCACTACCTCTAGAGATGGTTGCTTCAGAGTCACTGCGAGCCGACAATGAGCCAAGCCTTGTTCGACGGGGCTGAGCCAATAAATCAATCCGAGAGATGTTACGCCTTCCTGTGGGGGGCTTGGACGTGGAACTGGTGGTGGACACTTCAGAGGCAACAGATGCTTTGTCAGCATCAGCCAGTTCACTGTCGGACACTTCGCCAAGCCGTGCTCTGCGCAAGAGGGAAGTCCTGGTGGGTCGTGGCCGCGGAAGAGTGGTTGACTTACTGGATGATCCAGGTGTGACGGGAGAAGTCTTAGATTTAGTCACTTTGCCTCCTTCCAGTTTGGAATGTGCATGCTCATCAGTTGAGGTAAGTGGAGTCCTTCCATGAGGTTTACAAGAGTAAGTTTCCTGATCAGAGGACATAATATCAGAGATCGCAGAATGAGGTACACTAGAGGTCTGGTCGTCGTCTGTTAGGTCTACAGAAGGCTGTCTTATTCTTCCACTGGACTGTACAAATTTACGACCATCTGCTCTTGAACCTACATCTGTGGAACGACTTTTCGTTTTCTTCTCAATTTTCTCCCTACCACCTGAAGAGGACGATTTTGTAACATCTTTGGAAGGAGAACCTGTGGAACATCTGTCTTTATAGAGACTAGTGAAACTCTTTCGCTTTTGGGTTGACTTTCTTTCAGTCTCTCCAGTAACCAGACTGATGGTACTAGCTGTGTCCACATCAGATTCTGGTGAAATAGAGTTGTCTCTATTGTAACTGGGAGTATCTGGGCCTTCATCAGTTTTATTATCTTCACGCAGTTTGGCTTCTAGAAAAGCCATTACTGCTTCTGTGTCTTTTAGAATAAGGGTTGTGTCCATACTAGAATCAGTATCCATAGAGTCACTTCTTTCTCGTATTCTGCTGGCAGCTGTCAACGCTAGAGAAGGGGGTGTAGATGACGTCTGCTTATTTATGTGGGGGATAAGTTCTATGGGTATGTTTGGGCTAGGTTTTTCTATAGTGAAGCTTCCTTGTCGCACTAAGGACTTGGAGGATTCCTTCTTGTCTCCGCCCTTTGAAGACTGACCTTTCAGAACCTCCTCAGCTTTTCTTCGCTTGCCCTCATTTTGTATCACCCTTTCTCCTTTGCTTGTAGAGTGTCCTGGAATTTTTTCTTGAGGTTGTGACTCCTGTTTAAAAGATTCCTCCCGACACCTATCTATCTGACCCGAAACATTTTTTGAAGAAGACAACTTGGTAGGCGTCCACTGCGCCTGTTCTTTTTGTTCTTGTTGCTGAATTTTAGCTAATGTTTGCTTCACCAAAGAAGTTTCCTTATCAGTTTCACTTTTGTCCTTCCCAGAAGAGCTGCCCAAGTGAAGCAAGGTTTTATTGTCTCCGCCAGTTTTAACAGCCTCACCATTCACTGCCCTGTTCATCTTGCTCAGGGCTCTGTCGGCATCCTGCTTATCTTTCTGGTATACCTGTGTGGGTGCTTCTTTCTCCTGAAGTTCTGTGTCTTGTTTTTCTCCTATCTCTGACCTCTGTGTTAGAATCTTGGACTTTTCTTCACTGGGAAGCTGAGGAAGGGTGCGTCTCCTCCTCTCTCCCTGACTGACCAAGGACGTTGCTGAGCCAGTACTTCTCACTGAAATGCCAGACTCACTGATGTCTGTATCTATAAAATAAAACCACAAAGAATAAATGTATTAGGGCAAAAAGGTACAAATACAGAGTACCCTATTAGATTTTGCCGTGTAAGTTAAGAAATGGCTTGATGTACAAGAAAACTCTGAATAAACATACCAACATGGTAACAGAGTAGTTTCAAAAGCAAGTACAGTGCCAAGACATAGAACAGGCAGATTACTAACAGGGGAGTCAAGACAGGCAGTTTTAGGAGATGAAAACTGGGGTCATCCGATCTTACTCCTATATCCGCTGCTCTCTTTTTCTTTCAATGTATTTTATGGCAGGGAAGGTCACTGTGTTCATTTTTGCTTTTGTGATGTATTCCACCCATGAGATTTTGCTCAAGAAGCTGTTTTACAGAATTGCACAGAGAAGGCCTAAATAAACACTTCCAATTATATAAGAATAATATATTTAGCTTTTAATGCACACTGTTATCTATCTGAAAGAATGACAAGTTTGGATTTCCTAAGTAAAACGGAAAATGCAAACCTTTATTAGGTTTTCTTAAAAAAAAAAAAAAAAAAAAAAAAAAATTTAACACCAATTAGAAGAATTTTAAAAAGTGTGAATGTGAAACAAGATCACAGGACTTGTCATAATTTTAAACACTGAGGGATTTTTAAATTATGGTCTTCTGGCATATTAACACCTCATATACAAATACATGATCACTTTCTCTTTTTACAATTAAGTAGAAGCCAAAGAGAAAATACATACTTTGATGTTTCCATGTTAGAGAAATTGAGAATGCTTCAGGATTTTCCTGACTTCTATAAATGGAACACATTTCTGACAAAGGGAAATATAAATTAACATATAAAGCATTCTAATCTTTGGGAGATAAGTGGATACAAGATACTAAGACATAGCTTCTGTAAGTCTTTTTTCCCCTTATAATGCTGAAAGTTTAACATTTAAATTTCACAGCAATGTAATGGTATGATGCAGGAAAATAGCTACTAAACTTACTGATTCAACTTCAGCAATTATTGTTAAGTTACTGTATTATGTCTTGGCTCCTTGATACTACTTGAAGCGCTAAAATGTAAGAACCGTTTTATCTTTTTTAATTTTTCTAGGATTTCTCACACTGTCCTGCTCCTAACACACATAAGATGAATGTTTAACAAGAATATTTTAAGATTTAAATGGATTTATCAGCTAAATAATTTAGAATATGATGAAATAGGAGCACCTGGGTGGCTCAGTCGGTTGAGCATCCGACTTTGGCTCAGGTCATGATCTCACGGTTCGTGAGTTTGAGTCCCGCATCAGGCTCTGTGCTGACAGCTCAGAGTCTGGTGCCTGCTTCTGATCCTGTGTCTCCCTCCCTGCCCCTCCCCCGCTTGCGCTCTGCCTCTCAAAAATAAAAAAAAACATTAAAAAAGAAAAAAGAATATGATAAAACAGAAATGAGATAATGAGGGCCAGGCAGTTTGTTTTATTTTGTAACAAGGGTAGAATTTTGCCTTCTACAGCTAATGCTTACTAATTTTATAATGGGTTCTTTGGTAAGTTTATCTAGCCCCTCTGACCCTCTCTGTTTGGGTGCCTTGTTTCCCCGAAAAGTGACCAGTTTATGTTAATCAATCTGCAGATCATTCAGTCTTTGATTTTTGGGAATACTATCAATTACTTCTAATTCCTATAGTAAGTAAATGATATACCTTTTCTAGTACCCTGCTCAAATCCTTGCTGAGTAATGTTTACAAAATTCCTAAACCAGATTTTTGGAGTGCCATAAGCCAGGGGCAAAATAAATTTTCATTTGTTTTCAACAATAACAAAATTAAGAATACACATAAAAAGTCACAGCAAATTCTCCTTGAGGGTTTTTAAATTAAGAATGTAGTTAACTGAATCTAAAATAAAATCATTAGGCATAAAATTTCATTTTTGTTTTAAGGAAACTTAGTTCACAGAAATATTACTAGAAGGTAATAAAAATCACATTACACAGACTTGCAAAAGATACATTAAGTAAATTAAGTGTGTATTCTTTTTTATTGAACTGTATTGAATGTTTTTTAAATGCACAAAGTAGCATTTAAATATTTGTTGTATTAATGATATTAATGAATGTTGTAATTTAGAACTGTAATTTAGAAAATTTAAAATTTTCATTTTTACATGTCATATATAAAAATACATATATATATATAGATATATACATATTTCATCTACAAATTACTTCTCATCTTCAGTTAGGGTTTTATTTTAATGATACCTGCATTATTAGTGCAAATAAAATCATATATGTAATATAAGCATGAGAATATGTGATTTGTTTATTTAGGTTTAATTTACTTCTCACTATACAGATTTAGCTTGTTTTTTACAAAGCTGATTCACAAAAAAGAGACCAAGAGGAAGAAAATACCATTCTCTAAAGGAACAGGTGCAGATAATTCCATTATCCTTTCTTCTTGATCATGTCTTGTGTGGTTTGCAGCCAAACTAGCCCACTGTGAAACCCAGCGTTTGTTTCCTGATGAAGATGTGCCTTCCTAAAGGAGGAAAATAAGGGAACGAAATAGCCTATTTAGACAAGAGAGAATTCTATTTAGTTACATTATCTTGTCATAAGAAGCCATATTTAAAATTCACATTGCTATATTATCATTTATTAAATGTCCTCAGATATAGAATGAAAAGTCTCTAGGTACCCCTTTTAACTACATCTTATCATTACTGTAAACGTAGTATAATTTTCTCTACTTATTAAATACTAACGATGGCACTAAAATAAATGCTTGGAGCTTAACATTTTCTGCGGCTGGATACACGTGGGTGTGTCACCAGGGCCTCACGGCTACCACACTGAGGCTGGCTCTGCTTCTGTCTCTGGAGCAGGAGTCTAAAGATCTATTCCTAAGTTGTTCTCTGGCCCTCTACGTGATTCTAGGACGCGGACTGGTTCCAGAGTCTCAAGGAACATTAAATCTGCCAGGTCGTGTCTTCAAGGATTTCAAAAACAAACCCAAAGCTCTAGACTTCTTTTTACAACACTTCGCTGTTTCCAGAAGAAGCTAGAAATCACTCAGCCTTTAGTCTGAGCCTAGGCCTGCACATGTCTAGATCTGGCCTTAAGGCAAGTACTCTCTGAACTTTCATAGTCAAATGTGAAATGGAATTTAATTCATGAAATGGCTCTACAGACTTATGGACATAGAATGGTAACTTGAGGGCAATCCAGGCAAGACCTAGGGAGTACAGAAAAAAAATTATGTTCCCTCACAAAAAAAATAAGTCAAATCTTAATTTTGAGACTGGAATGACAACTAAGGAATGGAAGGCTATCACCAAAACTGTATTACAAATGATTCAAAACACTATCTTAAGTATCAGATTTACAGGCTAAAAACTGATGAATATTTCAAACAGGCTACAGATAACGACTTCCAGAATAGGTTAAAGCAGTAAGTATACAGTGACTTGCACACAATGAAGCCTAAGGATTCCAAAACCTGCTGGATCCTTGAAGTCCCTTTCAAGACTCTACTAACTGCTCATGCTTCTCAGCAGGAAGGAAGTACCAGAGCCCCTCCCACCTTCACTGACACACACACTTATGTTCTGTGAAGAGGTTCTCATGCCCTGTGTCGGAGATTCTCTCCACGGCAGGTACATACTGGGCTATATATCAATTCCACTTGGGATGGGTTGAGGGGATGGGGAAGGGAAGAGGGAGTCTTATATAAAAGTTCATGGTCACCAGAACCATTCCTGGTAATCAGAACACCAGAACACTGCCTCGCATAAGTATCACTTGTTTTCAGTAAGTAAATTAAGTATCTTATGAAACGGAAACCAGAATTACAGTTCTGTATGATCAAGGAAGGAAACAGAACACTGAAATGCAAGAAATGCTTTAACAGCTTTCAGGAATAGGCATGCCATAAAGGGACCATTTTAACATTAATAAACGGATAGGTGGATTTCCCTGTCTATAGAAATATTCTATTTATGTTTCTGACAAAGGTAACATTTCATTTGTGATTGTTTTATTTGCCATTTGTATAAATTAACTCATTTCTGGAGAGGTGGTGTAGCATACTGAGTAAGAGAATGAATTAAGAAAACAGGGCTGCTTATGGTTCACATTCTGGCTCCACAAGGTGCTAGTTTTATGACCTTGGTCTACATATTTCAGTTTCCACATTTGTAAAATGGCACGAGAAAGTTCCTACTGGATGTTAGCTCTGATTGAATACATTATAATGAATTAATACTTCTCAGTTACATATTTTTTTTTACATTTATTTTTGACATATCACTGGAATGAAGTTTCTAGTATCACTTCCAATAAGGGAATAACCATTTGTTGGGGGCACAGATCTCAGGCAATTACTATGCTGAGTGCTATACATACTTCACTGAACTCCCTGTAAGTAGGTTTTATCAAAAATCCCAACTGCACAGACGATAAAACGGCAGCTAAGAGAGGGGAAGTGACCAACGACACAAGGGCACTTGGACAAATGTGGCAATTCTGGGACCTGAGCTCAGGTCTTCTTAGCTCTACTGCACCCATGCTGACTCCCCAAGCTTGCTAACCAAGCCATCCTTGACTAACTTCAGGTCATTCTAACAACATCGGGGGCTGTCCTGCACTGGCACTTATTCAGGTATAGAAATTCTATCTGCCAGGCACTACTGGGCACATCCTTCCTGGCATGACAGAAAGATCTACAGATCTTTCCATTCTAACTACGGGCCCTCCTAGGAAGTACTACTGGAGTATACTTTTTCTTTTATCTCATAATGCCAATCAGAGCAGTGAGTTCATTAACTGCTTACTGAAATTAACATTTTCCCTTCACTGATGAACAGAGTAACATAATTTAAAAGAAATAACAAAAACTGAAACAGAATTACTGCAAAAATTGCTTTAGGCTTTTATTAGAAACAAATTCAGTTGTGAGAATTTAGTTTTTAGAAGAATTTTCAAAGGAGTGTATCAGTTACTTAAAATAATATAACTACAAATGATAAAAATTCACATTTCATGTGTGTAAAAGTCACATATGAGGAAGAGATGTATACCTCTGAGTTGTGAAATCCAGGTGTACTCAGTGGCTTTCTTTCTTCCATTACTACCGCAGCAGAATTGAGAGCCCAATCTTTTATCAGGTCTTTATGTTTTTCATTAATAATAGGCCTATTATAATCCTGATTGTCATCTACTCCAAATACCTAAGAGAAGAAATTATTTTATAAATGAAAAGTCTGAGCACCAGATTAATATGAATATTATCAGTAACTTCAGAGGCAAATAAAAATATTCTAATTTCAACAGGTAATTCAATAATCAGGGAAACTTATTTAAGGACAGGGAGTGAAGGTTGGAGAGGAAAATTGGGTGTGGCAGCTCATGTAAATCAAACTATCCTTTTTAATATGTAGCAAAGTTCTGTTTGATAAGTAAGAAATATCCAGGATATTACATTTGATTTATTAAAAGGTGTTAATAATGTTAAATACTATAATAATGCAAAATTAGGAAAGAATACACTTTGGCTTGTTTTCAGCTTATCTCTTTGCTCTTCTATTTTTAGGAAAGAGGCATGTTGCAAAACTGTAAACATAAGGCTGACTTTACCTGTTCCTTTCTTAACAAATGTTTAACGTTTATCTATATGAACTAAATTATACTTAGAATTTTCTAAGGTCCCGAAGAACAGAGTTTGTTGTATGATCTCTGTATGGAATACAGTGAGATCGTCAAACTTTTTTTGCCTAAAAAAAAAAAAATCATTGAAAGGCCTTTGAAATGCAGATCTTGGGTCTACTCTCACAGATCAGCATTTTCAATAAGCAGGATGACTATGGTCAACACTTGTGAAATATTTAAATACAGAGACCAATAATCATATGCTTGATCAAGGGGAGGATCTGAGTCTGACTGACTTCCTGGCACGTAAATAGGCCCTGATGTTGCCAAACAGATTGGAAAAAGGTTGTAACTACAAAAACTGCAACGTTCCATTTTATTTACTATTAAGTCTCTTAAGCATTATTCATAGGTGTTATTTGTGGCTCTAATTATTACAATCAAGAAAAACACTATGTGTTTGAATTGATGCTTTGTAGAAAAGATCTTAGGAACATAACCAAAGGGCCTTTTTTGGTATAAAAAGGGGAAAATACCTTAGGTTAAACTATTTTCTAGAAAGCTTTTCAATGATTGCCTGATCACATCTGATAAATTCTGAAGTCTACATTTAGTAAAGGAAACATCATTCTCAAATTCACTGAAACTTGGAAATTTTACCACTAGATGGCCTTATTACTTAATATTTAACTCAAATAGAACTGTATAGTTTTCAAAAATTGTGATTTAGTATTCTGTTGAAGCACTCAATATTCAAATTACCTTTGCTTTAGAAGCAAATTGTACATTACTAACTTTAAATCAAATATGGATTTTAGTAATACATGGAAGTACATGGAAGTTTACAGAAGGGAAAAACAAACCTGTTTCATTTTGTTAAACATCAGAATTAGTAAGTTCAACAACAACAACAACAGTAAAAATACTGTGTATACTGTCCTGTGTGTTCGGCCTCTAGTGTCACTTGTAAAGAAAGCAAATTAGAGCTACTCGAGTTATTTAGGACTGTCTTACAAGAACACTGAGAAATTTTTCTAGCTTAAGTCACTGAACTCCAAATTTATTTCCTTATTTTTATGATTACGAGGAATGAAAAATCTAACTCAAGTTTGGAAGTAAAAGATAAAAACACCCAGGTGTGAGTATGTGCATGTGGTATCTCTCTGGCATGTTAATTTGCAAATGATCTCAGGGGATTTTCTGACTTGGTAACATTTACTTGGACACTTCACACTCAAAATGGACTTGCAAAACTTGCTTTCCTCAAACATAGAAGCACCACAAGTTTCAAACAAAATATAATCTCTCCAAATCACTCTGAAGCTATTTTGAAATGACAACAAAAGACACAGACACAAAGAAGTAACGCTTCTAGGGAAGAGGGGCTGACGTCGGACAGAAAGAACACTCAGATGACTTTCCACAGATTCCTTGCAAAGCATTGGAGACAATTATACACACGTCTGTCAAAGAAGTTAAATCACTATTTGTGCCCAAACAAGTAATAGGGCCTGAAGCACTACTGTGTGGAAAAAGAAGCCTTCAAAGTTCCTACCTATATTTTTGAGTGTTCTGGAAAATTAATGATAGCAACGACCAGCCCAGCTTGAAATCTAGATCTTCCTGTTTGTGTCTAGGTGCAAAAACATCCCCTCGTGAGGACTTTCATGTGAAAACCAAGAGGACATAAACACGCTGTGTCTGTGTACTTTAAAGCTATTAAAATTTTCACGTTTCGAAAAGTACATACAATCTGACATGTGAATCAAGAGTTGGACCACACTTCAGACCAAGTTTGCTACATTTTCTCTTTTCATTATAAACTTTGTCCCTGGGTGATTTCATCCACATCCAAGCTTCTCTTCAATTTCCAACTACAGACAGATGCTTGCCTGTCATCTCTCCTCACAGATGGCTCAAAGGTGTTTCGAACGCACTATATGTTAATCAGGCTCATGATTCTCTTCCCTTCTCTGGGCTCAATCACACCCCCCAACTTGATATGTGTAAAATCTGGTTTTCTCATTCAGCTAGGGACTTTTTTAGGCTGGAAGTCTAAAGTGAGGAAGGGAGAGAGATCAGATGCCTGTCTGATTGTTAGGCAGGGCCCTGCACACCAAGTTTGTCAGTTTCTAATTCTTCCAGATGGGGGCAAAAGAAAGGAGGAATAGATGGGAAGAAAAATTTTCTTTTAGAACTTGCACTGTCAGAGCTCTGTGGGTCTGGGAGAGGTTTAAAGAGAACTCATTCACGCCAGGGGTGGAAAGTGTTCATGCCTCTAGGGGCTTTGATCCAAGCAGGTGCATCTCTAGTTTAGGGAGTGACCTGTGACCCCTCCTGTGGCTTCTAGGTCTCGGGTAAAAAGATGGCACTTCCCTCGTCATTCCACTCTCAGCATTATGGAACATGCTTTACCCCTTTCCTTTGAATGAATGCATGTGATATTTGGTATCTCACCTTGGGATTTCACATCTATGTCTCAGCAACTACTCTAATTTTAACAACCTGGGACTGAGGTATGGTACTTACTCTTTGTAGGCTACTGGGCTAGCTGCCATAGGGGCTTCAAAAATTTACATAACTCAGCCCTAGCTCTCAAGGAGCTCAAGTCTAATACAAGAAGCCTAAAAAAAAAAAGAGACTGTCACCTGAACCATGCAAGGGCACTCTGTAGTTAAAATTTCCGTAAGATCTTTAAGTTTTAAATTTAAAGAAATGAAACATTCTCTAGATGATAAAGGACCAGTATGTGCAATACAAACCAAGCCTGTGAAAAGTGTGACCTTGGTTTTTTCACTAGCATGTTATCATCAGTGTCATTATTTAAAAGCTCAGACTGTACAGAAAATGTCCACAGTTCCTAATTCTGAAATTGGAGAGCTGGGGTGGGAGAGGGAATAACGGTATATCAAACCAAAGAGTACAGGGTCAATTTTCATGGGGGTAAATATCCCACCTACTAAATACTCATAAAGGGAGGTCAAATTATTTTTGGTAACATCAGATAAGGAGCTTTGTTTATTGTGACAGGGAAGAGACCAGTGTGAAAAGGCGTGTTGAAAGGGAGAAGACTTGGGCATATAAAAATAGTAATAGGTACAAATGCTGAGCAAAATGGTAATTCAACAGCAATAATCCTTAATTTATTAGTTAAAACACTTTCCAAATCAGTTGAAATTCAGGTTTCAACTTTCCACAGAAATAAGAAACACAATGGTAGGTTAAGTATCAAGCTTTTCTGGGTTTATTTTAAATTAGCAACTGAAGACAGTACTGCATTAGTATATCAATCAGGGTGTCAAGGCTCAACCTCAGATGACCAGGACAACGCTTTCCTCAATGAGCAAGGACCTCCTAGGTAGAGAGAGCAGGGTCTCTACCAGTTCAAGTCAACAGCAAAGGTTCCCATGAAAATCACTTGATACGTTAAGAACTATGCAGAATCCTAGCTTCTAACATCAGGGAACAAAATCCGGATGACTTTATAGAGGAGAATTTGTTCAAACATGTAATTTTTCATAAAAATCTAATTTCACTTTTGGAAAGAAAAATCCTTTAAAAATCAATGGAATAAATGGCTCTAAATGTTTAACACTGTGATTTTTAGAACATATTTGTAATCAACTTTTAAATTTAAAACGCATTTAAAATTTTAGGAAAAAAGAGCTCAGAATGGGGTTAAGAGAGACATTTTATATTTTATCATGGTATACAAACATGCGTACATGCACGTCCACAGCAGTATTATTCACAATAGCCAAAGGTGGAAATGGCCCAAATGTCATCAATAGATGAATGGACAGATAAAATGTGGTCTATCCACACAATGGTGTTATTAGTCATAAAAAGGAATGAAATACTGATACATGCTACATCAAGGTTGAACCTTGGAAGCTTTATGCTTGTGAAAGCAGCCAGTCACCAAAGGCCACACACTGTATGACTTTCCATTTATATACGAAAGGCCCAGAAGAAGTAAATCCAGACACAGAAAGTAGATTAGTGGCTGCCAGGGGCTGGGGGAAACGGAACCGAGTTTGGCATCTCTTTCTGGGGTGACAAAAATGTCCTGGAATTAGATAGTGCTGGTGGTTGTATAACTTTGTAAATGTGCCCAAAGCCAATGAAATATACACTTTAAATGGCTAAAATGGTGAAAGTTATGTGAATTTTACCTCAGTTTTTTAAAAAAGTCACCATCTAGTTTGATCCTGTTCCTTTTTACTTCTGTCTGGGTAAAAACATGCTCTCAGAACTTTGCCCTTTCCCTGCCCTACCCCGTGCGCCTTGACTCTTCCGTTCCTTAGGAGTTATATCCACGACCTCTTGCCTTTCCAGCACTGCTTAACATCTTCTGTTAGCTCCTCCTTTCGTGTCCTCAAATTATGCTCAGGTCTAATCTCCTGCTTCTACACTTAAAAATGTCCAATTTCTCTCTTTATGGCTCATTTTCTTGACATGCATTCCTTCCTTTCGTGTCTAAAATATGGCTGTTCATCAATGACCATGTTACCTTTTCCTTGCCAAGCGGATTTCTAAGTGCTGTTAGCTGGGTATTGCTAGAAACGTAAAGGCATGCCCAGTCTCCTACTAATCAAGGCAACTCCCCTAAGACTTAAACACATGGATTTCTTCTAATACAACCTATACTCCTCAGCTTTCTACTGACAAAGCAAAGCTTATAACACATACAAGGTTTTAAATGACACATCAAGGTTTTAAACGACCCATTTTAACAAGTTATGTTAGGATCAAGATACAAACTAGTTTCAGCAAATAAAAAATACAGCAAAACCTGTTTGTGGAGGACTGGCTGAAAGTGACCAATCCACAAATTCACTAAATAAAGCAGCTTATCTATAGCTTAACCACATACAAATATTGACAGAAATTAAAAAGCAGGTCATGCAGTTTTCTTTCTCATCCATTCATTAAAAAGGGACTGAGTGTCTGCTATGTGTCAGGCACTGTTCTAACAAGCACAAGAGATACAGAAGTGATCTGACAAACCGGGTCATTCTAGAAAGGCCAGGCAGGATATAAACTAGCTAGAGGGGAGTTCTATAAGGAAAATAAAACATGGTAATGTGATACAGAGAGAGCAGAGGTGAATGCCAGGGCTACTTGGGCAGGGTGGGGAGAGAAAGTCTCTGAGCATGAATACGGAGAAGGAGCTAGGTGTGTGAAAGCACTCTAGGTGGCAAGTACTGTTAAGCAGGAAAGTCAGTAGGATTTCATATAATAACACAGGAAGGAAAGGGGGAAAACCTAGTAAATGTTAAGCTTTCAACTGATGAAGAAAGGTGAGGGCTCAGTTGTGAAGCTCTGGGAACACAGCAGGAGAGGGTTTCCTGTACCTGAGGAGGGCTACGAAGGAGAGCTGAGAAGGGGCAAGGAGCCATAATCACAGTGACCAAAAGTAAATCCTTGTGATACAGATTAAAAGAAAAAAAATGATCAGTGAAGAGAGGGCAAGAAAGATTAGTATTAGAGGAAGAAAAACGAAGCCCTCAGAATTTGCTGGCTAAGAACTGCTGTTTGCTTTGGCCCGGGAACTCAGATTGTTCCTGGATTGGCACAAAGTGGAAGCAAACATGAAGTCCAAATCAAAATGCGGCCTGTTATCAAGGTCCTCTCTTCTTACTCAAGGCTCTGAGCTGATCTCCTTGTCTTAGTTCCCACGCACGTCGGACCCTGAGTCTGAGTGGACCTGGGATGTGCTGCCTTTCTGCGTTCCGTCGGGCACTGTCACCCAGATTTTGACTCAGGTTTATCAGGGTTCCCCTGGCTCTGACTTGGTCGAATCTGAAGTCTTGCTGTGGACTTCAAGGTTTGTAATATCCCCTATTCCAAACTGCTTACAGCTGGATTCAGGTTCTCAGCACTGACTTTCTTTGGGCTGCAGATATTCTTCATCCTGTGTTTCCAATCTTGTCATAGTTTTCCTGGTTCTGGATTCTTCCCTACCACTTGCTGCCTGCAGAGCAGCATCAGTAGATACAAGGCCCATGAGAGAAGAGACTATGCTGAGAAGAGGTATTTTGGGGGATATATGGACAGAATCAAAACTCAAGGCAGGAAACTTATGGAAAGTACTTTTTTCAAAAGAGCACCTCAAGCCAATTTTTTTGACCAATTTTTTTTTTCTTGTTGTTAACTTAATATTTAGCTTTCTGTTCTCACTACAGGTTTTTCTCCCTTTGCCTGGAAGACTAGGAAATTGCCCTCATAACATCCTCCTCTTCCCTCAGCAGGGTCTGTTTTGATAGAGGAGTGGGAAGAAGAAACTGGTTACTGTGATGGGTTCTCTAGGTCCCAGAGGAAGGCCAGACAAGGGAGGGCTGGGAGGCTATCAGTACTATGGAAGGCAGTTACCTTTCATCCAGGCAGTGAACAGCATTTTCTTATCATAGTGCATCTCCATGTAAGCTTAGACATAAAACTTAAGAGGTCTTCATAAACAACAGGCATTTGTGTTATAAAAAGAAGTGAATTTGGGGACAATGCATAAAATAAGGCTACCTACTGACAACCACACAACAACAACATGAACCAAAATGCTGTAATCCCATAACCTGGAGTTTGGTGAGGGGATATTTTGGTTACCTTCTGACTACAACCAGCACAGAAAAACAAAGATACAGTATTTCAGCTTGGTAATTTCTTTAAAGAGATCCTATTTTAACTACATGCAACTTCTCCTAAATTATACCTGTTCTAATTAACTTGTTTAGGCCCAGGAATATGATGTATTTGGGGGAAAAATTGAAGAGGCATTCAATGCTGTTATCATGTGATACTGTGGCTTACTGCTTTTTGACTCCAATGTGCTATTTTCTGTTTCTTGTGTTCAATCCTTTTCAGCCTCCTTTGTTCACTCTTATTCCTTTTGTCCAACAATGTTGGTGTTGCTAAGAACTTCATACTTTGTCTCCTCTCCCTCTGTACACTCTTTCTAACTAATCTCATCTATTATTTTGCACAGAGCTACTCCTTGATATTTCCCAACTTAGTATTTTTTAGCCCAGATCTCTTATCTAAGACTCAGATGTTTCTATCCAAATGAATACTGGGCACACCAGGCAGCTTTTTAATTGCTTTCTGTTTCCAATCCATTCTTCACACTTCTGACAATGATTAGATGTCACTGCCCTATTTAAGAGTTTTCAGGGATTCTCCTCCAGCATTAAAATATCTAAAGTCCTTAGTATGATACACAGGGGCCTTCAATATCTAGTCTGATCTTATCTGTCTAAAATAACTGTGGTCCTCTGAACAGGTCCTCCACACTCTCAATGCTCCATATTTGGAACAGAGTGCTCCATATTTCTGAAAAACCCTACTTTACCACGCCTGTTATGGGATTGATTCCACCTGCTTAAAAATGAGCTCGGTTGGCAATTAAATTCCGTATTGAAGACATATAAAATGCCAGGCACTAGGTTCCCACAGTTACGGAGTTTACATTCATGTGTGCACACGTATTTGGGGGAGTGGGAAGGTGAATAAACAGGGAAGCGTTAAGTAGTGATAAAGCTTATGATTAAAATCAAACAGGCTGACTTGACAGTGAGTGCCTACTCACTGTCTCTTTAGACTGCTTGGCCAAAAACTTCTCTGAAGGTGGGATGTTTAACCTGAGATCTTTTCTTGGAGGCTACTGGCACCCTTCCTCCAATAGCTTATGCCTATCAAAGCACTCAGCATTACTATTCTAATTCATGTTTTTACTTGTGCATTTCCATTCCTCTACAGACTCATGTTTCGAGGGGAAGAACTCTGTCTTTTCAACTTGAACCTCTCTCTTCTAACACAAAGCTTGGCATACAGCTGATGTTGAATAAAGGCTGTGAAAACAAATCAACGAAATAAACCAGTTTTCAAATGATGGAGTGAAAAGGGTAAGAGACTAAATGCAAGTTTTCAGGGCCAAACAATGAAATTTAGATGGAAAGCAGCTACGGCCCCAACTTCTATCCACACACCTGAACTCATCCAAGCAACTTGATATGATGCATGTACTGCTACACCCTCCCAGAGCACTCACTTCCGGGCTAGTCCTGGTCTTTGTTTTCTCCACACTTGCAGGTTACTTCATCTTCTTCACACATTTGACTCCTGCTTCCCTGCTTTTGTTTCCCAGAGTCTGACATTAACCTAATTTGGCCTCTGGCTCTAACCACAACGAGTAGACTCACAGCTCTTTTTCTCTGTATTCACAAGACAACCAGTGACTGTTTCCTATAGTTATGGGCAGCTTTGTTTTCTGGTTTATGCAAACTAGGAATGACCATTCACATAGAACCATTACTCCCTTAAAGGAATCCTGCTTTAAAATCTTGGTTTTCTCTTCTATCCACAGTGTTACCATATAATTTGCCACTGAAGAAAAAATGCTCATGATAATTACACACAGCAGGTATGCAGCAGGTTTTGTGGTCACTCTTTCCATCCAGCCGTATCCTAAGGGTCATGTGTACCAGGGTCATGTGTACTTGTTTTTTGGCTTTCTGCTATCCTGGACAGGCTGCTCCCTTGCACTTCCCCTTGGGCTTCAGATTTGACTCTTTCAGGCTGAAAACACTTTCCAGCATTTATCCATACCTTGTGTAGAGATCCGTATGTGGAGACTCTTGGTAAGGGTAATAACATAGCTAACATTTTTAGATGTCTTATTACAAGACAGGCATTGTGTATTATTTGAATTATATATTTGAATTCTTTTTATAAAACCTGGTGAACTTTCTTCCATTTTAGAAAAAAAGAAAGGTTCAAAGAGGTTACTTTACTCAAGGGCACATATCTGGTACGTGCAGAGTTTAACTTAATCGCAGATCTGTCTGCCTGCAGATGCTCATGTTCTTCAATACTACAATATAATCCCTCACCGTGAAATAACCTAGTAGAGAAAACATTGACCACTATGATCATAATATCCATAAACCAAACAAAGGCATAATAGGATTAAAATCATTATTAATCTGAATTCTAAAACTTATCATTTTCCTTTTCAAACCTATTCCTTTATTTTGCATGTGACAGTATTTTAGATAGCGATATCCTTGTTCTCAATGACCAGACAGAATGTTCTTAGACTTCTTTTAATATAACTGGAAAACTCACTTTATTCATCTGCTTCTTACTTGCTTTATTTCTCTTAGACTAATGGGTCTCTGAAAGTTTGGTGTCATACACTCCAACAGTAAACAATTTTGAGCATGTGTTCCTCAATAAATTATATACATGTCTATCCGTGTAGTAACAGATTGCATACACTACAGAACACACTCCAACGTGTAAACAAAGACTAAAAAAATAAAAGTAAAAGTCTTAATAATTTTCCTACCTCCCAAAGGTGGACCTCTTCGACTCCCTGAAAGCCCGCTCCGTGAACCCCTCACCTGAACTAGTGCCTCTCAAAAGTTAAGGTGCATACGAATTATCACCCGCAGATCTTGCTTTTAAAGCAGATTCTGATTCGGCCTGTTTAGATCAGGGCTAAGAGTCTCTGGGATTTCTAGTAGGCTCTTAAGTGACGCTAATGCTGCTCACACTGAGTAACAAGAACTTAAACAAGAGGTTAACATGTAACCAAACTTAAGCTGTTATTTTCTACGGTAAAACAAACAGCTGATCCTAAATTCAACTTTCCATAACTACAGGCAAAATTGTTAAAAACTGCTTTTAAAACCAAACAACCCAATCATTAGACACATTAACTAATAACATCAAAGAACACGTCTAAAATGTAAATAATCATCATGGCTGGGCATACACTTAAGTGGCTGAATTCAGAGTATCACAGTGAAACAGATTTTGTTTCCATACACTTCTTTTCTATCTCCAAAGGCAGCAGTGAACAGAAATTAAGAAAAGAAAATAAGGACAAAGAACAAAATGGACTAAAACATACACACTTTCACCTATTTCTGACATGAAACCAGTAGGCAAGATTCACGGGTGAATATCATCGGGTGATGTTTATGTTTATATTAACAGGGGCAGAGCAGCCTGGCTTTTTATGTAAACACAGAGTGAGAATGGTCACACAAAGTACACGGTTTTAAAACTCTATCTTATATTTACACAACTTTAAAAGGTCCAAACAGCTTATAAACATAAAGGACTTTACATGTGGAAGTCAGGCAAGTTCAGAAGATCAGCAGAATAAAATCAGAAAGCAGTTTGGTTTTATTGTTAGTTTTGCAGTTCCCTCACAAAATCCTAAAGTTCCCATGCCGCTGACTGCATGAGAACATTTCATGCTGACCCTCCAATAATTTCCAACAGTCAAATACACCAAAAGAAAACTACCACCATCCCCGAATTTCAATTATTTACCTTGTCAATCATTTTTCTTGCTTCCACTTCCTCACTGTTGGGATTCTCTAACTCAATGGTATAAGTACCCTTGTCACTTTGGTCATCATCATTATCCTTTTCAGAAGTGGCAGAAGTAGGTTGATTTTTTAACATTTTATCCATCTCCTGGCTTGGTCTGTGCCCAAGACTCCCTGAACTTCTCAATAATGCAGTTTGTAGGAAGGGAATGGACACCGATGGCTCCTCTGATTTCTGTTTTAACAATTTCCCATGTGGAACACCATGCCCCCCTCTGTGATGCGTAGAGCTAGTCTGGAAAGACAAAGAAACCACTTTGGCATCTGCTGTTGGAGATTTTGCTTTTTCAAGTTTTGTATGTGGTGTCGAGTAAGTAGTTTCCTGACACAAGATTCCCGCACTCTGAGTAAAAGAGTAGGACCGTCTTTTTCTGGGATTGTCTTCGTCAAAGAATGCGATCATAAAAGCAGTTTGACTTACGACAGCTTGGTCTTGATGCTTCTCAGTGGCCTGGGCCTTCTGCAGCTTTTTCTGTTCGGAGTGGTGCCGCCTTAAGTGTTCCTCGAGAGCAGCACGCTTGCTACAGCGCCTGTGGGCCCCAGCATTTTCTGAATCGCTCTGTGTACCGTCATCATGTTTATTTCCTGGACACAAAACAGAAGCCACATAATAGGGAAGGAGAAAGTCCCATGTAGAAAATTAGACGCATATACAAAAGTGTTACTTGCTTTTGGCCCCCTCCCCCTCTTCAACCCCAGTCATATGTTCGTTTCAGTAACAGGCTCGGCAAACTTCCCTCAACTGCAACGCTCACATTCAAATTTTCTCAACCAACAATGAGGTCCTTTATAAATAAATGAATAGGACTGCTTTTCTTTCTCCAAATTTTTAACTTTCTAATGATTCATTAATGCCTTAACAGATAAGCAATGCTATATCATCTGCGGTAGTCTGTATTTATAACATTAATAAACGTTAATCTGGCCTCCAAACCTTATACCTTCTTTAGCAATCAAAAATTGGTTTCTAGCCTGAGAGGAAAAGAGAAAAGAGAGTGATCCTCCTGAGATGCCTATTACTACACAGTAAAATAGAACACAAATGCCATAAAATGTGGTGAATTTTGACAATGTTTAATACTTCTAAAACTACAGCATACTTTTATAAAAAGTATACAAAATTTTAATACGAAGATGCAAATTTGTAGATTCCACCAATTACTATACACTTCTCTACAAGTGTCTTTCTAGCTATGAGAAGTTTTGCAAATTTACATTTGTGCTCTAAACTCTGGTGGCTTCAAAGAGTTAAATAAAGCATGCTAAAGGCCTATCACAGAATAGCATCGTCTATGAAATCCTATATAAATCTAACCACCTTCTGGGCAAATGGCAGGGTGCTAAATATAACCAGCTAAAAATCTGTCTTCTCTATAAAGCATGTAGAGTCAAGTTAGAATATGTTTGAATTTTGAAACATTAGGTTCCTAACAGCTTTTCTGTTACCCTTCATAGTTCTACTAGGGATTAAATGTGAAACATTAGAGAAATTAGTTTTCAATGATTTAGAATTTTAAGTATTTAAATAAGTACATTAGAAGAAATTATCAAATGATACTTATATTATTATAGCATAAATTTTTTTGAAGGTCAAGAATTTTTCTATGCTTCCTAAATTATTCAATTTTAGACTGAATGAATTACAAACGAGGGCTTAAATGATGGCTTCATTGGAAGAAAAGTGCTTCCAGTCCCAAGTCTGAGTTTAAACCTTTCCTGGGCTACAAATTCTAAATCTGAAGACCTGCTGAATAATGTAGTAACAAACAAGACAATGATCAGAACTGGACGATGCATTGGCTGGGAGGGGCAAAGGGCACACATCCAAAAGAGAAAGGGGAATTTTAATACTCATGGGGTTCTTTTTTGTTTTTTGTTTTAAATGTACTTAGAGGTTACCAACTGGTGCTAATGATTTAACAGAAGACTAGTTGTAAAAATGTACATAAAAGGTGTGAGAAGACTCAGAAGATAGAAAGAATCCACAGAAAAGGGTAATGTTTTGAAAAAGTCACAGGCAAGGGAAGCCAAGGGAGAGAATTAAACCAACACGAAGGGAGGCACTTCCCAGCAAAACAAAACTGACGAATGTCATAAACATCAGATACAACAACAAATCTGAAAATCTTTCTTCAAATTAGCAATTATTCAAAATGCAATCTGAAAAGAATAATAAAACCCCAAACAGGTGTTTAATTAATGGAATCCCCACCCTCAGGCAATTAAGCAAGGAATCAGGGATAGCAAATGGAACGCAAAACCAAACTAAACCACTAATTTAAATATAAAACTCATTGAAAACATGCTATTTTACAATCTTTTTCATTGTTGCACTGGCTGAACTGAAAAGGAATCCAGTTTCCAAGAGCCAGTAATAACTAAACTCTAAATTTCTGTACCAATAAGACCAAATAGCCCACACAGCACACATATACAACATGAAAACACCATCTTTACAAGACTTCAGCTCTTGTACCAACGTGTAAAATTTGGCACTTAAGTGGTGTTGGGTCCTTTTGGTATTTTGTAAGTTACAGTTTAAAACTTTTTATGGAGTAGCCATTTTCTTTCATGGAGTATTGCTATTCCTTCTTGTATTTCTCAGTGTTACAAAAGGGGAGACCCCTGGCAAGAACTGCAATTTCTCTTTGTACTCAACAACAAAAATCACTGGGAAACTCTCCTCTCCGAGTTTCTGTGTTGTCTACCATCAACCACACCTAAATATGTTGAAGTCTGTTCAGTATTTTTGGGGGCAGGTTAGCTGTACCAGGTCAGACGTTGTGGTCAAAAGAAGCTGCAAGTCTCCTAAAGGGAAAAGTGTACGGGCTTTGTGAGCATGATTTTCTTCACTGTCCCAAAGCGCGTGCACTTTACTCTTGTAGGAGCAAAGGTTTTTGCTTTTATTTTACTTACTTTTAATTTTTGAGACTGATTCAAATAATTGCTGGAAGTCTAATTAATGTAAAATTGTTACCTTTATTTAAAGTCTATGTATACACTTTCAACATCCTACCTAGATTGTGGAAATTCTTTGTCTAATGATGGCATATCTGACTTTGGGAAAAAGTCAAATGTCATTTATAAATATAACTGGAGCAATAAAATGGATCTATCTTGAACCGAAAATGAGTTATATTCACAAAGAGATTTTTTTTGTAAAATGGTCTGAAAGCCAATCCAAAAGAAGAGTTCTGAGCGATGGCAATATACTAGAACATGTGTCTACCCACAAATCAACTTTGAGGGAAAACAGCAATTTGTATAATTTCTGGTAAAAATTTTAAATATCATTAATGCACAGATACAGTGTGATTATGGGCATTAATTCCTGTGTTTGGAATCAGGCTTACAGATGGGCCTTGTTCAAGAAGAGAATGGCTAAAAATGATGGCTTAAAAATAATAGCTAATACAGAAAATGCTTATGATGACTAAAAAAAACAGTTATAAAATAAAGGGATAAAGGTATTTTAAAATGGCAACTTTTAAAATATCCTTTTAGCTCACTTTTGGCACATTTATTAAAGGTAGTTTGAGAAAGACCATGTCATTTCTAAATTGTCAAGGTTTATGCTACCTTTTATATTACACTTGGATATCAGTACTATTTATCGATTCTTACAAATGGTCAGCGTACAGATGGGTAGGTAGCTTTTATCTGTGAGCTTTCACCTATACGTACATATATAGTTCTCAGTTATGAATTTAATATTATCTGACAGAGGCAAAAGATAACAATCAATATGAAGAGTATAATGCAGGCAACTGCTTATGATTATAATTAGATTTAGTAATAGGCCCCAGCAAAGAATTAGGTAATCACACCACCTCACTATCCTGAAATGTCTTAGAAGCAAATCAGAACAGGTATTTCTTCAGTACTTGACCAAAATCCCAGGGCATAAAGTACAGGTTAAGCCAGGGTTCGTCTTATCATTGATAGCAAAGTCATTCATTGTGTATTCAAATTACTGAGTACTTGCCACATAATTAAGTCCCAGGTGAAGTGTTAGGGATACAGTGACCTCAATTAGCATTTGTTAAAGCTCATTAACTCCTTGTATAGTAACAGAATGGTCATATTAGCATGCAGTCATTTCTCTTAATGATAGCTTATGAAATAAAATTAAGATAGAGTAATTAAGATAGAGCAAAACAACAGAAAAATTATTCAGCTGATACCCTGTTGTACAGGTATAGACATCTGACTAATTTTGGCCAAGTGTTATACTAATAAAGCATATACTGACTACTTCACAAATAAACACTCAATTGTGGTTTCATAAGTTTTAATATCAAAAACATTTTTAATTCAATTAATTCCCAGTATCTCTAAACCAAGAATTTTGTTCTCTAAACCAAGAATTTTGTTTCACGAATAACCACTGAGAAAAGTTTGAAACATTTTCTCAACAATGTGACTGTATTACTGGGGCACCTGGGTGGCTCAGTCAACAAGTGTCTGACTCTTGATTTCAGCTCAGGTCATGATCTCACAGTTAGTGAGTTTGGGGCCCATGTTGGGCTCTGCACTGGCAGGGTGGAGCCTCCTTCGGATTGATTCTCTCTCTCTCTCTCTCACAAAATTAATGAACATTTAAAAAACCCCAATGTGACTATTATTACTAATGTAGAACTTCTCGCCCATTATCAAATGGCTTAAAATTTCTTTCAAAATCGAGACACTGACATTTCACTGGAAGTATCACAATAGAGAAGAACAGAATTGAACACATCTTTTCCTTAAGTCAAGAAAACGATGAGAAAGGTCTTCTAAGGGAATTCCACAGGTGAACTGAATGAATCTTTTATTTCCATAGGAAAAGAAATATTTTTAATGGCATAAATATAAATTCACAAAACCAATCTGGTTTTGGCAAGAAAATGAAAGCAGACTATTTTCAATGAGTAAGGTGGATATGGGCAGTATGGCTTGCTTCTGAGCTTCAAAATCAAAACAGGAAGCTTTGAAAGAGCTGAAGTTTCCTACCACATAATTTTTTATCTAGCAGTAGTTCGGTAACTGCGAAGACTGAATTTTCTTTGTCACAAAACAGCAAGTTCTGAAATGATCAAGTAATTCACTTTACCTTTCAACCTTTTCAAGTAAACTGGAACATCACTCTTAATACTTTTGGAATCCTCTTCTGTTCTTTCCCATAGCATCTGAGGAGGGTTGTTCTGTGCTAGCCAGTCAGCTACTTTATTTTCCGGTGCCATCATTCCTGTTTGAATCCCTGGTAGGTCTTGAGTTCCGGGAGAAGACTTCTTGGACTTGTGGCGCTGATCAGAAGCAAATTTTGTCACATGGTCTCTAATAGTTACCTTCCCTGGGGTACTGTCATCGAATTCAATGGTGAATGAAGCATGCCCTGCACCTGCTGTATGGGAACTCGGTGTGTCTCTTGTCGGGATCTCATGAATAGTGCTCTCTGCTGTTTGTGATGGCTGCTGAAATTCTTTGGTAGGGATTTCAAAGTAACTCGGTTCCCTACAGAGAGGGAAAAGTACGTCTCCACTTGCAGCTGCAGATTGTTCCTCAACGTGCTTGGCATCTATGCTGCACCCTAATAAAAAAATAAGAGAAAATTCAAAATATTTGGGAGCTTCTAGCACAGAAGGAAATATAATCATGGCCATTTGTGTTACGCCATGAGAGTCAGAAGGCAGATCAGAGCCTGGATGAAAAACCGGCAAACGTCAGAGAGAATTCTGAGATGTCGACTGTAAACACAGCGTTCAGGCACCAACAAAAGATGCAAGAGAAGCCGCGACAGCAAGAGATGGATCCTTCATGGCTAGACCGTATTTTTTCCAAATTAGATCCAGAAAGCATCCAAGTGCAAAAGAACTGAAATCAAATGTGGATGGAGATGCGCGTTCAACATACATATCTTAGAGTGACAGAAAAAATAGGAATTTCCTTATCAAGTCAGGAGGATGAAATATGTATGAACAAAAAGTACAGCTTCTGCACAAAGTAGAAAGAAACATGAGGTCCCCATGTGAGCAATGTTCTAGAAGTAATTATTCCACTTACCATTCTTCACCATGACACTGAGAGGCATTACTTCTCGAATTACAAAAATAACATTGATGTGCGATCCTTGTGAGAAGATGGATACATTTTGTAAAGAATGAAAGAATAACTAAAGATAAAACATGGTTTGCTTGCAGCACTGCGATCCAAGCAGCAGTGTGAAAGAAATAGGTTAAAAATAGAAAATGTAGTTGCCAGCCAATAAGCCCAGAAGAAAATTCACGTATATGTCTATACATGTGTCAGAATATGCACAAGTGTCAAGAATTCTTGGAGGAAAGCTGAATTAAATCTCAGATCAAAACAACCAGAGTTGGCAGAAGAAGTGAGCAACGCTGGGGTGCTGTCACTATTGTTCTGCTGTCTCAGAAATGAATATAAAGGTATAAAAATGCATTTATACATAATATATGTAAATGAATAAGTAAACAAAATACATAAATGAAAATGATAATTGAAAATTTTTTGTAAACTGTGTTACCAGATACTACAAATGCAAAAAATAAATGGATAGAGAAATAAAAAAGATTAAGCTGCTCTATTTTTCAGGAAGCAAAAGAACCATAGCCATTATTAAGATGATAAAGAGTTCAAATGAAAAACATTTTCCTAAAGCTCATAAAAGCACTCCGTTTTTAAACAGATTGATGGGAAAACCGTATGCAGGTAATTTACTAGGAGGAAAGGCAATACAGGGAGACGAGGCTGTTTCCAGTCATTCCCCAATTAAGTGAAGTAATATTTGGTCTCTTGAAGCATCGAATATTAGATCTTGATGGGATTCTTCAGGTGCTGTAATTGCATTCTTGGCAGTACTCTCTGAATATAAACAAACATCAAACTGTTTGCTTTCAGGTAACAAGAAGGGGACAGCAACACTGCTGTCATCCAGTGTGTGGAACAGGGTATAGAGAACATCAAGCTCCAGTCCCCCCGCCTCCCAAAACAAAACACTACACAGAAGGTAAACAGAGTATCTAACAAAAACAACTTTCAATGTAAAAATTATTCTTATCAAAGTATACTTAATTTTTCTTATAACTGAAAATGAAAAATGTACATCAGAAAATACATCAAAGCAAAAATTTTACATGCTATTTGGAAGAAGAGATTATACAAGACTAAATAACCTAAGTCATGTTTTAAAAATTTCTTTCAGAGTTAATTCATCTTTATCTTAATAAAAAAATGTTCACTTGGATTCTGTTTACTCTGAAGGCCTGTCATTTAAAATTTCCATGACAGTAAAATTAGGCACTTCCCATGTACTAATGAATTCACTAATAAATGCTATTTGTAGTTTTTCATACATGGACTTATTTCCTGTTCATTACGGTGTACTGTACTTGGTCAATTCCATATAGGACAACTGGCTTATAAACCTATCCTCTCTTACCTATGTATCTATCTATCTATCTATACACATGTATACAATCACTCAGTCATTTATTATCTGCTTTGCTCATCTTTCTAGCAACAGGATAATACTGGCTGGGAATAAGGGGTGGTACTTTCTTACTACCACCACCAGATACCCAAATAAAATGATGTGGCTGAAGTGCAAGCCCAAACCGTGAAAAGCTGCTCCAGGGGTACAACACTTACCATCTATTTGTCAGTCATGATTTAAAGGAATATTTTCCTAATTTTCCTTCCTTGTGAAGGAAAAGTTCACAGTTAATATTGACATACTTTCAACATGTTTTCACATTATAACACATAAAAACAGCCTAGATCAACTGCACACCACTGTTTTAAAGGTTATCACCCCTTAAGTCCTACATCCAAGTCACCTTTACTTCAAGGACTGGAAACCTGAGACTTACACAACTTATCCAGAAATCAGTTATCTTGCAACATCAGGTAGCACAGTAGAGGGGAAAGGCAGCATGTTATGATCTGATGAATCCTGTGTCTGTCAGGCTTTAATTCTCATTTTTCTCATCGGAAATAATGGTATCTATGCATGAGATCACTGTCATGATCCAGTGAGGTTCAGTATTAAGTGACATAATGTACGTTACCCAGAACAAAGCCTGGCACAAAGTAGGCACACAAATAAATGTTTCTCTCTTTTCCCCAACTCTCCAACATAGCTAAGAATTAGGGAAACAAGAAAAACTAACTCTAAAAAACTCAAGAAAGATACAATAACACCTATACTCCCATATTCATGACCTTTACTAACAGAAAAGTCACTCACTCAAGAGTCTTTTTACTATCTGCACAGACACATGTAGCAAACCTGAAGTGAGGATTAAGGTAAGATACACTGCACCAAGAAGTAAGGGTCAGACAGATGGCAGGAGTAAGACAAAAAACAAGAGCTTGGGACCCAGCTCAGAACCACAACAGTCCAGAACCATTCTGTGCAGACCCTGTAATTCTGTCCCACACCCTGTAATGTCTCCCAAGGCTGTCATGTGATGTATCACACTGCAGTAAGTGACATCCATCATGATGACTTTGGGTCATAAACCAGAAACTTATATTATATTCAGGCTTCTCCACTTGAGAAGACAGTGATATGGGTAATTCATTAATAGAAATATAGAAAATGGTCAAACTTTTACAGAAATTGTCAGTTGTAAAAGTTCAGTCATTTGGAAAATTCATTACGTGAAGGAATTCATCTCTCTGGAGATGATAAAAACAGATCAAGTGTGGACCTACTATACTTGGGAAATGTAGGCCTACTAGAAAAATTATTGGGAAAATTAATACAGAAGAATAAAACAGCTCTATCTCAGAACGCTGATGGAACAGATTCTGGAAATCTGTGAATTTAACATTCATTTACCTTCAAACTCAGTTCTGTTTATACCAAATTAAGTAAATTAATATATTAAATATACTAATATTTTGAGTATACTAATATTCTGTCATAATCTCAACTGCTAGGTATTTAAAACTATTTAATAAGTGATTATGCTAGAATTGCTTATCTAAATCAGAAGAGAAAATGGGGACAATACACCTCCAGAAAAGCCATTCCCTTCATTCTTCTGTACGAAATTAAGAAATATTCAATTCCAGATGCTAAAGGCAATGATGAAAGCACATTCACTCAGCCTACAACATACATCCAGCCTGGCATATTCAAGGACTGCAAATAAAGACTAGGAAACAGCAAAAAAAAAAAAAAAAAAAGACTAGGAAACAGCAAAAGGAGTCACAACTTGAAAGTTTCCAAATTTAGTGTGATTAGATGAAAATCAACGTAAAAGAGCCAGAGCTTTATTCCTCACAGCTGCACGTACCTTCTTTTCAAACACACCTTTGCAACACTAGAAGACCTTTAAATGTAACCTACATAAATGTTTACACCAAGTTAGCAGGCCCTGGGCGCACCTATAGCTAAAGTGAGGGCAGTTCTCCTTTTTAATTGGACTAAAAATACTCGGACAATTTCTGGAGAATTTGATTGCTCCAGTATATACATTTGCTTCCAGGGTTAGGTCTGTAGGAGATTATGGATACATGTGGACCCACTGAGAGGGACATAACAAATTACTAGGTTGCAGATACTCTATTAGCTTTTCTGAAATGTTCCCCCCTCCTAACAATTACTAAGATTTTGCATTCTAATAATGGGTAACCAAGAAGCAAGTCACTTTTTGTATTTACAAGTTGCATGCTTAAAGCATAAATGAATCACTTATTTTCATAACTGGAAACATTTAATAACACTTTCAAAATGATCAAATTAAATAAGTACCCATCTTCAAACTGATTCTACAATCTCGACTAGTATCATAAGTTATTTCAGGTCAGTAAACTGTTCCCCTCATCCTATATTGTAAAAACTGCCAATGATAAATCTGAAACAATAACATCCTTGCACTAACATAAGAAAGCAGATAAGATTCTCTCACAAGACACCTAATAGGCTAAATCTGGCTGGGTTCTTCAAGCAATTTAACACAAACAGAAATCACTTAATGCCTTCTTACTCAAAAATAATCCCAAGATTATGAGACAGCTTTTGTCATCTGGCAAAAATGACACTCAATGAGACATGCCACATAAGCTGATAATCATTTAAGAATTTAGTTTCATTCACACAGATGGCCATGAGGGGAGACACCCCCCTATGCCGCCCTATACGCCCACTGTGGACTGGAGGGCTAAGAAAGGGAGAAAAACCAGTTGCTGATGACACTGTAGAGATGCCTTAGCCAACCCTGAAGAGGTACAGTTATTTAAGCCAGGAAATTTCTTTCCTGTTCAGTCTCAGGTAGCATTTGTTATTTGCATCTGATGTACTGCTGAATGACACTCAGTATGAATACTAAGTATTTCTAAGCTTGGACATGAAGAAAACTGCTGGTGGAGAGAAACAAGGAAGCTACGATGGGAATTTATTTGCAAAGTTGACAACTTCAGTTTGGGGCACTTGCATAATCAAGTTGATAAAGCCAGCTTTCTTAGACCTGTCCGAGGTCAGATTAGCACATATTTAAAGAACAGTGTTCTTAATTAATTAATTAATTTATTTATTTATTATCTTGTACAATTAGGGTCAAAGGTAGAAAATTGAGAAGAGTTGTGCTGGGATCTATCTTTGACTCAGTCAGACTTGGTTTTCCAGACTGCTCCCTGGTACCTGTGTTCAATTCCTACAGTTCTGGATCCTTATCTGACATTATCATAGAAACTGCCCGTTTCACCCTTTGGTGTTGATGTCTTTGCCAAGTCCTTACGTGACGAATGACACCTCCATTCATTTCCTGGAAATCTTGACCCTTGCTGGTCTAAGGGCACTTGGTTCATTACTAAATCCCTCCAGCAACACAAGAATATGTGCCTTGACTATTAATGTGACCCAGAACTAATTTTTCATTCTGGCTGAACTTGGCTAGTCTTGCTACCATATCCCAACAAACAAAGCAAACTGAGGTTTTAAATAAGTTTTAATTTTATATCACATTTCTGAACATAACAGAAACTGTTCATTTAAAAACATGATTATATACCTGTGAATCTAAGGAAACACACAATTCGTTTGTGCCCACTATTTTGGTCTAATTGAAACATTTTAAAAATTCTTTTTAAATACCTTAAATGCTCAATTACATTATTAATCTATTTTCCAAGTTTTAATCTCATAAGTTGGAAAAACCTTTTAAATAAAATGATACTGGAATTAATACTTTATATGAGAATCATTCATAATAAACTTAAAATGACATCATCATTAAGACATTCATCAACATTTTTTATTAAATTAAGGAGTAGTAGATATCTTTTTTTCAGAGTTGCCAGATTTTTGTTTAATTACAAATTCTTCCCCAAATGTCCATTTAATGTCACAGTCTTGAGATTTTCCTTACCTGCTGTTCCGGTTTCATGACTTTTTTCTTCAGGTTTGCCATTTGACTTGAAAGCCCTTTGTTCATCCACCTCATCATCCCCCCACCATGATGGCTGCCCATATAATGGAGTACCACGGGGCATCGCAGAAATATCTGGAAAAGGTGAAAAAAAATCTGTCTAAAGCATATGAAACAGAAAAAAAAAATGGTTTTGCACAATGCTAGAATTGTCTGGCTAATTTATTAAATGAAAACAACATATAATCTAGATAGTTGAAGAGTACTCTAAGTTGAAAAACTTAGTTTTTGTGTCAGACCTTATTCAATGTTGGACATGACTAAATAAATGAAATTTTGCACTGGCTGATATCTAAGTAATGCACACTGCTGTAACCTAATAGCTTTTTGCTAAGGTGTACTCAAGTGTTTTGGTATACAGAAATGGCTCATTAAGTAAGTCGAGATAAAAAAGACAAAAGTAAGTTTTGGTATGAATGACCATGAAAAAGTTTTTTAAGCCTAGGGGGACTGTACAGTAACTAAATTTAACCTAGATGTTAACATGACTAGTAGATTTATATTTGAGCAAATTTGGTAATGCCTATTCTATTAATTTAAAAAAATTGTTTTTGTATGAATAGGATTATTTATGTAGAGCTGTTCCTGGAACATCATATATACAATAATAATTATGATGACATAATATCATTGGATATTTCCTTTTATTTTTTTAGATTTTTTTATTGTTATTTTTAAATTTTTTTAACATTTATTTACTTTTGAGAGACAGAGAGAGACAGAACACGAGCAGGGGAGGGGCAGAGAGAGAGGGAGACACAAAATCCGAAGCAGGCTCCAAGCTCCGAGCTGTCAGCACAGAGCCTGACACAGGGCTTGAACTCACGAACCATGACATCATGACCTGAGCCAAAGCTGGACGCTCAACTAACTGAACCACCCAGGTGCCGCTGGATATTTCCTTTTAATTCACTTGTTATAATTCAAAAAAAGCAGACAAACATTAAATAAAAATATTGAAAACTATATTTCTCTCAAATATTTAAATACATTAAACACACCTACATATAACTGTCATATATAATTATGGGTTATAAGATGCTTTCTAATGAAAGCGTTGGCTATATTAAAACCTACTCTAAAATTGTCATTATTACAAATTTATATGGACATGGCCAACTTTTTTAGAACAAAGGATGCAATTTCTTCATAACCACGTATAAATATGGTATTTTCAAACAGGTTAACTTACCCATGGCTTTTTCCTCAGACTTCAGTGCTTCTGTGGCTTTATGCTGCACCTCTGCTGATGTATCTGCTCCCTTTGAATCCAGGCTTTTGGCACACGCAGATTTTGATAACTCTGATTCTGAAGATTTTTGGGACAGCTGAAGCTGAATGGTAAACTTCTCATGCTATAAAACATTTAAAAATGAAAGTGAAACATCCAGGAGTGAAATCGACCCTAGCAAATGGTGGATTTACAAAGGAAATAAGTAAAAAATGTTTACCTTTAGTGCTTCTTCAGGGACCCTCATTTCTCCTCGAACTACAGTGAAAAGATTTGTATGTAAACAAGGCTAAGGAAGAATATATCTCAAAATTGTGATAATCAAGCTTAAAATAATCAAAGATAATTTAGGAATTGTCCTATTTTCAATAGGTAATTACAACAGAAGTATCATATTCCCCTTAAGAGTTAAATGTTAAAATATGCTCATAACTGTGAGGACTTTACTTTTTAAATACCAGAGAAATATCTTGGGGCACCTGGGTGGCTCAGTTGGTTAAGCATCTCACTTCAGCTCAGGTCATGATCTCATGGTGCGTGGGTTCGAGCCCCGCGTGGGGCTCTCTGCTGACAGCTTGGAGCCTGGAACCTGCTTTGGATTCTTTGTCTCCCTCTTTCTCTGCCCCTCCCCATTTGTGCCCTCCTTCTCTCTCTCTCTCTTTCAAAAATAAAGAAACATTAAAAAAAAATACATACTAGAGAAAAATCTTAAAATCTAGCAAATAATTCTAAACTTAATAACGGCCTTCAGGAAGTAAATAACTGGGTAATAAATCAGAGCACAAAGACATGTTCAGTTCTCACAAACAAACAATATGACTACAAAGAAGAAAAAGCACCTGGATCAAATTATATTAATACTTAATCACAAAAATGTAAAAGGAAGTATGTCATCAGTGATTATCCAACAGCAAATCCTGAAAGAATTCGATTACTCAGACTTCACAAGCATTGATAAAAATGAAGCTCACTCTGAAAGTGCAAAAGAAATTCTATAATTAGGGTCCTTACAACAACCACAATCACCCCTTTCCTCCAGACATTGCAATCAGGGTCGTATCACATTGACAAACAACTGATTCTATACAATTAGAACCAAATGCTAGAAATAATGGGTGCTTTCATTATTATGCCAAAAAGAACAATGCCTCTGTATATTAAAAAACATCTTTCACTAAACAGTAGAGGTCACATTTCCCACCATTACTTAACCCTGTACTGAAAGGACTTTTATAACCATGTACTAAATTCTATTATCCTTTACCAATTCATAGCACCCTATGACTTCAAGGCTAGAAAGCTGTAATTATCACAAATGATTGGGGTAAAAATAGTTCCCATGCATAAGGAGCAGTAAACTTGCAAATGAGTTTTTAACTTCTATTTCTGTTCATTAAAATGATAAAAATTCAGAATTTTTTGGAATTGTAAAGAACTTTAGGGACTATCCTCTTTAATTCCTGTTTAATATCTCATCCTTCTCTTCTATACATAGGGAACTTGAGGAATGGAAGGGCAAAACCTAGGACGAGAATCTTGTCAGCTGAAACCCAGTCCAGGGTTCCTGTAGCTGTGAAATATTAGAATTTTCCTTTTTTGTTATATGTATATGCTGATACATATTTGCTGACATATATGAAAATAAGTATTTCATAATTAGTAATTTCATACTTAATGAAAAATAAAAGTCCAGTAACTTTGTTTTATACCCAAGAAATGCATGAACAGCTGGAGGAGATTCACAGCATTTGCATACTTCCAATGGAAAACACAGTGTCTCAAAAAAACAGAAAGCCATTTCCATTTTTTCAATGGGAAACACCAATGATTTTAGCCTGCTCTGGGGGTTTTCCGGTGCTCCATTCAAGTTTATTGCTGAGGGAGTTCCAGGCTGTCCCCTAAGGCTAGTGTGGGGGTCTTATGTTTACACTGAAGACTCCTTGAAGATCTGGGAAAACCTGAGAGAGCCCACCCTTCTTGGGGTCAAACACTTCATCTTTCAAAAAGTTTCATGTGTGTGAAACCAAAGATTTCAAGGATCCTCTTGTCTGGGTCATGAGTTCACCTGAGAACACCGGTCTGGCTGGGAGATTCTGAGACTGCCCTAATTCCAGCTTAGCTACCTTCTTCCTAATGTAACTTCCTAAGTTATAAAAAGTTTAAAGTCCTACTTATTAAAAATTGTATTTGTTAGGTTATTTCCCTGTTTCTTTACATCGGGCTGTGATTGCGATTTTCCATCTTCCCTATGCTCAGTTTATTCAAGAAATGTTTATTGGGGCACCAGGGTGGCTCAGTAGGTTAAGTGCCTGACTTCGGCTCAGGTCATGATCTCCTGGTTCGTGGGTTTGAGCTCAGCATCTGGCGCCACAATTACAGTGTGGAGCCTGCTTGAGATTCTCTCTTTCTCTCTCTCTTTCTCTCTCTCTCTCTCTCTCTCTGCCCCTCCCCCACTTGTGCTCCCTTCAGGGAGCTGTCTCTAAATAAATAAACTTAAAAAAAAAAAAATGTTTATCTACAAGTGGGGTCAAAGAAACTCATCTGCATAGTAGTAATGCATTCAAAAACATCTTATCTAAATGTTATCTCTTATCTAGATAATCTTAGCTAGATAAAACATCTTATCTAAATGACAATTAAAGCTAACTAAAAGAGGGCAACATTTTGAAGTTTTAGTTACTCCTAGGGCCTTAAAACAACAGGTATCAGTGTGAACATGCACCTCAAAAATCATTTTAAAAATTAATTTAAGTTGCTTCACTCGGGAGATACCAAACACTTACAGAAGAAATCAAATATTATATATGAGTTTTTGTTGCTTGGTACAAGGTTTCCAGTGTTAAGGTTTCAAAAGATGCTGTATTTTCAAACTGTTTAATGGGCATTAATACAATATTCTCTGAAAAACTGTATTACTAAAAAGAATGTGACTTTCATGGTGTTGAAGACACTGGATGCCACAACAAATGAGAATACTTGAATTATTTTACACAATGAAAAATACATTCTTTTTCTAAAATTTATGTGTCTTATATGTGTGATTTAAAATACATATATAGTAAGACTACCCTTAAAAATTTTCCTTAAAGTTAGCCAAAAACTTGTCTGTTTGGATCTTCTCCTTAGAAATATGGGAAGTTTAGGGGCACCTGGGAGGCTCAGTCGGTTAGGTGTTCGACTTTGGCTCAGGTCTTATCTCACTGTTTGTGGGTTCTAGTCCCATGTCGGGCTCTGGGCTGACAGCTCGGGGCCTGGAGCCTGCTTCGGATTCTGTGTCTCCCTCTCTCTCCCTCCCTCTCAAAAATAAATAAACATTTAAAAAAAAACATTGTTTTAAAGAAATATGGGAAATTTAGGGTTGCCTGCATGGCTCAGTTGGTTAAGCACCCAACCCTTGATTTCAGCTCAGGACATTATCTCCCAGTTTGTGAGTTCAGGCCCCCCATCAAGCTCTGTGATGACAGTGTGGAGTCTGCTTGGTATTCTCTCTCTCCCTCTCTCTGCCCCTCCTCTGCTCGTGTTCTCTCTCTCCCTCTCAAAATAAATAAATAAACATTAAAAAAATATATACGGGAAATTTGTTTGACTACATTCATAATATAATACACAATTATGCTAAAATAGATTGCACATTGTATTAACAAGGCAGGTCCTAGAAGATGCCAAAGTTAAAAAAAAAAAAAAAAAAAAAAAAGGTCATAGCAGAAAACCTTCCAAGGGTAAAATTTTATTTCTTTAAGCAAACTTTCTACTAGCTTAAGTTTGTCTTTATCTTCAGAAAGCTGTATTGCTTTGTTCTGGCAGATCAATTCCTTTGTCCAGCTTTTAGAAAACCTTGTTTTAAAACAACTCCTTTAAACTTTTCTTCTATGACTTTATTCCATATCTAATAGCTCCTGTCAATTTCTTAAATTTAGCTCTCTCAAACTTTGGAAACATCCTCCATTTTTGAAATCTGGAAAGTGTGTTCATGCTTTGTTGTAGACATCAATCACATTAATCAGGAAGAACCCTAACTTCTCTAAATGAAGAGTCTTTGATTTTTAGTTATGTTTATCCCCTTCCCGATCATTTTAGCAGCCATGATCTGGATCCAAACACACAATGCCATAGGTAATGTTCCAATTATAGATAAATCATCATCTTAAAAGCCACGACAATGATTTTTACCTTGTTTCTAATACAATTAATCCAATCGTTTTGTGGACATTATAGGAATAGGCAACTACTTTGGGAAAAAGCAGCCCATTAAAAAAATTAAGGTACTAGGTTCTTATAATAACCCTGAGATGACTGAGATGGTAAGGATTTTGAGATTTATGGTATTTAAGTAATGTTTAAATCATTTTCCACTAAACATGGAAACCATATCATATTCTGATATTCCTTCTAGTTCACCAGTGATTCCATCTTTTTTTCTTTTTAATGTTTATTTTTGAGACAGAGATAGAGTGCAAGCAGACACAGAGAGAGGGAGACACAGATCTGAAGCAGGCTCCAGGCTCTGAGCTGTCAGCACAGAGCCCAACGTGGGGCTCGAACTCATGAACCATGAGATCACGACCTGAGCCAAAGTCGGATGCTTAACTGACAACCACCTAGGCACCCCTGCATCTTAATCTTTTTTAAACTGGTTCCTTATCTCTCCCACCTCTTAATACTGGTATAGAATAGGTTTCAGTTCTTGGATCTCTTACCAATCTATATACACTACTATATATTAACTACTACTTTTCCAGACACATGAAAGCTGAAAGAATTCATCACCAGCAAAACCATACTGCAAGAAATGTTAAAGGAAGCCCTGAGCAGAAAGAAAATGATATCAGATGAGAAGAACAGATCTATAAAGAAGAGCGAAGAGCATGAGAAATGATAGTTACACTGGTTTAAGCTATAAGAGTACAGTGGGCATAAAGATATAAGATATTTTTATTTCAATCTCATTAAAAGCTAATTGACCTTCCACTTGTAATAATGTAGTATGGAGTTTGTAACATCTAAGAATAGAGTTTGACAATCATAGTACAAAGGTCAGTACAGAAGAAATGAAAGTATACTACTGTAAGGTTCTTATACTATATGTGAATTGGTATAATATTGCTTGAAGATACAACTTAAAGAAGTAACTACAAATCTTGAAGCAACCAATCAAATAAAAAAGTTATAGTTAATAAGCCAATAAAAGACATAAAATGGCATCATACAAAATGTTCAAAAAATCCAAAATAGAGGAAAAAGAAAACTGATGGCACAAATAGAACAAATATCAAGATGACAGAGGTAAACCTAATTACATCAATAATCACACTGAATGTGAACGACCTAAATCCCCTAATTAAGGCAGAAATGATAGATTGAAAAAAAAAATACCAACTGTATGATGCCTACTTTAAATGTAAAGATACAAATAGGTTAAAGCAAAAGAATATAAAAAAGAATAGAAAAGATGTTCCTTGCTAACGGCAATCCAAAGAAAGAAAGGAAAGAAAGAAGAAAGAGAAAGCTGGAACAACTAAATCAATGTCAAAACAAACTATATTTTAGAGCAAAGAACATTGTCTTGAATAGAGCAGGTCATTTTCTTTTATTTATTTTTTTTAAGTTTATTTATTTATTTTGAGGGAGAGTGAAAGTGTGAGCTGGGGAGGGGTAGAAAGAGAAGGAGCCAGAGAATCCCAAGCAGACTCCAAGCCCAGCACAAAGCCCTACTTGTGGCTTGATCTCATGACTGCGAGATCAAGACTTGAGCTGATATCAAGAGTTGAACACTCAACCCACTGAGCCACCTAGGTGCCCCCAGCAGGTCAATTTATAATAATTAATGGGATCAATTCATCAAGAAGATATTTTAATCCTAAATGTTTATGTACCTAATAACCAGGTTTCGAATTATACGAAGAAAAACTACTGCAAGGAGAAATAAGCAAATCCATAATTATAGCCTAAGATTTCAATATTGATGTCTCAATTAACAGAACAAGTAGACAATCATTCAGTAAAACATAGAAGGTGTGAACCAAATTGGCCTGACATTAATAGAACACTCTACCCAAACAACAGAAATGCACATTCTTTTCAAGTACATATGGAACATTTACCAGGAGAGATAAATTAGGTATATTCTGGGCCATAGGACAAGTCTCAATAAATTTAAAACGATGTGAGACATACAAAGTATGTTCTCTCATCAGCATGGAATTAAATTAGAAATTAATAACAGAAAGTCTCTGGGAAAATCTCCAAATTACTTAGAAACTAACAAACTTATTCAAAATTATTATGAATAACCAGTACTCAAAAATCAAGAGAAATCAGAAAGTATTTTGAACGGTAGAGCAGTACTTAGGGGAAAATTTATAGAACTAAAAGCCTATATTAAAAAAAAAGGTCTCAAACGAATAACCTCAGTTTTTATCTAGGAAAAAGAAATTAATAAGATACAAATCAAAGAGAAAATAGAGGAAACTCAGTTAAACCAAAAGCTTGTTTTTCTCAGAAGATTCTTCCCATTTTCTCCATGAAATTCACTCTACCCACAGAATTCTGTCAGTTAATGATGACTCTACTTTTCCAACTGCTGAGATCAAGTGCCAAATCTTGGACTTTCTTTCATTCTACTTCCAATCTAATTAAGAATATTACTGGCTTCCTCTTCAAGATGCACCCATAATCTGATTCCTCACCACCTCCTCTTTCACCACCCTGCTGTAAACCTCTGACTCACTAGGGGCTACTACACAGCCTCCTAACTCACCTCCCTCTTTTCACCGAGGCCCACTTCCATCCTTAGTCTTCTTGAACAAGAATAGCCACAGGATGTTTCTAAGTAAGTCATTATCATGTCACTCTTCTGGTCAAACCCCTGTAGATGGCTCCCCATTCCACTTAGAATAGAAGTCAAAATTCTTGCAATGGTCTGTTAGGGCTGATGTGCACCCCGCTCCCATACCCCATCTTCCTACTCTTTACTGGTCCCAACCACAATGACTTTTGAAGGCTGTTCTTCAAACGTGCCAAACATGTTGCTGCTTCAAGTCCTTTGTATTTAACTCTTCTATCTTCCTGAAGAGCAATTTCCCCTGATATCCATATGGCCAGCTTCTTTACTTTCTCCTTATCTTTGCTCCACTGTGGGCTCCATGAATATCCTTTTTTAAAATTACAACCTCCCACTCACCACCACGAGCTCTCTGGATCCCCCAGTTACACTTTTTCTCCATAGAACTTATCATCCTCTACTATTCTTTTTTTGTGTGCTGTCAGCTTCCTTCAACCCCATTAGAGTATAATCGCCAGGAGGACACGTATAATCGCCAAGAGGACAGAGTGGTCTGTTTCTTTCACTTTCGTGTCCCCAGACCATGGGGACAAGGATCTCCCAGCACACAGGAGATACACACATTTAATAACTGTGAAGTGAATAACCTTAGGCTTGCATATCTGCTAAAGTTTGGCCACTTGGACACTTAAGAGCTCCTTTTTGATTACTGCAGGGATTATTATCCCTCATGAGTTGATAGTCATTTCTTAAACTTGGATATTTCTTCCACTACTGGCTTTTCCAAATCACTTAATTTCTTTAATTAGAAAAGCGCTTGTGGCAGATAAATTTTGTGTCTTCAGTTCTATCTCAATTCATGGTAAGATGTTCCTTCTATTACTGTGACATTGTAATAAAGAGTTTTCCACTCCAAAGAAGAGGAGTTCGTAAACTGGCTAACTATTAAGCTTAATTTTAATAAAAATAAAGCACAATTATTTCAGCCAAATATAAAACAGGTAAATGTAACATATAAAATTTGTTTTAAAAATTTCATCCTAATGTTCATTTATGTATAGTTTTCAAAAATCATAAGCAATAGGAGATGCTATTTTAAAATAATAAAATTTACTGAGCCTACTCTGAAGATCTGGATAACAGTTCTGGTTCAACACCGATTCATAACACGAAGAAAGTCCTTTGGAACCAACAAAACATTTGTCCCAGCAACTCCTATTGCTGACTATTATGAGCTGGTATATAAAAAAGGAAGTATTAGTTCACTACTAAGAAATCACTACACAAATTGTAAAAGTGGGAGTTATTTCTCAGCAGTTGTTTTCTTTCCTTTTTTTTAATGTTTATTTGAGAGAGAGAGGGAGAGAGCGAGCGAGCGAGGGAGGGGCAAAGAGAGAAAAAACAGGCTCCAGGAGAATCTGAAACAGGCTCCAGGCTCGGAGCTGTCAGCACAGAGCCTGACATGGGGCTCAAACTCACAAGCTGTGAGATCATGACCTGAGCTGAAGTCAGACGCTCAACTGCAGACTGAGCCACCCAGGAGCCCCTCAACAGTTTTCTCTTGATTTAAAAGTCAAAGTAAACATTATAGAGTTTTATTGAAACTCAGATTTTCTATTTTCTCATGTTTTGAATCAGATTAAGGAGGTATTTAAATTCAAAATATATTTATTTGCATTTATTGTTTGATGAAACTTTTTATGCTGGTGGAAAATGGTCCATGGATCAAGGCTTTAATGTTAATTCTTAATCATTTTATGTGATTCATATTCTTAAAAGGATTTAAAACATACAACTCATAAATACTAAGATTCAACGGTTTCACTTTTCAATGTTCCTTTGCTGTACAAGTATAAAGTTCATATGATGTGCTAAAAACTATTTTTCATAAATTTTAAGTTAAATCTAAGGAAAAAAAACTGGTTATGCTTTAAGAACAATTTTAAAGTGTTAGTACATTTATTTTATCTATGCATCAACTCCAGGTAGCTGAGACTACATTTGCTATAGTATAGTGATAAAAGTCCATCTGACTTGCCAATGTTTAATATATTCTTCAATATTAAAATCCAGATAAATGTAGTAACTGAAAAATGAAAACTCAAGAAAAACATTCAGTATAAAGTGGAATATGTATATTTTAATTAAATAAAGTAAGTCCCCTTTATTTCAAAGCTTTTTGCCTTATATGAATACAAATGCTTTATTCTTCTTCACTAGTGGTCTTTACTATACCCTAAGGAGGACAAAGTCATGTCCCCACTCACTTCTTAGAATCCTATTTTGTTACTTACTTATTTGCTTATTAAAAGATTTTATTTTTAGGTAATCTCTACAACCAACGTGGGGCTCAAGCTCTGAGATCAAGAGTCGCATGCTCTACTGAATGAGCCAGCCAGGCGCCCCTGGAATCCTATTTTTAACGAAAGAATTTTAAATACACACTAACTGTATAATGAACTGAGCCAGGGAGTATGGGTCTCAGAAGATATAGGATACTGAAAAATCTGAGTTAAATAAGCGACAGAGACAGAACTCTTAACACAGAGTAAAAGTACAAATGGGAAAAAAGGTAGGGATAAGTTCTCACACTCCTCCCGGGACACTGATTTGCGCCATATGCTCATCCAAACAACAACAAAATCCCTGGGCTGGGCTAATATTAAACAGTCCTTTGTCCTCTCCTTGTTACATTCTCTGATACCCAAATTACACATGTAAATACCACTGCTGGAACTATAGGGATGGGGGAAAAGCTGAGTCCATCAACTTTTCTAGGATTATTTTTAGGAATAGGCATAACAACCAGAAAATATACGTATTATTTTTAAACCTGTATTTTAGTATGGGAGGGCAAAGAGACTTCTAGCATGCTTTTACTGAAAATTCTTAGATCAAGAAATGTTAATGTACATCAGAAAAGCTTTATGAATAAATTCAATAAATGCACAAAATCATATAAGGATATCATATCCAAATCTCAGCTTATCTTCAAGTTTCAAGGTGATATAAGTCTGTTCTGGAATCCTTACATCATTCACAAAAGTCTACAAAGAGAGAAAAAGATCTTAGGTTATATATGAAGTATTAATTATTACATTCCAGACAAACAAACACTCAAACCTTATACTTAAAAATACATTAGCTATGGTGGCTAACACAGCTTGTGTATTACAAAATGTGCCATGCATCTTATAGGCTGATAAATGATTTTCATACTAAGTCTTTTATTAATAATTGAACACACAAAGAACCAGGCTGTACCTCCTCTAAGTCCATCATGCTGCCAAGACAAATACAGGCATTTAAAAATGATGCTAAGAAAAGCTCCTAATGTGAAGCTGGCAAATTGTAAAATACTTAACTTTTGATATATCATCAAGATGCAGGGGACTCAATTTTAGCTTTTTTCGGACAATTCTAATTATTTGTGAGGTCTGATGTTTCATTTCATTACTTTTTAAAAAAATTTATTTATTTTGAGAGAGAGCTCGAGCGAGTGGGGGAGGGGCAGAGAGAGAGAGAGAATCCCAATCGGTAGCTTGATGCAGGGCTCGAACTCAAAACAGTGGGATCATGACCTGAACCAAAACCAAGAGTCAGATGCTCAACTGACTGAGCCACCCAGGTGCCCCTATTCCATTTTTTAAAGTAAATTTTCTTTTTGTTCTTTAGAAGAATTCTAATAATAAAAGTAATGAAATACTGGGACACCTGGTGGCTCAGTCAGTTGAGCGTCTGACTCCTGGTTTCAGCTCTGGTCGTGATCTCACAGTTCATGGGTTCAAGCCCCGCACTGGTCTCTGGACCTGCTTGAGATTCTCTCTCTCTCCCTCTTTCTTCTCTAACCCTCCCCCTGCTCACAAGCACATGCCCTCTCCTCTCTCTCTCTCTCAAAATAAAGAAATAAACTTAAAAAAAAAAAAAAGGAATAAAACTGCTATTCTATTTCACAATTGCCATATGAGTCTTTTAGACCTTTTTATGACTCTAAGATACATTATGGGATCTTACTGATCTTATTTTTCCTTTTTTTTTTTGAAACACTGTGCTATTTCACATCATTATTTTATCATTACTCATCAATTATTTCTAACTATGCTGAAAATGACCAACATAATAAGAAAACAGAAGAAAATGGAATTGCCCAGAATATTGCTATCCAACAGAAACATAGTGCAAGCCCCAAATGCAAGCCAAACATATACTATTAAATTTTCCAGTAGGTGCATTAAAAAAGTTAATGTAAAAGGTGAGATTAATTTTAATGCTATATTTTAACCCAACCCATATATCCAAAATAGTACCATTTCAACAAATAATTAAATATTTTTCAATAAGAACTTGACCAATTCTGTATTTCACATTTTCACAGCATTCTTGCATCTTTTGATGTTTTCCAACACTTATTTGATTTAGTTTCTAAGTGGATAAATGCCCAAGGCAGGTATCTATCAGGTAACTAGAAGCAAAGATGATGTAAAAAGAAATAAATTAAACTTCTGTTAACAAATCTAAAACTGAGAAATGTTTTGCAATAATAGAAGAAAGCTATCATCTTAATAAAACTATAAGCTATCAAAGTCTTAAAAATAATGCATTTTGACAATACAATGCAAGAAGAACTAGAAATAATGATAAGCTAGAACCAGCTGGATATGTACTTGAAATTTGAAAAGCAACATTTACAAAACGGATATATATCCCAGGTCTCCCTTGACAACTGATGAACAATACCCATTTTGTGTATTATGTACCTTTCAAAACCAGAAAAATATGAAATAAAAATATGAGCTTGTCATGACTAATTTTTACTTAAAATTTCAAGTTGTTTTTCATTATCCTTTTATCCTTACTTCCGCAAATTATTTGTAAAAAGACAAAGAGTCAACTAGACACAGATGGCAAATGGTGATGACTATTTTTCCTGGCACGTTGGAAGTTAAATTGGAATTTGCTAGATTCACAGAACACAGAACAATGTTATACTTAACTGCTCAGAACGCAGATATCATATAAATACCCAAGTTTTCCTCTGGTAGGCTGAAACTTTAAAAATTACTTTTTTCCTAGTGAATTCCATTTTTTAAAATCTTCTATTTTATTGGATTTGAGATGGCCATAATACCTTATCTGGGAAAGCTCCCTCCATGGTGAGGAAGTTCAGAAGGGTCCTAAGTGACATACAGTAAAATATTACAGGAAATTATGTGATTACGGTCATGTGCTCAAATTCCTATGCACGACTAGCACTTTGTAATAGGTCACAGAATACCAATTTATAAATCTATAGAAAAAATTAGAAGTTATAGTCTTAATTTCAAGCACAGATATATGAAGATAGTGGCATACTGCTAAAACTTGAGATCACACCTTAGTATGATGCATGAGTAATCCTAGAAAATAAGCTTCCAACAACCTTCACAGAAAGATTAAAATGTTAATATAAAGAAAATTTTGAATACAGGCATTTATAAGCTTTAATTTCATGTTCATTTCCAAAATGAACATTTTACAGTGTTTTAAAAGTTACACCCTGAGGCAGGCACCTGGGTGGCTCATTCAGTTAAGTGTCTGACTTTGGCTCAGGTCATGATCTCATGGTTCGTGAGTTCAAGTCCCACATAGGGCTCTGTGCTGACAGCTTGGAGCCTGGAGCCTGCTTCAGATTCTGTGTCTCCCTCTCTCTCTGCCCCTCCCCCACTCACGTTCTCTCTGTCTCCCTCAAAAATGAACATTAAAAAAAAAAAGTTAAACCTTGAGTTTTCCAAAATATTCTATGTAGAGTTACAAAACAGAAGAGCTTTTTCAAATGATGGAAAAGAAAAGAATAAAAGAAAACATTAATTCACTGATGTTTAGTATGCAGAAGACAAGCAATTAGATACTTGATGTATAAGGAATGCCACACTTCTAAGCCAGTTTTACTTAAAATTGTTTCAACTTAAACAACCATTTTACTCAAAAGGCTTAACATGACCAATCAGATCCACGCAAAGCTTAAGACAGCTCAATTCTCTTAATTATTAAGCACCTACTGTGTGTTTAACATACATACTAGGTAGGTACTTGCAGAACGAGAAACATACAATTTTAATATGCTGGCATTTATGACGGAAATATTCCCTAAGGTCTAAGAAGGCTTAGGAAATATGAGCCAAATGCAAAGTTTCAGCTTACAAAAATGCAAGTGAAAACATCTGAAGGGAAAAAGTCTCCTGAAGGTCTGAAATTACGCAAGGAGGAGAGAAAATTTCAAAGAGCAAGAGGCAAAAAAAAAAAAAAAAAAAAAAAAAAAAAATCATTTAAATAAATCAATTATTTTAGTAAGTCAAACATGGGGAAAAATAGGATTGATTCCTTACGTCAACACCATTTGATCACACTTGTGCCTTGTAGGAGGAACAGACAACAACAAGGAGGCACAGAGAATGAATTGACAAACATCTGAGTTCAGAAGTGGAATAAGAGCTGGGATTCACACTGAGGTCTCTGAACTACAAATCCCACATTCTCTCCAACTCAAGGAAGTATGGGTGCCCGAGCCAGGCCAGCTCTTCAAACTCCCTCTTCCAAACCACTAGCTCATAGAAGCAAACCAAACTAGAAAAACATCTATTTATTTGACATACAACAAAATTGCATAATTGATTGCATAAAACCACATAACCGCTGTGTATTGTATTAACGCTCTGGGAAATCTGAACAGAGTGAGTGGCCAGGGGCGTAACCACCCCAATCACACTGCCAGAGACAAAAGTCATCTCTTTTTTCCTTCTCCTCTGCATACTCTCTCTACACTCTACGCCACTGTGGCCTGATGCTGGTAGAAACTCCAGTGCGAAAAGGGGATCCAGCAGAAGCTAGAACACAGGGAGTCGAGGGGGCAGCCTAGAACAAAAGCCAGAGGTAGAATGCCACGGGAGGTACATGGCAGAGGCCACAGTGGCTCTCAGAGGGGCAAGTGCCCCAGTGGGAGAGGGAGGCAGGAAGAAGTGAGGGCAAATAAGGGTTCTCATAGGAGAAGCTTCTAGGGGCTTGCAGGGAAACAGGCCACCATAACATCAGCAACAAAACCCGTTCCAGCGTCCTTAGGCAGAGCAATCTCATTTTGGTAGCAATAACATCAAGTATAAATCTAGGTCCCCTGGGAGTGTTCTTTTAGGGTAGGATGAAAGGGAGGAGTGAAAGTGGTCACAGTTAAGAGTTATTTATAAGCTGGGGTTAGTTGGTACGTGCTTTTAACAAAACTAAGGCAGTGGATTCACTGGAAAGCATGTAGGCTACAGGGTGCTGCACTCGTTTTCACTGCTTTGCTTGCCACGCCACCACCGCCAGCACTTACTGAATGCTCACCACCTACTGTTCTAATCATTTACAATATGAACTTATTTATAGCTTTGGCACAACCTGAGAGAAACGCCATTTTGCTACGAACATTAAAAAAGTTGAGGACCAGAAAAATTAAGTAACCCGTCTACAGTTACGTCACTGGTAAGAATTCAAGCGGGGCTCATAACCACTACATCGTGTCCCCTGACTTCTGAAATTACTGCTGTTAACCTGATGCTCAAATTTCTAGAGTTATATGAATATGAAGAGCAAACGGTCTCCTTATGGATTAAGCGCACGGCAGCTGGTGGTTCACAGCTCTGTTCTGGTGTATTCCCTAGGCTGCCATCTGGGTCAGAGCACAGTTATCGCTTGTGTGACGGATGCTCCCAAGTTCCGTAACAGGCACAAACTCACACGTACTGTCGTCAGGCTGCATCCCCACGCCAGTACTACTGAGCAGGAATTTCCATTTCATTATCTGAAAGCTAAAACAAGGGAACTGAACTTGTCAGTCCTCACACTCACAAATATGAAGATGTATGAGGAAACCAAATTTCAGAAAGTGATTGTCCCTGTGTTTAGGACTGGTAAATTACAGACTGACATTCAAATCTAGGTACTGATTTCAAGTTCAAAATGCAAATGTTGCCCCCTATGAGTTATTATCTTCCACAGAATTACTGAGTATAATCGAATTATGAAGAAAGGTCAACCTAGAGAAACTTAGAAGTACTTCACCTGACTTCTTTTTATAATGAAAAACAAGTAATTTTTATATTTGATCACAGTCTTTTAAAAGAATAAAACACTGTGATGTAATTCTCACTTATTATTTTCCAAGATAATAATGTAAAGACATCTACGCACAGCACTGTGGTAAAGATCAATCTTTCTGGCTTAAAACCAGAACATAACATTGTTAAAATAGTCCACATACAGAAGTTAAAACTTTTCTCCATAAATTCCTTAATAAAGAAAATAAATTCAATTTCATCAAAAAAAGACTGTATTCGTGCACTGTGCAGACTCCTGAGCAAACATGCATGACTGTTCAGGAGCTCATGACTCAACACCGTGACAGAGAAGTAAAAGAAGATGTAATACAAAGCAGAGAAAGCACCCCAAATCAAGATTAAAACAAAGGCTTACAGATGTGGAGAAGGACGAAAGAAGTTCTGCAACTAGGAGCTGGGAATCACAGTAGCTTACTCACCTGTCTCACGTTAGAACGGTTTCTACCTAGTCTGCTCTGTCTCTGCTTTATCTGCTCCACGTGTTATTAATGACGTCAGCAAGTTAATACTCCTAAATACCTTTCCTTTGTTCCTTCCCTTCAGGAAGAAGTGGAATCTGGGCTTGACTCGTATAAATTTATAAGTACAACTTTTCTAAATGACAAGGCAGATGGGAGAACTACTAGGTTGAAGAAAATCTAACAAAGTATTCGGAGGAGGAGACAGGACAGCAGCAGAACTACTATTCGGGAGGCAGGACAAGGGAAAGCCCAAGGGAGCAGGAATCTGGAAAAGTGTCAAATGTGAGGGATTTTGGTTCAACCCTGAATTGAGACTTAATTCTGTGTGCCATGAGAAACAAATAAAGGCTAGAATAAAACTAATAGAAAAACAAAGTATCCCAAAGATTAAACATCAGTCCTTCAGTACCAGGGCAACTTAGAACAAGAAAACAATGTTTCACTATAATTGTTCAATTTCTGCATAAAGTTTTTTTTTTTTCAATATATGAAGTTTATTGTCAAATTGGTTTCCATACAACACCCAGTGCTCATCCCAAAATCTGCATAAAGTTTAATGTATATTTCAAAAAGCAGTGGCAGATGGAAGCAGTGGGGATACATTTAGTTTCTGTTAAATTCATTTTAGTAATTTCAACAGCACAGATGTAGACAAATATTGCATCAGCTTATATTACCAAGGCTATTAGAAAATTAAAAAATAAGAAATTATTCAATACTTCAGCATTCTCTTAGTCTGTGGCTAGTTATGTTCCAACAATGTGGAAAGACCAAATGAAGAATTAGGAAAAAAAACTCACTGCAGTAACACAAAAATATCTTCAAAGCAGGAATACAGAAAAGCAATAATGAATACTGGTGTTTAGATCACAAAGTCACATGTTTAAGGTTAATGGATGTGTTTCCTGTCTTTTTTACTCTAGCACAGAAAGTTCTCCAGCAGCTGGCATCAAACTATGTTTTCACCTTTATCTTCTAAGTTAACCTATACTTCTTGGGCTCCCAAGAGTCCTTTTTTTCATACTTACTGCCATGGCTTTCCACTATTCTCCCACATATAAATTCAAACCATCCGGTGAGGTCAAATTTCATTTCATCTCCTTAAAGAAGTCTTTTTTAACCATTATGGATAGTAAGAACCAGCAACCGTCTGCATTCCCGTATTTACTGCCTATACAGTTTCTTGGGAACATGGGCTCATTCCGTATTCTACTGTATGGTCCCCAAAGTGCCACGTATCTAATAAGCCTTTAGAAGTAAAATGCAAACCCGGGTGCCTGGGTGGCTCAGTTGGTTAAGTGTCCAACTTTGTTTGGCTCAGGTCATGATCTCGCAGTTTGTGGGTTCAAACCCTGTGTCGGGCTCTGTGCTGACAGCTCAGAGCCTGGAGCTTGCTTTGGATTCTGTGTCTCCCTCTCTCTCTCTGCTCCTCCCCAACTTGCGCATGCACGCAAAAAACAACAACAACAACAACAACAACAACAAAAAACAACCCAGAAAGAAAGTAAAATGCAAACTAAAGAGAAGGAAATATAACACAAATAGCAACTATAACCTGATCTGTTTACTTACAATATTAAAAAAATATTCAAATAAAGCAAAAGAGAAAATCTTCACTTACCCCATTTAGGCTGCCCAAATCTTTCACCAAATGTTCATCTGTAGAAGTGTCATAATTGATTACAGCATGTTGCTTATCCACACTACGGGACTGAAAGGAAGTTTTCTGAGTTAGTAAATACAAGAAAATACTAGAATAACAAACACAAAGTTTTTTGGCTAGATACTTCATATTAATAGGATAACAGATAAGTATCAGGAAATATCAAAGTAAAAGTGGATTAAATGAGATTTAAACTGTGTTACTACTATATAACACAAATTTGGCATCACTCCCCAAAGAAGAAAGCTGCCAAAATTTGAAGATGTTCTTCGGATGTCCATGCACATGCGCTCATGCTCCAGAGCTTAGCGAGTTGTCTGTAGATAGAAGCACCTGAAAGATGAACTGTATAAAGGCCTGTGGAAACTTTTATTGAAAGAAGTATCAATCCAGTCACAGGAAGAAACAGTCTGAGAACCACAATGAATCTGAACTCAGTAACACTGAGGGCTACTCTGTGAACCTTGGTATACAAAAAGCAAAGAAGTATCCCACATGGGAAGAGACAGGACTTCCAGTTCCCAGTCCAACATGTCAAGAGCCTGGAGTCATCAGTCCCATCCTTACAAGAGAAAAGATGCACAAACTGAAAATCAAAAATAGTCTTTATTTTATCAGAGAATTGAGGTCATATGGCCAACTGCCACCCTGACAACTAGAGAGAGAGGTGAAATCAGAGAATCACAGCTTCCTGAACACAGAAACCATGGCTGTAGCCGGCAGGGCAAGAAAACTTAAGGGTAAGATGTGTAATTGCTAGAGATGTGAATGCGAACTAGCTTGCAGACAAAAGCTCCCAGAGACACAGCACTGGGGGCCATCACTGCCATGGGTTCATGAGCTTTACCCTGGGAGCCCCACAAGGGTGTCAGGGTGAAGACTGGAGAAACTCTTCTTGTGTTCCCCTCAGTATGAGAGTGAAATACACCCAGAGCATTCTGTCACCAAGCGCCTGTCCTCCAGGAAGACTACTTTACCAGTGCTCAACCAACGTGGCTTTTACCAGCGCCTAACTGACATGGGAGAACAGGAATCCCGAACTCCAGTCTACTCTAGCCTTCCTGTCTCACCTCAGGAAGAGATGAGATGCACTTGTGGAGGTCATAACCTCACTGAAAGACTGAGAACTAATCACAGCATTATGGAACGCTTCCTTTCCCTCCAAATGCTACCATCACATCCACAGGGGTTTACACATGCACACAGTAAGAGATTACAATGGAAAAAATGGCTAAATTCAGATTATTGAACAAAAAGGGTCTCCAAGGACACTCAAAAAACCACAGGAGAGACAGAAACAAGGACACCAGAGGAAACGTTAACTTCTGATACTTTCAGCTACAGCCAATAGCAACCACGGCCTAACTCCCAGCCACACCCACAAAATGAGGAGAGGGTCAGCAGCTAATAAAATAACAATACAGACGTAAATCCTAGTTGAAATTGTCCTATCCAAAAAAGTATCACCAAAATTAAAAGTCCTTGCCTCAATTAGCTTAAATCCCATATTGAAAAAGTTCTGGTTTTCCTTCTAAGTACGTTAGAAAGAAACAGTATGCGACCTAAAATAATCTTCCATCAAAACCTAAACATCCATCACACGTACATTTTCATTCTTAAAAGTTTTAGAAGTTGGGTTTTGGTTTGGTTTTCTCTGAAACCTCAGTTTCTCTAGGACAAACTGCAAACCCCAGACTCAAGAGCGACTTTGGGCAGAGCAGTATTAATGCCACTTCTCTACAACTTACCTGAAAACCAATTATTGTGTCAACTTATAACTGTAACCAATACAAAACATCTGCATTAATCTAAAAGTTACTTAAACTTTTAGTTTTTACTGTTGTGTTTTAAATCGTTGCTCTGTTTAATGAAGTCCTAAATTCAGTTATTAGGGTGACAAAAAGAAATGTGGCACCATTAGGAAAATAATTCCTCCATATTGCGGATTTACCAAGTTGAATTAGTCTAACGATAAAAATCACATGCTGTAAGGCCACTGAGATTTCAGGTATATGTAGGCTCTTAATAAATATGAATGAAACATCCATCATAAATAATCTCTGTGAGGAAGAAAATAGTAGAAGCTCAAGTCTTAGCATGGTGTACTGAAATTCATGGGGGGAAATTTAAATGAGAGCAGAGAAAAGAAAAATCATACAGGGAAGGGAAGTTACGGTTAGATATGGAAAACAAGCCAAATGGCTGCGCATGGAGCCAGGGAGTCGTCACAGCTTTGGAGGGAAGTGGTCAACACGAACCAGAGAGAAGGAGAACAAAATGGTTTAAGGAGGAGATAATTAGGAGAGGCCACTTGACTAAGTCAACAGCTTTCCAGAAACCTGGAAATCTTGAATCTGATATACATCTTGCCCTCAAAATGTTTATGGGGGTTGGTAAGTACAAGAATGCCTCCTACACAACACAGAGCCAACTTAAGACATAAGAAAACGACAGAGTGCACTGAGTTGAAACACCATTCCAACTTTGGAGTTGGAGGATGAAGGAGTGAGGATGTTATGTGGGATCAGAAAAAGCAACTTAGTAAATAGGGTAGTAACTTTTTGAGAAGATTGGTCTTACAAACTTAAGGCTAGAGTTATCATAAAACAGAACAAGTCATTCCCATTTGTGGAACTCTTTAAAAAGTAACAGCCAAGGAAAGAAAGCAAAACAAAACATTCCTGTTTTTGGTTATCCACTGTCTTCAAGGTGCCAGTGTGTTTCAGTACCCATCAAAGAAATTCAGCAAAAAGCCAAGATTATGGAGAATACATCTAAGTGAGTGGTCAAGAAAAACTGAAGGAATAAGAAAGGTTTGCTTTTTACATCTAACCACTTAAGTATTAATTAACCCATTTTCATTTCCAGATAATCATATTCTCATTTTCTCTAGATTAAACTAGCCAGGAGAAGGTGTGTTACAACTTAATTTTCACAACCCATTTGGCTATCTCAATGAAAATCCAATAGTATCTCAGAAGCATATAATTTAAATCCTAACAAAGACTGTAACTTCATCGAGTTTCTGATTCTAACGGGAAAGTCTTAGCTGATCAGACATAAACTGCAAAGATTGTCAATTTTTACCAGTTCTGTTATTCTTGTCACTTTAAGCCTCCAATAAGAATGCAAGCCTCCTTATCACAAGCAAACAAATTTTTTCTGCAGCTTTGTAGGGGAACTGATATTAATTACACTTACTACGGTGATTGCTTCTCACTATATACATATGATTATTGCAGTTCACTTGAAACTAATAATGTTGTAACTCAATTACACCTCAGTAAAAAAAAAACAAAAATCAAGACCCTCTAGTCACTATCTCCTTATAGGTAATATCCAGAAGAGTGTGCCTCCTTCCTCTTGATTTTCACTGTCTAGAAAGACTCTCTTCCCAAGGCTTTGCATTGCTGCTGAGAATCCGCCTTACCGGAAACTCTTCATTCTCAAGCTCTCACAGATATTTACCTCCTACTTCCTTCCTTTAACTGAAATCTGGTTTTCCCCCTGAGAACACTATTTCTACAGCATTCCTTTAAAGTGGATGCTGTCCTCCCAAATCCACCATTCTGTTGAATTCAGAGACACAGAATGAATTCACACAGTTTACACTGTGGCTTTTGGCCATTACTTTCCCCCTGAAGGGGAAAAGCCCTTTCCTTTTTTGAAGTTCTTGTTATGCACCTATAAATATAAATACAAGTATATATACATACTATATATTTCCATACATACACACACACACACACACACACACACACACACACCCTTCCTAGGTTGCTGCAATCATCTGTGGTCACTCTTTGTTTTGAGTAAACTGTACCCCCAAAGTGGGGCTTGAACTCTATGACCCCAAGATCAAGAGTCACATGCAGCCCTCATTCTCACTTTCTGACTGAAGTTTGGGAGTTATGGTTCAGTCTTTCTCTTTGTACAAACTCCTACTTCATCGTGACTGATTTTCAACATCTATGTAGACAACCCAGATAAAAATCTGGCCTTCCTGACTTCCACAACCAAACTCCATACCCTATCCTGGCATACTGCTCCCATTGCTTAGACCTTCTACAAAACTGATTCTATCTCTGGAATCTAAACTGCAGTATTTTTCTCTAGGACTACATTCCTCTATTCTTCCAGTTCCCTCACTTATTTACAATAATTGATGAGTATGCTACCTCAGTTCTCTGACTGCAGCAGGACATCTAATACTCCGACCCTTCCTTTTCTCCCACGCAACCACCCGTCACCCCGACTTTACCTCCCTTTCTGTAATCCAGCTCCCCCTGGCTTCTGCCACCTCTTCATGCTCAAAACTCTACTAAACCTCTACCTTCTGCCCAGACTACTCTGGCTCTGCTTCACATATTTATTTCCTGCTTTCTACTGAATATCTCAATCTGGATGTCCCTTCAGAACCTCAAACTCATTATCTTATTCCCCAAAAGTGCATCTTCTGTACCTCTATTATATTCATTTCTATGCCAAAAACAATAGATCTGAAACTCTTTTTCTCCCCAGCCCTCATTATATAACTAGAAAGCACATCCTAACTTCTCGCTAGCACTCTATTGCCTTTTCATTTCAAAGAATTCTCTCTTCTCTTGTACTTTGCCTCACTTTCTAGATTATTATCACCTCCTAAGTGCTTCCACCGATTCCAAGCTCCAATTCCTTAGCAGTAATGAATGTAGAGTGATAGTTTAAAGAGCAGGTGCTGGAGTCCAAAAGAACAGGTCACGACATCTGGCAGCTGTGTGACCTTGGTAAAATGACTAATCTTTGTTGAGTCATCTATAAAGAAGATAGACTAATCTCACAGGTTTGTTTGTAAGGTTTCAAAGACATAACAGGGAGGCATTTAAAAAGGCAGTTATTTCCCTGTGCAAAACCTCCTAAGTGTACTTGCTGGTTAAGGTGAAACATACAAGCTTTAATTCAGCACATGCCCTCCAAGGTCTGGTCTCTTTTAACTTCCAAATGTTTGCCTTCATATTCTATACATAAATTATAAGGAACTATTTTAATTACCTAAACAGACACTGAACGTCATGCTGTCTTTAATACCATGGACTCCATCATACTCTAAACCTTCCAGAAACCATTTATTCATCTTTTAAGATTCAGCTCAAGCCATTTCCTCCATGAGTTCTTTCCACACTTCTCATCTTATGTCCTTGCAGGTAGGGACTGGTTAATCTGTCTTTTGTGCATCCCACATCAACATTCTATGTTGTAACGTCTATATTTGTTTACATGCACATCTCCTTCCACTAGACAATAAGCCCTCAAGGACAGGGAGACCCTGCCTGGGATATGCACTGATCCCTTGGAAGCCAGCATAGGGCCTAGTGCATTGTAGGTGCTCAGGAAAGGTTTATTAGAAAGAAAATACATGCTGTTTAGCCAATCTCACTTCATAAAGAATGAAGGTAGAAAAATTTTCTTAGAGATTAAAATATCAAAAGTACTGAACTTACAAAGATCAGACCAAATTTTAAGAAACCTACAAACTGGGTAGCTTTAAACAACAGAACCAAAGCAGTCACAACAAAATTCTGGCCCCCAGACAAGATAATTATAAAACCAGGAAATTTTGGAAAATAAGAGTATAAAAATGAAGTAATAATATGGTTTCATTTGTTAATATTTCCTTTTCTGCAAAAAGAAAACAAAATAAAAAACAAACAACAAAAAGCCTGTTATCAAATCAACTAAAAACACAAAAACATAATTCCAGGCCAGGCACAATAAAAAGCAAATCTCTACCTAAAAGCTAACATGAAGTGGCACCAATGACCACCTAATATGTGTCACATATGCTTTGGATATGAAATGGTTACTTTTTCACATTATTATTACTTCTTGTATTATTTATTTTTCCTATTAAAACATTTAAGAAAAACACAGACATACATGGACACACAGACTAAAAAAACCTGAAGAGAAAAAGAAAGATGGCCATGGTGTGTCATCACTGTTTTAAAGTATTTTTTAAAGACACTGTGGCTGTATCAGACAAAGGGCTAGTATCCAAAATCTATGAAGAACTCACCAAACTCCGCACCCGAAAAACAAATAATCCAGTGAACAAATGGGCAGAAGACATGACTAGACAATTCTCTAAAGAAGACATCCAGATGGCCAACAGGCACGTGAAAAGAGGCTCAACGTCACTCCTCATCAGGGAAATACAAATCAAAACCACACTCAGATAGCACCCCACACCAGTCAGAGTGGCTAAAATGAACAAATCAGGAGACTATAGATGCTGGTGAGGATGTGGAGAAACGGGAACCCTCTTGCGCTGTTGGTGGGGATGCAAACTGGTGCAGCCGCTCTGGAAAACAGTGTGGAGGTTCCTCAAAAAATTAAAAATAGACCTACCCTATGACCCAGCAATAGCACTGCTAGGAATTTACCCAAGGGATACAGGAGTGCTGATGCATAGGGGCAACTTGTACCCCAATGTTCACAGCAGCACTCTCAACAATAGCCAAATTATGGAAAGAGCCTAAATGTCCATCAACTGATGAATGGATAAAGAAATTGTGGTTTATATACGCAATGGAGTACTACGTGGCAATGAGAAAGAATGAAATATGGCCCTTTGTAGCAATGTGGATGGAAGTGGAGAGTGTTATGCTAAATGAAATAAGTCATACAGAGAAAGACAGATACCGTATGTTTTCACTCTTAGGTGGATCCTGAGAAACTTAACAGAAGACCATGGGGGAGGGGAAGGGGGAAAAAAAAGTTACAGAGAGGGAAGGAGGCAAACCATAAGAGACTCTTAAAAACTGAGAACAAACTGAGGGTTGATGGGGGGTGGGGGAGAGGGGAAAGTGGGTGATGGGCATTGAGGAGGACACCTGTTGGTATGAGCACTGGGTGTTGTATGGAAACCAATTTGACAATAAATTTCATATTAAAAAAATCATTTTATTTTTATGCTTCTTTCTCTGAAGCAGTCCCTTTTAATTATGCGACAGTAAATTTCATATCCAACAATCAAACAGTTTTGCTGTTTCATCAAAAAAAAAAAAAAAGGCACTGTGACTGAAAGACTCTTTAAAAACCCAACTGCATTTTTACAATCAGAATAATAAATAGTGATTTATCCTTTGCTATGTGCTCCAAAAGACATATTTTGAAAATATGTTACCTATGATCTTTAAAACATACCATTACCCTCCTGGAAACTGTTCTTACACCAGTGTGAAAGTTAAAACATTAAAATAGTAAGTCAAATATAATTTTGCTATTTCAGTTAGTATGATGGTATTTCTCAAAACAGAGCAAAATTCAATCATTTGGTGCAATTAAAAATTCTTTGAAGATAGGGGCACCTGGGTGGCTCAGTTGGTTAAGCGTCCAACTTCGACTCAGGTCATGATCTCAGAGTTCGTGAATTCGAGGCCAGCGTCAAGATCTGTGCTGACAGCTCAGAGCCTGAAGCCTGCTTCAGATTCTGTGTCTCCACCTCTCTCTGCCCCTCCCCCGCTCACACTCTGTCTCTCTCAAAAATAAACATTAAAAGAAAAATTAAAAAATTTTATGACGGTAAAATTAGAATTTAGGTAACAAACTTTTTAAAATGCAACTTTATTTGTACTTAGAAGTATACCATATGTTGCAAGAAGTGTTTGAACATGTTTACGAGAAGAATTAAGTTATCAAGTCTTTCTTAGGTTACACACACACACACACACACACACACACACACACGCACGCAGTAGCTGCTAAGTGGTGGAAGAGAAAGGTCATTTGATTTTCGAGCCAAAATGATAAAGGTTCTAAACACCAGCTTCCATGACTTAATGGTTGTATGATACTGGCCCAGTGACCAACTCTTTCCAAATCTTGATTTTACCATCTGTAAAAATGGGGATGACTGTATCTTTTAGAAAACTGTTGAGAGCAACATCTAAAAATCACATAAATGAACAATGAGAAATAGAAAGTACTATTTAAATAGAATGTACTGTTAATAGTGATATTCATGTGTTGCTCCAAAGCATAATTTTTATCTAATAAATTATACTTTATGGGTTTTCATCCATGGCTATGCAAGATTCATCTTGCATAATAAGTCTTACGAAAGAGCACAATCATCTGTCTACAGCCAGAGACAGGCACAGCAAGTCTGCATAATTTGCTGGAAGCTTCCAAGCTAAGTGAGAAAACTCATCCAGTATCTTTTGTGTAATTACCTACTCTTCAGTATCCAGGCACATTTTCTTCTGGATGATCATATTCTTTAGAGTACATTTTTTGGAATGAGATGAAGTAACAAAAAATATAAAACTCAAAAATCTTTATTTTTTGTCATAAAATAACAAAAAAAAATTAATTATAACCAAACAGATCATTTAACCTTATAGATCATTTATTTCTCTTCTGCACTGGGTTTAAGCCATATTATCATCAAAGTATTTTTTTTAATGCCAGCAAATCTAGTTGTAGTTGAAATCTTTACATGTAAGAAATTACTTAAAATTATTCAGAGGCAGAGATTCTAAAATTTAACAAGTGATTTCCTGTACATTAAAAATGGAGGGCTTAAAACCATAAATGCAGACTTAGGTCGACCAAATTTTTAAAGAACTCTTATTTATTCATTAAAAAGCAATCAAATATTAGCTATTTGCACTACTAACAATTTTAATTACCACACTGACTGACCTAACCAATGCAGAACCATTTAAGCTATGTCAGGCCTTTAAAAGGAAAACATAATTTCATCAATTCTACAGCACTAATCTTTTAAAACAAATATATTTTGCATGTATAAATGCAAAATTCTTCACTTTTCTACCACTATAGTCCATTTTTCAGAAATGACATAAAAGATTTTAAGTATCATTTTACTCCTATACTAGGAAAGATTAAATTAACATTAAATCAGTTAAAAACTAAATACAATTTGCAAATATTTGTTCTTACTTCCACGTATGTCTTTCAGTGCTAGGAAGAGGACTATTAATATGTAGCATTGATTCAGACTAGCAAATGACCAGCATGCCAATCTCTTCCTGGATCTCTTTCAGAGAATACACAGAGTCGAGAACAGCGCTAAAACCAGTGTGCTACTATCAGATAAAGGGCTGAAGTTATCTTTAGGGGTGGAGACTGAGAGCGGTTCAAAACTGTTTCTTTGCCCTGCCTGATCATGGAGATCTCTCATCTCTTTTACATTCTATTTAAAAAATAAAGCATAAACAAAAAGTCATAAATAGGATAGATGCCCATATCACATTTATAAATTTAAATAAAAATGTTCTTTAAATTTTTGACTTTATAATACTGTGATATTGGTTCTACTCATTAAAATAATACTGATTTTTGTTTTAAATTTGTTATAAAGGCAGTATGAATCAAATGTATCAATTCAAAGATATTTTAAAATTCTATTGCCATCGATTTCCTTTTTTCATTATGGTGATATATATATATACATTTATATATATATATATGTATATATATATATACACATATATAAAGCATAATATTTGCCATCTTAACCATTTGTAAGTGTACAATTCAGTGGCATTAATTAAATTCACAATGTTATGCACCACTATCTATTTTGTCATAAAATAGATAAATTTCCAAAAAATTTTTATCACCTCAAACAGAAACTCCTAAGAAATAACTCCCTAGTCTTCTTTCCCCCAGCCACTGGTAGCTTCTAACTCATCCTATGTCTGTAAATTTGCCTATTCTAGCTATTTTCAAAGAAATGATCATGTAGTGTTTGTCCTTTGTGTCTGGCTTATTTCACTTAGCATAAGATTTTCAAGGTTCATTTATGTTACAGCATATATGAGAACTTCATTCCTTGTTACAGATGAATAATCCAGTGGATGTATACACTGCATTTCATCCATTCATTTGTGCCTGGACACTTGGGTTGTTTTCACCTTTTCGCTACTGTGAATAATGTACGTATAATTCATACAAGTATCTGTTTGAAACCTTGCTTTTAAAAAAAAAAAAAAAAGCTTATTTCTAGAGAGCGCACGCCTTGCATGAGAGAAGGAGGGGCAGAGACCGTGGGAGAGAAAGAATCCCAAGCAGGTGCCACATTCAGCATGGAGCCTGAACACTGGGCTCGATCTCAGGACCCATAAGGTCATGACCTGAGCTGAAATCAAGAGTTGGACACTTAACCAACTGAGCCACCCAGGAGCCCAGAGACCTTGCTTTCAATTACTGTGGGTATATATATAAAAGTGGAACTGCTGGTCACATGGAAATTTTATGTTCAGCTTTTTGAGGAAGCACTATTTCTGCAGCACTGACACCATTTTACATTCCCACCAGCGACATATAAGAATTTCAATTTCTCTGCATCTTCACCAACATTTTCCTTTTTTTTTTTTTAATTTATTTATTTTGAGAAGGAGACAGAGACAGACAGACAGTGGGGGGAAGGGCAAAGAGAGAGGGGGAGAAAGAGAATCTTATGCAAGATCCATGCCCAGCTCAGAGCCTGATGCAGGGCTTGAACCCACAAACCGTGAGATCACGACCTGAACTGAAATCAAGAGCTGGACGCTCAACAGACTGAGCCACCCGAGGTGCCCATTTTCCTCTTGTAACAAAATTATAGCCAGCTTAACAGATGTGAAGTGGTAACTCACTGAGGTTTTGATCTGCATTTCTTAATGATGAACGATGTCGAGCATCTTCTTTTCACGTGTTTATTGAGCATTATTGTATCTTCTTCTAAGAAATGACCAGTAAAGTCTTTCGCTCATTTTTTAAGTTGGCTGCTTTCTGTTGTTGAGTTGTAAGAATTCTTCATATACTCCGGATATTAAATCTTTATAAGATATATAGTTTTGCAAATATTTTCTCCCATTCTGCCAGTTGTCTTTTCACTCTCTTGGCAATATCCTTATATACACAAGTTTTTAATTTTAATGAGGTCTAATTTACCTTTTTCTTTTGTTGCTGGTGCTATGGTGTCATACCTAAGATTCCACTGCCATATTCAAGGTCATGATGACGTATCCCTATGTTTTCTTCTGTGAGTTTTATGGCTTTATCTCTTATATTTAGGTCATTGATCCATTTTGAGTTAATTTTTACATGTGGTATGCAGCAAGGGTCCAACTTCATTCTTTTGTATGTGGAAATCCAGCTGTCCCAAGCTTCCTCTGCCATAGTCATTCTTAGCTCCACTGAATAAACTTAACAGCCTTCTAAAAACTCAATTGCCATCGTAATGGTGTCCTAGGAGTATCATAACAAACTAGGTGTCTAGGTGGCTTAAAACAACACAAGTTAATTCTCTCATAGCCTGGACTCTAAAAGTCTAAAATCAGGGGTGCCTGGGTGGTTCAGCTGGTTAAGCATCCGACCTTGGCTCAGGTCATGATCTCACGGTTTGTGAGATTGAGCCCTGCATTGAGCTCTCTGCTGTCAGCACAGAGCCTCCTTCAGATCCTCTGTCCCCCTCTCTGCCCCTTCCCCGCTTGCTTGCTCTCTCATCTCAAAAATAAACATTTAAAAAATTAAAAATAAATAAACAAATAAAAGTCTAAAGTCAAGGTGTTGGTAGGGCCATACTTCTTCCAACACTTCTAGGGGAGGATCTTATTTTTCCTTGCCTCTTCCAGCTTCTGGTAGACTCAGGTGTTCCTTGGATTCTGGTAGCATAACTCTAATCTCTGTTTCTATCTTTACATAGCTATTTTCCTTTTGTGTCTGTCTTTTCCTTTCCTTATAAGGATACGAGGTCATACTGGATTAGAGTCTACCCTAATGACTTTATCTTAACTTGGTTATATCCCCAAAGACTCTATTTCCAAGTAAGGTCACATTCATAGGTATGGAAGTTTAGGACTTTAATATACCTTTTTGAGGGGACACAACTCAAACCACAACAGCTACAGATACATAGGGGTTTATTTCTGGATTCTCTATTCTATTCCACTTGTCTATATGTCTACCTTTATAAAAGCCAGCGACGCTAGCTTTATAATAATAAGTTTTGAAATCTTCTTCAAGATTTTACCGTTTTACTACTTTCTTTTTTATTTTGTCAGACTTTGCTAAACTTAGCCAAACTCTTCAGAAACAAAACATCTTTTATCATCAGTCTTTATAATGGGCCACACTTCCCTGCTTCTTTACAAGACTGGTGATTATTTATTGCATGCCAGACACCATAGATTTTGCCTTTTGAGGGTGTTAAATATTTCTGTGTTCCTATACATATTCTTGAACTTTGTTATGGGACACAGTTAAATTACTTGAAAAGAGTGTGACCCTTTTGGGTACTGTTTTTAAGATTTAGATGAGGCTAGAACTCAGTCTATGGTAAACGACTCCCCACTACTGAGGGGGTAAGAGATCAATGCCCTGTGTGTGACTCAGAAGGTTTTCCAGTCTGGCTGTTAAGACAGGCACCATTCCTGACCCTATTAGTGTCCCACACTGTTATCTCTAATCCTTTTGAGTGTTTTTTCCCTACTGCCTTTGGTTAGTTTCCTCACTTGTATGCGATCAGTACTCAACCTCATACTCAGGGATTACCTCTGCAAAGTTCCTTCTGTGTGTAACTCTTTCCACTCTGATACTGTGTCCTGTGAACTGGAACCCACCTTGGTCTCCTTGGACTCACAGCGTTCTCTGCCCACCTCACTTACTGTCAGACAACTTCCATTTGTTATACATAGTCCAGGAAAACTATGACCTTGTCAGTCACGTCTCTTCATATTCCTTATCTCAATGTAGGAAGCTCCGGAACAACCATTCCCACATTTCTTGGCTGGTTGATAGAGATGCCACATAGAAGGCACCACTTCCATTCTCTGATAAATGAGCTCCCCCTATTTGAACCTAAGATATGGCCCAGTTCCAGGAGGCCTTTATCCAAACAGAATCACCACTGCCTTTTTCTCAGTTGCCACTCTCAACACTCCATCTCACTGAGAAGCAGATCTCTGTATTATTCTATTTCTCGCAGTGAATTTGTTTGAGGTGTCATTATATATGCAACTTACTCATATGCTATACTTACATACTGCATTTATATACCAAATTAACATAGCTGTATGGTGGCTTTACTTTTATTGCTTCAAACTATAAAGTAAGTTCCCTAATTTTAAAAGAAACATGTATACAAACACATGCAAGTTTGATTTTTCTAGGGAAAATGCAGGGTTTCTCAGTCTCAGCACTGCAGACATTCGGGGCCACATACTTCCTTGCAGTGTGTGTTGGGGTGGGGGGAGTGGGGAAAGTATGCTGTACATTGTAGGATGCTTAGCAGCACACTTGGCTTCTTGGTCTCTATCTACTAAATGTCAATAGCAACCACCTCCAACCTCCCATCACTTGTAACAATCAAAATGTCTCTAGATATTGTCAAATGTCCTTTGGGCAGGGGAAGACAGGATTGCCCCAGTTAAGAACCAATGGGCTAACAGAATAAACATTTCTATTCTAAGTATTTGCTTAAGGCTTTTAACAAAAAAAAAAAAAAAAAAAAAAAAAAGAGGAAGAATAAGAGGATAAGACTTTATTCAAAAGTACCAGGACTTATCAGGGTGCCTGGGTGGCTCAGTCGGTTAAGCGTCCGACTTCAGCTCAGGTCATAATCTTGCAGTTTGTGGATTTGAGCCCTGTGTCGGGCTCTGTGTTGACAGTTCAGCCTGCTCCAGATTCTGTGTCTCCCTCTCTCTGCCCCTCCCCTACTTGTGCTCTGTCTCTCTCTGTCTCTCAAAAATAAATAAATGTTAAAAAAAAAAAAAAAAAAAAAAAAGTACCAGGACTTATTAAAATAACCAAATTCTCAAAACTCTGGAGATCAATTCTTTTGCTAATTACTTTACTCAAAGATATCTTCAAAGTATGTTTTAAAAGTAACTCCTTTCTACATAATGCAGTAAATAACCAACAATCTTTAATTATGCTCAAACTACTGAAAGGTATCTCAATGAACATCTCTAAAAGAAACAGAGAAACTACTTTCAGTGTTGTTGAAACATCTGTGATTAAAATTCAGTTTTACTTCATGCTATGCTAATTTTATGAATTATTTACAAGTCTTATTTTTGAAGTATATAATGTGAAACTTCTTACTTAAGAATAAACTCTACTCTGAGCTCTCACTTTTGAAAATACATTCCCCAAGACTTACAACTTATTTTTAGAGGATTCAAGAGGGAAAAAATGAATTAAACTGATAGGTGGAGCTAAAAGAGGAAGTCAGAAAGTTCAAATCCATGTAGTGTTGTTTTCCAATGGAACAGAAAAACATTTTATACCAGTCCCAGGTTCTGAGTGGACACATTTTATACACAGTCCCAGGTTCTGAGTGGACACATTTTATACCAGTCCCGGGTTTTGAGTGGAGGCACAGAAGTTTGATGCAATTACCTGCAACATGAGCTCACAGTCATCTCTTCCAACAAAAATCATTTCTCGTGGCAGCCTGTGGCGAGTGCCTCCACTGCTCACCAAAAACCAGGATGTTAAGCTCATTTTCTGCTTCGCTTCTAAGTCTTCGGCAAAGCTACGTCATCCTGCAGAGATATTCAAGAAAAACATACATTCAGATATTTAGCTTTGGTATCGATTCACCAAACCCTTCAAGAAGGCCTAAGAATAGAACTTGATTCTTCACCTGCTCCTACTGTAAGTAAACAGACCATCCAGAGGCCCTCAGACATGGCACATCTACCAAATTCTCGTTAGTAATTTAAGTCCACAGACTCCGTGAAGAGTTCAATTAAGAAGAAAGACAAAGGGTGCCTGGGTGGCTCAGTCGGTTGAGTGTCTGAGCTCAATCATGGGTTTGTGGGTTCGAGCGCTCCATTGGGCTCTCGGAGCCCAGCCCAGAGCCTGCTTCAGATTCTGTGTCTCCCCTGCTCTGCCCCTCCCCCACTCATGCATGCCTGAACGTGCGCACTTTGTCTCTCAAAATTAAACAAACATTAAAAGAAATTTTTTTAAAAGAAAGACATTATGCAATTAAGTAGTCAAGTAATAAACATTTATCATACTCCTGAAAGGCTCTGAGCACAGCTTATAATAAAGGTCTAATCCTCAAGTAAATGATCACCTTATCACGTTAACCTTAGTAAACACTAGGAGTATTATACACTTAAATGTCTAACTTATGACTTGAGAAAGAAAGACTAAGTTCATTTGAATACATCTGAGATCTAATTAAGAACAATAAAAACTAAAGAAATTGCTCTTAGTCAACTAAGTGTAACCACCAAAAGAACTTTCAGAAAGATGCAATTTCAATTTCTCTCCTCACATGTACTTCACTTTCTTAGTACATTTTTCTACAGCACCAATTCTTAGGCTTTTGTTCTCTTAAAAAAAAAAAAAACCCAAAGAGCATTTTGTTTATGTGGATTATATATATTAATATTTACCATATAAAAACAATGAAACCTGAGCAACTAAAATTTATTCATTTATAATAAATTAACATTTTAATGAAAAATCTTTTTCATTAAAAAAATCTTTTTAATGTCTAGCATAATAGATTTTTGCATTTGCTCTGCATTCAATCTGTTGTCACATACTGTTGAACTTGAAATATTTAAAGGCCTGACTTCATTCAGATAGTTAGAAAAGGGAAATGTAATTTAATAGTCTTCTCAAATAACTGTAGTGTTATTTTGATACTAATATCAAAACTTCAATAATGGTAGTTTCTTGAAATTTATTTGTAATATGAAATCTTAACACTTTTATAGTGTGTTATGTAAATACCCATCTTCAGCTCTGAAGGGATCTTGGGAACACTGTCCCTGAGTTACACAGTCTCCCAAAGGTTAACATGTTCACTTTATTATTAAAACATCACATCTGCTAACTTTATCACCCATCTCACCTTCTCAGAAAAGTCAAGTACTGGGTACCTGTGAGGCTCATGGTGGCAGAACCAAGGTTTCTAAAATTCTAATTTTCTCTTGAAAGCTCAAATCTTATTGGCAAAAAACTACTACCAATTCTTTTCTTTGGAGGTGACAGGCTTACTTTGTTTGCCAAACACTCAAGTGTACAAAACCATTAATCTGTCAGTCGTTGTTTCAAGTAACAAGGTGGTCCATGAAACAAGCCTGTAGTGCAGTTCACAACTCAAACAACGGCACAAATGCTTTTCCTTGAGACAACCATGGTACTTTGGAATTCAATATAAGTGTTTTACATGTGCTTCCAATTACTTCTACAGAATATTAAAAAGATGTGACTTCCATTTTTACCACTTGATCAAGGACATTTAGAAAAAATTTTTTTTAGTGTTTATTATTTTTGAGAGACAGAGAGAGACAGAGTGCAAGCAGGGGAGGGGCAGAGAGAAAGGGAGACACAGAATCTGAAGCAGCCTCCAGGCTCCGAGCTGTCAGCACAGAGCCCCATACAGGGCTCGAACTCACAGACCATGAGATCATGACCTGAGCTGAAGTCAGCTGCTTAACTGACTGAGCCACCCAGGTGCCCCTATCAAGGGCATTCTTAAGTGAAACTGGCTTTTTCTCCTCCCTTAACTGCACATGCATGGTGGCAAATTACTGTTAGTATAATTCGGTGCTAATACCTAGATCTCTGCTAGAAGCCAGCAGCTTTACCCACCACTCTTTTTATACTAGCAACTCAAATGTCAATACAATATAAAAGGCCAATTATGTTTGATATTATTTTTAAAATAGCTTTGACCTCATGACCTTTGAAATGGTTTCAGGAACTCCCAGAGGCCTGTGGATTGAGCTTTGAGAACTACTATCCTAGAGAACATGGTGATGTCATTTAGAACCTAAATCTTGGAGTCAGACTAACAGATCAAGAATCTGACTCTTGGTTCCAACACTTGACCTTGGGCAAGTTATTTATCTCATGTCCCTTAGTTTCCTCTTCTGTAAAACGGTGATAATAGTATCTACTCAACAGTTTTTTCTTTTTTTTTTAATTTTTTTTTTTAACGTTTATTTATTTTTGAAACAGAGAGAGACAGAGCATGAACGGGGGAGGGGCAGAGAGAGAGGGAGACACAGAACTGGAAGCAGGCTCCAAGCTCCGAGCCATCAGCCCAGAGCCCGACGCGGGGCTCGAACTCACGGACCGCGAGATCGTGACCTGAGCCAAAGTCGGACGCTTAACCGACTGAGCCACGCAGGCGCCCCTCAACAGTTTTTTCTTATGAAACTACTACTTGCAAATATTTTTTCCATGAAATGGCATATTGTTACAATTTAATTAGAAGCAAACTACAGTGAAATTAAACATTCTGCAATAAGAAATATATCTATACATTAAAACAAAATCCTATAAAATGTAAAACTTTATGTGAAGGTAAACATCCCATATATTATAAATTTATCAACATATACACAAAACAATGGGTTTCACCAAAACAGGCAAAGAGCCTTCTGTAAAGCTGAAACAATCAAGTCTTACTCCACTTTCAGCTTATCCCTTGATATGGTCAATTTATGTGGATTTTTAATCTTCCATCCACTTAACTCCATGTTGGAGATGTGGTTGGTTTTTCATCCGTCCACTCTCTGACAAACAGGCATTTAGCACTGCATATGTACTTCCTGGCCAAGTCAACAGAGAATCAAAAAAATTTTACCCAAGAAAACCCCTCCAATCTAAATACAGCATATAAGTGGCACACACACCAGAGCCAAACATGGGCAACGGGAACAATATAACACTTTCAAAATCAAAGTTTTACATAAGCATTATTCATATGCTACAAAAACACTGTTTTAGGTATTTAGATAATATCAAACACAATTACATAATATACAAATACATAATACATAATCCTACAATACAAACATACAACAATAATTACAGTTGACCCTTGAAAAACATGAGATTGAACTGAATGAATCCACTCATATGTGAATTTTTTGATAAATACAGTACTGTAAGCATATTTTCTCTTCCTTATGATTTTCTTAATATTATTTTATCTAGCTTTTTTTTTAAGTAATCTGTACACCCAACATGAGACTCAATCTCACAACTCTGAGATCAACAGTCACATGTTCTACCAACTGAACCAGCCAGGCACCCCTCTAGCTTACTAGATTGTTAAGAATACAATATATGATACCTGTGACATGAAAATACATATATTAATAATTTATCTTATTGATAAGGCTTCTGGTCAACAATAGGCTATTAATAGCTACATTTGGAGGGAGTTAAAAGTTGTAAATGGACTTCTGGGGTGCCTGGATGGCTCAGTCAGTTAAGCATCCAACTCTTGATTTCAGCTCAGGTTATGATCTCAAGGTTTGTGAGTTGCAGCCTCAAGTAGGGCTCTGTGCTAACAGCGTGGAGCCCGCTGGGGATTCTTTCTCTATCCCTCTTTCTCTGCCCCTCCCCCACTCTCTCTCTCAAAATAAATAAAGAAGCTCTAAAAAAAAAAAAAGTTATACATGGACTTGGCTGTGCAGGGGTTGGCACTCCTAGTCTGTGCGTTGTCCAAGGATCAACTGTACATAACTACATAAAATAATATAAAAATAATGGCTTTTAATATATTTTGTTTTGACTTTCAATGACACTTGAAAGGTACCTAAAAGAATACATACTTTCTGAAAACAAAAATAAACATAATCCTCAAGATGAGGGGTATTTATCCATTGGCAGTGGCGCAATGGCCTTGAGTCTTCTAGCTTCTCAACAATGGGTGGGAATGAGATATTACAAAGAGCTACTGGGCCTTTCAATTTTTACACAGGGCTCTCTCCTTCAATAACACAGCTTTCTCAGTGGCCCTTCAATTCCAATGATCTTTTACTACTCACAGAGTAATACTGACACTTAACACATGGATAAAACTGAAACCTGGTTGAGAGCTTCCTCAATGACCAAGAAATAGGTTTCAGCTCAGATTCCTCAAAAGGGAGGAGGGAAAGAAGACTTTGGGTTTGATAATATGTTCAAGGTCTTGACCAGATGTGACAGCAGTTACATTTCTCTGTAGAGTTTCTGGATGAGCCAAAAAAACATGTGTTTTGGAGTAGACTTTTTTTTTTTTTTTTTAATTTCCATCCCAATTAGTTAGCATATAGCGAAACAATGATTTCAGGAGTAGATTCCTTAATGCCCTTTACCCATTTAGCCCATTCTCTCTCCCACAACCCCTCCAGCAACCCTCAGTTTGTTCTCCATATTTATGTCTCTTCTGTTTTGTCCCCCTCCCTGTTTTTATATTATTTTTGTTTCCCTTCCCTTACGTTCATCTGTTTTTGTCTCTTAAAGTCCTCATATGTGAAGTCATATGATTTTTGTCTTTCTCTGACTAATTTCACTTAGCAAAATACCCTCCAGTTCCATCCACGTAGTTGCAAATGGCAAGATTTCATTCTTTTTGATTGCCGAGTAATACTCCATTGTATATATATACCACATTTTCTTTATCCATTCATCCATTGATGGACATCTGGGCTCTTTCCATACATTGGCTATTGCTGATAGTATTGTTATAAACATGTGGGTGCATGTGTCCCTTCGAAACAGCACACCTGTATCCCTTGGATAAATACCTAGTAGTGCAATTGCTGGGTCTTAGGGTAGTTGTATTTTTTAGTTTTTTGAGGAACCTCCATACTGTTTTCCAGAGTGGCTGCACCAGCTTGCATTGCCACCAACAATGCAAAAGAGCTCCTCTTTCTCCGCATCCTCACCAACATCTGTCGTTGTCTGAATTGTTAATGTTAGCTATTCTGACAGGTGTAAAGTGGTATCTCATTGTTGTTTTGATTTGTATTTCCCTGATGATGAGTGCTGTGGAGCATTATTTCATGTGTTGGATGGCCACCTCGATGTCCTCCTTGGACAAGTGTCTATTCATGTCTTTCGCTCATTTCTTCACTGGATTATTTGTTTTTTGGGTGTTGAGTTTGATAAGTTCTTTATAGATTTTGGATACTAACCCTTTATCTGATACATCATTTGCAAATATCTTCTCCAATTCCATTGGTTGCCTTTTAGTTTTGCTGATTGTTTCCTTCGCTGTGCAGAAGCTTTTTATTTTGATGAGGTCCCAGTAGTTCATTTTTGCTTTTGTTTCCCTTGCCTCTGGAGACGTGTTGAGTAAGAAGTTGCTGCAGGCAAGATCAAAGAGGTTTTTGTCTGCTTTCTCCTTGAGGATTTTGATGGCTTCCTGTCTTACATTGAGGTCTTTCGTCCATTTTGAGTTTATTTTTGTGTATGGTGTAAGAAAGTGGTCCAGGTTCATTCTTCTGCATGTCGCTGTCCAATTTTCCCAGCACCACTTGCTGAAGAGACTGTCTTTATTCCATTGGATATTCTTTCCTGCTTTGTCAAAGATTAGTTGGCCATACGTTTGTGGGTCCATTTCTGGGTTCTCTACTCTGTTTCATTGATGGAGTAGACTTTTTGAGTTAAAACCCTAGTCCCTCATGTTTTCTAGGTGACTCAAAAAAAAAAAAAACCCAAAATGACAAAAAAAAAAAAAAAAAGTAACAACAAATGTTTCTGAACTTCAGACAAAGGAAAAAAACCAAAGTGACGATATCTAAAGAGAAAATGAGACACAGAAATAGTATCTGATAACACTTGGCATATGAGAGGCACTTAAGTAATGTTCATTTCCTTTTCTCCCTCTCCTCTTAATCTTTTCTGCCAAATAATACCCTAAAGTCATAACTTATGACTGGAACAATATCAACCAACCAATCCACATTTATGGAGTATATTCGACGTCAACATCCTAAAAGTATTCCCTTAAAGGAATATTTCAGAATAAAAATTAGGACAACATAATGTGGCTTATGGCTTACTCATAAAATTAAAAATGCTATAGTCTTTATTTCATACATATTTCAATTTTAGATAAGTAAATTTAATAGATCAATGATTAAAATTCTTACAACACTTTCTCAAAGCATGAATAGTTTTCATTGGGATCAAAAGTCTGAATAGTATACAGGATTGCTGACTTTTTTCAAAAAAGTTTTTATGTTTGTTTATTTTTGTGTGAGAGAGAGGAGGACAGAGCACAGCAGGGGAAGGGCAGAGAGAGTGGGAGACACAGATTTCGAAGCAGGCTCCAGGCTCTGAGCTGTCAGCAGAGCCTGACACGGGTCTTGAGCTCATAAGGTAGGAGATCATGACCTGAGCCAAAGTTGGATGCTTAACTGAACTGACTGAACCATCCAGGCGCCCCAATCACTGACTGTTTTGAAGACTGGAGCCCCAGGCCCTCTTACACAAATTCTACCACAAACTATAACCTTTGTCCTGTGACTCTGCAATTCTTCCAATGAGAGGGGGTATAATTTCCCACAGCATAATTCTGGGTTCTGACTCATGATTTGTTTGGGCCAATAGGATGGTTAGTAGATCTGAGGCAAGTAGAGGCTCAAATGTGCTTGGTCAGTTGGCTTGCCCTCCTGAATCTCTGCAATCACTAAAAAACCAACATGCCCTGGCAGGCCTATTGGTTCAAAATGAATGAGAAACATGTGGAACAGACATGGGCCTCATGTACAACTTGAAGTCAGGTGCTCATATATCATCCAATCTCCAGCTGAACAACAGTACGTGAGCAAAAAATAAAAATGTTGTTTGAAGCCACTGAGAAATGTGGGCTGACTTGTTTCACCAATGAGTATAATGCACACTGAGTATAATTCACTAAAATACAGTATCTTTTAGTAAGTACATTCACAGTCTAATGCACTCACTTGAATAGTTTTTGAATTAATATACCAATGAGGTTTTTGTTTTAGTTGTCTCTTTATTCCCAATATACTCTTTTCTTGATGATAATATTTATTTGTATAATGAGACATAAGGCTGCTATATATTACAGAACTAAAAATTATAGGTAAAGCTCTTAGCTTATTGTAACAAAGACCCCAACAACTGGAAAATCGTACAATGGAAGAAAATGCAATCTCACTTTTTGGAGGGGGGTGGGGAGCCAACATCATTAGTTTACTATTTTCCTCTCTGGAACAGTTCAGATTCCAATAGAAGAATCCTGCAATATTCCCCAATAAACACAATGTAAGCAGTAAACACCCTGCTGATCTTGTAGGGACTAAACGAAATGGTTTAGGTGGTTTCACTGTTCAATCTGCAGTTTCTATGTATTCGTCTCCTTGGTTAAGCATAGCACTTCTACCTTGGTAAGAAATTCTATAAAAGCTACTTAGGAATACCACAAAAAATGGAGGAATAGGAAGCTCCACGAATCCATTCCTCCACCTAAACAACTATTGAACTCCTAAGAACCATCTGAAGTAACTAACTCTTTTGGGGCTCTGATGTCTAGCTTGAAGAGGCTGCTAAACTTCAGTATTTCGCATGGTAGCAGGTGCCATCCCATTTCCCATTCCAAAAGCTGCGAGAAGTCACCTGTGGACAGCCTCTTGTATTTCTGGTGTGGCTCACCGGAACCAGGATACATAATAAAGACTTTGTCATCCAAACACTGGATTGTGCGCTCTGGTTGCTGATTGCTGCTTTTTATCACTTAGCCTTTGTGCTGGCCATCACTGCTGCTTCAACTCTTATGAGCTGAAGCATCTTTCAAGGAAATAGCCAGTGTGTGCATGTTGCTTCGTTTTCTTTCCCCTTTTGGGAGCCAGGTATTTCAGGAAATCCTTATCAGGTCACTGGATGACCACAGAGATGACAGAACATAACTTTAGTGACCACACACAACAAGGAATACACAAAAGTTTGGAAAAGTAACAGTTGGCTTCAGCCCTCAACAAGAAAGATTCAGCAATCTCAAAGGAGTGTGATAATTAAATTGCCACATTTACCACAATATAATACTTCAACTGTCCAGTTCAGTTTTCAAATTATACATATAGAGCAGCAACAGGAAAGCTCACTTGCCGGGGGTTAAAAATGGACAGAAACCGCCCCTGAGAAGCCCGGATGTTCTAATTATTAGTCAAAGATATTAAATCAACAGTCTCAAATGTATAAAATAACAAAGAACTAAGGGAAATCTTAAAATGACCTATGAGAAAACCAAGAGCATAACAGACAAATGACAGAAAATGAAAAAAATCACTAGAGAAGTTTGACAGATTTGAGCAGAAAGAAGAAATATGATCAGCAAATCTGAAGATAAGACAATTTGAAGTACCCAGTGTGAGAATTAGAAAGGAAAAAATGAAGTAATAACATAAACAGAGCCTGAAGGATCTGTAGGGTATCATCAAATATACCAACATATACATTACAGGAGTCCCAGAAAAGGAGTCCCAAAAAAGGGGAAGAAATAGGGGCAAAAAACTTCCTAAGCCTGAGGAAAGATATAGATCTACACATCCAAGAAGCTCAACAAACTCCAAGCAGGATAAACTCACACAGGTCCACACTCAGTTATACTCAAACTGTCAAAACTGAAAGAAAAAGACAATTTTGAAAACATCAAGAAAAAGACACTTGTCATGTACAATGAATCCCTAATAAGATTAAGAGCTGATTTCTCATAAGCCGTGGAGGCGAGAAAGCAGTGGGATGGCATTATTTGTAAAGTCTGGAGGGAAAAGACCGTCAACAAAGAATTCTGTATCTGGTAAAACTATCTTTTAAGAATGAAATCACAATTAAGGTATTTCCAGTTAAAAAAAAAGCTGATGGAGTTCATTACTAGTAGACTGGCCTACAAAAAATGCAAAAGAGAGACTTACAGGCTAAAACAAAAAGACATTAGACAGTAACTAGCAACCCTAAGAAAAATCAGCCGTAACACAGGTAAAATAACTACACAAATAAGTATAAATCCAGGATGACCATACTTTTGATATGATTTGTAACTTTTCTCTTTTTCCAATATGATTTAACAGATACATAAAACAATAATTATAAAGCTATGTCAATAGGAATACAATATATAAAAATTTAATCTGTTACAATTATAAAATAAAAGGGGAGAGATGGAGATGTATAGAAGCAAAGTGTGGTATACTCTTTAGATTAAGGTGGTATCATTGAGATTAGGTTATTACAAATTTAAGGTACTGTTTGTAATCCTCAAGGTAACCACTAAGAAAATAAGTAAATAAACATATAGGAAAGGAAAGAAGGGAATCAAAATGGCATGTTAGCAAAAAATCAACTAAATACAAAAAGCAGGCAGGGTGGTGAAATTGAGAAACAAAAATAGAGAATACAAAACATAGAGAATATAAAAAATAATCAGGTAAGTGACGAGGTAAATCCTTCAGAAATCACATAAAATGTAAATGTTCTGGGGTGTGTGGGTGGCTCAGATGGTTGAGTGTCCAACTCTTTATTTCAGCTCAGGTGTTTATCTCAGGGTCATGAGTTCAAGCCCCACACTGGGCTCCATGCTGGTCATGAAGTCTACTTAAAAAAAAAAAAAAAAGTAAATGTATTAAATCCTCCTATTAAAAGGAAGAAAAAGACAGATCAGCTAAATAACAGGATCTGTCTATATAATGTCCACGAAAGGTTCTGTACATACGAGGACACAAAAAGTTTAAATGGATGAAAAAAGATATTCCATGCAATTCGTAATCCCCTCCCAAACGTGTAAGTGGCTATATTAGCATCAGAAAAAAAATACACTTTAAAACAAAAAAGATTACAAGAGACAAAGGAGGACATGACATAATTACAAGAACTTAAATAAAGCAAGACATATAAATGTAAACATATATGCACTTAACAACAGACCTCCAAAAGATATGAAGCAAAAATAAACAGAATTAAAAGAAAAAAAATAGACAGCTGAACACTAATAGTCAGAAACTTCAATACCCCACTTTCATCAATAAAACAAAAACAAGTAGATAGAAGCTCAATAAATAGAAGACTTGACAAGACCATCAACCAATTTGACCTAACAGACATACATGCAATGCTCAATTCAATCACAGCAGAATCACATCCCTTTCAAGCGCACAAAGCACACTCTCCAGGAGAGCCCATTATGTTAGGCCTAAAGCAAAACTTAAACATATTTTAAAAGAATGAAATCTTGCAAAACAACTTTTCCAATCACAATGGAAGGAAATTAAAATCAGTAACAGAAGGAAAACAGGAATATTCTCAATAGGTAGAAATTAAACAACACACTCTTAAACAACTGGTAAAAGGAGTAATCATGAGAGAATGGAAAAACACACTGAGACAAGTAAAGACAAGAACACAACAGGAGTTCCTGGGTGGCTCGGTCAGTTAAGCGTCTGACTTCGGCTCAGGTCATGATCTCTTGGTTCATGAGTTCGAGCCCTGAGGCCTGCATCAGGCTCAGTGATGACAGCTCAGAGCCTGGAGCCTACTTCACATTCTGTGTGTCCCTCTCTCTCTGGCCCTCCCCACCTCACACTCTGTCTCTTTCCTCTTCAAAAATAAATAAACATAAGAAAATTAAAAAAAAAAGAGACAACACAACATACTAAAACTTACTAGACAGAGCAAAAGCAGTGCTAAGAGGGAAATTTGCAGCTGTGAATGCATACATTAAAAAAGAAATATCTCCAACTAATAACCTGTTAAACTGTTAATAACCTGTTATTCTTTTTTTTTTTAATTTTTTTTGTTAACGTTTATTTATTTTTGAGACAGAGAGAGACAGAGCATGAATGGGGGAGGGTCAGAGAGAGAGGGAGACACAGAATCTGAAACAGGCTCCAGGCTCTGAGCTGTCAGCACAGAGCCTGACGCGGGGCTCGAACTCACGGACCGCAAGATCATGACCTGAGCCAAAGTCGGCCGCTTAACCAACTGAGCCACCCAGGCGCCCCAATAACCTGTTATTCTTAATACCTTAAGGAATGAGAAAAGAGCAAACTAAACACAAGCTAGCTGAAGGAAGAAAATAATAAAAAATAAAGATAAATAATAGTATAAAGAACAACAGAAAAGTCAGTAAGAACAAAAGCTGTTTCTTTGAAAGAGCAACAAATGAAAAGTCTGGCTAGAGAGAAGACTCAAATCACTAAAATGAGAAGTAAAAATGGTGACATTACTGATTTTAGAGAAACAAAAAAGGACTGTAAGAGAATATTATAAAGCATTGTAAGCTAAAAAAAACCTGGATAACCTAAACAAAATGGACAAATTCTTGGAAACATACCACCAAACCAGATTGAGTCATGAAGACACAGAAAAATGGAATAGATTTATTGTAAGGAGAATGAATCAGTAATTAAAACATTCCAACAAAAAACAGTCAAGGACCAGATGTCTTCACTGGTGAATTCTACCTAACATTTAAAATGGAATTAACACCAATCCTTTTCAAACTCTTCCAAAACACTGAAAAGGAGGGAAGATGTCCTAATTCATTCTATGAAATCAGCATTACCTGATACCAAAGATAAATATAAAAATTACAAGAGAATTACAGACCACTATCTTATATTGATACAATACTCTTTAACAAAATACTACCAAACTCAATTCAGTAGCATGTTAAAAGGACTACACACCACAGCAATGTGGAAGTTGTTCCTGAATTAAAAGGATGGCTCAACATAGGAAAACGCATCAATGTGATAGACCATATTAGTAGGATAAGGGAAAAAAACCTCACATGATCATCTCAATTGATGCACAAAGAAGCATTTGACAAAATTCAAAACTTTTCTGATTAAAAAAAAACCAAACACTCAAACTAGGGAAAAAAAGGAGCATGATAAAGGCCAAATACGAAAATCCCAGGGCTAACATCAGACTCAATAATGAACGACTGAAACCTGCACCCCTAAAACTGGAAACAAGGGGCACCTGGGTGGCTCAGTCAGTTGAGCATCTGACTTCAGCTCAGGTCATTATCTCACAGCTGATGAGTTCAAGCCCTGCGTCAGGCTCTGTGCTGACAGCTTAGAGCCTGGAGTCTGGTTCGGATTCTGTGTCTCCCTCTCTCTCTGCCCCTCCCCTGCTCGTGCTCTGCCTCTGTCTCTCTCAAAAAAAAAAATAAATAAAATAAAAAAATTTGGAAACAAGACAAGAATGAGTGCTTTCATCATTTCTATTTAATATGGTACTGGAAATCCTAGCCATAGTAATTAGGTATGAAGAGAAATTAAAGGCATCAAAATTGGAATGGAAGAAGTGAAATCATCTTTATCCAAAGGTGACATGATTTTATATGTAAAAAACTTAAGATTATTACCCCCCTCCAAAAAAAGGTCCAACAACTGTTTACGGCAAGAAATGAATCAGAAAAGTTGCAGGATCTAAACCCAGTCAAATGCACTTCTACTTACTACCAATGAACAATATGAAAAGGAAATTTTTTAAAAAGTCCATTTATAACAGCATCAATAATAACAAAATACTTTGGATTAAAAATAACCAAGATGGCTCAGGACTTGTACACTGAAAAATGTAAAACACTGATGGAAGAAACTTTTGAAGACCTAAATAAATGGAGAAACACTGTCTTCATGAACTTGAAGATGTAACATTGTTAAGATGACAAGACCACCCAATGCCAAGTACAGCTTTGATGCAATCCTTATGGAAATCCCAACATTATTTGAAGAAATAGAGAAATCCATCCTAAAATTCATGTGAAATTTCAAGGGACTGTGACCAACCAAAACAACCTTGAAGAAGAAAAGCAAAGTTGAAATGTTCCCATTTTCTGATTTCAGAACTTCCTACAAAGCTACAGTAATTAAAACACTGTCATAAAGACATATATACACCAATGAAACACAACAGAGAGCCCAGAAATAAACTGTCACATAGATGGACTATTGATTTTTGAAAAGGGTGTGAATACCACTTACTGGGGAAGGCAGTCTTTGCAACAAACAGTGCTGGGAAAACTAGATATTCACGTGCAAAAGAATGAGGTTGGCTACTTACCTAACCATCTGTGAAATTAACTCAAAATGGATCACAGATCTAAACCTATACAAAATTCTAACGAGAAAAAAAAAAACGGGAGGAAATTTGCACAACCCTTGCATTTGGTAATGGTATCTTAAAGATGACACCAGATCACAGGCAACGAAAGGAAAAAAGAGATAAATCAAACGTTATAACAATTCAAAGCTTTTGTGTATCAAAGGACCCTATCAAAACAGTGAAAAGAAGGGAAGAAAATGTATGCGAATTATTTATCTGATAAGGGATTAATATCCAGACTACTAACATTAGAAATGCAGATCAAGGGGCGCCTGGGTGGCGCAGTCGGTTAAGCGTCCGACTTCAGCCAGGTCACGATCTCGCGGTCCGTGAGTTCGAGCCCCGCGTCAGGCTCTGGGCTGATGGCTCGGAGCCTGGAGCCTGTTTCCGATTCTGTGTCTCCCTCTCTCTCTGCCCCTCCCCCGTTCATGCTCTGTCTCTCTCTGTCCCAAAATAAATAAAATTTAAAAAAATAAAAAAAAAAAAAAGAAATGCAGATCAAAACCACAATAACATACCACTTCACGCTCATTAGAATGTGTGTGATCCATTATTATAAAAAATGAAAATAACAAGTGTTGACGAGGGTATGGAGAAACTTGAACACTTGTGCACTGCTGGTGGGGCTGTAACAAGGTGTAGCTGCTGTGGTTTTTCAAAAAGCTGAACATCCAGCAGTTCCACTCCTGGGTGTTTAGTTCTCAAAAGAACTAAAAAGTATGGAGTAACAGATACTTGCACACCAGTGTTCACTGCAGCATTATTCACAGTAGGTAACAAGTGTAAACAACCTAAGTGTCCACCAGCAATGAGTAAACGAAATATGATCTGTACATTCAATGATTATTGCATCATAAAAAGAAATGAAATTCTAACACATGTTACAACATGAAAGAACTCTGAACACATTATGCTACGTGAAATAAGCCCGACCCAAAAGGGCAAATATTGTATGATCCACTTTTATGAGGTACCTAAAACAGACAAATTCATTCGGACAGAAAGGAGAATGGCTGGGAAGAAAGAGAGTTACTGTTTAACAGGCAGAGAGTTTTTGTTTAGTATGGTGATGAAAATGTTCTAGAAATAGATAGTGGTATCAGTTACACATTGTGAATGCACATACATAATACACATTGTGCAATTAATGTCACTGAATGGTGCACCTAAAAAATGATATATTTTACATTATGTATGTTTTACCACAATTAAAAAAAAATGTAATTGGAAAAAAATCCACTCAAGCCCTCTCTCTGCTTTGATTACTCTGTTTTTAAATTGGAGACCTAGTGAAGGCTTATTTGTTTAGTTTTCTATTTCTTTTTGCCTACTATTTCTTTTAGCACTACTATTTGCTACCTAGTATAATACAAGAATTTAACTTAATGAGAAATATAAAAGCCTACAAGACTGGCCCCTAAACCTACTAGTAATGTTTCAGGGATTAGACCGTATGGTGTATGCTGACCCATTAACCATGAAACATATAATTAACATAGATAGGTATGGCCTAGGTTTGGATTAAAAAGCTAAACAAATTCAGGGTCCGAGGAGTTTTATACATAATTATGAAAAATCAACAAAACACTAAATATGTATGTATATTCTGGATATGAGAAACAGGTAAGAGATTTAATTACAAGCAGTAAAAATTCCAGGAAATTTCACTTAAGAATTATAAACATGAAAGCCTATTAATGAGGGGCGCCTGGGTGGCTCAGTCAGTTAAGCGTCCGACTTCAGCTCAGGTCACGATCTCACGGTCCGTGAGTTCGAGCCCCGCGTCGGGCTCTGGGCTGATGGCTCAGAGCCTGGAGCCTGCTTCCGGTTCTGTGTCTCCCTCTCTCTCTGCCCCTCCCCCGTTCATGCTCTGTCTCTCTCTGTCTCAAAAATAAATAAACGTTAAAAAAAATTTTTTAAAAAGAAAGCCTATTAATGAAAAATAGATACAATCTGCTTCATTTAAAATGATTAACAAAATGAAAACGCAACTCAAATCTCTTCCATCATCACCCTTACCAGCAATCCTCACGGACTTTTCTAACACTGTAACAATTATCAAAGCCTAGAGCCTTAGAAATGCAAACTAGACATGATACAAAGTTACATTAGTCTATATCTTCTGTGCTTAATTGTAGCATTCAAGAAATCTCAGTGTGTGACAATGTACAAAGTAGATGCCTTTCTGTAAGTCTATTCCCATGGCAGAGTAAGCCATTCTTTCCTCTGTAGCCCTACAATACTTTTCAAACATCTCTTATGCTGTTATTTAAAGTATAATTTATAGCATTAATGATACTGTACTATGATATGATAATGTCTCTAGTAGATTATCTCTTGAAAACAAGAAAAATCTACCTTTTTCCATCACCAGTTCCTTCAGTAAATATTTATTGAGAAACATACGAAATCCGGGCACTTTGGGTATTTAGGGTGCACAAAGACAAAACAAAAACGGTAGCATTCCACAAGGAACTCAGTCCCCGGGGAATGCTGGTTAGTAGATACCATGAGAGAGGTAAGTCTAAAGTAATGCTTGAGCAAACAGGAGGTTGTCATTACCCTGGACGGGGATGGTGACACTGGGCGTGGTATTCTTCCAAGTCAGTGCAGAGCTGAACTACAGTCATGTTTCTTTACCTCTGTATCCCCAGAGCCCGGCCCACTGTTTCACCTCTAGTTAGAGTGTCTGACAAGCTATTTAAAAAAAAATTTTTTTTAATGTTTATTCATTTCTGAAAGAGAGAGAGAGAGACAGAGCACAAGCAGGGGTGGGGCGGAGAGAGAGAGGGACACAGAATCTGAAGCAGGCTCCAGGCTCCGAGCTGTCAGCACAGAGCCCGACGTGGGGCTCGAAACCACGGACCACGAGATTGTGATCTGAGCTGAAGTCAGATGGTTAACCGACTGAGCCACCCAGGCGCCCCTGACAAGCTATTTTTAATGAGTGAATGAGTAGTTCTGAAGCTGTGGCAAATCTTCTTGAGGTGGTAACATGGAGATGTCCAGGGACAGAAGGTGAGAAATTAATCATTTAACCATCAGTACAATCAAAGTCATGAAACCGTAGTTTCCGCCCCTGCCTTCAGGTGCCTCCTGCATACTCTTCATCTCCTTGTCACACAGGTTTCTTTCCAGCAGCAACTGGACAAAAGCTTAAAGCCCTGATCTTTGGAGGTCAGAATCACAGTCTGGTTTCCATGATCCTGATAGCTATTACTGGCTTTAAAAATGGACTCTCCTGTTAGATTCCAGCTCATTTCAGAAACAAATGTACTAAAAATCTAATATTTAAGGTTTAAATTAAAAAAAAAAACTGCAGATGTTCAGAACACACAGCTTCAACTACACTTCTAAGTTTCAACCTTCCAGATATTTTACTGCTTTTGTTTATTTATATTGAAACATGTTGCTTCCAGTCACTTAAAACTGAGGACTAATGGCAGGAATCCGAGTGCTATTAATTACTGGAATTCTGTGAGACAGACCACACTGTACTGGATATGTAATAACACTACAACAGAACTATGAAATAACACAGAACATAACCCATGGCAAAGAGCAGTTTAACTCAGATGACTGAAAAGCTATTCTATAAATGATCATCAGTGTATGTAATTATTGGAGCTAAAACACATGTTAAGGGCAGTCTATCCTTATGCTTCTGGTAATTGGCTCGCTGATTCATCACCAGATGGCTTTAGAGTATGAACTTCCTCCTACCCCACAAGTCCTGCTATTGCAGAGTAAGAAATAACTGGGGTAGCATTAAGACTATTGGTGAGCCTGGGTGGCTCAGTCGGCTGAGCATCCAACTTCAGCTCAGGTCATGATCTCACAGCTTGTGAGTTTGAGCCCCATGTCAGGCTCTGTGCTGTGACAGCTCAGAGCCTGGAGCCTGCTTCGGATTCTGTGTCTCCTTGTCTCTCTGCCCCTCCCCCACTTGTGCTCTGTCTCTCAAAAATAAATAAATGGAAAAAAAAAAAACTATTAATCTACACAGCTAAAAATGCTTTCCTCCAATGCATCCAATTCTTATTTCAATAAAATATTATCTACTGATGAATCCAAGTGACAACTTTTCTTCTGGTATCAGGAGGCATCAAAGGGTGACAAAGACCTTCATGGGCCTGGCCCAGTTTTGTTCAAGCTCTGTTTCCTGAATGAATACATAACAGGGAGAAAGAAAATAGGATTTTCAAAACAAAATAAGTGAAAACTTAAAGGGAAAGAAAGCAATAAATTTCACTTCCTGAAATTGTCATTTAAACCAGCAGTAAAACTAAGGTATTTACCCAAAGGATACAAAGGTATTGAAGGGATATATAAATGCACCTTGATGTTTATAGCAGCACTGGCAACAATAGTCAAATTATGGAAAAGAGCCCAAATGTCCATCGACTGATACCTGGATAAAGAACTGTATGTATACACACAATGGAATATTACTTAGCCATAGAAAAGAATGAAATTTTGACATTTGCAATGATGTGCACAGAGCTGGTGAGTAGTATGCGAAGTGAAAGAAGTCAGAAAAAGATAAATACCATATGATTTCACTCGTAAGTGAAACTTAAGATACAAAACAGATGAACATAGAGGGGAAAAAAAGAGAGAGGCAAACTAGGAAAAAGACTCTTAACGATAGAGAACAAACTGAGGGATGCTGGAGGGAGGTGAGTGGGGAATGGGTTAGATGGGTGATGGGTATGAGGGAGGACACTTGTGATGAGCACTGAGTATTGTATGTATCACTAAATTCCACACCTGAAACTAACATTACACTGTGTGTTAACTAAAGGGAATTACAAAAAAAAAAATAAGCAGTAAAGTGAACTAAGCTGCTGCATTAACTGCCATACAGGCTTTTAGAAAAAAAAATTTTTTTAATTAAGATTTTGTTTAAAGCAGTTAAAGGTTCACAGCAAAATTCAGGGAGAAGGTACAGAGATGTCCCAGTACCCCCAGCCCTTACACATGCAAAGCCTCCCCCATCATCGATATCCTTCACCACAGTGATTATTTTTTACAACTGATGAACTTATACTGACACATCATTATCATCCAAAGTCCATAGTTTACATTACAGTTCACTCTTGGTGTTGTTCATTTTATGGAACTAGACAAATGTTTGATGACATAGCGATGGATATATCACTATGGTATCATGGAGTATTTTCATTGCCCTAAAAATCCTATGTTCTGCCTAGTCATCTCTTCCCTGCAACCCTTGAACTTCTTATTGTTGCCATAGTTTTGCCTTTTCCTGAATGTCATATAATTGGAATCATACATAGCATGTAGCCTTTTCAGATTGGCTTCTTTCGCTTACTAATATGCATTCTGGGCTCCTCTATGTCTTTTCATGACTTCATACCTCATTTCTGCTGAACACTATTCCACTGTCTCGATGGACCACAGTTTATGTATATACATCCACTTGCTCAAGGACATCTGGGTTGCTTCCAAGTTTTAGCAATTATAAATCAAGTTTCTATTAATACCATATCTTATGCCATCATACCAGGTACCCAAAAGATAACTGAATAAATTTTAAGCAAATGTATGAATCCAAAATTCATATTTTACATTTTCCCCCTAAATCCCTAGTGGAAAATATCCTTAACATTAAAGTGTCTGCCTTCTGGGATGCATATCAGCTGAAGACTCAGGATCAAATAAGGTGTAGGTATGACTGATCATATGTTATAAAATCAAATAGACCTAGTTATCTGTAATCTTTTAGTTATAATAGGTATCATTTATAGACCATGTACCATATACCATTTTAAGAACTTCATTCATATACATACACTCACATAATTTAATTACAAAAATTATGTAAGTCCTAGAAATTGGACATAAACATTATGTACCAATCATACATGAGGACACCATTTTTTTTTTTTAATTTTTTTTTTCAACGTTTTTAATTTATTTTTGGGACAGAGAAAGACAGAGCATGAACGGGGGAGGGGCAGATAGAGAGGGAGACACAGAATCGGAAACAGGCTCCAGGCTCCAAGCCATCAGCCCAGAGCCTGACGCGGGGCTCGAACTCATGGACCGCGAGATCGTGACCTGGCTGAAGTCGGACGCTTAACCGACTGCGCCACCCAGGCGCCCCTGAGGACACCATTTTATAGAACACTCTAAAATGAATTAATCTGGTTTTTTTTTCATTCACAAGTATTTAAGTACTAAGCACTAAAGGTAACGGGGTGATGATCAACATAGAAAAAGTTCCTTCTCTCATCAAAGCAAAAATAAAAATAGACAAACGAGAGCTAAGTGAGTAAGACCACTTTAGTGACCATGAGAAGACAGGAACATGAAAAGACAAAGAAACAGCATGATGTTAACAGTTTTAGGGTGTTGGGTGTTTAGGCTGGATGGTCTAGGCCAACATCTCTGAGAAAGTGACATGTTAAAAAATTCAGCTCTGCTGTATAATTAACGTGACCTGGAACAGATGATGAAAAATATACTCTTGGGAAAAATTTTTTCTTTTAAAGCTCCACCCCCATTTGAAACGTACAGTTAATCCAAAACAATAAATCCACAGCTGTGCTTTTTTTGGGTAATTACCAAGATACTTGCTCTGTACTCATGTGAACAAACTTGGTACTGGGAAATGTCTGTTTTCATGTACTCCTGCTTACTTTGAAATGAGTGCTTCAAATTTTACCTTTATCATCTGCCATATACATTAGTTTTTTTAAAAAACAAAGCAAATATTGAGACAAGTATTCAGAAAAACTGTAGTTTACAACTTTCACCTAAAATTAATTAAAGTGTGAAAATTCTTTTCACAAAGAAAAAAAAGGAAGATGACATTCCAATATTAATAGTCATATATTCTATATCGGAGTTTATTACATATTTTCAAAAGAAGACTTAGTTTGGATTAAAAAAAGCTAGTGATTTAATAAGACATTTCTTCATAACAATCATTTTATAAAGTGCTTAAAGAAAATGCTTGAGAAAACAAGCATACATTTCCATAAATTATCTAGGCATTAAAAGTTCTTGCCAAGTTTTCTCTGCCAGTTTATGAAAAATGCAAAGTCTGACTTACTTTCTTTTGCAGAACTGCACAACTTTGCTGTTTTACACCAACAAATCAGTTAAGACCAATTCAGGGGTGGCTGGGTGGCTCAGACAGTTAAGCATCCAACTCTTGATTTCGGCTCAGGTTCTTGAGTTCCAGCCCTGCATCGAGCTCCACACTGTCAGTGCTTGGGATTCTCTCTCTCTCCCTCTCTCTCTGCCCCTCCCCTGCTTGTGCTCTCTCTCAAAATAAACAAATTAAAAAAAAAAAAGACTCAGATTCAAATATTTACCAGGTACCTTCTTTGTGCCAGTAACCGTGCTAAGAGCTCACACTCTCAGGGTTCATTTAACTCCCAGAACATACGTGTGAAAATCCTTTTTCCCTTCAAGAAAGCTGAAGTTCAAGGACTCACCCAAGGTCACAAATCTAGTAAACAGGAGCCACCTGGATCCAACCCTGGGCTTTCACATACCAAGGTCTGGGCTTTTCCTCACAACCACAGTCTTCTTCATACTGTCCTCTGGTATATCTTACAATGATGCTAGTGATACCAATTCCCACAAACGCAGATTTTGTGTAAGAATTTGAATATGACTGAAAAGAAATACATATTTTATCTGGTAACATATTCTCTGACACTATCTGAGCCACAAACACTGAAGGTTCATGCAAATTAATCTACCTCTTACCCTCCTACTTGGCCACCAGTAGGCTCCAAGACTGCCTCCCTCAGACATCTGTAGACAAGAATCAAATGTCAGCTGACTCATCTGGAGGAATGATGCAAATTTAGTAAACAGGGTTCAGCATGGATCAGAAACCTAGAATCTGAAAGAATGGTAAACTATCTCCAGGCTCACTGAACGACAATGATCTGAAAATCTTGGTCAGGTCATGTATCACTAGGAGCAGGAAAAGGTGCACAAAGCAGTTTAACAGACTCTACAGGAGGGGGTGACAGTGGGGAGAAGGCAGTATGAACTGAGGGTCTTTAAGATCCTGAAAGCCAAATATTTTTGATTCACCTTTCCTAATTCAACAATTTCTTAGTTGACACCAATTTCTCTTGTTTCTGCCATCTGTCTGTAATGAATTTCACAATATCACTGCCTAATGTGCCCTTTAAAAATAGTTCCTGCTCATAACTACTACCGTAATTCAACCACAGGGTCAGGACAACACATGAAAACCATAATCAATCTTCAAACTGCAGAATAAAGAATCTTAGAGTGTGTTAAAAGCAAGGGTATTTTCATATATATCATAAATGTGCTTATTTATTGTGTAACAAAATGTTAATAGCCTATATTTTGCAGTATTTCTTTTCACCTTCATGTAAAATTATAATGCTGATAAGTATCTCTAAAACAGTACTATGCAGTAAAATTGTGCTTATGGAAAGGTTTTAGATCTACGCCATCCAATTTTTTAACCACAAGCCACATGGTAACTATTGAGCACTTGAAATATGAACAGCAAATGCATCTGTGAAAACTTATTTAATATTAATTAATTTAAATTAAAAAAAAATTTTTTTAACGTTTATTTATTTTTGAGACAGAGAGAGACAGAGCATGAACGGGGGAGGGTCAGAGAGAGGGAGACACAGAATCTGAAACAGGCTCCAGGCTCCGAGCTGTCAGCACAGAGCCTGACGCGGGGCTCGAACTCACGGACCGCGAGATCATGACCCGAGCTGAAGTGGGCCGCTTAACTGACTGAGCCACCCAGGCGCCCCTAATTAATTTAAATTTAAATATTCACATATTGCTAGTGGCTACCCCAGCTTAGTCAGCTCTACACAAGGAGGAATCACATGATTATTTACATTAACAGAATAGCTTTAGTTATACCTACAGAATATAAACTCACAGATTAGGCAGACAAAAAAATAACCTATGTTGGAAAGAAAAATTCTGATCTGATTACAACAGCATAAGGAGCTTCACATTTTCATTTATGAAGGTATATAGCATTCATGTAAACAAGCCTATCTCTTGGGCAAAACTTTTCAACCATCATTTCAACTGTTACTGTAAGTCTATTCTTTCATATTATAATTAAATAGACTATAAATGCTTAAAGCAATTACGTTATTGTTTACCAGGATATATGCCATTAAGTATGTAATAGTTCGCTGGAAATATTTTGTGGTGTGAATATTTCTGAGAAAGCAATTCTTTTAAGGGAGGGAATCCCCACGCACAGTTAAAGAGTAATGTCCTACTGACATTTATTTCATTTGGAGAAGAGCTGCTCTCCAAGTTTGAGGATAAAAAGCAGCTATAATAGATTAAAAGATATTGGTATTTTTGTTTGTTTGTTTTTGAGAGAGAGAGCTCACAGAGGGAGGGGGAGGGAAGGGGGAGGGAGAGAGAGAAAGAGAGAGAGAATCCCAAGTAGGCTCCATGCTCAGTGCAGAGACTGACACAAGGTTCAATACCATGACCCCAGGATCATGACCTGAGCTGAAATCAAGAGTCGGACACTCAACAGACTGAGCCACCCAGGTGCCCCAAGATATTGGTATTTTTAAGGACAATGATTCTTAGGAAATAATACTCTGAGTCCAAATGAATATCAGGATACGTGTAAAAAAAAAAAAAGTTTACCTTGTCTCTCTTCAATCCTACCTTTCTTTCCTCCTCTATTCAGCCTTTTTTCCCCTTTTCTGCATCTCTGTGTGCCACTGAACACCACAGACATCCTTCCAATCCTTTGACTCTCTTTTTGTGACTAAATGGGCCATAAACAAAACACTGAAGAATACTTTGAAATTTTCACATACACCATATTGCTTTAAAGGTTGGGAGTAACCTTAGAAATAAGAGAGTTTAAGTCTTTTATTTTTTACAAATGAACACATGAGATTATAAGATTAAAGACTTGTTCAATGTCATATAGCTATAATGCCAAAACTAAAATGGGGATCTAACTCCTTGTACAAAGTACTCTTTTATTCACACCATGTTGACAAAGTGTGTATGTGTGTGTGAATTTACCCTAAGATCAGGAAACAACCTCAAAAGTCATCTGTGACAGAAAATAACTAAGCCATCTGGTTTTTCTGGAGCAGATATCTGATGACAGTATTTATTAAATAAAATTATATATATATATATATATATATATATATATGTTTATAAAACAAACAGGTTTATACAAATGACTGTCTCAAAAGAAAATAATTTAGTTCCTATCTTCCTGTGACCCCCATTTTTTCCCTGCAGTTTTGCAACTTTTAACAGAAAAATGGTTCCCTATAACTGCAATGGAGAATAAAATCATGTCACACTATTAAAAACCAATCTATGGGGTAAATCAGCAAAAGGAAAAATAAACATTAAATTAATTAATGAAAATCCTATTGAGATTTCTATTGTTAATTTAAATTTATTTCTTTAAGTTTATTTATTTATTTATTTTGATGGAGGGAGGGGCAGAGAGAGAGAGAGAGAGAGAGAGACAGAATTCCAAGCAGGCGCCTCGCTGTTCAGGGCAGAGACAGACATGGGGATGGATCTCACAAAGGGTGAGATCTTGACCTGAGTCGAAACCAAGAGTCAAATGCTTAACCGAATGAGCCACCCAAGAGTCCCTTACTTTTTTAGAGGGAGAGAGAATGCACATGAGCAGGGGAGAGGGGCAGAGGGAGAGAGAGAGAGATAACCTTAAGCAGGCTCCACACTTAGCTTGGAGCCTGATGAAGGGCTCGATCACATAACCCTGGGATCACAACCTGAGCTGAAACTGGGGTTGGACTCAACAGAGTCACCCAGGCGCCCCTCTAATGTTAAATTTGTTATTTGAACCAGTTTACTGTTTCCATTAGATCTTTGAGAATCTAATAAAAAGGTATGATAATCTTGCATTTCATTGATATATATTAATTTCATATTCATTTCTTAGGGGACTTAGATCAGACATTTTCACGTAATCAAATACAAATATTTAAAATATAAAAAGAAGTAAATAAATTTTGTTCCTATTAAGTGCCTAGAGACTCTGAATAATAAACATTTTAGTTATTCTTCCCTTCTCTGGACATTAGCCCTTATTCTGTCCTTTTTTTTTTTTTTTTTTTCAATTTTTTAAAATTTACTTTTAACACAGAGAGAGAGACAGAACGTGAGCAGGGGAGAGGAAGACAGAGAGGGAGACACAGAATCTGAAGCAGGCTCCCAGGCTCTGAGCTGTCAGCACAGAGCCTGATGTGGGGCTTGAACCCACAGACTGTGAGATCATGACCTAAGTCGAAGTCAGATGCTCAACCAACTGAGCCACCCAGGCTCAGTCCTTATTTCTGACATTGATATATGTTTGATAAAAGTTTACTTTTGCTTCCTCATCTATGCTGGATCGACACAGGTGTAGCCAAATACTTACACATTTTTAAGAAATGATTTTGATCATTATATTTGAATTCTGTCAAATAGTAATCTTACTTTAAAAAAAATTTTTTTAATGTTTTTTTATTTGTGAGAGAAAGAGAGACAGAGCACAAGAGGGGGAAGGACAGAGAGAGAGGGAGACACAGAATCCAAAGCAGGATCCAGGCTCTAAACTGTCAGCACAGAGCCCAACGTGGGGCTGGAATTCAAAAGCCATGAGATGATGACCTGAACGGAAGTTGGATGCCCAACTGACTGATTTACCCAGGTGCCCCAGTAATCTTACTTTTTAGAGTCATAAGGTATACGTACATATCAGCGAAAAACTCAAATCAGCGAACCAAAAAGTAATTTTGTAACAGAATTCAGTACCCATATTAGTAAATTCAAATTTCCAAGACCAATGCAACTTTTGGATTTTGAACATGATACCCTTAGACAGCAACTCATTTTGGAAAGTAGGTTTACTACTTTTAAAAATGCTATTTCTTGTTAAGAAAACGTCTAATCCAGCTCTTACAAGCAGTTGCTTGTACACACAGCAAAGTTGGAATATAAAATACAAATGCCCACTAGAATCTAAGGATATCTTAGCCTTTCAGAATGCTATGTCCTAAAATTAATGAACTTTTCAAAAAAGGTGTTAATGTATTACTGTATGCTACAAGAGTTTATTTGTTTTAAATGTAAGTTTTTGCATCTGAGAATTTGTTTTTACAAGAGAGTTGTAAAAAATGTGTTTTAAAATGAATTATTAGAAAGCATAAAATTTTGTAGCACCTGGGTGGCTCAGTCGGTCAAGTGTCCAACTCTGGATTTTGGCTCAGGTCATGATCTGACGGTTTGTGAGACTGAGTCCTGTGTCAAGCTCCATGCTGAGCGTGGAGCCTGCCTGAGAATCAATCTCTCTCTCTCTCAAAAATAAATAAAAGAGAAGTGAAATGAAAGAGAGAATAGTTTAAAAAGTAATCTCTCAGAACACTACATATATAAAAATCTAAGGAATGTACCCAAAGCTGAAGTGAGCAAAATTCAAAGCCTTATAAGTATTTTCTACTACACTAGAAAAAATAAAAATAAACTCATCCAACAAACTAATAGAGATTAAAGATTTAAAAACTAATGAATTAAAAACACAAAAATAAAAATGATAAATCAGAAGCTCATTCTTTAAAAAGTATTAAAATCCCTAACAGATATTTTTCTTCATTCATCATAAACATTTGGCTTTGTAATAAAAAGATGTAACCACAGGGGCTCCTAGGTAGCTCAGTCAGTTAAGCATCCTACTCTTGATTTTGGCTCAGGTCATGACCTCACAGTTTGGGAGCTCCACGTTTGGCTCTGTGCTGACAGTAAAGGAGCCTGCTTGAGATTCTCTCTCTCCCAGTCTCTCCCTGGCTAACACGCATGCACACACACACATTCTCTCTCTCTCTCCCCCAAAACAAATAAATAAACTTAAAAATGCTTAGGTTATGGCAACGGGCATGAATTTTTAAATTTATAAAATAACTACAACTCTGTGTGTCTAAATTTGAAAATCTCAAATAAATAAACTTCTAGGAAAATGAAAATGACATATTGACTAAAATAATAGGTAGGAACTTGAACAGATCTGAAAACGCTATCAAAACTAAGATCCCCAAATATACAATGGACTACTACTCAGCCATAAAAAAAGAATGAAATCTTGCCATTTGCAACAATATGCATGGATCTAGATAGAGGGCACAATGCTAAGTGAAATCAGTCAGAGGAAGACAAATACCGTAAGATTTCACTCATTTGTGGAATTTAAGCAACAAAACAAGGAAAAAGCAGACTCTTAACTACAGAGAACAAACAGGTGGTTGGGGGGGGGGGGAAATGGGTGAAGCAGGTGAAGGGGATTAAGAGTGCACTTAAAAATAAGCATACAAGGACAACAAAGTAAATTCTGTTAAAACCAGTATAGTGTAGACAGAACAGTCTGTCTGCTGATAAACAGATATTATAAACCTATGTTATAAAACATGGTAGTAATATAGCAGTGCAGGAATAGGTAGACAGGCAAAAGGAATAAAAGATCCAGAAACAAACCTATGCATACTAAAAGGACATTTCAAATTGTATCAGATAATTAAGAGTTACAGAATAAATGGTACTGGGACAAAAGGTGTTCATGCACTTGTGTTCTCTCTCCTTCCTCCCTCTCTCCACCCCCCGCCCCACACACACCTAAATACATTTTAGAGAAAATAACACATTTGCACATATTCACATTATAAATTCTGTAAGAATATAGGTATGTATATAATAAAACTGTGTACAATGGTATTACTTCATAAAGGAAAAGAGAAATACCCAAGTTAAAAATCCTTGTTGGGTAAAAATAACGAATTTAAAAAGGAAAATGACAATCTGGGAAAAATATTTACAATGTATATGACTTATAAAGGAGTTGGTTGTTACAACTATATACAATGATGAACATTACTTTAGAAAAAATGAATTTAAGTAAATTACAAATTTGGTAACATGGACTCCTATACCACCATGAAAAATTGGTCGGAAAGTTTAATCTCATGATAAAATATCACCAAATTAAACCAGAATCAACAAGAATATGTAACAGTGGCATCAGTGGCTAGTGGGATTACAAGAGAATATTCTTCCTGACATAATGATATTTTCTAAATATCTGCAATAGACAAGGATTAGTTTTTTAATATGAAAAATAAAAGCATGAAAAAATAAGGTGACCTTCAATTTGCAATGCACTGTTTACCCAATGAGAAGTGTTTATTGAATAACCAGAGCAAATAATAATACATAGCGTCCTCGAGATAGATATTTTGAAGTTACAGTCCAATTGCCTTGAAGTCTTTATCGCTTAAGACTATTGCTGAAAGTCCTCCAACTGCAATATTCCTTTTTCACCAAAATAAGTATTTTATACTTTATATCAAGTATGCTCATTTTCCCTGTCCACTGTCTCCTCAATTCAGCTTCTAGCTGGCTGCCTCAAAGACCCCTAATAACTTGTATGATTTGAACTTGTACTTTACTCTTCCATGGGAGATGTGACAAACCCTTAGCTGGCAAAACGCCTTCCAGAAAAGAAGCCAGTGAGAAGAGAAAATGTTCCTTGTGGGCCTGGAAACAAGAAAGCTGGCCTGCTTACTTTTATCGACTTCATTCTCATGTAGACACTGTGCCTAGAACTGAAGGATGAGCGTAGGACTTGGGGGAAAAGTCATTCTCTCAAAGCCTCTTTCCCACATCATGTCTCTCTCCACTTCTAAGAACATTAAAATAATGTGCAAAACTGCCTAATGGGGATGAAATGAAGAAGTACAAAACTATTCCTACAGTGTCTGATTGAAAAAAATGTTTCTATTCCTCACCCCTAACAAAGTATCTCTTCACGTGAAACACCACCAAGTGGTGCCACATTTGGGGCAATGGGAGGAGATTCCTACCTGCAACCATCCCTTTCATTTGCTTTATTTACATCTACCTCATTTGTTTCTCAAACCCCCGAGGTAGATGGACTACCACTAGTGTTATTTTTACAGAGGAAGAAACCAAACTTCTGAAATTGACATGTTCAAGATCACACAGGTAGTGACTCTGAATCAATCCTGACTGCAAATTCTTCTCACTGAACAGTGCTGTCTCTCCTGTTCAAACCTCAGTAGCAGCAGCAACCACATCCATCCATCTAAGACACAGCAGGGACCTACTTACACATAAAACTTTGTTCAGGGCTTTAGATTTAGTAGTTTCCGGGGAATAGTTGTGAACATCCCCATCAAAAACTAGTAAGAGTAAGGAGAGGTCTAACAAAATCTTCTCACAGACAGTTTAGAAGGAGTGTTCAGGTGATCAAAGGCAGTATAGAGTGAACATCCCTATCTCTACAAATACTTCTTTTACTTGGCTTCTGGGACAGCACACCCTTATCTCACTGGCAACTTCTCAATCCTTCTGGGGAACTCAGTCTCTCTTGCTAAGCTTTCACTATTGAAGAGTAGCAGGTCTCAATTCTTGGACCTCTTCTCAAACTAAGTGATTGTAAGTGATGTCTTACAATCCTATGGCTTTAAATATAGTCTACTGGTGATGCTTAAGATTTGAATATCTTCAGTCTGAACTTCTCTGAATTCCAGACTCATATATTCCACTGTCTACCTGATAGCTCCACTTGGATGTTTAACAGACATTTTAAACAACATGAAAAAAACTCACAACCTTGCAACTTTCACTATCTCCACCATTATCACTCTAGTCAAAACCATTAACATCTTAGTATGGATTACTCCAAATGTCTCTTAGCTCATCCCCCTGTTCCCATTCTTTTCCCCTCCAGTCTTCTACACAAAACAGTCAGAACCACATTTTAAAAATGTAACACAATTATTTTGTTATTCTCCTGCTCAAAACCATGCAATGAACTCCCAAAGCACTTGAAATAAATCAAACCATGCAATCTCTATCCAGCCTCATTTCCTCCTATTCTTCCTTCCTCTTGCTCAGTCACTTTCAGCCAGTGGTATCTATATTCACCAAATTCACCCATCCCTGCTGTCTCAGGACCACTGCACAGTCCAACCACACACCTCCATGGCATACTTCCTGACCTAACACAAGTCTCTGCCAAACATCACCTCCTCAGAGAGCAGTATTCCTTAACCACTCCTAAAACGGGAAGCTCTCAAGGTACAGAATATTGTCTGAAGAGGTTGTCTTTGGTGTAAAAGAGGGGAAGCAGATTAAGAATATACATTATATTTGCTTAAACTGAAAAAGAAATTCACCGGAATTATACACAAGAAATAATAAAAAGTTATCTACTGGATTAGAGTAAGTGGTAACTCAGCAGGCAAGTTGAGGGATATGAGGATTTTTCACATTATTTGTTTTTAGAAGTTTGATTTTTTTTGGAACCATTTGAATGTTCTATTTGAGTGACTACCTAAAAATAAATGAAAAATAGCAGTCCTCCACCACAGTCTATCCCTTTACTCTGAATTTTCTTCATAACACCTATGCTTACTTGACTTGCCATTATACAATTATCTGTATCACCCCACAGACTGTAAGCTTTACCCAGTACTGGAGAATATAATGGTTTTCCCCTTAACTAAAAACAAACAAAAAAACCATGCAAATGGCTTTCATTATCTTTGTGTTGTCTCTTTTCTTAAGCATATTTTATTTATGCTACATTTATTCTATTTATAAATCCGCACAGCTTTGTCCTTGGCTATATCCAGTACACGGCCAGGATGAAGACATAAGAGGGCTGGTATGTTAAATTTATAAATGTCTAAAAGGCAGGAAGGGAAGCTAATCCTTTGGATGACAGAATCATGATTCAATAAGATCTCAACAAGTTTTAACTATGGCTACATTCAAGGAGATGATACTTGAAAGGGTTAAACAGTGCTTCAAAAAATAATCTACAGAATGGGAGAAATCTTAACATAGAAAAGACACTAGCTTATGATGACTGCATCAGTGGTTTCCAAACAGATTTTTCAAAAAACAAAATGAAAAACAATATAAGGTTGCCAACTTTTCATTGTTCATTTAAGAACCAAACCAATACAAAAAACCCAAGGCAAATATTAAAAGAAACTTACTACACATTATCATTTCATAAAGAAAGGTCATTTTAACATTAAAAAAGTAGAAATACAGAATCTCAAATAATCTTTTGAATTGTATAAATATAACTTGAAAAGCCATGTAACACTTCCTTCTCTTTTTTTGCTTAGAAGTAGCAAAGGTTATTAAACAGTTAACACAATTTTAGACTGTAAACACAAGCGTATAGCTTGAATTAAAGAAAGGGATAATTTCACTACACTGTTTTTAGACCATAGCTGGAGAACTAAATATAAAAACAAGATCGGAACAAAAAGAACAGCATCAACAAAACTGAATGTAGTTGACAGAGATGAGAAAGGTAGAGGGAACAGCATCACATGAAGTTGTTAGGGTTGTAGTATTTAACAAGAAAAGAGAAGACCTGGTAGAGAAAAACCTTACTGTGGCCTACACTTAAGACAAAACTACAACCAATGAGGAGAAGTTACACAGGAAAGCAGATACCGGCTCTAATTAAGACCTTCCTATTACTCTTTCCAAAAGCTAAATGAGACATCCTATGCCTCATTGTTCGTGAAAGTGTTGTTCTTGGAGAAGCTGACTCAATAAAAGTCTCAGAGATATTTGTAGTAGGAGGTACACTGTACCAGATGACTCTAAAGTCTCCTCTAATTCTAAAAATTTGTGAATCAGAAAAGAGTAAATTTTGCTTTTTTAATTTACCAAAAAGAATGAGTGGAAATCTAGGCTTTTGTTAAAAAGACATAGGTTCAGTTATAGGCTCTACCACTTAGTAATGTGTGACACAGAGGCAAAATTATCACTAACTCTGGGTTTCAAATATTCTCAGATTTAAATGTGTAAAATTATACCTTATATACAAGACTCTTGCATTAATTACATACACATACACACACCTGCCGCCTGGCAGTTAGTAGGTCTCAATACATGGTAGGTTGTTGTCATTTATTCAACAAATATCATGTCCCAAAGGGTAATGTCTTCTACATTATTTCTTACTGATATACTCAAATAATGACTTATTCTCTGCTATGTTTCATATTCTGTTTCTCAAACCTAAGCAATGCACGCTTGAGATTCTTTCCACTGCCATGTCCTGTACAATCTCTATATGGATTGAAGTAATTTTTGTAAGGTTTTCTTTAGCTTTGCTTTTGTTTGTTTCCTCTCTACCTTTGTTTGACATAAAAGAGGGCTTTATCATTGGTATACATTGACCATATCATTCATTTTAGCCAAAACATTTTTTTACAAAATAGATATACTGTTGCATAATCATTTCAGTTAGACTATATATCTACCTAGTTTAATCAACTCTACTACCAAACAGATGTCTTCTTATTCTTTTGTATTGCCCACAGCGACTAACTCATTGCTGAGCACTTCCCTCAAGAAATATTTGAGTCAATAAATTAAATCCCACTTCAACAAGGGTAGTTGATTACTAGAAATCTTGGTTATTAACCGAAGTTTATGAAATAAAGATGGTCTGAGGTTTCTCTCCATAAGAAACTCATTATTCTTACTGAAACACATCAACACGTGATGTTCTCAATATTACCTACCCACCAAGGATTTTTCAGATGGCATCTAATTGCTCTTTTGTTATACTTACACTTCCATAATAATTTGTAACTGTACAGATATTTTAGCTGGCAATTTAGTACACTGCTGTCTGTTAAGTATTTATTAGGACACTCCTTGAAACCCCAATGTTCATGATAGAGAACAAAATCATTCATTTGAGAAAATCATTCATTAATTAAAATAGTAAAAATTATTTTACAGGAGAATTTTGTTGAATAAAAAAACATGTTAACAAGGTTAAACATACAGTGCTGAGTACTAGATGAATGATATCTGATTGCTATCAGGTGCAACAATAAAACTAGTTTTTTCTTCAGTGATAAAAGGAAACAGATACTTGAAATAAAGAAAATAGATCACTAAGCATAGGATTTTTAAATACACTTCGATATCTGCATCAATGGGCATAATGTATAATTTTGTAGCATAAATTTCATTATTTTAATGCTAAGATAGAAAACACAGATGGTTATTTATTTCCATACAAAGTAATTGACAACAGCGAAATTTACCAGTAAAATACATTTAAAGTTTGACTTAATATAATTCCCCGTGCTGCATTTAACAATAGATTACTTTTAAGTAAGCTAAAATTTAAAAGGCATATTACTAAATTCTTTTTTAAAAGTCTGTTGAAATGCAATGTAAAATTTAAAAGTTTATAAAGCAAAAGAGCACTTTGTGTGAAAACCAGCTCAATGAAAACACATAAATTTAATTTTGATTAAAAAGTTCAACAAAGATTTTTTCTCAAAAGGCAAGTTGAAAATAATATAATTCATTAATAGAAGAGAAAAATGAACTTCACAGGTTCTTGTTACCTGGCAATTTTATTTTTAACAGCTTACAGAGTTGATTACGCTATCAACTAATACTGAATGTTAGGAAATGCTATTAAAATATGGTTACTAACAAGTAGTAGGGAAAAGCTTCCAAGAGTTTGTTTTTATGAAAACCCCCTGGTAGGGCATCTTTCCTTACATCATAAGTTAATTTATAAAACTAAAGCTCCACTTCAGCAGAATTACTATTTTTACATCACAAAGAAAAGGACAAGATTAATACAAACTAGGGTATCAATGAACTTGATTGTCAAAGACAACTCAAGGAGCTGTAGAGAAGCTTTCCACAAATTTTCACAGGGTAGGCAGACTAAGGGACAAAACTGAAAGAGCACTCTGCAGGCACAGATCTTGGTTTGGCTCTGCCCTTTCATTAGCAGTTAGGCTTGGACAGACAAATCAGTGAACTTCCCAAGTTTTAGGGTCCTCCTCTGTGTCAAGTGCACTTAGATTGAGTTTTAAAACATCAAAATTCTACCGTATCTACGAAGTTAGGAAGGATGAAAAACAGCCCTGGTTTTAGTTTTTCAAAAATAACGGCAGAAAAATACAAAATTATTTGTCCCTTGCAATGTAGTATTTCCAGAGCTGAATTACTAAATTTCTGAAGCATGTCCAGCTAGGGTTGTATCATTGAAGATTTAGATAGAGTACTCACAATGTAAGACTCTCCTCTCCCATTATTCCTCCACCTGCTCCTCCCCATCCTGCTTCATTCTTTCTTCCCCTGGTTTTAACGCCAGCAAACGGTTGTAAGCAATGAAAGCTTAAGATCAAATCATTTTAAAAGATGCATTTTCAATCACCTATCATCTGCCTCACTACATTTTTCCCAAACGAGTGAATTTTCATTAAGGGAATAAAAGTATTTATCAATAAAATCAGGAACAGAAAGGTAGCAGGCCTATTTTTTGTCTTGACTGCTCAAAAAACAAAACGGAAAGATGAAGCCTCATCTATTCCCTTAGGAACGTGAATGCGTTACCCACCCATCGAAAAAACAATTCTGCTGGTTCATTTCCCTGCTACACAACAGCCTCGTCGTCAGGCCCTTTCTAAGTCCACTCTTCCTCGCCATCTGGTAATTTTATATTTATCACCTTGGCAATGCTTGGACAGGCACCGTCCCTGTCTTCCAGGGGCTTATATTCTTCAAATAAATAAAACTCTGCTAAACACCACCCCCCCCCAAAAAAAAAACCCAGAGTTTTTATAACTTAGGATACAAATCCCACGTCTTCCCGCCCTGTGTTATGCATAAAATGACGGGAAGCATACCCAAACCCCACATTTGAATCTTAGGACAATGAAGCCGACAGGAAGTCACTCTCTCCTCCCCCGGGTTTACTACAGAGCCAGAGCCAGCGCGGGTGCAGTCGCCTGGCAGGGTGCGTGACTCCACGTCTTCCACGCCCTCCAGCCGCGTCCGGAGGGCTCCTCGCCTGACCTCCCCCAAACCGCCCCACATCGCCAGACCAACCTCACAGAAAAGGCCGGCACTGTTAGCTGCTCGGATCGGGGCGGGGGGGAAAAATCCCTGCCCCGGCGGCAGCACAGCCATTCCCTCCGATGCTCCGCCCGCACCCCTAGCAAACTGCTACGACGCAGGGGGGAGGGCTGCACAAAGCCGAGAGAGGGCTGAAAACGATTCAAGACGTCCTCGGGAAGAGGCGGCGGCCGCGGGCCCGGAGGGACGGCGGGTGGGGCTGGGGGCAGGGTGGGGGAGGGGAGGGGAAGGGAGGGGGTGGCGGCGCCGTGCGGAGCCGCGGGGAAGCCACCCCGGCCACCGCGGGCCGCGCCCCGAGCTCCCGCTGCAAACCCCGGAGGATGTGGGGAAGCGGCGGCGGCGGCATCGGCAGCGCCTCAGCCGAGCCGCTGAGCGCATCACTTACCCCTCACCGCTGAGAGAGGGACCGGACGGGGGAGGCGGGGCGCGTCGCGTCCCGTGAGTCTCTCGCACGCCGTCCTCCCCCCACCCCGTCGTCGTCGTCGCCGCTGTCGTCGTCGTCGCTGCCGCTGCGGTCGAGTTCCCGGCCCTGAGCTCCGCTGGGCAATAACGTTATTCCACACACGCCCCACACATAGCGGTAACGGCAGAGAGCGGCCGCCCAGTGCGCAGGCGCCTGGGGAAAGGGCGAGGAGCCCGGCCCTATCCCCTCCTCCGGCCGTCCCAACGATCTCTTACTGCGCAGGCGCCAAACGCAGACAATGAAAAGGGGCTGTGTGGAGGGTCTCACCCAAAGGCTTCTCCAGCTGCCTACTGCGCACGCGTGCTCCAAAAAACCAGCTTGAACAATGAAGAGGACCCTGGTGTAAGGCCGGGACCGCAACTAAAAAGGACTACAGTTCCCAGAGGGCAGTGCGCCAACTCCAAGTGGAGGTCGGGTTGCGGGGCATGCTAGGAATTGTAGTGTCAGCCGCTTTCACAATCTAGGCTGTTTCGAAGATATAAAGCTTCTTTTTCTTGAGAATGTATTTGGCCATTTTGGCAGATGTCGCGGCTGAAGGGTGTAGAACTTGTTATTTGTGTCCTTGAGAAATTTCAAGGACCAACTGCAAGCCAGCAAATTTAGAAGAGTCAAGACCTTCAGTGAGCTCTTTCTGTCGATTGGGTGGTCCAAACAGCAGGATGGGATAAAGGCAGGACTGAGCCAGGCTGCGCTACAGAAAAAGGGCGGAGCCTCCAGGCAGTCTCTTGGCAACCGGATCTGGCTGCCAAACCGCCAAACCTTGAGGCGCAATGACCTCTGGGAATTGTAGTTCAGTTGGAAGGGCCTTTTAGGAGCCTCGTGACTGCAGGCCCGCAGTCTGCGGACTACAACTCCCGAAATCAACCATGAGGGCGAATGGGTGGGAAGGGCCCCCAGCGAGCTCCGACCGGGATTCCATGCTCCCCAGTGACAGCAGCGGCAGGAAGCTGGCGGGTGCTACTCCGGCGCCAAGGCCTCTGGTTCCCCGAAGGGCGACATCGGACATTTCCCTACGTAACTCCCATCTCTGGGCCCCGAGTCTGTGCATGGCGAAGTCCCCGGAGAACTCTACCCTGGAGGAGATTCTAGGGCAGTATCAACGGAGTCTCCGGGGTGAGTTGCGCCGAACCTCTGCGCCCTAGCCCCTTGGTACCAGGCCCTATTGGGCGGGAGCTGGCCCAGGTGCATTTCCTGACACCTTGGATTGGCCCCAGCCAATATGCAGAGGAAGATGGATGTTGCTGTGATCCTTGAGGGAAGATGAAGTCGTTTGTGTTTGTTTTTACAGTTAAGCAGTGTTGTTTCCCTTGATTCCCATAGTTACCTGGACCAACTTCCCTGAGCTTGACTTAGCATCTTTCTCACCCAAGTCCAGCAGAACCTCTTGGGTGGCTCTATTCCAAACTTGCCCAGTTCCCATGCTTTGCTCTTTAATCCAGTAAATTCCTTATTCACATTTTTTACACATTCCAACTGTAGTGCAATGGGTTGAATGTAATTTTTCGGACCAAGAAAAAGGAAATACTAATTATTTTAATCAGAACAGTTTCTATTTAGTGGTCTAAACTATTTACATACATCAAGTCATTTAAAACTTAACAACTTGATGAATACCCCTCTTTTACACATGGGGAAATCTAGGTGCAAAGAGATTAAGTTCGTCCAAAGTCCACATAACTGGTTAGTGGCTAAGCCAGATATTAAATTCAGTCAGGACTGGCTCCCTTAAAAGCTTTTTTTTTTCTTTATTAATCATGTCACAATTACTATTACTGAAACCTTGCTTAGTTAATTCAGGTTTTCTTAGTATGGTACCCTGTGAGTGAGTCTTTATAGAAATGATGTTCTTACTTGTAGATAGCTCTATCATCATGGGCATCATATATGCCATCTTGAAACCTCAGTTCTGTTATTTTAAAGTAGAAGTTATGGTATTGTCTACAGGGTTACTGTGAGGAGCAAATGAAATAATCCACGTAAAGCAGTGATTTTCAGCCTTTTTCTTTTTTACTGTTACACAGATATGACATATACATGTAAAAGTTTCATTGAAGAATATTCTACTAAATGTAATACATTCCACTTATTCTTTTGCATTTTCTTAACACTCTAGGCCATGACCGATAGTTTTAAAAAGTTAAAGTGTTTAGAACAATGAGTCATTTAACAATTCAGTGCCTACTATATGTAAGGCATACTAGCAATGGGGATACAATAAAGAAGTAGACAGAGTCCCTGTCCCCATGGAGCCTCTGGATTAGTGGGAGGAAAAAACAATAAATAAAATAATGACAGATACTATGACAGAGAATAAGGGTAAAAATCACTGCTTGGCACATAAGCACTCATTAAATGTCAGCTGCTATTTATAATTGGGACTTGCAGCAAAGTGAAGATTTTTCGAAGAGACTAGAAAGTTTACCTTCTAGTAACTCTAGATTTTGTAAGGGTTATTATGTATTGTTTCCATCTGTCAACGTGTTACAAACTGTCAATATTCTTCATGCTCAAACTGCATGAGTAAAATAATTGGTCTTGATGAATGTTTTCATCAGCCTACTGGTATTTCAAGAGCTGTTAGATACAGAAATAACTACTTTTAACTTCTCATTTGAAAGCAAGAAAAGTACTGTGCACAATGATAATGAGTGATTTTTTGAGGTTGGTGAAAACAATTTGTTTTCTGTTATAAGTTTCTGCTAATGCTGCTCTTCCTCTTGCCTTGTTTTGAACCTTTATGTAAGCATTGGGGGCTTAATTTTAGGCATTTTAATGCAATAAAGTTAATTTCAAACTAATACTGCTTTCAGTAATTATATAGAGTGGAGAGTTTTCATTCAAAGATGATACATTTAGAGATAAATTATGAATGTAGTGTGATAGTAAAGAACATTTATAATCAGAAGCAAACATAAAGAAGAGAAAAAAATTAAAGGTTTTTTTTAAGTGATGGTTTTAACAACAAATCAGGAAATGGATCCTGAAATTTTTCCTGGGTTTCCATGACTTATTTTATTATTTATTTAGTAGCATTTTAACTTTTATGTTTATTTGGTTTATATAACAGCTTATGGGGGCACCTGGGTGTCTCAGACAGTTAAGTATCCGACTCTTGATTTTGGCTCAAGTCATCATCTCACAGCCCTGTGTTGGGCTCTCTGCTGACAGCACAGTGCCTACTTGGGATTCTCTCTCTCTGTCTCTTTCTGCTCCCACCCCCAAAATAAATAAACTTTAAAAAAATTATAGCACATGGAAAGAAACAACCGAGTTAAAACACATATAGAAGTTCTTTGCTTCACACATATAAAAATTCGTGCTTCTGAATAAACAAAGTACAGTGGCATTATTTTACACGTGGAACTTCATTATTTTCAGTGTTTGTGCTTAATAACTTGAGAATTCTGTTACTATACAATCAGATAAAAGGTAATTTTAAGTACTTCTGTCTCATTTTGTTTTGGTTTTCTTGCTTTGTTTGTCTTTGTTTATCTGCTATTATGTCCCCAAAATGTTTTGCCTGGTTTGTGCTTAAAGAAAGGCTCATAAGCATTCTTGGTCCTTCCTCACATGTTATTTCTCTGGTTCCTAAATAACTGTACATGTAATTGTTATTAATACCCATTCAATTATATTCAGCCAGGAAGTAGCCATATAAAAACGCAAAATGCTTTCACAATTTTCTATGATAATCCCTCATTTTCATAGCTTTTCCTCAGTTCTTTGCTTTAAATGTAATTTTAGGGACTATTATAGTATATTAAGAATTTGAAGTTCTCATTTGAAAGGCAGAGTCAACCTGCTTTCTTTCTTATGAATCTTGAGTGGGATTCTTGCCTGTCCTTGACCTGTGATCTTAGAGCAGCCATGGAAGGAGGGAACCTGTTTGCAGACTCCACACTCCCCTCATCCTTTTCCTTAGGCTTCCCAGATGTGACCCCTCTTTATCCTCTCTAAAGGGATCTCTGGCTTTGGCTTGTCTGTCTGTGCCACCACTGCAAGAAGTTAGAGAGATTTAGTGACTGTTCTTCAAAGTAAGCATTCTGACAGAAAAACTAGAAGGCCTCATTACCCCTCAGATCTGTAATATGATTGCTTCACAGTAGGTGATCTGAAAGTCTCCAGAGTGGGGAAAAGTGGACATATCCCATGTACCCTGAGAATCACAGAGCTTAATACAGAAGTGAAAGTGACTTGGGAGGTCACCTGGCAGTATGGCTAGGTGTTCATCCCCTTTGTGGTTAATATAGGCAGCTAGCATTCAAGACCTACAGAAGGACTGAGGATTGTCTTGGGAACTGCGGAGAGTAGCATATAGCTCTTCTCTCATTGAAATCTGATTGAAATCTCTCATTGTACAAGGCCACAAGGATATAAAATAACTAGTATGTAGCCAAGAAAGGGTCAGAAAAACCAATTTAACAGGGAATCCAGGCTGTTTTCAGTCCTGTACCCTGAATGTAGTGCTATGGTAATGGAAAGAAGGAGAGAACTTGTTAGAAGAGCAGTGTCCCAGCCTTAATAACACAATGATGTCTAGTCCATTGCTGCAGTGTTAGCTGTGGGTACAGTTGTGTCAACAGCACTGCGTTCATGACTCACCTATTCACGTAGGTCCTGACCACCTTTGGTTAGGTGAGCATAAAGAAATATGGAACAAACTTGAACTGTGACAAGAATACAACATTTTCCATATTTTAGCCATTAACCAGCATTTTAGATACTGGTTCCTCATTTTCTTTCAACATGGTGGCATTCTGGGCTCTAGATTAAATTTGCGTAAGAGTATAGTGGAGTCAGAGGAGAATGTGGAAGCAGGAGCCGGGTCACTGAAATCTTACTATGGTTTTGCCAATAACTATCGGTGTCACCTGAGGCAGTCAGTAAACTGTTCTTGGATTCTTGTTTCCTTGTCAGTAAAGTGAAACATTTGGACGAGGTGGCAGAATTACTGCCTTTAGGACCCAAGCAGGTGACAAAATGTGTGATGGCCTCGTGGAAGACACTAGGGAATGGTGAGGCTTATGGCCAAATTGGGCAGCTTATGCTTTTTTCTAAAAACATTGGAATTTCTTTCCTTTTCTTCTCCCTTCCACACTGTGCTGGCCAAGCAGAACACATCTGAGAGCCGGTTCCTCCTCCAGGCACTTCTCTCAGACCCCTGGGTTTCTAACATCCCTTCCATCAACACTGATTGGCCCCATGCGCATGATAAAAGGTTATGTGTCTCTCTTATAAAAATGAGAGCTAGAGTGGAACTAGGCCCATAGAACATGAGAAGTTGAATATGGGAAGAAAATACATAATTTGAGGGGGAGGGTGATTCTTTTCTCTGTAAATTGATCTAGTTTGAGAAAACTGAAGATAACGTTGATATTCTATGTTTTACTTATATGTATGATTGGCACATCCCCACAGATTCTATAATTTTTTTTTTTTTTTCCTTCCAGGGAAGGGCTCACATCTGTAGAAGGCCTGTGTTAATCTTAACTTGCCAATACTTTGGTCACTGAATTAGCCAGCTGTGATATCATCTGGACCTTGCACAAACTTAACATGTGTGGAACTTAAGTCAAGTTCTTCCTTTTCTCAGTCTTACTCATGAAACTTATATTTCTTCTTTTTGTTTTTGCTTTTCTTAACTGTTTTCTGCATATTTTTATATTCTTTGCCATGTTTGCTGTATATACGCTGTCTCGCTCCCTCTCTCTCTCTCTCTCTCTCCACAGCTAGTGTTTGATTATTTGTTTGCTTTACTATTAGCCTCATTGAGACCAATGTAATAAAGGCCCCAGAAACATTCATTACGAATGGAAAAATTATTCTGGTATTTCACTGCAGACTGAAACAGCTCTCTTTTCTCAAAATTAGAGGTATGGAATGGTTTGGCTAGTAATAAGTAAGGATTGGTAATGCAAATGAAATTTGTAAACATTTGAGTTTCTTTTTGGGGCTGATAAAATTTAAATTAAATGTATTCATTTTTTTGTTTTATGTGCTCTAATGGCTTTTCTTTTTTTAAATTTTTTTTTTTTTTAACGTTTATTTATTTTTGGGACAGAGAGAGACAGAGCATGAACGGGGGAGGGGCAGAGAGAGAGGAAGACACAGAATCGGAAGCAGGCTCCAGGCTCTGAGCCATCAGCCCAGAGCCAGACACGGGGCTCAAACTCACGGACCGAGAGATCGTGACCTGAGCTGAAGTCAGACGCTTAACCGACTGAGCCACCCAGGCGCCCCTCTAATGGCTTTTCTTAACACTTTTAACTTTTATGACCATTTCTTCTACCACAATAACAAAAGCCAGTATCTCATCCATACTACTGATGAGATAAAATAGGCAAAAGATGGGACTTAGCAGCCAAAAAAGAAAAGCCAGCAAAAACCTGTTTTACAAGTAAAGAGTCATCCCTGGAATTATCTAGAACCAAAATAATGCTGAGCGTTATGAAATTGTACAGGCATTTTCACATGTTCTTGGTCAGAAAAAGAGATTAAGTTACTCTCAAACTATTGAGAAACTGAGAATAATTATATTTTCTCTTGGGATGTTTACAAACTTATGCTCTCATCACTTCCCCAGTGTGTGCTGAGGTTTTCTACCTTTTCATTTAGTGATAGTCCTGTCAAGGTCAAATGGTAGAGAAAGTAGCTTGAAATGTACTTGTGTACTTGCCAAAGCAACCTTGATGGGGAGGAGGGTCTTCTTCAAAGCCCACTAGAATATTTACAGGAATGATCACCCAAGGTGGCTCTGAAAAATGGCTCTGAGGTGTAACTATTGCTTCATGTGTTAAGTCTTGAAACAATATGAAGCTAAAATACGAATTTCAAGTTCTCAGTTATAGTAGGTATAACGCTTTCTCCTGACACCTGGATCAGAGGTGCCCCATCGTGGCTGTGATAGATTGTAGGTTGGGCACTGTCCACCACCACTACTGTGGCTGAATTGCTCACTGTCCTGCCCGTTTTTCATTAACAGGTGACTGTAGTTACCATGTCGTAATGTGGGAAGTCTCTCCTCGGAATTGAACAGTGGCTATCCTGTTTTATTGCTCTAAACCACTGGTTCTCAACCAGGGGTGATTTTTTCCACCCAGGGGACATTTGGTAATGGATGGAGACATTTTTGGTTGTCACACCTGGTGATGGTTGGGGGGTTAATTTCGACTGGCAGCTGGTGGGTAGAGGCCAGGGAGACTGCTAAGTATGCACAACACAGGCCCTTACAACAGAGAGGTATCAGGTGCAGACGTCAGAAGTGCCGGATTGAGATACTGTGACCTAGAAGTAGCAAGGCCTTGCTCTTAGCCTTTGTTCCTCGAGAATCATTCTTTTTTTTTTTTTTTTAATTTTTTAACATTTATTTATTTTTGAGAGAGAGAGATGGAGTGAGAGTAGGGAAGGGATAGAGAGAGAGGGAGACACAGAATCCGAAGCAGGCTCCAGGCTCTGAGCTGTCTGCACAGAGCCCAATGTGGGGCTCAAACTCACAAACTGTGAGATTGTGACCTGAGCTGAAGTCGGACGCTCAACCGACTGAGCCACCCAGGCACCCCAAGAGTCATTCTTTTTTTTTTTTAACGTTTATTTATTTTTGAGACAGAGAGAGACAGAGCATGAATGGGGAAGGGTCAGAGAGAGGGAGACACAGAATCTGAAACAGGCTCCAGGCTCTGAGCTGTCAGCACAGAGCCCGACGCGGAGCTCGAACTCACGGACCGTGAGATCATGACCTGAGCCGAAGTCGGACGCTTAACTGACTGAGCCACCCAGGCTCCCCAAGAGTCGTTCTTGAGAGTAATTACCATCAAGGATACAGGTTGTATCGGTTGTGCAATCTGCCAGTCTGGCTAGGATGACTTCCTTATCAGTGGAAAGTGATGGGTGCATAAATCCTCCCAGGTGGTGCCCCAAATCATACCTGGCATATCCCCCATTATGTAGATAGCCAGTCTCCTTGATTTGCCAACATCCACATATCCTTCATGATCTTCCAGACACTGCTTTCTTAAGATGCTGACATTCTTATTCAGATTATCTTTCACTCCCGGTGCCAACCGCTTCACATTTTTCAGCTATTAGAGTCTTTTATGACAGTATTTTCTTTTCGATCTTGTAGTTTCTGGGTACTTCTTTTAATCCCTTTAACTATCATAATTGCCATTTCCAGATCTGGCTCTGCCTGACTTCGGATTATGCAGTTCTTATCTTGGTTGCCCTACCTGTCAGTCCCCAGGTGAACAGTGACCACAATCTTCTGAACGAGCTGAGGCCCAGTCAAGGGTGGACAGACAGACGTATCTCTTATCTCGCTGTGGTTTCGTTTTTCTGCTTGTCTGCCCTGGTCTGAGCTTGTTTAGAGGAGTGCAGTGCATCTCAAGTCCCAGGGAGCTCTGGTCCGTTGCATGGTTTCTGAGAGACAGCTGGGCACTACCCAGGGTGCGGTCCCCCCTCCCTGTCACTGGAGTACTTCTTGTTCACATCTCCCTGTGCAGATGGATAAGGCAGACATTAATAATTCATGGTGGGTCTACAAGTGATGATCCTTCCTAGCCTGGGACTCCTTTGTCTTGGTGAAGAGAGACCTGATGGTGAGCCGGGAGGGAACTGGATTACTAGAATGATGAAGACAGACTGAAATTGGCCAACAGTCAGCAGCTCATTCACTTTTGGGGCTCTTTGTACAGATTGATGTTTGGACAGTGCACCCCCAGAAATACTATTTACTTACCTTTATGTTCACGTGACTCTGTAGGACTCAGAGGTCCTGTTTGTGTTTGTCTTCATAATTAAGTTTATTTTCAATGCATGGCTGGTGCGTTGAAATCAGGATGCAGCGTGAAATACTCTTCCTGTCCTCTCTGGAGAGAAGAGGAAAGGAGTATTCTTTCTGTCTCTCGGTTATAGATAGATAAAGTTGTGCCCAATAGTAATGGGACAGGAAGTGATAACTGGCGCCTCCTGTCTAATGTGGTGGGTAGCAGATAACTGCACGTGGGGAGTAGTGTTCCTTGTAAGGATTCTGGGGCCTTCAGTTACATTGGTTCCAGCCGAAAAGCAATAGGGTTTCATTTGTTTTAAGTCATCTAAGCATTATTCTTCCTCAGGACTGACTCGGTTTGTCTGTTACACTGTATAATTATCATTGCTGTGTATATATTGAAGAGCATTTCACATGTTTTGAAATGTAGTATTGAAATGACTTAAAACTGTCACCTCCTTAGTTTTAGTTTTAGGATGCAGTTCTTGCTAATTCCTTCTCTTCCTCTCTGATCCTAATAATTGAAGTCAGTAATTGCAAAACAAACAAACAAACACAAAAAATACCACAAAAAAACCCAAACCGTGTTTTGGATATCACTTTTCTTCAGGATAGTTATTGGTTTCAGTATCTCACTATTTCACTAATAACTATTTTCATAGCATAATTTTAACATGTAGTCTTTGAATATTATAAATTCTAAAAGATTAAAGAAGAAAATTGGGAAAGGGATTAAAAGAGCTCATGAAACTCTACTGCCCTTGTAATCTGATTACAAGAACTCTACGTATAGAGTTTCAACTGCAAAATTGTTCCAGATTTCCTTTCTTTTTCCTAATGTAGCTTATTAGTTTTTAGTCAAATTATGTATAAATAAATAATTATTCTTTATCTTAGAAGTGAAATCATTTCTTAGCTCCACAGAGCACACTTTTCTTTGAGGGGTTGGGGAGGGGCAGAGAGAAAGGGAGAAAGAATCTTAAGGAGGCTCCACGCTCAACACAGAGCCTGACGTGAGGCTCAATCCCGTGACCCTGGGATCATTACCTGAGCCGCAATCAGGAGTTGAATGCTTAACTGACTGAGCCACCCACATGCCCCCGACAGAGCACACTTTTAGTGTTAGTCAGACTCTGTTTCCTTTCTAATGGATGCAGTAAAGATAAGTACTTTATTCATAGATTCCACGTGTAAATCTAAAGCTCTGTGAACTAAATTTCTTATCAAGTAACACTTTGGTTTTCCGTTTCCATTAACAAGTCTCTTTAGAAAATCTGAAGTTATGGGAAAACTATTGCTACTTCTTATTTTGCTAAAACTAGTAATGTGTCTTATCCAGGCTTTTCTTAAACTCATGATGAGTAAGAGGAAGCCAGGCTCAGTTAGTATTTAGCACCGATGGCCTGTCACAGAAAGGTCTGTGCAGAAATAGGATTGGTGTGTGGAGAGAAACGTAGAGATAAATGCAGTGAGTCTCTTGTGTAGTTAATAATAAAATTTCATTGTTGAACCCTGGCCTGAAAGACCTGTTTTCTTTAGTTTAATCAAGAAATAAAATGAGTTCCTCTAAGAGAAGAACCTATGTTAGCTATTTTGTAACACAGAGTGTATTTTTTTTTTCTCTTACTTTTTCTGTTCTAAACTTTGAAATCAATGAGCTTGGAGAAAATAAAATCTGTTTTTCAAGGTCCTGCAGAAAATATGTTTGTAAATATATTTTCATCCATGGCTGGTAATGAAAAGATAGTTGTTTTGTTGCTCTCTTAGAGTTCACATATAGGTGGCAAAGATTAGGAGCTTTTCTGCTGAGGCCACAAGAAGAAACAGATCTAAGTTGTCAAAGAAGAGCCTAGATCAGAAGAGTAAGAATGTCATTGGCCATCATTGTTATGAGTTGCTCCTTCTTAGGGAACGTACCATCTCCTCTAAGGATCTGTTTTTTTTTTTTTTTCAATGTAGTTAAGTTTTTTAAGCTTATTTATTTATTTTTGAGAGTGTGCACCAGAGACCATGAGTAGGGGAGGGGCAGAGAGAGGGAGAGAGAAAATCCCAAGCACACTCCGTTCTCACAAACTGGGAGAACCTGAGCTGAAATCAAGAGTCGGATGCTTAACTGACTGAGCCACCAAGGTGCTCCTCTCCTCCGAAGACCTTGAGGATTGTTTAGATGCAATCTATCTGAAATAGATAATAGATGTAGGTGAATTTGCATGGGAATCCATCTTTTTCTAACATAAATTTTCATATTAGATATATGTAGATGTTTGGTAAATCAATGAGTGAATTAAAAAATAGTTTTCAAATACAAATGTCAGAATATGAAAATGGTGACAGAAATCGGGGTCCCAGCTCTAATGTACAAGGAACATTTTTGTTACAGTTAAAGGTTTCTAGACTGGAACCAGTGAATTGAATCATAAGAGATTAGCAGAAACAACAAGTTTAAATGGAGAAAGCACATGGACCTTAATTAGTGAAATTGCCAATCGATTGCCTGGTTCTCCGGTTGTTCTGTAAAAATATCCATAAAGTAGGATAGGATTATTATTAATGCCATCACTAGTGTCATTAATAGAGGTCTTTAAAAAAATTTTTTTAATGTTTATTTTTGAGACAGAGCGCGTGTGTGAGTGAGTGGGGGAGGGGCAGAGAGAGAGGGAGACCCAGAATCCGAAGCAGGCTCCAGGCTCTGTGCTGACAGCACAGAACCTGATGTGGGCCTCAAACCCACAAACTGTGAGATCATGACCTGAGCTGAAGTTAGACGCCTAACCAACTGAGCCACCCAGGCACCCCAGTATAGGTCTGTTTTCAATGTAAGACTTGGATTCTTTGCTGAAAATGCTTTCGGGTAGGTATTTCACTGCCTAATTACTTTAGTTACCTGTTGCTGAGTAGCAAACCACTGTAAGGCCTGATGGCCGGCAGCAACAACTGGAGGCATTTGGGTATCTCTCGGATCTGTGAGTTGACTGGACTCAGCTGGGCATTTCTTCTGGTGTCTTTTGTGCCATTGCAGTTACATGGCCTCTGGGGCTGGAGTCATCTAGAGGCCCTGCTGGGGTCAGCGGGGCCGGACTCCTCTCCTTCCCTTGTATAGTCTCAGAGCCTCTCCTTTCCACATGGCCTCTCCACAATCTCTCCATCAGGCAGACTTCCTACTTAGTGGCTTATGGATTCCAAGCGGGAGGAAACAAGCTACCAGACATTTCAGAAATGAAGCCTGGTCTGGCCTCATGTAACTTTTGCATTCCGTTGGCGAGTGCAGGTCACTGACTTACTCTGTTACAGCCTGGGAGGGGACAAGGGCATGAGGCTAGATTTGTGGGAGGCTATTTGTAGAGATGAACTACTACAGTAATATGCCTTCAGATACTTTGTTTCAGACTGTAATGTTAAGTATGTGCTAATGAGCTGAAGCTCCAATTCTAGGGGTGTTAAGGTTCACTAAGCGACACTTTCTGCAAGTATGTGGTCAGCAAGCAGGGCAGAAGAAGGACTGTATTGCAGAGGCTGGTACTATGAGCACATCACCTATTTCAGTCTTGACCAAAACGCGGCCGGGTAGTCAACTGTCTCCTGTTTGGGGAGGGACATCTGGCTCACAGGGCAACTGGGCTTCCCTGGGCAGGAACTTGGTGTGGAGTCCCTCTTGCCGGTTCTGCCCACCCACCCCAGTGTCTCCAGTAGGGGAGGGGGGAGCACTTTCTGGGGTGGGGTTAGTGCTTGTAGGGTGGGGAAGAGCTCTCCCATTATCCTCTTTGGCGGTAGAGCTATACTTAGTGAATATCCACCACCGAGATGTCAGGGACCTTAGAGATCATCAGGTCTAACCTCTGACCCATAAACTTCATCTCTGTCTTCCTCTAGCACTGTCTTCAGCAGGCTAGAAACAAAACTCTGCTTTTTTTCCATGAAGTATGACAAACAATTGCTTCTTTAGAAACCGTCTTTTTGGGTAAGTGTGCATGGTGGCATGCAGACTTCCCAGGCCCTGATTCTCACCTGGCTGTTGTTGCAGAACGTGCAAATAGAAGCATTCACCAACTGAAATGTGCCCTGAGAGAAGGTGATGTCACCGTTGGAGAAGATGCTGCGGGTCCCAGTGTGGAAAATGAGGAAAATGAGGAAAATGAGGACGCTGGGACTGCCTGGCATGAACTGCGACACAGCCATGCCGGTGAGTGTGGATGGATAACAGCCCGGGTCTGAATGACACACAGAGAATATTCTACATCCCGTACAGTAAGAACTCCAGTCCACCCTCTGCTCTACTGCTAGGCTTTTCTTCCTCAGACACAAACCAACTACTATAATCCTCTTGCTTAATATTTTGTTAATGTTTATTTATTTTTGAGGCAGAGTGCCAGTGGGGAAGGGCAGAGAGAGAGGGAGACACAGAATCCGAAGTAGGATCCAGGCTCTGAGCTGTCAGCACAGAGCCCGACACGGGGCTCAAACTCACCAGCTGTGAGATCATGACCTGAGCCGAAGTCAGACACTTAACTGACTGAGCCATGCAGGCGCTCCTTAATATTTTTCCTTTAACTTCGTGATGCCTATAGGCTGAAGTCCCAATTCCTTTGTGTGTCTTAGCAATATTTTCTTAAGAGGCTCCAAGATACCTCTTCAGCCTCATTTTTCTGTCCTCCTCCCAGCCACCCATCTTGCAAGGCATGTTCTAGTGCATACCAACCTACTGGCCCTGCTTCTATGCCCTTGCATAGGCCACGCCCTCCAAGTGGGATTTTTCGGACCCTTTTCTGCTTGGTAATCTTCTGTTCATCCTTCACAGTGTTAGCTCCTCCATAAAAACAGGCATGATTGGGGCGCCTGGGTGGCTCAGTCGGTTGAGTGTCCGGCTTCGGCTCAGGTCATGATCTCGTGGTTCGTGGGTTCGAGCCCCAGGTCGGGCTCTGTACCGACAGCTCAGAGCCTGGAGCCTGCTTCAGATTCTGTGTGCCCCCCTCTCTCCGCCCCACCCCTGCTTGTGCTCTGTCTCTCTCTGTCTTTCAAAAATGGATAAACATACAAACAAATTAAAAAAAAACAGGCATGGTTAGGCGCTTCCTCTTCTTATGGCACTACGTGTAGCTGCTGCTCTACATGTGAACTTACTCTATCGTCTTGTATCTGTCAGTGGATCTCTCTTGCTCGGTGGATTCTTAGCTCTTACGTGGTAGAGATTTTCTCATGTTTGCCTTCGGATCCCCAGTCCATGGCACAGTTCTTGAGGCCTATAACATGTTTAAACAATATTTGTTACGTGGATGGAAGCATGGATGGGTGATGATAAGCCTCTGCAGTAAGGCTGATGAAACCATTGTGTTTGCTCTCCAGTTAATCAGCTCAAAGCTTTGTTGCGCCAACAAGCAACTAAGGAAAGTGAGGTGTCTCCATCAAGAAGGCGAAAAGTGTCCCCTCTGGTAAGTCTCAACATCTGCAACCCGACAGGAAGGAACATTGTCTCTGTGTTTTAACTCCACAATGTCGTTTCAGTAGTACATTTTGTCGATAGATTCTGAGCAAGACATTCTAATAATGTAAAGCATTGAAAGGAATTATCTTTCCTCTGATTATTTTGGCTGAGGAAGAGGCAGAGGGAATCCTGAGTTTTAAATCTATTGTGTGCTTGAAAGATGTAAGTGAGGAAAGTTTGGAAAATTTACTTTGCAACTGTTAGCAAATATAAAAAAAGGAACAATATATGGAAAAGAATTGCCTTTTTTTTTTTTTACAGGCTCCTATTGATATCCTATCATTTTTAGAATTTACTTAATTATATATCTAGCTGTCCTTTGTAATATTTGTCTATTTTGAATGTCAAAGCCAAAGTATGTAATCTTATTCTGCATTTTTAATTCATGCATTAAAATACATGGTTATAAAATTGCACAAAATGAGAAGCTATATTCTATTTTTGTTTGAAGTTGTTTTTTATTGCTATTGCTTTAACAGAGTGAATTATTCCTGATTGAGGCAGTATGATACACTAAAGCCTGGGATAGATGTGAGGGAGGGAGAGGATTTGGCCAGATTTAAATGGCCAAAATAACAGTCTAGCCTTTAGGTGTATCTAAGGCCTACTGTGTACTTTCTAGAAGGATATTGTGTCTCCCAGGGTTTCTGTAACAATAAGATAAGAGTATATATACTTAAAATTCTTTATGAACCTGTGAAGTGTGACACAAATAGAACATGTCATAGTAGTAATAACTACCTTGCATTTTCAGTGTGTGTGACAGTTAGATACCAAGGCTATATGCTAGAAACCATGGAGACACGTCACTTTCTCTACTCACAGCCGAAATGTCATAACCGTACCCCTATATTAACACTTCATTCCAGCCTGACACATACCTTCATGCTTAATTCCCACTCTGGAGAAATGTACTACATATGCCTATTCAATATTTACGGCTCTCAATTATAATTTTAATACAACATTTCACCATTAAGTAAATGTATTACTGTTGCCACCTAGCTTCTAGAATGCTCTTAAGTAGACAGGGTGGAGTACTTTCAAGTCTAATAGATGAAGTTGCTGTATCTGTTGAATGCTCAGACACGCTGATTAGCATTTTAAAGCTACAAAGCAGCAGCAGGATTGAACCTGGAGAGTGGGAGGAGCCTCATCAAGAGTATCATCAGAGCAGTATGTGCAGCATGTAAGTTACAGATGCACAGGTCTGTGTACATGGAGCCACGTGGAAGGATGCAGCTCACGTTCAGAATGTATACAGCCCACATGGAACGATTATAAGCCACAGTAATAATAAGCAGCTTTTGAAGGTTTAGATCCACTTTTATTTGTGAAGTTTATTTATTTATTTGGAGAGAGGCAGAGAGAGTGCGAGCGGGGGTGGGGACAGAGAAAAAGGGAGAATCCCGAGTAGGCTCTGCATGGTCAGCGCAGAGCCCAGTGAGGGGCTCAAACTCACGAAACCATGAGATCGTGATCTGGGCTAGAATCAAGTGTTGGACGTTTAACCCACTGAGCCCCCCAGGTGCCCCTAGATGCACTTTCATAGCCCGTATGCCATACTGGAAATAAGGGGCTGTATGGACAGTGAAATTGAGACACAGTTGAGAAGGATTTTATGGCTTATATTTTTGAAATGTGGATATCCAGACTATAATAAATCCTTCAAAATATATACAGGTGATTTTATTTTCTACAGAGTATTAGCTTGTGTTTTTGTTTGTTTTGTTTTGTTTTTACACAGACTTTCCTTTATGTGCCCAGAGTGATATTTAATTCTTATTTGCCATATTCTGGACCCATTTCTATTAATATACCTTTATTATAATGAATTGCTTTCTATTCACAACAGATCATCCATTTAATTAAAGTTATTTTGATTTTTAAATTTCTTAAATGTTCCAAGAAGCAGAACTCTACTTAATTATTCTGCCGTGAGAGCTGGTACTTTGTTGTCGTCAGGAATTTCTGCCAGACTGAAAAATAGTGACTGGGTGTCTGATCTCAAGCTTTCTCTGGGTTCATCTATCTGGTTGACACTCATTTTCCCTTCCTGACTTCTTCTTTTCTTTACAAAATGTCATGGAATGATAAATGATTCTAGAAACCATTCTACAATCATTTTAGGAGAAAGTAGGATATATATGATATTAAAGTCAATTCAGGAATGCTGCAGGAGTACGCAGGAAGTCTCTTCTCTGGACTGCCGGTGCAAGGGAGCTCTTGAGTTTTCTCCAGTGTCTGCTTTAGCACTCTAGTCTTGGAGGCTCTGTGCCCCAGACCAGCAGGGTCTCCAGTTGCCTTGAGTCAAAACTCAGAAACCACGTTTGGCTAATGTACTCCTTTGCAGAATTTTACCTCATTGACCCACCTGGCGCAAATGCTTGTCTGAAGAATCCCTTCTTCCGGCAACTGTTCAGTTTTAGGCAGCAGTGCTCTTGCATGGCAGTTTCTTGAAGGGAGTTGTCCTTTTATCTCAGCATTACTGAGTGGGACGTCCCATTTCCAGATGGCTCTAATGGGCAGTTTTTCCCAAGCCAATTAGACTAGTCCAGCATTCTTCCACTTGCCACTCTTTTTGTAACCACTTCCACTTTCCATCTTTAACACATGATATTGGTATCCTTGAATCTTATCTATATGAAATTTATAGGATAGAGAAATGAACACTATTGGCCACATTGTGATCTCCTCGATGTTTATATGACATCAGTACTAAATTGAGTATGGAGGCAGTATTACCTGAGTCTCTGCTAAATCCAAACATGCTTAGTTTTTGTTTGTTTCTTGCCTTAGAGGGCGTCAGAAGATGAGGAAGCCAACGTGCCTACCATCCACAATCTTGTTCCGATCATCAATGATCAGTCTCAGTACATTCATCATTTAGAGGCAGAAGTCAAGTTCTGCAAGGTAAGTTTCTCATTAAAAATTTAAATGTAACTACATTAAAGTTTATATTAATGATACCTTATGTGAAAATTTGCTATCATTCGTCTTCATGTGTATTGCGATACATTTGACAATTATCACCCTTACATGATTGAGGAGGCTGATGTGTTACAGGGGCTTCCCAAGCCGGGGAATGATACTCCTGACCATGCCATTTATGATTGCTTAATTTCCCAGCCCATAACTATGTCTGATATTTTGATAATATGCTCTCACGTTTCAGAGTTTTTGCTTTCCACCCCATGTTCTTTAGCCCAGCTGATGGCACATTCTTTGGGACAGTACGACTGGTCAGTCATCTTCCCACCTTGCCCAGCCTACTGAGCACTGGTGCAGAAGCAGGAACTATAAACTGCAGACCAAGTCTATTCCATTGTCAGGGTGAAGGTTCTTCCCTTAGCTTTGAATAAGGATGGCTCGTTAGCCATTGATAGCAATGATTGAGAAACCAAATGTGTCCACTACGGCTTAAAACACCAGATGGTTCTATTGCTCAACTGTATGCAGTTTAGTAGTGTCACTAATGCCATTGGAGCTTTTCTGCCTTTCCAAACTAGGTTAGCATTTTAGTTTTTCTTTTTTTTTTTTTTATTCATTACCAATGCATCTTGTATTATATGTATAATTTTTAAATGTTTATTTATTTACTTTGAGAGAGAGAAAGAGTTCACCAGCATTGGGGACAGGCAGACAGAGAGGAGAGAGAGAGAGAGAGAGAGAGAGAGAGAGAGAGAGAATCCCAAGCAAGCTCCATGCTGTCAGTGCAGAGCCTGGTGCAGGGCTCAGTCTCACAAACCGTGAGATCATGACCTGAGCCAAAATCAAGAGCCAGATGCTTAACCGACTAAGCCATCCAGGAGCCCCTCGTGTATTATTTTTTTTACATTCTGGTTACTCTTCCAAGGTGAAAGTTGATATGTGCCTTCAGAAACCTTTAAACATTTCATTGTCTTGACTTTACAAAGACGTTCCTGATTTTAGCAGATACAGTCATCATTGCACAGTGCTCTTGGATTACCAGAAAGGCTGAAATAATGTCCTAGGACTCATTCCAGTAATAAGCTCCTGTTAATCACTCAGATGCTGTGGGTAAAACTTAAAAAATATTGTAGCGGAGATAAAACTTCATCTCTACCCTCTTAGAGTTTACAGCTGGGACTTAGACTTAAATTAACATAAGACAGATTAACAGGATGAAAGTATACACATTTGTTTTTATTGTTATTGAAGTATAACTGACATACAATATTATATTATTTTCAGGTGTACAACATATTGATTGAATACTTCCATATATTACTCAGTGCTCAACACAATAAGTGTAGTGACCATCTGTCACAATAAAACATTATTATAATATTATTGACTGTATTCTTTGAGCTATACTTTTCATATCTGTGACTTATTTATTTTATAACTGAAAGTTTATACCTCTTAATTCCCATTATCTACTTCATTCATCCCCTTACCCACCTCTCCTCTGACAACCACCTCTCTGTATTTAAGAGGCTGTTGGTTTGTTTCTTTATTTTGCTCTTTAGATTCCGTGTATAAGTGAAATCATATGGTATTTGTCTTCCTCTGTCTGATATATTTCTTTTTTTTTTTTTTTAATTTTTTTTAACGTTTATTTATTTTTGAGATGGAGAGAGACAGAGCATGAACAGGGGAGGGGCAGAGAGAGAGGGAGACACAGAATCCGAAACAGGCTCCAGGCTCTGAGCCGTCAGCACAGAGCCTGACGCGGGGCTCGAACCCACGGAGTGTGAGATCATGACCTGAGCTGAAGTTGGACGCTCAACTGACCAAGCCATCCAGGCGCCCCTGTCTGATATATTTCACTTAGCATGATACCCTCTGGGTCCATCCATGTTGTCACAAATGCAAGATCTCATTCTTTTTTATGCCTAAGTAATATTTTATGGCTAAGTAATATATGTATATATATGTATATATATGTGTGTGTGTATGTACACATACATATGTATGTATACACATACACACACACGCACACGCACACGCACACACACACACACACACAGCCTGCACATCTTCTTTATCCATTCATATGTCAATGCACACACTTGGTTCCTTCCATATCTTGGCTATTGTAAATACTGCTGAAGTAAACAGAGATGTGCATTTATCTTTTTGGATTTGTGTCAGTTTTGGGGGCGAATACCCAGCAGTGGAATTACTGGATCATATGGTATTTCTAATATTAATGTTTTGGGGAATCTCCATGCTGTCTTCCACAGTGACTACACCAATTTACATTCCCACCAACAGTGCATGAAGGTTCCCGTTTCTTCATATCCTCATCAACACTTGTTGATTCTTGTCTCTTTGATACTAGCCATTCTGACTGGTGTGAGGTGATATCTCATTGTGGTTTTGATTTTTTTCCCCCCTGATGATCAGTGATGTTGAGCATCATTTCATGTGTCTATTGGCCATCTGTATGTCTTTGGAGAAATGTCTATTCAGGCCCTCTGCCTATTTTTAAATCAGGTTATTTATTTTGATGTTGAGTAGTGTAGGTTCTTTATAAATTTTGGATATTAACCACTTACCAGATATATCATTTGCACATCTCTTCTCCCATTCTCTAGGTTTCCTTTTTGTTCTGTTGGTAATTTCCTTTGCTGTGCAAAAGCTTTTTATTTTGGTGTAGTCCCAATAGTTTATTTTTGCTTTTGTTTCCCTTGCCTGAGGAGACATATCCATAAACGTGTTGCTAATAAAAGAGATTACTGCCTATGTTTTATTTTTTAGAAATTTTATGGTTTAAGGTTTCACATTCAGGTATTTAATCCGTTTTGAGTTTATTTTTGTGTATGGTATAGGAATGTGGTCCATTTTCATTTTTTTTCATGTAGCTGTCCAGTTTTCCTAACACCATTTATTGACAAGATGTCATTTCCCTATTGTATATTCTTGCCTCTTTTGTCATAGATTAAGTGACCGTATAGGTGTGTTTATTTCTGGGCTCTCTATTCTGTTCCATTGTTCTATGTGTCTGTTTTTGTGCCAGTACCATACTATTTTGACTACTATAGCTTTGTAGAACTTCTTGAAATCTGGGATTGTGATACCTCCAGCTTTGTTCTTCTTTCTCAAGATTACTTTGGCTATTCGGGGTCTTTTGTGGTTCTGTACAAATGTTAGGATTATTTGTTCTAGTTCTGTGGAAAGTGATATTAGTATTTTGATAGAGATTGCTTTGAATATGTAGGTTGCCTTAGGTAACATGGACACTTTAACGATATTTATTCTTCAAATCCATGAGCATGGTATAGCTTTTCTATTTGTATCTTTTTCAGTTTCTTTTATCAGTGTCTTATAGTTTTCAGAGTATAGATCTTTCATCTCCTTGGTTTAACTTATTTCTAGGTATTTTATTCCTTTTGGTGCAATTGTAAATGGGATTGTTTCAATAGAAGTTTTATGTGACATGGGAGACCTCATAAGGAAATGATGTCTGAAAGAAATGGCAAAACCTAAATGCTTTTATACGTTGAACAAAGAGAGGCAATGTGGAAACATAACTAAAATATATGGGGAGGTTAAAGGAAGATGAGTTATTTTAATGAGGTCTGTTTGCACAGATGCCTCTCAGCCTCCACTCCCTGTCTCTGGTGATAAGAATGTTTCTTTCCTCCTGATACGGGGAGGCCATCTTTCACATGGGAGTTTTATCTCCTGCTTTCAGGAAAAAAAGGGGAAGTCAGAGCACTCTTTTTGTATTTTCTGTTTTTCAAGTGTCTTTAGCTCAAAATAATTCTTATTCCAAAGTGGCATATTTTGAGGTGGCAGATTTTGCCACCCTTCAATATAAATTGTAATAAATTTACCATCTGGTCAAGAAGAGAGTACTAATGTCTATGAGCACCATAGCAACACTATAGAGAGTATAATGTAGTCTGTATTCTGTAATATAAACTGTAATTATAGTAAGAGTAGAAAGGTACTAAAAGCTGGAGTTTTGGGAGATATTTTTCTGGGAGAGAGCAATCTTAAAAGAGTAAGATCATTTAGATCAGCAGAAGTGGGGTAAAAGAGTTCCATAGAGAGAACAGCAACACTGAAAGGATATACTCAGGATGAATAGGGTTTATTTATGGGGGCCATGAGGCATCTATTCTAAATTTCTGCAGTAGAGGATTCTGTTAGAAATTATTAAAACTATGCTGATCTGGGAAAATGGAAGATTACAAAAGCCTTGAAAGGTAGACGGAGTATGCATTTGATATGTTTTAACAAGAGAGTAACAGAATAAAAGTAACATTTAAGGGCTTAGAGATACTTTATTAATTTTTAAAATTTTTTATTTAATAATAATTAATTTTTATATCCTTTTTAAATGTATTTTTAAAGATTTAATGTATTTTCTTTTTCTTTTTTAAATTTTATTTTAAGTAAACTCCATGCCACACTTGGGGCTTGAATACACAACCAAGAGATCAAGAGTCATAAGCTCTACCAACTGAGCCAGCCAGGCACCCCTAAGTTTTTATTTAAATTCTAGTTAGTTAACATATAGTGTATTAGTTTCAGGTGTACAATATTGTGATTCAACACTTCCATACAATACCCGGTGCTCATCACAAGTGTACTCCTTAATCCTCATCACCTGTCTAACCCATCCCTCCCTCCCCGCACTGACCTCCTCTCTCTCTGGTAACCATCAGTTTGTTCAATATAGCTAAGAATCTGTTTCTTGGTTTGCCTCTCTTTTTTTTCCTTTGCTCATTTTTTTTTGTTCTTCCACATATGAGTGAAATCATATGGTATTTGTCTTTCTCTGAGTGACTTATTTCCCATAGCATAATACTCTGTAGCCATAGCATAATACTCTGTAGCTCCATCCATGTCGTTCCAAATGGCAAGATTTCAATCTTTTTTATGGCTGGGTAATATTCCATCATGTATCTATACCATGCATTTATCCATCCATCTGTCGATGGACACTTGGGTTCTTTGTATAATCTGGCTCTTGTAGATAATGCTTCTATAGACTTTGGGGTGCATGTATCCGTTTGAATTGGTATTTTTGTATTCTTTGTATAAATAGTTACTAATGCAACAGCTGGAACTAGGGTAGTTCTATATTTAACTTTTTTTTTTTTAATTTTTTTTTTAACGTTTTTTATTTATTTTTGAGACAGAGAGAGACAGAGCATGAACAGGGGAGGGTCAGAGAGAGGGAGAACAGAATCCGAAACAGGCTCCAGGCTCTGAGCTGTCAGCACAGAGCCCGACGCGGGGCTTGAACTCACGGACCGCGAGATCGTGACCTGAGCCGAAGTCGGCCGCTTAACCGACTGAGCCACCCAGGCGCCCCTATATTTAACTTTTTGAGGAACCTCCATTCTGTTTTCTAGAGTGGCTACACCAGTTACATGCCCCCCAACAGTGCAAGAGCATTCCCCTTTCTCCACATCCTTGCCAACATCTGTTGTATCTTGTGTTGCTTATTTTAGCCACTCTGACAGGTGTGAGGTGACATGTCATTGTAGTTCTGTATTGTAGCTTTGATGTGTATTTCCTTGATGGTCAGTGATGTTAAGTATATTTTCATGTGTCTGTTGGCCATCTGTGTGTCTTCTTTGGAAAAATATCTGTTCATGTCTTCTGCCCATTTCTAATTGGATTATTTGTTTTTTGAGTATTGAGTTTTATAAGTTCTTTATATATTTTGGATACTACCCCTGTATCAGATGTCATTTGCAGACACTTCTCCCATTACATAGGTTGCCTTTTAGTTTTGTTGATTGTTTCTCTCACTGTGCAGAAGCTTTTTATTTTGATAAAGTCCCAATAGTTTATTTTGCTTTTGTTTTCCTTGCCTCAAGAGGCATATCTAGAAAGAAGTTGCTATGGCCAGTGTCAAAGAGGTTACTGCCTATGTTCTCCTCTAGGATTTTTTTTTTTAATTTTTTTTTCTTTTTTTTTCAACGTTTTTTTAATTTATTTTTGGGACAGAGAGAGACAGAGCATGAACGGGGGAGGGGCAGAGAGAGAGGGAGACACAGAATCGGAAACAGGCTCCAGGCTCTGAGCCATCAGCCCAGAGCCTGACGCGGGGCTCGAACCCACGGACCGCGAGATTGTGACCTGGCTGAAGTCGGACGCTCAACCGACTGCGCCACCCAGGTGCCCCTCCTCTAGGATTTTTTTTTTATCAGTTTCAGGTCTCACATTTGGATATTTAATAATCCACTTTGAATTTGTTTTTGTGTTTGGTGTAAGAAAGTGGACCAGTTTCATTCTTTTGCATGTTGCTGCCCAGTTTTCCCAACACCATTCGTTGAAGAGACTGTCTTTTCCCCACTGGACATTCTTTCCTGCTTTGTCAAAGATTAATTGACCATGTACTGTGGGTTCATTTCTGGGTTTTCTACTCTGCTCTATTGATCTATGTGTCTGTTTTTGTGCCAATAACATACTGTTTTTTGATGAGTACAGCTTTGTAATATAATTTGAAGTCCGAAATTGTGATGCCTCCAGCTTTGCTTTTCTTTTTCAAGGTTGCTTTGGCTATTTGGGGGCTTTTGTGGTTCCATACAAATTTTAGAATTGTCTGTTCCAGCTCTGTGAAAAATGCTGTTGGTATTTTAATACAGGTTGCATTAAATGTGTAGATTGCTTTGGGTACTATAGACATTTTAACAATATTTGTTCTTCCAATCCATGAGCATGGAATATCTTTTCATTTCTTTGTGTCCTCTTCAGTTTCTTTTACCAATGTTTTATAGTTTTCACAGTACAGGTCTTTCACCCCTTTGGTTAGGTTTATTCCTAGGTATCTTATTTCCTATTTTCCTTATTTATCCTATTTTTAATTTCTTTGATCTCTACTCTAATTTTTATTATATCTTCTTTGGATTGAATTTGCTCCCCCTTTTTTGAAAGTTTCCTAAGACAAAAGCTTAGATTACTGATTTGGAATCTTTCTTCTTTTCTAATGTTATTCACTAGTTGTGTTGCATCTCCCAAATCTTGATTAGTTGTATTTCCATTTTTATTTTGTTCAGAATATTTTAAAATTTTCCTCAAGACTTTGTCCTTGACCTGTATGTTATTTAGAAGTGTTGTTTAGGGGCGCCTGGGTGACTCAGTCGGTTAAGCATCCGACTTTGGCTCAGGTCATGATCTTGCGGTTTGTGAGTTCAAGCCCCACCTTGGGCTCTGTGCTGACAGCTCGGAGCCTGGAACCTGCTTCAGATTCTGTATCTCCCTCTTTCTCTCTCTGCCCCTCCCTCGTTCTAGCTCTCTCTCCCTCTCTCAAGAAATGAATAAACATTAAAAAAAATTAAGAAGTGTTGTTTAATTACCAAGTATATTGGGAGTGTTCCAACTCTTTTTCTGTTATTGATTTCTAGTTTAATTCCATTGTCATCTGAGAACATACTTTTTATGGTTTCTATTCTTTTTAATTTGTTAAGGTGTGTTTTTACACCCAGGATGTGATTGGTATGTCTTGGTGAAATGTTCTGTTAGCTTGAGAAGAATGTGTATTCTGTTGTTGAATAAAGTGTTCTGTAAATGCCAAATTAGATCCGGTTGATTGATGGTGCTGTTCAGTTCAACTATATTCTTACTGATATTTTGCCAGTCTGCAAGATCTCTGGGTCTTGTCAGTTATTGACAGAGGGGTATTGAAATCTCCAGCTTAAATAGTGGATTCCTCTGTTTCTCTGTACAGTTCTATCAGTTTTTGTATCGTGTATTTTGATGCTCTATTGTTAGACACAAACACGTTGAGGATTATTATGTCTGCTGGGAGAATTGACCCCTTTATCACTGTGTGATGCTCCTTTTTATCCCTTACATTTTTATTTGGTATGAAGTCTGTTTTGTGTGAAATTAATGTAGCTACCCCAGCTTTCTTTTGATTTGTGTTAGCATGGTATATCTCTCTCTATCCATTTACCTTTAATCAATCTGTGTCTTTATATTTAAAGTCGACTTCTTATGGACAACATATACTTGTGTCCTGTTTGTCACTCACTCTTACAGTCTCTGATTTTTATTGGTGTATTCAGACCATGGACATTTAAAGTTATTACTGATATAGTTGGATATCAATATAGTTGGATAATATCTACCATATTTGTTACTGTTTTCTACTCATGGCCCTTGTTTGTTTTCTTTCTTTCTTTCTTTCTTTCTTTCTTTCTTTCTTTCTTTCTTTCTTTCTTTCCTTCTCTTCTACTCTTTTTTTTGCCTTCTCTGGTTTTAAGTGAGCATGTTATATGATTGCAGTTTTTCTCCTCTCTTAGCATACCAGGTGAACTATTTTTACTTTTTGTAAGTAGCTGCCCTTGAGTTTGCAGTCACACTGATCAATAATCAAAGGCTGTTGTCAAATAGCTCTATACCACTACGTGGGTAGGGCAAGGTCCTTGTAAGAGAGTGTTTCCAATCCCTCCCTCCTGTCCTCTACAACATTGCTGGCATTCATTTCAGTTATTCATACACTGTAATCACTATATATAGTGCTACTACTGTGATTTGAGCAAACTGTTATATGTTAGATCAGTTAATACTAAGAAAAATAAAATATTTTATCACCATATAATCCTTTTTAAATGCTCTTTCTTTTTTTTTATGTAGACCTTAACTTATAAATTGTATCATTCTCCTCCTTTCTGCAGAAGTTCTTTTAACATTTCTTGCAAGGCAGGTCTGCTGGAGACAAATTTCCCCAATTTTTATTTATCTGAGAAAGTTTTTATTTTCCCCCTCATCTTTGAAGGTTAATTTGCCTGAATATACAATTCTAGGTTGGTGGAGTTTTTTCCTTTTAATACTTTAAATATTTCATTCCATTGTCTTCTTGCTTACATGGTTTCTGAAGAGTAGTCCAATATAATTATCTTTTCTTCTCTATAAGTAAGGTTGCTTTTTTTTAAATTCTGATTTCCTTGAGGATTTTCTGTTTGTCTTTGATTTTCTGCACTTTGAATGTGATATGCATAGGTGTAGATTTATTTGTTATTTTATCCTGCTTGATGTTCTCTGAGCTCCCCTATACCTTTCTCTATAGGTATAGACTTTCTGCACTTTGAATATAATATGCATAGGTATAGATTTTTTTAAATTCTTTTTTAACATTTATTTATTTTTGAGAGACAGAGACAAGAGCGTGAGGGGAAGAGAGAGAGGGAGACACAGAATCCAAAGCAGGCTCCTGGCTCTGAGCACAGAGCCTGACGCAGGGCCTAAACTCGTGAACTACGAGATCATGACCTGAGCCGAAGTCAGACGCTTAACTGACTGAGCCACCCAGGCACCCCGATTTTTTTTTTTGTTATTGTTTATTTTATCCTGCTTGATGTTCTCTGAGTTTCCTGGATCTGTGTTTGGTAACTATCATGTTGGAAAATTCTAGGTCATTATTCCTCCAAATATTTCCCCTTTTGTCACCTTTTATAATTGTCCTGCATTTCTTGGATCTTCTCTTCTGTCTTTTTCATTCTTTGTTCTCTTTGTATTTTCTTTTGGGAAGTTTCTATTGGCAGTTCTTTAAGCTCACTGATTCTTTTCTTGGTTGTGACCAGTCTATTATTAATGAGCCCATCAAAGGCATTTGTCATTTCCATTACAGTGTTTTTGATTTCCAGCACTTTTATTCTTTCTTAGGGTTTCCATGTCTGCTTATATTGCCCATCTGTTCCTGCATGTGGTCTACTTTTCCCATCAGACCCTTTAACACTTAACATATCAATCATAATTATTTTAAACTCCCAATCTCATAATTCCAAGATCACTGCCATATTCAAGTCTTGTTCTGAGCTTGCTTAGTCTCCTGAAACCGCGCTGTCTTTTCATGTGCTTTCTAATTTTTTGTTGAATACTGGACACGATATAGTAGAAGGAACTGAGGGAATAGTTTTTTAGTGTGAGATATTATGTTTTTCTTGGTAGGAGTTGGGCTGTGTTTACTGTTTTGTGTTATTATAGGTGTCAGAGGCTAAAATTTCCTGTAGTGTCCTGGTTTATGTCTCCCCTGTTATCTTTGGGCTTCCCTTGAGAATTCTTCTTAAATATAGTCTGAGATGTGTAATTTTACTGTATTCCTTTGTTATTTTACAGACCCCCTTTTGATGTGGTGGTTAGATGTGGGAGCAGGGGAGGCATTTTATAGTCGTATGGTTAGGTTTCCATCTTTTAATGAGTCTGTGCCCCTTAGCTTTGACCTTCACAAGTGCTTCTCAGTCATCCTCTCATCTTTTTTTTTTTTTTTTTTTCAATTTATATATTTTGAGAGAGAGAGAGAGTATGCATGGGGGTAGGGGCAGAGAGAGAGAGGGAGAGAGAATCCCAAGCAGGCTCTGCACTGTCAGCATGGAGCCCGACGTGGGCCTTCAACTCACGAACTATGAGATCATGACATGAGCTGAAATCAAGAGTTACATGCTTAACCAACTGAGCCACCCAAGTGGCCTCACCCTCTCATCTAACGTGCAGTGAGAAGGCTTGAGTGAGCTGGAGTTGGGTATTTCCCTTCCCTCAGGTCACGTAGGTTCTGAAAAGCCCTAGCTGTTAGGTTCTGAAAAGCCCTAGCTGGTAGAATAGTTTCTCTCAAGGCAGGCCTTTCTAAGAATAGAATGCTTTGGGCATATTTCAAAATAGCTATTTTTCCTCTCCTACTAGAGAAGATTGAGGGGATTTGTCTCTAGTCTTTACTGTAAGAACCTGGTAGTGTCCTAAAGATAAAACTCACAAAACTGTGACTGGGTCCTTCTGGGTCCTTTAGACTGGGTCCTTCTGTCATTTTTAACTCTCAAACTTGTCCACCCTGAGCTTCTGGCATTTCACCAATCGCACTTGACCTTTCCCTTTCCTGGTACTGGTTTCCCTGGAAGTTTCTGCTCAGGTAGGTTGTGATTCTCAGAGACTGGTCTGTCTCTCAAATTTTGTGGATGGGGGGCGCCTGGGTGGCTCAGTCGGTTAAGCGTCCGACTTCGGCTCAGGTCACAATCTCGCAGTATGTGAGTTCGAGCCCCGCATCGGGCTCTGTGCTGACAGCTCAGAGCCTGGAGCCTGCTTCCGATTCTGTGTCTCCCTCTCTCTCTGACCCTCCCCCGTTCATGCTCTGTCTCTCTTTATCTCAAAAATAAATAAATGTTAAAAAAAAATTAAAAAAAAAAATTTCGTGGATGGAAGTTTTCCCTGTGACCTCAGTTCTCTGACGGATTTCAGAAGAGTGGTTGATTTCTTGGTTTGTTCAGCTTTTTGTTTGTTGTAAAGATGAAAATGATGTCTTCCAAGCTCATTATATGCCAGACCAAAAATTGCAAGTCTGCAATGTTTTTTTAATTATAGCTTTCGAGCTCAGATTTGGTTTTTGGGTTTTTTTCTGAATAAAATAATTGAAATAGAATTTGCATATATTGCTTAATATGTTTTTTTTATTATACTGGTAATGAAGATTAAGGTAAATATTGTACCATCAGTGCATTGATTTTTTTTGTTACATTTTTTTCAGAGAGTGAGACGCCACTCAATAGCTATTCTAATTGTTATTTATCTGTAATCATTTGTATTATTCCTCACCAGGCTAAGGAAGCACTCTTAAAGAACTCTCTGCCAAACTATGTCACTCATAATTTCCCTCCATCTGGCTACCAATTCATGGATAACTATTCCAACTTTCCATGCCTTTCTGTCTCAGAGTCCTGTTATCTATTTAATCACTCTATCAGGTTCAACAAGTTATTAGCATTTGAGCATGAATAATAATATATCTTATTTTTCAGCAGTCTACCTTATTCTTAAAAGTCTTTTAGATAAGCCCTTTAATTAAAGCCTTTCTTAAGCCTACAAAAAAATTGTCAGAAATCACACATTTCTGTGATATGGCCATTAGCAGACCCTCTACTGTATTCCCTAGCCTCTTGTTTTGTTTGTTTGTTTGTTAGCTAATGTTTGAGTTGCTTTATTTCTCTAAATATAATAATTCAGAAAATGGATAGAGAGCATAAGTTTTCCATGCTTTATAGCATGTTGGATCATTTAGTAAACAGCAATTAACAGTGCTTAAAAATGCTTAATGCATTTGCTATTTGTTTCTGCTTTTTACAGGAGGAACTCTCTGGAATGAAAAACAGGGTACAAGTGGTTGTGCTTGAAAATGAAAGTCTCCAACAAGAGCTGAAATCTCAAAGACAAGAGGAAGCAATGAGGGAACAAACACTTCTGGATGCATCTGTGAGCATTGTTTTTAAACCATAAATTATATTTTAGTTTGAACGTTCCTTCCTACCCTCCCCGACCAGCCTCTGAACTGCTGAAATCCTCCACTTGAAATTTGGCACATGTACTCTGCCGTTGCTCGCTTGGGCCTCAAAAATTAAGATTCGCCGTGGTGGGACGAATCCTCAAATGAAATGATGTAGCAATGCCTCATATCCACACTGGTTTCCTCCCTGAGCGCACCGTTGATGTTTCTTCCATATGGAAACAGCAGGGTGAAGCAGGAAGTGCGTTACATAGGAGGGACTCTGTTAAATCCAGAAACTGTATAACTGGAGCTTGGATTTCTGTTGTATTTCCCTAAGGGTTCCAATCGTGCTCTGAATTCTGATCCGTCTGATTGGCAGAATGGAGGAGCAGAAGGAACCCTGGCCCGAGGGTCCAGGGATCAGCATGTTAGTCTTCCCATTGTCCCTAACAAGCGGGTTAGCGAGTGATTTTACAGGGTTTTCCAATATGGCTTAACCTCATGTTCCTCTGTCTATTGGCAAATGGAGAGGATTCAGCTATATTAGCAGTTCTTAATCTTTCACGTGAGTGACAATCACTTGAGATATTTGTTGACCGTGCAGATTCCGGAGTGCCATCCCCTGAGAGTCTGATGCAGTCGGTCTGGGTTGAGACCTTGAGTCACGAATATGAATGTGCCATATTTTGCAGAACAGTGGATTCGAGGATCTCTATAATTCTAGGACACAAAATTCTTGTGATGATACTTAAGTAGTGTTTAAACTCAATATCTCCTTATGACTTTTCAGAGGTACTGTCACCTTAAAATTTGTACTTACGCTTTTGCTGTAGGACACAGTTAATCACAACTTGTTCTGCTTTTTTGAAACAAAGTCAGGGTTGCATGGAGAAGTTTTAATACTTGCCTGCTGCAGCTTTACTTTACAGTGGATTTTGGCTTAGTCATCATTAGCAAATCCGTCCTGTTAAGAAAAAAACATGCGTGTCTCAATGTTTTATCTAGGTGTCCTCTAATTCTTGACTTAGAAGTTTTTTAAATTTTCCTGACCTGATGTTTCATTTGTAATCCTTGAGGTCTATGTTAGAATTTACTGTTTAGGGGCGCCTGGGTGGCGCAGTCGGTTAAAGCGTCCGACTTCAGCTCAGGTCACGATCTCGCAATCTCGCGGTCTGTGAGTTTGAGCCCCGCGTCGGGCTCTGGGCTGATGGCTCGGAGCCTGGAGCCTGTTTCCGATTCTGTGTCTCCCTCTCTCTCTGCCCCTCCCCCGTTCATGCTCTGTCTCTCTCTGTCCCAAAAATAAATAAAAAACGTTGAAAAAAAAAATTTAAAAAAAGAATTTACTGTTTAGAGACAGCTGATTGTGTTAAGTCTGAATGACAAAGTGGGCTGATCAGTGTTTCAGGTTATTTTTCTGCAGTACATTTCAGTTTGCGGTCAGCTGTTTTCCCTTCCCTGGAAGACCTTTTCTTAATATTTATATTATTATGTTATATTATTTATTATCAATATTAGTAGTTAAAAGTTCCATCTTAATTGCTTATTCAATGTCAATTTAAGATGATATAGCCATATAAAAAGTACTTAGAATTCACTCATTTTAAAAAATTAGTACATTCTTTTGGTTTTCTTCCCAATATGCAGTCACTTAGCAAACAGCTACTTGATTATTCATAGTCTTCAGTATTTATACAGTGGCAAGGAAGTGGAAGAAGGGGGAAGTGAAGTGAGAAAGGAAATCAGGCAGACAAGTGAACCAGAGGGCAGAGAAGTGAGTAACACCAAAGGGGAAGGAGACAATGGTAAAAGTGCAACATGCTTTGCTACATGAACAAAGGAAACTAGCTGAAGTTAATTGCAGCCTTAATTATGGAAAAAACACAGCTGTTGAGAGTTATGTTTTAACATTCACATGAACTAAAATATAATGCAGACAATCAAAATTATTGTTGCAGATATGTCAAGAGACCTTGATGTCTGTTTTAACTTTGGTCGTCTGTTACTTTGTAGATATAGAATTACTACCCGTACTGCTTTTTTTTTTTTTTTTTTTTTTTAAGAGATAGAGGGCTCAGGCTGGGGAGAGGGGCAAAGGGGGGGGGGGGGGAGAGAGAGAAAGATAGAGATGAGAGAGTCCTAAGTAGGCTCCACACTCAGTGCAGACTTCACGTAGGGCTCGATCCCACAACCCTGATCCTGGGATCAGGATCTGAGCCGAAATCAGGAGTCAGATTTTCAACCAACTGAACCAACCAGGCACCCCTACCCCCACTGCTTACTGCTTTTTGCTTGCGTAGGTGAAATGAGGCATTTCAGCAACATAAGCATGGTGCTATAATTCAGAGGGGTTTTTAAATTTAAATTCAAGTTAGTTAACATGTAGCGTAGCATTGGTTTCAGGAGTAGAATTTAGTGATTGATCATTTACATGTAACACCCAGTCCTCATCCCAGCAAGTGACCTCGTTAATGCCCGTCACCCATTTGTTCCATCCTGCTACCTACCTCCCCTCCAGCAACCCTCAGTTTGTTCTCTGTATTTAACAGTTTCTTATGGTTGGGAGCCTGGGTGACTCAGTCAGTTAAGTGTCCGACTCTTGGTTTCAGCTCAGGTCATGAACTCGTGGTTTGTTCCGGGATCGAGTCCCATGTCAGGCCCATGCTGACAGCACAGAGCCTGCCTGGGATTCTCTCTCTCCCTCTCTCTCTGCCCCTCCCCAACTCATGCTCTCTCTCTCTCTCTCTCTCTCTCTCTCTCTCTCTCAAAATAAATAAACTTAAAAAAAAAAGATCTTATGGTTTGCCTCTCTCTCTGGTTTTATCTTATTTTACCTTCCCTTCCTTATGTTCATCTGTTGTGTTTCCTAAATCCACTGATGAGTGAAATCATGTGATATTTGTCTTTGTCTGACTTATCTCTCTTAGCATAATACACTCTAGATCCATCCACATTGTTGCAAATAGCAAGATTTCATTATTTTTGATTGTAGCGTAATATTCCATTGTATATATATACCATATCTTCTTTATCCATTCATGAGTCAATGGGCTTTTGGACTCTCAATAATTTGGCTGTTGTTGATAGTGCTGCTATAAACGTTGGGTGGCATGTGCCCCTTCAAATCAGCATTTTTGTATTCATTGGATAGATATGTAGTAGTGTAATTGCTGGGTCGTAGGATAGTTCTAGTTTTAATTTTTTGAGGCAACTCTGCACTGTTTTCCAGAGTGGCTGCACCAGTTTGCATTCCCACCAGCAGTGCAAAAGAGATTCTCTTTCTCCGCATCCTTGCCAACATCTGTTGTTGCCTGAGTTGTTAATGTTAGCCATTCTGACAGGTGTCAGGTGGTAGCTCATTGTGGTTTTGATCTGTATTTCCCTGATGATGAATGACATTGAGCATCTTTTCATGTGTCTGTTAGCCATCTAGATGTCTTCTTTGGAGAGGTATCTATTCATGTCTTTGCCCATTTCTTCACTGGATTATTATTAATTTTTTTTTTTGGGTGTTGAGTTTGATAAGTTCTTTATAGATTTTGGATACCAACCCTTTATATGATATGTCATTTGCAAATATATTGTCCCATTTCACAGGCTGCCTTTTAGTTTTGTTGATTGTTTCCTTTGCTCTATAGAACCTTTCTGTCTTGATGAGGTCCTAATAGTTCATTTTTGTTTTTGTTTCCCTTGCCTCTGGAGATGTGTCTAGTAAGACGTTGCTGCAGCTGAGGTCAGAGAAGTAGCTGCCTGTTTTCTCCTCTAGGACTTCGATGGCTTCCTGTCTTACATTTAGGTCTTTCATCCATTTTGAATTTATTTTTGCATATCGTATAAGAAAGTGGTCTAGGTTTCATCTGCATGTAACTGTCCAGTTTTCCCATTTGCTGATGAAACTGTCTTTTTTCCATTGGATACTCTTTCCTGCTTTGCCAAAGATTAGGTGGCCATACATCTGTGGGCCCATTTCTGGGTTCTCTATTCTGTTCCATTGACCTAAGTGTCTGTTTTTGTGCCAGTACCATACTTTCTTGATGATTACAGCTTTGTAGTACATCTTGAAGTCTGGAATTAGTTTTCATTTTCAGGATTGCTTTGGCTATTTGGGGTCTTTTCTGGTTCCATACAAATTTTAGAATTGTGTTCTAGCTCTGTGAAGAATGCTGGTGTTATTTTGATATGGATTGCATTGAATGTGTAGAGTGCTTTGGGTAATACAGACATTTTTGTTCTCCTAATGCATAAGCATGGAATGTTTTTCCCTTTCTTTGTGTCTTCTTCAATTTCTTTAAGAAACGTTCCATAGTTTTCAGCATTCAGATATTCACTTCTTTGGTTAGGTTTATTCCTAAGTATCTAATAGGTTTTGGTGCAATTGTAAATGAGATCAATTCTTTGATTTCTCTTTCTGCTGCTTCATTATTGGTATATAGAAATGCAACAGATTTCTCAAAGTTGATTTTATATCCTGAGACTTTGCTGAATTCATCTATCAGTTCTAGTAGATTTTTGGTGGAGTTTTCCAGGTTTTCCATGTAGATTATCATCTGTAAAGTGAAAGTTTGATTACTTCCTTGCCAGTCTGTATGCCTTTTATTTTTTGTTGTTGTTATCTGATTGCTGAGGCTAGGGCTTCCAGTATTATGTTGAAAAACAGTGGTGAGAGTGGACATCCCTGTCTTATTCCTGACCTTAGGGGGAAAGCTCTCAGTTTTTCCCCATTGAAGTGATATTAGCTATAGGTATTTTGTATGTGCACTTTATGATATTGAGGTATGCTCCTTCTCTCCCTACTTTCTTGAGGGTTTTTATCAAGAAAGGATGCTGTATTTTGTCAAATGCTTTTTCTGCATGTATTGAGAGGATCATGTGGTTCTTATCCTTTCTTTTATTATTTATTTTTTAAAATGTTTGTTTATGTATTTTTGAAAGAGAGAGAGTGAGCAAGTGCATAAACAAGGGAGAGGCAGAGAGAGAAAGGCAGACACAGAATCTGTAGCAGGCTCAAGGCTCTAAGCTGTCAGCACAGAGCCCAACACGAGGCTTGAACCCACAAACTGTGAGATCATGACCTTAGCCTAAGTCAGACACTTAACAGACTGAGCCACCCTGGTGCCCCTTTATCCTTTCTTTTATTAATGTGGTATATCACATTGATTGATTTGTGGGTATTGAACCAGTCCTGCAGTCCAGGAATAAATCCCACTTGATCATGGTGAATAATTCTTTTAATGTATTGTTGGATTCAATTTGCTTGTATCTGGTTGAGAATTTTTCATCCATGCTCATCAGGGAAATTGGTCTGTCATTCTCTTTTTTGGTAGGGTTGTCTTTTTTGGAATCAAGGTAATGCTGGCCTCATAGAGTGAATTTGGTTCTTTCCATTTCTGTTTTTTGGAACAGTTTCAAAAGAATAGGTATTAATTCTTCCTTAAATGTTTGGTAGAATTCCCCTGGGAAGTCATCAGGCCCTGGATTGTTGTTTGTTGGGAGGTTTTGATTACTGATTCAGTTTCTTTACTGGTTATGTGTCTGTTCAAATTTTCTATTTCTTCCTTGTTTCAATTTGGTAGTTTATATATTTCTGGGAATTTTTCTATTTCTTCTAGATTGCCAATTTGTTGGTATATAATTGCTCATAATATTCTCTTATGACTGTTTGTATTTCTGCAGTGTTGGTTGTGATCTCTCTCATTTGTGATTTTATTTATTTCAGTCTTTTCCTTTTTCTTTTTGATAAGTCTGGCTAGGGGGTATTTAATTTTGTTAATTCTTTCAAAGAACCAACTCCTAGTTTCGTTGATCTGTCCTATGGTTTTTTTGATTTCGATATCATTGATTTCTTTTCTAATCTTTATTATTTCCCTTCTTCTGCTGTTTTTGGGTTTATTTGCTGTTTTTTTTTTTTTTCCCAGCTCCTTTAGGTATAAGGTTAGGTTCTGTATTTGAGACATTTCTTCCTTCTTTAGGTAGTCCTGGATTACTGTATACTTTCCTTTTATGACTGCCTTTGCTGCATCCCAAAAGGTTTGAACTGTAGTGTTTTCATTTTCATTGGCTTCCATGTACTTTTTAATTTTCTCTTTAATTTCTTGGTTAACCCATTCATTCTTTAGTAGGATGTTCTTTAATCTCCAAGTATTCGTGGTCTCTCCACATTTTTTCTTGTGGTTGACTTAAAATTTCATAGCGTTGTGGTCTGAAAATATGCTTGGTATGATCTCGATCTTTTTGTACTTGCTGAGGCCTGATTTGTGTCCCAGTATGTGATCTATTCTGGAGAATGTTCCATGTGCACTTGAGAAGAATATGAGTTCTGCTTTAGGATGTTCCGAATATTTCTGTTAAGTACATCTGGTCCAGTGTGTCATTCAACGCCATTGTTTCCTTGTTGATTTTTTGCTTAGATGATCTGTCCATTGTTGTAAGTGGGGTGTTAAAAGGCCCTAGTATCATTGTATTATTATCAATGAGTTTCTTTATGTTTGTGAGGAATTGATTTATATATTTGGGTCCTCTCAAGTTGGGGGCATACATATTTACAATCATTAGATCTTCTTGGTAGAGAGACCCCTTAATTATTATTATATAATACCCTTCTTCATCTTTTGTTACAGTCTTTGTTTTAAAATTTAGTTTGTCTGATAATAAGTATGGCTACTTTGGCTTTCTTTTGATGTCCATTAGCATGAGATGGTTCTCACTCCCCTCAATTTCAATCTGCAGTTGTTTTTAGGTCTAAAATGAGTCTTTTGTGGGGATCATGTAGATGGGTCTTGTTTTTTATTTTTAATCCATTTTGATACACTGTGTCTTTTAATTGGAACATTTAGTCTATTTATACTCAGAGTGATTTTTGAAAGATATGAATTCAGCGCCATCATGTTACCTGTAGAGTTGGTGTTTCTAGTGATGTTTTCTGATCCTTTGTAGTCTTTGTGGATTTGGTCTTCTTTTTTTTTTCTTCTCCACTCAAAGAGTTCCCCTTAAAGTTTCTTGCAGGGCTGGTTTAGTGGTCATGAACCCCTTTAGTTTTTGTTTGTCTGGGAAACTCTATCTCTCCTTCCATTCTGAATGACATCCTTGTTGGATAAAGAATTCTTGGCTGCATATTTTTCCCATTCAGCTTGATGAATATATCCTGCCACTCCTTTCTGGCCTGCCAAGTTTCTGTGGACAAATCTTCTGTAAACCTGATCTGTCTTCCCTTGAAGGTTAAGGACTTATTTTTCCCTTGCTGCTTTCATGATTCTTTCTTGACCGTGTATTTTGTGAGTTTTACTATGATATGTTGGTTGGCTTTTATTAAATTTCATGGGAGTTCTTTGTGCTTCCTGGATTTTGGTGTCTTTATCCTTCCCAGATAGCAAAGTTTTCAGCTATAATTTGTTCATATAAACCTTCTTTCCCTTCTTCTCTCTTTTCATCTTCTGGGACTCCTATGATACAAATGTAATTCCTCTTTAATAAGTAGCTGAGTTTTCTAAGTCTTATATTGTGATCTTTTGTCTTTGTTTCCCTCTTTTCTTTCAGCTTCATTATTTTCCATAATTATCTTCTATATCATTGATTCACTGCTCTGCTTCATCCATCCTCACCATCATGGCATCATTCAAAATTCCATCTCAGTATAGCATTTTTAATCTTGGCCTGACTAGGTTTTAGATCTTTTATTCCTACAGAAAGGGATTTTATGGTGTGCTGTATGCTTTTTTCAACCCCAGCGAGCATTCTTATAATTGTGGTTTTAAATTCTAGTTCAGATATATTACTTATATCTGTGTTGATTAAATCCCTAGCCATCATTTAACCTGTTCCTTCTTTTGGGGTGAATTCCTCCATCTTGTCATTTTGGAGGAAGAGAAAAAAAATTTAAATTAAACAATTAAAACAAAACAAAAAAATCAAATAAAGGAAGCTATAATCTAGGTGTGTTTCGTGTGCTTCCTGAGAAAAGTTTGATAGAAAAGAGAAAAAAGAGAAAAGGAAAAAAAGTAAAAGAAAAAGAAATTAAAAATAAAAAATTAAATAATAAAATAGAATAGAATAAAATAAAATAAAAAATAAAATAGAATACAAATTTTGCTCTTGAGGTGCCTGGGTAGCTCAGTCAGTTAAGCATCCGACTTTGGCTCAGGTCATGATTTCACCATTTGTGAGTTCGAGTTCTGTGTTGGGCTCTGTGCTGACAGCTCAGAGCCTGGATCCTGCTTCAGATTCTGTGTCTCCATCTCTCTCTGCCCTTCCCCTGTTTGTGTTATGTCTTTCTCTCTCTCAAAAATAAACATTAAAAAAATTTTTTAAATGGTTCTTTCTGTATCTAAGAAAGAAAAAAAAACCCAAACTCCACAACATAATCAAAAACATAAGCAAAGAAAATGAACAAGCAAATAAGAAACAACCCAAATAGAGGTAGATCCAGTTTCCCCTAGAACTGAAACTTTGCAGTACACTGTGATCTTTAGACTAAGTGGATGGAAAGGGTTTTTGCTGGTCTTCTGGGGGAGGGGCCTACTGCTGTTTCTCAGGCCAACTTGCCCTAGTGGAGATGTGCCTGGAGAGTGCAGGTGGGTAGGGATTGTAACAGCTCCATTCTCCATTTTATGGTACTGCTTAGCTCACTGGGGTTGATCACTGCAGTTCAGCTGGGGGTGAAAATGGCTTCACCCCACTGTCTAGTCTCTATAGTGAGAATTTTGCTCACACTAATAGTGTGAGCAGAGGAAGGACAGAGAGAGAGAGAGACAGAATCCAAAGCAGGCTCCAGGCTCTGAGCTGTCAGCACAGAGTCCATCACAGGGTTCAAACCCTCAGACTGTGAGATCCTGATCTGAGCTGAAGTCGGATGCTTAACCGACTGAGCCACCCAGGCACCTCTGTACTCCACTATTTATACACAACTGTTGGTGTTGAAACCCTCTCCTTTTTCCCTGTCAGTGGTTTTGGGAAACAAATTTCTTCTTGTCCAGTTCCCTGTGAGTGTTTTCACTCTCTCTCTCTCTCTCTGTCTGTCTCTCCCTTTAGCTACTTTCAGGGGAAATGCTTTTCTTGCATGATTCCAACACACTGCACTGTCTCCCCCTTCTCTCTCTGTCCTCTATCTGTGAAAATGGCTCCCTAATCTCTGTGGCGCCACGGCTTTTCTCTCTCCCAATTCACCTCTCCACACCATATACCTGCCTAGATCTCTCGCTCAAATTATGCAGATTGTCATGTTTATCCTCAGTTTAATTTCCTAGGTGTCCAAAATGGTTTGGTGTTGATCTAGCAGTTTTTCTGGGATGAGACAAGCTCAAGATCCCCATACTATGCTGCCATCTTAACTCTTTATATTAAGAATTTTAACGTAAAATGAAACTTTTTAGAATATCTTAAATATAAACACACCAAGAGAGATTATCTTTTTTTTCTGAATGCTTTTTACTGAATCTATTACCATATTGATAGTAGATCTTGCCAAAGCTATTGGAAGATTTGAGTATAGATTTTCAGTATTCTTAATACTTTCTTTTGAAAAATAATTAAAATAGATAGTAATGATTGACATTTATTGATCACTACATGGTTATGATGTAGCAGGCACTATATCAAGCACTTTGTTTACATTAAATTATTTCAGGCTTGTAGTAGGCAAAGAAGGCAGGTGTTATATCTCTTTTCAGATGAGTAAATTAAGGTATATAGCAGTTAAGTAAATAAAGCAACTCTACGAATGTCACACACACACACAGCTAGAAAATGGCAAAGTGAGGACTCAAATATCAGACTGTCTGACTCCCTAGATCCATCTACCTAGTCTAGTGTTATACTGTAGAACTTCCTGCATAGGTTAAGAATAGCTCGTCAATATTGAACCAAACCATCTTTGTTTGCCATTGCATAGAAGATTCTCCCCAGAAGAGAAGAACGTCCTCTCTATTGTTCCTTGATTTTAGCCTTGGACTTGGATGGTAGCCTACATGACTTTTAGCTTTTAGTCTATTTTATGACCTAGTAGTTGAAGGAACAAACAGTTTATTTTTTAAAAACTAAAACTGTTCAAGGGATATTTCATTTCTATCTTTATTTTTCATCGTTTTTTTCCTATGAAATTTCTTTTCATGGAGAGCTTTTCTCAAGAGTTACAAAAATTATAATAATATTAAAATATGCTATTTATTAGAAATTTTGGCATGTATACTCATTCAAAGATCTAGGAGATTTGCTTTTAAAGCAGAACTTTTCTGAGCCATTTCTTTTTCTATTTCATTCTCCCCACTACCACCCCTCCCCTCAATTAAGGAATCAAAGGTTTTCAGTGATCTTCAGGGATGTAAATGCTAACTAAATTTTTAAAACTTTAGTCAAATGCCATTCAGGTTTTTAAATGTTGTCTGTGAAAGGACAAAGTGTCAATTAGACTAGCACTGCTTTCCAAAGAATGACAGTATTTTATACCATAAGCCAGCAATCTGTGGTCTATGTGCTTTCTTCAATTTCTCCACAGGAAATTAGATAGTTCTCTAATGCAGCTTTGAATGCACTCAGTCAAATATTGAAAGATTTGTCCTTACCTACCAAATCAAATTCAAACTTGTTATACCATACTTCCCAGACCCTTATTTGCCTCTGAGGCTTGACATTTTGAACATCCATTGTTTTGGATTGCTTCAATCTCTAGTCATTTCAGATAGCCTGAATCTCTTGGAGGCACCATACTTATTCACACTTCTGTGATTTTCCCCATGATGTTTTCTTCCTGGCATGCTCTTCCTATCTAGCTCTCTCTTTCTCACCCAAGATATCATGCCAGTGTCAACACCTCCAGAAAACCTTCCTTGAATCTCTGGTTGTTCTTAGTGTCCCTCGTCTGTTTTGGCATAGTCCCCCATGCACACCTCTGGCTTAGCACATACCATGTTAAACTGAAATTATCTGCTTAGGGTTTTTGCCTTGAGGATAAGATTGGTCTGGCTCATTTTTACCCTCCAAGCTCCTTAGCACACTGCCTGAACATAGGAGGTATCATACACAGGCATTTGCATTAAACTGAACTTCCAGAAGAATGTGGAGGAGACTCTCGGAATACTATCTCTTTCTAGCATGATACAACACCGCAGTATAGTTCTGGGTTTCGGACCTGTCCTCTCTTGTGAGTGCTTCTTTGGCCCTTAGCAAGAGTTCCATAATTATTCGTTGATTTACATTTGTATTTCCGTCCTTGTGGTACATATAAATTACCCAGATCTTTGGGCTGCATATTTCGTTGAATGTTGAGAGGGTAACAGAGGTGGCATACACAGTGGCAGCAACAAATTCAGTCTGTAGACATGTTTTGTTTGACGAGCTATGAACCAGTGTTTAACAATGTTTTAGCTGAAAAGCCAGATACCCGGTTTAATCTCTTAAAAACTCAAAAGATTGTTTTTGTAACTCAACTTCACATTCACACATGGCAGCAATTGCCTGGAACTGAGTAGTGGCTGCATGTTTTAGATGGTTTGTCATGGTCCCTACCAATTCTTGGTGAGTCCCTGGCATGCAGGCTGCATGTCAGTTCTGTTTATCTGCATGCATTGTTTTTTTTGTTGTTGTTGTTGAAGATAAATATTTTTCTGGAAGGGCAGGAGAGCATCGTCGTTCAGGGTGTGGACTAGGGAATTCGATTGCCCGGGTTCAGATCCTAGCTCTGCCGCTTATTAGCCACTTCTACCTTTGTGACTCTTACAAGTTACTCAGTGTCACTCAATTTCCTTTTCTATAAATTGGAGATAACAATAAACTCACCTCCTAGGGTGGATGTGGTGATTAAATGAGTTGATATATGTGAATCACATAAACCGAGTCTGGCACATAGTAAACACTGTAGGTATTAGCCCTATTATTAGTCATGGCTTTAGGAAATGTGGAAAATGAACACAAGAGAGGGCCCTGTGTTGTAAGAATATACGTCTCCAGGGGCTCCTGGTTGGCTCAGTCAGTTAAGTGCCTGAATTTGGCTCAGGTCATGGGCTCACGGTTCCTGAATTTGAGCCCCACATCCGGCTGTCTGCTGTTAGCACAGATCCTGCTTCGGATCCTCTGGCCCCCTCCCTTCCCACCCCCCACCCCCCCACACACACATACTTTCTCTCTCAAAAATAAATAAATGTAAAAAAGAGAAAGTATGTCTTCAGAGAAATAAGAGAAGTTCATTTGTTGAAGCACTGGCATCCAGCCCTCCTTGCTCATTTATGTTATTGCCTGTGCCTGTAGGAATTTGACCTTGTACCACCTGTGCAGTATGACCCTCATGGGCCCACACTTCGAATTCATTCTTGATTTGCAGTTGAGAAGCATATGCTTTTTTACCCCTTTCATCACAGATGAGAATCTGTGGAATCATTTGTAAAGCATGCATGTTGATTTAAAGTTAAAATGCCCATTGTAACTACTGGTACATTTTATTTTAGGGAAACATGCAGAATTCTTGGATTACAACAGGTGAAGATTCTGGGGTGGGTGAAGCTGCCAAGAGAGGATTCTCCCATGGCGATGCGGATGTTGTCGTAGGTGCATCTGCTGGGGAAGCTGAAAAATGGAAACTGGAACTGGTGAGAATTTGAGTGCTTTTCTCTTTTGTACTATATTGTGGTAAATATATATAACATAAGCTTAACACTTTAACCATTTTAAAATTTACCATTTAACAATTTAAGTGTACAACTCATTTGCATTAAATACAATGACAATGTTGTACAACCATAAACACTATCCATTTCAAGAATTTTTATCATCCCAAACAAAAACTGTTGGGACACCTCAGGTGGCTCAGTCGGTTAAACATCCGACACTTGGTTTCCGCTCAGGTCATGATCTTGTGGTTTCGTGAATTCGAGTCCTAAGTTGGACTCTGTGCTGGCATTGAGGAATCTGTTTGGGATCCTTTCTCTCTCTCTCTCTCTTGCTCTTGCTCTCTCTCTCTGTCTCTCTATTTCTTTCTCTGTCCCGCCCTGACTCATGCTTTCTCTGTCTCTCTCAGAATAAATACATAAAAAATAAAAAACAAAAAATCAAAAAACTATGTACCCATTAAATAAAACTTCCATTCTCCTCTCTCCTAACCCCTGGCAACCTCTTCTGTCTCTGTCTTTGTCTTCTGTCTCTGTCTTCTTCTCCCTCTGTCTTTATGAATTTGCCTAGTCTAGGTACCTGACATATGCAGAATCAAACAATATTGGTCCTTTTGTGTCTGGCATGTTTCATTGAGCATGTTTTCAGGGTTCATCGGCGGTGTATCATGTAGCAGAATTTCCTTTTTCAGGGTGAGTCATATTCCATTTATGTCTATACCACACTTTGTTTATCCATTCATTTGTTGATTAAAGTTTCGTTTGTTACCACCTTTTGGCTCTTGTGAATGAAGCTGAACATCAGTACACAAGTATCTGTTTTTGCCCCGACTTTCATTTCCCTTGGGTATATAACCAGAAATGGAATTGCTGGATCCTATGGTAATTCTTCACTCTTTTTTCTTTCTGCTCCTCAGACTCCATCATTTTGTCTGTCCTGTCTTCAAGTTTTCTGATTCTTTGTTCTGCTGCTTACATGTGCCCTTCCATACCTTTCGTGAATTTTTCATTTTGGTTATCGTACCTTCCAGCTCTGGGACTTTTGTTTGGTTCCTTTTATACTTTGTTTTCTTACTTTTTTAAAAGTTTTATTTTCATTCCAGTTAGTCAGCACGAAGTGTTATATTAGTTTCAGGTGTACAGTGTCTTCCTTACTTCTTGTAGTTCTTTGGACATTGGCCATGTTTCCTTTTAGCTCTTTGGGCACATTTAAGATTATTGTTTAAAATTTTTTTTCTAGTAGGCCTGGTGCCTGTAGATTTTTTTAAGGGTGGTTTCTGTAGATTTATTTGTTTGTTTGTTTGTTTGTTTATTATTTATTTATTCTATGCCTCTGAGTAGGTCATATTTTCCTGCTTCTTTGTATGCTTTTTTTTTTTTTTTTTTTTTTTTGTGGTTGAAAACTGGACATTGGAATGAACTGTTATACTGTGATGACTCTGGAAATCCAATCCCCCATTTTCCCCATGGTTTTCTGCTTCTTTTATTGTTGAAGGTTGTATCGTCTTTTTGTTTCGAGACTTTTCCAATTTATTTTTGTAGACTGTTCCTTGTTGTGTGTGATCGCTGAACTCTGTTTCGTTAGCTCATGTTCCACTAATGCTTGATAGATTTCCGTGAATGCCAGGAGCTAAAACAAGTAAGCCAACAACCACCAAAACCACATATGCCTAGAAAGCCCAGAAAGAAGAGCCACCTCTGCCAGTCTTTGTGGATTGGTTCTGTGCTGGGGCATTTCTTCCTTCAGCGTGTAGCTGGGCTTGCTCTCAGCCTAGAGATCAGCTGGAGTGAAAGCTTAAGGTCTTCTCAGGCCCGAGCGTGTATCTTCCCAGGGAAGGCTTTCTAAATTCCCTCATATACGTAGCTGGTTTTGAATGTCCTTACTTCCCAGAGTCTCAAATAATTTTATTTTCAGATCAAATGATACTTTCAAATCTTTTGATGTTGTAACAGGCCTTTCTTTTTCCTCTTGCTTGAAATCTTATTTGCATTAAATTTGATGTGCAGAATTGATCAATGATGATGAAAATGTAAAAATGACACTGTAAATGGAGGACTCCAGGGGGAGATAGGATGGATTATATAGTCCAGCTCTCGTTATCATCTCTAGGTATTATTGTTAGAGTATTCTGAGGGCTCATATGGCTCTAAACTCCCTCTCCTTTCTCAGCCCCTGACCCAAGCTTTATTCTACTATTTTGGAAAGAGTTCTTTTTTTTTTTAAACAAAATGAAAGATTACGTAAATTGTATTTTCTTCCCAGCTGAATAATCTATGAAACTATTTAATGCCCACAGGATAAAGACCCATCTCCCAAGCTGTCCACAGTTTGGTTCAAGCTCCCTTTCTGGACTCATTTCTGTCAGTCTCCCAAACATTACTGTAGACATACAGACCCCTCACTACTTCCTACGTCATAAACTTATTACCCACTTCCATTTATTTAAAAAAAATTTTTTTAAAAATATTTATTTAGTTTTGGGGGAGAGAGAGAGAGAGAGAGAGAGAGAGAGCATGACGGGGGAGGGGGAGAGAGAGAGGGAGACACAGAATCTGAAGCAGGCTCCAGGCTCCGAGCTGTCAGCACAGAGCCCGACGCGGGGCTCGAACTCACGGACCGAGAGATCATGACCTGAGCCGAAGTCGGATGCTTAACCGACTGAGCCACCCAGGCGCCCCTCTACTAGCTCCCATCTTGAAGCAAGTACAAAATGTACTCTCTGGATCCTGTGCTCCCTTCGAACTATCACTCAACGATTGCTCCCCTGCATACCAACACCTTCCCAAACAGTTGTCCACATTCATGTTGCCACGTCTCCCCTCCCACTGTCTCTTTAACATACGTCGGTTGCGCTGATACCTCACGTTGGCCTCAACTTGTTCTTTTCAAGGTTATCAATGACCTGCACCAATCAGTCCTCCTCTTCCTGAACCTTGTGGCAGCATTCTAACTATGATACGTATAATGCTCATGTCATCCCCCTTTACTTGTCTAATGGCCCAATTTAACATACGCTCAGAAAAATGCACAAAACAGGGGCGTCTGGGTGGCTCAGTTGGTTAAACATCTGACTCTCAATTTTGGCTCAGGTCACAATCTCACAGTTTGTGGGACTGAGCCCCGTGTTGGGCTATGTGCTCACAGCTTGGGATTCTCTCTCTCTCTCTCTCTCTCTCTCTCTCTCTCTCTGCTCCTCCCCTCCTTGCACACTCACTCTCTCTCTCAAAATAATAGATGAAAATTTTTAAAAGTGCACAAAACAAAAATGTGCAGCTTCCTGATTTTGTTCTAATGACCACCCTCTCTCTCTGTGCCCCCTCCTAGTCACTGCCCCCTCATTCCCTTAGAGCTAATCACTATCTTGACTTTTATGAAAATTGCCGAAGCAAGATCTCTGGACACTCTAGTTGATGTCTACCTGACTTTTTAAACACTAAAAATTGGGTCACACAATATATAATTTTTTGTGTCTGACTTATTTTGTTTGACATTATGTTTGTTAGATTCATACACATTGTTGCATGTGGCAGACATTTGTTCATTTTCAGGGTGGGTCTACTGTGTAAATATACTACAATTCATTTATCCATTCCTCAGTTGATGGGTTTTTGTGTTGTTTCCAGTTTGGGGCTATTGTAAATGTTGCTGCTATGGACTCTTTTCTTTTCTTTTCTTTTCTTTTCTTTTCTTTCCTTTCCTTATTTCTATCTTTACATCCATCCATCTATTTTATTTTATTTTATTTTTAAATTTTTTTTAACGTTTATTTATTTTTGAGACAGAGAGAGACAGAGCATGAATGGGGGAGGGTCAGAGAGAGAAGGAGACACAGAATCTGAAACAGGCTCCAGGCTCTGAGCTGTTAGCACAAAGCCCGATGCGGGGCTTGAACTCACGGACCGCGAGATCATGACCTGAGCTGAAGTCGGACGCTCAACCGACTGAACCACCCAGGCGCTCCTCCATCTATCTATTTTAGAGAGAGGGAGAGTGAGAGAGAGAGAGAGAGTATGAGCAGGGGAGGGACAGAGGGGGAGAGAAAGAGAATCTTACTTATTTAAAATTTTTTATTAGAGAGAGCACGTGCAAGCAAGAGAGGGGCAGGAGAGAGAGAGAGAGAGAGAGAGAGAGAGAGAGAGAGAGAGAGAGAGAGAATCTTAAGCAGGCTTCACACTCATCACGGAGCTGGAGGCAGGGCTCGACCCCACAATCATGGCGTCATGACTTGAGCCAAAATCAAAAGTCAGATGTTCAACCGGCTGAGCCACTCAAGGCATCCCTGAACATTCTTTAAGGTTGGTCTGTTGGTGTACATGGCACACATTTATGTCAGGTGTATATCTTAGAGTGGAATTATTGGTCTTAGGGGTATATAGCTATTCAAACTGAGTGGTTAAGTTGAGCTTTGGGGTGGTTTTTATCAGTTCACACTTCTACAGCAGCATAGGAGTGATACCTTTGCTCCATATCCCCCCAACACGTTGTATTGTCAGTTTTTCTGGTGGGCTTGTAGTGCTATGTCCTTGTGGTTTTCATCTGCATTTCCCTGATTACGCATGAGATCGAATACTTTTCACATACTTATTGGTGTGCTCCTCTTGTGAGGTGCATGTTCAATACCTACTTATTATTTTGAGTTATCCGACATTGTTTTTTTGAACTTCTTTTATGTATTCTCGATACAAGCCCTTTGTTGGTTCTATCTGTTGTAAATATATTTTCCCACTCTGTGGCTTGCCTTATAATTGTCTTGATAGTTTTATTTCTTTCTCTTGCTTTCTATTTTTTTCATTCCTTCCTTCATGACTAAAATTTCTTAATTTTAATGTCATCCCCTTTATTGTTTAGTGCTTTCTGTGTCCTATTTAAAAGAATGAAATCTTTTCATTTGTAACTATGTGGCTGGAACTAGAGTGTATTATGCTAAGCGAAATTAGAGAAAGACAAATACCATATGACTTCACTCATATGAGGAGTTTAAGACACAAAACAGGTGGACACAAGGGAAGGGAAGGAAAAATAATATAAAAACAGGGAGGAAAACAAAACATAAGAGACTCTTAAATATGGAGAACAAACTGAGGGTTACTGGAGGGGTTGTGGGAGGGGGCGGTGAGCTAAATGGGTAAGGGGCATTAAGGGATCTACTCCTGAAATCCTTGTTGCACTATATGCTAACTAACTTGGATGTAAATTTAAAAATAAAAATAAAAAATAAAGTGAGTTTCTTATAGACAATTAAAAAAAAAAAATGTATCCCTGCCCCAGATCATGAAGAACTTCTCTTAGATTTTCTTCTGCAAACTTTATAGTCTTGCTTTTAATATTTAAATCTCAATCTACCTGCAATTTAGTTTTGTATTTGATGTAGTGTGTAGGGGATCACCTTTTGCTCTTTTCCCATATAGTTGTCTACACACATACACACACACACACATTAACCACTTGTTGAAAAGACAGTCCTTTGTCTGAACCTTTGTCATAAATCAGGTGTACATAGATGTCTGGGCTCTGTTTTTTATTTCCTTGTTCTTTGTGCTACAACCATTCTCTCCTCTCTTGATTGTTACAGCTCTCTATCTGTTAGGGTAGGTATATCTACCTATTAGACTACTTACCACATCTTCCAACGTTGTACTTTGTCCCCAAAAATGTCTTACTTCTGGCCTTTTGTACTTCCAAATACATTTTAGAATTAATTTGTCAAAGTCCAAAAAGCCATTATGAGGTTTTGATTGAGATTGTCTATTTAAAAAATTTTTTTAATGTTTATTTATCTTTGAGAGAGAGACAGACAGAGTGCAAGCTGGGGGTAGGTAAAGAGAGAGGGAGACATAGAATCCAAAGTGGGCTCCAGGCTTTGAGCTGGCAGCACAGAGCCCGACATGGGGCTTGAACTCAGGAATGGCAAGGTCATGACCTGAGCTGAAGTCAGATGCTTAACCGACTGAGCCACCCAGGCATCCCTTGATTGAGATTGTCTTTAAGCTATAAGTCACTTGGGAGAAAAGATATCTTTATGATATTATATCATCTAATCCATTCAACTTATGTATTATTCTATTTATATAGGACATCTTTAATTTTTGTCAATAACCTTTTACAGTTTTTTTTTCTTTTTTAAAAAGTTATTTTATTTTATTTATTTTGAGAGAGACAGAGAGTGCAAGTGGGGGAGGGGCAGAGAGAGAGAGAGAGAGAGAGAGAGAGAGAGAGATTGAGAATCCCAAACAGGCTCCCCACTGTCAGCATGGAGCTCGATGGTTTTGAACTCACAAAACCATGAGATCATGACCTGAGCCAAAACCAAGAGTTGGACACTTAACTGACTGAGCCACCCAGGCTCCCCACCCCCCAGGATCATTTTTAATGTTATTTTTCTCCCCAGTTATCTATTCAGTTATAAAATTCTGTCAATTTCAGTTTTATATAGCTCCGTACTAAATTCTTTCTTTTCTCTTCTTACTGTTTGATTACTCTTGTTTGTGTGTATATCTCTTCCTGATGTAATTGTAATGCACTTCTTCATTGGTCTTTGTTTTCCCACACTTCAGAGTGACTTAAGAATCAAATCTGATAGAGTTTTCAGTGTCCACCCAATGCCTCTACTACATGGAGACTACACGAGTTGTCTGGGTAAAGGTCTTGCGTATTTATTCTTCTCGTGGCACATTCTCACCTGTTCCACCCATCTCTATCCATTCTTCCACCTCGCATTTTATTTGTAGGGATACAGATCTGCTTACCACCCAGATATTCAGCATGTTTTCTCTCTGTGCCTTTTGCTCTGTTGGAAATTAATCCTTTAAGTGTTAGCACTTCCTCCATGAAGTCTTCTCTACCCCTTTTAAGCTGAATTACAAGTTCCCACCTCTGTGATATCAGTTTACCTTCTATATGCCTCACTAGAGTGAATTATGTATAATTGAAATTGTCCATGTGTTTTTCTTTTTCTTGTTTTTAATTTATATTTTTTAGAGAGAGAGTATGAGCATGCATGAGTGGGGGAAGGGCAGAGGGAGAGAGAGAAAAAAGAAAGAAAGAAAAGAAAAGAAGGAACGAAGAAAGGAAGAATCTTAAGCAGGCTCCATGCTCAGCACGGACCCTGACCCGGGGCTCGATCTCCTGATCCTGGGATCATTACCTGAGCCAAAATCAAAAGTCAGATGCTCAACCTACTGAGCCACCCAGGCACCCCCATCCATGTGTTTTCTATCCTGTACTAGATGATTAGCTCCTTAAGGTTAAAGGCATCTTCATGTTAGGTACCCCCAAAAATGTTTGCTGAACGAGAGAATAGTGGGACACCAACAGACCCTTGTAGCCAGTATATTAGTTTGGTCTGTCATTTATTGTGATTCATAACTTTGCTTTTATCATTCATACAACACACATTTATTGTTATGTCTATATGCAGCAATCACAGTGGGGGATTCTAGTAAGATCTGATCCTTGCCCTCACAGACCTTACAGGTTATAATCGGTTTTTCCCAGAGTCATACTTTTGTTTATTTATTTATTCATTCTCAGTCACACTTTTAAAAGTAAGACCTGATGGATGCATCTTTGAAAAAAAAAATTGGGGGGGGGGGTGGCAGTGATACCCATTTTATGACTCGATAGTTCTTTGCAGGTATATAGTCAATAAAATACAAAATTTGGGGTGGACTAGGGAAAATGTTTTTTAATTTTTAAAAATTTTCCTCCTGGGTAAAAGGAAAAAAAATTGAGTTTAATATGAATAATTAAACCTTGTTTGTAAAGCACGGGACATAGAGAAAATGTACATTTTTGTTTTTTAAAGGAGAGGCTGAAACTTACTTATGAAGAAAAGACTGAAGTCCTAGAATCTCAATTGAAAATTTTAAGGTAAAGTATCATTGTCCATTTAAAATAATCATAGCAAAAGCATAATGATCTTTCAAATATATTTGAATGTTTGCTGACCTGCCAGTCTTACTCAATATAAGAATTACTTGATGACATTTTATGTGTATATAAGAAATATCCTCAGGTTATTAAAGGATAAGGGGGCATAAAATTGTGAAGGCCTTTTCCAAATCACATGTCAAAGAACTATGAGCTAAATTACAAATTTTATGCCTTCATCGGTTATGAAATATTTGTGTTTTCTTATACAAATAAGAAACACTAGCTGCTCTGATAGAAACCATGCTTTTAAAATAAAATACTGAAAATAAAGCATTCTTCTAGTTTTAAAATTACATGAAAGTATTTTTTTCTCTATAGGTATTTGTATCTAATTTTTAAAATTGTAACAATAATAGTTTGAGTATTTTTCTATACGTGATGAATATGAGAACGTATCCACCCCCTTCTCCATGGGGGATACGTTCCAAGACCCCCAGTGGATGCCTGAAACTGGTCAGTACCGAACTCTGTACATATTGTTTTTTTTTCTGTACGTACATACCTGCGATAAAGTTTAATTTAGTAAGAGATTAGGCACAGTAAGAGATTAACAGCAATAACTCATAATAAAATAGAACAGCCATAACAGTACACTGTAATAACAGTTAAGCGAATGTGGTCTTTCAAAATATCTTATTGTCCTTCTTGTGATGATGTGAGATCTAAAATGCCTGTGTGATGCAATGAAGGGGGTGAAGGATGTAGGTGTTGTGAAGCAGCCTAGGCTACTACTGACCTTCTGATGATCTGTCCGGAGGATCATCTGCTCTGGACCTCGGTTGACGGTGGGAAACTAAGCTGTGGAAAGTGAGACTGTGGATAAGAGAGAGACTGCTTTTTTTTTTTTTTTTTTTTTTTTTGAGAGGCAGAGAGAGACAGAATGTGAGTCAGGGAGGGGCAGAGAGAGAGGGAGACACAGAATCCGAAGCAGGCTCCAGGCTCTGAGCTGTCAGCACAGAGCCAGATGCGGGGCTCGAGCTCACGGACCACTAGATCGTGACCTGAGCTGAAGTCAGACACTTAACCATCTGAGCCACCCAGGTGCCCTTAGACTTCTTTATATATAATAAGTTTTCATGTAATTTTTGACATGTTTTTTTAAAAAAATCCCAATAAAACTTATATATGATAGATTAACCATCAGTGATTTATTATGTGTTATGTGTAGAAAAAGTAATAGGAATTGATTTTTTTGTGCATTACAGCTTATTTTATTTTTCTTTTTTTAAATTTTTTTTTCAACGTTTTTTATTTATTTTTGGGACAGAGAGAGACAGACAGAGCATGAACGGGGGAGGGGCAGAGAGAGGGAGACACAGAATCGGAAACAGGCTCCAGGCTCCGAGCCATCAGCCCAGAGCCCGACGCGGGGCTCGAACTCACGGACCGCGAGATCGTGACCTGGCTGAAGTCGGACGCTTAACCGACTGCGCCACCCAGGCGCCCCGATTACAGCTTATTTTAAATAGCAGTAATGAAATGTATTTCAATCAAAATTTAAAATACTTTTTATAATTTTAATAAGTCTAATTTTAAATAAAATTTAAGATTTTCAGGCCATGTATTGTTTGGAGATGTAAGTAGAGTGATACTAAGAACCAGAGCTCCTAGCTTTTAAGCACACTATCATTCATTTATTTTAATACGCTTTTATATGTATTAAACCTTTAAACCTTATCCTGATCTCTATGTATATACCTATTTCTATAGATATTTTTTTTTCATGAAGAAACCTAATATTTTTTAAATGGCCTAATTTTTGCATTCTTGCTTTTTATCTTGCTTTATTATATTTTGATGTCTAGTGTATTGAGTCTTCAGTTTTAAAAAAATTCTTAACATTTATTTATTTATTTTGAGAGAGAGAGAGAGAACGTGAGCAGGGGAATGGCAGAGAGAGAGGGGGACAGAGGATCTGAAGCAGGCTCTGTGCTGAGAGCAGAGAGCCCAATGTGGGGCTTGAACCCAAGAACTGCGAGATGATGTCCTGAGCTGAAGTCAAGACACTTAACTGACTGAGCCACCCAGGCACCCCAAGTCTCCAGTGTTTAAATTAATATACTTCTAGGTTACTATACTATGGAAATGTGACTTCTGTTGTTTTATTCAGAAGTCAAATATGCCATAGTTAATTACATTAAAATACTACTTTGTAATGACTTTATTCCCTGCATCTTTTTTTTTTTTTTTTTTTTTTTTTTTGTCTTTTCCTTTAGTGTAACTTAAGAGTACTTAAAGAGGCATTTTCTTTCAGAAAGAGATAAAACCACCACTCTCAGAAACTCTACCTTTTTGGTACCTATTTCTTTTTCTTTTTTGGCATTTCAAGTAATCAAATCTACCTGAGTGTTTTGAATCTGAAACTGACAGAAAGAGTAATGCAGACCCTTTGACTTTGGAATGTGCTTCCAAAGTTATTTTTATAAAGCCTTTTGAAAGTCAGACTTTTTCTACATGGAACTTAAACAGAAAACTAAGTGTGTTGGAAAGAGTATCTTGGGCATGGGACAAAATCAGCTCCCTCCCCCCCCCCCGCCCCCATCCAGAGATGAGGTAGCATGTGACAGCCAGGTGTCTTGATTATTGGCTTCCCCTCTGTGACAGCAAGTTAAGGTAGCTACAGCTCCCTGAATTTAATAGAAACTGACAACAGAGAGTTGACACAGACAGAGATCACGTGCCTGCTTTCAGGAGTCCAAGTACTTAAGGGCTATTTTCTCTTTTGTAAGCTAGGAAGTGGGGTTTTTTTGTTTTGTTTTGTGTTTTGTTTTGTTTTTTTATACAGTGGGAAAGTCAGTTCTCCAAGTTGATTTTGCCAAAGCTTTATAAGAAGGGGTGGGGGTAGGGATACAACCCATACATTTTATTCTTAAAACAGTCAGCTTGGAGCAAAACCTTTTCCAGGAACTATCTCATATATTAAAACAAACAAAGTAACCACACACACACACACACACACATTTCCTCTGTCCTTTATCGGGCTGCATATTTCCAGTTAATAGCTTCTACTTACAAGTCTTATGACTGGTAAATTCTATATAACTTCTTTCTGAAAGACTAGAGGAGCCCACTTTCTTTTGAAATAGCTCTTTATAGAACTTTGTGGTTAGATAATTGTTTTTAAGTTCTTTTTTTTTCCTCCTAAGGAAGAACGGGCAATAATAAATTACTCATGGACAAAATCCATGAGCTTTATGTAATCTTTTGAGGTACTCTACAAATTTCAAGGGTTAACACTTGGAATAGGGTATTTCTCTCAATACAAGGATGTTTTGTTATATTGCCTTGCCTCTTTATTAATAAAGAGAAACTGTTGAGGATTTGTATTCGCAGTTTTACTTTTGGTTTGTGGGTAATATAATGCCATGGAGATGGGATCCTTTGAAATGAGAGCCAGTATCAAGAGGTAGACTAATCTGTGTTAAAATCTTACAAGAACTTTGGTTAATTACTTAATATATTCAAGCCTCATTTTATCCGAAGTGTCAATTAGGATAATCACGCTTACGTTCAGGGTTGTGGTAAGAATTAATGCGTTATATACAGAGCACCTCATAAGGTAAACACCCATCAGCAATAGTAGGAGTTACCACTGTGATGTTCCAGGTGAAAGTAATGTTCCTGGTCATTTTGCTAGAACTTTCTCTCCCTTCTTTTCAGGAAAGACTTAGCTGAATATCAGAAAAATTGTGAAGATCTTAAAGAGCGACTGAAGCATAAAGAGTCTCTCCTCGCTGCGAATACTTCTAACTGGGTTGGTGGCCTGTGTTTGAAATGTGCTCAGCACGAAGCTGTTCTTTCCCAAACCCATAATAATGTTCACGTACAGACCATTGAAAGACTGACTAAGTAAGTGTGCTTCTCCACATGGAGAATTGCATCTTTAAAGGAGCGCTGTGTCCCTTTATCCCTGTGCTGTCTCATATGCGATTGACCCTGAGCTTCGAGTGAAATGGACTGGAAACGGTCCCTTCATCAGAGCTTTCTGGAAGACAGAATAGCTGGGTTCTGCCAGGGTCGTGCGATCAGGTCATTTCGGACGAGTGGTCTTACCTCTGTAGGCTTCAGCCTCATCTCGAAGTAAGAGAATGGACGTAAGGAATCTTTACAATTCCCTGCATGTCTGTGAGTCTATAACTGCAAATCCAGCACTACTTTTAACAAAACTGAGTTTGGAGGCTCTCTTTTGATGTTGTCAAGTCCTGGACTTCCGTGCTGTAGTGTAGGTAGAGTGAGTTCTTATCACGTCTTTGTCTCGTGCCTGCAGTGAAGAGTATTACCAGTGCATTGGAAGAAGGACTCCCTATGTCCCAGTATCAATATTTGAAGATCAACTAAGGACAAGTTACAAATGACCTTTCATGTAGTCCATCTAGGCTGAAATATGACAGTTCTCTGTGCATATCCTTTTTGTCCTATTTTCACTGTTCCAGGGAGGTGTTTTCCTGTGGAAAGGTTATCCTGTGCAGTTGAGAATTTTTTTTTTTTTTTTTTTTTTTTTATTTTTGGGACAGAGAGAGACAGAGCATGAACGGGGGAGGGGCAGAGAGAGAGGGAGACACAGAATCGGAAACAGGCTCCAGGCTCCGAGCCATCGGCCCAGAGCCTGACGCGGGGCTCGAACTCACGGACCGCGAGATCGTGACCTGGCTGAAGTCGGACGCTTAACCGACTGCGCCACCCAGGCGCCCCGAGAATTTTTATCTACGATACTGTCCAGTGGTGTTGGTTCTTATTCCCTGTGCTCAAGGTCACCCCTGTCTGTTTGGACTCATTTAAATAGCTCAAACAGCACCACCTCTGAGAAGTATTCTCTGGCCAACCTCATCCCACCTGGTCTTCAATTGATTTAGGCTCCTGTCTTCCATGATTTTATAATATGTTGGAGGCAGCACGTGTGATCTGTTTTTGTCTGTATGCCTGGCGTCTAGCAGAGGACCTGGCCTGTGGTAGACGCTCCATGAGTGTCTGCTGCTCGCAGGACCAGGCATTTTGGCCTTTACTGCTTAACAGTCAGAGATCCTACTGTTGGAACTGGTGTGGAGAACGGAAAGACTTGTTCATTAAAGTCAGACCAGTTTTACTCTATGTTTTGACCTTTGGACAAATTACTTCTCTGCATCTGGTTTGGGGGTTTTACGGGGACGCTTAGCCTTGGGGCCAGAGCACTAGCTTTTGAGTCAGACTGGCTGCTGAGACTTAGACTCTATTCTACCACTAACTACCTGTGTAACCTCACGAAAATTACTGAACCTCTCATGCCTCAATTTCCCCATTTTTAAAATGGAGATAAAAGTACGTAATGGAGTTATTTTGAGGTTTCATTAAAAGAATACCATACACTGCTTAAGACAGTTCCTACCAGTGATGTGAATAATTCAGAAAACAACAAAAACACACAAAAACCCAGTTTTTTTATTATTTGGCAGGCCAGATAATAAATGCTCCATAAATTTTAAAACTCCTCTGTACCTCTCCTGTTCCAAAAGAATCAAAATGCCATGGTTCCCACATGTGATTAACCTGTTGGTTTTTGTATAAAAACTGAATTTCTCTAGTATGGACTGACTGATACGTTTTACGATCTCAGCTGATGGTTCTGCTTTTTGTTATATTATATTATTAAATATATTGTTAAGTTATTCTTATAGATTTCACATAACTATGAAATTTATTAAATATATATTAAATATATTTTCAGATACAACTACCATGTGGTACACATTTATATATGTCAAGGACTCTGCCAGGCTGTTTAAAAACATAATCTTTTTTAATCTTAGTAAAGCATTCGTGAGGTAAATATTATTAGCTCCATTTTGTGGCTAGGGAAACTGAGACTCAGATAAGTTAAAATTTTTCCTGTTTACTTTTGAAAAAAAGAGACTTGTTTCACAAAAACAAATTCAAGATGGTTTAAAGACCCAGATCTAATTCAGACTATAAAAACATTAAAAGAAAATGTAGAAAATTATTTTCATGGCATTCAGCTAAAGCCCTGTGCATGGTATGGAAAATGAATGGCATAAAGGAAAAAGGTTATACATTTAACTTCATTTAAAAAAAGCGTTTTCCTTTTAAACGTTTATTTATTTTTGAGAGAGAGTGTGTGCATGCGTGCGATCATGTGGGGGAGGGGAAGAGAGAGAGGAGGACAGAGGATCTGAAATAGGCTCCGTGCTGACAGCAAAGAACCCAACACGAGCCATGAGATCATGACCTGAGCCAAAGTCAGATGCTTAACCGACTGAGCCACCCAGGCACCCCCAAAAGAAACTTTTTATGATACAATAATACAAATTAAAAGACTGGGGAAAATATTTGCATGTTACATAACAAACAGTTGGTATAATGTGTAAAGAACATCCTTTGAAACAAACACAGAGGACAAACTACCCAGTGGCAAAGGGGATAAAGAATAGGAATTGGTGAGCAATGAAAGAGGAAACTGTCAACGTAGGAGAAGGTATTCACTCTGCTTTCATTCAGGGAAAGACAGATTCTTTTTCAAAACCAACCCATCAAATTGGTGAAAATTAAGGAGATTGATAGTGACAGGTACTGGTGAGGCTATGAGTGAGTGATATTTAAGTTGTGTCTTACGTATTTCAACATCACCCCCAAGGAATATGGATATGCAAAATGGAGTCGTTTCAGGGAATGCTTTTACAGCGTTATTTGTAACAGTGTTGTGATATTGTGATATGATCAGAAATACATATTTTGGTCTTCATCTCTAGTTCCTGGCATATAGCTCCCAAAATCCTTATAATTTCTTGGGGTGCCTGGTTGGCTCAGTCGGTTGAGCGTCCAACTTCAGCTCAGGTCATGATCTCGCCGTCCGTGGGTTTGAGCCCCACATCAGGCTCTGTGCTGACAGCTCAGAGCCTATAGCCTGCTTTGGATTCTGTGTTTCCCCCTCTTTCTACCCCTCCCTGGCTCATGCTCTGTATCTCTCTCTCTCTCTCTCTCTCAAAAATAAATAAACACTAAAAAAAAATTAAAAAAAAAAATCCTTGTAATTTCCTAAAATGGTAAGAACAGAAGGAACATCCTTTGTTTGGATTTTGTCCCTTGCTCCTGAAATAGCTGTGGAACATAAAGGTGAAAGGAACATCTTTTGTTTTTCTTAATAAGCTTCTTTCAACCACACCTGGGTATATGTTAATAAGATGACTTCTGGAACCCCAGTACGGACGGGTGTGCCGCTTGCCAGGGGAAGCATCCTGGTGAGTAGAGATTACTCCCCAATCTCTGGGAAATGGGCAGGGACTAGAGATTGAGTTCAATCACCAATGAGTAATGTTTTTATCAATCCTATAGAACCCCCTATAGAACCTATAGAACCCCATGAAAACCCTAAACCATGGGATTTGGAGGGCTTCCGGGTTGGGGACCAAGGTGCTGGGAGGGTGGCATGCCCAGAGCGAGCACGGCAGCCCCACGCCCCTTCCCACATACCTTGCCCTGTGCATCCCTTCTATTTATTTACCTGTTAGTGAATTGTATCCTTTATAATGAATGGGAAAGAGTAAGTAAAGCACTTTCCTGAGTTCTGTGAGCTGTCATAGCAAATTATCAAAGCTGAGGAAGGGGTCAGGAGAACGCGTGATTTACGGCCAGTTGTTCAGAAGTACAGGTGACAAGACGGGACTTGAAAGTGGCACCCAAAGCCAGCAGACAGTCTTGTGGGGCTGAGCCTTGCCCTGTGGGGTCTGTGCTGACTCCAGGAAATTAATGTCCCCACTGAGCATCAGGGTCAGTGTCAGTATCTGACACCCCCACACGAGGTGTCAGAAGTGTTGTGAGTATAGAAACTACAGAAGAAACCAAAAGTGTTTCTTTTGGATGTAAACAACTAAATATCCTTCAGAGATTTGCATCTATTATGTTATGCACAGTAAAAGAAAAAAAGAATGAAATAGATCTAGATGTACTAATGTGGGACTAAGCTCCACAATAGATTTTTGAAGGAAAAACATAACACACATGCGATACACATGTGATACATGAAAAAGACACATGTGATACAAAACTATTTGTATTTTTATTTTTGTAAAAGTCCATACACAACCATACAGTATATTTTCTCCAGGTTCATACATACACATAGAAAAAGGCTTAAAAGGATAAACACTCAGTACTTAACAGTGATGACCACTGGAGAGGTGGAAGAAGGCACTGAAATTGAAAGTATGTGTCAAATGGGTCTTTAACCACATTGGTAATGAATTTTTCAGGGAGAATGTAATGAAAAAATTAACTTAAAAAGGGCAAAAAGCATATTCAAAGTCACACAGATGAAGAGAGGCAGAGTTTAAGTAGTCAAGCACAACCAAACCAAAAATTAAAGGCAGGGTTTCTTTCCCTATTGCCTTTCATATTACCCTTGTAGGTCATGAGAAAAGTATTTTAAGAGGAAGCTACAATGTTTACATTGATTTCAAGACTGGCAGTCATTTAGAAATTAGATTCTTAGTTCTGTATTCCTTTGTCTCTATCCTAAATTTCAGCTCTTAGCCTTTTAAAATAAATGTCAGCCTTCTCCGTTCAATTTTCTGCTTTGTCAGCACATCATTGGCTCCTGTTCTACTTTAATAACAGAGTGCAGTGGAAGGCCCCTGCTTTTATTGTCAATGAAACCTTTGTCTAGAGGAGTCCTTTGGCTGAAGCTGGTGTTCCACTTCTTTCAATGTGTTAATGCAGAATGCTGAATATTGAGTGTTATGCTCACTTGGAGGAGGGACCAGCCCTCTTTAGGTCTGGATTTCTAGTTTCATGCATAATTAGAAGGTTGAACCCTCAGTGAGCTGTATCATAGAATTCCCTGCATGACTCCAGGATGGAATTAAAAAACAAAAAAAAACACAACAAAACTTGTATCCCCAAATATGACAAATCAAGACTTCCCTCCTGGCCTCTACTTGAAATGTGGCATTGTGACACCAGCTGTCAGTTCCTTTGTTGATCTGTGAGCACGGAATGTATTGGGTATATGACACAGGACTGACTTGAGCCCAGGAAATGAACAGGATCAGCCATGACTTGGAGACCAGACCACCAGTTTGTTTGTGGAGTTTTGTTAGGGCCGTGAGGACTTTTTTGGAGAGTATACTTAACAACTGTTGATGACACTGGATACACTTAAAAGTTGATCTGAAGTCTTTGTAGTGTTTCTGAACTTCTGCCTTTCGCTCAGGCCTCATTATGCCTTGAGGTCAGTAAGAGGGAAAGTAACCCCTCCTTTTCGCTTAATGATCAAAACGGCTTCGAATGATAATCAAGATGGAATTGCTTTATATTAAATTCTTTTCTGTAGTTAATAGTGCCTTGGAGAAGTTTCAGCGTACTGCTCAGAAAGGAGAAGTAATTACTACTGTACTATCCTGGGACTTTAGTCCAGCTTGTGATTTTTCGAGTGGGTCTTGGCACAGTCGTGTATAGTTGGCTTTGAGAGACCGTGGCAGGAACTTCCCAGAAATGAGGAACAAGGAGATGTTGTAGTCAGCCTTCTAGACCTTCTTTTAAAAAACAGGGATAATACTGACTAATGATGCTTAATGATGCTTGAAACTGGTACTCACTGTGGAATAACCGAGGAACTAAAGGCATTTCGTACGCACTTTATATTTCAAGAGGAAGCTCATGCCTATATAGCAGACTGTCTCTTTACCTTATTTTAAGGTTTTTTTTTTTTTAATGCTTATTTATTTATTTTTTTTTTTTATTTTTTTATTTTTGGGACAGAGAGAGACAGAGCATGAACGGGGGAGGGGCACAGAGAGAGGGAGACACAGAATCGGAAACAGGCTCCAGGCTCCGAGCCATCAGCCCAGAGCCCCGACGCGGGGCTCGAACTCACGGACCGCGAGATCGTGACCTGGCTGAAGTCGGACGCTCAACCGACTGCGCCACCCAGGCGCCCCAAATGCTTATTTATTTTTGAGAGAGAGAGTGAGCGTGCACAAGTTGGGGGGGGGGTGGCAGAGAGGGGGGAGACACAGAATCCGAAGCGGGCTCCAGGCTCCGAGCTGTCAGCACAGAGCCCATCGCGGGGCTCGAACTCACGGACGGACCGTGAGATGGTGACCTGAGCTGAAGTCGGACGCTTAACCGACTGAGCCACCCAGGCACCCCCATTTCTTTTTTTTTAAACCCAGTTTGATATAGTGTCTACTTTTTAAGTATAGGGCTCAGTTCATTGACATTTAAAATAATGAAAATAGGACGAGACTTGAGCCCACCATCTTGCTCTTTATTTTCTAGTTATCCTGTGTTTTTTCTTTCCCTGTCCTTTCTTTCCCGTCATCTTTTCATTCAATTACTTGTTACAATTTCAAAATTAAACTTAAAAAAAATTTTTTTTAATGTTTATTTATTTTTGAGACAGAGAGAGACAGAGCATGAGCAGGGGAGGGGCAGAGAGAGGGAGACACAGAATCCGAAGCGGGCTCCAGGCTCCGAGCTGTCAGCACAGAGCCCATCGCGGGGCTCGAACTCACGGACCGTGAGATGGTGACCTGAGCCGAAGTCGGACGCTTAACTGACTGAGCCACCCAGGCGCCCCTCTTTTCCTTATTTTAAACATTTGACCATGATTATTCAGGGACTCCCTCGGTTCTCATTGCTCTCACTGTTGCTCTGCATTCCTTAAACACCCCATGCACATCTTGTTAGTTGGTTGGTCCGAGAACTCACACCCAGGCTCCTTGCCTCATCTTCTGCTTTAGTTGCTCTCTCAGCAGCATTGAGGCCGTACTGCTTGCTTTGCTTCAGAAAACTCCTTGATAACGTACATGGTGTTGGTTAAGCACTCACAGAACTCTGGCCTTGGGAGATGGTGATATGGAGAGCTGCCATCGCACGTTCACACTCATAGGCCATGTGTGTTTATACAGCTTCCCACTGGGAGAGACGCACTCAGGCCTGGCTCTGGGCTGGGCCTGCGGACTGGGAGCTCTGGACAGGCCTGCAGCTGCCTGTGTAGCTATCCTGGGTGCTGGGATTGGCTGCTCCCGAGGGCCAGGTCATGAGGAGTGGAGTGGGGCTGATAAAGGGGAGCTAAATCAAGAAGGTGACATAGGAACGGGACCGGAAGCAAGGCATGGTGTTGAAGACAGGGCTGACATGCCCAGAGCTGGGTTCATTCCGAGTGCTTGCTGTTGAGATGTGGGCTGGCTGAGTTGAGACGAGGCAAAACAGAAAATGCAGCGACTGAGTGGATAATTGCAGATTACCCAAGTGGCTTCCTGTACTGGTGCAGTTTAGGCATCTCTCTCTCCTGATGAAGCTCAGCTTCCCAGTGGTCTGAAGGCCACCTGGAAGCATGTGGTACATTTCTCTGACAGAACATTGGAGTGTGCCCATCCGGTGGCTCCACAGGTTTTCAGTACAATCATTTTATGGGCTCACTGTTGAATGATGAGCTTAACAAGACATCAGTGTTTGGGGCTGTTTCTCTTTGATGATTGTCTGTGGTCTGAAGCTGGTGAGCTGATAGTCTGAAAAATTTTTTGAACCAGAGCAACAAAACTCCTTAGTTTCCAATTCTAAGTAGCCTAGTGACTTTTTAAATTTAGATCATGCAATACTGGAACTGGGAGGAGTTTTACTTTACCTCTTTGATGCCCTCCTGTGGCAGGATCACTACTCACCCACTTGGTCTTTGTCCTCTGTTACACTGAATATCTACTATCTGGCAGACTCCTCTTACCAAGAGGACACACACTGAAAAGAGATTAAACATATTAAGCATTAAGTCTCCTATAAGAAGCAAATTTGTTGGATTTTGATCCTGTTGTGATCTGTCAGCATACTATAAACACTGAGCTTTTCTGTTAATTCTTTTTAGTTGGAACTTTGGCTTCAATGATGCCACGGTGCCAGGAACAGATCAGAGCATCACTGAATAGTAACTTGGGTCTCTTAGTCGGTCGTACAACCTTAAGAAAGGTGACTATATGATGCGCGTTTTGACTTGCTGCCCTTAAAGAGTAAATTTTTATCTTATTCTAGAATCGTAGGTTCTAGTTGGATTGCATACTTTTTCTTTTTCTTTTTCTTTTTCTTTTTCTTTTTCTTTTTCTTTCTTAAGTAGGCTTTACACCCAGCACAGAGCCCAACGTGGGACTTGAACTCACAACCTTGAGATCAAGGGTTGGACGCCCCACTGACTGAACCACCCCTGGACCGCATATTCTTTTTTTTTATTATTTAACTTTTTTAAAAGTTTATTTATTTATTTTGAGAAGTGGGGAGGGGCAGGGAGGAACAGGGAAGAGAGAGAATCCCAAGCAGGCTCTGCACTGTCAGTGCAGAGCCTGATGTGGTACTTGATCTCAGAACCATGAAATCATGACCCGAGCAGAAATCAAGAGTCAGGAGGCTTAACCCACTGAGCCACCCAGGCGCCCTGACTGCATATTTTTTTTTAATGCTTATTTATTTTTGAGAGAGACAGAGTGAGAGCAAGGGAGGGGCAGAGAGAGAGGGAGACAAAGGATCCGAAGCAGGCTCCAGGCTCTGAGCTGTCAGCACAGAGCCCAATGAGGGGCTCAAACCCACAAATCGGGAGATTACGACCTGAACTCAAATCAAGTGTCAGAAGCTTAACCAACTGAGCCACCCAGGAACTCTGACTGCATAGTCTTAATGAACCTAGTCCCCTTTCATGTTAGAGCTTTTTTGGTATGCAAATAGGCATACATTCACTTTTGCCTTCATATAATCTATTTTTTCCTTAACCAGAACAATTTAACCATGCTTTGACTCTTCTACTTTTTCACATAATCATTGTGTTGGTTAGATTTGACCAAAATAATGAACTCCATTTTCTTTCCCTTTAGAACAAAAGAATTAAAGACAAATTATTTTTCTCAATTTAAAACAAACCAGGAAATTCTAAATTGAAGATCGCTATGCTCCCATGAATTTTATATTTGCAGCAGTCCTTTTTTTTTAACAAAAAGATCATTTATGAAACTGCTAATAATTGTAACTTTGTTCAGTATTACATATTTCTTAAAATATGACTGCTTTCCAAATACCACAAATAGTTTAAATTATTTTGTCTTAAGAGATTTTTTTTTTTTACATGGAGTCATTGGTTAATTCTGAAAGCCACTCAAACTCAAAGACTATAATCTTTGAAATCATTGCTCCTTAAAGGTTGCTAAATTAAAAGAAAAAAAAATCAGAATTGGCTCTCTCCCAGTAGTTTGGAACTTGGCCCAAAAAAAAAAAAAAAAAAAAAAAAGGAAACTTCAAGCAGTTACTTTCACTGAATTTGAAACCATGGTTTAAACTTGAGCTCTCAAACAAAGCATGGAATAGCATACATAGCAGCCCAACTTAGAGTTCTTTGCTTTGTGTGTATAGAAATTTGCCCACCTCATTTTCTCTTTGGTCAGCTGGTCATTTTTATCCAGTGGATAAATTCCAAATATCCTAAAGTCTTATACGGGATTTATTTAACCCATGGGACTGGGCCTTTGCTATGTTACATGCCAAAGTGTTTTGGCATCTGGTTCCATCTGTCCCCAAGGACAGAGGGCTTCTGAGAATTGCTGACAAGGGTGTGGGACCAGGCAGTGGTCCAACCCAGCAGGATGGGATTTTGTTAAATCGTGAGCATTCTCTGTGGAACCAGACCCATTTGAGGGATTCAGCAGTACCACCCTTTGAAAGAAGAAATGGGTTCATAAGTAAGTGAAAGAATTTAATTGAAAGAGTAGGGCAGGGGCACCTGGTGGCTTAGTCAGTCAAGCGTCCGACTCTTGATTTCAGCTCAGGTCATCTCACAGTCATGAGATCGAGCCCTGTGTTGGGCTCTGCACTGAACGTGAAGCCTGCTTGAGATTCTCTCTCCCTCTCCTCCTGCCTCTCCCGCTCGTGGTCTCTCTGTTTCTCTCTCTGTCTCTCTCTCTCTCTCTCTCAAAGTAAAAAGAGAGAGAGAGAGAGAAAGGTCGAAAAGAGGATGGTGGAGAAAGACAAAAAGGAAAGGACCTATTTGTTCAGATAAATGCGTGGGGAGTCAGCAGTGTAGACAAGGCCTTAGCAGCCCCTGAACCTGTGTACAGCCCCCACCTTCTCTGTCTTATTCCTTTTTTTCCTCCCAGCCCCCAACCTTTTAATTTGTAGACTAACTTCCTCTTTTCTGGGCTTGAATCTGCAGCCCGCAGTGCGGTCATCCTCTCCACAATAGGTGGTTGTCCCTCCAGACGCAGTCCTGCCATGAAGGCTCAGCCTTTCTGGCCCCACTGCATGCACCTCGCCAGGGGAGGACAGAGGGCCTTTCTCCAGGGTGTGCTTTAGGACGTGCTAAGCCGGCCCACCCTGGCTCCTCTTCTACTGTGTGTTAATGCCTTTTTCTTCCTGACTCACGAATACATGATCGTGTGACCATTTCTTGTTTTGAATGTTCTTTTTGTGCTGACAGGGAAAGAGATGACTTAATGTCCGCACTAGTTTCCGTCAGGAGCATCTTGACAGACATGCAGGAAAGAGAAGCCGGCGCTTATGAGCAGGTGAAGCAAGCCGTGCAAGTGGCCGAGGAAGCCAATTTCGAGAAGACCAAGGCAAGTCTCAGAAGATCAAAATTAAGGCAGCCTGTCACTGCTCTTTTTTCTCCTCCAAGTATTCCTGTGGCTGTTCATCCTTAACTAAACTCTTTTTTTTGAAACATGCAAAGCAAAGACCAGTGTTTTAGTGTTGGCTTTGCTGAATTAAACAGATTTCCTGCTGGTAGAATTCTTAGTCCTCTGCAAATCCTCTTGTTATATCGCTGTTCAGAGAATAGAGAGCGACATGGCAAGGTACTTGGAGAGACTTGCATGCCTCACCTTTTCGTTTGCTGGTGATTTCACGTGCTGTGAAGATCTTAACTACATTTGTACACGTTCAAGTATGACTGCAGACAAATGTTTCTCCTCCATGCATGGGAGATTTTGAGAACATCCAAATATGCCACAGATAATGGATAATATATGTGTATGGAATAGCATCTTTAGCTATGAATGAGTCCGGACGCCTGGATGCTAAATCAAACACATTGAGTGATCGTGATAATGACAGTAATAGTTACCACTTCATGATCAGGCAGTGTCATAAGCACTTTGAATTATGGGAGGTTATCGTGGATTCCTTGCTCCGTCTGAGTCCACCGAAGTTGCCATGTATTTTCCCTAGCCATACCAGCCACACTTCGAGTAGCTACTGATTACTGTATTGGACGGTGTGGATATAGAACATTTCTGTGAAGCGTTCTGTTGGATAGCTTTGGTCTAAGCCATAGAGCAGCAGCAGTATTTTATTAAGGTATGGGCTCTTCAACTCTCTCTTTAGCTCCTCAGTCACTGCCTTATCCATTTGTCTCCATCCAGTTCATCCGTGACTCTTCCCAGACCACTGGCCCTCACTGCTTTCATTACTAATGCCCCTGTGCCTCTGAAAGTTCTATTCATTCAGACCAAGCTCCCTTATAAGCTTTGTCTTCTCAAACACTCCTAGTTCTTCACTTGTACTGAACTCTAGCTGTCCCTCGATGACACCGTGACCCTCCAACCCTCCGGTGAAGGCCCTTTGCCACTCCCATCGCCTCATCTGGCTGTGATGGAGGGATCAGCATCCTCTCCCTCCTTACTGCCGTTTCCAGGCCTTTGTTTTATCATCTACGTTAGTGGCCATTCCTCATTGAAATCATTGTTGTCTCTCCTCTCCCTGATTTTAATCAATATAAACTCTCAATCTTAGATGTCACTATTTGAGACTTATTTTAAAGAAAATCATCCATTTTATTACTTGGATTTATAAAATAGTTGTTGGCTATTTGATACTTTTTAAGAGCGTTAGCATCTGACCCTTTTCTCCCTTGTCTTTGTCTGTTCAGGCTGCTGTAACAGAACTTAAACAGCAAATATTTCTTTCTCACAGTTCTGGGGGCTGGTGAGCCCAAGATCAAGGCACCAGCAGATCTGGTATCTGGTGAGGGCTTGCTTCCTGGCTCATACGTGGCTGTCTTCTTATTGTGTCCTCATATGGCCAAGGGGGTGAGGGAGCTCTCTGGGGCCTCTTCTATAAGGGCACTAATCCTATTCATGAGGGATCCCTCCTAAGGATCTAATAACCTCCCGAAGGCCAAACATCCTTATACCATCGCATTGGGGGTTAGGTTTCAACACATAAATTTTGGAGGGGCACACACTTGGAGTCCATAGCATGCTCCACTGACCTCCTCGGATCATCCTGAAAGGTCTCTACATCCCTGTTGTTAATACACACAACACTGTAATCCCAGCACACTTTGGCTTGCTTACCTCTAGCGCCTTCCCTGTTCTGCAGTGACTGCCATGAGAACTGGTGTGTCCATGGGATCTCAAACTCTGCAATGCTCTCTCTGACCAGAGCCTCTCTCTGTCTCGTCATCCCCATTAAACCTACTCACTGTCCTCATTCCTGCTTCTCCTTCAGCTTCTTCTCACATCTTGTTTTAACTGTTGTCTCCAGGCTGGTCTTCTTTTCTTTCCATTTAAATATGAATTTTATGTCCCCAACTGAACTCATTACATTTGCTCCCCCCAAACTGCTGTGTTCTCTGTCCATTGAATGGCACTTTCATCCATTACCGTGCCCTGACCGGAAAGCTGGTTGGTCATCCCCCGCTTCTCGCCTGACTTCCAATCACTAAGTACACGTCTTAGTTTCTGAACTTCTCTTGAATTCCTTCCTCACTGTCCCCTCTCTTGTTCAGGACACCATCCTCTCTGGACTTATGAATTACGACATCCTCTTCCTTTGCCCTGTTCTCTGCACTGCGGCTACAAGTGATCTTTCTTTAAGGCAGATTTGACCCTGGGACTCTTTGACTTAAAATCTGTCCAGGATTGCCCACTGCCTCAGGACAGTCTCCAAACCCTTTCACAGACTTCCCGAGGTCTGTCATGTGCTTCCTTCCAGCCCTTCCATGTCACTTATTACTCTCCTCCAACAGACGTGGCCACTGTTAGCTTGCAAAGGCAGCTGAGTGTAGGGGTTGGACAAGGTCTTATTAGAGTTAGCAGACCTAGATTCAACTTTGGAGCCCCGCCATTCACCAGCTGCGTGACCTAGGACAACTTACTTAATTCCCCAGGCCACGGTTTTTCCTCATGTGTAACATGGAGATGATGTCTGACTTTGAGGATTGTTCATGAGGACTGCATGTAATTGACTGATTGATTTTAAAACTTAAGTTTTATTTATTTATTTTGAGAAAGAGAGAGAGAACCTGTGGGGAAGAGGCAGAGAGAGAGGGAGACAGGATCTAAAGCAGACTCTGCGCTGACAGCGGTGAGCCTGATGTGGGGCTCGAACTCACAAACCGTGAGATCATGACCTGAGCCGAAGTCGGACGCTTAACCCACTGAGCTGCCCAGGCACCCCCATTGAGGACTACATCTTAAAGTGGAAATCTGTTATCTTGTAGAAACTTGGACACACAGTATTTCCTCAGTAACTAGGTGATGGTGATGCCTCCTGATCCCCCTGTTTATGCCCTGCTTTTTAGCCCCTGGGCCTTTGCACATGTTGTACAAATTCTTCTTCACTTCCTACCTGGATATTTTCTCCCATCTTTCAGGTCTGCTACTCCAGAATATCTCTGGGGGCACCTGGGTGGCTCAGTTGGTTAAGCATCCAACTTCGGCTCAGGTCATGATCTCACAATTCGTGAGTTTGAGCCCCACCTTTGGTGAGCTAAAGCCCCGCTTCTGGTGAGCCCCACTTTTCTCTCTCTCTCTCTCTCTCTCTCTCTCTCTCTCTCTCTCTCTCTGCCTGCAGTGGGATTCTCTCTCTCTCTCTCTCTGCCCCTCACTCACTTGCACCCTCTCTCTTTAAGAAAAAAAAGAAAAGAAAATCTCTGTTCTCCCGTGCCTAGATTTGATGTACCTCTTATGTGTCTGTAGAGCAGGGTTTCTCCACCTTGGCATTATTGACATTGTGGACTTTAACATAATTCTTTGTTGTACAGGCTATCCTGCCCGCATGCCATAGGATATCTAGCAGCAACCCTTGCCTCTGTTCACTGGATGCCAACAGCATACCTCCTGTTCCCCAAGTTCTGACAACCAAGGATATCTCCATACATTGCTACAGCTTCCCAGAGTGTGTGTGCGTGTGTGTATGCATGCGGAATCGCCTCCAGCTAAGAACAACTCTCATTACAGCATTTATCAAAGCGTATTATTATTCCTTGTTTGTCTTTATCTTTCATTAAGCTTTAAAATTTCTGCCAGGAACGAACTTACCCATCTCGATCACTATGAAATCTTTAGTACCTTGCATAGTGCTTGGCCCCTGATGGTACCCAGCATCCACTCACTAAGGAAATTGCAACCTGTTTTCACTAACAGTCTAGAATTCTCTTATTCTTATCTTTCCGGTTTACCCACTTTGCCGGTGCCAAGCGAAAGCCCGATCGCACTTTTTTTTTTTTTTTTTTTTTTTTTTTTATTGCTACTTTCAGCCTGTCAAGCATTGCTGAAGAAAGCCACAGAATGAATTCCATGGGAGAGTGGTACCGGTCACCTTTGGTTGTTTAGAAGTACTGTTTAGCAATTCTTTCCTTTGTAGTTGACCGCCTTCAGTACTCAAGGCAGGAATTTCACTTCCCACGCTTCCCCAGCTCCGCTGTTAGCTCATCACTCCATGGCCAACCTATGTCACTGACATCACAACCAACTGACAAGAGCCCCTTCACCACCTTTTCATCCCTCAAACATGTCTTCTGCTCATTTTTTCTTGCTCATCTGGCCCTCTTACTTCCCAAGATGGATCTCTTTCTCTAAGTTCTTGAAGCCTCCTGCTTGGAGGATTTCAGGGAGTCTGAGCCATTAGTCACCACATCTTGTATCTTCTGTCCCTCCCTCTCCTCTGTTTCCCCTGTCATCCTGTCTACAGCTGTTATTCTTGTTTAAACAAACAAGAGGCAGCCTTCCCTTGATCAGCTTCCACATAATTGCCTACCTTCCCACCTCCATTTTACTGGCGGACCTTTCAAAACAGGCGTTCACCTTCGAAGCTCTCTGTTCCCTTCTGAACACACTGCAGTCAGGCGTTCAACAAAATGTAGTCTGATTTCATGCTACTGAATTGCTCACTCAGTGGTCACCACTCATTTCCTGATTACTAAACCCGGTGACCTCATCTCTGTCTTCATTCGACTCCAGCTCTGCCGTCTAGGAAGCCATTGGCTGGCCTGTTATAACACGTCCTCTTTTCCCCTTGATTTATCTGATATTTACTCCTGTGGGAGTCATCCTCTTTGTATGCTTTTTCTTCTCCTCTCCATCTCTTTTCTCTTATTTTCCACAAGCCTTCAACACCGACATTCCTCAGTCAGGAGTTCCTTCCACCCGTGTCATCCTAATTGCCAAGAATTTGTCTCTCCAAAATCCTCCCTTCATTGGAACACCCCCACCCTGTGCCTTCAGCTGTACCAGCCCTCCTGAGCACCACACCCCCGTTTCTTGCTGCTCCTAGACCCCTGTATATGGGTGATATTCCATTAGCATCTGAAAATCTGCACAAATTATTGTTCCTCTCTATTTTCCTGTCCACCACTCCTTTTCCTTCTACCATTTTCTGTATTCTCCTCGGATACTGGCTCCCTCATCTTACCAACAGCCCTGGCTCACAGCCTCTAAAATATCTTGGCTTCTCCCCATCCCTCGCTCTCAACATCCAATCAGTTGCCAAGCTCTCGGTTTTTTGAGTCTTTTCCTAAGCTATGCCCACCCTTTCCTTCCTGGCTCAAGTCCTAACATACTGTTACGCAACCTATGTAGATGATTGCATTAGCTTTCTACTGGTCTTGCTCAGGCCTCTTCCAGTTCCAGTATATCTTTCCCACTGTTGCCAGTCCTCCTCAGTTGTAACGCTCCCTGTTCTGGGAGCTCCCTTCTTGCAGTACAATAAAAGCATGACCTGCCAGATCTTTTACAATATGTCCCCCCACCCCCTGCTATTTTTCACTATACTCTTTCATATGACCTGTGCTGTTTCCTGAATGTGACCTACAGTTTTCCTGAATGTGACTTACAAGGTCAGGAATGTGACCTTCCTGAATGTGACCATGAATTTGCTTATGCTACACTTTACAGCACTGTATTGATCTATCTATTCAACCTGTGAGGCTCAACTCAGGTGGCAGTCTTCCCCAAAGTTTTCCCCAGCCCCTTCTTGTTTGAATTAATCTCTTCCTCCTCCATATTTGACTGAGCTGTATAGAATTTTGGTAGCTGTTTACATAGCTCTCACCACCAAAAGACCTTAAAAGTCAGGTCTGTGACATCTATCACTATATCCTTCACATGTTCATTGCACAATGTTTGTTGAATTGAATTAAAGTCAATTGTTAGCTTTAACTATGAATATGAATTTTGTAATTAGTGCTTTTAAAAATTTAACAGTTAAGAACAAAAGAAGCTATTGTGTATTGGGAATCCAAGGCATTTTTCATTCAATTAGTAAGTAGTGCAGAACCGATTTCTAAGCATCATTGAATTAGTAATAATGCAGGGACTGATTTCCAAGCAGTTTACAAAATACAATGCAGATCTACTAGTTTTTATCTCTCAGGGATGTTACAACATATTAGGGATTTTGCTTCGTGAGAGTAAAGAGTAAAATGCCATACATATTTTAATTTTAAAAACAACTACTTGATTGTTGAGCCCCTCTTCTATCTAGTTCCTTGACTGTTGTTGCCATCTAGTGTTCCATTTTGCATATTGCATTCTAAGTAAGTACATGGAATTATTTTATGTTATATATTTACATTGACAATGGCAGTGAAAACCTAAGGATTTTATAAGAAAATAAATCTATAACACGAGAAAGTTGTAATGCCATGCGTAGATTCAGCTGTGGAATCGCTCTATTCTACCACTTTTTTTTTTTTTAATTTTTTTTTTACGTTTATTTATTTTTGAGACAGAGAGAGACAGAGCATGAACAGGGCAGGGGCAGAGAGAGAGGGAGACACAGAACTGGAAGCAGGCTCCAGGCTCTGAGCCATCAGCCCAGAGCCCAATGTGGGGCTCGAACTCACGGACCCTGAGATCGTGACCCAAGCCGAAGTCGGATGCTCAACCGACTGAGCCACCCAGGTGCCCCTCTACCACTTTTTTTTTTTTTTTTTTTTAACGTTTATTTATTTTTGAGACAGAGAGAGACAGAGCATGAACAGGGGAGGGTCAGAGAGAGAGGGAGACACAGAATCTGAAACGGGCTCTGGGCTCTGAGCTGTCAGCACAGAGCCCGATGCAGGGCTCGAACTCACAGACCGTGAGATCATGACCTGAGCCGAAGTCAGCTGCTTAACCAACTGAGCCACCCAGGCGCCCCTACCACTTTTTAAGTCTGTGATCTTGGGCAAGTTACTTAATGTCTCAAAGCTGCTTAGTTTCTTCAGCTGAGTGATAACAGCTATTTAAAATTCGGGGCACCTGGGGAGGCCCAGTCATTGAAGCCTCCAACTTCTGCTCAGGTCATCGTCTTGCGGTTCATGGGTTCGAGCCCCGCGTTGAGCTCTGTGCTGACAGCTCAGAGCCTGGAGCCTGCTTCAGATTCTCTGTCTTCCTTTCTCTGTGCCCCTCCCCTGCTCATACTCTGTCTCTCTCTCTCAAAATAAATAAACATTTAAAAAAAGAACTATTTAAAATTTAGCAAGAGTGTTAAATAAATTGACCCATCTAAGCTATTTAGCAAAGTATTTGGCACATAGTAAGTGACTAATAAATATTTTTGGTTTTCTTTGAAATTGCAAGTCTTTACAACCAGGGATAATTTTAAAATAGAGGAAAAAAAATAACCTCAAAAAATGAGGGTGGAAAAGCAGAAGTTTTGTAGTGATGCCTTGGTAAAGCTTCAAGATGAAGAGGTTAACCAGGCCTCAGACCTGCTTGCTTCTATTTGAAGAGAAATTGTTGCCTTTGGCATGAAGTTATCATGACCATCTCTATAAGGAGATAACCCTCCAAGGGAAGATTAAAAAAAAACAACAAAAATCCCAGGAGGTTGAATCAATGTCCCCCAACTTTTTTCCTTTCCAAATTATTATTTTTCTTACACTATAGTAGAGTCAGAAAGGTGAAAATTATAAACCTAAAGTAAAAAGATCAGAAAGCAATCGGCCATTTGACCACAAGCACAGGCAGAGAACATATGCTTCTTGATACGTAGATTATCTTCCACAAAACAAAAATCATAAACATCTTGAAAATGGGAGATAGAGACTGATAGGTTTCTAGTAGCAAGTTTATAAATTGAAAATCAATACTTTTCATTATTCATGAGTTAAATGCTTAAAACATGTTGACAATCATTTTTATTTTGTGGGTTGTAGTTCATCAAAATGAAAACATTGTCACAAGTTTTCACGTGAATTTTAAATTTAATTTTTTAAGTATGAATTCTGTTATTTCTAATAAGATCTTGAATTCTTGAATCATGAATTCTTTGATCATGAAGGTTTCTAGGAACCCAACTCTAACACTTGGGAAGGACTTTCATGTGTCCTAAAATAGATTTCCTATTTTGAAAAATTTAGTTGACGAGATATAAATTTGTTTTGGAAAATGTTTTGACCCCATTAAGACCCCATTTGGAAAATTTTTTGACCCCAAAAAACTTGTTGGTTTAATAAAACTAGAACTGGGCATATCAAGTCCAATAAATTATGTCTTAAAAAGGGTGTTAATGTGGCCAGCACAGAATAACCACAAATGAAAGAAATGTCCCAGAAGAGAAAAGGTTCCTTGAGGATTGAGTCTACTGGGTGGGGGAATAGTATAATTCAGCTCCTCAAGAGCCACAGCCATTTCCACCGAAAAGGGGCCGTGCTCAGGGACTTGAAGAATCCACCCTCTTGGGAGCGATGGCAGCTACAGGCCCCAAATCATCCTGGTCCCCTCTGGACATCTCTCAGTTAGTTGTCACTGACCATTTACTGACCTCACTTGTGAGAATTCAGTTATTATGCCTTTACCAGATGGTTAGACAAGCAGAATCAGGGAGGGATTCCGGAAACTAGGAGAGGGAGCCCTGGAACAAAACAGGGAAGCTTTAATGGATAGAGTGTATAAACACTTGTTTAGTTCTCTGTGATCTATCTAGTGTGTGAGGTCCGTGGTAAGAGAGATGCCTCTAGAAAGATTAAATCACTTTTCTAAGTACAAGTGTTACTGATCCTTAATTTCTTCATTGTGACCAGGCATAGATATGAAAATCAAGACAAATAAAAGTATGCCTTCACACTTCCTCATCATCACCTCTCCGTGGTGGCCAGTCCTAACCAGGAGAAGGCCATCCACAGAAACCGAGGCTTCAGCATTGCTTTTAAGTGATTTACAACTTCTTGCTTTGGACTTTGTGTTTATAACGTCTTTCCTTGGCTTAGGCCTCTTATCCCGTCAGAATCATTTACTGTTCCTTGTTCCTGAATGGACTGAACTTCTTGGAAGTGATTCTTTGGTTGCTGTTAACCTGATGTTTAGACCTTCAGCAGTCGTGTTCTGCTGTTCCGGTGCTTAATAATATTGACTCCTGAGTTGTTGTTCAATGAAAAAGCTTTATATACAACAGTCATTTTATTCTTTCATGCCAGTTGTATTCTATCTGCAAAAGTAATGAACATTTTTATTAGGTTCATAGAAAATCTTTTTCACAACAGCAATTGTGTTCTGAAGCACAGAAATCTCAAATTCATAATCTATCAAGCTCTAAGGGCTTAAATTATAGAAAAACTATGCTTTTTCACTTCTTTTAAAATCTAATGTAAAATTTTATTTTACAGGCATCCTCAACTAGAATTGGACTTGGGACCAAGTCCCTGGGAGAATCATTTTTCAGTTACTGTATATGCTTGTCAGTTAATCTGAGACAATTAAGTTTTACCCTCGTATTTTATAACTAGGAGTACAGCAACTTTCCAGAAGAGTTTGAAGGAAATTAGGATTTAATGCTTTCCAGATAAAGAGAAGAAAATTCACCTGTCATACCCTAGATTATTTATTGTTTATATTTATTGTAGCTTTCTCCAGAGGGAAGCAGAGCTACGCATAAAGCCTGTGGTGCTTACTGAGACAACAAATGTGACCCTATCCCACTTGTAACTTGACACATACTTACACAGTTTGTAGGTCATATGAGACTTGGGTTTCTTGGCTTCCCAATTTAGGGGAACGTAGCTGTAGAATGAGGTGGATATTGGATATTAGATAAGAGCCACTGGAATAAGACATCATAGAATGACTCAGATTTTCTGTCAAGCACCTTAGCTGTATAGGGGTTTTTTAAAATTGGGATTTTGAAGCTAGTTTATTGTTGGGTGTTACACATAAAGACACTGTGAATGTAGTCAAAAGGAAGTTAGAAAGTTTTTACTTCTAGAAATCCAGAGTGGGAAATTGAGACTAAGAACAATTATGGACTCGTAAAATACCAGCGGTGAAAGATGGTACTTCTTAGTTCATAAAACTAGGTAGTAAATGCTCTTTTGAGTCTTTCCTTGTCTAAACTTTTTATTATTACCTAATTTTTACTTTAGTTAATCAAGTTTCAGGAACCTCGATTATTTGATAATGTTAAGAATAATAGATGCCTGTATGTAATAAGCAACTCACCTCATTTTCAGTTTTGATCTGTTTAACCAGGAGCAAATGAAAAATCAGTTAAACTGGAGACTCACATATTTCATTCAGTATAAACATGATATATAATTGAAATATAATATGAGAATGCTTGAGTTTTCTGATGCCCTTTTCCAAATTTGGACTCATCTGTGGCCTTCATCGGGGTCCATTAATCTGAAGTCTTTTAGTTGCTTAGTTAATACGGCGTTAATTATGAAAATTGAAATACGTGAATAAATGTACCATTTGAACAGTATTTTAGATGTGTAATTGGTATTGACAAACGAGTATAAAATTGTTCTAATGGGCTTTACAGCGAGTTGTGATGATTTTAAGTAAAATCAAGGCTTAATTATCTCATTTTCCCCTCACATTTTCCAAACTCTAAGACCCCATTTCCCTCCATCTTACTTTGGCAGGCTTTAATCCAATGTGAACAGTTGAAGAACGAACTGGAGAGGCAGAAAGAGCGACTTGAAAAAGAACTCGCATCACAGCAAGAAAAAAGGGCCTTTGAGAAAGAGATGATGAAAAAGGACCTAACAAAAGAAAAGGAGGACCTGGGATCAAAGGTACCTGTGGATTCAGTTTGTTCCCTGCCCTGCAGCAGAAATGTTTGTGGTGATGTCACTGATGGTGCTATAGGCTACAATTTTTGAGTGAACTCTAAATTTTAAAAATCTTGTAAGTAGCCAATTGAGAGTTCAGAAACATTTTCCATTTTTCCAATGTATTTCTCGAGAAAAGTATATTCTCGGACCTCTCCAAATAAAACAGTCAATTGGATTCCATGCTGTGAAATTGTAAAATTTGCTTTGATCCCTCCATTCTGTTTGAGTCCCTGTCTCCTGTTTCTCAGAGGAAAGGAGGTGCTCTGTGGATATATCCAGATTTTATTTCAACCTGGGTGAAGTCAAGGAGCAGTGACTCCCCCACCTTATCCCCCACTCTCAAATTAGACTTGCAGAAGATAAAACACATGTAAGAAACCAAGTGGCCAAGGAAAAGTGATTATGTACACGGTACAAAGCAGGTGCCCGATGAATAATGAACATAACCGGATGGATGAATAGAAGGGAGAAGTGAAGGGCCAAAAGAACAGCTGGCCTGAAATGGGCAGTGTTTGGGAAACAGTAAGAAACTGGAAGAGAGAGGGGCACCTGGTTAAGGGTCTGACTCCTGATTTTGGCACAGGTCATGATCTCATGGTTTGTGAGGTCGAGCCCCACGTCCGGCTCTGCACTGACAACGCGGAGCCTGCCTGGTATCCTCTCTCTCCCTCTTTTCTGCCCCTCTCCTGTTCACTCACTCTCTCTCTCAAAATACATAAATAAACTTAAAAAAAAAAAAAAAAAAGGAACTGTAATACAGAGATAAGTGAAACCTAGCTTTCAAGTTGCTCTAACAGAGTAAAATTGAGCAAGATGTGGTCCATGAAATGACCAAAACAGTAGTTACATGTTGTTGTTGTGTTTACAGCGACTCGCAGCTTGTACCCTGAATGCTGTGCTATAACATTCTAGTGTGTGATAATGACCTTATTCAGCACGTGTCTCTCCTGAGTATCTGCTATGTGCAAGGCAATGTAATCCTGAGGATGCGTAAAGAGAAAAATCACCAACTCTGTCCAGTGAATTTGAAGTCTTACGGGTGCCTGAGGCATTTACTGTAAAATCCCTTGTCTTATCCTTTAAAAAAGCAAAAGTGTGCCTGTGGAAAGCCCACTATGTGTCAATCAAACTTTACCTTCTCTGGCCAGAATTGGTGATCTGAGCCTTGCGGATGGCACCAAGGTGTATCATGGCCTGAGTGTCCACGGTTCTCTTGCTGCTTTCCAGCAGTCCTGCCATGCACTCCTCTCTCCCATTCACTCAGCATGGGGCAACAGATAGTAACTGGAGGGCTTGGGGGTGTGGGTGTCCCAGGACCAGTGCAGTGCTGCTTACAGAGGAGGGAAGAGGAAGACACTAAACACACACTTCCATAAATGAGTTTTTTTTTTTTTTTTTTTTTTAAAGTTTTTTATTTATTTTTGGGACAGAGAGAGACAGAGCATGAACGGGGGAGGGGCAGAGAGAGAGGGAGACACAGAATCGGAAACAGGCTCCAGGCTCTGAGCCATCAGCCCAGAGCCTGACGCGGGGCTCGAACTCACGGACCGCGAGATCGTGACCTGGCTGAAGTCGGACGCTTAACCGACTGCGCCACCCAGGCGCCCCCATAAATGAGTTTTTAATTACCACTGTGATAAAGGCAAAAAAGTACAGTGTAGGGTACCGTGAGAAAATCTGACCTAGTCTAGGCAGCCATGGAAGACTTTCCTAAGAAAGAGATTTTCAAAATGAGACTCGACAGCGATGAGTAGTAGTCAGGTGAAGAGTTGAGGGGAAGAGTTTCAGACCCAGGGAAACAGCACCCCCCCAGACTCTGAAGCTAGCAAGCATATACTTTTTAGGAATTTAGAGAAGGCCCAGGTGACTGGGGCATAGGGCGTGGGGACAGTAGTGGGAGATGAGTTTGGAGCAGTATGCAGGGACCAAAGCAGGAATGACCTTAAAATCCATGTGAAAGATTTTAAGTTTTATCCCAAACCAAGTGGAAAACCATTGAACACCTTGAAATTGGGCAGCGTCATGCTGCCATTTCTATTTGAGAACTTCCATCTGTCAGTAAATTGGAAGAAGACTTGGAATAAATGCCTGGAGATCAGGTGGGAGGTAATTATCATAGTCCCGGTGGAAATGATGGTATCTTGGGCCCATTTTCAAAGACTATTTTTTTTTTGTTTATTTTTGAGGGGGGGCCAGGGGCAGAGAGAGAGAGAGAGGGAGGCACAGAATCTGAAGCAGGCTGCGGGTTCCGAGGTGTCAGCACAGAGCCCGACACGGGGCTCAAACTCCCAGATCGCGAGATCATGACCTGAACCGAAGTCGAACGCTCAACTGACTGAGCCACCTAGGCACCCCCAAAGACTCTTGTAAATCACTTTTATTCTCCTCAAATTCTCTACTATACCTCACTCCCCTCATTCTCAGCAGAGTCTTACTTACCTAACAAAGAAAACTGAAGCCAGTGAGTGGTAACCACTTCAATATTTATCTTCCCCTCACCTGTGCCTTAAAGTACAATTTCACCAGCATCCCAACACAACGTTGTCAGAATGGGAGAGGCCTTGCGCTCATTCTTTCCCCTTGCTCTCGGTCCCTTTCTCTCCCTCTACCTCAGGGAGCTTCCTCCTTCTCAGGAAAGTCCCCTCGAGTTTCTCTCACCCATTGAAAGAAACAATCTTTCTTCTAATCCAATGGTTCTCAATCTTGGAGCCACAGAAGTTCCAAAATCTCATGGTCCAGTCTGCGTCCCAAACCAATATGTGAAAATAACCGTGGGTAGGATTCAGGAGACTGGATCCAGGTGACTCCAGTGTGTATCCCAGGTTGGAAACCACCTCAGTAATTCCATGTGCCTCCTTACTCTTGCCCTTTATGGTCCAGTTTCTTGAGAGGTCTGTCTGTACATGCTGTCTTTATGCTCTCTGCTCTGATTACCTCTTCAGCTTCTGCTGCATTTCAGCTTCTGTGCCCACAGCCAGTGGAATTACCATTGCTATGTCCTCCTTGTGCTAATTTTAGGGAATATTTGTTAGTTCTTATTCTCTTTATTTTTTTTATTTAAAAATTTTTTTTCAGTGTTTGTTTATTTTTGAGAGAGAGAGAGAGACCACAAGAAGGGGAAGGGCAGAGAGAGAGGGAGACACAGAAACTGAAGCAGGCTCCAGGCTCCGAGCCATCAGCACAGAGCCTGATGCAGGGCTCGACCTCACGAACTATGACATCATGACCTGAGCTGAAGTTGGACGCCCAACCGACTGAGCCACCCAGGTGCCCCAGTTCTTATTCTCTTTAAAAGATTCTCTTTCCAGGGCACCTGGGTGGCCCAGTTGGTTAAGCCTCTGACTGCTGATCTCAGCTCAGGTCTTGATCTCAGAGTGGTGAGTTCAAGCCCCAAGTTGGTCTCTGTGCTGGGCATGAAGCTTACTTTTAGAAAATAAATAAATGGAAGGTTCTCTTTCCTTGATTTCTTTGGATTTCTTGATTTGGGAGGATGATAATGTGTGCCTTTCAGTTTGCTCAGAGTTTAAAGTGTCTTTGAGACAATGAAGGAAACGCATCCAGAAAGCAACTTGATGGAAAGTTCTAGAGTTTAGCAGAGAGCATTATATTCTGATGTCTTTGGCATTAGAGTGGCTCCCGGTTTCATGTATGTGACATCGATTCCTAGATCCTCAGCTCTCTAGTGATCTCCTAAACCAGCTTCTCTTGCCAGGCCTCTCTCCTACGGGAGATTGCCCAACTCTGCAATCTCGCTGGCATTTTTGTCTCCATCCTCTCCCTTACCCTACTCATCATGAAGTCACCAAATTCTAGAGATTCAGACACCTAGGAGTTTCCCATTGCCCTGTCTCCCTGCCATGCATATCGTCACCCCTGGATGACTTCTACAGCCCCGAGCACTCTCCTTGCTTCCCGTGTCACCCCTAAGCCACAGCCAGGATGGTCTTTCTAAAACGAACCAGGCAATATGTCAGTCTCTTGCTTTGACATCCTTTCCTGTCTCCCTGCCTCTCCTTGGATAAGATTTTGGATCCTTTAGCATTGCACACAGATTCTGCATTTCTCTGGCTGTCTTTGGTTTCCCAGTCTCATCTCCCTTCACCTTTTTCCTTGCATCACCACCATCCTGCTCTACTATTTTTCTTTCAGGAGTTTCCATGTGCTTTGCCCCTTGCTTAGAGGAATCTTCTGCTCTGTGTCCTTCCTAACTGATCCTTCAGAGTTCTTCTTGAGACCACCTACTTTCAGAGATGAATTCGGAGTCTCTCCTATGGTCTCCTGTGACTCCGTTAATTGCAAATTCTTGTTGAATTGTTTGTCTCCCCCAGTTTACCACGAGTCCCCTGAATGTGTGGTCGCTTAACATCGTCATTGCTTGGCACATCCCACTCACATAAAATGTGCTCCATGTGTATTTGTTGAATGAATGAATGTAACACAGGGGAAGAAGAGAGGCCCTGTGCCATTGGAAACATGTGACTAAGAGGTTGTGAATTCAGAGGATCAGAACGGTCTGTGTCTGCCTGAGCTCATGGAAGATCTGGGGAGGAAGGTGGCATATGCACCTGTAAGTAGGATTCGGAAATACAGAGCATGAGGGAAGGGATGCTGGCTGGAACCAACAAGGATAAGGCGTGGAGGGAGGGGACTTTGTGAAGTGAGTGTTGTGCGTGTGACAAAGAACAGGACCAATAGCAAAGACCAGCTATTATTCACGCCTGGGAGACTCTTAATTTGGGGGCTGTTCAGTGGAAACCTTTAGCCCTGCTGAGCGGTTCCACTTGAAAAAAATATGGTGGTGAGAATTCCTGATAAGGAAGGACAAAGGAAGGCCAAGAGTGCCAGGCAGCATTCCAGGTGCTCTTGTATAACACAGCCTCTTTCTTAACACTAATAATTATTCCAGGAGCAAAAGTGGCAACAAAAGTACAATGTATGGCTGAGACCCAGTCATGTGTCTTGCCCTCAGTGAGCCTTGGCTGGCATTTCATCTTGAGGTCCTGCCCTAAGTAAAGTGTCTGAATGAAGAGCTGAAAGTGCTTCTCACATTCTGGCAAGTGCTGTCACCAGGAAATGGCAGAAAGTGGCTTTGGAGTCAAAGGATTCAGAGTTGAATCCAGTCTGACCTTTGTGTGACCTTGAACAATTCTTTTAACCTCGCCAGATTTCAGAGGAGTAAATAATGGAGTTGATCTACTCAAGGAACTGATGGGCTTAAATAAGAATGTCTCGGAAGTACCTGATGTACCTCGCTTAGAGCGGACATTTAATGGCTTTCAGCTTGAGGCTAGTATCATTCTTACTGCACAGAAGGAGGAGTAGGCTGAGAGGATGGAGTTCTTGCACCTGCGTATTAGCAAAGCAGGCAGATTTGAATATAAAGCCTGGCTCTCCTTTTTATTCATTAGCTTGAATGCACGTAGGCAAATTTCTGAATTTTCAGAATCTCCTGGGTTTTTTTCAACTGAAAAATTAATCCCATATAATTCCTTCTCCAAGGGGATTAAAAGAGAGAACGTGTATCCCACTGCCTAGCAGAGGAAGTGTATCCGAGAGAGAGACAGAACAGTTCATCCTAACGCTGGGAGAGCTCTGTAGTTTGTGCTAAAGAGCCCCCTCTCGCCGCCCCCCATTTCCTAGCAGTAAGGAACGCTTGTAAGACTTTTAGGCTTTCCTTCTCTCTTTTTGTTCTTTTTTTCTTTTCTTTCTTCTTACTCATTCTCATTAAATTTCGTGTGTGTGGGAAGCTCTCGGAGAGCAGATGTCTTCTACCTAGACAGATTTCGAATCATTCCCCCATGAGCAGGACTTGCTGTGAGTTTGTTTGCTGTCTTCTGTTATGGTCCTTGGCTGCACTGAGCCCCTATGTTTGTTAGTTCAGTGGGCCATTGATCATATTTATTGAGCGCCCCCTATGGTCTACCCATTTTTTTCAGTTGGTTCCCTTGATAATAGTCCATCACTAGAATTCTTAACTCTTGCACCCGTTGTATAGTGAGTACCACTTTCTACCGTGTTCAGTACACTAGGGACCACCTTTGTATAGAGATTTCCATCAAGCTGTCCCAGCCTGGGTGTCCTTGTCTCTTGCTTGCCCCTGTCAAAGTTTAAAGGACTTGCCTGATGTCAACGCCCCGGACATCCAGCAGTGTTGCAGCTGTCCGTGTTACTTGTGTCTCCACAACAGATGTGGATGGAGACGCTCCTGCGGTGTAATGTTGACTTCCAGATGGTGGGCGTGGGGAAAAAGGAGGTGTGACAACAGGAGCGGAGGCCTCAGGAAGTGGGTGACAGGAGGGAGCAGACAGGTAGTGGGCAGAGGGAAGAAGTGATGGGTGGCAGAGGGAGGGAGTCAGATGGAAGGAATGTGATTTGTTACACGCTTATTATAGAAACTGACTCAATTTACAGTTAGCAGGTAAATGTCTGCATATTTACTGCAAAAACCACCAATGTTAATATGTTTACAATAAGATACATCTTCACACAAATATGATTTTTAGTAGCTGGTAATTAAAGTTTGCTGCTGTGGTATGGTTCCAGAGAAGCTAGAATTACATTCATAATATGGATACTCATGAACCTGAATTTTCAAATTAAGGATATAAATTAATCTTGTTATTTGCTGCATTTAACTTCTTTTGAATTTCAATTTCAAGTTCAGATTATAATGTGAATTAGAATCATTTGTAGCTGGGTATTAGTAAAAGTAGCTTTATGTGCAAATTGGACTTTTAGCCAATCTTTCAACCATAAGAAGGACATGTAAACAAACCATAAGTCAAATACACAATTCCCCACAATCGCCAGAAAAGTTAATGAATGTATCTACCATTTAATTAGAAAGTAGCTACCAGGGCTGATTATTTCATATGTGTCAACTTTAGTTCGTTATGTAATTCAAAGGCAATCTTGATCTGTGTCACAAAATCCGAGTTATTGATTTCAGTTGTGAAAACTGAGTTCACACCCATGTCAGTGTGCAACGGTAGATTTAAAATGTTATTTCAATTTTGTTATGAGTTCTTGTTTACCAGATTAAAAACTGATAGATATCTCTGCGTGTTTCACTCTTTTTTTTTTTTTTTTTTTTAATTTTTTTTTTTTAACATTTATTTATTTTTGGGACAGAGAGAGACAGAGCATGAACGGGGGAGGGGCAGAGAGAGAGGGAGACACAGAATCGGAAGCAGGCTCCAGGCTCTGAGCCATCAGCCCAGAGCCCGATGCGGGGCTCGAACTCGTGGACCGCGAGATCGTGACCTGAGCTGATGTCGGACGCTTAACCGACTGAGCCACCCAGGCGCCCCTCTGCGTGTTTCACTCTTGAGGAAGGTAGCGTTTCTTCTTCACGTCAAAGCTGCTAATACAAATAAGAAATTAAGAGTCTAGGAAATTTTGACTTACTGGAGCAGAGTAAAATGTAACCACAAACAAAAAAAACCTGTAAAATGGGTTGAATCTAAGACCTAGAAAGCATTTCTCACCCTGAGAAGAAAAACTAAGAACCTGAGATCCGTAGAGTGGAGTGCTCCTCAGAAGAGCTGTTCATTCCAGTGATCCATTCCGCAAACATTTGGTGAGGAATACGCCCTTGAGCAACTTGCAGTCTAACGTGGAAACAGGCAACTAAACAGAGTGAGATAAGTACGTCGTTGGAAGCGTGCAGACCTTGCAGTGTGATGGAGATATATAGAAGCTGTTGTGGGAGCCATACACCAGAGTGAGAGTCGAGATATGAAACCACAGGACTGCATGAGCAGCAAATCCGTGAGAGTGGATGTCAGCTGCAAACAGCAGACATGGCCACCCCAGGACACAATAGCTGAATAGCAACCCTGAGTGCATCAAGGGCTCCTATTCTGTGCTGGGAACAAGGGGTCAAAGAAACTTCCTGGAGGAGAGGGGATAATGGCTGAGAGGGGAAATAACAGGAGCGCTGGTGGTTTTGTGTAGCAAAGTGAAGTGCATAGAGCCTCCTCTGTTGGTGTTGGGGGGAAGGAGAGTAGGATCCATTGAATCTCCGTTGCTCTCTCTAAAGAGATCTGCCTCTCCAGCTCTCCCGACCAGTCCTTTTATCCTTCCATGTGAGAGAAGAGTTCAAGACTTCTCTGATTGCTTGACATCGCCCCTGAAATTTATTTGTATCAGCCTCTTCCACAACTTTTCACCTTAAAGTCTCAACCCAAACTTTGACTTTATCATCTTGTTATGTATTTCCCCAAACGAGGGTAGAGACCCAGGAATAAATGGGAAGGAAGTACATATTTGAGTCATGGGGGACGGGTGAGTGGAGGAGGTGGAAAAATGGACCTACCCGATCCACAGAGAAATGATCTAAGAGTGAACCCAGTGGCCACGTGAAGACTATTAATTCAAGATTTTTTTTTTTACATAGTGTCTTATTAGTCTGAGGTGCACCATACAATGATTCAGCAGTTCTATACGTTGCTCTGTGCTCATCAAGAGAAGTGCACTCTTAATCCCCTTCACCTGTTTCACCCATCACCCCTCCCCCCCCCATCTACCTCCTCTCTGGTAACCACCTGTTTGTTCTCTGTATTAAGGAGTCTGTGGTTTTTTTGTCTCTTTTTTCCCTTTCTTTTGTTTCTTAAGTTCTACGAGTGAGATCATACGGTATTTGTCTTTCTCTGACTTACCGTCTCTAGGTCGATTCACGTTGTTGCACGTGGCAAGATCTCATTCTTTCTTATGGCTGGGTCATCAGTGTTCTCAATATTTATTTTGTCAAATGCCATTATCATTTAGGACTTTCATTTCCTCCTATAGATATTGTCCCTGTCTCAAAATATTGCCCAACTGGAGGTCCAGGTTGAAAAGGTTACAAGAGAGAAGATTTCAGCTATTAATCAACTAGAGGAAATTCAAAACCAGCTTGCTTCCAAGGAAATGGATGTCACAAAGGTACAAAGGGAGATTCTAGTTTATAATTTTTTCTAATGCACAAAACTCAGAAAGAAGCACGGAATAGAAAGGTTTTGTTATTTAAGACAGAAAAGGTCCACCTAATGGTCATTAAGCAAACATTTACTTATTACTGGCAGGCCCTTTGATGAGTGCTGAAAATACAAAGATGAATTAGACACAAATAATGTCCTTGAAGAACTCAAAGTGGCTGAGACAGACTTGTCATTAAGCAAGTTTCACTACTTTAGTCATTGAAAGTGTGATAATCCCAGCATCTCTAAATTAGACAGTTAGGAAAAATGTTTGCCAGAGATAGCATTGGTTTGCTCCCCACAAAAATAGTAAAAGACATATATATATATACAACACCAAGAGTGTGCTTAAAATAAAAAATTTTCTACTTCCCATTCCTTTTCATACCTGGTCCTTAATATCAAGGTTCTCACACTAAGTGTCTTATTTTATTGGCCCTTAAATTTATACTTCAAAACATCACAGTGTCTGCACTTTGGGCATCACAAACTTGTGAACCAAGAACTAAAATGTTTAATAGTCTCAACTGGCCCACTGTAAGGTACATATTTATGAAACACGAGAAGTCCATGTAGATATCAGTAAGCAGTTGCCTTAAAACTAAGAAACTACGTGTGAGCACGCATGATGTAATAAATTAAATGGATATATTTTTTACCAGAATGTACACGGATAATTTTGTTTGCAATGTATACCCTTTTCATATCGCATTTTAGCTATCAACATATTTTCCTAAATGTTGACACATTTGTAATGCCAATGTTGCTTTATAATTTAGTAATTGCAATTGCCTTTAATATAGAGAAGAAACAAAGCCCATTTTTTTCTTTTTTTCCCTTGAATTTCTTTAATTCACCATTTGCTTTCTAAAATTCAAGTTAGCCAATATAGAGGTTTAAAGCTATCATATTTGCCAATATCATCAGCGTGTTTGTGTGGAGGCTAAGGGTAAATGTAAGGGAGTTGGGATAGAGGGGTGACAGTGGTTAATCCAGATTTAGGGAGAAAGCTGTGGTGAGTGTTCAGTCCATTGTAGGGAGAGAACTTTCTTTTGAAACATGTACAGTCGAGATGCCTCTTCTATCTTTAGAACTGTCCAAAAAAACACTCCAGCATCAGAAGGGTGCCTTGAGGTGGCTCCAACCCTGAGATGAAATCATTCTACTTCAGTTTAATTCGTCAGTTTATTTTAGATGAAATTCAAGTGTCATGGATAAACTTAGCAGATGCTAACGTGGAAGCAGTAAGGCAAGGGAACTTTAAAAATAAAATTAAGGGATAAAATAATTTTAAATAAAACTTAATGCCTAGGCATTTATTATTACACAATAATTATATGTTGGTATTAGGTTTGAAACACCATGGCTGTGTAATTATTATTTCCTGGCATCAATTTGTTTTTTTTTTTCATTTCATTCATGTATATACATCGAATAGGTTGGAATAGTGAAGAACCAAGAAAGAAAGGGAATTAGGGCCCCTCTAATTTTTTTCGGTCATTCTTCATTTTAAACTTTATTTAGCTTTAAAATTAGTAAGTTTTTATAAATTACTAGTGTTTTTGAAATGGGAGGGGTCACCTCTGACACATTCAAGGCATTTGAATTTGAACTTCAAGTAGAATTTTCAGTAATTGTATTCTTTTCCTAGTATTTTGAGGGCCACTGGGGAGAAACTTACTGACTTTTTCCTCTGTCAGATTGGTTTATTTTTAAAAGTGTTTTTTTGTTTGTTTGTTTGAGCGTAGGAGATAGATGGAGGTTTTATAAGATTCTAATACCTCAGTAATGATAAAACTAATTTCTAAAGTTCTGATTGTATTTTTGGATAAATACCAAAATTGAAAGGTTTCAAGCACCTATAACCATTGGATGATACATAATTTTTAAAAACTTGTATTTGTAAATCAGAGACTGAATTAACAGACGTGTGTGTTAATCTCTTCAGGTTCTCAGTTATCTCAAAGGCTCAGAATTTCTTTAGATTTATCTGCTGAATTGCATTTACCAAATATATTTACCTGTGTGTAGAGCCCTTGTATAAAAAAAAATTTATACAAAAAAATTGTGTAAGGGATGATACACAACACTTTCAGGATGCTGTGTGTGTCCATTATTTAATGACATGTTAAAATCATTTCACTTAAATGTATGTTTTCCGTTTATGTTGAATGCTACAGTTATAAATGCAGAGTGTGCATGGTTCCAGTCTATGACTCTTACGAGACAGTGTTTCTTAATTTAAGTGCATAGCACTGTGCACAAGATTGACATTATCTGAGAGATTGTAGTGAATACTAAGGACCACTGCACACCTAAATACCGATCATATAGCCTATTAGCAGAGAGAAAAATTCCTTTATAAATTTCTTAAATAAAAGCCTAACTGATCAAATCTTTAAGGGAAACCTTTGTTTTATAGAATGTCTGTTTAACTGTAATAATTTGAATGAGTATTGATATAGCTTAATATTTTAGTTAATGATTTCACCTAGTTAAGATTGAGGTGATAATGCATTTTGGATAATAGCGTGCAATTGAAACGATTTTTCCCACAAAAAAATCTTGGGCACATTACTTAAATTTGTCAATACATTTCTTTATCTGTAATCTGAAGTTGTTAAACTCAGTAGTACCTGATACTGCCTTCGCATCTTAACAGATTACATTGAATATTCTAAACAGAAAATGCCATTCTTAGAAGAGTTCTATTGTATTTTATTTATATGACCTCTAGGGGGCACCAAAAGATCTAATTGCAGGCATTGCCTGGTAGATTCCAGCAGCTATTGATGTAGTTTTTACAATCTAACAGGTGTGTGGGGAAATGCGCTATCAGTTGAATAAAACCAAAATGGAGAAGGATGAGGCAGAGAAGGAGCACAGAGAGTACAGAGCAAAAACTAAAAGGGATCTTGAAATGAAAGATCAGGTAAGAGATGACAAGGGTAACTGCAGCAATTAAAGACCTAATTAAAGACGTAAGTTATTTATTTCTATTATATTGCTTCTAACTAAAGGAACAATCCAGTTTATTCTATTAAAAGAATTTCATTTCTAGTTGCCTAAAATTATCACCTTTCACATGAAATGGTGAGAATACAGCCGCATGCATATAAAATCCCAATCTGACAGGTCATAAATAATACATTTGGATATGTGTATCTATTACTTACAAAAGTAAAAAAAAAAAAAAAATGTTCTAATGCACAGTTTGAACCTAAAATATACGTACATAAAGTTCTTGAAAGATGCCAACTTGAATCCAATTTTAAGTGAAAAAGTTTAAAATTTGTAAGATGAGATGAGTTGATATGTAAATATGTCAATCAAATTGATTGTTGGCAGAGTGAAACCAGTTTTAACTAAGATAACCATGAATACGTTTGCCTAAATACAGGGAAATTAGAAATGTTAGGGGAAAATGCTGCTTACTTCAGTCTCAGCTGAACAGATGTTTTATGTTATATCTTTGTTGAGATCGTGTAGATACTCCAATTTTAATTGTCGACAAGGATAAAGTTTTTAGAGAGGCAATTCTAATAGACTCACTTTGGATTTTCTATTTTTATGTTACAGTACAGAACATTGGAGGCTCTCATTCTTTATATTCAGCAAAAGCAGATTGATAAATCTATTCCATTAAAATGAGTTCTCAGTGTCAATATTTTTTTTAAAAAAAACACCACAATTTAAAAGTAGGTAGCTCTTGGTAAATTTTTTCAAAACATATTTCTAGTTCAAAGCATTGTATTATACTTTCCAGCATATTTTCCCTTTCAACCCCATCAACTTTCTATGCAGATGACACAGAGACAGTTGGGAAAAGTATTAAAAATGAAAGTGTTAATGAAATTTAGTACAAAAAGTTTTTCAAGGCATAGCTGAAATCTCTGGCATTAAGTTAACATCTGAACAACCAAAATCAGATTCTGCTTTTGTGCCGCTATATTCAGACTTTAATTTTCAGAATTTTCATTACTAACATGTAGGGATAATGAAACTATTTCATGACATCCAGTTGGGGGCGTGCCTGATAGTAGAATTGAAAATCCTCTCTGTCCTCGACTGAAGGACTAAGACTACCACACCAAACGGAACTTAACTTTCCTTTCCTTTCCTTTCCTTTCCTTTCCTTTCCTTTCCTTTCCTTTCCTTTCCTTTCCTTTCCTGATGTATTTTGACTTTTTTTTTTTTTAAGGGTATCATCTTGGTTTGCTCACTAGCATTATTATATACTTTTGTAATAGTATTTTATATCATCTGCCCAATATAACATCTTGGACTAACTGGAAAAACAAATAGGAAGAGTGTCTGAGTTATTTAAAATTACAGGATAATGTTCCAGAGAGAAAAAACACTATAGGAATAATAAGATTAGCATATCACTTGTAAATGAATAACGTGTAGAAGTGTTTGTAGTATTTGTCTTTCAGAGCTTATAGCTCTTGGCAATTAACCAGCAATGATGTGGAGGCTAAGGTTGCACGATTTTAAAAGGAGCCGTTTCCATTTGTAAACCATTTCCTGCTACATAGTGAAACATTAGCAGTTTTCATAATGATTTCCAGTGTTTTTAGATAAAGATGTGCCTTCTCAGGAGGTCAGAGGGTTAGGAATAAAACCTTGGAACGGTTACAAGATGCTTGTGATGTGATGTGCTCGTTACCATTTTCTCTTGGACAGAATGTGAGGAAATCTTATAGGTACTCTTTGTAACTATTTTGTATCAAACAGACAGTTTCTGAAAAGAAAGGAGTGGTGTCTCATTCCGAGGATGATCTGGACGAGCAAAGCAGCAATTGTTCTTTGGTCTTTCAGCCATGACCTGACCTTCTGTCCGCAAGACCAAAGAGCTCCTTTGCTTGCCCACCATCTGCACTCAAGAGAGAAATTTACATTCAACTTTTAAAAGCTGGGCATGTCGAGCATTTATCTGAAATACTTATAATAATATAAAGTGTATTTAACTTTTAGAGTGTTACACATCACACAATTGAGCATGACAAGGCCATCTCTAGCTTCACAAACAAAGTGTTCCTTGTAATATAGTCATTTTATTCATATTTTTGTTAATCTGGACTCTTGATACATTTTTAAAGTAGGTGGGAAACTGTGAGATTGGAATGTGGTAAGAACAAGAGCTTTTTTGATGTCTACAAAATAGGGCAAATGGTTGAGCACCAAAATCATTTTCTTTGTGACCCGAGCCTTGACTCTGGCATAATTAGAAGGAAGGGTTAGGGGACTAACAATAGCGATCTCTTCCTCCCACTTTCTCCTTTTCTTCTTTATATTGTGTCAGGAACCCATGGGCGGATTATCCTTCCCATCAACTCCTTTGTATCACATCAGCATAGAGCGGCCCTGCCAGCCCGAGAGGACGCTTCTTGAACTAAAAAAAAAAAAAAAAAAAAAAAAAAAAAAAAAAAAAAAGACATTTGGTTTGGAGGAGAATGAAAAATCTGTACCCTGATTTTTATTACAAATTTTTTGTAAGCAACAGGTACACACACACACACACACTCCATTACTGGAATTTAAAAACATACAAAGAGAATGTTAATATGAACTCCCACATCTCCATCACCTAGGCTTACCATTTTGCCAATTCTTTTCCATCGATCTCGTGGGTTTTTTTCCTCTCTTCCTCCTTCGTCTTTTTTGTCGCCTTTGTCGTCTGTTTCTTCCTCTTCTCTCCCGAATTCTGTCTTCTTCCCCCATTGCTCCTTTTGCTGAAGTATTTGAGGCAGATCTCAGACATGATGTTATTTCACTCATGAACCCCTCAGTGTGCATCTATGAAGGATATTTTTTTTCATAACCACCAGGTCGTCATCACACATGACAATACCAACAATAATTCTTTAATATCTGATAATGCCAAGCCCATATTCACACTCCTCTGACCATCTTAACAATGTCTGTTTTATGGCTGTTTTTTTAGAACCAGACAGACAGGAGCATTTTTGTGTGTCAGAATGTTATGGTTTGATCTTCTTTCACAGGAGATAAAGGGATATCTCAGCAAAATTTCAACTTTCTTTATCTGTTGTTGTCTCATTAAATTTCACACATATATTTTGATTGTGCTCTGAATTTATAAGGTGCGTCAGCATCATTCTAAAGAAATATGAATTAATCCTAGAGCCAACTGTCTGAAGGAAAATGGCTACCATGTCGCAACCCCAATAGTCATATCCTGAAGTGAGCCCTGTAGAGTCTGAAAGACAAATTTTGTAATTAATTCAGTCTTACATTTAAGATTCAGGAGTGTGACTGGAAGCCCATTACAAAGGTTATGGCCGATGAAGAAGTGAAAGTTTCTTTGTCACCTTCCATTCTGGTAGATGAATCTCTGAAGGTGGTTCTTCAGAGCTAAAAGGTTTGATCAGGGCATAGTATAAACAGAAAATGCAGTAATTTCAAATGCAGGGGAAAAGTGATGTTTTAAAGGTATTAAAATATAAAAATTTTCCTTTCTTTTATAACCTTTCTCTCTCCCCCTGTCCCTTTCTCTCTCTCTCTCTCTCTCTCTCTCTCTCTCTCTCTCTCCCCCTCTCTCTCTCTCGCCCAGTTATGGTGTTTTCTATTTGCTGTTTAACTTTGGATGATCTCCAGCACAGGGCTCCCCGGGGTGGGGGGTGGGGTGAGCAGTGGGGAGACCTACCTGGTAGCTGGATCAGGGTAAGCAGAGGCTGTATATTGAGGCCACTGGGTGTTGTCGGAGGCAGGGATGTAGCCACCTCTGTGTCCTGCCCTGTGATGTCAGGGGCACACACCCTCAACCCCATCTTCTCCAGGTTCACATCTGGGCTCCTGTCAGAGGCAGAGCATGACAGCAGTACACGACCCCACCCCCACACCACTCCCATGACCTGATTCCACCCGAGACACAGGGCAGGATCACAACACAGCTCGGGCCAGACGAGGGAACTGCAGGGGAACAGGTGTCTGAGGACCGTCTCGGGGCTGCTGTGAGGCAGGGAAGGGACAAGACCGCGGACCCGAGCAGCAGCGCCACTGCCTCCTCAGACTTTCCTGACAAAACACAAGTGCCAATATATAGTCATGAAGAAGTTTGAGAGGTCGACCACAGAGCGCTAAACGGCAGGCTTCTCAACACGGGGCCCCATCTGCCTGCACCCATCACACGCCCGTGATGGTGCCAAGGCAGTGGGAAGAGGTAGGCAGAGGTGTGGTGTGCTGCTGCACATACGTGCACTCCCACTGACACACGCAGACGTGGAGGAGTGTGTAACACGCCCGCGGGCCCCGTACCCGTAACCGACGGCTCATGGGCCGAATCGACCGACTGTCTGTTTCGACAAATAGTTGTGTTAGAACACGGCCACATCCATTCGTTCTCTATTGTCGACGGCTGCTTTCCTGCTACACAGAGTTGAGTTGTGGCGGAGACACTCGAGCCCACGGAGACTGAAACATTTACGCTCTGAGCCCTTATGGACCAAGTCGGCCAGCCCCGGCCCTGGGTATAGAAATAGAACTGTATGTCTTCAGGTGCTCATTGCCTTACTAAACGGTGGAGCTTGGGTTCAAAGAGTCCTCAATCTTCGATGATAACTTAATGGTTTTAGAGTATTTCTCAGTGCAGCACGTGGCCTCTTCCGTGGCCTCTTCGTCATCTCATGACCTTTGCCAAATGAGTGTGTGACTGCTTATGGTGTCATCATCTTAGTGGTGGCACATGGTGTAATAATGGCTTAGGTGAGAGTATAAATATAAAAGTTGCTTTGCAGCACAATTTCTTTTAGGTTGGTACAGTTTTTTTCAGATAAGACTTTTTTTTTTTTCCCCCACCAGTATTGCATAAGTTATAACTTTGGAGTTGTAGCTACAACTGAGCAGGAGGCATTGAAGTTCAAAATTACTTGAGTGTGGTAATGAAAACAAATATTTTAGGGTAGGGCACATATAAAAAAGAAATAGATCAGAAAATTTTGGCTAGAAAAATCGGGCCAAACAAGAATTTGAACTCCTATCTACAGCAGTATGATTCAGCACTTTAGTACTGACGTCATACGTGGACTGTTTCAATGGAGGAATTATTTCTGAAGTACAGTTGACTTATTTAAATTGTTGCAAGACGTGCATCTGTTCTGTATGGCTTTGGGTAAAGATGAGAAGAAGGCTTCAAAGTCCTAAAAGGATGTCCTACTGAAGGGCAGAGAAATAAAGACAATGAAGAAAAGTTGAAGAATTACACCTTTTTATTTCGAGAAGTCTAAATCTTCGCTACCTTCACGGGCTAGACAGATTCTTTCAGAGAGGAAGCTTAACACCTGTTTAAACGCCTTGATCCTCAATATGGAAAGAATAAGAAGAAAGCTATTTAATCACAGCAACTGGAAATCACAATAGCCTGAAATAAGAACTTTCTGAGAGTAAGATGATTGCAGTAGATTGCAGCAACAGGCAATGGAACTTTCTTCCCTGAAACTGCCAGTTTCAAACAATAAGAACAATATGCTGAAAACCCAGCAAATGGACCTCCGAGGTCCACTGTCTTCTACTGGATTGTGGGAGCATCCTCAGAATATTTCACTCCGATCTGTTCAAGTGGCTAGTAGTGGTATTTGTCTTTTCTGCTTGTCATTTAGCACCTACAGATTAAAGCGAAATCCTCCTCAGCTCTGTTCTCTGCTTTGTGTCTGTAAGGCCATGTGATCTCGTCGGAAGGCTTTGGGGGAGTATACTGAGATAATGGATAGCTTCTGGAGAGCTAGACTTGAGAGACTTTCCAACTACCACCGGCAGTCTCACTTCTGCCTCTGAAAGCTGACTGGGAGAGGGGCCACTTGGGCATGCCGTTAGCACGTGTAATCACTCGGTCCTGGTGATGACAGAGCTGCTCTCCAGTGTTCTTCACACCCTCTTCCAGCGCTGGAGGCTTAGCGCGTCCCTCTCCCTGCTCCTCACTCAGGCAGCAGCCGCGTGCGAGGGCTTGGCCTACCCAGGCCGGTGCAGGAGGCACCGAGGGGGAGCTAGCTGGAAGACCCAGGTCCTGCCCTGAGGGAGTTTATATTCTAGTTGAGGAGATGGGGTACACATTTGAACATGCCTACAAAAACCTTGCAAAGCAGCATATCGACAAGTGCAAATTAATGTAGTGTGAACTTCATGCTGGCTACAGCCCATGCGAGGCAGAATCTGGTTCCATGTGTGTGATGCAATAAAGCTTTTTTTTCTAGCATCTTCCCTAAGTACGCCCTAAAGCATTGTTCAGATAAATTTGTGTTCTTATCACAGCCTAACCAAGAATTGTGAGAAAATTCTTCAGCCTGGCGTATGTCTAATAAATCAGCCTCTTTTGTTCTTGTGCCGCGCGCTGCTTGAATGGGACAAATGGGATCATGTAAATAAAAATAAAATTCATTTAATAAAAGATTATTGAACTTCTGTTTTTTCTAAAACACCATGCAAAGTTAATTTCTTCATTTTGAACCGTAATTGTGTCGGTAAAATTACAAAATTAGTAGTTAAAAAGTAAGGTTTTTTTTGTTTTGTTTTGTTTTGTTTTTGCACAGAACAGTTTCCAAATCAATCCAGTGAGTAATACCAAGTTGGAGATTATTGGGACATTCATCATTTGGTAACTCTGTTAATGTTTTGGGCAGTACGTGTTTACCCCATTCATGAAAACCCAGTGGAAATTTATACGCTCAAAAAAGAGTTCTTTGATTCTCCAAGAGACATGGTAATGCTATTCACCATAATGATGTATTTTTTAAAGATCAAATGTGTAAGCAGAAACAATATATCTGAAGATAGCAACTTAGGGCTGTTCAGAGATAAGGGTACAAAGAGGATAGAAAACAAGCCAGTTTAGAAAGCATATGCCTTGTGGGGTAAACATTTAGAAATAAATGTCTTTGGATAGGAATATAAAACTGTAAAGTGAACTCAAGGAATTTTTGCTGTATTTTCAGTTTCACTGGATATACGTATTTTGGTCCTTAAAAAACTTTCTGCATGCTTCTTTTGACTTTAAAGGTTGGACCCACAGACCAACCTGCCACTCTTGGAGACCATCGTCTTGGGTACCAAGTCCGCAATAGGGGTAGCTACCAGATGGCCAGCAGCGTTTTGTGTGGCCACACTGGCCAGCAAGCTGGGAAGCGTTAGACATAGGGCAGCTATGTGTGCTTTTCCTTTTTTTACAGTCCAGAAATATTAGTACTGATACCCAGTGTAAATATTACTCATTACTACAGATGTACAACTTTTAAAACAATATTATATAAACATAAGCACATTCACAGAAGCCAATAATTCCATCACCCAGTAGAGCAAATTGTTTTCATTTTTCTGTTTTACCTTTTACTTTTGTCCATATGCATATATGGTATTTGCAAATAGCAAACATGCTACTTGGTAGAATTCTGGTTTTTGCTTATTTCACTTAACTATATCTCCAGCATTTTTATGTGTTACTTCCTATTCTTCGTAGTGATCACTTCAATATGGCCATGTACCTGTACTTTTAAAGGAAAGAATAATAAGTCAGGTTTGGGGGCGCCTGGGTGGCTCAGTCTGTTAACTGTCCAACTTCAGCTCAGGTCATGATCTTCCGGTCGGTGAGTTCAAGTGCCGCATCGGGCTCTGTGCTGACAGCTCAGACCATGGAGCCTGTTTCAGATTCTGTTTCTCTCCCTCTCTCCCTCTCGCTGTCTCTTTCCCCTTCCCCCGCTAATACTCTGTCTCTGTGTCTCTCTCTCAAAAATAAACAAACATAAAAAAAAAAAAAGTCGGATTTGGAATAGAACAGTCACTGTTACAAATTTAGAATTTTTTGCCCTAAACTTCACTTGTTGCTTTAATTCAGCAACCATATATTGCATGCACTGTGCCGGGCTGGAGCGCACTTCTGTTTTTTGGTTCTTAGAGAAGGGAAGATGTAAGGCAGGTATGCAAATAACTATATATCAGAGAGGTCCTAGTAACTATAATTAGCAAACTACATGGGGGGATGGGGATTTAGAAGAGGGAGAGATGGCATCCTTAAAGGATGGGTAGGACGTTGCCCATTAGAGATGAGAGAGGAAGGCATTTTGGTTGGAAGATCCAGTGTGGCAGCTTGAGCAAAGGAATGGGAACGGTGGGGTGGGCTGTGGAAAAGGAAGATGCATTCAAGGAACATATGTGTCTTTTGATTCCATAGCATGCTTGCATAACTGACCCCAACATCTCCAGTGCCATAGAAAATAGGCTTCTTTCTGTAAGGTTCAGAATCCCAGTGCAGTTCCCTATTATATAACATACTGCACGCCCTGCAGTCAGGCACAGAAGTCATGTTATATTTGGGGACTATTTGCATTGGTTTTTCATTTCCTTTGTAGTGCTTTCTACGTAATAAAATAATTTCAAGATTTTCAAATTTCAGATAGCATACAATAAAATGTCATTTTATAAATAATGTTAGAATCAAGTAGGATTAGTTTTTTTTTTAAAATAAAGAATTCACAGTTCCCTTAATGATTTGTAGAAGGTATCTTCAAATGATGGAAGATATCTTCAAATGATGGGGTCCTACTCGACCTTCGGACTGTGAGTCCAAAGACTTGACTTCTTGATTTGGCTTTTCGGATAACTTCCTGAGCAAACCTCTCAGAGCCTCACCTTCTTTCCCAGTGAAGTGAGAAGCTTGGGGAAGTGATAGCTAAGGTTTTCTCTAACTCAAAATTCCTCCATTTCCAGAAACACAGGAGATATTTCTCTGCCTCTCTTAATTATGAACTATTAATAAAATCAATATAAATCGCATGGAGTTTCAAGTGTCATTTCAAATATTCCAGTTATTCAGCTGATCTGATAAAAATGAAGTTTTACTGTCACCAATTTTAGATCATATTTTTTCATTATGATTAATAATAGGACAATAAAATGTCTAGCCTTTTAAACAGTTGAATTTAATTACAAGACAGACTTTAATTTGCAATAAGGATTAAAGCCCTACTCTGAATTAAGAATGAAGTTCTATTGGATACATTTCAGGCAACAGCACACTGTCCAAGGAAGTATTTTAGAGGAGTAGCCAGCTTTCCTGAAACCCGTGGAATGAAATATCCTCAGCTGGAGTTCCCGTGTGAACTCTCGATCCCCAGGATGACAAGGGTGTATTCCTGTTGGAGAATTATGATCCTAATAGCTTCCACTTGGTGCTCTAACAAAATGCAGTCCAGGAATGAAATGTGTGGCAGTTCTGGACCTAGGTGACCTAGAATATGATCATGTTCAATTTCTGTATTTTGATTTTTTTGTTAATCATCTGAATGAAAACAAAAAAAAAAAATACTTTTTAAAATTCTCTTAGAGATTTCATGTATCCCTGGAATGTTTCCTGGGCCCTCACTGGAGTCCGGTGTAAGTGACCGCCCCAGGCGGAGGTTATAGATATAACTCTGCAGATTCTAGATGTAACTGACTGTTAGTAAGTTGCAACATGTCTAGATTCTCCCATTATTCTTGTTAACAGACTGTCAAAGTAATTTAACCCTTTTTTGGTGTTAACATCTGTAGTTAGGTGGATCAGTTGTAGTCACATTTAGTTTTTAGGGAAAAGACAAGACAGCAGCAGTGTCCTTATTTCTTGCCTGCCTACAGCCTTCCTCATGAGGAATGGGAAATTGTTCTTTGTATCACATCTCTCTACTTACAACCGAAGTTCTGATGATCATTCCATCTCTGCTCTGCCTCTCTCCATGGTAATAAGTCATGCACCTGATAGCATCAGCCTGGCTTTGGAAATCATGAATCAAGCTGTGGTTGAAAGTTCCCACTGAAGTGCAGGAGAGTGCTCCTGTTTTCTTAGAGTGGCAGCTAGGGGAAAAAAAGAGAAGCAAATGCTTCTGAGGACACCTTAAGAAGATGGACTGAGGGGCGCCTGGGTGGCTCAGTTGGTTCAGCATCCGACTTCGGCTCAGGTCATGATCTCGCGGTTCGTGAGTTCAAGCCCCGCGTCAGGCTCTGTGCTGATGGCTCAGAGCCTGGAGCCTGTTTCAGATTCTGTGTCTCCCTCTCTCTCTGACCCTCTCCCGTTCATGCTCTGTCTCTCTCTGTTTCAAAAATAAATAAACGTTAAAAAAATTAAAAAAAAAAAAAAAAGAAGATGGACTGAAAAGAACTGTTCCACTTGAAAGTTTGTCTCTTCATTGCAAGTACCGCCTTTTCTTTTGGATCCTTCTTTCACTTGCTCAGAATTTTACATAGAAACCTGAATTCACTCATAGTGAGAGATAATTTTCATATCCTAATTTGAATTAGAAACTTTAGGGTATCATGTTCAAGTTGCCTCTCCACTGAAATTTATCATAGAATTATAGGACCGGGTCAGTGTTCCTTTCCTAAGTTACTGAAGGTCCACTCTCTGTATAGTGATTGAAGCCATACAAGGGTTCGTATAGCAAGAACCAGATATGTTTTAATCGAAAGGTGGAGTTAAGATAATGGATCAAACATCTATTTATGTCTATATTTTATTTTTAAAAAAATTTTTTTAACGTTTATTTATTTTTGAGACAAAGAGAGACAGAGCATGAATGGGGGAGGGGCAGAGAGAGAGGGAGACACAGAATCGGAAGCAGGCTCCAGGCTCTGAGCCATCAGCCCAGAGCCCCATGTGGGGCTCGAACTCACGGACCGCGAGATCGTAACCTGAGCTGAAGTCGGACGCCCAACCGACTGAGCCACCCAGGCGCCCCTGTCTATATTTTAAAATCTATGAGTGGATATTGATCTTTGTATGTATCTTGCTAACATGTCATACAAGAAGTATGACTAGCTGATGATGACAACCAGTCTTAAGTCTCTAAATGCTGAATTTAGGATACCTTAGACTTACCTCATCAGCTGGAAGAGAAGGGAGGACCCTAGAGTTGTCTCAGTTATAAAAACAATAAGAGAGGGGTGCCTGGGGGCTCAGCTGGTTAAGCATCTGACTTCAGGATGTGACTTCAGGTCATATCTCACCGTTCCCGAGTTCGAGCCCCACGTAGGGCTCTGTGTTGACAGCTTAGAGCCTGGACCCTGTTTTGGATTCTGTGTCTCCCTCTCTCTCTGCCCTTCCCCCACTCATACTCTGTCTCTCTCTCTCTATCAAAAATAAATCAACATTTAAAAAACAATTTAAAAAAAAGAGAAAAGAAGAGTAGAGGGAAAGGGAGGAAAAAGGAGGAGAAAATGAAAAAGATTTTAGAAAGCATTCTATAGACATTTACACTAAGAATAACTCGGCTTTCCATTAGACTCTAACTCAGGAAAGGCAAACATGACCACAGACCCATCCATTATGTTCCATCAGCAGTTTCAGGAGGGATCCATAATAATAGATTTTTTAAAACTAGAATTGCTATTATAACCACCTTCTCCCCACTTCCTCTCCCCTAAATCATTACTGGTTGTTGAGAGTAATTCCATATAGCTTGGCATTTTTCAGAAGATGCTTTTTAATCACATAGCAATAAAATTGATGGAGGTGATTTTTTTCATTACCTCCCTCATTTCATTGGCCACATGTGAAAAACCAGAGTTGGAGGGCCTCAGGTCATAAGGAGCAATGGCTTCATGGGCACTGAGAGCCAGAAAGTGTTTAATGACTTAAGCTGTCCCCTTCATGTTGTAGAGGTTTAGACTGCAGGGGAGCACAGAATGATTATCTCACTTTTATGCACTACTTTGTTTAATATTACTGATAAACTGTTATATGTCACTCACAAATAGTCACTGGGGTTGCAGTAGGATATATTTAAATAAACTATGTGTATTGCTCATACAACTCTTCTAGTCTGGTGAGGAGGTGAAATGTGACAAGGTGGGGGCTCAGTGCAAGGGGTGGCATCCTGTGGTGGGAGAGAGTTTGAAAAGATTCTACTCAACAGCCAATTCTCCACATGGATGATAAGAAATATCAATGGGGGAAAGAGTAGTTTTTCAACAAATGGTGCTGGGCAACCTGGATATCCACATGTCAAAGAATGAACTTGGGCTGCTACCTTGCACCATATTCCAAAATTAACTCGAAGTGAAGACGTAAATGTAAGAGCTAAACTTCTAAAACTTTTGGAAGGAAACATAGGCCTAAATCTCTGTGACCTTGGACTAGACAGTGGTTTCTTCGTTATGACACCAAAGGCACAGGCAACAAAAGAAAAAGAATAAATCAAGCATCATCCAAATTGGAAATGTTTGTGTTGCAAAGGTCCGTCATCCAGAAGGTGGAAAGGCAATCCCCACAAAGAGAGAACATGTTTACAAATCACCTAGCTGGTAGGAGACTTGTAACTAGGACTTATAAAGCATGCGTACAATTTAATAAAAAGACAACCCAATTTAAAAATGGGTGAAGAACCTTAGTAGATATTTCTCCAAAGAAGACAGGCAAATGGCAGAAGAAGTTTGTACACAGTCGCTCATCATCATTAGCTGTGAGAGAAATGCAAATCCAAATCAAGATAAGAACTACTTTCCACCTACTAGAACGACTGTAACCAAAAAGACAGATAATAACAGGTGTTGGCGAAGATGTGGACAAATCAGAGCCTCGTGCATTGCTACTAAGATTGTAAAGTGGTGCATCTGCTTTGGGGAAAAGTCTGGCAGTTTCTCCAAAGGTTCAACATGGAGTTACCGTACAACCCAGCATTTCTACTACTACGTGTATACCTGAGAGAAAGGACACACGTCTCCACAAAACTGTGCTCCTGAATGTTCACTGCAGCATTATTCATAATAACCCCAAATAGCCCCAACTTCAGTGTTCATCAACTAGTGATGTGATTGTATCTATTTCTATATACTGGCAGTAAAAATGAAAGGAGTATTGATGCATTCTATAACATGGTCAAACCTTGAAAGAAGTATGCTAAGTGAAACAAGCCTGTCACAAAACACAACTTATTGTATGACTCCATTTATGGGAAATGTCCAGAATAAGCTAATCTTTAGAGACAGAAAGATTAGTGGTTGCTTGGGGCTGAGGAGGTTGGGGGCAAATGGGGACTCCTGCCAATGAGTATGGGGTTTCTTTTGGGGGCAATACAGTGTTCTAAAATCAACTGATGTGATGGTTGCACAACTCTGTGAATATGCTAAGACATGTTCAGTTGCACACGTGAATGAGAGAATTATATGTGAATTATGTCAACAGAGCTGTTGCTTAAAAAAATATTCCTACCACAGGGGCACCTGGGTGGCTCAGTCAGTTAAGCGTCTGACTCTTGGTTTCAGTTCAGGTCACGATATCAACTTCGAGGTCACAACTCAAGTTCGAGCCCCACATTGGGCTCCGCACTGGCAGTGTGGAACCTGCTTGGGCTTCTCTTTTTCTCCCTCTCTCTGCCCCATCCTCACTCACTCTCTCTGTCTCTGTCTCTGTCTCAAAAATAAATAAATAAACATTAAAAAAAAATCCTACCCTAGATGTCGTATTTCAGCCTACTCTGGAGGGGAACAAGAGTAGGAAGGAAAGGCCATTCAGGTAAAAGGGACAGAATAAGTAGAGACACTGATCCGTATATATCTGGAGGACAAAAGGAGGCTCCAGAGGTGAGGATGGAAGACTGAGCCCCAGAAAACTGTAGTCTCTTGCCAGAAATATCTGTGAATCACTTGACGTCAGAGTCTGTATCTTGTTCTGCATCCCCAGTATCCAGCACAGAGAAGGCTTACCAAAAGTTTCATCTGTCAGTTGCACAAGTGAGTAAATGAATGCACAGGTGAGCTGAAGAGTGAACTTTAAATACTCAGTAATAGGGGCGCCTGGGTGGCTCAGTCTGTTAAGCGTCCAACTTTCGGCTCAGGTCATGATCTCACAGTTTGTGAGTTCAAGCCCCACGTTGGGCTCTGTGCTGACAGCTCAGAGCCTGGAGCCTGCTTGGGATTCTGTGTTTCCCTCCCTCTCTCTTCCCCTCCCCCGCTCATGCTCTGTCTCTCTCTGTCTCTCAAAAATAAGAAAAACATTTAAAAGAAAATACTCAGCAATAGTGCCTCAACTAAACGACACCTCCTCTAACTCCTAGTACATGTTTGTTGTGCTAGAGCAGACAAAAAGTGTTAGAGTCAAGAGGAAAGGAACTTGCTTTACAGTCACATCTCCATTCTAGCAGTTCATTAACTTGTTTAAAACATTTGATCAGTCTTTTTGTGTTTTGCCGCTCTCGTGAGAGCGACATGGTATCTCACTGTGGTTTTAATTTGCATTTCCCTAATGATTGATGATATTGACCATCTTTTTGGGTGCTTGCTTGCCATCCATATACTTTCATCAGTTGCAACGATCCCTGCAGGTTCAAGACACCATTGTCTTCACTGGTGTTACTGCAATCATGTCCTGACTGATTTCTCTTCCCCAGTTTCTCCCCATCTAGTCCCTTTGCAACCAGAGGGACCCTGTGAAAACTGTGTCAGGTCTTGTCACTCTTCTGATTACAACCATCCATTGGTTCCCTATCTCAGTCATGGTGAAAGGCAGAGTCCTTACAGTGATCTACAAGGGGAAGGTGCTGCACAGTCTGGCTCTCCTGTTACCTCTCCATATTCATCTCCTCCTCCTCCATGTTCCCTGCCCCCCTCCCCCCCCCCCCCACCGCCGCCACCGTCTCTCTGCTCCAGCTACACTGGCTTCCTTGCTGTTCCTCAAACACACCAGATCCTCCCCACCCCCCAACCCCCCCACTCCCACCCCCGTCTCCCTGCTCCAGCTACACTGGCTTCCTTGCTGTTCCTCAAACACATCAGATCCTCCTCCCCCCCCCCCACCACCCCCATCTCTTTGCTCTAGCTATGCTGGCTTCTTTGATGTTCCTCAAACACATCAGATCCTACTCCCCCCGCCGCCCCGCCCCCCACCTCTCTGCTGTAGCTACACTGGCTTCCCTGATGTTCCTCAAACACATCAGATACACTCCCACTTTGGGGCCTTGGTACTCGCTGTTCCCTTTGTCTGAACACTGTTCCTCAGGATAGCCTTATGGATCACCAGCCTTCAAGTCATTGCTCTCATATCTCCTCTGTGAGCCCTTCTCTGACCACCTTATTTTAAATTTTACCCTGCTACCCCAGGACTCCCTCTTGCCCTTTCTGCTTTATTTTACTCCCTATCTTTCTCACTTATTTTATTATCTGCCCTCCCCCACCCCACCACAACAATATTGGTTCCATGAAGGCATGTCCCCCTCAGTCCATACTCAACATTTACTGAAGCACATTGTGAGTTGAATTGCATCATTGAGATATCTTCTCATTTGCATTTAGAAACACAAATCCAGACTCCTAGCTTCCAAGGCCCCGTGTAATCTGATCACTACCTGTCTTTCTACCCCTTCACCTGCTCGTCCTGTCTCCATTCTCTCAAGCCTCAGTGGGTTTCCTTTAGCTTCTCAAACATGTCAGCTCCACCTTATCTGTTCTTCTGCACTCTTCCTGTGCTTAACCAGCTGTTTTTCTTTCTAAGTCCCACTTGCCTGTCTCCACCCCATTAGTCTCTCATGGCATCTGGTTTATTTCCTCCATGGAACTTATTGTAATTTTTAATTATTTCATTATTCTTTTTTTTTTTTTTTTACTAAAAAATCTGTCTCTTTTATTGGAATGTACGTTATTTGAGGTCAGAGACTCTTACTGTCTTATTCCCTCTGGGTTTCCTGTGCTCCAGTGTCTAACATGAGGTGAAGGCCCCAGTAACTGGATGGATGAGTGGGTAGAGAGGTAGCCAAGCAGTTAGGCCCTGAGAGTACATGCCTATAGTCAAATTCTCCCTTCACTACCTACTACCTGGTGAACTTGCGCAAGTTCCTTAAGATGTCCGAGCCCCAGTTTTCTGATCTGTAAAATGAGGACAGATAAAATTAGCACTTTACAGGGTTTTATAAAAATTGGAGATAATCTATGTTAACCCCATAGCACAGTACGTGACATACAACTGATCTGTACACGTTAACATATTAGTATATATTGGTATATGTTAGTATATTTTTACTAATGTCTTGATGAGTCTTATTCACATTCTCTGCCCACATCTCTTTCTCCTGACTGTGTTCTGTTTTATCTAGTTGCTCTCCAGAGTCATGGTAACTACATATGATATTTTTGGTATGACCTGACCAGTCATGTGAGCTTACATTAATCTAGCTTTGGAACCAGGTACCGTTTTTGCATTATGTGTTTATCAAATATTTCTCACTGTGAACTCTTCTTGAGCTCGAGTTCAGTTAAAACCCCAAACAGCACGTGTCTGCTTCCCTACACCGGGCAGTAAATACAGCTATTTGCATTTGTCTCTCTGAAAGTTGATCGTTTTAGTTTGGACCTATTGTGTCAGCTGGCCTGAACCTCTTTGGATTCTGTTTTTGACATCTCAGCGTAATAAATTAGTCCTCTCAGATTTATGTCCCAGGCAGGTTTGACCAGCAACATCATTGGTGTGCTCCGTAAAGTCAGTGCTTTACGCAGTTTAGCAGGAATCGCAGAGCAGAACCCTGTGACCTGTGGCTGGAGACCTCCCTAGAGCTGGATACTTTCATTGTCTTCCATATGGTTTCTTAAGCTGATGTGTTTATTTTCTTCTTTGAGAACCAGGTCATTTTCCTTCTTCAAGATAATTTTAGTCAAATCAAAACACATTGACTTTTGTACCTACTATGTACAAGTAGTGTGTGTGGGCCCCACTGAGCCATATGACAGATTAGATTGATGGCAAATAATGAAGAAATTAGGCATAGATGACTAAGAAATCAAACAAAGTGCCTTTGTAAATAGGGAGCAGATTTGTAGTTGGCAGGATTTAAACCCGTGTTGGGAAGCTCCCAGTGGAAGGGGATGGGCCTGCCTGAAATTCCAATTTCTTCATCTAAGTAATCTGGATAAATACACTAAATTGGAAATTTGAGGAATTAGACTGTAGAATTCTGTTCTGAGATTTCTTCTATTCATTCTATTGGCCTACTCTCCTTTTAAAAGTATGTTTGTATACATATACCAAATCATTATGCTGTGTACCTAAAAGTACAGTTTTTAAAAAAAATTAATGTTTATTTATATTTGGGAGAGAGAGAGACAGAGACAGAGACAGAGCATGAGTGGGGGAGGGGCAGAGAGTGAGGGAGACACAGAATCTGAAGCAGGCTCCAGGCTCTGAGCTGTCAGCCCAGAGCCCGACGCGGGGCTCAAACTCACAAACCGCAAGATCACAACCCGAGCCAAAGTCAGATGCTTAACTGACCAAGCCACCCAGGAGCCCCTAAAAGTACAACTGACCCTCAAACATCATGGGTTTGAACTGCTAGGGCCCCCTTATGCATGGGTATTTTATGATAAATACAGTACAGTACTATAAATGTATTTTATTTTCCTTATGATTTTCCTAATAGCATTTTCTTTTCTCTAGCTTACCTTATTGTAAGGGTACCGTACATAATACGTAGAACTTACATATTAATCAACTATTTATGTTATTGGTAAGATTTCTTGTTAACAGTAGACTTTTAGTAGTGAAGTTTTGGGAGAGTCAGAAGTTCTGTGTGGATTTTCAAGTTTTTCAGGGACGAGCACCCCTAACTCCGACATTGTTCAGGGTCAACAGTAATACAATGTTATATGTCAATTTTATCTCAGTGGCAAAAAGTATTACATCCTCATCATTACCCTTTTTTTTTCTCTTCTATGCCAACTTCATTTTTCTTTATGAAAATGAGTGAAAGCAAGAATTATGTTACTTTTCTAATCGTCACAACATGTAAATTCTGTACTTTATATGAAAGTGTCTTCTAAACTGTGAAAAGCTGTATATAGAGAGAGAGCTGTTATGATTGAATAGGTGTTCAGTAAATTGAATAGATGAATTTACTCCTTTGTATGTGGATGGTATTAATGTAAAAGAATCATACCCAAAATATTTATTAACTAAAGCATCTATTTTACATTGGAAGCTTCTTGCCAAAATTAGTTAGAAAATACAGGTTATTTTTGAGTTGAAGTGAAGTACAATAAATTCTTAAGTTCCCCAAATAGAACTTTACAGAAATATTTATATAACTCACAGCTAAAGTGAATTTTCTAAAAACTCCCCATAAGGTGAGATCACGTACGCCATGTCTCAGTACAGAAGGATTTTTTTTTTTCAATCAGTTATGTCTCTAAAAATAAACCCAGTTTTGTTGTTAAAATTTGCTGTTTCCTCTTCACATAAGAACGTCTCATTAATTTGGGTGAAAACCGTCCAACAAGATAAGGTTAAATTGTCCAGTTTTCCAGTGGAAGAGAACCCATTTTGTGTCACGAGCAGAGTAGCAGCTAAGAGGTGAGTTGAAGACAGACATGCTGGTTCAGTGGTCAGAGGATTTTGAATCCAAGCATAGGTGTTCAGGGAAGAGGTTTGGATGCTCTACGTGTGCTTTTAGTAATACCCTACCTTCTTATGCTCTTTAGAGTTTTCTAGCCAGAGCACTGATATTGATGTTCTCTGTCATCAGGTACACCAAGGAGTAACAGAGAGGGGGTGGGTAGAAAAAAGGGGTGACCTCTTGGAGGTCCAGTATATTTGCATGGGGCAGAAGAGGGGCCGTATTCCATCATCTGTACTGTTAAGTGGTCTAGACTCCTTAGATGGGGGTTTACTTTTCTCGGTCATTTGAAACTGATTTTTCTGAAAAATTAAAATATGATTTCCTATAAAGTAAAATCATTCAGTTTCAAGTGAAAGGCTGGGAGATCTTGAATAGGTGTAAATGTTTGAGCTTTTCTTGGTTTAAGAGAAAAGGAACGTTTTATTTTGCCCCCAGCACCTATACTAAAGAGTAATATTGATAAAAAATAAAATCCAGTAAAATATATTTTTTAATTAAGGAATGATATATATGGTCTTATGAAACTAATTTTAAGAAGAGGAGATCTGAGTCTTAAATTTGTTCTGATTGTCAGAGATTGACAGAATTTAACTAATAGGAGAATACACAGAGCACAAAGAAAAACTTCTTGTTGAATAACAGTTGTCAGAGAAGAAACAGATGATGTGTTTTCTTTACTGCATTTAAAAAATTAATTATTGCCAATAGAAGCTTGTTTATGCTTGTTAACTGACTTAGCCTTGTGGTTTGGCATTTTTCCACGTTTAAATAGAAATGGGTTTCGACAGAGAGTCCGAAGACTGGGTTCTAGTCTAGCTGAGTGAACTTCAGTGGGTTCTCTACAGTGGACCCCAGTGTTCCCATTTGTAAAGGGAGAGAATAGATAAAGAGGATAACTGGGCATCTTCTGTTTCGCACTGTACCTTTTTTTAGTTAAAGGCCTTTATTTAATTTTTATTAAACAAAGTCTTGAAGTAAACAGGGAAGTTAACACTCAAAATGTTTCAGGAGGCTCCTAAATGATTTAGGGTCATTTTGGTAGAAGCACATTTTAGGAGAAATCTAAGCAGCACAATATTTAAGGAAGAATTTTATCAATTAAAGAATCCACATCGAGGTCTTGAAAGTTAGGTGCAAAATAATGCAAAAGCTTTCTTGCATTTTCCTTTTGGGAATCAGAATATTTCACTGATATTTTTCTGACAACTCGTGAAACAGTAACATTGAGTATATAAGAGTTTTAATTTGTTCCAGTTGAAAAATAATAAAAATGTATGTGTTATCTAAGAGACACAATAGTTTTGCCATCATTGCCTGTTTTCCTACCACGAATGAATGGGCCAGTGTATTTTTACGTAATTCTTAATAGCTGACACAGTAACTAAAAAGCCATGCTTACTGCTGGAATAGTAGCAGATTTATTAACTTGTTTTCTTCGGAAATTGTGGTTTGCTAGTTGTCAATACTTTTATGTCTACTCAAAAAAAATTTTTGGCTTTGAAAAGCATACTTGGATATTGGTATTCCTGTAATTATAGTATTTGAAAAAAATCACATTTGAAGCATAAATAGAAGATATAGGAATTCCGCGTTGCTATACCTTTACGCTGCAACTCATTTAAGGTTATGGTGTTGATTTTGAAAAACTTTCGGAAATTAACTATTTAATTTAGGATGATAAATTATATCCTTGGTGTCTTTTAAGTAGTTTTAATCTCATAATGAGAACCTGAAGGCATTGTAAATACATTTGATAATAAAAAGATGTTTTCTAAACCATAAATACATAATAATACACATTGAAAATAACTTATACTTTTTCCTGTAGCATACTCAGATAAAACTTAAAGAATAGCAGTATTTTCAGTTCATGTAAATTTATTTATCTTTATAGGTAGTGAAAGCATCTTTATGTTACTTGAAAATGTCTTTCATTCTCTTGTTTATTAAGATGGTTTTAGTGTGGCTTTATATTTAGTCTCATTTTTTATTTGTGCTTAATTCTGTTTCTATCCATGGGGAATGCCAGAGTAGCAACAACTCTATAATTAGTAATTAGTGGACAATAGGACCAAAGTGATTTTAATCTTATATTTAAGTATATTTTCAAGTGAATTATGTTATTGGAAAATATTAATATCTTTAATATTCAGAGATAGAAGGGACAATATATCCCAAAATGTAGTAATGTAATGTGAAAATTATGCTTCGACTACATATACCATGAATCCTAGAGCCCTAAGATTAAGACCTGAAAGACATTTCGACTATAAATTTTGACAAGAACTAAACAAGAGTGTTGCTGCAATTTCTATTATTTACTATAGCCCAGATGCTTGTAAATTTGAGGAGGTAATGATATGAAAAAATTAGATATATCGTTGAGTTTGCTTTTTGTATCACAATGGTAGGGAATTAGTCTATATTTTAATAGTTATAAAGGACAAGAAAGAGTAAGATGGACAGTACCTAGTAGGCACTGAAAAATATTTATTGTATTGAATAGAGGGCTAGGGGGAAGGAATTACTGACAAAAGTTAACAGTTTGTTTTCCTAAATTGGAATTCTTTTATTTTAGTTTTGCTTTGGCTGATTTTCTCAAATGGTGATAAACAATTTTCAAATGGTAATAAAAGTCAACAATTGTAATGAACATGTGAGTTTAGAGTAGCTATTTATAGATATTTTCTTTAGCAATTCTTTTATCTCCCAGCATTTGTACTTGTTGAGTAGTCCTCTTTACTAAGAGAGAAAAACATGTGAAATAGTTTTTTGGCCTTAGAAAAGACCAATCTTTTTATAAACTTATTTTTTTTTATTGTTTCTTTATATTTGAGCAAGCGAATGAGAGTGAGAGACACAGACAGACAGAGCATGAGCAGGGGAGGGGCAGAGAGAGACGGAGACAGAATCTGAAGCAGGCTCCGGGCTCTGAGCTGTCAGCACAGACCCCCACGCAGAGCTTGAACTCACAAACCGTGAGATCATGACCTGAGCTGAAGTCGGTGTTGAACTGAGTGAGCCACCCAGGCATCCTGAAAAGACCAATCTTTTTATGCGAGGATGTCCCACCAGAGAAAAGATCCGGGTGCCTGGGTGGCTCAGGTCATGATCTCACAGTTTGTGAGTTCCATACCTGTGTGGGGGCCCTGCTTTGGATTCTGTGTCTCTCTCTCTGCCCCCCACCCCCAACCTCAAGCTCTGTCTCTTTCTCTCTCAAAAAATGAATAAATACTAAAAAAAAAAAAAAAAAAAAAAAAGACTCAGAGCCTGATGCCTGCTTCAGATTCTGTCTCCCTCTCTCTCTTCCATTTGCACTCTGTCTCTCTCTCTCTCTCTCTCTCTCTCAAAAATAAATAAACATTGGGGTGCCTGGGTGGCTCAGTCGGTTGAGCGTCTGAGTTCGGCTCCGGTCATGATCTCACAGTTTGTGGGTTCGAGCCCTGCGTCGGGCTCTGAGCTGACAGCTTAGAGCCTGGAACCTGCTTCAGATTCTGTGTCTCCCTCTCCCTCTGCCCCTTCCCCGCTCATGCTCTGTCTCTCTCTCCTTTAAAAATAAATAAAAGCATTTTAAAAAATTTAAAAACATAAACATTAAAAAAATTAAAAGAAAAAAGGAAAGCCAAAAAAAAAAAAATCAACAACAACAGAAGAAAAGAAAAGGGATTTTCCTGTTTTTATTGCAGCTCAGTTTGCGAGAAACAACCCAGGGTTTATTTTTCTCTTGAAGTGCCTTAAAAAGCACTGGGTTACAGTTAGTCAAGCATTTTTTAGTATGGATTCTGTACAGAGCTACTATAAAAAAGAATTGTATTAACTTGTTGGGAAGTACAGGTCAAAGACTCCTTTGTGCGGGTCGCCCTCACCTCAGAAACTGGGCTTGTCTTCACTAGCCACCCTCTCCTGCCTCTTGGCCAAAAGACCATGGCCCCACTTCCGGGAAGAATGGAAGGAGTCACGGTTTCCTCTTGGCCTTTTTTTTAAAAAAAAAAAACTAATATCCCCTGTTATTTTACTAAATTCACGTTAAAACCTAATTTGGATATATTACACATATTTAAAACATGCATACATATATAATAGATTATAAGGTATAATATATGCATATTTAATATACGTGTGTTCCTAAATATATATGAATATATTTAAATGTATTTCCCCAGTTTTATTGAGATACAGTTAACATATAACATTGTATTGGTTTTAGGTATACACTCTGATGATTTGATGTATGTGTGTGTTGTGAAATGATGACCACAGTAAGTTAACATCCATCACTTCACATAGTTACATACTTTTTCTTGTGATGAGTGCTCCTAAGACCTTTTCTCTTAGTAACTTCCAAATATACAATGTGGTAATGTTAACTTCAGTCACTGTAGTCTACACTGCATCCCCAGAACTTACTTATCTTTTAACTGGAAGTTGGTTCCTTTGGACAGTTTGGCCCACCCTGCACTTGTCTGTTGTCTGTATCTATAAGTTCAGTTTTTTTAAAGATTCCACATGTAAGTGACATCGTGTGATTCTTGTCTTTCTGTCTGACTTGCTTTACGTACCATAATGCCCTCAGTGTCTATCCGTTTTGCCACAAATGTCAGGATTTCCATCCTTTTTTATGACTGAGTATGTAAAATCACGTTTTCTTGATCTATTCATTCATCCACAGACACATAGGTTGTGTCCATATCTCCTTCTTTTTAAATGTTTGTTTATTTTTAGAGAGAGAGAAAGAGGGCACACGAGCACGGGAGGGGCAGAAAGAGAGGGAGGCAGATGATCTGGAGATGTGGGGCTTGAACCCACGAACCATGAAACCGTGACCTGAGCCAAAGTTGGACGCTTAACCGTTGGAGCCACCCAGGTGCCCCAGTTGTGTCCATATCTTGATTATTGTGAATAAGGCTGCGGTGAACATGAAGGTTCAGATATCTTTTTGAGACAGTGATTTTGTTTCCTTCAGATAAATACCCAGAAGTGGAGTTGCTGGATCATTTGTTAGTTGTACTTTTAATTTTTTGAGGGCTTTCCACACTGTTTTCCATAGTGGTTGTACCAATTTACATCACCATAAAGTTAATTGTATATATTCACATTTTAAATGTAAAATGGTTTCTGCTTTTATTAAATTAGAATGTTAAGTACATTGCCAACATAAATTTCCTTCTAGAAAACAAGAAGCCAAACTGTTACCTTTTTAAAGCCTTCCTTTTTTTTTTTTTTTTTTTTTAAGTTATAATCTGGGGTGGTTCCAAGATATTAAAGGATGTCCTTTTTATGTACCCAGGAATATATAGACCTTTACTAGTCTTTTTAGTTCTATTTTCTCCACAAACAACATTACAAGACCTTTCATATTTAACTGTCCTAATGTAGCATTTTATGGTAAATGTGCAGCAGAGGTGATGCCATAGGATTACCGGCTTTGTGAAGCAGAGGACTGCCAATGATCTGAAGTGTTTTGAATTTATTAAAATAACTCCAGTAACATAGCTCTCAGCTATGAACGAAACACAAATATCCTCTTGAATGATAGTTCAGTTAGGTGGGTTTGTCAGAGATGAAGCAACCATTCCTAGGAAGTTTTTACTTATTGATACATTTAAACCTATTAGTTCTCCAGCGATTTACTGAAGTCACAGTTGCGGGGGTGGGGGGGGGGGGCGGTGTGTAGCATAAGGGGTGGTGTTAGGAAGCTGTTTTCAAATCTTTGAGGTTACAGCAGTTTCTTGATTATTTGTTGGGACAAATCCCCAAGTCTTCAATGACAGCAAAAGCAATTAATTCCTCCAATTAAATATAATAAAATATAAGTGACCCCTTCAACTTCTAGAATATTTATAAATATAGAACTGAAATTATTTGTGAAGCTATTGAAATAAATTCTACTAAAATAAACTCAGTATATTTCATATACTATATTTCATTATAGCGAAGTGACATTTCAGGAGAGGGTTATGTTCTAAATTCACTTTGAAAGGGAAATATTGGGGCGCCTGGGTGGCGCAGTCGGTTGAGCGTCCGACTTCAGCCAGGTCACGATCTCGCGGTCTGTGAGTTCGAGCCCCGCGTCAGGCTCTGGGCTGATGGCTCGGAGCCTGGAGCCTGCTTCCGATTCTGTGTCTCCCTCTCTCTCTGCCCCTCCCCCGTTCATGCTCTGTCTCTCTCTGTCCCAAAAATAAATTAAAAACTTTGAAAAAAAAAATTAAAAAAAAAAAAAAAAAAGAAAGGGAAATATTGTATGTGGTCAAAATTACTTTTGAAAATCTTACAAATTGCTCATAATTTACACAGTCCACAGGGATTGGAATGTATTGGTTTTATATGTGTTTAGAGCATTCTATTTCTACCACATTGGATACATTCATATCCTTTCTTAAAAATTCTAATTTGCATTTTTTCACTTCCATTATTGGATTAGATTGCCATTTATTTAGACAGGGACCAGGGATAAACAAGTTGGCTTGTGTGTGGGACTCATTTGTATGAAGAATCCATCTGTTTCTTAGATGAACTTGCACTTAATGTACCGGGATGCTCATATGGTGAGAGGTGCACACGTACTGTACCTGACCGGAGGCTCCGTAGGTCCATGTCTCACTCTTCATATTCATTCCAGGACGTTCAGTCACTGAGATAAATGGTGGACAGAGTTATGTCCACTTCTTTCGTTTCTCTCTTGCTGTTGCACATTGCAACTCTACTGTGTAGTCGTGTTGCAGTTAACATTAGCTCCGAACCCTCTGATTGTGTGATCATGATGAATGAAGGCAAAGATGAAATGTACCACACAGATGAAATGTGAGATTGCACACAACGGGGGCTCTTGGCATCAAACTATAGCATAGAAGAAACAGGGGACCTTCAAAGGAGAAATGTCTCCTGCAGGTGACAAGTGTGCCTCTGAAGTGGTAGGTTCTTTTTGTAACATCGCGATTGATGGCTATCTTTTTTTAGTGCAACTCTTGATACATTTGCTGGTATTGAACCAATGCAAAATTTATTCTCAGCTAACGTTAAAACTTCACATCATGGATACATCTATCAATAACTGGTATGGTCAATGATTAGCAGACTTACATATTTACATTTCATTAATTTAAGAACCTAACATTTATTTTAACATTGTGTCCTTTAAGTCCACATTTTTACTCACAGTGTGAAGTCTTCTTTATCCATTGCTATCTGAGACCCGCACCTAGTTCACCCAGTTGTTCTTAGCCAATGATACTTTTGCGAAGTATCACTAGAAAAAAATTATCGCCTCTCTTTTTATGGCTTTCCAACAAGCACATCTTATTTCAAATTTTACCTCATCTGGGGTCATCTTAAATTTTTTTTTTAAGTTTTATTTATTTTTGAGACAGAGAGAGACAGAGCATGAGCAGGGGAGAGGCAGAGAGAGAGGGGGACACAGAATCCAAAGCAGGCTCCAGGCCCTGAGCTGTCAGCACAGAGCCTGACATGGGGCTCGAACTCACAAACCGCGAGATCATGACCTGAGCCGAAGTCAGATGCCCAACCAACTGAGCCACCCAGGCGCCCCTTTTTAAAAAAAATTTTTTTAATGCTGGGTCATCTTAATGCTCCTTAATATTTCCACAATATGCTACACTTATAATATCATCAGACTCCAAAGGTCAAGATCTTTCTTTCCTTTTTCTTTATAATGTGAATGTGCAAGCACATAAGTATTGGAACACTGTTAACATTTTACCCTTTTAGAACACTGAAAGAGCATGAGAGAATTAGGGCACTTCAGCGTTTTAAAGAAAAAACATTACAGATTCTGAATGGCTTAATACTTTGTCTCTGATGAATGGAAATTCGCATTCATGAGAAGACAAAGCAAGCCATTTCTCTACCTCTAGCAAGCATAAAGCATTTACTAAACCAGCCCAAAAAGTAGAGCTATCACCTGGGCTCTTTTTTGTAAACTGACTATAGAGCTGAAATGATTCTTATTTTTTCCCTTGAATCTCCTGGCGTCACAGAGCAGTGGTTTAAGTTTGGCTTAACCAAAGAGTCCGCTGTATTGTCACAGTGCAGCAGAATCAATTTTATTTTAGATGACTTCAATTTTCCTTTTCTCTGGATACATACTTTTAGAAAGGCACTTCTTTTCTTCCACAGTCCCTTCTCATCTGTTTTGAACACTTGTTTTGTCTGAGAGTTACTTTAGCTTCTGAATATAAGTGATCAGTTGCTACAACTTCCCTTAATATTAAGGAAAGGAAAAAAAAAAACCTCTTGTTAAAATTCTTTAAAGAACATTTTCTTAGAATAAGGATAGATTCAGTAGTCCCATTAGAAACAATTAGAAAACTGAAAAGTTTCACCAAGATGTTACATATTGTACCTGAAAGACTGAAAGGTCAAGGCCATATTGATTCTTAGGCTGGCGTGGAGTCACTCTGTTGTAGAAGATAGAAACTGTGACCCTCGGCAAAGCAAATCCACACTCTACTTCAGATCACCACTGCTAACGTCTCATGGAGAAATGCTTCTTCAAAATTAATCTTGGCCAGGGCTTTGCAAATTGAGATCCTTGTGTTTGCCGGTGTGATATTTGATCTAAGCCATCTGAGTTATGTCCTCTTTCAGTGTCTTTGTTATCCATGCCAAATTGTGGGCCAAGAGGTTGTAGAGAGCACATTGCATCATTTCCTCTCCACCTCCTGTAAACATCTACATTTGCTTAGGGAGACAATACACAGGAGAGTGGAAAGACTAGAGAGCTTGAGATCAGACGAACCCAGTTTTGAATCCTGGCTCTGCCACTATATAATCTTATGTAAGTTACTAAATGTCTGTAAGCTTCAGTTTTTTCATCTGTAAAACCGGAATAGGATGCTTATTTTTACAAGGTTGTCATGAACACAAAACGAGATTAAAAATACAAAGTTTAAAAATATAAAATGCTAACTAAGACAGTGCCTGGCACGTGGTAAGCACTCAAAGATGACGACTGGTATCAGTGTTACTATCTGGTCTGCCATAAAAACATTAAATCAATGTCGTGGGCCCTTAACAATGATAACCACGAATAGAACTTCCAGAATGGTATCAGCAACTTCCACATCTACACTAAAAAGGGCAACCATTTTTGTCCATTTCCAAAATGACGGTTTAATCTCCTACAACATCCTTGTATTCCAATAGGCTGTTTTTCTAATTGTCTAGGGTGGAGAGTGAGTCTCAGAAACACATTTTGCTATATTCTAGAGCCGTGCTATGGTAGAATTTTCTGTGATGATGAAAACATTTTATACCTGCACTGTCTAGTATGGCAGACACAATCCATATTGAGCACTTATCCTGTGATTAATGCAAACGAGGAACTAAACTTTGTATTTTGATTAAGTTAAATTTTAACAGCCACAGGTAGCTAGTGTAGCTCCAGACGCAACCTTATTAGTGATTTGGCAAAATCACTCTTAGCATCTGCAAGTTAATACAAGTGTCAACTGACAAATACTAAATTTCCAATGAGTATATTCTTTCTACCTATACGGAACTTGACAGAAACTATTATTTCTCTTCCAAGTTATAGGTTACTGTGTCTCATTTTTCAGTATCGTATACAACTTTACTTTCTAAACTTATCCTATGAATTTATCCATTGGTTTCTGAGTGATAAATTCACACTGTCAAGTTTTTTCAGCTGCAAAACCACAAGTTCTTTCTCACTTAACAAGAACTTTGGGTTCCGGTCTTCTTACTGTTCCATTTTTCGCTTTTGTCCCCATTCTCTTCCTCAGTATATGAATCAGTTACCCTGTATTAAAAATTATTACATGATTTTTAAGTCACATTCTGTTTATTAGCAGGGATAAATCACTGCCACTGGATTAAAATAGTTTATGTGTGCTACTTTATCTTTCCAGGTAAAGTTATCCTTCCAGATTAAGCTGACATATTTTTCAGATGGGTTTTACATTCATTTCTTTGGATATTTTTTTCCTTAGGAAATCAAGAAAAAATATATACTAGAGCTTCTCCTAATGAAACCCTTTATTTGATTCTCCTTAATTTATGTAAAAAAATGTTTTTTAATTCTCAGAAACCCACAATGCTTTTCAAATTGCAGGATTGTGAAATCGATATTATAGGTTGCAACCAAAAGTTGTTTTTTTTTTTTAAAGAAATGGATAGAATCAGAAGGAATTGGACATATCTGAGTGCTTCACACATAGTGCTTCACACATAATATTGTTTTATGAAATGCTAGTTACATTTAAACATGTGTGTGAAAGTGTGCATGTTTCTGAATTGTGATATAAAATGGATTTCTTAGTATGGTCTTATTTGAAGAAAAGAAACAAAAAAGATTGAAAGCCATTGTTTAACATGGTATGGTGTGGGGGCAGTAATGTCAGAAGATCTGGTTCAGGGCTTAGATTTACTCTTTTGAACCGTCATTCAATGTCTCTGACCCCAGTTTCTTTTTGAATAAATAGGGACACCTGCCCTATATGCTTTATGCAGTTGTTTTAAGGATCAAATAACATTTAAAGGTAATAGATAGTTGTAGCACTCCATATTCCTTTCAAGTGGTTTGTCAATCATTTCTACTGAAAAAACTCATGGCTTAAAATAGCAATCATTTGTGTTCATTTTATGAATCTTCAGGTCAACTGAGATTCGGCTGATCTAGGCTGCATTTGACTCAGTGGCTCTGCTTCAGGTTATGAGTTGTGGGTTGTCTGGGCTGTGGTTTGGGTTTGGTTCTGCTCCACATGTATTTATTCTTCAGTCCAGGCAAAAGGGGTAGCAACTGTCCAGGGCATACTTTTCTAATGGAGAATCACTAGAATATGGAAGTGAAGTATTTATGGCTTTTGCTTACGTTATAGCCACAAAATTTTTATTGGCTAAGTGAAATCACATGGCCAAGCCCAAAGTCATTAGGAAGGGATAGTATATTCCATTCCTAGTGGAAGGGAGATAGAAGTGAAATTTTTCTGAACAATAATCTAAACTGGCACATTACCCAAAAACCATTTTTGCTCACTACTTCATTCTGAATGTGAAATGACAGCCAGGTATCACCATGCATTTGAAGAAAGCCTCTAACACAGGGGATTGGCTAAAAATGGATGAACAGAGGAAAAGGAAATTGAAGCAATATGTAATGAGCAGAGGAGAATATTTAAAATACTCTAATATTCTAATAGAGAGATGAGATATATCCATAAGGTAAAAATTGCATGCTAGGTAAAACAGTGAAAACAAGAAATATCTCGTGGAAATGAAAAATGTGGTAGAAATCTTTTCAGAAATTCAGTAGAAGCTTTGGAAGATGAAGTCAACACAGTCTTCCAGAAGTTAGAATCAAAAGGTGAGATAGAAAGCATAAGGAAATTAGATGATAAATCCAACAGAGTGAAAAACCAATGTCTGGGAGTTCCAAGAAGAGGAAATACTAAAATGTATGACATCAAAATATTTTTAAATAATAATACAAGAAAAATTCCCCAGACTAAGGAGAACAGCCTCCAGATTGAAAAGTCTACTGAAAAACAAGCACAAAACATGAAAAAAGGCCATTCCAAGGTCCACACTGTAAAATTGCAAAATGCCAGGGAAAAAGAAATTAATATAAAAGCTTTCAGAAACAAACAAACAAAAAAAATCATAGACTAAGTATTAAGAATCAGAATGACATAGACTTTTCAATTGCGTGTTAGAATCTTTAAGACAATGGAGTAACCCCTTAAAAATCCTGAATAAAAATTGATTTCAACATAGATTTTTATACCTAGCCAAACTGTCAAATGTATAGCTAGAAAAATGGCATTTTCGGGCATACAAATACTTTTTTAAAAGGTATTATTCAGATATTCTTTCTTATGAAAGTTGCCTGAAGAATGTACTTTAACTAAAAAAGGATGTAAACTGAAAAACAGGATGACTTATAACCCAGAAAACATGAAACTCTAATAGGAGCATGTCTAAGGCTTGACCCAAGACAGAGATCAACCAGGCCAGACATAAGGCACCAAGAAGGATATATCTAGGGGAAATTTTAAAAGGAACTGATAATTTATCTGATGTGTTTTGTTATCTGAAAAAATAATATTGATGGGTATGTGACAGATCTTTTTGAATATTGGGGAAAAAAATGTCAGTTACCTAGAAAAATAAGCTATTAAAAAGTAGGCAATTAATTCCAGAAATAATAAAATATTGTACAAAAAATTTAATCAAAATAAGGTTTGTCTTAGGAGTGAACAATATTTCTTTTTTTTTTTTTAATTTTTTTTTTCAACGTTTTTAATTTATTTTTGGGACAGAGAGAGACAGAGCATGAACGGGGGAGGGGCAGAGAGAGAGGGAGACACAGAATTGGAAACAGGCTCCAGGCTCCGAGCCATCAGCCCAGAGCCTGACGCGGGGCTCGAACTCACAGACAGCGAGATCGTGACCTGGCTGAAGTCGGACGTTTAACCGACTGCGCCACCCAGGCGCCCCAGGAGTGAACAATATTTCTATAACCATAATGTAAAAGAACTATTGACTAAGGATTTAACCAAAATTGTTATATGGGAAGATGAGATAGGTATGTTGAGTGACCCAAATTGTTACTTTTTTAATGTAGGGAGGTAATAGGTAATGTCTAATATTATAAAATCAAGAAATAACATTATAAGTATGTCACATAAAAATATGAAGATACATATCAGAAGAGTGGATCGGATGGGCCATTGATGATCGGGCTTGGAGATGGGTGTGGGGAAGAGCGTGGGCACTGCCCTTCTTTGTTATGAGTAGTTGAGTATTATTTGACTTAGGTAAAGTGAAGTGCTCTGATATGAAAATTTAATAAGTAATAAAAATAAAGTTACATATGTCTATGATTAAGAAAAAAAAAACTATACTACAGAAGACTATAGATAAACAGTAAAAAGTCTCCCTTTCTTGATACCCCATTTGTGGTATGATTGTCCTGAGTTAGCACTTTTAAAAAAAATTTTTTTTAATGTTTATTTTTGAGAGAGAGAGAGAGAGCACAAGTGAGGGAGGGACAGAGAGAGAGGGAGACACAGAATCTGAAGCAGGCACCAGGCTTTGAGCTGTCAGCACAGAGCCCAACATTGGACCCGAACTCATGAACCATGAGATCATGACCTGAGCTGAAGTTGGACACTTAACCAACTGAGCCACCCAGGCGACTGTAGCCCTTTTAACAGTTTCTATTTTTAGTTGTTCTGGTGGTTACATTCATGACTGGAAGTACAGCAAAACCTTGGTTTGAAAGCAAAATTTGTTCTGGAAACATGCTTGTAATCCAAAGCACTTTTATATCAAAGCAAATTCTCCCCATAGGAAATAATGGAGACTCAGATGATTCATTCCACCACCCAAAAATATTCATATAAAAATGATTACCGTACTGTAATATAATACAAAATAATAAAGAAAAATAAGCAAATTAACCTCCATTTACCTTTGAAAACTTTCGTGGCTGGTGTGAGGGAGACAAGAGAAAGGAGGGTTATTGTGTAGGACGACTTTCAATATCACTAATGGACCTTGACTACAGTACAGTATTAAACTCTTGTCATATACTGTATTTAATGTAACTGGCAATAAGGCAGCAGAAAAAACAGTCTCTATCTGCAGGCAGCCTGACCTAGAATGAAGCAAAGCATTTCAAGCTTACTCTTGCATGGAAAAGCAAAGGACTGTCCATAGGTTGCTTTGAAGTGACAATAAATACACTAGTGCCTATTGTGGTCACCTTCCAACATTCTGAAATGTCACTGATTTCTGCCAAACATCGCGGCCTGAGACTGAGCGTCTGAGCATGGGAGATGATCACCCACAATCCTACAGAGAGAGAGAGAGAGAAAACCATTGGCTCAGTTGTGATCATGTGACGTTCAGCATCGCTTTATCAAGTTAAAATTTATTAGAAATATTTGCTCATCTTATGGAAGACTCACAGAGCAAATTACTCGCAATCCAAGGTTTTACTGTTTATCTTTTGGTAAAGCGTAAAGCTATCTGGACTTGTCTTTGCCCAGTTGGCCAAGAGATGGCCGCATCAAGTTGCACTGTAGACACTGCAGGTTAATAGTGTGCTTTGGGAGTAACGTACCACTGGCCTATGACTGTTGTTGGTCCTTCATCCCTGAACCACTGTATACAGCCAAGGAAGCAGCGCTGACCTAGTTGGGTGAGGCAAAGGGTTATCCTGCCAGTGGGAGCATGGCATTTCTGGCAAGAGAGTCCTCTTCTAACTGTTGGAGTTGGTGCCATGGCAGATTTTCCTGACTCAGGGAGTGAGTGTTGAGCCCTGGTCCAGCTGGTTATGCTATTTGTTGATTTTGATTATCTGCACCAATAAGCTCTTTTTCTGGCACAGATAATCAGAAGAAGGCAGTAATTTTCCATCTAACAAAAATGCTTTTTGCATTTTGAAATTATAATAAAGTTTTATTCAGCTCTCATCGGATTTATGGGGGAAATTGTATTGAATTAGGTCAAGAACTCTTTAGTCCTCTGTGATAGCCATATATCCTTAGGAAGATCATTTTATCTACTTACCACTGTGCTGTTCTTGAAAGAGAAAAAAAATCAGCAATAGCAGCACTAGCTGTCTTTTATTCAGCTCTTACTATGTGCTGGACACTCTGCTAACTAGTCATCATCTCATTTAATCTTTATGATAGCTTTCAGAGCCGGCTGCAGCCATAACTTCCATTGTGGACTGAACAATCTGATTAACAGTTGAGTGATTCATCCAAGCTCACAGGGCTGGAAAGTGCCAGAGCTGTGTCAAGCTTATAAAAAATTGTTGCATCTTTTCTTTTTAAGAAAGTTGGGGATTTTATAAATTTTCCATTCCTGTAATTTTTTGGCAGAATTCATAATTCTGGAGTCATCTTTGATGTCTCATGATAGCTTTCCTTTTATTTCCGTATATTCACCATGTTCTCTTTATGTTTGTTTGAAGTGTCTCTATTCTTATATCCGGAATATTGCAACTATCTCTTCATGGTCTTCCTTCCGCCAGTCTCTGCCATCTTAAATTGACCATAAACATTTCTCTCATTGTTTTAAAGCTCAGCTTCTCTCATGTTGGGTACCTTTTAGAACCATTAATATCTCTCCATTATCTATAAGAAAAATACAGCTTTAATTTGTCTAGAATTTAAGACTCTTCACAATGTGGTCTCATCTATCATTCCATGAGTTAATGTGCCCTTACCTTCTTTCCCACTTTTCTTGCCCATGCTAATATATCCCTAATCTGACCTACTGAAGCACAGATCTCTCTACTGCTCACTTGTTGTTTCTTATGTGCTTTGTATTTTGATAGTTTTCTGTATATGTATATGTCTCATTTACCCATCTGAATTAACTCCTGAGTATAGAGATGGAAACTCTGAGCCCACCATACTATTCAGTGTGGTTTCTTGCATGTAGCACTGTGTAAAAAATTAGTGAGTGAATTTTTGAAGTTTTAAAGTCAACATATTATTCCGATTCTATACATGTTTGCCTTTGTTAATTTTGTAAATGTTAGGCAAATAAAACTTAATAGACATTCACGTTTTTTCATTTCCTTAATTATATTAAATTATGGGATTAGAAATAAATTGGTATAGCTTTATCAGTTTGAAATTTTTAAAGAAACAGGTCAGTTTCATTTAGTGTTCTAATCTGAAAGATACAGAAAATCTACTCTGAATGTAAGTGATAGGTTCATTATTACATAGGTTTTTAAAAATAAAACAATATCTGAGAACTTGTAAGTTGTTTTATTAAGTTGCTGGCAATGTACAGTTTTTATGGGGATAAACTGGATATTTATATGTGATAAATGTCAAAAAAACAAATCATTTAGTTTATCTTCCTGATGCATTAAATGTAGTTGGAGCATATTGAGTAATGATATGAGGAAATTGAGATGTACTTAAATACTAAGTTCAAAACACTTAGACATGATTTTGTTTTCCAAAAGGAGATTGCATTTTTGTGAATTAAAATTGCTTCTTGCTTTCTGTTGAATTTGAAAATGTTTCTACCCTTTACTTTCCCCTTTATTTTTTTTTTCTGGATTTAATAGTCTGAAGATCTATCTTTTATTTTTTGTTAATTTATAGATGTTGTATGATAAATAAATAATTATCCTTTAATGCGTGAACTATTTAAAACTGTGTTCCATATAAGGTATTTTTGCTTCAAAATATTTGAGTTTCAGTAAGATGGGGATAATTTCATCCTGAGACTAGAGAATCATAAATTTTTATATATCATAAATTTTTATATATCATAAATTTTTATATATTTTAGATGTTCATATTTATTAACTGTAGAGTGCTTTTGTTGCCTTTTAATGCAATTTTAGTGTAATATTGTTTTAGCTCAGAAATCTCATATACTCTAAAGGCTTGAAGGTTCTCATGCTATATTTTTTTCCTAAAAAGTATTTTTTTCCAAATAATGTTGAGCATCATAATGATGCCTTCTTTTACACCTCACATCTTTTTAAAAGGTGTAACAATTTACCCTTCAGTTTGGCTTTCAAAACATCCAAATGAAACCATAAATATACCTTTCAGAACAGAGTCACATATTTGAAGTAAATCACTGCATGTATATCTGATCTAATCTCACAAATGAAAATGTATTTTTAAAGTGGTGACATTTTAAAGTTAATACTGTTTTTAAAAGGACCAAGCCTTAAGAATGAAAGTGCAGATTATCCATTTTGACTACTCTCATTTAATCATTTCATTTCTGAAATTAGACTTCATCTTACGATCCAAAAAAACCTCACTAATGTGCATTTTTGGCTGGGTTAATTCCCTTTGTCATAAAATGGAAGCTAGCCTAAATTTTCTAATATTTTTTCATCCCATTAAAATTCATGGCGAAAATAAAAATGAGATAATTTTGAATTCAAGTGCATATAGTTTATATGGATGCTTCCCCCCCGCCCCCTCTCTACCTAAGGAAATAGAGAAATTGAGATTAGAAGTCAGTGAAAGCAAACAGCACTTGGAACGGGAGCAGCAGAAGGCAGCCGGGGCCAGAGAGGAGTGCCTGCAACTGACAGTTCTGCTGAGCGAGTCGCAGCACCAACAGCACCTCACCAGGTACCCCTAATCCTATTACGCGCCAGAGCACCAATTCCATCCCACTGATTTTTGCCACCGGCCTCCAAACAGTTGTTAGAGTTCGTCTTAGTCATTCAATTCACACACAGCTTTCAGGCACATTAAGAGAAGTGGAGATGTGGAAAGCAAAACACCCAGACATGTGAATGATAAGTGTGGCAGGGAATTATGATATATTACAAAACCTTTCATCGGCAATGCTCAAATATTTAGGTGATTCTCTATCAAGATGAGCAACATGACATGTTCCTCCTACCACCACCAGTACCTCTCCTGTTAATTCTGTGTCTAATAAAAATGTTGAACTGAAAGATCTGAGGAAATATATTTAGGAAAAGAATCAGATACTGTCAGTGGTGAAAGAGACCCAAGTAGAAGGCATCCCAAGATGCAAACTGAGATGTGACTGATACAAAATAAGGAACCTGAGTCCTAAGAAGGTATAGAATTTAGAGATGGAATTGATTGACACTGTTCATGTTCAAACGGTTATTATAACTGTGCCCTGTACCACTGTGGTCTCAAATTACATGGCTTCTGTCATGAGGTACTGTGAGGTGATTGTCAATGTTGTGAAACTTTAGTGAACGTATAGCTCAGCCCTGGGTTACGATGAGACATTTTAGGTAGCAAGCGCTGTATAATTTGCTGTGTGGAAAACACACACACGCACGCACACACACACACACACACACACACACACATGCACACAAATGCATACACACAGAAATTCAAATAGAGATTGTAAAATTTCATGTTACCCATATAAGTGGTTTCTTCTCACTTTGAATTCTAGTACGATTTTTCATTTTTCAGATCAAGCATTTAGGTTTGTTCAGTTCTTACAGTTTTTCCGTTTTTACAGAGAACTTTGTCTAAATACACATGTAAGTTTATAAGCTTTGATGTGGCTCATAAATTAGAAAATCCCTGGTCTTTTCATCATAGTAATATGTTGAATTTAAACTACGAAAGGGGACTGATCCCTTTTACATTAAATATGACAATGTAATTCTGAGCACGGTATGATAACAGATGGAGGAAAAGCACCACTTGAACAGCCTGCATTTGGAGAAAAAAATATTCTAGGGGTTGGTGAACCTCCCAAAGTTTTGGGTTAGTGTTAAGATGCCTCTAGTTCTGTTAAAATCAAACTTTGTTAAAAACATTTTGTTATGATGATATTCCAAATGGTTTGCCAACTTTGCTTTTAAACAATGCAAGAGAAAGAGAAGAAAGAGAGAGAGAAAAAGAAAGAAAGAAAATAAATCATTTATACATGTGTGATATCTGGAAAAATCCCAATAGATAAAACACTTTTTATGAGAAGAAACTGCTTACTCCTACAGAATAATAGCTGTTCTTTTCATGCCCGTTCAAAGTGTTGTTCTGTAGACCTGAGAATGTAATGTCAAGATAGTTCCTATGGATTATTTAATCTTAGAAGTTTCGAAATTTAGCTGTGTCATGATAGTTAATAGTTGTTCTTCTGAAACAACCATTTGTGTGCTAAGCACTGCCAACGACAGAAACGGGACAGCCTTTAACGTCTCAGTGTGGCTGGGCTTCAGTAAATAAATATTAATGCTGGTTTTGTTCCCTTCGCCATTCTGTCTTAGAGAGTTAATTTCTGAAGTCGAAGTCCTGTAGGGAGTGTTCCTGCACCGTATCAATTTGTACTGTCTGACAAGACCAGTTTCTTGTAAGAGGAGCATATTTAAGGTACAGCGACTGCTGAAAATGGACTCGTAGTAACTAATTCCTTTGTTCTTGAGGAAAATGGTGTTGCTTGGTTCCATAGAAAGCTTTTTCTGTTGGGCTTTATTTACAGCTAGTCTACAGAAATTGAAAACTAGTTTTACAGAAAAAAAATTACCCATTTTCTGAGTGCAGCACTCTTTTGTAAGCATTTTACATCTAGTCTGCGTTCACGTTTTATAAAATCCACATTCATAAATTTAAAGAGGACAATTAAAAAAGCAAAGAACTATGTGTATCTCTCTTTTGCTCTAAAAATGGGATGTGGTTGTTGGGCTAAATATTTCTGATACACTTTTTTGGGCTTTTTAGAATTTGCTTTCCCTCAACATTCTGTTGATTCGGTATACTCAAGTATGTGGCTGAGAAACATTATGTCTTCTTTTCCCATGTAGACCAGTGGAAATAAATACATTCCACACAGGTAGCACTTCACTTAGCCTTAACTTTAACATTTCGAATGACATAGTCTAAACAAAGTTTGACATAGAATATGAAAACAATGTTGTAAGTAATGACAAGATAAGGATGGAGGTGATCTAGGGAAAGGAAACGTATAAACTAGCATATTAATCCGTAGAGCAATCTGAAACAAAAATAACCCATCACTTGTTTGCTATTTCCCTTTATTGTCCACTTGGACTTAAACACGGAAAATAGAGGGGCGCCCAGCTGGCTCCATCACTGGGGCATGAGACTCTTGATCTCTGGGTTGTGGGTTCGAGCCCCATGTTGGATATACTGATTACTTTAAAAAAAAAAAAAAAAAAAAGGAAAATAGAAATTGAACATTTATGGAAGTACCCAGCTGGTAAGTACAACATTTACTCATCCACCATCTATTTATTGGACACCTAGTATCTTTCAAGTACGTTGCTTGGTCTTGGGCATAGAGAAAAACATAAGATTCAGTTCTTATCCTTAGGTTGCTCACACTCTAGTACAGAGCCAGCCCTATATATGCAGTTATAGCAGAGTGTGATAAAAATGCAGTAACAGGAATAAATACTACCACAGGAGCACCTAGGAAGAAGAATCGGGTCGTTGTACATTGGAGGTGAAGATGATAGGGAAAGCTTTCTGGAAGAGGAGATGTTTGGTAGCTATTGTGATTAATAAGTTCTTGAGTAGCAGTTCTCAAAGTAGAAGAAGGTGGATGGAGCGATATATATGTACAGACAGGAAGCTGAGAGGGAATATAAACTCTACAATCAGGTTAGATGTTTGGCAGGGGATAAGCCAGGAAAGGCAAACAGGGACCAGAGGAAGGGCCTTGTGATCTGTATTCTGCAGTTTGGGCCATTCTGAGAGTAATGGGTTACTCTTGATGTATTTAAGCAAGGCTGTCAACATGGTCAACTCTTTGGGTTGGTGTTCAGACTCAGCAGTGTGGAGAGCAAACTCGGAGAGCTGATGTGGGAACAGGAGGACCAGTTAGGGCAGAGTCAGCAACTACGGCCTGCAAACATGGCCTGTTGTCTATTTTGGGCCATGAGCTAAAAAGGGGTTTTATATTTTTAAATGGTTAGGGAAAAAAACAAAAGAAAAACAAAAGAAAAACAATGTTTTGTGACATGTAAAAATTATATATCCATAACTAAAGTTTTACTGGACACAGCCATGATTATCCCTTATGCATTATGTACTAAGACTATTATGGCAGAATTGAGTATGGTCCTCAAAACCTTAAAATATTTATCGTCTGGCCCTTGACAGAGAAAATTTACCAACCCCTCAGTTAGGAGGCTGTGCAGTTCAAGGAAGAAGTCAAGAGAGCTTGGACTATAAGGGTTCAAATATGTATTTATTTATTTATTTTTTTTAATTATTTAATGTTTTTAAATTTAGACAGAGAGAGTAGGAGATGGGCAGAGAGAGAGAGAGAGAGAGAGAGGGAGAATCTCAAAACAAGCTCCACGCTCAGTGCAGAGCCTGACAGGGGCTTGATTCCATGACCCTGGGATCATGACCTGAGCCGAAATCAAGAGTTGGACACTCAACCAACTGTGCCACCCAGGTGCCCCCAAATATGTACTTAAAGAAGGTAAATGGAAGTTAATTGTAGATTGGCCGACAAAGAGACGCTTGACAAGGGCCTGGATTCAAATGTAAGTCCAGGGGTTAGTAATGAATCCTGGGCATGGCTTTGCCAGTAAAACAGAAGGAAAATAGCATCTTTAAGAAGCATTTAGGGTAGGGGCACCTGGTTGGCTCAGTTGGTTAAACACCTGACTTCAGCTCAGGTCTTCATCTCATGTTTCATGGGTTTGAGCCTGTGTCAAGCTCTGTGCTGACAGCTCGGAGCCTGGAGCCTGCTTCAGATTCTGTGTCTCCCTCTCTCTCTGCACCTCCCCTGCTCATGCTGTCTCTCTCTGTCTCCACTATAAATAAACATTAAAAAAAAACAAACAAAACAAAACAAACAGGAGGCATGGGGTAGCAAATGAGAGAGGCCAGAATTAAAGGTGACTCCCATGTTAACTGGATGAACCATTAGTTCAACTGGAAAACTTAAAAGGAGTAACAGAGAAAAATAATACACTGTGTTTTGGGACTTGAGTGGAGATGTGCAGTGCAGGTCCAGTGTGAGGAGAAAGGTCAAGACCTGAGACTCTTCGCTGGATGCTTCGACATAAAGCTACTAGTTGTAGCCAAGGAGATGGGTGAAAGCACGAGAGGGCCATGCTTGTAGAGTAGGATGGAAAAGAGCCACCAGCCAAGGATACTGAAGGGGACATCAGGGCACAAGAGAACAAAACAGAGGGGCGCCTGGGGACGTCGAGAGCCCAACCTCGGTGCAGGTCATGATCTCAAGGTTGTGAGTCTGAAGCCCGCATGGGGCTTGTTGCTGTCAGGGAAGAGCCTGCTTCTGATCCTCTGTCCCCCTCTCTCTCTGCCCCTCCCCTGCTCATTCTCATTCTCTCTCTCTCTCTCTCTCTCAAAAATAAATAAGGACATAATATAGAATGATGCACAGGATGGAATAACAAAGCCACATGCTTTTCTTAGGGCAGCCCCCTACCCAGGCGTCCAAGGGATACAAAGCGGAGTTTGGGAATCCTTTCCTGGGGCATTCGCTATCTTTGTAACTTTTGAAAAGTTACTTAATTCTTTGAACCTGCTTGCTTACCTATAAAATGAGGTTACAAACTGATTTTCGAGTTTCCTTCTAGCCCCAACAGTCAATGATTCTAACAGTAATTTAAGACACCCCATTATGAAGTGCCTTATTTCCTGACATTAGGCATTTAAATTGCTTGGAGTATTCTTTGTTTAAGACCTTTCCTTAGTTTGAATTTCAAAGATTTCATCGAAGCGTCCTTCATGCCTCCAATTTATTTATATTCATCGTAACTTAGGCTCTGCTGACCTCTCACAAGGGCCACAGAAACGTTCCCCTGTAACACCCTCCCAGTCTGCTCCTCAAGCCTCTGCCAGTTGAAGGTTTTTAAGCTCTGCTTTGACTCTGTCACCTGCTGCCGAAACCTTCCATTGGGTGGCGCTGCTTCAGAGGATTCAGACCACTGAGGGTAGTGCGGGGGGGGGCAGGTATCCAGCCCCTCCAGTTTTTTCCTCGCTTGCGTGCCAGTGACACAGACAAATTGCACACTTAGAATACCCCTATGACCTTCTCTAGCCCTATTGTAATCTTACCTTCCTTTCCAGGTCTGTCCAAAGTCCTAAGTTTTCCACTGTCGCCCTCCCAGATGGCCCTGCCACAGGGGAGCACATTTCCCTCTGAATCTTCCTTCCCACTCAGAGCTGAAGGCTCTGCCCCTGAGTGAATCCCTCCAAACAGGGACAGGGAGAGTGAAAATCCGAAAAAAATGAATTAATACTCTGAAGGCTTTTAAGTACTTGCTTTTCTTCCCTTCTGGAATGAGGGTGGGAGGTCTTATTAATGTTCTATTTCTCCAAGCACCTGGCTCAGCCCTTTGCGAAGAGTTGGAGCTTAGTAAGCCATTACAGGGACGGCCAGTGTTTTGCAAGTTTATGACTATTCTTTCAACAGTATTAATACAGATATAGTATATTGATATGCTGAACATAATTATTATATTAATATATTGATATATTAATATAATTTAGTACATTGATATACTAAAATATATCAGGGTAAAAATGTAAGATGGAGGTAAGATGGAAATAGCTTTTTGTTTTCATTTTTAACTTTGTATGAACATACATTTTTTTTAAAAAAATTGTTTTTAATGTTTATTTATTTCTGAGACAGAGAGAGACAGAGCATGAGTGAGGGAGGGGCAGAGAGAGAGGGAGACACAGAATCAGAAGCAAGCTCCAGGGTCTGAGCTGCCAGCACAGAGCCCGACGCGGGGCTCGAACTCACAAACCATGAGATCATTACCTGAGTCGAAGTCAGTCTCTCAACTGACTGAGCCACCCAGGCGCCCCTGAACATACATGTTTATAGCAGGATCAAATGATAAACATTCTGACAATTCAAGTAGGTTGATAAAGTATACCACGGCTCTCACCTAAATATGCTCCCTTAAAAACCTCTCTCTCTTTCCCTCTTACACACACACTTCCAAATTAGCATTTTTTGTAATTGAGAGGTGGCCCCTCTGAAAGCAGTGCCTAATAAACATGATCGATAAGTGTATATAGCCTAGCATACATGAAAACAAAAGCGAGGCTTCCTTCTTAGACCAGTTATGTCTTTATTACTAGTCTTATTCAAATGACTTCTTCCTTTTCCATAACAAACTTTCAAACACATCTTAAAATATCTGCTCATTTATTTGCTCATTCCACGTGAAGCATATCCTATCGCAAGACACTGTGCCAGGGATGTTAGGAGGCAGAAATATAAAATAGCTTCAGATGCTGGCCCTCAGAAACTTACAGGCTGCTAGGGAAGAAAAGAAAATACACAGAGTTGGTGAGATAAATGAAAAGATCCAGAGGGGAGATTCCAGATAAAGTATTACAGGGACAGAGAACTGGACAGCGTCTTATGAGCTCAGCAGCATTTTGGAAGCAGGAAAATGGGAACGATGGGCATTCTGGGTAGGGGTGCACCTGTATGTACGAGAGTGAGTTAAATACACACAACTTGTGTGTATTTTAAATATCTAAGAGTATCAGTCTCTGAGATGAAGAATATATCCATGTTAAGATCTACCTGGAACCATGCTACATGCGGTAGTTCTTTCAAAAATAAGAATAGGGGTAGTGGCTAGCGGCAATGGCCATCACTTACCGAACCCCTCCTGTGTTCCAGGATCTGAGCTCAGAGCTTTTAATTTGGTACCTCCCCCCTTATAGCTGTATAAGGTACAGGCTGTTTTACAGCTGAGGTAGGCAGAGTGCAGAGAAGTAAAATGATTCATCTAAGGTCACACAGCTGACATGTTACAGAAGCAGGTTTTCAACCCCAGCAGCTTGCCTGGCACGCCTGTACCATTATCCATCCTGCTGTATTTCTGTGTAGATTACCAGGAAAAGGATTCATGCAGTTGTCCCCGAAAATACAACTGAAGAAATCAGCGGTGTAAATTTATGCTAGAAATAAGTGTTAGCTGCTCCCTTGTACACTGATATAAATACATGTCAGTGTGTTTTAATCTTGGCTTGGGTTTTTCGTAGGAAACAGTGTTTTCAGGTCATTATTTTGCCTTAGTCACTTAACATGTTATAATACAACTCTCATTCTCCTTCACTTTCTTCACTTCATTTTTACCCAAGAGGAAGGAGGGGCCTTTATAAAAAAGTGGAAATTCCTTCACATATTTGCTTTCGACATGTCCAAACATTTTTACAGAGCTACTGGGATTTCAATCCCTCTTGCAAGACTATCATTTACATCCATGCGGGTAGATTACTTTATGATACAGTGTGTTAAAACAACCCATTTCAGAACGTTCATATGATTGCTGTCACACGCTTCTCCATCCCTACTGTACCTGTATTGAAGCATATTCTTTTGAATCCTGCGTCTTTTTCTCAGATCCGATCTGGAGGGGAATTACTGCAGGAAGCCTTCTGTTTACTTTCCAGAGAATTTAGAACTTGAGTGGCTCTACGTGCAAAACACAAGGGAGACCAACCTGCCATCAAACCTGCAGGCTGAAGCTTATCTCAGCAGGGCTACCTTTCAAATGTTTATTTCCTCTTTTATATAAAGGATGTTTTCAGTGATACGTACTTCAAAGACTTTCTCAGAGCAGGAAGCTCCGTGAGGCCCATAAAATGGGTATTCTGCTCTTCCCGCCTTTCCAGACCCAAAGGGGAAGATCTGACCTATGACCTGGAGAGATATTAACGTGGAATGTAGTATCTGTATCTTTTTGAAATTGAGAAGGGGTACAACAGGTTTTCCTGTTATGGTGGGTGGGTTACTTGGGGAAAGGTGATTAAGCTTCCTTTCCAGAACGTTGGAGAGCATTTAGCTTCCTTCCACATAACAATTATTGCAAATGCTTGTTGAATGTCAGGACTCTGGTTGAGGTAATTCCCAGAAAGAGGGAATTGAGTATTTACGCGAGTCTGATAATCAGCCCACGTAAAATCCGGACGCACCTGGCCTCGGGCTTTCTTGGAGCAGGGACTCGGGGGTCACACCAGTCTGCTGTCCTTCCCTGCCAATCACAGGGCTGGACTTCTTTCTGAATGCTGCCTCCTCCTTTCAGGTTCTTCCACACCGTGGAGTCACGTCCTTCAGTCTGAACTGGAGGTAGAGGACATGCCCTTGATTTCAGACTGCAAGACTGGGGCATCCTAGCTTGTCCTCTTCCAATTGCACAGCCACCCCTTGGATGCACACGGGTCATGTGCACACACACCCTTTTGGGAGCTGGGGGCCTGGCAGTCTCAGCAGAAGTGCCTGAGGAAGGGAGGAGAGTTGCACTGAGCAAGGAGAGGCGCTCTGACTGGGGAGGAGTTCTGTACAGGGTTGCTTTGTGGTTTTGAGTGGAGAACTCTCAGAATACAAAAAGAGAGATGTAAAGGATGCATAAATGAGCATCTAGCACTAACCAGGCGCTGTGCCTGACTCCTGACAGCCTTGCGGCATGAAATGTGGCCTGTAAATTACGAGTCTGCGATAAATACAGAAATGGAGTGTTTGCAAACTTTTAGTTTATTTAAGTTTATTTATTTATTTTGAGAGAGAGAGAGCATGGGCAGGGGAGAGGCAGAGACAGAGGGAGAGAGAGGATCCCAAGCAGGCTCTGCCTGACGTGGGGCTCAAACTCACTTACTGTGAGACCACAACCTGAACTGAAACCAAGAGTCAGACACTTCACCAACCGGGCCACCCACGCACCCCGCAAACTTTTATTTTAAATTGCCACATTATCCAGTTATCCAAGTGCATGATCAGTGACCTTTAGTTTTTTTGTATGTTTAAATTTTTTTTAATTTTGCAGTAATTCATTTTTAGTCCATTTTATAAAACCAGTGCTTTGCAAAGAAGCATTTAAAAACAAAAACAAAAACACACCTTTCAGGGCACCTGGATGGCTCAGCCGGTTAAGCATCTGACTTCCACTCAGGTCATGATCTCACATTTGTGAGTTCAAGCCCCGTGTCGGGCTCTGTGCTGACAGCTCAGAGCCTGGAGCCTGCTTTGGATTCTGTGTGTGTGTGTGTCTCTCTCTCTCTGCCCCTTCCCCACTCACACTCTCTCTCTCTCAAAAATAAATTTTAAAATACACATTTTAAAAAATTAAAAAAACAAAAAGCTTTCACACAAGAAGCTTGAACACTCTGCCTTCTCAGACCTTAGAGGAAGCCGGAGGAAGCTGAGGCATGAAATCCTGCAGCCGGGTAGGAAGGAAGGGGCCCGAGTGGAAGAGGCAGGCTTCGAACCAGGTCCGTCAGACTCCAGAGCCTGTGCTCTGAGGCTCCTGTTCACAAATAAGTGCAAAGACGTATTTCAAAGCTGAGTAGAAATGCCCTTTGGATTGCGGAACCTCAGTTCATAGGCCAGGAGGCGGGTCTCATGAACCGTATTTGGCATCTGGCTCAGGGGAGCAAATTGTCCGTAAACGTTGAATAACTTTGCCTCTGTTCTTTATTGTTAGGGGAAATTAAGAAGGAACTGTTCTCATTTTCAGGTGACAGACGGGCTCAGGCCAACAAACCAAACTTCCAACCTCTCCTCATTTGCAAAGGAGAGTCTAGAATATTGACGTGCTGTCTTGCTCAGTGAACTTCAGTTTTTTGGGTTTTTTTTCCCCTCCTGAGTTTTATTGAAGAATTTTTAGCCTCCAGTTTCCATTTAAAAGTTAAGCTTATTTTTTTTTCTTGTGCTCCTTTCATGAATAAATTAAGCAGAGAACGTGTCAAAAATAATTTTAAATGGATATATGTGCAACCAACATCTTCAAGTCTTGAAATAGATGGCCTTGGGACTGTTTTAAATTGCATCCTCTTTCCCTTCCCCCACCTGGTACCCGAGAGAACAGGCTGTCAGAGAGCCAGGAAAGCAAAGGCGTTTCATTTTGCCCTGGTGGACACCATGTTGCCTGAGCCCCTTCTCTCCACCTGTTTGATGGACTAAGACCCGGGGTCTCGGGGCAGCCCGGGGCAGGAGAGGTTGGAGTCAGACGCTGCCAGAGAACGTGTGTCTGCGGGTTCTGCTTAAGTTTCCCTGGCTCGCTCGTCTCGGCTCCGTGAAGCCCGAATGTGTGTGCAATGAAAATCGACGCTGGGGATGTCTCTTCTTCTCCCCTGCCACACAGGCCCACAGCCTGGAGCATGGTGGTGGTGGCAGCCAACTCATTTTCTGGAGAAGCCCAGAGGAAACAGAGAAAGGACTGCCCACAGCACTTGCCTGACTCAACAACAATGAACATCAAGTTCAGTGAAAATAGGAGAGGGGGGAGAAACAGGCTAAAACAAAATACGGTGGTTTCAGTACCTCTAAATAGGAATATTTTTCTAAAAGAGAGCTCTGATCTCCAATATTCAGTTAAGGTAAATTAAAACAATGTAACTTGACGTCTAATTTCTTCTTAAACACCTCTTCCTAATTGGAAGTGTTGCCTAGACCAATTACCAGGCATTACTTACTTGTTATTTAATGTTTTCCTGGTACCCACGAGTAGATTGTATAGTGATTCATTGATGTGAAATGTTGGAATCAAAGCTCATTTTTAGGATCCTGAGAAAGGAAGAGGTCTGAGGAATATCCAGTTTCACTCAGTGCCCACCTGGGGCCATGTCTCAGCGGGGACCAGGGCCCAGTGCAAGTTAAACACGTTTTTATTAAGCTACTACTCTGTTAGATCGGCTTAGCAGACAGTGTAGCTCCCTGAATTCAGGAACTCAGAGCGGACACCAAATGGGTCAGAAAGCATTTGGAAGCTGGTATCCAGCTGAGGGGAACACTGTTCCACCTTGGCTCTGGGTGACCTCTCCACAGCGGGCCCCAGTCACCTGAGGGAGGGCAGAGAACCAGGCAGAGAGTATGAAGGGATTCCTTAGGGAGGGCACCAGTGTCTGGTCACGTATCCCTCCAACACCTGTATTGTGTCTACCCTCCCCCAAGAAGCCTATTTCCAGCCAGATTTACCAAAAGAATCCAGCCTGTGTCAAGAGTGTAATTATTCTAAATATAACTATACCAACAAAAGAAGGATATCAAACAAAGTTAACAGGTCACTATTGGGATATATGCAAAGGGTGGAGGTGGGGGCGGGGTGTTCAAGATAAGGCATTAAGAGTGGGTTTTAGCAGGTTCAAGGTTGGTTTTCCAGCAGCTAGTCTGAAGTGTGGTTCACCAGCCTGGGCATAGCTTGACTTTCACACTAGCGCTGGTTGTTTCTGAGGATCTCCTGTCCCCTTGGGAAAAAGTCTCCCACCGTACTTTATTTACTACAGATCTTAACTGTAATTTTAGGAGGATAAATGTGAGTATGAATATCACTGAGATGCAATCAGGGCTCTGTAAATCTTGAGGCATCACTCATCTGCTCAGGGATGACGCCACCGATACGAACTCGTGTAAAATAAATTTGTTAGCAGGCACCACGCGTTGCTCAGTCTAGAAAACTTCAGGGCCATTGAGGCAAGGTCAGATTAGGCAAGTCCTTTTATGGCAAGGCGGTGGTGGTGACAAGTCAGGGACACCGAGAGAATGTATTGTTAAATATATACGACTTCCCGTGTGCTCACTCCTCAATGGCTCTCTTTGTCTTTGGAGGAGAACCACCTTGCCGCTCCCGACAGTAACTGTTTGTCAAGCAAGAAATAATGAAAGCGGCCCCTGCAAAGTTGGATATCTTTAAGCTCTGTCCTTATTGCATTGATGACAGTTCTGGATTCTGAACCTGTTTCTGAAATAAAGCATCAATTCAGGACCCATCGCTATTGAATAGGTCCACAGTGTTTGGCTGAGGAAAGATGAGGATTATATTAAGGAACGATAAAATTCATGCACGGTGGAAACAGAGCCCATTTCGGAACCGTAGAGGAGCCCCAATTCAGATCTTGCGCTCAGACTGATTTGCACAAAGGGTTATCTGTTCAAAGTGGAAGAAAGAATGACAGCATGAGACAACTCACGTAACTAATAAACTTTGAGACGCTGTTTCATATGTTTGCTTTTCATTAAATTCGGGAACGGTTGCGACGTTGTTGTGATTCAGTCAACATTTATTCCTATCTGTTTTTCATATACAAAGGCTTAGGGATGCCAGAAAATAAACTGTTAACGGAGAATTAACTTCTTTGGCATGCTTTCATACTTATCTTCCAAATTAAAGAAAATGAAATGGGCAGAAACAGAGTGTAGATTACCTCCTTTTTGTCAAAAATGGTGGGAATTTGAAAATTAATAATAAAAAAGGGAACAGATGCAGTAACATGCCAGAGGGAGATTAATGTGGAGAGTAAAATCTGTGAGCAACAAAACTGAAGCAAACTGAATCAGTGGGAGGTGGTTGTACAATCAAAATCAGGATAAAAGAGAAATTACAAACAACCCTGCACTTGTCAAAGTAGTAGTAATGAAAGCCTGACTCTGCCAGCAGTGAGAACCTGTGTTAGCACTTTGGGGTAAGGATAGTAGCCGGGTGCCAGGTAGGAGGGCAGTGTTAGGTTCCTGGGCAACAGCCATCTTGTGTCGAACAGATGGCGCCGAAAGCTGGCAGGGGAGGGGCTCCTTAGCAGAACTAATCAGACAGTAACAGATAGGGCAGCTGGGAAGACTGACCACAGAGAGGGAGTCTGCGGGGTAGCCGAGTGCCATGATGTCTGCAGTGGTGTGCCCATTGGTCTGAGATAAGACCTTGCAATGTCTTTCCCATCCACGGAAGAGCAGGAACTTTTGTTCAAGAAGAAAAATGGAGTGGAACGGTAGCACAGTTGGGGGCGGGGGTGGGTTCTCGGGGTAGGGACTGAGAAGGGAAGGCTGGGCCATCTCGAAATTTGTGGTGGGGGTCTGCAGTCCCAGCCTCCACGCAACCTTGGTTTTCGCCGTCTGTGCCCTTCCGCCGTCCTGATGTGTCCAGGGTGGCAACGTGGAATGATCACTTTATGTATTTTATGCATCAGAGAGTTTCCGGGATCAAGGCTGTACTTACAATCAGAGGAGACTCTTTGCTATGATTTCTACCACCTAGGTCTCTAACAAATGAAAACCCAAACCCACATACGTTGCGTGCATTTGTGCTTGGTGATTTCTCATGACCTGATTGATACCGTTATTGATTCAGAGCAGCTCGCCTTCTTTTCTTTCCCCTGTAACTGCGGGTTGAACGTCAAGACGTTGGGCATAAATCCGAGCCCCAATCCTTAAAACAAAAGTAAGATTAAGTCTTTCTGACAGAAAGGAAGGTGAAAACGATCTATTAAATTCAATAACTTATTAAGGAATCCTTTCTTTTTAAAATCTAGAGTTGGGACCTTCAGGTTAAAACTATTATTACTTTAACAAAGAAATGCAGATCTCCTACATCTGTTTTTGAACTAGTATATTTCCCTCTCTCTCTCTCTCTCTCTCTCTCTCTCTTTTTACAGAAGCTTTGTAGCTTGGCTCAATTTATTCATTTTGGAGGGGGAGGGGGAAACGTTACCAGGATTTGAAATAGGTGGTATAACATAGCCATATGCTATTTATGCAGCAGTTTCTGCAATAAATCTAATTTGGTCCTGTCAAAAAATTAGACTTATTTGATACAGCAGCACATTAGTAAATGATTGTGGCAGATTTAAAGTTGACATTTAGTCTCTCCTCACTCTGAGCAGAATCTTGCAGATCTGCCTCTTCCCCCTTGATCGACTCTATGAAAATGTCTCAGTTCTTTGTCCTGCGGTCCTGCAGATATTTTCACATCCAAGAGAAGGTCTTGCCTTAAGGTAACTGAGGAAGGGGGCGGAAGAAGGAATAGCCTCTGTTTTTAAAAGACTCCGTGAATAGATGGGCAGAAAAATCAATACACCAGAGGAAAACTCATTGTGTTTTCATCATTTTCAGTTCTTAGAAAAGCAGAACTGTTAGTCTCATTCAGAATGTAGATAAATTAAGGAAGGTCAAGTTCTCTGTTACGGAGTTGAAATATTTTTACCTTCCGTCCTACGTCCATATGCTGTTTGAGGAAAACTCCTATCAGAGAATGCGGATGACATCAGCTCTCTGCCTTTACCTAGCAGGGCCCTTAGAAGCTGCTCCACTGCTCTCTCCTGCGCCCTGGCACAGCCCTGCCTCAGTGCCGCTCGATTTTTCCTGTAAAATGTGTGTTTCAGGTGTTGGTATCAAACTATCTCCAACTTTCTCCCAGCTTTTCCGTTTAAAACATAAAATAAGCCTAGTACACATTAGGCAGATGAATGTTAACAGTATTCTCTGAATTCCTTCAATGAGTCCCTTTGGAAAAGTAATCGAGATATTCTTTCCCTTTCCTTTTTCTTACGTGCTTCTGGAGGGGAGAAGTGTGTGCGCGTGTGCACATTCCCGCATCTGTGCGTGAGCATAAGTGATGTGAGACTGAGTGGTTTTTCATTTGTTTACATTCTTACCATATACATTTTCCGAAACTAGCCTACGAGTGTGTTTCTGAAACGCAGTCAGCTAAGAATGAAGCGTTCCTTCACGGTGATTTAAGCAGCCCTGTGAAACTGGCATTCTGCTCACACCTCTTTCTTGTATATAGCAAAGCAGCCCATGGAAGTGATCAAATTACCGGGACTCTTTCCGTGCTATTTAGAAACAGGCATCCAGGTAACCGAACTACCCTCAAGCACAGATCACACTCCAGGGAAAAAAAAAAAATGCCCAGAAAAAGAGCAAACAAACCTGCCGGGTGAATTAGATGCTAGTTCTGAAATTTTCTCCACATGAAAATTATTTAGAAATCATGTTTTGGGGGAATTGAAAGAAGGAAGCACCTCAAAGAATCCACATTTTGCGTCCAAAAATCCACATATTAAATTACATAATATATATTAGATCAGAATGATTTATATAGGACATAGGGCATTTTGGAGATTCGTAATAAAATTGAAATTCGAGCTAAAAAAGAATGTCTCAGCCCTCGGATTTGAAGCTGTCTCTGTCGGGTTTTGTTTTGGCTTTTATATTTAGCATCACAACAGTTTTCCTTAATACATCTGAAGAATTGTTCTGAGAAAGTCTTTTTTGTAAATTGTAAATATTTAATCAATCAAACCCTTAAGATTCATATTTTAAATTACTTGTTTTTAGACTGCTTTTATTAATGAAACCTGCTTGCAATGTTATGTCAATGGCAAAAGCCTCAATTTTTATCTTTTCTGAAAAGAAGTCAGAAAATTTTCCTGACTTGATTAATGGTACTTAATAAAAGCCTGTACAATAGGATTAAATCTTGGGATAATTCTTCCAAATGTAAAAGCAGCTTATGAACGAAGTACCATCCAGGTTTACAGTTAGCTTCACATTTGTAACAGTGCTTTGGCTAAAATTTGTGCCATCTACTTCCTCCTAAAAAAAAAAAAAGTGATCTCCCTTTTTCTTCTAAGAAAATTGAATCGAGTCTTTGGTTTGTCTTTTTCCTAAAGAATACAGTTGCCTAAAATACCGGTAAGGAATTCAGCATCAAGTGATTTCATGTCCGATTTATGAAAGGAGGGCAATTACTTGCTAGCTGTGGATGGATGACAGAATAAATTCAGTTGAGAGTATAATTTTCACCTAATTTTGATGAGTTAAATTTTTTTCACGAACTGGCCTATTGGTACAACTTACATTTCTTTAGATAGATGGTGTGTTTGTTGGGCAACATATATTTATTTGAATATTATTGAAGCCGAATTGTTCCTTTTTTAAATGATGGAATTTAAAATACACTTGATTTGTATATCCTGGGTTCAGTTTCTCAAAGCAGTAATGGAGCTGTGTGTTAATATATAGCTTATAATTGAAATGGTACATATTTGTACATTGTAAGCATGTCAGTGTAAAATTTCTTAATTGGAATACTCTTTCCCTTGGCTAATTCATTAGTGAAAATATTTATTCCTCAAGTTAATGCTGTATAGTACGAAGCAATTTTTGCATAGTGTAAACTTGTTTACGATATTTTGATTTCACTTTAAAACTTTTATTTTGCTTCTTATACATATAGTTCATACTTGATATAATGAGTGCAGACACACATGAAGGAAATACATATCAGCTGTCTGGTTTTACAAATGATCATTAAAATACCACGTCTTACTACTTTGACTCCAAATTATTGTCTTCCCGAACCCAAAAGTAATTTTCACAAGTGCATTACACAACAGAACTTCATCTTCTGCTGGTTAGCAGGAGAGGATTTAAATCCGTGCCGACAGTTCATTTGACAATGACCTTGAGGGGCTTTGCTTCTTGAAGAAGAAAGCAGAAGCTTGCGGTAAACAAAGTTCACTTCTGACAGATGGATTGAATGACAGAAAGGTTGCGAGTGCCAGAATAGCCCTGGCAGAGGAGGAAATGTTCAGTGGAATCCAACAGGAGAGGAGGTGTGAACAGGTGCAGGGTTGCTGACGGAAGGGGAACCAGATGGAGGGAGCCACAGCCAGTTTATTTAAAGGAAAAGGCAGAAAACATTGAAAGGCTGTGCGATCAGTGGCTAAAAGTGTTCATAGAGGAAGGTAAAAATTCACAAAGCAAAACTGCACAGTGGGGTAGCTAACACTTAGCATAATGGTAGTAATTTGTGAGTTTAGTTTGGAAGTTGCAATTGAAACACATTCATCTTGGCTCTTGACACCATCAAGTATAGATATTTGAGAGTTGTTTATTTTTTTTTTTAAGTTTCTAAGCTTTTTTTAATCCATCCATTAATTTAATTTTTTCCAGCCAGAAGCTCCGTTGTGATAATACCAAAATTGTGTCGTCAGCTAGGAAAAGAAAAAAAAAAAATTTAAGTGAAGGTTAACATTCCATTCAGATGGATCTTGTGATGCCTTAGTTTTGTTCACATATGGGAAGCAAATGCACTCACTGTTGGGTGACATCTGTAATATCTAAGAAATTTGCAACGTTGGAATAGATGCTGTTGGTTGCTTTTGTTGTTCGGAGTCTCTGTTCATTTTGTGAAGTCCAGTTTGATTGTTGCAGTGGGATTAATGCTCTCTAAAATACATATTTGCCTGTCTGATCTGCAGGTTAATTTCTGTTGCTGGGGTTGCCCTGGTTTTCACTGACTTTCCGTGACCTGCCTTCGGGCAGACACCTGCAATCTCAAGAGTCATTTGCAATACAAACAGTATATAGCAGAGCAAGGATGGAGGGCTCTCCTATTTTCTTAGACCTATTAAAATTAAACTTTCTGCAAACCAAAGACCTCCTTGCGAATCCCCTGCCTGGTCGCATCACGCATGCCGTTTTTGTGGGCCCTCGTCTACCACTGTTGTCCTTGAGAAGTTTCCTACGTTACATTACTGATAAGGCGATGCCAATAGAGGAGGAGCTGAAGCAGCCCCCAAGAGAAATGATGAAAGTGCACGATTATGTTGAGATTTTAAAAATCTGGTAATTGATCCACAAGAGTTCCTGCACACTTTTCACAAAGATGCAATACTCAGAGTGTATTCAGCAAGCACCGTATTCACATGTATTCACATTCCCCGTCTCAGAGCAGCCTGGATCAAATAGATTATGGTAGAGTCGGGTGGGTGTTTCAGAACATTCTGATTTTACAGATCACATCCATGGCATAGCATGCTTCTGTCAGTGCAAAGAAAGACCTGAAATCTGACTAGTAATTATAGAAGATGTTTGTTTACGCCTGTGTTGTTTATGGAGATCCGTGCTCTTGGTCATTGTTTTTTTTTGTTTGTTTGTTTGTTTGTTTTTGAGACTGAATGAGGCTATACACAACTGTATATTTGAAGGAAAAATCGTAAATGATTTCTTCTCACAAAAGGAAATTGATCATCTGTATTTAAAATCAGCTCCAAAACGTGCCTGTTTCTCCCCACTTGTTAAGAAGTTTTCATCTAATAAATGTTCTTTATTAATCTAAAATTTTACATAAAACTGATTAGAGCATACTTGCCTTAATTGTAATGTATTGATTCTGCCATCTCTTCTATCATAGCTCCTGAATACCTTTATACAATCCTTTTTATAACAATATAGAGCCTTTGTATGATAAAGTAAAAAACGAGCACTGACCTGCTGTGTAACATAATACCATGAAACTCACCTGAGTTATGGGATACAAACTGAAAGGCTGTAAAAAGAAACTGCAACAATGAGTCATCATTTGATACGTCACAAATTAAATTGCAAAGCTCTTTATAGGTAGAACTGATAGCTTTCCAGAAATATGTAAATTAATTGTACTTAGCATAATGTCTTATGTCATGGGGGTCTTGAAATTTTTTGAATGATGGGATAGTAGGTTGATTACTGTTAAATAGGCATTCATTCAACAGTAGGCATACAGCTGCTGTAGATTTTTTTTTTAAAAAAAATTGTTTTAATGTTTGGGGTACCTGGGTGGCTCAGTCGGTTGAGCATCCGACTTTGGCTCAGGTCATGATCTCACCGTCTGTGAGTTCGAGCCCCGTATCGGGCTCTGTGCTGACAGCTCAGAGCCTGGAGCCTGCTTCGGATTCTGTGTCTTCCTCTCTATGCACCTCCCCTACTCATGCTCCATCTCTCTCTCTCTGTCTCTCTGTCAAAAATAAATAAACTCAAAAAAAATTGTTTTAATGTTTATTTTTGACAGCGAGAGAGACAGTGCAAGCAGGAAAGGGGTAGAGAGAGAGGGAGACACAGAATGTGAAGCAGGCTCCAGGCTCTGAGCTGTTGGCACAGAGCCCTATGCAGGGCTCGAACTCATGAGCTGTGAGATCATGACCTGAGCCAAAGTTGGACGCTCAACCAACTGAGCCACCCAGGCGCCCCTGTGATGGACATGTTTCTAAGGATCGATAATTTCTTGTTGGGATCTGTTGGCAACATTGTGGGCAAATGTCAAGTCGAAGCAAAAAGCCTTTTGCTCAATTTTTTCATATGGCTAGAGGATGTTTTCTAATTAATTAATTAATTAATTTTTTACATTTATTTATTGAGAGACAGAGACAGAGTGTGAGCAGGGGGATGGGCAGAGAGAGAGGGAGACACAGAATCTGAAGCCGGCTCCAGGCTCTGAGCTGTCAGCCCAGAGCCCAAAGCGGGGCTCGAACTCACGAGCTGCGAGATCATGACCTGAGCCGAAGTCGGACGCTTAACCGACTGAGCCACCCAGGTGCCCCTTTGCTGTAGGTTTTTTAAATGAAGAGGGTGTGATCCTTCTTTACAGTATCTAACAACCTAGTGGACAGGGTGTACATAAGTGTGTGTGTGTGTGTGTGTGTGTGTGTGTGTGTGTGTGTGTGTGTAAAATCTAGAAAACAGTATTTAGATTTAGAAACCTTCCTTAACTCACATTGTGAGTGGATGAATTGTGAAACTACCCATCTAGTCCAACCCTCATTCTCTTGTGTGACAACTGAGGTGCAGTGAGGCTCAGGGACTTGCCCGAGGTCAACTGTTCTTCGTGGAAACCAAACTTGGGTTCTCCGTCCCCTTGCTCTTAGTTCAGTGCTCCTTCTGGTAGTCCACGTTTATGCCCCTGGTATTCAGTGATAATAGGACTGGTCTGAATAAACCTATCAAAATCTTTCTGTGGAAGTCTTGCACAACATGTTGCTGAAAGGAAAAATAAGTCTCTTTTTGGACCTTCCCACATGGTTACTGGTTCTTGAAACAAACAAATAAAAGAGCTGTACCTTACAAACATCAATTAAAACTTTTGGAACATTACTCACATTGACTCCCTTAATCTCCACAAGAGCCTTTCAGGTAGATTCTGCCATGAGGCCCATTTTACAGATAAGAAAACTGAGTTGAATGGAGGCTACTACCTTGACCAGGGTCACAGTGCTGGCAATTAAGTAGAGTAGGGATTCAGGCCTCAGCAATTAGGCTCCCGGACAGGTTTATGCATTATACTTCCTATATTGCCTGTGATGGTAGGTGTTGTGAGAAAATCAATCCTGTGACCACTTCCTTTTGGAAAGTTAAATTAAATAGGGTTCTTGACAGCCTTCAAAATGCTCACTAACGCACACTGTGACTCTTCGAGAGGAATTTCTATTTTCAGTATTTCCCAAATGTATATGACTCATGGAAACTCTTCCATTAAATCTCCACATTCTCTCCCAGGAATCAGGTTTTTTAGGAATACACTTTGTGGGGGGCGCCTGGGTGGCTGGGTGGGGGTTGGGTGTCAGATTCTTGATTCTGGCTCAGGTCATGATCTCACAGTTCATTGGATCAAGCCCTGCATCAGGCTCTGTGCTCACAGCACAGAACCAGCTTGGGATTCTCTTTCTCCTCTGTCTCTGCCCCTCCCCAGCTCGTGTGCATGTGCTGTCTCGCTCTCTCTCAAAATAAGTAAGTAAACATTAAAAAAGAGAAACACACTTTGGGAAAAACTAATCTAAATTAATTTGTGGTGGGGTGACAGAATTACCACATGGGAAGTGTTTTTATCAGTACCTCTAGAACTTGTCTCCCTGGCCCTGCCCCCTACCTCCCGTTCATGCAGAGAGCAGGTGGATGGGTACCCTTCAGTTTGGGTTGTCTGTCCTCCAAAGCGGGGCGAGCGTCGGGGAGCATCTCTGACCATTACTTGAGCAGTTAGCTGTGCCAGAGTCACATGACAATGACTCCTTCCATGGCTACCATTTCAACTTGGCCTTTGTCTGGTAATAGCTCTTGAAAATAAAGGTGACAAGTAACTAGTTGATCAGATTTAGGAACCTCTCAGAGCCTGACTCTTGGAATCAGATTTCATAGAATAAAATATTATGGATGCTTTTGGATATAAATCCTTTCAGACAAACTTCTGCTGGGGATTATTGGCACAGATTCAGGGTATGGGCCCCTAAATCGGACTCTGAAAGAGAGCTTATTCTCCTTCAACTCTTGCTATACGAATATTCTTCCCCTCTAAGTGTATCTTTTCCTGTAGTCTGAAGAAATGGAGCAACTCATGGATAGTAAGCTCTAGAAGTTGAGAAGTTTAGCACTCCTAATGTGTTAATTTTCCTGTAAATACACTTGGAGGTGCCTATAATTTATAATTACTTCCAGCAGCTCCTATTGGTAAGATTTTCCGTAAATAATGATGTTGCAGTGATAATGATGGCTGGGACTGGGCTTTCTATGTGTGGTCCTGGCTTTCCCACCCACCCCTCCCCTTCCCTTTTCTGGGTTCTTGAATTCTGTTTCTTCCAACAGATAAACTCCAGCAATTTTTGTAGAGAGTTGAAACCATTCATTGGCTTATCTGAATCCCACAAAGTATAGATTATGTTTTGCAGTAAGCGAAAACTACAAAGGCCACAGATTAGCTCACCAAGTGGTGGGATAGTTTATTAAATTGGCTGACAAGCTGATGGACGAATACGGCTACATCATCCTCTTAATCAACTTTGAAAGTGCTGGTTTTTAGTAGAACCAAGTAATGAATGATACAAGGTTGATTACTGGTGATTCAGGGACGAAACCTGTGGGGAAAAATCTCTTAGAGAATCTGTTATTTCCCACGTAACAATTATAGAAATACTATTAAACGATAAAGATTTTCCAACCGTATGCACATTAACTTATTAGGAGTCTTAATGCGTGTTCATAACTGGATATTTTTCTATAATTTGCCAGCTTGGCTGTATGGAATAATTTTTTAATATGCTTTATAATTTAATTTTAATTATGAATATGTATTTTGGGAGGTGCTTCAAACCAGATTTGATTTTTTTCAAAGATCTCATTGCTTACATTTGTGTGATGTGATAACTGCTTCAGCTTCAGCTGTTCTTAGCTTTCTGTCGTAATTCTCCTTCATTTCTCCTTTCAAGCGATGCTGACTGGCTGACTTAAATGAGAAATGTGGTTTAAAAAATGTCATTTTAATAGTTTTTGCTCTTTAGAAAAATTATGTGATTTGATATCTTCATGAGGCATTTAAAGTTAGCAGGTTTTGGCCACATGGTTATTTTGATTTGTGCTACATCAGGATTAAAAATGATTCTGTGCTCTTGGGGGAGTAGACAAAGGAGTTATGCTCAAGCCCCCACTGTCCAATGTAAATATAAGGAGAGCCACAAAATGCAAACCACATACTTAATTAAACATCTCCAAAAGGCTGTATTTTATTTCTTTTTTTAAATTTTAAGTTTATTTATTTATTTTGAGAGAGAGAGAGAGAGCACACGGGAGGAGCAGAGAGAGGGGGAGAGAGAGAGAGAGAGAGAGAGAGAGAGAGAGAGAGAGAGAGACAATCGCAAGCAGGTTCTGCACTGTGACAGTGCAGAGTCTGATGCAGGACTTGAACTCACGAACCATGAGATCATGACCTGAGCCCAAATCAAGAGTCAGTCACTTAATCGACTAAGCCACCCAGGCCCCCTAAATAGCCGTATATTAAAAGGTGAAATTAATTCTAATAGTTTATTTAACTCAATATAGCAAATAGTATCCTTGAACATGTAATCAATAAAAATTAATCGGATTTTTCTGCTTTCCCACTCCCCACCCCCCCCCCCTGCCCCGCCCCACCAATTCTCCACAGTCCGGTGCATATTATTTACACATACAGAGCATCTCACTTCAGTCTAGCCACGTGTCAGGTGCACGGCAGCCACATGTGGCCTGTGGCTGCTGTATGAACCATTGCAACCCTAAGCCCTTGTTTTCAGTTTTCCCAGCTTCCCCACAACACCCAGTATGGATGCCATTGGGTTTCTCATGAGCATAAACCCTGAATTCTCTTTCTACAATAATTGGCATCATTCTATAAAAACAAGAAAATCATGTCAGCTTCTTCTGTAATTTTGGAGCCAGGAGCTAGGCCTGTCTTTGATTAGTCCCTTTCTGAAAGACTGCCACTTGGAGCAGAAAGGGGAGGAGGAGAGAGGAAGCTGCCATTTACTGGTCATTCTCTGAAGGGCAGCTGAACTCTTAGCTGTACCCGCAGCACACTGGAGTGAGTTCTTCGTATCTTACTGTTGCATCTTTGTCTTTACACCTTAGAGCTGTTGAAAAATCAAATTGACGATTAAATAACGTGATGCCAGGCTGTTAGTTGAATTTAGACATTTTCCAAAGGGTGGTCTGGGCCAGATGTTACTGGTTGCTTTATATAGGTTGCCTCAGTATCCCAATAACATCGTTTCATTAAATGAGAAAATGAACTTAACGCTGAGGTCCCACCTAATGGCACACGGCTAGTATCAGGTAGGGCCAGGGCCCAAATCTAGTCTGTGTGTGTCCAAAGCCCAAACTCACATCCGTTCTGCAATACCACTCCTTCCATTGCTTTTATCAGTAAATTGAGGAAATTTTTAATTGTTTTTATTGTTTCTTCGAGCTAGTCTTTGAGATAATTGTATTGATTGTTAGACTTTGTTTTATTATTTTTTTTATTTTGTATTTTTTGAGAGAGGGAGAGAGAATCTTAAGTAGGCTCCACGCTTAGCACAGAGCCCAACATGGGGCTCGATCTCACAACCCTGAAATCATAACCTGAGCCAAAATCAAGAGTCAGACACTTAACCAACTGAGTTGCCCAGGTGCCTCTGATTGTTATACTTTGAATCATCATCTTCTAGGAAGTAGCAATGAGATTACTGATGGTACCGATTCATATTTTTGAACACAGGATATGTCAGTGCTGTACTACATACGTTTTACATATAACATCCTGGTGTTCCTAAGGGAGCAGTACTGTCATTAACCCCATTTCACATTTGCGAAAACTGAGTCATAGGTTAAGTGACTTGCTTAGGGTGCACAGCCAGGAAGTGGGCAGGTTGGGAGTCCCCTGCCAAGGCTGGCTGACACCAAGGTCTGAGCTCTTAACCTCTGGCTCGTTGTGTGCAGATGAGTGGCTCAGCCCTGCTGGCAGTGGGCTTACATGCCAAGGCCTCAAGGCCAACGGCAAAAGCATTGTTTTTAAAGGCCCTTTAGGATTTTAGTTCCTCCTATTCCTTTTCTCGGGACACGGATTCCCGTTTTGGATAAGCTCAGAACAGGCTACCTTGTAGAAATGAGTTTGCATGTAGACTTAGAATAAAGGTAGAATCTGGTCTTCAGGAACAGAAAGGGCGGCTTCACAGCCATAGGAATGGTGAGCGTGACGGCCTATCAACGACCAAGGAAGCAGAAAACCCAACACACACTTATATTACTGCAGAGAAGAAACCTTTCAGAAGGCAGGTAAGAATAGTTATAAGCATGTGTTCCAAGGCAAATAGATAATCCTGTTAAATCATAAAATGACTAAAAGGGAAAATGTTTTGAAGAAGAAAATGACCTGAGCCCTGGGGCAGGAACATGCTTCTCTTATTTGGAAGAGAGGATAACACAGGTGGGAACCGGAGCACGCGGGCTTCAGGCAGTTTTGTCTTCTGTAAATATAATTGTGCTTTTCAGCTCCAGAATCCCGTGGAAAACTGGACAGTTTCCAGAGATCTCAATCAAGTCTTAAAAATGAACTAACTCTAGTTTTGTTATCCAGCCAAGGTTAGTCAGTAGAACACAGTCCTGATTTCCAGGTACAAACGTATTGGGTGTTTGACCAAAAGCACACCAGTTCAGGGACATTGAAAACTCTATGAGTCTTTACTACAGCATGTCCCCACTTACTCAATCTCAGACTTCCGGTAAATTCAGCCATTTGATACATAGCTATAAACCAAGACTTTTAAGAAGCAAAACCAAACGAAATGGAAAGCATGGCAGCAAATCATAGCAAAACAACCAATAAAAAAGCACTATAAGAAGCAGATCAGTATGCTTCCATTTGGTTTCTGGATCTTCAGAATAGCCTCTGAGATTTTCGTGCAACAGCTATTACAAAGTGCCTCTGTTTCCAGTCACTGGTAGCCTCCAGCAGCTACAACAGTGAACGGTGATCCCTAAGCGCGTCCTGGCCGGGACAATAGTAGCAGCATGTGGGCCTTCCTCATTTGAAATTATGACCTTGATTATCAAGTGGAGTTGGTTATATTTGCTATAGGTTGCTTAAGGAAAAAGAGTCATGATAAATAAATATTTTAGACATATTTCCGCTGGAACTGGTCAGATTTCTGTGGGTCTGATACCTGGAAAATTCTCTCAAGTGGGGACACCTCATCTCTCCACATTCAAGATAAATGAAGCATTATGTTGTGCTTGAGAAAGAAGATTCTATAAAATGAATTTAATAATTGTAATTCTTGCTATATAGCATATTTCTTAATAAGTTTAGTAGCCACAAAGTGACCAACACATTCCTCATTTACTAATGGATCTGATAAATAAATTTCAAAAACATATAATAATAAAATAGAAGCTTTTTTTCAGTCAGTTGTATGCAACTGGACAATGGTGTATATCCATTGACAGGGTACAGAAATGCCATTATGACATATATTGATCCTACCGATGTCTGATTTGAAGTTACTCGTCAGAAGGATTAATTACTGGGACTGTGTAGATCAGCTGACGTTTTTCAGAGAGGAAAGCCAAGAACGGACCAAAGCAGTTAGTTTATGTAGAAAGGTTAGAGATGGAAACTATGAATATTTTGACAATCTGAAGGTACAAAGGCAAAATCATGATCTAATTGATTTTATGCACTAGCTTAATTGTTCTTATTCTTTGGTCTGGTGAACTGGGCCCATGATGTTGTAAAATAGGATATATTTACAACCACTTATGCATCAGAGACCTCTGAGCTCTCCAAAAGTTTTAAGGGTGAAAATTTCTGAAACGAACATTTGGTGGCTGTTCGGTCTCAGTATCTACCTATGGTATCTACCATGTCTATGAAACAATTTCAGAAATTGCTCTTGCTATTGCTGTAGTAATAAGTGCTCTCCCTGCTTCTAATGTTGTCCCTTCCCCATCTGTTCACCACACCGCAGCCAGAGGGATCTTTCTGAAGCCTGAGTGTGATCACAACACTCCCCTGCTTAAAACCCTACGTTGGCTCCCTATTTTCCTCAGGATGAAGTCCTTAAAAATAGCTTCATGTTCTGGCTCCTGCCTACAGCTTCAGGCTCATCGTTCTCCAATCTCCTACCAGCAGCTCGCTTCCACCCTGCAACGTGTGTATTCCACCCTTCAGTCCCGCCAAGGCTGTTTGCAATTTTCCAGAGGCACCTGGTTGTCTCTCCTCCTTGAATCTTTGCACATGTTGTCCACTTCACTTGTAACAATATTCTTCTCATTCTTTGGATGGCTAATTACAATTCACTTTAAGCCTCTGATTTTTTAAGTTTCCCCAAATCCTCCCTGACGGTACCTTGCCCCTCTCCAACTCCTGTCCCATCTGCCTGTCTGATAGCACGTAGTTAGCCCTATTTTAATACTTACCATTCTACTTTAGTTGTTCTTTCTTGTCTGTTTTCTTCACTAGACCATGAATTCTGAAGGCACAGTCATGGTCTGTGTCTTGTACACTGATGCATCCTCACACTTTGGTGCTTGGCACAAAGTAGGCGTTTAAGTATTTGTTGAATGGATGAGCAATACGAATCTGACGAAACCGCTCATGCGAGGCAATGCCATGGAATGGAAGTACACTGAACTTGAATTGAGAAGACGGGTGTTGGTTCTGGGTCTGTCACTTACTACAAGCTGTGCACCATTGAGCAAATCTCTTAATTCTTTAAGCTTGGGATGCCTCTAATATCAAGCGGGAATATCTGTTCCATCCCCCTGCCATACAGAATTGTTATGAAGAGTAGGTGGTCAATGCGTTTGAATGCGTTTGAAGTGGGAGGATGTTCAGTTGGTAAGAGTCTCTGGTTCTGTCTTCAGTAAATGAGAGTTGCACACGAGATGTAATAGAAGCAGGCAGTATCTAGTCAAGCACAGCCCCCGTTGCCTTGACAGAGTTTTCAAATCAGTTTGGAGCTACTATAAGAGAACACTTTTGGAGAGAAAATTATTTTTAGGGATGTTTTTGTTAATTATTTCCTTTCTTTTGTGTTTATTCCTTTGAAAGAAGTTGATGTCCTTTCTGTTTCTGCTTCCTTTCCTAGAAGTGACTCACGCTCTAATCGGATAACTCATCTTTCAACATTGTACTTAAAATTCTGACATACTTTGCAGTGAAGAAAATAGAAATAATTTACTCAAGAAATATGTATGATGCCATTAGGGTTTTTTCACATACTTGAGGAAGTAGGGGTTCCTGAAAGCTACTCCTCTTGGATTTTTTTAGCCCTGTTTGTTACATCCTAGTATTTCTACATTTGCTTCACTATAAGAACATAGCTCCTGTTAGTGGTAAACAAGTACAGGAGATTTTGTTCTTGTCAAATATGGAAGACATCATGTTGTCTACTAATTTCACTATTGTTTTTCTTTTGTTATTATTGTCAAGAACAATAATAAAAATCAAATCAAATTGTTGGCCAAAATAGGGTTATCTTATCCTATTCTCTTCTGATCAGTAGATGGGAGGATCCTTAAACCTGTATGGACACTTAGTACTTTCCATCTCTTAACAGTTGCTCATTCATTTGTCCATCCATCCATCCATCCATCCACCCATCCACCCATTCACTCATCCATCCATCTATCCATCTATCCATCCAACCATCTATCCAATATTTGTTGACCACACAACTATGTTCCAGGCACCATTCCAGGCTCTTGGGATAAATTAGCGAACAAAACCAAGGTCTCTATTTTTTAGGTACTTATGTTCCAGATAAGATGTGTGTGTCTTATCTTCTCTAGGACTCTGTGACCAGCTTTAGGCTGGAAGCATATTTGCGTGACTTTCAGTGTTTTTGTAAAGATCACTGTATTTCTTTAAGGAGGATACAACTAATTGGTTGTGTCACTGTAAGAGGAAGTGATCCAATAACATATGGGACAAACTGAAAAGGAGAAGGACAGCTGTCTTGGAATTTGGCTGTCAAGATGGGTAATATAGGTATTAAAAGAGACACACTTCTGGATAATTGAAATAAGACTCTTGTTATCCTTTTGACCTTCTCTCATTTCCCTGCACCCCTGGATAAACTAAGAGATTGAAGTATAGGGATTCATACTGTGGACTTGAGAGTCAGGCAGGCCTGGATTGCCTGGCTATGCCCCCTTAATAACTGGAAGATTTTGGACAAGTAGGATAAACTTTCTAGGCCTCAGTTCCCTCATTTATAGAGAAAGGATAATAATAGAACCTACCTCAGAGGGCTGGTGTGAGGATCAAATAAAAGGATAAATGTAAAGAGCTTAGCTTATGGTAAAAACAATAATAAGTAAACAGCTTACTGATATTATTAATCCTTTAAGGCAGGATTTTTTTTTCTGCCTTATTTGAACGAAGAACCCCCGGATTAAAAGAATTAAGTTACGTGTCCATGGCCACATGAGTAATAAGACAGTGAATGCCATGTTTTGACACTGCAGCTGTGTGAGTTTTCTACTGTACTCTATTGCCTCTCTAGATGTGTAACTTTCCCAGAACACAAAGAAAATCAACCAAAAATGGTGTGGATCCATTTGTAAAACAAACACAAAAGGAAGCAATAAAACTGTAAGCAAATATTTAATCCTAGGTAATAGATTTGCTTTCTGTAGTAGATTAGAAATTTTGAAAGTGCTTTCTGTGTATACTGGGTAAGTTTGAACAAATGTTGAAGATAAATATGTTGAAGACCAATGGGAACCAAGTTTCTCACTGTTGAGGAAGGAAGTTAGTGATGGAAGGAGGGGAGACTGGGTTTTATCTAGTTGTTGGATTGGAATTGAGAACATTAGTGTGCATGTATTATTAATATGAACATTCATAGAAAAATATTTATAAATATATATTCATACATTGATACATATATTCTTATCCTGGTTCTGTCTACTAAAGTGACCTAGAAGCAAACTTCTCAGTAGCAATGTGTACCCCCTGGTGACGGATCTTGGTTTCTAAGTACCATTCTCCACTAAAAGGCAGAAGAGTTCCTTGGACAAACGCTGATTGCATGACTGATACAGGGATAGTACCAGATGAACCTGCAACATCTTGTGGGGATACAAAGCCAAGATGTTCATAAGAATAATAGAGAGATATGGGGTACCTGGGTGGCTTAGTTGGTTAAATGTCTGACTTCAGCTCAGGTCATGATCTCGTGGTTTGTGGGTTCAAGCCCTGCATTGGACTCTGTGCTGACAGCTTAGGGTCTAGAGCCTGCTTTGGATTCTGTGTCTATCCCTTTCTCTCTGCCCCTCCCCTGCTCATGCTCTGTCTCTCAAAAATGGGTATATGTTAAAAAAATTTTTTTAAAGACTAATAGATATAATATAGAAAACAGCTTGAAGGGGTTCCCACTGGCCAAATCTAGGATGAATTGATAAATAAATGGTGGCCATAATAGTTTGCAACCCATTGAATAAAATAGGAATCCAGGATTCCATGCTGATATCAATAAATTAATAAATGAGAGAGAAAGGAAGGCCCTTTCTTACAGCACAATGTTAATTAATAAATAAAAAAGACTGTTAGACACAGGAGTAACCATGGGATATAAAACTATTAGTTGAAAATTTAATGAGAAATAGGGTATTCATATGGTCTTAACATCTCCCAACAAATCACCTATTGATTACAAAGAGGGACAGAGTAACATTACAGTGGAGAAGCCCGGGAGAGACCACCTAACCAGTGGTGAGTCAGGGCTGGCTCATGCCAGCCTATGAAAGCCAACGGTACGCATTTCTTCACAACTCTCTATTCAGTGATGTCACTCTAGTAGCTTGAAATAGGCCACAGTAGAAGTATTTACACTGAAAATTGGTAAACACTACAAATAAGCAATTCTTCCCTCCTCCCCCTCACCCTGGAGACCGGTTATTAAACATTTTAGAACACACCAATGACATTACCCGAGTGGTCAAAGATAATATCACCAATCTTGGGACAAATGGACATGATGTGTCTTAACTCACAATAACACCCACGCCTCCCTGCTGCTGCTTTTCTATATAATTCCATCAGCTATGGCTCTTGGCGAATAAGCATGTTATAAAGGGTCTCATAAGTTTCGTCATACTGACATTCTGCTGTCACAAAGCTCTCTGTACTGTACTTTACAAGGGAAAGACCTTTTAACCAAAAGGTTGTATGTTTAACACTAGAATGTCAGTTGTCAGTGAAAAGGAGACTAGAAACATGGCAGATGGGATTGGAGCCTCAAATCACTGCCACTACAGGTTTCATTCTCGGGTTAGACTTGAAGCTTTCGTCATTTCTGTCCCAGACTCATTGATGAGCTTTAGGGTCACCAGAAACTTTAGTCCCTCAATGTAGTTATAAAATTAATACATTTTTCTTTAATGTTTATTTATTTTTGGGAGAGAGACAGAGCGTAAGTGGGGAGGGTAGGGAGAAAGAGGGAGACACAGAATCCAAATCAGGCTCCAGGCTCTGAGCTGTCAGCACAGAGCCCAATTCGGGGCTTGGACTCACAAACTAAGCGATCATGACCTGAGCTGAAGTTGGACACTTAACCAACTGAGCCACCCAGGCACCCCTGAAAATTACTTTTCAGGTGAAAGGACTTCTCCTTTTCCAGTTTTATCTTTCTTTCTAACACATTGGAAAACCTCGTATTACTTTTTTTTTTTTTAAGTTTATTTATTTTTGAGACATAGAGAGACAGAGCATGTGCCATGGAGGGGCAAAAAGAGAGCGAGACACAGAATCCAAAGTAGGCTCCAGGTTCTGAGCTGTCAGCACAGAGCCCAATGTGGGGCTCGAACCTATGAACTGCGAAATCATGACCTGAGCCAAAGTCGGATGCTTAACCAACTGAGCCACCCAGAGGCCCCTAAAATTTTAAATGTCTTTAAAAAAGTTCTAGTAAGTCATTTTTGCTTGGTGACATGCGTATTTTTAAAATAGTGGGATTTAAAATAATAAATGATAAAGCTGAGGATCAGAAACATAAAGTTAATTCTTCAGTCCATTTCTTTAATGGGATGGTAAATATCATCATAGCCACTTTAAGAAAATATAATCACCAGAACTGTAATTGGAAAAAAGGAGTGACAAAGCCTCTGTGTGTACTTAGTCCACGCTTGAGGTCTACCCAGTGCTTGTTAATTTCCTTTAGCTCTCAGTTGTTACCAAGAAAACACTGACATGCCCACCAGGGTGCATGTGTGGCCACCAGTGATTGTGAATAAGTTGGAGAAGGTAGCTGTTCCTGTTCTAGCACATTTACTCCTTTTTTTTTTTTTAACGTTTATTTATTTATTTTGAGAGAGACAGAGAGGGTGAGAGGGAGAGAGAGAGAGAGAGAGAGAGGAAGAGACCATGAGCAGGGGAGGGTCAGAGAGAGAGTGAGAGAGAGAGAATCCAAGCAGTCTCTGCACTGTCAGCATGGAGCCAGATGCAGGGCTCAGACTCACCAACCATGAGATCATGACCTGAGCCGAAGTCAACAGTCAGAGGCTTAGCTGACTGAGCCACCCAGGTGCCCCCTTTGCTCCTTTTTAAAATCAGCTCTATTGAGGTGAATTTAAATATACTAAACATCGCCAGTTTTAGGTGTGTAATGAAATATATTTTGACAAATGTACACAGATGTGGGACCATCGTAATCATGATAGAGAACATTTCTATCAACCCCCAGTTTCCCTCCTGCCCCTTTGTTTCCTCACACCCCTCCCCGATCCTTAGGTCCTGGCAGCACTGACATGTCACTATGGTGCCTACTTTCCTAGAATGTCATGTTCATGAAATCACGCAATATGTTTTTGGTGTCTGGCTTCTTTAACTAAGCATACTGCTTTTGACGCTCACCCATGTGTTATACGTACGGTAGCCTGTTTCTTCTTATTCCTCCTATTCCTAGTTCCCTATTGTACGGCCACACCACAATTTGTTTATCCATTTAGCAGCTAATAGGCATTTAGGTTGTTTCCAATTTTTAGCTATTATGAATAAATCTTTCAGCCTCATTTAAAAAAATGTATTTATTTATTTTGAGAGAGAGAAAGAGCATGAGCGGACAAAGGGCAGAGGGAGAGGGAGAGAGAGAGAGAATCCCAAGCAAATTCGTGCTGTCAGCACAGAGCCTGATGCGGGGCTCGATCTCATGAAGCACGAGATCAAGACCTGAGCTGAGATCAAGAGTCAGACGCTTAACCCACTGAGCCACCCAGGCACGCCAGCCTCATTTTAATAACAACCAAGAAATTCTTCTTTACAGCCATTGCTTTCCAACTTAAAAATATGGCTAACTTCAAGTTGGATTGAGTGAAATCATCAGTGTTTCTAATGAGAACTGAAAGAAAACTGGTTGGGGAAGACTGGCTCAGCCTACCCTTCATGATGCGCTCACACCCAGCTAGGATTAACCTCTCATTTTCTCTGCCTTGGGAGTTTTTGCCTTGTAGCTTTCTTGTGGTGTATCGCACCCTCTACTTTCTATGTTAGCCATTTTGAATTCCCTGTTAGGAGCAAGGACTATGCCATACTTATCTTTATTTGACTCAGTGCCTAGCAGGCTGTCTTTCACGTTATAGGGTTATGATAAATATTAAATGAATTGATTCAGATTCTTCTCTAATCCCTCCCTTGGCTACCTAAGTGGTTTTTATTACTCTTTCAGTCCATTATTGCATTGCCTCTGGAGTGTCATAAAATAGGCTTCCTTAAATCAGAATACAGTAGAACGTTGGTTTGCAAGCATAATTCGTTCCGGAAACGTGCTTGTAATCCAAAGCACTTGTATATCAAAGTAAATTTCAAGAACCATTGGCTCAGTTGTGATCATGTGACATTTGGCTTCACATACTACTCATACTGCAAGACATCGCTGGTTTATCACATTAAAATTTATTAGAAATGTTTGCTCATCTTGTGGAATACCTGCAGAACAAGTTACTGGCAATCCAGGGTTCTACTGTATTTCAAATCCCATCTCTGCCTTCACATCGCTTAAAATGTAACCTTTGAGCAGATTTCTTTTTTCAGCTAGAATGTGAGCAGATTTAAATAAATAGATTTGAGGGGTGCCCGGGAGGAGGCTCAGTCAGTTAAGCATCCAGCTCTTGACTTCAGTTCAGGTTGTGATCTCATGGTTCATGGGTTCAAGCCCCATGTCGGGCTCTGTGCTGGCAGTGCAGAATCTGCTTGAGATTCAATCTCTCTCCCTCTCTCTCTGCCCCTCCTCTGCTTGCGTGCTCCCTCTCTCTCTCTCTCAAAATGAATAAACCCTAAATAAACAAACATAGGAGGAAAGGGGACTGAAGGGAGGAAATAGGAAAGTAAAGACAGGCTGTGTTTTTATGCAATGAAAAGAAATGTTCACTAGTATTATTGTGACCATTTTGTACTATGTACAAATATCGAATATGTTTTACACCTGAAACCAATATATTATATGTCAATTATACCTCAATTAAAAATAATAAAATCACATGTCATTTCTTAAATAGAGTAAAAATTGAGGAAGGAGTCAGGAAACAAAAGTTGATGTGTAGCTCAACGTTTGTTGGTAGACTACTCTTTTAAATGGTCTCATTTCGTAATGAGAACTACAATAACAGTAAGTATTTTTCTATAGTAAATTTGGAATGTCACTAATTAGGCAACTTCTCATGCTGAAAATTGATGTTGAGGCTGGCAACCCCTAGGGAGGGGACCCATAGCCCCAGTTTGCAAAGGGTAGCCCCAGTTAGGACTGTTGTCTGGATGTGCTAATAGTACGCCTTTTCACTCTCAAATAGGTATTGGTTTTGAGCAGTGCATAGTACGGCTACCCAGTTATTAGGGGTCTCAGACCCATAACCAGGGGTCTGACCTGGGAGTGGTTACTCAGTAGAAGAGACCACAGTGCTCTTTTTTGGCTGATTCCTTCAGCAGCATGGTCTCCAGCTGGCAAAGCCACTAGAGCCATTCTTTTCCGGGCTCTCTTCCTTTTTAACATGTCTGAAAAGTTTTGCCTCCTCATCTGAGACATGAGCAGATTCTCCAACCTCACTAAAGGTGCATCCACGCTTCCCCCACAGCAAGGGTATAAAAACATCCGTTCATTAGTGTTCACTGCCCACTTCTCATGTGCCAAGTATTGAGCGGCATTCAGGGTAGAAAGAGACAAAGATGACAAAAAGGGCCAGGCACATAAACCAATAACACAACTGTGCTAAATGCTATCTTATAGGACATATACATTTGCAACGTGTACTTAGGTCATGGGGGAAAGAATAATTTAGGAGAGAATGGAAGGAGAGGGGGAGAATTCTGAGGACACCTCAAAGAGCAGTATACACTGAACAGAACGATGGGGTGGGGGTGGGGGGCATGGAACAGGATGGGTGGGGGGAGACACCCCAGGAAAACAAAGAGACATATGCAATGATCCATGGGCAGAAAAGACACGGTGTGACTGGGGAGGCAGAAAGTGGCCTAGTCTATCTATTTGTTGCAATATACCAGTTTGGAACTGAGTGTGAAGCAAGACCCTGGAGCAAATCCAAGGGGGTGTCATTATTAGAAGCACCAGAAGGGACCTTATTTCACATTTAGCATGGACTCCTGATGATTCCATTTGAGTGAGATATGGGTGTAGTTTCCTTCGGAAATTTTCCACCACAACATTCCTGCATGCATTGACCAATTTCAATGCAGACTTTCCTTATGTTGCTTTATAATTAGAAGCCAATGAATTGAAGCTCCACAGCGGTATGTAGACTACTAGTGATAGCTTTATGGAATTGTTTATTTTTAGTTTGGCAAAGGCAAGGCAGTAAATATCTCAATTAGTAAACTAAAACAGCACGGATGAGAAATGCCCACAAGGAGATAAGGAGTTAGAAATAACTAAGTCGGTTAATTAAAGGAAACCCTCATTTCACTTACCCATATTTAGAGCATGAGGAACCGACCTAATGTGTGTGCGTGCGTGGTGCCGCCCGCGATGAGACCCCCTGCGTTCGTCAGCTTCTAATTGTTCAGGCAGTCTCTTTCTTTAAGAACCACGGTGATGGGTTATTGGACTCAGTGGCGTGACCCATCTTGCTGGGTCAATATCCCGTCACAGCGGGGTGGGATATTGTCTTGGACTATGGAATATCCTCATCCCGCCATTTCTTTCAACGTGACCCCAAAGGGGCCCTACTGTGACACGCTAGGGGAAGTCGTTCATTTTCATATTCACATTTCGATTCACATTACATGGCCTAATGTGTGAAGACATTGAACAAAAACTTGGAGGTGGTACCACAGAATCATTTCCTCGCTTCTAGAGAGAATCTCCTGCGTTACATCCGAGCGTCTCCAACGCTTCGTTTGGAGAGTTTAGGGTTTGGAGGATTGACTCATGCTCTTCCTAGAACCGTAAGATGATTAGGAAATACCATTCCAAAGATAAAACAAGAACTGGTACCACAACATTGACAGTCTTACAGTAGAGGGGGTTTGTGTTTTAAAGTTACAAAACACCAACATTCGGGTGTCACGATTTTTTGATTTGTAAAGTTGCGTCCTTGAGTCCAGTTAGATTTATGGCGCGTATTTACCACAGTACGAAGGGTCCTTTGTATCTCCCCCCACCCCAGGGGGGCGGGAGTGGGGGGAGTCTGACAAAGACTGTTGTCTTCTCACGCCCCACGATCGATCGACGACCGCGTCAGCTCTCTGGGGTCTGTAGGGGAAATGAGGAGGCCCCGTGCATCTGCAGATTAAATTTCTGTCTGTCTCCTCTCTGCTTTGTAGACTGGAAAAAGATAGCATTCAGCAGAGGCTTAGCAACGAAGCAAAGGCCCAAGCCCTTCAGGCCCAGCAAAGGGAGCAGGAGCTGACACAGAAGATACAGCAAATGGAGGCCCAGCATGACAAAACTGGTAGGTGGTAGGGGAAGATTAGAGCCTGGGCACTCGCTCACAAGCCAGGCCCACGCCTTACTGTGAAATGACATCAGGAACACCTGTAACCTTTGGCTGGCCGAAGGGAGCAGATGCTAACTACACCGGAGATTCCGAATTACATATTAGTTAGCGTTTAAAAGAGAAAACGGAAAGTATTGCCCACTGTCTGTTGATTTCAGAGTGCTGCTCTCACATCTGTTGCACCATCTGGATTATGAGTTTATTTACCTGTGTTCAAGAAACGTAAAGCTGAGAGAGACCACAACAAAGTAGAAAAACAAAGGGCTTGTTTTTGGCTGGGTTTTCAGGCACACATGTTATATAAAGAAAATAGCATCAGAGGCTCTGCGGGAAGTGCTCTGAGCTTACAGTTAGAGTCTCCTGAATAGCATTGAACAGTTCCCACAGTACACACATTATAGCTACTCTAAAAGCCTAATGAGTTTGCTTCAGCATCCAAACTGGAGAAAAGCTTTAGCCATTAATCGGTTCTTAATTCACTGTCGCAGCTGGATGTAATTCAGTGGCTCCAAATTGATATGTTCCTTTATTTAATCTTTGCAGCTTCGAACATTTTTAGCATTTGTATGATGTCCCCACCTCCCCCCAGCCCCTGTCTAGAGTGATGTTTAATCCTTCACATTCTTCAAGTTCTCAAACTGCTGGGGAAATTCGCTAATACAAGGCATTGACCACAGCTGGCAGCTTGGCTAAAAATTGCCATCTTTCATCACGTTGGCGCGATTTTGCAGACTGAGTTGGCCAGTAACTCTTTACCTTGCATTTGAAAGTAAAATGCACTTTCCAAGCAGGCAGTTTGATGTGTTCAGTCAGAGCATTATGTGGTTCCTTTCACTTTGGAGTTGTGTGTTCACAGACAGTGTTAGTCAAAACAAGACAGTGGCAGTCATTATAATTCCGCACCACATACTCCAAGCTGATTGTACTATTAAAAACAAAAGTTTAATTGATCCCGTCTCTTCCAGAAAAGTGTTGCCTGGTTTTTAGTGCCTTGATTTATTTTGCTCTGGATGATGCATGCTTTTTGCCAATCGATAGTTAACATTGAAAAGAAATAAAGGGACTTAGCAAAGCTTACACTTAAAGATAATTCGCACATGATTTCATTGCACTGCATTCGGTGACATGCTAAAAAATTACTGCTTATCCTGTAGGTGGAAAATCGGTCATGTAAAATTCACTAAATCATCGATTTGCTTACAAAGAGGCAAATGTCATACCGACTCACATGAGTGTCTCCAACACTTTCCAGACTCAATAGATGTTTTTCCACTAAAAGTAAAAGGAGGAAATTTCAGGAAAAATTAGCATTTGCCTTTCCTGCTTGCAGGATTCCGGTGATCGAGGGGTCTTGGGCAGAATCTCTGAGCGCTACGTGAGAGTATTTAACTGTTAAGACCACCTTAAGAGCACTCCCTTTTATTTTGCAGGAAAATATCACACTCTCTTCAATTCCTTTGACCAGATCTTCCTTGAAGCTCATGCTGTTGACAATGAAAGCTGAGTTCTAAGGAAATTATGTGTTTTACCTTCATAATGAAACAACTATATATACCAGGGGTGGGGATAGGGAAATATATGAGCAAATGTGAAACTCAAAGCAGGAGTTACAGTATACAAGAGAGTTCCTCAGTTATTTTGTTTTTGAATTATCTAGTCATGATTATTTTTGACACTCTGTTTATAGTAAAATTGTCAAAATAAAAATATAATATCTTGCCTATTACAAAGATATAAGCATCTTGAGGTTTCTGACAGTTTATCAGCACATTAAAACATTACCCCAAGCTGGTATGATAAAAAATGTTTCTGGTGTGTAATTATTAGAAAAATTAATGCCTCCCAAGATTTAGTGTCTTGCCAGGTGACTGGTGCTTTGACTTAGGACATTGAAATTGACCTAGTGGCTTATAGGAAATGGGTAGTGGTCTTAGTACCTTTACCACTCTACATACAGAAGCATGCTGTCACAACCATAAACATCTTATGTTGGGGGGGGGGGTTGTTGTTATTTCTAGAAAATGAACAGTATTCACTGCTGACCTCCCAGAATACATTTTTGACAAAGTTAAAGGAAGAGTGCTGTGCATTAGCCAAGAAACTGGAACAAATCTCCCAAAAAAGCAGGTAAGTAATATGATAGAATACTTTCAGAGCACTGTTTGTGTAAATACTATCGTTTGTTTCCTTAAGAAAAAAAAACAGCATTTCCACTATTTTAGAGTCTAATGTCAAAATTAGATATGTGTTGATATGTTAACCGTGAAAATCTTTTCTCTGTATGAACACTTTCTTGATTGTCCATACAGACACCCTGGTGTGTTTTCATGATTATGTATATGTACTATTATTTGACTTTTTTAATGTTCAAAATTGATAACTATGAAACTTCAGAACACAACAGTCAAGATGACAGGTATTCTAATAAAGGATGTGGGTAAGTTAAACAGTTGGAAAGTCTTATGTTAATACAGTTCATGTTTTAATCTATTCTCACGATTCTCCGTGAACACACAGAAGCTATCTTTAGGTCAAATGATAATAGATGAGATGTGTACATATAACAGTGAAAGTAGGGGATACTTCAAAATACATAAACCCAAGCCATCCTTTTGTTTCCCCTAAAATTGTTTTACTAGGACAGCTATCATTCATTTTGTAGGTACACTGTTTTTGTTTATTTGTTTTTTTAGTAGGCTCCACACCCAACGTGAGGCTCAAACTCACCACCCTGAGATTAAGAGTCGTGTGCTCTACTGACTGAGCCAGGCAGCCGCCCTGGTACACTGCTCTTTTATAAAATACATTGATTGAGATCTTAATTATTTTTGGCACATTTTCTAAACAGATTATTTTAGTGAATGAATTATTTTAGACTCTAAATTGTAAAAAAAACAAAAAACAACAAAAAACCTGAGTTTTCACCTTGGCTCTGAGAGTAGGTAGCTGTGTAGTCACGGACAAATTTATTCGACCTGCTTGAACTATTGTTTCCTCTTGTAAATGAACGATGTTGGGCAGAGTCACTTTGAATTCAACTACGAAAGGCATCGTTCATGTAACTAACAAGCTATCAGATATCACATTAAAATATAACCAAATGGAAAAATAACCTGTAGATCTCTTCTGTATTTTTCTGAAGCTCACTTAGATCTACACAGAGCAAGCAGTAGTGCTCAGCAAACAAACTTCTGACTTTGGTATCTCATTCAGAAAGAATTTCCAGGAGGATCAGAGCATATCTGATGACCCTGAGCCCCTTCTTGCGTTCCTGCATCAATGAGGTGGCTTAGCTGATGGAATCCCCATCCCTGAATCTTTTGGGGGAATCAGAAGGCTTATGTTATGAACTCAGTTCTTTCTGCTCTCAGAAAGACAGAGGCTCCCATAAAGCACCCAGAATGTGCTCTGACATGGGCACCTTCTTAACAAATACTAATTAAATATCTTGTTTGGGTAGGGAAAAAGCTCAGGATGCTAAAATGCCAGATATTTTCAGGAAATTTGACAAGGGAACCCAAATGATTTTGTCATGGAAGAGACTCTCATAATATATCAACAGTACTTACTGCTAACTAGAAATGTGTGATTTGCCTCACATAAACCCAAAAGTATGTAATTTGTTAGAAGAAATAAACAACAGAACAACAACAAACTGGATCGTATAATTTAAGAAATTGATCTGGGACTTAAAAGATTATGTTATCTTAATACTGCTTCGTGATTATTAATTATCTTGCTCTCTAAGGAGACATAATTGGGGAAACTGCAGCGTATTAAAAGGAGTTGCTATATGCTTGGTATATGTTACTTAATTCTTACAACTTGAGACAGGAATTTTTTTTTAATGTTTTTATTTATTTTTTAGACAGAGAGAGACAGAGCATGAGCAGGGGAGGGGCAGAGAGAGAGGGAGACACAGAATGTGAAGCAGGCTCCAGGCTCCGAGCTGTCAGTACACAGCCCGACGCGGGGCTCGAACCCACGAACTGTGAGATCATGACCTGAGCTGAAGTTGGACGCTTAACTGACTGAGCCACCCAGGCGCCCCGAGACGGGAATTATTACCTTCTTTTACAGATGAAGGACTCCATACTCGGGGTGTTGAAATAGCTGAGAAGTGGGAGAGCTCGAGTTCTATCTTCGATATTTCTAGTTCCGAAGCCAATGATCTTTCTTGTGATAAGTATAATATTTCACATCTACTACCAAAGAAAATCCAGGCCAAAGTAGTTATGATAAGAAAGTTTGGGAAAGAAAATTTAATCTTTAAATTCCCATGGAGTAGGGCGCCTGGATGGCTCAGTCAGTTAAGCATCCGACTTCAGCTCAGGTCATGATCTCAGGGTTGGTTCGTGAGTTCGAGCTCTGCATCAGGTTCTGCTCTGACAGCGCGGGGCCTGCTTGGGATTCTCTCTTTCCCCTCCCTCTCTCTCTCCCTCTCCCTCCCTCTCTCTCTCCCCCTCTCTCTCTGCCCCTCCCTCACTCACGCACATATGCTTTCTATTTCTCAAAATAAATAAAAACTTAAAAAAAAATGCCCATGGAGAAGTAGGCATGCTTGTCATGTGAGGGTAAACCCGTGACCCTGGGTCAACTTGTGCCCTGTGCCCTGGGTCCTCTTTTTCCTGCTCTAGATCTGTTCATTCACCCTGTACTGATCCAGTGAAAATGAACACCAGCCCCTCTCCACCTCCTCTTGGTTAGGATGCCTCCGGTTCCTGACCACTACTTTGTCAGTTGGGTATGTTCCTTTATGCCTGACACACAGATGGCACGCAACACATATTTACTGACTGAATGAATGAAACAAGTGTGGTTTCACCCCCTCCCCTCCCCCCCCCATATCCTAATCTGACTCTGGTCCCAACCTGTTCCTTTGTCGATGACAGGCGGTGTGCAGCAAAAAGCACTTTGGAATTCAGAAAGAGCTAGGTTTGAGTCTCACTCTGCCCCTGGGCTTCATGACCTTGGGTACATTGCCTAATCTCTGCAAACCTCAGCTTCTCCATCTGAAAAACATTTCTAAAATCATGTTGCAGGACTGTTGTGAGAATCAGAAATATAGAGAGATACACGGGAACGCATATATACAGCCATGCATATGTAAAGCACCTGGCACCGTGCTCGATACGTAGAAATATAACTGTAGCCGATGGCATTGTTGGAAGGGTCTTGACAGGGGTGATTTGGATCTGACTTTGATGTAGCCATTATTGTCTTTTCCGGGGAGGGTCTGAGTGCCGTTCTGACAGACACAAAGTCTATACCACAAGGAAATACTTTTTAAAGGCAAAGGAGGATCAGGGAAATGTGGATCTGGTTGTGTTTCAAGTCCTGCTCTGACGCCTTGTTTTGTAAATCTGAAGAATTAGAATAGGCGTCTACTGTAACTTTACAAGTGGTCCCCAAACTAAGGCCTGGTAATCATAAGCACTCAAAAAATTGTTGCTTATTGTAGGTAAGACTTCTAGGAGCCCCCAAAATTTACAACGTATTCATTTTGTGTATCTCACAAGAAGGTGGTCAGTAGGCTAAACTGTGATTTTAAGGTTTTTTTGTTTGTTTGCTTGTTTGTTTGTTTGTTTACTCTTAATTTCTTGTCCACTGACTGAGTCTCTTTTCCTGCTGGCTCCCTCCCTGAAGCCTAGGACATTTTCAAAATTCATATAAAATGTAACATGTGATTTCGACATTACCTTTTGCTTTGAATTCACCTATAGAACCTGAAGGGCTCAAAGTGTTTCTTTTTTTAAAAAAGATTATAAACTTACTAAGCCTTATGGGAGACCTCCAGGAGCATGCCTCTGTATACCCGATACTAAACTTTTGGGATAAATAATTTTTCCTGTGCTTTGAGGTGAGGAAAACCTTGGAATTTTCTGAGCTTTCTAAAATTGTCATCGTTGTGGAAGCTCAGTCTCCAAAATAATTAAACCACATGGTAATTTTGATCCGGCTTTTCCTCAGAGTACTATGATACAATTTTTCTTAAAAGTAGGTGTATTTATTTTGTGCCGGTCAACAATTTAAAACAGTCCTTGTTGCTCCCCTCGTCTTGCCCATGCCGTTTCTCTAAGGGTTCCATGTTATTTATAATCCCATACCAACCAAATGGATTCTTACCATTGATAATAAGCTTTATTTTTTAGTTCACAGATCCAGCCATTTGACTGGAGCCCATGCAGTCGCTAGGAAAGCTGACAATCTGGGCTCACCATTCCGTGGTCTCTAACTCCTTACCCCAGCCCCGTGCTGGGCTGCTCTGGGCAAGTGTTTTGAAACGGTTTCTCCGTGTGTGTCTGATGTACGTGTTTTCTCCCCAAGTAACTTAAGTCCTATCGCTCCCGTTCTCTGGAAGCCCTCCATAGCCGTTAGCAGGGTACTTTCTGCACGGCGCGTGCCATGCTGCCTGGATGGTGTCTGCAACTCCAGGGTTTGTGAATGGCACGTCCCATTTTAAAACTAAAAATGAACTGCCGATCCTGTGCCTTTTACATAGCTTGTTTTTTGACCACGAGACGAGAGAATTAATTCCATTTTGCTCTTAATTGGCACCGGGCAGACATTCTGGCTGATTTTAGTTGACGCTCTCATAAACTTTAGCTACCCTTCCGTCTCTCTTTCCCGGGACCCCGAGAGCTTATTACAGGGATAGGGTTTGTTTTTGAGGTTGGTAAGTGGAGATATTTAAATATCCTTGGTGCAACTGTGATTTCTCTTTATCCAAGTGAGGGAAGTGTTCCCTCTCCGCAGGCGCTTGGATGAATCAGCAGTGAGATGTTTGTGGTGTGGTTTGCTGTGCTCTGACCGTGGCCTGCGAAAGAGCTGAGAAAGGTTGGGCACTGGGAGGGGTGAGCCTCGGGCAGCTGCAGAGCGAAGATCAAGGCTGTGCTGGGTTGCAGGGTCTCAGCACTTGCTTGTGGAAGAGAAGGGCTCGGGAGCACACAACCCCGGTCTATGCGGCTTTGCGTCTCCTCTCTTTTCTGTCATTGTCACTTTCTGGGTTGCTAGGCTTGTGGATTGATGTCTAACACTGCCCATTGTGTATTTGTGATTTGCGTTTTGTAATTAAGAGGAACAATGGGAGTCCATTGGGTCTCGTTATATATAATGGTTGGTTTAATTTGTTTCACTTCTATCTTGTTAATTGTAAATTGATCATTAAGATTTGAATTCTAATCTGTCACTAGGGTTGTGGGTATTGAGGCTAGAGCAATGATCCTGGTTTTAATCACTGATGATGAGAAACAAATTTTATAATTTTGGTACATATTGCAGTTCATATATTTTAACACTGTATTTTATGGTGTTATAAATATTGTTAAATGACTTTTAGTGTAGTTTTACTGTGTGGACTATAATGTATAAATTATATTACTGTTTTGGCAACAGTCGGTATCCAACTGTGTGAGTTTAATTGAAGTAAAGAACACACACCCGGTTGAACTATTTTTTTTCCCCGGCATGTTTGGATGATGTTAGGTTGGGATGCTACAAAAATTATATTCTACAAGGAACGACTGATACTGACCTCTGCTAATTGTCACCAAAAGCCGAGTGAGAATCTAAAAGAATAAAAAATGACGGGGTCGTGTTTTCCCTTAAAAAAGAGTTATTGCTGTAATCCTAATTATAGTAGTAAAATATCATACTTCATGCAAATGCAATTACACAATATAACTGGTGTATAAAAATGCAGGGGAAAGTTCATGCTTCTGTGAAGCCAGAAATTACCTAAATTTTCGATGAAAATGCATTAGAGTCATCTGTCCTTTTATATGACACTGGATAACCGTGCCACAAATGTAACCTCAAACTAACACAGAAACTTGTGCCGGAAGTTTACTCTCTGAACTTTGCAATCTATTTCTTTCAGTATATCATGGGCTCCAGAGAGACAAGAGATGATGTCTGTGTACACTTACAAAGTTTTTATCGAACATTGGAACTTGGAAGTCAAATCAGCATTTTAAGCAAAGGGGGAAAAAAAAAACCCAAAAATATGTAGAGCAGAAAAAAATATTCTAGCAATAAAATACCTGGTAGTAGTATATACTTTTACAAAATAACATTTATATTTTTGTGGTCATGTAAGACAACCTCATAGAGCATTTGGCTATAACTACAAGGTGGCTCAGTCAGTTAAGCATCCAACTTCGGCTCAAGTCATAATCTCACAGCTCATGAGTTCGAGCCCCACATCGGGCTCTGTGCTGACAGCTGGAGCCTGCTTCTGATTCTGTGTCTCCCTCGCTCCCTGCCCCTCCCCGACTCATGCTCTGTCTCTCTCTGTCTCAGAAATAAAAAAACATGAAAAAAAATTTTTTTAAATTTTTTTTAATTAAAAAAAAAAAAAGAAAAAATATCCTGTGACATCACTATCCAGCTAACTATTGTTAACCTGTGGCATACTTCCTTTCAGTGAACTTGCGTGTGGATGTAAATGTGTCTGTACGTGTACGTGTACCTGGTGAGTGAGTTACACTGCATATATTATCCAATGAACATGCGTGTCTACATCACTACTCTGGAAACAATTGTAATGGAGCCATTTGTATGCATAATTCATTAGACATTTAAGATGTTTCCGGTTTTTAACTGTAATGAATAATAATAATCTTGTCCATAATTCTGAATTTTTGATGATCCCCTTAGTTGAGATACCCTAAAAGGGGATCATTCGTCCAAAAACAATAAACCTTTTTTTTTTGTTTCTGTTTCAATCACAGGAAGCCTTTGAAGGCTATTAATGTGTACGACTTTGCTCAAGTACTACGCTAAATTCTTCTCGGTATATATGTACCCATCTCAGTATGTGACAAGAAAAAGTGAGAGATTTAAGAAAGGAAAAGTGAGAGGCAATATTGCATGGTGGGCCAGACAGCCCCTTTAGAGCTGGGTAGGCCAGTGTTTGTATCTGGGCGGGGCTAATCACCATTCCGGTGACCTCAGGCAAATCATGAAACCTCCTATTTACCTCACAGAGAAAGGGAAAGAAACACTTGCCCTGAGGAATTAATTGCCATCATTAATATGAAGGATGGATTCCACTACCTGGTGGAGAGTCGGTGTGCAATAAATACTCAACCAGAATCCGATTTTATTATGCGTTTTTTTGAGTAATAGTGGAAATTGTATATTTTATAAATGTTTATTGGCCATTTCTGTTTCATCCTCTGTGAACATTTGTTTTATATTCTCCATATTTGTTTTTTTTTTAATGTTTATTTATTTTTCAGAGGGAGAGAGACAGACAGAATGTGAGCAGAGGAGGGACAGAGAGAGAGGGGAGACACAGAATCTGAAGCAGGCTCCAGGCTCCGAGCTCTCAGCACAGAGCCCAAGGCTAGGCTGGAACTCACGAACCCTGAGATCATGACCTGAGCCGAAGTCGGTCGCTTAACCGACTGAGTCACCGACGTGCCCTCTCTGTATTTGTTTTTAGTTGGAATTTTGATGGAGAGTGGGACAGCACTTTATTAAATGATGCCTCTAATCGTTTAGATTAGGTTTCTTATGTGTTCCCATTTCTTTTTTTAATTTTGCAAATTTTGTTCCCGGTTCCTTTTGTTTTTCATGAATATTTTTCAAAATCAGAGTGACTTTCAAAATTTTTTTTCCAGGTTTATTGAGGTATATTTGATGTGCATCAGTATAAGTTTAAGATGTACAGCATGATAAATGCTTTGATTTACATGTATTGTGAAATGATTACCACAGTAGGTTCAGCTAACATGACTTTATTTTTTGTCTTAAATAGGTATCCATTGCAAAAATTCAAAAAAAACGGGAAAGGAAAATAAATTTAAAAAAATTCCTAATTCTGACACCTAGAGATAGTCAATACTAATATATGATATACACATCAAAATATTTTTGATTAGGGGATCCTGGGTGGCTCAGTCAGTTGAGTGTCCGACTTTGGCTCAGGTCATGATCTTGTGGTTCGTGGCTTTGAGCCCCGCATCGGGCTCCGTGCTGACAGCTCAGAGCCTGGAGCCTGCTTCGGATTCTGTGTGTCCCTCACTCTCTGCCCCTCCACCACTCATGCTCACTCTCTCAAATATAAAATAAAACATTAAAAAATTTTTTAATTAAAAAAATATTTTTGATTATAAAATGGAATCACTTTATATGCTGATTTTTACTTATTTTCCTTTCTTACCAGTATATCATATTTTTAGGCCAATGAATAACCCTAACAGCCACACTGTCAGAATAGCCTCTTGATATTCCTTTGCATAAGTAACGTAACCAGTCTTCTGTTGACATATTTCTGGGTTAAGTTTGCAGATACTGGGTTGCAGAGCAAGACTGCTGCTAGAAAGGATGCTACTATGAACATTATGATTTTTTGTGTGTAAAGGTTTTATATTTTTATAAGGTAAAGTCTATGTTTCCTTTATGATTATTCTTTTAAAAAGGGACTTTTTTCTGGGGAAGTACCTGAGAACAGACATTCTTCTGCATGTTTTCCTAATCAGGTTTAAGGATATTTTTTGTCTTTTGGGGATTAATTTCAGCGCATAGCCCTTGTTGTGATAGGAGACACTATCTTACAAGAACACTAACAATTTCTTATAACTGCATTACATTCTCGTATATTGTATGTGATTTTGAAAGGAGAAACCTAAACCATTATTGACTGATTTAGACTATTTCAAATATAGGTGAATTCTTATTAGAAGAAGCAAATGTAGATCGAGTACTTGATCTAAGCTCGAAAATGAGATAATCCCGGCCCTCATGTATAATCTAGTAAGAAAGATGAGGCGTAGGGCACAATTCAGAGAAATAAATGATAAGCTAATGTATGAGTAAAAGCCAGAGGTATTTTAAAAAAATGTGCTGACACATTGAGAACTGCAAAGTATTAATCAGGGCGAGCTTCCTTTGAGGTGACGCTTGAATCAAGATGAAAACAAAATGGGGAATGAGATGAACACAGAGTGACAAATTGCTTGGTACAGTGACACCGCTTGGTCCTTCCAATGATGCGGAGCAAACCCACATCTTCTCTTGACCGGGAAGAAAAGACTCTCTCACCTAATAATGGAGGAGGAATCCTTTCTTTGGAGGGACGTAGTTCTGCATCAAGTGTCTTACTTGAACTTCAAGAAACAAACCAGTCGTTAAGTGCTCGCATTTTAATTGCAAGAATTTTAAACTTTCAGTTCCAGTCTGTGGGACAGTGGAACATGAGGAGGTGGTGACCACGGGAGCAAGGTTTATGTAAATCAAGGACAGGGATACAGTTTTTCTCGGAGAGATATCTTTCTGATCTTCAGATTTTGAGACTTGAGCTAATCCTCCATGATACAGAAGAGGCAGCAAGCATATTTCCTGAGGGACATTAATCATCACCAGAGTACACATCTGTGATCCCAAAAATGAAATATGTGAAGACAGAAAGAAGTCAGGGAAATGGTACCTGTTGCAGCAAAGTGGAGGAAGGTGAGGCTTCAGTGTCTACAGAGGGGCACTTCTTTGTGAAGCAAGCTGATCTGCTCTCAGGATTCCAGAAAAACTTGGAAGGCAGAAGTGGAACTTAGGACTGAAAGCAAAATTGACAGTTCCATCCCCACCCCATGCAGCCAGTGGCTGTCCTCCACCCAGGAAATTAGGGCCTTCCTCTCTGAAGAGCTTAAACCAGCAGGCTCTGGTTAAAAGAGGGGCACTGAAGGGGAGGTGAGAGAAATTAATAGAAAGTCTGCATTCTGAAAGGCGAGATCCCTACCTCTCTATTTCCAACCAGCCCCTAGAACACTGCTGGTTAGTGTTATACACAATAAGCAGGAAACAGGAGGATTCTTCTGTTGAGAAGCCGAATGGCCACAGAGGAAAGAATTATAGACACTGATATTAAAAATCTCCCACTGGATAAGATGGCTTCACGTTCTGTCACCCTACCCTAAAGCCCACTGACATAATAAACTACTTAGCCAGCAATGACCAATATTCAGGTAGCCACAGAATGTAAATAGAGATCTTGATTTAACCACACACTGAAATACTAGTAGTTACAGTGAGAAGCTGGAGATGGGGTCGGGGATAGAGGAGTGCCATTTTTCATTATTTATGCCTTTTGGAATTATAGGACTTAAATCATGTGCCATTGCATTAGCTATGTTAATTAAAAGAAACAACTCCCCGTCACAGAGATGGGATCTGGGGTTGCTCCTTTAACAGCATGGTAGCTGGCCTGTGATAGGCACTCGATAAATATTGGGTATGAATACGAGTCATGATCACTCTTGTGTCACTCCTTGAAGACGCCATGTCTTTCGGAGCAAGTTTTTATTCCTTTCTCTACATACCACTTGAGTCCCTGAATGCATTGTATGTCTCCACTAGACAGTTTGCAATTTCTGAGATATTCTGTTTTATATAAAATAACTTGTCTTCACACTGTTATGTTTAAGTATGGAGTTGAAGGTGATGCTAAGGTTATACAGTAAAAACATGCTCTGGTGGTAAGAACCTTTAACACCTTGTCATTTCTGTGTGTTCACCTCTCTAGATCTGAAATAGCTCAGCTCAGTCAAGAGAAAAGGTATACGTATGACAAACTGGAAAAGTTACAGAGAAGAAATGATGAATTGGAGAAACAGTGTGTCCAACATGGGAGACTACATGAGATAATGAAGCAAAGGTAATAAAGATTTAATAATCAACTGACATGCCGTATATTAAAAGGGGGTTGGTTCAAAAGCAGGATGGGAATCGATGTGGAATAAATAGAATTCATGGTCACTGTGGTACTCAAAAGACATGCTTGAGATCCAATACTCTTAAGCATTAATGCTTTCTCAACTTAAGTTGTTCTTATGATACACAGAAGGGAGAGCATATCCCCTTTTTACTGTTCTAGAGACACAGAGTTAGGTTTAAGAGAGAACTTTGTAGGAAAACATCTACCTTTAAAGTCTAAGTCGGTAACTTAATATAGAGGAATTTTATAGAAATTAGGCTTCACGTGTGTTTTGTGAGATAAGACATGTACAAGGCCTAAGAAGGTTAAATATCTTAATCAGAGGTTTCACTGGTAGTGTTGCTTGAGTCAGCATTTGACTCCACACCTCTTGGTTCTTCCTGGTGGTATCACTTTGAGCAAATTACTTGACCTCTCTGAGCATCGGTTTCTTCATCTGTATTTTGGGGCTAGTAATGGCCAGTTTGCAGCTTGATATAAAGATCAAATGTATGTAAAGCTCCCAATGGCCACCCACTGAATGGCACCAATGATATTGACTCCCTTTTTCTAGATGAAGAAACACAAGCTCAGAGAGAGACTAATGGATTTGCTCCCAGTGGTACGTTGAGTAAGTGGTAGAGTTCAGACTTGAAGCCCGATCTTTTGAGTCCAAATTCCTTTCCATTTGTGCACTTTGTTTCCATTTTATTATTTTGTAATAAACCCAGCTCCTTATCATTTCCTGTAAATGTTTGGTTTATAATTTCTATATAATGATGGATTCCCCATGGGGAAAAAACTCAATAATGTCCACCACACGATGAATTGGTTGCTGCCGACTTAGACTCCACATGGCAATCCCATGTGTAACATGACAGCCAGCTTTTCCGGTGGTTTTCTGGGCCCCCAGGTCCCCATTCCTATCCCACCTCCCTGACACCCCACACCTTCTCTGCTTCAAAAGCAACTGTTGATATAATTGAGAGGAAAATGCAAATGCTTGTAGACTCTTTTTATTTTGTCTGTTAAATTTAAAGTCAACATAGAGCCTTTGGGGAGGGGGTAGTTTACAATTTTGATCACTTGCTCCATTGAAGAAAAGAAAGGGAGTCAGAAAATGGCACCGTCTTTTAGTCACCAAAATATTAAAATATGAGTGTTTTTGGAAAACATTAATCGTTCATTTATTTACTGATTAAAATATTTACTTAATCTCAGACACCGTTCTAAGCCAGACTAAAATATTTTAGGTTTTGTGGGCCACACGTGCTTTCTGTCACACAGTTCTTTGTTTCATTTCTGTTTTTGTTTTTTTAAAAAGTAAATTTTTTTTAACGTTTATTCATTTTTGAGAAACAGACACAGAGTGTGAGCAGGGGAGGGGCAGATAGAGAGGGAGACACAGAATCTGAACCAGGCTCCAGGCTCTGAGCTGTCGGCACAGAGCCCAACACGGGGCTCAAACTCAGGAACTGCAAGATCATGACCTGAACCAAGGTCAGACTCTTCACCAACTGAGCCACTCAGGCACCCCTCTGTTTTTGTTTTTTCCAGCCTCTTAAGAGAGCAAAAGCTGTCTTAGCTGGAGGGCCAGCAAATCCTGCCAGAGGATTTGTCCTGCCCCTTGAGCTACAGTGTACCCCATACTAGGCAATCAAGGCATCTTTCTTGGTTTTTTCCCCCTAAATTTGTATTAGATTTCACAAAATGCACTCACCCATGTTATCTCACCTTGAAACAAACCTGTTTCTATCTGTTCTAAGCTGTTACTATCATCCATTTCCAGATGGAGAACTAAGGCTCAAAAAGAAACAGTTGCCAGCTAAAGGTCAGATAGCAAATTAATCATTCATTCATTCAACAAATATTTATTGATTGCTACTGACTGTCGTGTTCTCCACCACATGCTGGGAATAAAACAGTAAAGTAAATATAGTCCCCCGTGTCATGGAATTTACAGACTTACAGGGAAGATGGATATAGACAAAAGACTTTCACAAATATCTAATTAGTCGTGATAGCAATTAGTTCTATGAAAGAGAAATGTACTTGGTAGGTAAAAGCACATCAAATAAGAGGGCTTAGCCTGATCAGGAAGAGTTTCAGTGAGGAAAATGGTACTTCAAATGAATCTGTAAGTGTCGGGATAGGGGCGTCTAGCTTTCTAGAACAGGAGTTGGCAAACTGTGCCCCAGCCCACAGTCCATTGCGTGTGGCTTATCCACGTGCTATCTGTGCTGAGTCAGACTGTGCTATAAGAGCTGAGTGCTTGAGTCAGACTGTGACCTACTGGCCCACGAAGCCTAAAATATTTGCTCTCTGGCCTTTTCCTAAAAAAGTTTACCAGCTCCAGTTCGAGGGAAAAGAAAACTGTAAAATTGAACATCCTGAGGTAGGACTCCTGAGGAAGGAAAGACATGTGTGTGTTTAACAAAGGGAAAGAACAACACAGGTGACGTTGGAGAGGCAGGTGAGGGCCAGACCTAATGGCAGGGCTGTTAAGTTTTTATTACAAACCTTTAGCTTTATCCTTTAGTAAAGAGCAGAAATAATTAAAAGTGTTGTTGGTTTTAAAAGAATGATGTGATCAAATTTCCATTTAAAAAATAGCATTCCAGGGGCGCCTGGGTGGTTCAATTGGTTAAGGGTCCAACTCTTGGTTTCGTCTCAGGTCAAGATCTCACAGGTCGTGAGTTCTAGCCCCGCGTCAGGCTCTGTGCTGACAGTGCAGAGCCTGCTTCAGATCCTCTGTCTCCCTCTCTCTCTCTGTCCCTCCCCTGCCCCCAGAATAAATAAACATTAAAAAATCAGCTTTCTAGGTCCTGAGTAGATCATACGTTAGAGCAGAGCCACAGTATTTACTTGAGCTCCAGTTAGGGAGCTCCAGGAGAGGTTAGTGATAATGGCTTGGACTTGATGTGATGGTAATAATGATGGAGAGAAGTAAAGAGATTGGAGAAACGTGTAGGAGGTGAAATCAACAGGACTTAATAATTGGTCGTCTCTGTTGGGTGGTAATGGGGGACATCAAGGATAATACCCATATTTCTGAGTTGAGCAATGGATACGTAGTGGTGCCACTTAGAGGACATGCGCAAAAGAAGCAGGTTTGCGGTGGAGACGGCTCGGTTTTGGGAGGAGACCAAGTGTTAAGTTTGACTCTGTGGAACTCAGCATGCCAATGCCTCGTCCAAATGGAAAGGTCAGATAAGCAGGTGGCCATAGAGACTCAGCTTAGGAGACAGGTCTGGGCTGGCGATAGAAGTCTCCATTGGCCCATCGAGGATATTTGAAACCTTGGGAGTAAATGATGTAGTGGATCGCCTAGAGGGAGAATACAGTAAGAAGGAAAAAGGGCTTGCTGGACCCTAAAGAACATGGGCATTTTCAAAGATAAGGTAGAGGTTGGTAAAAGACTTGAAGACAAGTAACCTGGGAAATAAGTGGAAAGCCGGAAGAGCATGCTGTCATGTGTTCCGAGGAATGCAAATGCCTCAGGAAAGAGGAGGGCTCGACCAGATGTGCTGAGTGATTGAGTGACTCAAACTATCCAGTGGACTTGGTGACGTAGACACGGCACTGGTCACACGAACATAAGTATTGTTGGTAGAAGTGTATGGCAACCATATTGGGCTGAAAAGTTAGCGTGAGCTGAAAAACTGATACAGCAGATTTGAGCTGCTTTCTCACGAAGTCTGTCGGCAGAGGAGAGTGGGAAGCATTGAGGAAGCAAGAGAGACAGACCAAACAGCGGGGGACAGGGAAATGGATGAGGAGGGACATTTTAAACAGAGAATTTTTGGTTTTAGGTTGGAGTAGATGTGAATGTATTAAATTCTAATTTTCAAGTTCATTAAAGTTGTGGGGTCAGGAAAGTTACATTTTCCAGGTGGTGATTTGGAATCCCTGGCGTCCACAAAGGCAGTCTAGGGAATTCATGTTAAAGACAGCAATGGCACTTTTTTCTGGTTATGTTTTAAAATAGGTGTGGATTCCCATATTTCACTGCAGAAAATAGAACCACGGGAGACCTCCACAGTGTTTGCAGAGGGAATAAGCCGACAGCCAGTAGAGACCCACTAGGTGTACGCGTGTGCTGCCCTGTGGTCAAGTGTTGTGTTACCAACAATAGCTAGCAATCCTGGGGGCTTTGTCAGTTATACAGGTTTACATAGTTTTATTTCTTTCTTAAGGTAACGTGTAGCTTACATTACATACATAAGAGCCATTGACCAAAGGCCTGAAATGTAACAAATTAATAATGAGTCTAAAATTGGTAATTCTTCTATAAACTACCTCCAAAATGATCTTTACCAAATCTATTATGTTGTATTTTCCTAATAGAAATTTTATTCCTTGAAAATCAGTGTTAAAAATAGGAAATGGGGATGGGGGACGCCTGGGTGGCTCAGTCGGTTAAGCGTCCGACTTTGGCTCAGGTCATGATCTTGTGGTTTGTGAGTTCGAGCCCCATGTCGGGTTCTGTGCTGACAGCTTGGAGCCTGGAGCCTGCTTCAGATTCCGTGTCTTGCTCTCTCTCTGCCCACCCCCCCACCCCCACTCACACTCTGTCTCTCTCTGTCTCAAAAATAAATAAAACGTTAAAAAAAAATAGGTAGGTGCGCCTGGCTGGCTCAGTCGGTGGAGCGTATGACTCTTGATCTCGGACTTGTGAGTTCAAAACGCATGTTGGGCCAAGAGCTTACTTAAAAAAAAAAAAAAAGAAAAAGAAAAAAAAAAGAAAGTATTGATTTTTATCTAATCTGACATTTCAATTTTGGGTAATTAAGACTCTTCACTGTTTTCAGCAAAGTACCTGAAAATAGAAGCCTGAAATCTTAATTTATCATTTAAAAGCAAAATAAGACAAAATTTGGCAAATAGAATCCAACAATATTTTATTTTTTTAAACTTTTGTCAGACTTCTATAAGCCTTTTTGAAAAAATGTTTATTTTATTTTTGAGAGAGAGAGAGAGAGAGAGAGAGAGAAGGGGAGAGGCAAGGAAAGAGGGGAACAGAGGACCCAAAGTGGGCTCCATGTTCACAGCAGAGAGCCCGATGCAGTGCTCAAACTCATGGACTGTAAAATCATTACCTGAGCCAAAGTCAGATGCTTAACTGACTGAGCCACCCTGGCACCCCCAACAATATTTTAAAAGAGTTATACACTACATTAAAGTACGATTTATCATTGAAGTGTGTAAGACTGGTTTAACATTCAAAAATCAGTTAATGTAACCCATCACACAAATGGGCACATGATCATATTAATAGACGCAGAAAAAAGCATTTGAAAAAATCCAACACCCATTCGTGATAAAAACTCACAGAAAACTAGAAGTAGAGGGGAACTTCCTCAGGTTGATACAGAACATGTACAAAAAACCTAGTGCTAATATCATACTTAATGGTGAGAAATTTGAAACTTTCCCACAAAGATCAGATATAAGATAAGGATATTCCCTTTCACCCCTCCTTTTCAGCATCACACTGGAAGTTCTAGCTAATGCAGTAAGACAAAAAAGGAAATAAAAGGCATAAAAACTGGGAAGGATGACAGAAAACGTCTTTGTAGATGACGTGACATCTATGTAGAAAATATGAATGAATCAACAAAAAATTATTGGAACTAATAAGCAGTTATAACAAGGTTGCAGGATATGAGGTTAATATATGAAAATTAATCACTTTTCTAAATACCAGCAATGAACAACTGGAATTTGAAATTAATAATTCAACACCATTTATATTAACAATTAGAAATTAAGTACTTAGGTATAACTCTTACAAAATATGTACGAGATTTATATGAGGAAAACTACAAAGCTCTGATGAATGAAATCAAAGAATTAATAAAGGGAGAGATATTCCATGTTCATAGATAAGAAAAGTCAATATTGTCAAGATGTCAGTTTTTCCCAACCTGACCTATAGATTTAATGTAATCCCAATTAAAATTTCAGTGATTATGTGGGTAGTGGCAAACTACTTCTGAAGTTTATATGGACTGACAAAAGATCCAGAATAGCCAAGACAATTTCAATATAATGAAAGAGAGGAGCAAAGTTCGAGGACTGACTCTATCTGACATCCGACTTACTGTAGTAATCAAGACAGTGTAGTCTTTGAGAAAGAATGGACAAATACATCCATGGAACAGGACAGAGAGAACTAGGCTCAAATTATATAGTCAAATGATCTTTGATGAAGGAGCAAAGACAATACGACGGAGCGAAGATAGTTTATTCAACAAATGGTGCTGGGATACGTGGACATCCACGTGCAAAAAGAAAAAGAAAAAAGAAAATAGTAAATCGAGTCACAGGTCTTACGCCTTACACAAAAATTAACTCAAAATGGATCACAGACCAAAATAGTAAATTCAGAACTTTGAAACTCCTAGAAGATAACCCAGACGACCTTGGGAATGGTGATGACGTTTTTAGACACAGCACCAAAGGCGTGATCCAGGAAAGAAGTAATTGATAAGATGGACTTCATTTAAGTGTAAAACTTCTGCTTTGAGAAACATGATGTCAAGAGAATGAGAAGAGACAAGCCACAGCCTGGAAGAAAATATCCCGTGTCTGATAAAGGATTATTGTCCAAAATACTCAAAGAACGCTTAAAACTCAACAGTAAGAAAACAAACAATCCAATTAAAAAATGGGCCAAAGACCTCAGCAGACACCCCACTAAAGAAGAGATACAGATGGCAAATATGAAAAATGCTCCAAATCATATGTCCTCAGGGAAGCGCAAATTAAAACTACAGTGAGGTACCACTACATACCTGTTAGAATGGTCAAAATCCAGAACACCGACACCATCAAATGCTAGCAAGGATGTGGAGCAGTAGGAACTCTCATTCACTGCTGGTGGGAATGCAAAATGGAAGACAGTTCGGCAAATTCTTACCAAACTGAATGTGTGGTGCAGCAGTCATGCTTTTTGGTATTTGCCCAAAGAAGTTGAAAACTTGTACCTACCCAAGAACCTATACAGAGATGTCTATAAGAGGCTTTACTCATAATTGTCAAAACTGGGAAACAAGTAGGATATCCTTCAGTAGGTGCATGGATAAAGTGTGGAACGAGCAAGACAGTGGAATGTTACACAGCATTATAAAGAAATGAGCTATCAGGCCTTGAAAATACATGGAGGAACCTTAAATGTTTATTGCTAAGTGAAAGAAGCCAGTCTGAAAAGGCTATGTGTTGCATGATTCCAACTGTATAACATTTTGGAAAAGACAAAATGACAGAGGCAGTAAAAAGATCAGTGGTTGCCATGGGTACCAGTGGGGAGGAGAACATAGGATCTCTAGGGTGGTGAAAATACTCTGGATGATACCCTAATAGTGTCTGCATGTCTACATGTCATTCCACATTTGTCTCAACCCATAAAATGAAGAACACCAAGAATGAACCTAATGTAAACCGTGGACTTGGGGTGATTGTGATGTGTCAATGTCCATTCATCAGTTGTAACAAATGTGCTGCTCTCTGGGGATGCTGATAGTGGCTGGTGGTCTACACATGTGTGGGGACGGGAGGGTATATGAAAAGTTTCTGTGCCTTCCCCTCAGTTTTGCTGTGAGTCTTAAATTACTCTCAAAAAAAAAAAAAAAAGACAATAGACAAATGAAGCAATAAGAGTAACAGTTGAATTTTACATTAAAAAAAACAAGAATCCTCAAAAATATCATGTAGCTATTTTTGTAGGTTTTTGATTCTTATACATCAATTTAATTTAAAATCTACATTTTAGAGAACACTTTGTTCCTAAAACGTATTATGTTACTGGCCAATTGTGCCTTTTTGCTTATATAATTAATTCATTAAGAATTTAATTTATGTAAATGAAATAGCTGGTATTATTTGTTACATAGGAAAATTATCTAAAAAAATTTTTTAACATTCATTTATTTTTGAGAGACAGAGAGCACAAGCAGGGGAGGGGCAGAGAGAGAGGGAGACACAGAATCTGAAGCAGGCTCCAGGCTCCGAGCTGTCAGCACAGAGCCCGATGTGGGGCTTGAACCCACAAATTGTGAGATCATGACCTAAACCGAAGTCAGATGCTTAACCGACTGAGCCACCCAGGTGCCCCAGAAAATTACTTTATTTTATTTTTTTATTTTTTAAAATTTACACCTAAATTAGTTAGCATATAGTGCAACAATGATTTCAGGAGTAGATTCCTTAGTGTCCCTTACCCATTTGGCCCATCCCCCCTCCCACAACCCCTCAAGTAACCCTCTGTTTGTTCTCCATATTTATGAGTCACTTCTGTTTTGTCCCCCTCCCTGTTTTTATATTATTTTTGTTTCTCTTCCCTTACGTTCATCTCTTTTGTCTCTTAAAATCCTCATATGAGTGAAGTGATACGATTTTTGTCTTTCACTGACTGACTAATTTTACTTAGCATAATATCCTCCAGTTCCATCCAGGTAGTTGCAAATGGCAAGATTTCATTCTTTTTGATTGCTAAGTAATACTCCATTGCATATACATATACCACATTTTCTTTATCCATTCATCCATCGATGGACATTTGGCTATTGTTGATAGTGCTGCTATCAACATGGGTGTGCACGTGTCCCTTCCAAACAGCACACCTGTATCCCGTGGATAAATGCCAAGCAGTGCAATTGCTGGGTCGTAGGGTAGTTCTATTTTTAGTTTTTTGAGGAACCTCCATACTGTTTTCCAGAGTGGCTACACCAGCTTGCATTCCCAGAAAATTACTTTTATTTAACTTTTTATTTTGAAAAAATTTGACCTACAGAAAAGTTGAGACTTCCTGTATGTCCTTCAACCCAGCCACCCCCAAATGTAAGCATCTGAAATAACCACGGTTCAGTTATCTGACCCAGAAAATTAGCACTGATGCAATCGTAGGAACTAATCTCTAGACCTTATTAGAATGTCACTAGTTTTTCCCCTAATATTCCAGTTCTGGTCGAAGATTCTATGTTGCATGTAGTTCTCTTTAGTAGTCTCTCTCTCTCTCTCTCTTTTTTTTTTTTTTTAATGTTTTTTGCTTTTGAGAGAGAGAGAGAGAGAGACAGTGCAAGCAGGGGAGGGGCAGAGAGCCAGGGAGACACAGAACTGAAGCAGGCTCCAGGCTCCAGCTGTCAGCACAGAGCCCGAAGCGGGGCTCGAACCCACGAACTGCAAGGTCATGACCTGAGCCGAAGTCAGATGCTTAACTGACTGAGCTCCCCAGGTGCCCCTCTTTAGTAGTCTTTGGACACTTAATAATTTCTCTCGTGTGGAGAAACCTGATCTGTGATAGTGCCTATCTGATCTGTGGAGTGGCTGTCAGTGTGGGTTTGTCTGAGGCTGAGGTCGGGCATTTTTGGCATGAATCCCACAGGGTTGTGTCCTCAGTGCATCATGTTGAGGGGAACGAGCCGTCACCGTGTCCTGCCACTGGTGGTGTGGACTTTGGTCACTTGGTCGAGATAGTGTCTGCCAGATCTCTCTGCTCAAGAGAAATCATTAAGCATCTTGTGGGGAGATAGGTAGAGACCATGCAAATCCATTTCTCATCATATTTTTTAATAGGTGGTGTTTCTTAGGACATTTTCAGGTTCAGGAAAATTACTTTAAAAATAAGCCTTATATTATATTAAAAAGTTTTAATGTATACCTATTCCAAATACAATTTATTACTTTAAAAATCCCTCTTAATCATACCATATAAAAACTATGAAATCATTTCACTGATTCCTAAGGGGGTTCACAAAAGTATGTATTTCTGGAAGGGGTTTGAGAATCCGATGAATTTGGAGATTTCCAGGACACCAAGCTCGAGCCAGGATTAATCCTGGACCAGGAGTGGGTCACCTCTTGCATTGCGCAGAGGTGGCTCAGAGAAGGATATGAGCTTATGAATGTGGCTTCCCAGATAGGGTCCTGGTAAAGTGAGCTGAGGCCAGAATTGGCTTATTCTCTGTTTATCGGGCATCTACTTAGTCCCAGTCACCACTCAAGGCTAGGGGGTACAGAGGTGAAAAGGGTCTACCCCCTCTGCCTCTCTCCCCTGGTTGCAGGCTCCCTCTGTTTGGGCTGATGGGGGGCAGGGAGCTCCAGAGTGACATCACAGACCATCTCCTGGGAGGTCCCTCCTGCTGTTCTCATGTCTCCAGGAGCTCCACAGGCAAGAAGAAGGGGTATCCCACGGGACTCACCTCCATTGGCAGCCTGGGCAAGAGTCGGTTGTCCTGGAGTGTTTGTTTGATCTCTTGTTCTGACTTGTGTAAATCAGAAGTCCATTGATGTTGGCTTTGGGTCTATAGTCATACAGCTTTTCCTGTCCCTGAGGAAATGTTTTGAGTTGATCTTCCCTCATTTAGAAGACTAATCAACTTACAAACCGAAGTGCCCTGGGTCATGATGGCAGAAGATTGACCCAACATTATAGGACCATTCTGCAGTTCTCAGGGGCAGTTTAAAATCTATTACGTGGAAGTTTTAAAAGTACCAAAATTTAGTTTTTATAATCAAAACAATTTATTGAGAATGCTAACGCAATATTCCACTGGCTTCCGCACCTTGCCAATCTCCCAGGACCCCACACAAACTCAGGTAGTTTGACTTCCGATGATCTGGGGGGGCAGGGCATGCAGTTACTGATGTCTCATTAGTGTTGCCCTGAGGTCATCTGGGTTTTTAATGCTGCTGTTCTTGCTTTCACTTGTAAAATGCTCTTCATTTAGCTTCATGGTAATTAATTCCATTTGTCCTGAGTTGTTTTTTGTTTTTTGTTTTTTTTTTGTTTTTTTTTTTTTTTATTTTTTTTTCAACGTTTTTTATTTATTTTTGGGACAGAGAGAGACAGAGCATGAACGGGGGAGGGGCAGAGAGAGAGGGAGACGCAGAACCGGAAACAGGCTCCAGGCTCCGAGCCATCAGCCCAGAGCCCGACGCGGGGCTCGAACTCACGGACCGCGAGATCGTGACCTGGCTGAAGTCGGACGCCCAACCGACTGCGCCACCCAGGCGCCCCATGTCCTGAGTTGTTTTGTTAACCTCCCAGGGTTCCATATTGCGTACTTGCTCCAGCAGCGTATTGTCTTCTCCATAACTGTGTTTCAAGTCCTATATGAATTGTAATTCAGAGGGAATTGTCTGCATCTCTCTTGCTAAAGCAAATGTATGTATAATCCCCACCTCCCATCTCCTCCCACCCTCACCAATTTGCTTTAGAGAGGCACTGCTTTGGCGATGTGCTGCTTGGGAATCTGTATTTTTTGGGTAACTGACAACATACTGTTAAAAGTAAATTAACATAACTCCTGTGCTATTTTAGATTTATTTATATACCATTATTTTGTAATATAAAATTATAGAAGATGATAAGTAATCCATATGGTGCTGAGAAAGAAGCTGCATCCTGTTTATTTTGAAATGTTTCTTGGGTATCTCTAGCCTTCATGTTGCTGGACCATGGAGACGTGGGGAATTAGGTAGGCTGCCTCCCTAGAGGGTCTAAGGACAAACGATCTGAGAGTATTGTGTAGAGGAAAGGAGGAAGCTACGAAAACCAGGAACAACTTAGAAAACTTGACCCTTTCCCCCCAAATTATGACAAAATTATGAGCCAGTTGGGGTTAGCCAGGAATCACTTTAAAATCCAATTATTCCATGTATTATTGACAAGTCCCTAAGAGGGCTGGAAGCCAGGTTCGATTGTATTTTAATGGGAAGACCTGAAGTCAGATTGCTTTCCTCCCAATAACAGAGGAGGTTGTAACTGCAGGAATTAGAATTCTGATCCGGGAGTGGATAATAAGTTATTTAGAGCAGCCTGTCTAGACACTACAATTGGAAGAAGGCAGGCACTGTCATAGCTGATCACCTGAGAATAGATGAAATGGAAAGATACCCAACAAAACAGAGTAAGGAAGATGCCACAGACATTTTAATATAATTCACACGTCTTTCTAGAATAGGCCCAATACCCAAGAAAAGGGGGGAAAAAAGCCTCCCTTTCATTTATTCATGAAATATTTTTTGAGTGCTTATCATATAGCACTGATATGTTTGGATAAATCACTCGACAAGCAGACAGATATCCCTGCCCTTCTGGAACTTATATTCTTTAAGCTGCCTTCAGGTTCTAGTCCTCTGCTTGGAAGACCTAAAACGGGAAGTAAAGAGACAGGTGTATGGTAGTTAAGAGCATGCATCCAAGTACCAGACCCTGTGGGTTTTTCTTGTTTGCCACTTCTTAGCCATGTGGTCATGAGCAAATTCCTGAAATCTTACTTTTCATTATCCTCACTCCCTCACTTCCTTCATCTGAAAAATGCAACCTTATAGGAATGTGATCGTTGCCTAAAATAATCCATGAAAAGTCTTTAGAATGGTGCCTGGCACAGACTTAATGCTCAACAAATGTTTCACACTATTATTCATTCAATATTCTCTGTTCAACATACTTATCAGCCCATTAACACACGCCAGGCTCTCTTCCAGATTCTGGGGATGGGGATGGAACAAGAACTCCAGAGGCTAACATTCTAGAAGGTAGTTTATTTACATTATGGGTTAAATTGGCTCTCATGAGCTAGTCTGTGAAATAAAATACCATGTTTACGTAAATATTGTTTCTACGGGGAAATCCCTTCTGAATCTCCAACAACTGGTTTATGGAGAAAAATCTTGGACCATACCTGGGATATGTCTAAGGTTTTCTAAGTGAGAGTATGTGAATGTGTGTGTGTTTATGTGTATACGTGCTCCATTCAGTGGTGGAAGTGTTCAGTATGAGCCCCAAATAAAATTTCAAGAGGGATACTTGTTTTAAAAAGTCATATTTTCAGCATAGTTGGGAGTGAGGAGGACAAACAGACAAACAAACAACCAAACAAAAAACTAACAGATTTTAACTTCTATTCCTGGGAAGGAAATTGTGACAATGTTTAAAAATTTAAAAATAAAAACTCTAAGAACATAAAGTAGTAGGAAATAAATAGTGCCATTTTGGAGACAAATATTTTAGCAAACCAACCATTATAAGCCAGTTATAATATTTTTATAATGTTTATTATATTTTTTCACAATTAAGTCTGGATACTGAAAAATATTCAATTAAAAATAAGTACTAAACATATGTTCAAATTGTACAAAGAACCACTAGAGGTTATGTGCACTGAACACTCTTTGGACAGAGCCTTTGCTAGAAAGAGCAGGCAAATTTCTGTTCTGACATTACAGGACAAAAAGTGTATTTCCATGCTTAAAATCCCTACGCATTTCTTCCAACGTAAACCGCTTTGAGTGAGCTCACTCTTTAGAGCCAAATTTCTCTCTCTGGTTTTATTGTTTAGGTAGACTGAGAACTTCTCATGAGCGTTTTCATTACCTTAACCCTTATGATTTAAAAGTTAATTTAGTGCTGGAGTGCCTGGGTGGCTCAGTCAGTTAAGCGTCTGACTCTTGATTTCAGCTCAGGTCATGATCTCATGGTTTGTGAGTTCAAGCCCCACATCGGGCTTTGCACTGACAGTGTGGAGCCTGCTTGGGATTCTCTCTCTCTCTCTGTCTCTCTCTCTCTTTCTCTCTCTTTCTCTCCCCCCACCTCCTCCCCTCCTGTGTGCTCTGCCTCTCAAAATAAATAAATAAACTTAAAATTTTTTTTTAATAAACAAAATTTAATTTTGTGCTTTTAAGTTAAGTAGGATCTATTTTTAATATCAGTAGTCATGTTTGTTGCTTTGCTGTGAACTAGAATTTTAAACATTGCATGTTAAATATGAAAACCTGTACTAGATTGTCTGGCTTGAGCTCTATTGTATATCTTCTGGCGTATTAATATATCCTTATATTTAGTAACACTTATTAAGCATTGAGCATACAAAAGCAAAAAGCCATCATCTCTACCCTTAAGGAGTTTCCAGACCCACAAGGGAAGCACACAGTAATCCCAGTGGAATAATCTACTCTAATACGATTAACCCAGGGTGCTCTGGGAGCACGTCAGACTGACACCTTACCCAGGTTTGGAGGGACAGGGTACAGTTCTTTAGAGAAACAGTCCCTGACTGAATCCTGGAAAGAAGTAGAAGTAATCTTAACAGACAAAAAGGAGTACGTGTGTGAAGGTCCTGGGGGTCAAGGAGAACATGGTCTCTTCAAGAACTGACACCATGGCTTTAAAATCTAAAGGGAGAATGAATAGTAGATGAGGTGGAGGAAGTAGGCAGAGGGGTCAGGTCTTCCCATCCTCTCCCTGTCTCTCCTCCTTCTGGACCTCTGCTTACACATTGGTTAGACCATCTGATCGTGGCCCGTAGCTCTTGGGTATACCATTCTAGACTCTCTCCCCCATCTTTGTATTTCACTTGGGATCATTTCTGTTGGCCAGTCTTCAAACTTAATGATTTTCCCACTCTGTTGAGTTCCTTCTGCCAATAGGCCCATCACATGTATTCTTTATTTCTGATGCTTTTTTGTTTGTTTGTTTTTATTTCTAGCCTTTCTATTAGACTGTCATCATGGCTTATGATGGGGATGGGGCAGGGATGGACTTCATAGGAAGGCTTCCACAGGGTCAGCTCCTTTGTATGCTGGAGCTGATTATTAAATTTTTAGAAATGTGTGAGGCATTTGACATCATGTTGGTAGTTTTATTTTTTTAATATTTTATTTATTTTTGAGAGAGAGTGTGAGTAGGGGAGGAGCAGAGAGACAGGGGGACAGAGGATCCAAAGTGGGTTCTGTGCTGACAGCAGCAAGCCCGATGTGGGGCTTGAACACATGAACCGTGAGATCATGACCTGACCTGAAGTTAGACACTCAGCCGACTGAGCCACCCAGGTGCCCCCATGTTGGTAGTTTTAAATTGGCCATGGCAGAAGGATTCACATCACAGAAATCGGCAGACATGAAAGAGGACCTCTTCTCTCTCCCCATCCCCACCACCCCCGAGAGCTGCATTTCAGACATTTGTTATCACACCATGATGGATTTGCTTCTACCCCTCCCTCAGTAACTATCTATTCCTTGGTTCCTGTGCACAACGTTTCCACCCATCTTCCAGGGGAAGATAGCTTTTACCTCTCACCTTCCCCCAGGACCTTTTCCTCAGGTTTCTTACCCCTCATCCAGAAGCTTGAGGCTTTTGCTTTGTATGACAAAAGAGTCTAGTTAGGGGGCAAGGTTTTGTGTTTGTACCCCAGCTGGAGATGTACAAGGGGAGCTCTGTGGTCTCCTCTCCTGCCCCCCATCTTTCTTGCGAGCACCCAATGGAAGGAAGCCTGTGGAGAGGTCCTTGAGAATGAGTGCAAATCCCTTTTACCCTCCTGTGTCTGGGACTCATGGGGATTCTAGACTATTAAAGAGGCCATACTCTAAGAGTCCATTAAAATCTTCACCTGCTTTCCTCTTACCTACATTTATTGTGGCCACTGCTCTTTCCCAGTCTCTTCCAAAGATAAAATAGCTCAAAAGTTTCTGTCTCTCCTCAGAGCGGCATATCACCTTTTGGAATTGAGTTCGTGTGGTTGTCTAGTGACCTCAGCCCTGGTTGGCTCAAGAAAAGTTATGGTTTTATTGATTATCTAACTTTTTCCTCATTGTTAGGGTAGATCTGGAAGAGTCTTTCTCTTGAATCATGTAAAAATGCCTGGAGTTTATCCTGAGCACTGTTGAAGGATTTTACATCGGGAAAGACTGTCTGTGATGTCAACTTTTTGAATACGGTGATGTTTGTCTCACACTTGCAAAGCCAGAGTGTCCCCCTGAGCACTTTCTGCTCAGCATTTCATATCCTTAATTTTGTACCTTGTTTCTATTGCCTGAGTTCATAGATTGTTTTTGCTAGTATTTTTCTTGCATTATGAGACGATTTCCATTTCTATGACTTATTCCTCTGGTGTGTATTTCTATCTGTTTTTAGATATATTAATTAACCAAGTGCGTGATATCAGTGAAGATTTTGCCAATCCCTTCATTTCCATTGTTTTCGAACCTAAGCAAGAATTAAGGGCAGATGTTTCCTTGCTGCTATCCCAGGAGAATGAGTGAGGGAAAGGAAGGTGAGGCATGGAAGAATGGAGAACAATGTAAGACAATGTATTATCATATTGGTGACTGTTTCATGATAAACCACAAAGACACAACCATACAGATGCTTCTGGACAAACCTGTTACAAAGAAATTGCCTCCCAATAGCCCACTGGAGGGAGGAAAAGAGAGCGAGTTTTATCTGTCCAGGTTCTGTCTCATGTCTCCCGTGGGTCCAGAATTTTCCCCATGGGAGATAATTCACCTGCACTTTGGACTAAATTAACCAGTCCTTTTAGAGCTACCTCAGAAGCCAGATCCTAAATTCTAGGGTTTGACATGGCATTTGACTCTGAGTGGCAGGAGGAGCCCATGACTTGAGATGTGGGCAGTGTGCCTCAGTGGCAGACCAAGATGGCCACCATGGGACCAGTAGGCTCGAGGGCAGCAGCGAGGTACTGAGAGCCCAGGAGAAGGTGGCACCAAGAGACGCTGATTGATACACCTGTCAGGGGTAATGACATTACATAGTGTCAGCCTCAAGGCCAGCCCTTGAGAGAGACTTCATTATGTGCATTCCCTGTACCCTCTGCTGCTGCTTCTCTTCCAGACCGATCCATGACCTTTCACCGACTATGCTCATTCCTGCAAATGTGTCTTTGGTTAGGTGTCTTTCATTTTCGTTTCTTCACTTCTCCTCCTGGAATCTCTACCTTGGCTTCTTTTCCTTTCCAGGCAAGCCTGAGTGCCGTACTCTCTGGATGCCTGAGACTCTTCCTCAGGACAAGCTCCGTGACATACCACACCCAGAGACCGCTACTCCATTCCTCCGGGACCCTACAGCAGTCAGTAGTTATTTCTATTTTTCTTATTCCTTCATTTTTTCTTAATTTGCAAGCTTACTGCAAATAGGTTTCCTGTCTTCTGTAGAAACAACAAATTATCATAAGGAAAGAACAGTGGCTAGGGAGCAGAAGCTCAGGGTTTATGTCACCTGCCAACATAGGATTTTGGACAGGCTTAAGTAAGCTCTTTAAGCCTTAATTTCCTTATCCGTGAAATGGGGGTTAAAGACCATGTAAAATAATTATGAGGATCAAATCAGATCCTAGGTATGAAAACTGGGGGAGGGGGAAACTCTGCACTATATAAATATAGCATTATTATGAGATCAGCTGTCTTACAGTCATGGTGTCATGGAATCCCAGTGCGTCTTAGGCAGTTGGGACTTGGTGATCTCTGACACAAGACCGTAGTTTTGTAATTAAAGCAGCAGAGAGGCCGTATGGAATGCAACTATTAGATCAGTACTATTAAGATAGTATTCTTGTCTTCTGTGTTTTAGAGGGGCAAACTGAGACTCCTAAAGGTTATGTGACTTACCATGGTCACCATTGTCACTTAGCTAATGCATAGTGGTAGGGCCGATCTAGAAATGCAGGGCCATCCAACACCAGAGTTCATACTGCAGTACCTCTGCAAGGGTCCCCCGCCAGCCAGCATCTGAGCTAGGGCTGGTCCCCAGGACCCCGGAGTCCTGAGCTGTGAAGCTCCCTGGCAGATTTCCCCATTCCAACCTGTGAGTGACAGTGTGACATCTAAAAGTCAAATTCTCTGCTAGGGGCTCTGCAGGCTGATGTGCCTAGAGCTCCCCCCGCCCCCAACCTGTTACAGCAAGACTAAATGAGTTTTTGAAAAGATTTTTTAATTACCAGTGGAGCATATGGTGCATAGCGGTTAAGAACATGCAGTTTCTGAAGCCTTCTGCCTGGGTTCTAATCCCAGCCCCATTGCTGAACAGGCTGTCACTCCTCTTGGGCAAGGCACTCCTCTCTCAGTGACTCAGTGTCCTCATCCATAAAAGGAGGGGAGAATGTATCCCCCACCGTGCCCCGCCTTGGGTTGTTCTGAGACTGACAGGAGCTTCAGGTCTGCTACTGCAATGTATGTTTTTGTTAAAGAAAATAATTCATTCTTGGGTCTTATTTTGCAATTCCAATTAAATAGTAGGCCATCGCTAACTAAAAAATAAATCAAAGGAAAAGAAAAACCCAAAATAGCAGGCTTCCCTTGAACACTAGCTGGGCTCTGCTGATGAGATGGCCGAACCTTCCATTTTCTCAGGAGATACTCAGTTTTAGGCTGCTTTTTGTGGGGTTATGTTCCGAGGCAGACCTGGCTGAGGCAGGGCGGTTTATCTGCTGGTCGGAGAGCTCACAGGGCAGTCTCAGAAAGAGCTGGAGCCTCAGCCTGGCAGGCAGGACTTGTGCATTTGCAAGCCGGGTGTCCAGCCCCTTGGGCACCAGGCTTTTGTGCTCTTTTAGCTCTGATGTTGCACAAAAGATTGCAATCTAGAATCAATCGAACATGATGAATGGACTCCTTTGTAGGATTCTATGTTGTTTTTAACATTTCTTTGGTAATTTTGAACAAAATAACTTCGGAAGTGATTACACAAGGAACAATGTCTTTAGACCCTTTAAAGCGTTTTCCTTTGTTTAGTTGAACATGTACATTTAGGGGGTAAAGCAAGTTCATGCATTGTTCTTGCCATGCATAACATGCAGACTGCTCGCTGGCGGTGGAAATGTAACAGATTTAAAGAGCATGTTTGGTTTTCTGATAATATCCTGATGATATACGGTGATTTTCTGGGCCTTTGTTTTCCAGAAATTAATTGGTTAAAAAAATTGTTACTCTCCTTGAAATGTTTGTGTGTGTATGAACATGATAAGCAGAACCATTTTCTCCTTATCATCCATGAAAAGTATGTGACAGTTTAAAAAGCAGGTATTTTAAAGTTTATTTATTTTGAGAGAGAGAGAGAGAGAGAGAGAGAGAGAGAAAATATCCCAAGCAGACTCCATACTGTCAGGAGCCCAACATAGGGCTTGAGCCCACAAACCGTGAAATCATGACCTGAGCTGAAATCCAGAGTCGAACGCTTCATTGACTGAGCACCCAGTAAGGAGTGGGGATTTTAAAGGCATTTTGTAGAAATATAGAAAAGCAGCATGAAAGTGACTTTTGAGTCACTCTCTTGCACTAAATGCAAATTGTTAGTGTTTATATGCTAGACGAGAGAGAAAGTAGACATCCATCCAGCTGATGCATTGCCTACTCTAGCTGCTAAGTGGAGCTCACCCAGCCCTCTGCAAATGTGGGCATGGGAGAAAGGATGGGTGTTAAAGATGCCAAACGTGTGGTTCACACGGGGCTGCTTTCCCGCCAGTGAGGGCTACTCACCTGCCCCTTCCCTACCTTCCCCTTATTTGTCTGGGACTCCCCTCATTTTTACATTATTTTTCCTCTCTCCTGGTTCAGTTGCTTTGCCGCGGCTCTTCATACACATGCAGTGAAATGGTGTGCCCTGGGTGTGGCATTTTATTGGAATCCATACTGTTAGGGTGTATTTTCCAAAATTTGAGACAGCTAATCATGAAACAGGGAATTTTAATCAACCATCCAATGGCCAGGAAACTCTGTGTCCTTAAAAAAAAAAGTTATAGGAAATGTGAACATTGAACTATCTTAACATTGAGGTTGCTCTTTCTGGGCTCAGTTATAAAAAGAAATGCCTTATATTCAGCTTAATTCTTTACCATCATAGAAATTTTAGCATCATAGAAAAGTTTGATGAATAAGAGAAGAAATTTTTAAAAATTTTTTTAAATGTTTATTTATTTTTGAGATAGAGAGAGAGAGAGACAGACAGACAGACAGAGCATCAGCAGGGGAAGGATACAGAGAAAGGGAGACACAGAATCCAAAGCAGCTCCAGGGTCTGAGCTGTCAGCACAGAGCCCGGCGTGAGGCTCGAACTCAACAAACCGTGAGATCATGACCTGAGCCAAAGTTGGACGCTCAATTGACTGAGCCACCCAGGCACCCCTAGGAGAAGAAGTTTTTATCACTGACCCAAATCTCAATCTATACTCTGCACATAATATCTGTGTCTATGTCTAGATTAATAGTGCCAGCTTTCCATTGCAAAAAGAGGCTCTTTGGGGAGCAAAATGATTAAAACTTTGTATTGTCAATTCCTAAAATATCTCAAATAGATAGCAGTTAAATTCATGATGGCTTATAGCCAAGATATAAGTTTGGCTGTGTAGTAAATAGTTCACCATACTATGACCGGAGGCGATTTTTACATCTATCTCAGCAGTGCTTCTTGAGGCTGAGGCTTTGAGAAAAAGATCTTGGGAAGCTGGCAGTTCTGGGCAGATGTGGATCTATACCTCTGGCGTCACTGGTTGTAATTTAACTAGAGCGATGTTGCAACCATCTGGGTAGCCAAACGGCCGAGGTCTGCTCTTGCCCGTGATTCTAAGTATGGAGGAGATCTGCTTGACTTCATAGACACTGGATTTATAAAAAGGAAATATGTCAAGCAGTAACCATGGTGGCCTGCTGCTGGGATGTGTCTGCAGCCAACTTCCTGGGGTGGCTTCCCTCAGACACTCAAGTGTTGCGTTCAACTGTGTCTTCGTGCCTGTGCGACACAGTGCTACGGGATTTTATGTCAGTTCCACCTTTAGGGGAAAGCCCTGATTTGCATAGATCACCTACCTAATCTGTAGAATGAAAGAACATTAAAACAAAAAAGTACAGCCCCAGAAGTCCTTTCTACTAATATGTGGACCTTGCCATTTTTTCAGAACAAATTTCAGCCTCACTGTCACAGAATCTTTCAACTTTGAAAATTAACGGCTGATTTCTTGCTCGTGGAGAAAAGCTTACTAGATTCTGGACCACTTTAGGACCAATCCTGGAGCCTACCGTCTTTCCTGATTTCCCTCAAACTGTTTGGCTGTGTACCTCCACAGTGAGAGCTATTAGAGTTTTTGCTGATGCGCTTGGCACATCTCCAGCAAAATAGTCCATTAAAATTCAGATCCTTTCCCAATAATTGAGACAATCAATTTACATTAAACAAGGCACAATTATACTTTCATGTACAATTTAAATTCTATAGAAAATAATCAGTGTGCAATAAAGAGGGACACTTATTTTGATGCAAAGGGATGTTTTTATAGTCTGCATAAACAAATCTTTCATATTTTCAAAATAGTTCCCTCATTATCTTTGGTGTAGGAGAACTCTATTGTGTGTTATTTTGATGTAGGGACAAGTGTGTCCACGGCTGCATGTTTAATAAGCAATGTGACTTTCTCTCTATGCCATTTAAATTGCAAGGGCTGAGATAGAGTAAGGTAGGCACTTGCTTGCTGTTTGACATGAAATCACTCTTGTAAAATGAGCAAACAAAGAGTGTTGAGTGAGTTCGTTTGCTTTTGTTCAAGCCTTAGTGAAATAGGCACCAGGTGTTCGTCTGGACCTTTGTGCAATAGACCAGGGATCATGTGTCGATCCTCAGGAAGTTGTTCAGAGGGATTTGGGAAGGATGCACAGGACAGGGGACGTAGTCGTGATGGTCTCGTGCCTACAAACCGCAGCGAGGGAACATACCAGGCAGCCAGGCTCCCAGGCGCCCAGCCCTTCGCAGCTCTCCTGTGCAAGCTCTCAGCAAGACTGGTATCGTCGGTCAGGAAATCTAGAACACCGGAGAAGCAGTATTAGGAAGAATATAGTACAAATAATGACAAGATAGAAAACAAATCCTGTCAGAACCCGAGAATATATTTGGCTTCCGCTTGCTGTGTCTGTCTGTTTCTATAAACGGTCCAGAATAGAAACCGGATGTTTAAACTCTCTCTCCCTTTCACATGCTCGCCTCCCCCTCCTGTCTTCCTTCCTCTTCAGTATTAGTAGACTTACTATTTTTATTAGTTTGTATTTATATTTCCATTTTTCAATATTTGCCATTTGTGTGGGTAACACATTAATTTTTAATGAAATATTTTCAGACTCTTGGAATAGCTGAATCATAAAAGAAAACTTGAAATTGATATAGATTCTAAGGCAGTGTGTAAACTGAATGTTACAATTACTTTTCCCACTCACAAGTGGCAAATGGTTATTTTAAAAGGTGATGCGTGCCTAGTTTAAATCTCTTATATTTGCATAGGAGTCTAGTTTTTGTGTCTAATTTTTTTGGCACAGGATACCTCAGGTACCATTCTAATAAAAATGAAAGAAATATCAAAACAATATTAGTGCTCTCTGGTAATTTTCCTCTTATCTAGAAGCATGTATTTTTGACAAGCCTCGTTGCTGTTAAAGAAATTCATTTGTAATTTAAGTTGAATCCTGAGCTAATTTTTCATTGTAGTTCTGTTGCAGAACTCTAGATTTTAAAGAAGGCAGCATTTGGGGCACCTGGGTGGCTCAGTCGGTTAAGTGTCTGACTTCGGCGTAGGTCATGATCTCACGATTCATGGGTTCAGGCTCCTAGTCGGGCTCTGTCTGACAGCTCGGAGCCTGGAGACTGGAGCCTGCTTCAGATTCTGTGTCTCCCTCTCTCTCTGCCCCTTCCCTGCTCATGCTTTGTCTCTCTCTGTCTCTCAAAAATAACTAAATGTTAAAAAAAAAAAAAAAACTTAAAGAAGGCAGCGTTTGTTTCTTTGAGTAGTTTGTGTTCTCCAGCCAGAACTGTTTGCAGTCTTGTACTTGTAAAATTAAAATTAATCCTTGAAAATCTTTGAACAATTTTATGTTACATGCTATTCCCAGAACTAAAGCTTGTAGTCCACTTTGGAACTGTAAATTAGTAAGTATGGTTTTTCCCAAAAGCTTATTATAGAAAACACGGACATTGGAGATGTGGCATCTTAGAGACTTTTTTCCCATTCTCAAACCATAAGGATACAAATGATCAATTACATGTTGGTAACTTGAATCTTATTTGTGTGTGTGTGTGTGTGTGTGTGAGTGTGTGTGTGTGTATATATATATATATATATATATATATATATATGTACACACATACACGTATATATGTGTGTGCACACAAATATGGTGTGTTTATTATATATAAACTTGTATTTTTGTATTAGAAGTGTATATATCACTTTACATTTTTTTCTTTGTAGTAAAAATTTCTAAATAATATTACCTTTCTTTTTTTTTTAAGTTCATATTTATTTAAGAGAAAGAGAGCAAGTGGAGGAAGGGCTGGGAGAAAGAGAGACAGAATCCCAAGCAGGCTCCATGCTATCAGCCCAGAGCCCGATATGGGGCTCGAACCATGAGATCATGACCTGAGCTGAAATTAAGAGTCAGACACTTAACCGACTGAGCCACCCAGGTGCCCTTAAGTAATATTATCTTTCTGAAATACATTTGCTTATTCTTATCATTAACAATAAATTTGTATATTTTTTCCAAATATTTTTATTTTATGTTCCAAATAAAGATGAGTATATGTTTTCGGGAACACTGCCTATCTTGTATGAGCTGAACTACACAGAACAACATTTTCAAGAACCTGAGAAACGCGAAAGATTAGTGTGACGCCCCCCCTCTTTGTGTTAGCATCTACTTCTCACCCTGCATCCCTCCTCAGCAGACACTTTATAGATGAGGAAACTGAGGCCTGAAGAGATAAGGTGACTTCTAAGATACAGTTCAGGTAATGACTAGAATCTGTGATCTCTGACTGCCGCTCTCATGTTTTCTCCTGGACCCACTCAGTAATCTATGTTTCCAGAAGGAGGGAGGTGGGCTACTACTAATAATCAAGAGGAGAGTATTAAGTGCAGGTAAGTAGATGTTTCACAAAGCCGGCTTATCCTGCAAGCTCGAACCCAGAAGTCGGGTGGTGAACTGAGAGGCCAGGAGATCATAACAAGGGCTCTGGGTTGGGCTAAGACAGTTCCTTTGCGTACAAATCACCTGATATGGAGTGCCACATCGTCTTTTCTGGACAAGGCACACCAAAGTTGCATCTTTTGACGCATCCAATTTTGGTTTCTCTAAACCATGAGACCCCTGGGGAGCAGCCACCTTGCAGAATTTGCTGTTTCAATGATGCTCTCCCACCAGATTTTTTATGATTATCTCATGCACACTTAATTTGACAGACTTAAAAAAAAAAAAAAACAACAGCAACAACTCTGCTTTGTTGATTCTTTCTAAATCATTCCACTTTGTTTTCAGTGAATCAGCAAACTTTTTTTTTTTTTTTTTTTTTTTTTTTTTTTTTTTTTACCAATCACTTCTGATTTCACTAAACATTAAGTTATGCTTGTGTAGGCAGCCTAAGCAGGCTTAGGAGGAAACACGAGTGACTGGGGAGCGTGTACGCAGGTGGGGCAGCGGTGCCCAGTCGTACTGGTGGCCACAAGGACTGAGCGTGCTCTAGACATTGTTCAGTACATTTCATGGCGAGCAAAGGGAAGTGTTGGTTCATCAGGAGCTCAGGGCAAGTGGCCGTCCATTCAGAGAGCTCCTGCTCTACTTTGGAGGGAACCACTAGGGTCAGACGAATGAAAATGTACAAAATACTAACTCTTGGGTAAGAAGAATCTGCAACACCCTCTCCATGCACAGTTTCCCTCTTGTACCACAGAGGAGGCAAGCCACTTGGAGGCAGAAGACGGGGAGCTTTCTCTGTTCCCGTTTTGCTTTCTCTTCCCCTGGATTACGGAGAACGGCCTCGCACCACCCAGAAGTTGGGCCAGTGGAGCGTTCTTATCCCAAACAAACGTTCCACAGCTGCCTGGCAGGAAAGGCAGTGGCCACCGTTCAGCCTAGAGAATCACCCTCGTGTACAGATTTCCGAGTGACCTGCTGCTCGGTTGGGGATGGTGGGGGCTGTGGTCCTGCTTTCCTGAGGGAGCTGATCTCTTCCTTGCACAGAGTCCTAGCAGGAGTGGTTTCTTAGGAGACTGGGCTGCTGAAAATGCAAATGGTTTCAAAATGGTTTTCCATAGGAGGAGGGCACTTGTTGGGATGAGCACTGAGTGTTGTGTGGAAACCAATTTGACAATAAATTATATTAACAAACAAACAAAAAAAAACCCCAAAATGGTTTTCAATAAATTCTTGGATTGAGAACCCGTGCCTGGTTTTTATTTTAATTTTTAATTTTTTTAAATATTTTTAATGTTTATTTTTGAAGGAAAGAGAGACAGAGAGTGAGTGGGGGAGGGGCAGAGAGAGAGGGAGACACAGAATCCGAAGCACTGAGCTGTCAGCACAGAGTCCAACGCGGGGCTCAAACTCACAAACCACGAGATCATGACCTGAACTGAAGTCGGTCACTTAACCGACTGAGCCACACAGGCCCCCCGAGAACCCGTGCCTAGTTTTTAAAGGGTACTATGAATGCATTAAGTCCCATTCCTAGAATGATAATGAATGAAGAAATCAGTAAGTAATGAACAACTGTCCTCTCTTTCAATTGGGTGAATGTCATTTTTCTACTTCTTTTTATCATTTTTATTTGGTCTAACCATCCATCCATCCATTTTCCTTTCCTTTTTTTTAATTTTTATTTTAATTTTGAGAGAAAGAGCACAAACAGGGGAGGGGCAGAGAGAGAGAGAGAGAGGGAGACAGAGAATCTGAAGCAGGCTCCAGGCTCCCAGCTGTCATTGCAGAGCCCGTTGCAGGGCTTGAACCCACAAACTGTGAGATCATGACCTGAGCCAAAGTCGGACGCTTAACCCACTGAGCCACCCAGGTGCCTCCCATTTTTACTTTCTTAATTAGGTCATGGTATTTGCCAAGATGATGATTATATCGCACAAACTGCTTCACACACGCACACACAAAATAATGCAACATCGCTGCCTCTTGCCTCCCTTGCTACATTTGTTGTGGGCAGCACTTTTCCATATGTATTTTGTGAACAATCAGTTCCACAAGATGGTCTTTGAAAAAAGCAGAGGATTTAGTTTGGGACTTATTGCATAAACTACCCACTCTTTAGAGAGGCGAAACTTACATTAGTATATTAAAAGCCTTGATAAATCATAGAAATTATTAATCATTTTTAAAGTATAAGTTGGCTTTAATTAAAATAATAATATAGATATTTGTAAACATTTAAACTTTACTAAACTTTACAGGTAAGGGTAAAAGGGCAGGGCTTTAAGCCACCCTGCAGGACTGTGTGTGGAGACAGATCACAGGTAGAAGTGTGGAAGTGACCGTGTGGACTGTGTGATTTCTCGTGGCTCCGTGATCATCTCTCATCCCTTTGCCTCTCTGTTCCACTGTATGTCCTTTGTGCCCTGGAGCACAGTGATCACCAGGTCGTGCTTTCTAACTCACTGGCAGGGGGACCCACCCATGACTGCTGCACATGCAGGCGGGGGGTTGTTACCTGTAGGACAAGTTTGAGATGTGATTAACCCTGGTAACTGAGACTGTGTCATGGGGCGGATTTCGAGAGAAGCAGGTCCTCTGTTTCTGAGTATGTGGCTCTCATGAGCCAGGAGAGTGAACATCCATTTTTCTCTCGGGTCATAGGCTCTCAGAAGGGATTTTTTTATGTTCTTCCTCCTTCTCAGGGATCTAGGGTCATTTCTGAGTATATATAGAAAGAAGATCTGGTTCACTTCATTATTTATTTTTTCATTTATTGTTTATACACTCTTCAGATACTGAGTGCTGACTATGGTAATAGGGGCGTGTGGTAGGCTCGGGGATGAAAGGGACCTGAGACTGAACCCTGGTCTTTGAGAATACAAGGTCAGATGCTCTTGCCTATGTTCCCTGAAGTCTGGAATACTTTTTCTTCTCGGTCTACGGGCCTCATGTTTCTCAAGAGACAGGTCAGCTGTCCTCTCTTGAGGGACGCCTTCCTTCACCCACTGTCTGGGTGTTCAAACCACACTTTGTTCAAGTGCACAGGACGCCATCTTTATTCTTTGAATGTCCAACTGGTTAGACCCTGAGTTCCTTGAGAACAGGACCCGTGTCCCAGTCATTTGTTTCTCAAGCCTGTCGCCCAGGTACTTAGGTACTTAGGTACCAGGTACTTAGGAGACACTCACTCTGACTTTCCAATCATTTTTACCTTCAAGCTCGCCTTTTTTAGCCTCCCCAAAAGTGTAGAAGCAGGAAAAATAGTGAGCTAAAAGCAGAGCTTGATGGGAATATACAACTTTAAAAACATATTTTATAACCTCTTACCCAGATCCTCACATTTGGAAAAAAAAAACCATTCAATTCTAGGTGTGTCGAGCTGTCATTGAGTAAATATAAATCTAAACTGTTATTGTGTAAGGATGTGTATCCAGTGAGCACTCAATAAATATTAGTCACAACTATTAAACATGCTTTGATCTCACTAGTACTAGAGGTGCTTCCTCACTCTATTTAGGCCATTTAACTACTCACTGTCTTGTTAGTTGGTCCTTATCTTGTAAGGTTTGTAGGTCATATTTAATGGAGCTGAATGTGAGGGTTGGCAGCAGTTACCTAAATGACTTTGACTTTACAAATTTTACAGCAGTCACTTGGAACGAGTTATATATTTCCCAAGCTTTTGGTTTCCCCAGTGGCCTGATATATTAGAGGATAACTTAACTTGCAAATTTTGTGAGAGTTGTTTTTTTTTTTTTTTTTAATCAGCCAAAGTTGACATTTTACCCAATGCCTGTGATTTCTGTATCATAGGTGAAGGAGAGAATCTAGACTTGAGGTGGGGGAACATTTTTCTTGTTTTACATGGCCAGACAGAACAGCCCTTGGAAGATGATCCTTGGAAAGAGATGATCATTTCTTGCTCAAACCAAATATACCTTAACTTCTGTTATGTCTCCCACTGTAAAATAATCATTTCTGGGACTTGTGTCTGGAACTGCCCCAGGTTTTCCACATGACCCTTAAAACACAGGGACATTTGTGCTGCATTTCATATTTCTTATTTTGAATTACGCCACTGTGTCCACCTGCAACGTCATCTCCTGCTGGGCCTGGAGGGATCAGAGGGTCCCGGATTCCTTGGGGTTGTCACTAGAACCAGGGAGGCTGAGCGACTGCAGGTGAGGTGGCCAGGGGACAGCTGCCTTGGCCCTTCCCCCATAGGTCCACACTCCTATCCTGGTTCCAGATCTCCCCGTCTTCAGTGTGAAGAGTCAGTGACCCCAAGGAAATGCTGGAAAATGTGTGGGGCCTGCTCTCCAGATATCTCACATGAGAACTACTTTCAGGGTGAGATTTGGGGGATTGACTAGGGCAAGGCTAACTGAAAATCTGAGTTCTCACGGGGAACCGCCATTTCTTAATTCTCCATAGTTGGTTCCCTCTTGGTCCAGTGTTTCTGTTTTCTACCACTTACAGCACTGAGTTCATGGTATTGTGTGTCCTTTCCTGCCATCAGATGGAGAATTCTTTGGTGTGAACCATGTGTTTCCAATCTCTGAGGTCCCGGTGTATACAACTATGTTGAATCAATGAATAATTCTCTAGGAACTGAAACTGTTTTAATTTAAAAGCTGTTAGCTAATGGTTAGTATTGATATACACTGATTACTTATGTGCCCTCATTTCATTCCACCCGAACATTAGGATTTGAACTCACCGGGCTTTATTAGCAGTTTTTTAGCCCTTTAAACTACAATATGGTTTGGTCCATCCAAAGCAACAGCAGCAGCAACAACAACAAACAGACAAAGGAAAGTGAATACCTGTTACCTGACAGGAATGGCAGGCTATGGGAACAGAGAAGATAAATTAATCACTGGTCTCTGATCTCTGGAGAAAGAGGTGTAAAGCCCTCACCCCATCCCCACAGGCACCATGGGTAAAGACTTTGGTAGAGATGTGTGTGTGTCTGCATAGGATCACTGAAGAGAGGCACCAATCCAGCCCAGGAGATGCTGGAGAACTTTCTAGAGGAAGGGACGCCAAAACGTAACTTCAGAGGGTGTGCAAGGCTGCATGGCAGGCAAAGAGGAAACCCAGAGAGAAAAGTGATGTCACATGAACAACAAACAGGGTGTGTTGGAAGATGCAAAGCAGGAAGGAGGTCCGGGCGGAGACTTGTCTCTGTGTGCTGTAGGTATTGGGGAACCAATGAAGAGTGTTAAACAGGACACAGTAGCAGATTTGCATTTCAAATAGCTCACTCTGGTGGCAGCATGAAGGGTGGATTTCAGGGAGCCAGGCAGGGAAACTAGACAGGAAATGATGGGTGCCTGAAATAGAGGCGAAGGGGAGGAGGTGGATTGGGGAAATGTGTAGAAGGTGAAGTTGGCTAGCGGTTGACGGGATATCAGAAGTGAGGGGAAGAAGGAATCAAGTAATTTTCCTCCTATTACTGTTAGTACCTGTTTCTTTGGTCTAAATCCCAGTGACATTTTTAAAAAATTTATTTGTTCTGTTTTGTTTTATTTTTTAACCCACGCTGGGTGTGGAGCCCAATGTGGGGCTTGAACTCACGATCCTGAGTTCAAGACCTGAGCTGAGATCAAGAGTCAGATGCTTAACTGACTGAGCCACCCAGGTGCCCCCACCCCCCATGACATTTTTTATATCTCTGGGAATGAATCTGCAGGATGCCTGAAGAGCCAATGACTTTGAAGATGACAATTGTTGGTCATATTTCTGTTTGGCTTAAAATTTCCCTAAATCAAGTCTAATTTTTATTTTCAAATTTATGTTCAAATTTACATATATTCCTATGACTATTCAAACTAGATGTGTAGTTTTTGCAAGAAGCACTTTAAATCCCAAGAAATGTCAAGAATTGTATGAGATGAGAGATTGTAGTTGATTTACCAATGTTGCCAATGTATATAGCCTTCTGTCACCTCCCAGCCAGGCTGCTTCCTGCTCCCTGCAGTTCACTTACCTTAACACCTGGCGCTGTCCTTGGTGCTAGGTTAAAGGGTCCTCCTTTATAGGACAGACCCCCAAGTAGATAATAAAGTGTAATGAGTATAATGATACTTCTCTTAGGCCAGTCCTACTAATTATGACTCTAAGCAGTGGTATTATTTCTAAGAGATGAACATTGAGAATAATCAATTCAGAATATTAAATAATCAAAATGTCCGGCAGCAGAACATTAGTTACATAAAAAGCTAACAATAAATTCCCTACAGTGGAATTCCAAAATGCTAATAAAATCTCTTGTTAGCAGAAAAGTGTTTATTGACATGACAGACATTCAAACTGTCTCCATATCTGTAAGGAGAAATAGGATAAAAGTAGTATATATTACATGATTCCATTTTTGCAAAAAAAAAAAAAAAAAAAGATACAGATATATAGACCCAAAATATCTTCTTCACGCTCTAGCTTTCATATCCCACACATGTGGACTCAAATTTTTTCTCTGTGCCAACTCGTATGCAGAACTCAGCATCTCTCTGAATTCCCAAAAAGACTTCATATGCACAAAACACGGCTGATCAGCATGGACGTAGAGGATATAATAAGAAAAGTGGTGAGCATTTACACCCTCAGAAATTATAGCATCCCTCAGAAACAATGTAGCAATTTCCACTGATCGTGGTTCTCTCTTTCAAAGTCCCTTCTAGGCTGTGTTTCCACTCTGGAAACTTTTTCCTCCCTCTGCTTCCCGTCCCCAGCCGCCATCACTGTCTTTGCTTTGTCACATTCTGGGGACCACTAATTGCCTGGGTCTTGAGTAAAAAGTAAAGTTAACATTGCAAGCTTTACACACACACACACACACACACACACACCCACACACACACACCTAAAGAAAGTTTAATAAAACAGTACATACCTTTGCTATAGACTGCAATCTATGTTTTCTGTTTAATGACCTGCTAGGGGCTCATGACCCAGAGTTTGAAAAACTGCCGTAGGAGGCCACTTAATGACCAGAAAACTTCAGCATGCCTGTTTGGAATCTTCTCAGATTATCAAATTACTTCTTCCAAACACCGAGTGAATACATTTGTTTCCATCTTGTTACACACCTGTGTGTGCCTATACACATGTACACACACACATATACACACACAGAAGAATGTCATAGTTTACATTAGCTGTTTCTAGGCAGAGGGGTTATTGGTGTGTTTTCTTAACATTTTCCAAGAATTTCTAAGTTTTCTGCACTGAGCATGTGTTACTTTTGTAAAAGGAAATGTAAACAGTAAAAAAAAAATTTTTTTTTTCAGAGAAGGCTCAGCTTGGGTTTTTGCCCCTTCTCGGAAGCCTTCCCTGACAAACCCCTTGTAGGTTCCCTCCATCTGTTTTTCCATTTTGCCCTTTTGATTTCGTGTGTCCCACACTTACATGTTTACCTTATAGTGGCCTGTTTCCATCGTGTTTTTCTCCTGGTTCTCAGGCCTTTCCCCTCCCCATGCTTCTTCACCTCCCTAGACCTCTTCTTCCTTCCCTTTGCAACAAAATTCTTAAGCTGAGATCCATAGATGGGCTGTGAATCTCCTGAAAATGGATGCAAAATTTAATGTTTTTGTTCCTTTTCTGGGAAGCAAGTCCAGTTAGTTTGTCAGTGCCTACATTATGCCAGGCAATGTTCTAGGTCTGATCTTTTGTCAGACTCTCTAAAGAATTCCTGACCCGCTGTTCTCCATAGTCACCCTGTTTACTTTTCTTGCCTACAATGTAGGTGCCATGAGGTGAGGACTGGTCTGTGTTGCTCATCACCAGGGTCCTACTGCCTAGAACAGTGCCTGAAACATAGTAGGAACCCAGAAAGTGGGACCTTTCCTGTAATTACGCGTTATGAGGTAGAAAAGACATTTATTTTACTATCCCCATTTTCATAGTTGAATAAACATCGCGATGTTACTTGAGGAAGAAGGAGGGAATCATAAGCATCATGGGACTCTGGGAAGTCAGACTGGGCTTCACGCTGTCTTGTTGTGGAACTGGCCACGGAGCGTTCAATGGGCACCAGTGTGGGGGTCTGTCTCCTCATCTCTCAGGCTGGATCCTGTGGTTACCTAGGCCTTTCTATCTGAAAATCCCACCCTTGTTGGTGGGCTCAGGGGCCCAGCCCAAGTTTGCAGGATCTGCATAGTATGAACACCAGGCCTCCTAACTGCTAACGCTTGGTTAGAGAATGCTCGACATGCTTGAGTTTTACTTTCCCTTTGGCTTCATATAATATGGTTCATTTTATTTTTGAAGGTAGTTTGTTCCATAGAAACCAGACAGGATGTTGTTTCAACAGTAGGCTGATGTCTCAACATGACATATTGGCCCGCTGAGAACTCCAAAAGTGTGAAACCCGCCTCTGTGCACTTTCTGGTACGGTGTGAATGTCTGATACGGTGTGAATGTTCTGACCAGACGAAACTCCTGTTAAGAATGATCAGATTAGGGGCGCCTGGGTGGCGCAGTCGGTTAAGCGTCCGACTTCAGCCAGGTCACGATCTCGCGGTCCGTGAGTTCGAGCCCCGCGTCAGGCTCTGGGCTGATGGCCCGGAGCCTGGAGCCTGTTTCCGATTCTGTGTCTCCCTCTCTCTCTGCCCCTCCCCCGTTCATGCTCTGTCTCTCTCTGTCCCCAAAATAAATAAAAAACGTTGAAAAAAAAAGAATGATCAGATTATCTCATTTTGCCATCAAATTGTATTTTGAAGTGTTAAGTTGGGTAGCGTAACTGCTCTTGCTGGTTAAGTAGATTCTCTCAACCCCTGCAAAATATTATTAAAATCCGGTAATTCAGTCTCTAGTGCAAGTTGTATTCCGTGTATTTTCTTCAGACCATGGATGCGACTAGGACTGTGTGTTTCAAGTTCAGCTCTGTGTGTGGTATTCCTGTGATAATTTCAGGATATAAAATAAGATGTTTACAAAAACCAACCTGAGACCGTTACTATACAGCAGTTTAGCAGCAAATTTCTACTCTGGGTATTTAACAATAATTGGGATCTTTCTACTGGCTTCGCATAAACTCAGATTAGTAGTAAAATGTAAGCACCAGCCCATTTGGCAAACTCCCGCACTTGAGGCTCACAAATTTGCTTCTGATTGTGCTTTTCGGTCGCACCTAGCTCAGATTTTTGCTTGGTGCTTTTTTAAATCCTCTCATTTACATACTGTGGTAAATTTAAAATGGGAACAGATGAAGGCTGCTAAACTTTCCTATTTCACTGATGAATATGGTATTTTGCTTCAACTATCTAGCTGTGATATATTCAATGACCTTTAAAACATGAAATAGATACTTCTTTTCATATATGCTGTGCAAGATGGATTATTAGTGTTGTCTTCCCTTTGATGGGGCTGAGGCACAGAGGCCAAGCCCAACATCTGAGAACTAATTGCAGCAGGGCTAAAATTCTGTTTCCTGTTGACGGGCTCACGCTGTCGTGTGGGCTGAAACGCCCCCTTCACGTGAGGTCCTCTTAGAGCCGCGCAGGTGATGTATCTACTCCCAAGTGCACTACAGTCTATGGATTATGCCTGTTTGGGGTGTAGAATGCATGGTTAGGTATGAATAAGAAATGGGGTAGTGTCTTTTTGGGTGGCCAATAGGGATTTGGCTCTAGCTAACCTTAATATGTGATCTTCTTTATTTATTTTTTTTTAATGTTTATTTATTTTTGAGACAGATAGAGAGACAGAGTGCAAGTGGGGGGAGGGGCAGAGAGAGGGGGAGACACAGAATCCAAAGCAGGCTCCAGGCTCCAAGCTGTCAGCACAGAGCCTGATGCGGGGCTCAAAGCCACGAACCATGAGATCATGACCTGAGCTGAAGTCAGACACTTAACCAACTGAGCCACTCAGGTGCCCCACATCATTGAGATTTCTAAAATCATGCTTCTTGTGCAACCTGCACTGTCTCCTGGTGACACAGGCCTGTGTCCCCACTGGATGGTGAGCACCTGTGGGGAAGAGCTCTTTATTGGGGCCTGCATCTTGCATAGCGAACAGACACAGCACTTTGCAGCCGATAGGCCATGCATGTGGTCAAGATTTCAATAAACACACCAGATATGGCATTCCTAATGCGGGCATCTGGTGGTCAGAGAAAACTTCCTAGGGGAGTTAGAATACAATAATTTTGTAACTGTTCATTTTAGTTTCAGTAATCAAAATCATTATTAATTTTAATGTTATATATAAATAAATAAATAAATACATACATACATATATATATAACATATGTACTGCTTACAATACAATGCCATAATGCATAAGACAAGAAAAGTCTAGGGCAGGGGCGCCTGGGTGGCTCAGCCGGTTCAGCGTCCGACTTTAGCTCAGGTCATGATCTCGCAGTTCATGAGTTTGAGCCCCACATCGGGCTCTGTGCTGACAGCTCGGAGCCTGGAGCCTGCTTCGGATTCTGTGTCTCCCTCTCTGACCCTCCCCTGCTTGCATGCCATCTCTGTCTCTCAAAAATGAATAAACATTTAAAAAAAAATTTAAAGAAAAAAAAGAAAAATTTAGGGCACAATTTTAAAGAAAAGTACAATATTAAGAGAAGGGAATCTTTCTACTTCAGAATGAAAGAATAAAAAGTTTAAAAGCTAGAGCGAAAACAATTCCCAGGGAATTGTGAGGCCTCTTTCAGCCCTAACATGAAAAAGTGGGCCAATTGCGAAATATTTAATTGCATTGCGTCAGTCTGTCTTGGGCACACTCAATTGTGCTAAAAAACTGGAGGCTCTGAAATTTCATAAATGACCCTAAATCAAAATGTCTTACTCCAAATTCAGCCTGATAGAAAGCCAAGCTTGTGTCCCTTCATCTCACTTCAGGCAAGCCCCATATATTAAATCCAGATTTCCAAAATGGATGAGTTAAGTGGTCATTCGTCCCTTAACAACACAATTCACTGTAGTAAATTTGCCTTGTGATGCAAACACATGTGAAACACTACTCAGTTCATTAGAGCTCTCTGTGCCGCATTTGCAGGGCAGAGCATGTTTGAGAATGTTACCCAACCAACCAGCAGTTTCAGCTTTCTCACGGGAACTGGCTGGGCACTATCCTGGGCCCTAGGGAGACAAATATGGGTCAGAGTGGTCTCTGCACCCGAGGTATGTGTGGTCTGGGAGTGAGGATTAGTGGGGTCCTTTGGTCTCCGTCCAGATGCCGTGTGTCCCCCATCTCCTTATCCACTGCATGAACCAGGAGCATGTAGAGTTTACTTTGATGTCGGCTTCCTCTCCTTGTTTTGGTTTCGTGAAAGCGAAAACCTGACAGAATTAGGTCTGAGAAGAGTAGTCAGGTTCTTTTCTTCTTTCTTTTTTAAATGTTTATTTATGTGTTTTTGAGAGAGAGGGAACAAGTGGAGGGGGGCAGAGGGTGAGAGGGAGACACAGAATCTGATGCAGGCTCCAGGCTCTGAGCTGTCAGCACAGAGCCCGACGTGGGGCTCAAACTCACGAACTGTGAGATTCACAACCTGAGCTTAAGTCGCATGCTTAACCGACTGAGCCACCCAGGTGCCCCAAGTAGTCAAGTTCTGTTTTCCTCCTCCATCCTGCCCTGGCCAGTGGGGAAATTCCCCTATAATTCTAGCTGCTCTGGGCCCTGCAGATTATGGAAAGCTAAATGATGATTCTTTTAACAAGCCTGCAGAAATAGATGACAAATTTGGCCATATAGTGGCAAAATAAATAGTATTTTTAAAAAACGGATGCCTCAGTTATAATGAAGCCAGTGTGGGAGAATCTGCTTCGAGAAAATGATTTCTTAGAAGAAATTAGAGTGAGCTGTTCCCTGTATCTGTAATTCTTTTCATGCAAATATGTAAGGAAAACCAGTCTTTTAGCCTTTATTTTTATACTAATATACTTAGGTCAAAGTGGGTCATTCCCAGCATTAAAAAAAAAAAGGGTTGGAAGCAGGGGAAGTGGTTTACTTTTTGTTTTTGGTGAGGGGTAGGCTATTTCTTTCTTTTCTTTTTATTTTGAGGGGACTATCTTCTGTCTTTATCTCCTCTTTCTCATTGTGCTTTTCTGGACCTTTCATCATGCTTCCTACCATGGAATTGTCCTGGGTAGGGGGGAGATGATTAGAGCTCAGCCTGCAGGTTTTTTGGTAGATGCTATACTTTAATAAATAGTAAATACACTCATTGCTCTGTCTTCTAAAGAACGTTTGTTTTTTTTTTAGGGTCTTTGTGCATTCATCTGGGGGGAAAAAAAGCAACCAAATCTGCTTTATTCAAATTCCAAATTCTAGGGGAGCAGATTGTCACAGAATATACAGAGATGAACTTCCAAAAATAAAAATGGATGGAGGGAATCATAGGTATTTATCATGAATGCTAGAAACATTAGGGCTTGGGAGTCATAAATGGGTATCATGCTTTATAACAATTAGTCAATTATTTCCTAATTTTTCTTTATGGAAAAGATCATATGAATATTCAAGTTCAGCCCTTGTCTCCTGTGTTGATCCCAGAGACACGAGGATGTTTCATTCTCGGTGTCAGATCAAAAGTGAAAATTATCACAAAACTAGAGAGCGCCCAATCCTAACCACTAGACTACCAGGGAGCAACGATTATCACAAAACTAGAGATAGCTCATGTAAATGTCCACATTGTTTAATAGTTGGTTTTACATCCAAGGCACGGTTCTTTCTTTTTAAATGTAATATCAGAGCCGTGCAGAAAATATTGGGAAAGAATCCACCTTTTAAGTAAAAATGTCTTTGCTTTGCCTGGCCGGTCAGTCTCCATATCAGTAATGGCTTACCACTGTTGACTGGTATCGTGCACTGAGAAATGTTTTCTTTTAAATACGGTGTATTTTATTTCTGAATTTTCTGCTGGTAGCAGTCTTTGCGCAAACATGGCATTTGTAATGTTGATGGTTGATGTCAAAGTACAGTGTATCTGAAGTTTAATTTTTCATTAGTTTTATAAGGCATTTAACATATTGATTGAAGTCACTCAAAATTGATTCTTAAAAGAGAGATCGTTTCTGTATTTATATAATTGCAACCTCATGCATGCTTTATGAATTTCAGCTCCAACCCTCGGTTAAGTGGTTATCAAAGGTGGTTATCATCATTTACAATATGAGGAATCCAAGCGATGGAGACCTTGTTGACTTGCACTGAGACAGCATGGCCCCTGGGCTGTCACGTGTATTCTTCTCTTTTTGGCTGCAGTACCCAAGGCATCTCTCTCTATCAGAAATGTAATCATCAAGTATCCTGGTATGGATCGAGATCTCTCTGTAGGAACCTTTGGGATCCATCCTGAAATGAGGTCTCAAGAGGTACAAGACACAGTTCTATTTGGTCTTGACTTGTGTGTGGGTCTGAGCAAGTTACTAACTTTAGGAGCATACTTCTTATGAAGAAGTCTGGTGATCAAAACGACGATCTTAAGATCTTTGCCGTAAGAGAAATTCATCCACGCCACCAGCCTCCAGGGCCCAGGACCTTGTCTCTACTCCATTTCATGTGCTAAGGGTTCTTGGTTCCAGGCCCTCTTGCTGACTCCCAGTTTCCATAGTTTGGCACCCATTAAACATTGTACAAAACTTCTTGCTAACATGTACAAATTTTCTGACACACCTTACAATAATGATGATTATTACCTAGCACATAATCATACAACACATAAATACATATATAATAAATTACCATTACAATTCTTATCACTAACATTGTAGCAGCTAACTTTATTTTTTTAATTTTCATTTATTTTAGAGAGAGTTGGGGACAGGGATGGAGGGAGAAAAAGAATCTTAAGCAGGCTCCACACTCAGCTCAGAGCCTGATGCGGGGCTTGATCCCAAGACCCTGGGATCATGACCTGAGCTGAAATCAAGAGTCAGATGCTCAACCAACTGAGCCACCCAGGCGTCCCAGCAGCAGCTAACTTTAGATAGTACTTTCTATGTACCAGCCACTGTCCATGTTCTAAACGCTTACCTTTATTGACACATCTAATTCTTGTACAACCCTATGAGGAAAGTGCTACTCAGGAAATTGAGGCACAGGGAGGTCACACAGCCACTTACACGACAGAGGAGGAACCAGAACCATGTGGCTTTACTCCCAAGTCTATGAAGAATGGAGGCCGATGTGAAGAACTTAGGAATATTTTAGCTCCCGTGATACCAATTTTTAAAAAGTTCCTGCGTGGTACCAACCAGATATGGCATTATTTTATGTTCTCATTCTCTGTGTCCTCTGAGCTGCTCTCCAGCCACTAAGCCACGACTGTGGTTCCCCGAAGGGCATCTGGTCAGTTTCAGAACGGAGTCCCAACATGCGTGCCTTAAGCGGTGCAAACATATCTCACACCTGAGGATCCTGTGTCTCTGCATGAAAATCTTGGGTGCTGATCGATAGGAGAAAATGTGGTAGAGAGCCTAAAATAGTCACATTCTCAAGTATGTTTATGTTGCTGTAAATTCAAGGCAGATGGATGAATAGTGAGAAGGAGTAGAAGAGGAACAATCATTTGAAATAAGAGAATGGCAGGAAGGGCAATTCAGTAAAATCCTTCCTTCCATTAAAAAAAAAAGAAAAAAAGTCATTCCTAATTATTGACGGTTTACCGTGATGTTACACTAGGTGCTCTACAAAAGCTGTCCACAGTTTACCCCGGTTTACAAATGAGGCAACTGAGACCCAGAGGAAGGAAATTGTCTGTGAGAGGTGAAGCTACACTTCAAACAGGTTTACCTGACTCCAAAGCCTGTGCTGTCTCTACAATACCTCATGGTCTTTCTGCCTCTAAAAGAGACAATGGTCCTAGTGGACCCAGAAAAGCAGTGGTATTAGGGGGCCTGTCAAGACGCAGTCCGATAGGGCGCCTGGGTGGCGCAGTCGGTTAAGCGTCCGACTTCAGCCAGGTCACGATCTCGCGGTCCGTGAGTTCGAGCCCCGCGTCAGGCTCTGGGCTGATGGCTCGGAGCCTGGAGCCTGTTTCCGACTCGGTGTCTCCCTCTCTCTCTGCCCCTCCCCCGTTCATGCTCTGTCTCTCTCTCTGTCCCAAAAATAAATAAAAAACGTTGAAAAAAAAAATTAAAAAAAAAAAAGACGCAGTCCGATAGAGTCCTGAGAAGTGTTGCCAGGAACAAAAGTCACTGGAAAAGTAGCAGAACGTTACAAAAAGGCCACAGGGGGACAACAATAATTGTACCTACAAGAAAAGAAAACGTACAGCCTCTTGCCTGAGCGCAAATAGAAAGTGATGGTGAAAACTGAGGAAGGTAGTAAGTTTCTAATCTGTTCTCACATGCTTTTGACCATGTTCATGCTTTCCACTCATTACCACTCAGTGGCAGTGAGGTAAACTTTGTGCCGCCAGATAGCACTGTCACAGCCGGGCTTAGTGCATACACGTCACAGTGTGTTTGTTCCTTTTTCAGGCCGTTTCTGTGTTTCTCCTTTCTGTTACCATGGCAGTATTAACGTTATTGATCTGGGTGGAGCACAAGGGTGTTATCCATGTGTGGCACAGGTTAGATTTATTAAAAAATCTATTTAGGGGCGCCTGGGTGTCTCAGTCGGTTAAGTGTCCGACTTTGGCTCAGGTCATAATCTAGCAGTCAGCGGGTTCGAGGCCCACGTCAGATTCTGTGTCTCCCTGTCTCTCTGCCCCTCCCCTGCTCATGCTCTGTCTCTGTCTCTCTCAAAAATAGCTAAACATCAATATATAAACGTATATATATTTTTTCTTTGTCGGTCACCCAATATAGAGGGCTCTACTTAATGCAATCATAAAGAGGTACAATTTTTTTTCCCACAAAGTGCATGCTTTCTTATTGCAAACACCAAGTTTGTGCAGTGAGCCCTCATCTGCATAGGAGGGTCTCTAGGATTGGCAGTAGACGTTGGTCAGTTTTCCCCGAGGCTACAGCTGAGAGTGGGATCGGTACGGTGTCAGGAACGGTATATCCGAGCACACTTAACTAGCAATGTGACTGGTCGTCATTGTAAAGCCCGGAAATTTCCTCTTGTCTCAAGGTTGATGCAGCCCAGTCTTGAGAAACACCTAACTGAACATCTGAACACAGACGAAAGAGGATTCCGAGGAGGACCATCCCTCCCTCCATTTCCACAAGCATGTCCAGTGGGGGTGAAGGGCACACATCCATTGTTGAGTCGGGGGGAGAAGTTGGGGGGTCACTTTCTTTCCAAGATGTCACCATCACAGATAAGCTCCCAGTTTCCAGCCTCCCTGGGGAGTTTCCCTCCTGTTTCCTATTGGTGTGCGGTCCGCCCAGCAACTTCCCGCTGTATCTCTCAGGCAGTTGAAGTCATTGACCCCTTAGCCTCGGCCTTCCAAGCTCACCTGAGGGGAACCACAGTTCCCAGCAAGGCGCTGCCTGTTGTATCTTATTGCTAAATTATTCTACCTATTTAATGCCACTTAGAACATTGTCAGCTGTTGAGAAAGGGTAATTATCACTAGTCAAATGAAAAACACTTTTTTGGCTGCCTTACGGATACACATTTTACTGGTACCTTGATACATAATGAAGCCTGATAGCAAAACTTTTGCTTGTCTCTTCTTCAAGCCACAGCTGTTTCCCTGCTAAATTCATCCCATCTGTCTTCCCTTCCGTAAAGCTGTAGGCAGTATAGCATAAGTACAGAAGCAGTTCAGTGCTATTTTGGATAAACATAGCTGAAATTTGAATCTTTGCCATTTGCGATGCACACATTTTGTTTTACTGCTGTAAAGAGAGCTGTCAAAATACAACTACATGGATAATTTACTAAAATACAGTCAAATATAAGGTTGATCAAAAAGAAAGTGCACTGGGTCAGCCTGCCTGTTCCCAGCTCTGCCTGTTCCCTGCTCTGAAAGGTGTTCCCGCCTCGCGATCCCATGAATGCTGCTTGGGGAAGGCGGCAACTCTGCGGTCTTTGTTTTAATCCCGCAGCGTGGTCTCAGGAGTCAGCAGTTCCTTCAAACTGTCTGTGGCATGACTAGCAGAGTCCTTGAGAGGCTCTAGAAGTCCATTTTCTTAGTCTCCAAAAAATTTGCATCGATGGGAAACATTTTTTCTTTCTTGGCACATCCAGTCAGATTTGAACTACATTAGCATTCTGCTGTGTTGTGAAATGGATTGCATCGAAACCTTTGTTACCAGTCAGGCAGTACATTTTATTTCCGTATTACTCTCTTTCAGGGTTATTGGTACAGATGAGTGTACTGTCGTATCTTGTTGGTTCATCAGTAACTCACATTGCTTTAGAGTCAATGGAGAGGTTTTCTTCAATGAAGTCCTCTTTCTGAATTCTAAGACCGCTCACCTGCACCTGGGCCCTCCCCTTGCACACCGATCTACTGCTTTCCTTACCCACGTGCCAAGGTCTTTCTGGAGGTGCTGAGGGGCGGGGCCAGTATCTAATCTACTTGGGTAGCCACCGTGGCCAGAGCTCATAAAATGTAGTTGGAAGTCTGTTTAAACAAAGCTTACCGAATCGCGTCACGATGATGCCATCATGAGTGAGTCCTCGAGCAGAGATTTAACTTGCCTCCACTCCACCTCTGAGGTTCCTCTCCCAGCACTTTCCCAGAAGCGTCTTTGTGAAATTTCCCCAGATAGGGATCCCGTTGACAACTATATGCAACCCCCTGGGAGTGACATCTTCTCTGTCTTGTTCTCCACCATCTCCCAGCAGCTGGTAGGGAGTACGTTGTAGGTGTTTGGTAAATACTTGCCGGGACAGGTGAATGTTGTGGTATTTTCTTCACATTGCATTGAAGTCCCTGCGTCTCAGTCACTGGAAAACACCAGCATCAACAGCGTGTATGGCACTTAAACAGCTTTAGCAAGATCATATGCTGCATCTCCAGCTGCTGCCAGTGAAATTGTTTTCCTAGAAAGTCCCCAAGGCCTTCTCTACACCAAGGCATTGCCCTCTTTTTTATCTAGCTTTCTTTTAGCAAAAAAAAAAAAAAAAAAAAGAAGAAGTCCATATTCTTCAGAAGCAAAAGCAATATGACCTCCACAAATGTAACTAATTCTCTACTCCAGCTGAGGGTGGAGATGGCAGCTTTTGCCAGTGGTTCCTTGAAAGCCATCTCTATAAGAAGGATGATGTGACTGTGATGCCATCTGATTTCAGGCCAGTCGGTGCTTTATAAGCACGGTCTGTGATGCTGTCATTACAAATCCTATTTTCCTTGGGGCGCCTGGGTGGCTCAGTTGGATGAGCGTTCCACTTTGGCTCAGGTCACGATCTCACAGTTTGTGAGTTCGAGCCCCGCGTCGGGCTCTGTGCTGATGGCTCGGAGCCTGGAGCCTGCTTCGGGTTCTGTGCCTCCCTCTCCTCTTCCACTCCCCCACCACTTACACTTTGTCTCTCTGTCTCTCTCTCTCTCAAAAATAAATAAACACTTAAAAAAAAATCCTTCTTTCCTTCAATACCTGCCTATGTCAGGTCCTGTGCCAGACATTGTGGCTGCCCGTGAGAACCATCCCCTGCTCACAAAGGGCTGACCTTTCTTCCTGTAGACAGTTCTGATGCACTGTGATCAGAGCGATGATGTGGAACACAGGAGAAGGAACATATAGGAGGAGATCAGATAGGGCTTTGTAGAAGGTGATTCTTGACTCTGAAGGAGAGCTGGGTATATGCAGAGAGTTAAAAAAGGCACTCTTTCTAATAATATTCTTTGGATTCCACACTTTGGAAGATCAGTTCAGACTTAAAACCCAACATGAGAAGCAGCACATGACTTCTGTCTGACCTCCCTTGTATTCCCAATGTCAAGGCATGGTTCTATGTCTTGTTCCTCCTGGTGGCTCAGTCAGCTAGCCTGGAGTGTTTGGCTGTCCAGCTCAAGACCATCCTGACTCAAGGACTTCTTATGATGCCTGTATGGCACAATCCAATCACAGTGCAGGTCTCTGTGCAGATTTTTATCTTGGGAGGGAGAAAATAATACACATAACACTAAATGTTCTCTAGGGTAACATTACTCATTTAACTCAGCATATGATGAGTTCTGTGAGTTTTTCAGTAATTCATTGACACCTTCTCCCCATCTTTATGATAATTCTGAAGCCTATGCTTTTGACTCCATTCTCATGGGAAGGACTCTCGGCCATCTGTGATGGGAAAGAAAACAAGACCATTCTGCCACATGGGCACATGCCCACACAGGATATTTAAAAAGCAACGTCTCCGGGAAATACCTGTCCATGTAATCAATCTGAACTCTCAGTGTTCCTATGAGCGCCAGCAGGTGTAGATGGCTATTGTCTGGAGAGAAGGCTGGAAATAACCCTTTATTCAGAACCCTGTAAAGAAAGTTGGTTTGCCACGGTCAGATCCTCTTGACCCTACATGGCTGACAAGGTCGGAGAAAATGCTATTCCTAGAGGGGAACGGAAGTGGCTATCAAGGGTTAACCTGGCCCTGATTGACACTTGATCTTCAGAGTAGTATTTATTTTTAGACACTTCAGTATAAAGCATGTGGTACTGGTACTTAAAAGAATTTTTTTTTTTTTCCGAACATTGCACGCTTAGGCTTTTCCATCACACTAACTGCTTACAGGGAGCTTGCCCAATTCCTCCCATTCTCTGGGATGGGTTGGTCGCATGTTGTGAATCTTAACATTTGCATCTGGCTCTTTATTTTCACGAGGGGGTCACAACCTAGCGATTTCGTCTTGTGCTCAAGTAAATGACTACACACACTGAGTGGATTCACCTAGCTAGAATTTGATCTGAATGGGACAGACCAATGGATAGTTGTCAGAGACTGTCCTTAACAGTTCCCTGCACCAGTAAGCCTGCTACCACTTAGTTAACTGAGATGCCAGGGAATTCCAAAAAAAAAAAAAAAAAAAAAAATCTAATTAATACACATTATTAAACATATTTACACACACTGAACTATTTCAAACCAGTAATGCTGGAATAAAGACAAAATAATACTGTGTATTTACATAACACCATAACACCTTTCACTAGGAAACTCTCAAGTCTTCACTAACTTACTATGCCGCACTGCACCCCACGAGGTGTGTCGGAAGTAAAGGTAGAACGGTACCAAGTGCTAACGAGAGGAGGGAAGCACGCATCTTGTGTAGGGTGATAGAAACTCCTGGGTGGCCCCAGGGCATTCAAGATCAGGTCACCCCGTGGTAAGGTAGCATCACAGGATTATGGATTTTAGTTTCCTTCTTTATGGTGTTGCTTTTGTTGTGTTTCCCATCTAGCCTGAAGCCTGTGCTGTACTTGAATTGACTGGAGGGATGAGCAGAAAGGACTGAGGCAAGCCTACGCTTGACCTTGACAGTGCCCCCTAACCTGGTCACTTGGTCTGTTGTGTAACTTTCCCTAGACCCTGCCAAATAGGATTTTCTTCATTTTTTCTCCTTAGTGGCAATTTTTTTACTTTTTTTTTTTTTAACATTTATTTATTATTGACAGACAGACACAGAGGGTGAGCAGGGGAGGGGTAGAGAGAGGGGGAGACACAGAATCCAAAGCAGGCTCCAGGCTCTGAGCTGTCAGCACAGAGCCTGATGCGGGGCTCGAACTCAACAAACTGCGAGATCATGACCTGAGCCAAAGTCAGTCGCCTAACCAACTGAGCCACCCAGGTGCCCCAATTTTTTTTTTTTTTTTTTTTTTTTTAATCAGAGTGTGACAGTCTACTTTCCAGAAATGCCTCAAGGCAGCCAGACACATGCTAGTCAGTGAGAAAGGTGTTGGTGAGCCCTGGTCTCCTCTGGGAGGGTCAGGGCTGATGCCATTTCCAGCACCTCCCATAACAGGACTGGCCCAGCACAGCAAGCACAGAGAACATTCCAGGACTTCTGGGGAGCACCTGGGGCAGACCCAGAGCTGGATGCAGTCGAGAACCCATGTGAACACAAGAATATAAACAGACCAATGGGAATAGTGAACTATGCATTTAGATTTTTAAATAGCATACATTAACATCTTGGAATGAATTTTGCATTTAATATTCCATTGCATTTCCAGAAAGTTTAGTGCTGGAATTTAGTATTCATTTGGTTATGCTACACAGTGAATTTATTCACCTGCTCCTTTGAGGAAAAGAGGAACTTTCTCTCTAGAAGTCTTTCTCACAGGAAAGCCTTTATTTTGGCTTAACCTCTCAGATTTTTGGATAATTTAGGTGTCACAGATAAACCCATGATAGGATAGCTTTCAGACACTATAATTTAAGTGTCTCTGAAATGTAATAAATAGAGCTTTGTCTGGGTTTGGAGAAATAATGTTTTCTTCCCAAACAGCTGTTCATTTGTATTAACAATTTTCTCTCTCTGGAAAGGCAGTATTTCTGTTTTATATCCAATCTTGTCTCCTTTCTATCACGTTAGCTGTGTTCGCTCCATTGTGGCAGTGTTTTTAATATCCCTGAGCACTGTGGGCTGATGACAAAGCTGACCTCAGGGGCTTCCAGAAGAGAAGCTACTACTTTTTTTTTCCTAGCTTATTTCTGGTCAGACTGTCCCTGTATATCTTGCTGGGGCTGGCTGATTTCAGTGCCTTTTCATTTCGTCTGAGACCATTTGGAAAAGGCATTTAAACACCAAATGCAGGATGCACAAATCTATACAAATCTATGCCCCCTTCTTCAGTTGGCAAAGCCAAAGGTCTTTGGTTGTTCGTTTTGGGGCCCCTAATTAGCACCCAAAGAGGCAATTTCTGAGGCTGTGATGAAGATAGTCATAGCTAGCTGTGAGGTCTGGCCACAGGGGCTACTGAAATATATTAGATACTGGCCATCCCCTCAAAGAGGTCACGCCCAATGGGCCTACACTAGACCTTTGCACACGGGAGAAAGAAAGCAGAGAATCATGGGAGTGAGAACACGAATATAAAATAAAGTTTCCTAACAATCTTGTGAGATGGACAGGTGGGACATGTATGGTAAAAATTACATTTTACTTTGAAGTCATCTGGTTAGAGAGAGGCTAAATATCACCAAACTCCCATGGCTGGTAGGCTGAGAATCAGACCCTTTCCTACTTAGTGTCTCTGAGAGTCATCATAGGGAAGGGTAGTTAAGAACGTGCCTTCTGAACCCAGATGGCACGGCTTCAAATACCTGCTCTGCCCTCTTCTGTGCTGTGTGATTTGGGACGAGCTACTTAACGTGGGCCTAAACATCTCCATCCATAAAATTATGACAGTTGTGTTACGTATCTCATGGGGTTAAGAGGATTGCACGAATTATTACACAAATGTTCAGAGCAGTGCCTGGCACACAGCAAGGACTCAATAAACATTAGCTATGTGCGTTGCCACAGCGCTCAGCACAGGGAGCAACATGTACAACCTGTAATCAGAGCTTGTGAACATTAAATAGGTCTTCCCTACACCTTTAGCGAAGTTAGAATGAAACAGGGTTTTTGTTCTCGTGCTATAACCCAGGACTACTGCAGCCCTTGCAATTAATGAAGGGCAGAACATTCACAGTGTCGGCCTCTGGGGAATACTGTCAGGGGGAAGGACGGTTAATATTCAGGTCTCCACCCCTGACAGATCAGAAGTGCCGCCTCATAACGATGCATTCCAGAATACTCTAGAGAGGCCTTTGAGACTCATCTCCTTTAAGTTTGAAAGCGCGGGGCACTTGGTGCTTATACAGCGCTAACTTCCAAGTAACACATCTCCGTTCACAGTCTATTAAGCTCAGACCCTCCTGGAAACTGCTTTTGACTGTTGACTGGAAATGTGACCAAAGATTAATGAATTTGGAAGCACTGAAGTGATAGAAAAGGTATTTGTTTGTTTGCTTGGTTGCTTGGTTAAAATCCTATTCTGTTTTGAACTGAGTTGGAGTCAGCGGTGAAATTAGGAAGCTGGGGGAATCCAGTGATTTTGGAAATCAGTCCAGGTCCAATCAGGTGAGGGGGATGCGAGGAGGGAGAGAGCAGAGGCCGGAGAAAAACCCACCCCAGATTACAGCCCCCAGATCCCACTGGCCCAGAAGCCAGAGGAGTGTCTCGGGGACACCTCGGGGCTTTGTGTGTTGGGGGGGAGCTGTCTGCTTGGGCACATATGTGCACCAAACCTCCCTTTGCTCCATGCCAGCATCTGATCAGCAGCCTCCAAATGTTCTAGCATCCCCAGCAGATCATTTTGATTCAGAAGCCTTCTATTGACAGTTAACTTTTATTGAAAGACTATTGTCTTGATAAGAAATTTCTGACAACTTCAGTGATGTTGGATTCCAAATATATAATGACAGCTCTGATGGTGTGTGTTTGTGTGTGTGATGCATTCAAATGCTCTAAGGAAAACTGCTCTAATTTTTCACTACGCTGGAGGGGGCACCCAGCATTCAGGCTCTGTGCAAGTGCACATAAACACACATGATACTTGAACCACGGACCCTATAGAATTTACTAGCATACATGGAAATTTGGTGAGGACAAAGTTGTTTTTTGTTTTGTTTTGTTTTGCTAGGAGACTGTCTTGTCAAATGTCCAGTAGCTTTTAGTTAAGTTCCACCCAAGGACAATGTGGTATGGACAAAGGAGCACCAGATCTTAAACAGAGAAATCTGGCTTTCAGTCCTGTCTTAGCTATTTTATAGCTGCCGTGAGGATCATGGGTTTAGATGACAGACCTGGGATTGTGTGCTAGCTCTCCACTTACTATGTGAATAAGGCAAGATATCGGGGGCATCTCTGGGCCTCACTTTCTTGTCTATAAAATGAGGATCACAATAGTAGCCATAATACCTTCTTGAAAAGGGTGCTAATAATGACTTACAAATAACTGGAAAAACACTTAGCACAGTCACTGCACATAGAAGACTCTCAATTAATAATAATAATAATAATAATAATAATAATAATACCTCATACTGTTTATTGCTTTAGTTATGTTATTATGGAATCTTAATTGCCTCGTTCATTTGAAAGAAGCAGCACTTCGTATATTCGGGGCCGTTTTCAGAGTTAGGTGAGCTCGTGTATGTGAAAGCACTGTGCATATGCTCTGAAGTACTTTTTTAATGTTTATTTATTTGTTTTGAGAGCGAGAAAGCCAGCATGAGCGGGGGAGGGGCAAAAAGAGAAGGGGAGAGAGAGAGAACCCCAAGCAGAGAATCCTGACACGGGGCTCCATCCCACGACCGTGAGATCATGACCTGAGCCGAAATCAAGGGTCAGACACTCACCTGACTGAGCCCCCCAGGCGCCCCTGAAACACTTTATTAAAAATAATAATGACGATGATGATTGTACTTTCACTTAGTGAGCATCTCTAAGGGCCAGGCATTTTACATGCTGTCTCTAACTCTCCAAGTAGTCCTGGGAGGTAGTAGAATCATTTTATATTGGAAATGAAACAGGCTTAGAAGAATTTGCCTGGGACCATGCTCAGATTTCAACGTAGATTTTTTTCTTTTAATTCAAAGTCGTCATTCTACATAGCTGCATCTCAATGGTAACAAAGCAATTGTTAATAATAGGTTATTGTTCCTGTTGATAATAGAATCAGGCTCCCAGCATCTAGTCTGTGTAATCATTGAGTAGTATAACCTGCACTGCATGTATTTTATATTAAAACATATGATTTTTATACTTACCTGGCAAGGGAGATACCATGATCAGGGAAGGTGGTTTTCCCAGGGCGAGGCTTATCCATTGCACTCCGGATGTGTTGACCCCTGCGATTTCCCCAAATGTGGGAAACTTGACGGCACAATTTGTGGTAGTGGGTGACTGCATTCGCGCTTTCCCCTGGGGGGGGGAGAAATGTATGAATTTGACAAAATGCATTGAACACACACTCACAGACTTACGTGTGTATCCACCCATGAAGCCCGAGGCTATGGAGGAAGTTTCAGAAAGGAGGAACCTCTCGGCAAGATCTAGGCAGTGGCCTTGTGGTTGGAAAACACGTGCTATCCCCACATCCCCAAGGGGAATAATTTGAAGGGCATACTTTTTGAATGGCTAAGTTCTGATACTTTCATTATAATATTCAATGCTTTCTTAGTCACTCCTCATGTTTTTGCATTTCAGTTACATGAATTTTCATTCACATTGTAGATTACAAGTAAATGGAATTTACAGTTTGGTGCCCCCGTCAGCATACTAATTTGAACTAGTTTATTGCTCACCAGCTGACAGTGGTCTGCTCAGGTGGGCAGCCTGGAACCCAGGCATATCCTGAGGGGACGTGTCTGTGCAGAACACCTGGAGCCTACTGGACTTCATGAGATCTGCATGGCTTTGGCAGTTACTTTTTTTAAAAATTTTTTAATGTTTATTTATTTTTGAGAGAGAGTGAGAGACAGAGAGAGCACTAGTGGGGGAGGGACAGAGAGAGAGGGAGATGCAGAATCTGAAGCAGGCCCCGAGCTGTCAGCACAGAGCCCCACACAGGGCTCGAACCTACGAACCATGAGATCATGGCCTGAGCCAAAGTCAGATGCCTAATCAACTGAGCCACCCAGGCTCCCTGGGGTTCAGCAATTCCTCACTGCAGGTTTGCTGAAGTTTTGCTTCTTTTTTTTTTTTTTTTTTTTTTTTTTTTTTTTTGCTAACCCTTTCTAAGCCTCAGTCTCCACAATCTATTAAATCAAAATAATAGTGCCTGACTACTTAGAGTTTCCAAGCAGATAAAGGGATATTTCATTTAACGTCCTCAGCACTTAACACGGCATCCTTTTCCACCCTTCTTTGACTTCTGAAAGAAAAAAAAAGGGTCTACTTTTGCAACAATGGAATATTCGGTTTGCTTTTTTTACCATCCCTCATTTGCACGGACTTGGAAAACCATGCGTGGTCAACCAACACATGGATCAAACAAATTTACAAGGAGATCAGAAACGGCTTTTCACCTGTGACTGAGTGGTGCCACCAGTGGGGGTGTCCCATCTGCAAGAGGGCTCTCTGCACCAGTCCGGAGGGAATATCCCAGCTGTCCCTATGTTACAGAGGCTAGACCAACTGCCCCTCACCCCCACTCTGCAGATTTTTGCTCCTGAAGCCGAGCGCCCTGGCCTCGATCACTCACATGTGTCTGCCAGGTTTAACTTTTAGTTTGTCTAAAAGTTAGTCTTTCTGATTCCTGGCCTGATAAAATATTTTAGAATATTTTCCCAGTCCCGCTCCCCTCCCCCGTCCCCCACCGCTCTAAGTTACAAATGGCCAGATTTCAGTCATCAGGAGAGTCGAATGTATTATTTTTTTGCAGCCTGTCTTTCTGGGGGCCGGATTCCAAGGAGGCAGCCCGTGGGCTCACAGGCCAGGAGAGCCAGGATTTCAACAGCGTCAACAATCTTTGCTCATCATACGGAAAAGCAGTGTGTCAGTGCCGGCTCATTAGCATACAGCCGCGCCGTGCTTGCTAACAAAGCAGGCTCTGGGTATCTGCTGGTTTCTCAGATTGTCGGTCTTCCTTGACCAAAAAGAAGAGGAGAAATAGCTTCAGGCCAGGGTGCCGTCCCTCTCCCGCGGCCAGAAAGCCTCCCAAGGATTCCCAGAGGGAGAGCTTTGAAGTGGTTTTCAAGTAATCAAGCTCTTGGGAAAAGGAGACCAGCCACCCTTTGTTTTTCTAATCTTGTTCTGAATCACGACAGGCAAATAAATCGCCATGTTGTCGAGTTAAAAATGAGCGAGCCCCGAATAATTCCCGATCATCCCTTTAACAGTTCTGTTTAGTTAGCAGGCTTCAAAAGAAAGAACTATATATGGGCAGAGGTACGCCTGCGTGCCCCGCGCGGTCTGTCTCCCGATCCCTCTTTTGTTAGGGGGATGGAGGGGAAGGAGAAACTTACAAGCAGATGTGCTGCTAGATCTACAGGCTTCTGCCAACCATATGGCATCTTAAAGAAAGATGGTTGGAGCGTCTGGATTAGCAAAGAGTCGGGATGGGAAGCCATGTGTCGTGTTGGTACAGGCAGTTGTTTGAGCTCTCTCTAAATGGCTTCAGGAGATTGTGTAATGGAACAAATGGTCCTGGGAGCCCGGGAACAGCCTTGCCGCTGCTGGATAGGCAGTCGGCCCTCGGGCGGGAGCTGTTTCCCTTTTTCCTCCCCCCTTGTGGCCTCTCCTTCTTTTAGTGTTCTTCCAACTCCGAGAATGGACTCAGAACTTTTCCACTTAGAATTTCGCTCTGGGCTCTCTCCGCCTGGATGTCTGCCTGAACTCTCTCCTCTCCCTTGAACCTGGAAGTGAACGCTGGGGTCCTGCTCCAGGTCCCCTCCTGCGGTCCCTGCAGGGGTCCGGGCCGACAGAGGCCTTTCCCAGCTCCCCGGGAGGTGTTCTCCCACCACAACTTCCAGAAACCCCAAGAGATGAAAAATCTTTAATCCCTTAATGGGTCAGCTCAGAGTTTTATGTGGTCCCAGGTGTTGACCACCTGAGACGTGCGTGCCCCTTCACCCTTTTGGATCTCACGTGTGCCACTTAAAAGCAAATTGTACTAATTCCATAGCAGTGAATTCTTTGGTCTTTTGGGTCATGCATGCCATTAACTGAGCAGGACTCCATTCCCTGATACGAAATGCAAATATAAGTTCAAGACTTGAGACACTGCGATACTGGCACCGTGTGGGCAGTATTTCATCTGGGGTCACCTTCTCTGTCCGTTCTTGTTTTGAGAAACTGAGGCAGAAGGGACACCTTCCAGCCAGAGCAAATCTTTGGAGCTGTTCTCTTGGCCAAGCTCTTTGGACACTTCAGCTGCGTTCTGGAGCAAACAGATCTTTCTTTGTGGCGATGCAATGCCTTTCGCTGCTAGCAAGTTGGGTGGGCCTCCTCAAGGGAATGGGTGACCCACCCCCAGGCGCCATGATGTATCAGATGCCCTGATGTATCATGCATTGTGGTCCACGGGAGGCGCGATGAGTAGCTGAGGCAGTGAAAGAACTGGCTGATTTATCTGACCACGTTATCAAAGCAGCAGCCAGTCGGGTCAGTGGGAGTCTCTTGTGGGTGCCTGGTTTGTGCTGCGTGCCATGGGAGCAGAGAGCACTGAACAGCAGCATCTCCTTTAGGGTTTGAGCTCGCACCCCCCCCCACCCCCCCCCACCCCGCCCCATCACAGGCAGTGAGCCCAACTGCCCCAGAGAATGGGAGCAAATAAGAAGTGAGAGCCCAGGTTAAAAGTGAATGACCTCCCCCCCACCTCAAGAAATGAAACGTAGAGCGTGTGCAGGACTGGGCTGGCAGTGGGAAGGAAGAAAACAGCATCCCAAAATCTGAATATGTCTTCAAACTGTCATTGTTTTTATGTACTTGTGGCTGAGGCAGATGATTTTCACTGTCTGACACAAGGTCATCTGAGAATCACTTGGAGATCATTACCAATTTCTTTCATAAATAACTCTTTTCTGCAAGGATACCAATGTCACCCAGTTATTTCAGATGAGGTGCTATTTCATTTTTGTGAATTCTTTGTATTAAAAAATTATTCGCGGGGCGCCTGAGTAGCTCAGTCAGTTGAGCATCCGACTCCCTCTCAGGTCATGATCTCACGGTTCGTGAGTTCAAGCCCCGCATTGGGCTCTGTGCTGACATGACAGCTGGGAGTCTGGAGCCTGCTTTGGATTCTGTGTCCCTCTCTCTGTCCCTCCCCTGCTCGCTCTCTCTTTGTCTCTCTCAAAAATACACATTAAAAAATTTCAGAAAAATTATTTGTATCTCATAGACACAGGTTTAAAACACATTACTTTGACCCCCACCCCCAGGGCTCATTTCATGCTGAACATGGGGCGGAGGTGGGGGGCAGTGGGGGAAGTATAATTTTGATTGTTATCTCCCAATTGGAAGAAATTACCACTTTAATCCTTTATACCATCCAAGTGTACATGGTCCCAAATTTGTCAGCATTAGAATTTCTTGAAACAATGCAATTAAACTGCAACATATTTCCTAACATTCTTAATTAAGACAGTAACTGAAAAATGTAGATTAACAGAAGTTACTGTTTTTATCAACACATTTTCTTTCTTTCCCGCCACCATCACATCCCCCTCCCCCATCCCTTTTTCTTTTTTTTTCTTTTTTTTTTTTTTTTTTGCTTTAAATGTCTGATGTCAGTTTCGTCCACATGTACATTATGCACATGGCACCGAAGAAACAAAGTAAAAAATTCTCTTTTAATTCTGAGCTGCATGCCCAACGCCACATGCACTGTCTGTTACATGTCGCTTCTTATGAGGTTCATGCTGGGAGTTTCTTTTTAAAGGCAAAGTGTTTCTGAAGGAAAGAGTTCAGGTTGCGCAGATTGTGTTAGAAAAACCTCACTCTCTCCGAGTGGAATTAATATACTGATTGTTCCGTGCAGGCTCAAACTGGCAATGTGTGCAAAAGTTCAAGAGTATCTGGGAGTGGAAATATGGAGGAGAATTTGAGAGTGAGCGCACACAAAGAGATGGGAAGTGTTGTTGGAAAGTGAAATTAATGGTAACTTTGTAAGCAAGCAGAGGGAATGTAAGTATGAACAACTGTGCAGTAAAGGGTCCTCAGGCTTAGAACATTTGTGCGGAATCAGAAAGCCCTGATTCTCATGGCGCATTTTAGGATAGGTCATGAAAACCAGTTGGGTTATTGGAGGACAATGGGGGCGCGGATAAAGCGCTGTCACACCCAGCACCTTTTAACTCGCATTTCTTTGAGGTCTTCAGGTGTTGGGCCCTTTCAATTGGGTCACAGGAGAAGCTTAATCACTAACCCAGAAACCGAAGCGGGCCGTAATGGTGCTTCGGCCTGTCAGCCAATATTTTTTTCCTGGTTGGTTAAAATCTTGAGTGTCCAGGATGATCCACAAACGGTGAACGTTTGGTTTACACGTAAGGAATTAAAAGGTAAGAAAAGCCAGTAACAATCATGCGGCACCTTTCCCATCACAAGGAAACTTTTCCCGCACTGCTCCCCAGGGAGAAGGAGACGGGGACGGGAGCTTGGAGTTAATGAGCCTTTCGCCCATCTCCTTCTTCGACTGCCACGTCGGCTTAATCCTCGCCGTCCGCCACAGCCCGGAGTCCCGCGGGCCCCGCGGAGCCGCCCCGGCCGCCCGGCAGGTGCAGGCGCCTTCCCGGGACCCCCTCCCGCGGGCAGCCGCGGCGCAGCCCAGAGGTCGGGGCGAGCGGCCGCGCGGCCCGGGGGTTGGGGCGGGGGGTGGGGGTGGGGCGTCGGCGGGCGCGGTGGGGGGCCGGAGCCGGGCGCCTCCCCGCCCGCCGCAGGAGGGGCCGCCTGCAGCCCCGGGCGCGCTCGGAGGCGGCCTGAGAGCAGGTGCAGGGGCGCGGCGGGCGCGCTCGGAAGTGGTCAGCGCGCGGCGGGAGGCGGGCTGCATCCCCGGGGCTCGTCCTGAGCGCGCACCACCGCTCCCCGCTCCCGTCGACGGGATTTTCACTGCAAGTCTGAGATGGAGCCTTTCATTGGCGGCATCTAGGAAAAGGTGGGGGGGGGGGGGGGAGGCGAGGCGGGGGGGAGACGACCACTACCTTCTGTTTGGCAGCTGCTCGTCTCTAAAGCAGGACACTGTCTCCGGGGATGGTTTAGGGCAGGTCCTCCCGTGGCCGTGAGCTCAGGTCAGGGCTTGGGAGGATGTCAGTATTGTGCGCCCACGCCTCTCAAAATGCTGCTCTGCGGCCTGTGGGGAGAGACACTAGCAGGGTCCCCAGCCTCCCGTCACCGCCCAGCGCCGCCCCAGGCCCGGCTGTCGGTCCTGTAGCCCCTCACCGTCTATTGTCATCGCCTGGGAGGGTGTTACTGCCGCTGCATCACAACCACCAGGACCTGGCCTAGAGAGAGTAAATACTGGATGGATGATTTAGCATGCCTGGGGGTTCTTCTTAAAATCTGGGCACTGCTGCCCACAGGGGATTCCTAGTCTACACAGCAGAAGCTCACCGGGCGTGGGGGCCATGACCGGAACCGTGGTGGCAGTGCTGGGAGGGCCTCGGCATCAACACTGAGCCCACTGCTGGGGCCCTCACTTGGCCCGTGGGAGCAGCCTTCAGGAAGCCTGTCCTTCCCTCTCTTTTCTGTTCCTCTCATTCAGGAACTCTTAATTGAGGAAGGATGCCTCCTTTGCTCTGTTTGGAACACTGACCAAGTGCTGTAGAGACAAAGCCCCTGACCCTCTCCGCCATCCTGTAGTGACACCTCCCTGCTCTCTGAACCCAATCCTGTCTCCCCTGCTCTCTCAAAGACTGCACACCTTGGACACAGAGATGGCTTCTGCTTGGAGCACCCCAAGGTTGATTGATGACCGGAGGCAGTGGTGGCCTTCCTTAATCCAGAGCAGTCTTAATACGTCTTCTCTCCCTGCCGCCCACCTCAAGGCCACCGTGGTTTCCTGAGCTGCGTGGGGCACTTTGTTTACTTGTGCTCCTTTTACAAAATAGAGGAAGGAGTATTGGAAGCCTAGTCTGGTTCTCTTGCCACTTTTAAAATTCAGAATTTCACAACCCAAACGTTAAAGTGTTGATAATTGGTTCCTTCTGCCCCCCGCGACGGCGTGGAACTGGGCGAGGTTACGACTCTTGTGCTGCCCGAGTTCCCCCCGAAAGGAAGTGGGCAGGCCTCTGCCGGACCTTCTAGCTGGAAGAGCTCTGCCACCGTATTATCCCAACGCCCATCACTGTGTGGAGGACCCCCTTTTACTAAATGATTTATTACTCTTAGCAGAATTCCTTTGGCTGCAGATTTTATTTCTGAGTCACTCTGTTCAGCTCAATTGGTCGCCTTCAGTTACCGTGGCAACCAGCAGATGGGGTTCTTTGACAAGGGTCAGCAGGGAGGCTGCCTCAGTATAGACTATCGAGGGAAGAGGAGCTAAATAAAAAGCTTTCGGCACTGACAGTTCTGTAGCGGATGGCCAGGAGTACTTATCAAATTACTTGCATTAAAACCTAATTAAGATGTGTGCCAGTAAGGGTGCCGTAGTGATTGGACCTGGTTACTGAGCTGCCGTGGGCCCACTCTGACTCGATCACACCTCTGTGACCAATTTGCCGACCTCGAGGATGGTTGAACACGAAGAAGACAGAGGGCAAGCTCACTCCAGTGTGGATCTGCTACACTCCAGGACACTCAGACCCTCTGGGAGCGCCTGGGGGACCTCACTGGCCCCGAATCTTTGTGCTAACACCACACTGCTGCAGTCACTCCGGAGGGCATCTGAACAGGCCCCTCGTGCGTTCTCATAGTGCCACATCTGCTTTTAAGACTATACTTGCTCTAGTTACAAATAGTATTCATCAAAATAAAACTGATCTCTTAGTTGTTCCAGATACAGGGTACTAAATAGACATGCTGTCTAAGCACAAAGGATCTTTTCTGTAGGGAGGAAAGGGACATTTTCCGGTCAGTTGACAAAATTAGAAATCAGTAGGTTAGATAAAGGTATTTTGTCACTGTTCCAAGTCAATGTAGTTGATAATATACTATGGTACATGGGAGTGTCTTTATCATTAGGATTTACACACTGAGGTCTGGGTGCCCGCAAGTTACTGTCAGATGGCTCTGAAAACAATAAAAAATATACAGGGGCGCCTGGGTGGCTCCGTCGGTTAAGCGTCCGACTTCGACTCAGGTCATGATCTTGCGGTCCGTGAGTTCAAGCCCCGCGTCAGGCTCTGTGCTGACAGCTCAGAGCCTGGAGCCTGTTTCAGATTCTGTGTCTCCCTCTTTCTCTGAGCCTCCCCTGTTCATGCTCTCTCTGTCTGTCTCTCTCTCTCTCTGTGTCTCAAGAATAAATAAACGTTAAAAATTTTTAAAAAATTAAAAAAAATAAATAAAAAATATACATATCCATTGTGTGTGTGTGTGTGTGTGTGTGTGTGTGTGTGTGTGTGGAGAGAGGAGAATAATAAATGGGTTAAGTGATAACAGGTAAATTTGGATAAAGGGTATGCGGGTATTCTTTGTACTATTCTTACAACTTTTTGTAAGTATGATATTATTTTCTTTTTTTGATAGTATTTTCAAATAAAGTTTTGTTTTATTTTTTATTTTTAGGAAAATTTTTAATGTTTATTTTTTATTTTTTATTGGAAACTTTTTTTTAATGTTTATTTATTTTTGAAGGAGAGAGAGAGACAGAGCCTGAGCGGGGGAGGGGCAGAGAGAGCTGGAGACACAGAATCCGAAGCAGGCTCCGGGCTCCGAGCCGTCAGCACAGAGCCGTCAGCACAGAGCCCGACGCGGGGCTCGAACTCACGGACCGCGAGATCGTGACCTGAGCCTAAATCAAGAGTCGGACTCTTACCCGACTGAGCCACCAGGCGCCCCCCAAATAAATGCTTTTCAACAAGAGGATTCTTCCACTGAGGTTTAGGTAGAGGGTGGTAGGAGAGGCATCTGGGGTGCTCTGCTGGTGCTGCTAAATGGCCTCGAGCTGCATGTGGCCTGGACTCTCCTCTGCAGCAATCGTGAGACCCGACCGTCTTCATCCCTCCGCCCCGTTCCCTGTTGCACCGCTGGGCTGTGCTCCCCATGACTCCTTTTGCCTTAACGAGAGCGGGCTACAGGTGACCGTGGCTGGAGGCAAACAGTCTCCTAGGTTCTTTAGAGTTTAAGGTTCCTGACGCGTCGGCTCCTGCCCCTCCTGTTCCTGGTTGCAGGATCCTTTCTCCCTGCCAGGCCCTCCGAGGGGATCAGGAGCTCAGCCCATGTCACATGGCACTTTCTCTCTCAGATGACAAGGCAGTGATGCAGCAGATGTTCTCAGTGTTCTGTGCCGAAGCTGAGGCTCATTTCCAGCCTGTCTTAAGCAGCTGGTCTGTGAGAGCGCCAGGTGACACCACCCGAGGCCTCGGGGGTGCGGCGGCCTGGGGAGCTGGCCCCCAGCAAGCTCCCCAAATGAGTCTCTGGAGCCCTGGGCCTCCCGCATCTGTGTCCTTCGTGCCAGCACCAGTCCGGACTAGGTTGGCATCCAGACTGAGGAGTCTGCAAACCGGTCGGAGACGAGATAACAGAAACGGGGCTTCGAAACTTTTAGGGCAATCGGTGCAGGAGTGTTTTTATTGTCTTTCGCAGAACTATCAGTCCGCAGCGGAGTGCAGTTAAAAAGGAACAAAAGCAAAGCCAGAACTGGCGATCCCCCTGAGCCAGGTGGAGGAGGACTGGCCCAGGGGCTCCCCTACCCCGGCCTCAGAGAATGACTGTGCCTCCAGCCCCCACTAGGTCCCCCAGTGGGTCACCTTTCTCAAGATCCTTGCCTAAAATCCTTTTTTTTTTTTTCTTTTTTAAGTATGAAATAGAAGGCCTTTTTCAAAAGGATTCTGAGATGCTTCCAAGAACACTGGATTTGGAGTCAAGAAACATGGGTTTCATTCTTAGATTTACTACACACAAGCTGTGTGACCACCGGCCACAGGTTCACCATAATGGGCTGGACTGGATGACCTCTGAGGTGCCCCTCAGCTCTCACATGACTTCATCAGGTGCTCCTTTTGCAGAGAAGAGCAGGGGTCTCTCCCTCAATCGCTGCCCCTAAGCAGCGCCTGCCCCCCGCCTATGCTGATTGGAAATTTAAGAGAATGAAAAATTAAAGGGTGCAGGAACATACATCTCCTTTGCTGGAAAGGTCAACTCTCCCCAGAATGGCACAATCTTTAGAATGAACGACTCAATTACGATCACTGTCGAACAGGTTGGATTTGGGCAAAGGAAATTAAAAGGCAGAGCAGCCATTGAAACTGCTTTCATGTTCTATGTGAGGATAACCGGCCGGAATGTGTTCCAGATGCCTAAGCACGTGGCTTATTCTCGCTGACACTGTATGACGTTAATGAGATGGGATTACGTAAACTGTGGCGAGCGATGTTCAGGTATTGGAGAAAAGCGTACAACTTTAAGTTAATATGGCTTATTCGCTGAAATTAACTCCCTAGAGCAAGTTTTCAGGGTAATTGGGCTTTCAAACTTCAACTTGGGCAACCCGTGTTATTAGGACTAGAGTGGACCGCAGGGTTTGAGGATGGGAACACAGATTGTATGGTCACAGCGCCATGGACGTGTGGAGCTGGAAGAGAAGGCTATCATCCTGCAGCCCCGTGGCTAGCAAACTTTCTTTCCAAAGGGTCAGGCTGTCAACATTTTAGGCTCAGTTGCAGCTCCTCAACAGGGCTGTTACAGGGCAAAGCAGTCATAGACAATATGTGAAGGAGGAGCGTAGCTGTGTTTCAGTCAGTGTATTTCAGGGCTGAAAGTGAATGTCATGGAGCGTTCACATCAAAGTATTCTTTTTCTTTTTTTTTTTTAAATTTGTCATTCGAAAATAGAAAAAGCATCCTTAGCTTGCAGATTGTGCAAAAACAGGCAGTGGTCCAGGGTGGGGTGTGGCCTGGGGGTGTGAAGTGTGCTGACCCCTGCTTCTAGCTTATTGTCTCATTTCACATGTGAGGAAACTGACACTCAATGTGACCACGTTGCTTTGCTTAACTTATGACTGACCTCCAAGCCTGGGAGTAGACCATGATAGTTTTCGTTTGGACAGTTGGCTGTTTTGAGGATCAGAGTTGGAGCCAGGGGGAGAAATTTTTCTCCACCAGAACTCATGTTGTATGTGTGACTAGTATTGTGAATTATCTCATGCCAGTGGTTCTTACCCTTGAGAATATACCAGAATCACCCAGAGGGCTTAGGAAAACATACACTGCTGGGCCCCACCGTCCCCGGAGTTGCTGATTCAGGAGGTCTGGAGTTATTGTTTTCTCAGTTTTAGAAATGGAGAACCTGAGGTTGACTGAGACCAAGCCTCTCGCCCCAGCGGAATAAGTAGTTCGTGGTAGGATTTTGAAGCCATGTCTGAACATCCAAGTACAGCTGGCACTCATGCATCTGTTCTGGGATCTTTTAAGTTAGTGGCGAATTTCAATAGCATACTTCAAATTATTTAATGTATATTTTATGCCCTTTCAAAGTTATTACATCTGAAGGCATGCTTATACAATAGACAAGAAATTACAGGTCTCTTTGGTGTAAATAGTGTCCATTGGAAAGTAGTTTGTTCATTCTGATGTATTTACCCAGCACAGTCTATATGGCAGGCACCTTGCTGAGTGCTGGAGATGGAGAGATGAACAAGACCCCATTCCTGTCTTCTGGGAACCCGAGTTCAGTGACAGTGGCAGACAAGCCACGACTAAGAACAGGACCGTAGCGGGGTAACCAGGGCAGCTGGCTGCGGAAAGAGGGGATAGTTTAGGAACCAGTCTCCAGAGCCGGGCGTCTGAGCCCTGTGGACGGAAAGGGCAAGGGAGGAGGTGGCAAGGCGGCCTCAGAGCCAGGCGACCAGAGGTGGGCCCGCCCACAAGAGAGACACGCACAGCGAGGAGCAGGCCACTGTGACCCAGTCATCCTGGCTCTTACCCCTGCTGGCAGCCTGAGTTAGGAGGGCAGGCGACTGACTTCTGTGCTTCCCTTTTCTCCTGCCCCCGACGATGCGGACGAGAGTAATACCTACCGCTTGCTCTTGTTAGGGGGACCACTCCCTGGGAACAGTAGAGACGTGATTGCATATTTTACAGTCAAGCATTTGCACTTTTTACATCCATATGTTGGTTGAAAAATGTTCATTTCCATGACGAGGCCCCTGTCCCTGTGAAATTGTGGGTCTGAGCATTTGAGAATACTTCTCTAAGAAGGGGAGGCACGTCTTTACTGTAGCCAGAGTGATCAAAGGAAGGGGTTCTGGTCTGAAAACATTTTAGGTTAAAAGACATTTGCCCTCCTTCCCAAACCAAAGGCAAAACAACACAAAAAGAGAAAGGAAAAAAAAAAAACAAACCCAAACTGAAAAACACCCCACAGTAGTCAGTAGGAAGCTCCTGGGTGAAACTATTGAGCGAAACTCAAACCTCTAATCAAGAACACATACATTTATGGGGACATCGGCCCCCTCTGGAGGAAGAAGGGGGCCGGCCTGGAGAAAACCACATGGGAAAGCAGCCCCATGGTGTTGGTACCAGGTTCACAAGTGTTCATTTGGTTATTATACCTCATAGCGTATTTATACACTGCATATATTTTGTATGTATCACATACAACATAAAAAAATTTAAATATATGTATTCACTCGCTTTCACAGTATTCATGGCAAACGAGTGTCTGAAGCACAGGACCAGAGCTGGCAGCTTGCACCGCTTCTGTTTTGCATAAGATATTTTACCCAGCCCACTCAGCTCTATAAAGTTGTTTTGTATTTTACCACTTGCTCCATCTTATCCTGAAGTCTTGCATATTTAAAAAAAAAAAAAAAATGCTGGTTCTGATCATGGCTGCGGGTGTGGCACAGGGGATCGTCCAGGCCCAGCGTGGGTACAAGCCACCCATATCCGATCTGCATCCTGGGCTTCAGAAACCCAGGCCCGCTTGTTCCTATGGCAGCTGTGGCCCCACCCGCCTGTACCTCCCCAGAGCCTTTGCACCTCGAGCCCGTGCCCCTGTTGATGGCTCTTCTCCCTCGACAGGCCCGCTTCTGCCCAGTGGCGGTGGCTGGGCACCGGCAGGTCCGTAAGGAAACGGGCCTGGCCCCGGCCGTCAGGATGGAGAGCCCAGCCTGGGGCACAGAGTGGCCCGGAGGGGCCCTTCCTCGCTGCCCTCAAGGGCAGGAGAGCACCAGCTGCCTCACGGGGAGGCCGGGCCTGGCCGTGGCTCCGCTGGGTGCCATGACAGCACAGTGCAGATGCCAAGTGTGTCCCGGGGGCACCTGGCAGGAGCAGAATGGGTGCCCAGTCCAGAGATGAGAGGCAGGCACTGGGTATGGACATACAAGTTAGGAACCGGGCTCCGAAATCTGTGCCCGCGTGGGGAGCCCGCATGTGGCTTGCAGGCTGTCGGGGGCCCCTTCTCACCGGAGGGGCTGCTGCCGAGGCAGACTCCAGAGCAGGCCTGATGAGGGCCGCTCCACTCCCTCCTCCAGTTACGTCGTGCCTTGCGCAGGAAGCAACCCAAAACAGGGGACCCAGACAGAACGAGAAACTGCAGCCTCTCAGGCCGTGAAGCTGAGACGTGAGCGTTGAGAATGCTCAGCCCTGTGAAGATCCGGGGGGAGGGAGGGTCCCGTTCCAGGCCCAGGGGACCTCCAGGGCCAAGAACATGAGAGGAAAAGCAGCAGGGTATGTGGGTGGCTGGAGTGCACGAGTCCCACAGGGCCGGGAAGGGCGAGATCATCCAAAGGGGAAGGAAGTCAGGGCGTCCAGGTCTCCGTGAGAAGGTGCGCCCTCTGCCCGGCCCTTGGGTGCCGGCTCCCCCACAACCATGCTGTCGCCTGGCTTCTTTTCTCAACAAACATGTGTGCCCTCTAACTGAGGCAGAGTATGAAGGCTGCTGGGCAGGGGCTTCCCCTGCTCACCTCTCTGCCCTCTTGCCTCGGGGAGGAGGGTCCCAGTCTCTGCCGAGGGTGCCTTTCCGCCTTGGGAAGCCTGGTTCTCTTTGCCTTGGGAATTCCCTCCTCTCCTGCGGTCCTCCGGCCACTGCCTCGAGCCCCTTCCATCCTCTGCGTCCCTCTTGCTCCCTTGCCCTCAGCGAAGCCCCTCTTCAGAATAGTCTCCCCTCTTCCATCCTTATAATCAGGCTTCCACCACGCCTCCCTACTGATAGGGCAGGCAGCCATGGCCGGGCACGTCCACAGCGTGTTCCACAGCCAAGTGGCATCTCACACAAAGACCCCCCCACTTCCTCCCAGAAAGCCCCTTTTCCCCTAAGCTCCAGGTCTCCTCTCCTGGCTCCCCTCCTTCTGTCCCCATGGCTTGCTATGGCTTGCTGGCTCCCTGTCCTCTGCTAGCCTGTAAAATGTGGCTGATCCCCAAGGCCCTGCCCTGGCCCTGCTCCCTCACTGCTGTACGTGTGCTTATCCAGGAAGCTCATAGGGGGCTTATTTATTTTGAGAGAGGGGGAGGGAGAGAGAATCCCAAGGAGGCAGTGTGCTGTCAGTGCGGAGCCCCACGTGGGGCTGGAACCCACAAACCATGAGCTCATGACCTGAGCCAAAATCAAGAGTCAGACGCTTAACCGACTGAGCCACCCAATACCTGTATTTTTAACAAACGTGAAAGTCTCTGCCAGACTTCCCTGGGTGAATCTTGCCCCAAGTTCATGGCCTCGCCTCTCAGCAGGTTTGGCCAGCACAACCAGAGATCCAGCCAGAGCTGTCCCAGGTGCCGGGCCCCAACTGCTGGGTGGGTGGGTGTCTCACAGGTGCCTCACCCTGGCCCCAGAACTCCCACTCCAGGCCTGCCCTTCCTCCCATCCTCTCTTTCCCGCTGAAGGACACCATCATTATGTGGACGACCAGGTCCGTATCTGTTAGTTTGGCTGCAGAGCTGGCTGGGACCAGCCTTACCCCTGTGAGCAGCCTGCAGACTGTGGGCCAGCCACACTGCTCAGCTCACAGTTCCAGACAGCATGGCCTTTGCAGCCTCTCTTCTCATGGGGGGCTCCCTGCCCCTCCCAGACACCCCCATTCTTTTCACGTCCTGACATACTGGCGGAGTGGCTCGAACCAGCCGTGTATCTTTCTGTGCCTGGGTTTCCTCATTCTTAAAGTGGGGATAATGAGTTTCTGCCCGCGGGATTGTTGTAAGCACTTAGTGCAGCGCCTGGCACGTAGTTGGTGCTCCAAAGATGCTGGTCTGTTTTCCTTGATGGGCACAAGCCTCCTCTACCCCTCACTTGCCCGGTGACCACTCGCTTTCCTGCTTTCACCGGCCCCGCTTTCAGGACAGCACCTTTTCATTTTCCAGCTGGTCTCTCCGGAATTGGCCGGGAGGCCCCCTGAAGGCAGGGACCCATTGTGATTGTTGATGTATTCCCAGTATCTACCTTAGTACTCCACACTTAGATGCTTGCCAAGGGTTGGCTGGTTTCCTGAATTAACTCCATGAATCAACCATCCATTAACAATACTTAAGGACACCAGGGCACTGGGCCACCTGGGCGGCTCCATCGGTTAAGTGCCCAACTCTTGATTTTAGTTCAGGTCATGATCTCATGGTCCGTGGGATTGAGCCCCACATTGGGCTCTGCGCTGACAGCTTGGAGCCTGCTTGTGATTATTCTGTCTCACTCTCTCTCTCAAAATAAATAAATACGCTAAAAACAAAAACAAAAACAAAAACACTCAGGCACTGCCTAAACGTGCCTCCAAGCTCGACCACTTTTGTATGGCTTTGTGCAAATTAATCGAACCTCTTAGCTTCAGTTTCTCATCTGTAAAATGGGAAGCTAGCACCTACCTTTTAATGAGATAATCACCATGGAGGAATAAGCACAGGGCTCAGTTAACATTAGCTGTTGTCGGTGGTGGCAGCTGAACACGTGCACTTAGAAGGACAAAAATGAGAGCAACAACCAGTGTGGAAAATACAAGACAACTTTTGTGTCCTAGGACACCCCAAGGTATCTCTTCTGAGTAATGGAACATCCATGAACAGAGTATAGGCAGGGTTGTGTGGTGTTTGGGGAAGGCTGTCCCCCAAAATAACTTTTTATTGTAAAAACAATGTCTTCCCAATATTCCTAATAGGCCTTGAGAGAGCTGCTACTGAAATATATTTCAGTAACAAAATCCCTTTTATCTAAAATCTAGGTAGGTTTCTTTCTTTCTTTCTTTCTTTCTTTCTTTCTTTCTTTCTTTCTTTCTTTCTTTCTTCTTTCTTCCTTCCTTCCTTCCTTCCTTCCTTCCTTCCTTCCTTCCTTCCTTCCTTCCTTCCTTCCTTTCTTTCTTTCTTTCTTTCTTTCTTTCTTTCTTTCTTTCTTTCTTTCTTTCTTTCTTTCTTTCTTCCTGTCACCCTTTTAACGAATGTGGGTTTGGGTTTGTTGTTATTGTGGTTTTTACCTTTTCTGAGCTTGTGATTGCCTTTGTTGCTGCACATGGAGTGCCATAATAGAGGCTGACCCCGAACAACATGTCTTTTAAAGGGAGAAAAGCACCCCAAGGTTGACTGCGTGGAGTGTTCAAGTCGGTTCCAGCCACAAAGCTAGTGGGGGCTTCAGCCTCATTGAGGGAGGGCTGGGCCCTCCTGAGGCCCTTACTCCCCAGATCGGTGGTCCTTCTGCTGCACAACCCAGGCAGCAGTTTCCTGCTCTGATGCCCAGTTCACACCCAGGGACTGGATTCATCCAGGCTGGGTGGGGCCTGGGCGCTCTCAGGTAATTGCCGCAGGGATCCGAAGCCTACAGTTTGCAAAAGGCTGCCAACAGAGCCTGATTTAGGTTCTGGGGGGCTCCAAAGTGGGAGAGTCTAGGCAGGAACTGGCCCCGATTCTGGCTGTAAGCCAGTGTGGCCAGCCCATGGCCAGTATTTTGTGCGATGAGAGCAGGGTTTGGCTCAGCCCGGAGCTCTGGATCAGGCAGCCACCTCTTTCCAGGAGCCCAAAAACACATACTGAAGCCATCAGTCCATAGGACTGTTTTCCCATTTGATCAAAGCACAGGGCAAGGGACCACATGGAGAAAGGCCATTCTTGGTGCCTTGTTGCCTATAAGCCTTAATGGTGTCATCTATTTATCACATGTTTCTGTTACATTGTTTCCAGCGAGCATGAAGCCAGTGGGTTACTACCTCGCTAACTCTTGGCCTGTGGCTGTCTCCACACCCAGGACTTGATTGGAGGGGGAAAGCCACCCAAGGGTTTAGACAGCTCAGCTGCTAACAATGATGCTTTTCGCCTGATTCAAACATCCAAGTGTTAGATTGTGTGCTTCTCAAGGAAAAAGGCTGCTCTCCTCTCTGCATCATCTCCGGGACCCACTCCGGTGCTGGACAGCAGAGTAGCTGCTCAAATGAGTGGTGGCTGCCTGCATCTGTCGGCTCAGTCCCGGCAGAATGCCCCTGCCTGGCGCTCACCCCCACCCCCGCCCCCAGCCCACTGGCCCGGCTTCTAGGCCGCCCTGGGATGCCCTTGCCTCCCCCAGCTGCGCCCGGTCCAGGACGCAACGCAGGGAAACTCCTGTTTGGTCTGACGCCAGTGGGGTGGTTTTGAGGCTGCTCTCAGGAGAAACTGTGTCTGTGTGACAGTGGCGGTGGGGACAGAGCGGGCTTCCCAAAGCCCCAGGTGCCCTGGCCTCACCACGATCGGAGGAAGGGTAACAGGGGCCGGGGGCATTACTGTGTATACAGAACAGGAGCAGGAAAGCACTCACACTTGGATGGAAGATCCTTGTGTTCGGTTCCGGGGACCTGGGAAGCCGATCTGGGCTGGAGCAGCTGACCCTGGCCCGGAACAGCTACAGGCTCAGGAGGAAAGAACTAAGCTCTGCCCTTGGCTCTTCTTGCTCTTTCTCCAGAACCCGCAGAAGGCTGGAGGCCAGTGGGCGGGGCATGGGCCTGTGGGCGGGGCCAGACGGCGGTCTCCAGTTCAGGGGGGGCGGGGCCGGCTTTGTGAGCATGCGCGCCCTGCTGCCTGGGCGCCCACCGGTGTCTCTCGGTTTCCCGCTCGCTCCCCGTCGCACTTGCCGGTGTGGGAAGTAGCCCGCGGTGTGTGAAGAGGAGGGAACCGGGGTGGGGACTGGGGCAGCAAGTGTGCTGTCAGGGGCAGCTTGAACGAAGGTGCCCCCAAATCCATCCGAGGTTGAGAAGGGCGGGCGGTACGTAGGTGCCGTCTCGGAAACGGAAACGGACAGGGTTGCACGTGGCACAGGCATCCGGGAGAGTGCCAGTAATACTAGAAAGTCGTTAGGTTTCCTGGAGTGTAGTTGTACCACCTCTGAGGTTGCTGCCTCGCTGCTGGTGAGGGCGCCCTCCCACCCCTTGGTTGTGCTCAGAGCTCCCTAGACTCGCAGGAAGGTTAAGGGGGCGCCCCGACTCCGGTGTCTGCAGATTCGGAGAGGTCACTGACTCAGTGTCGGACGTGTAGCTTGGAGTTTGAAATGCATCTTGAGCTTTGAAAATCCCTTTCTTGTGAAAATACAAGTTAATTTCACCGTTGGTGCTTTAGTGGGTGAAGTCTGTGAGGAAGGGCGCATGACACATCCAGCTTCTTTCCAGAACAGTTGTGGGTACTTATGCAACTCTAAATTTAATCCAAAGCCTACATTCCCAGGGGCGAGCGTGCTACTGGCTGTAGGAAGCCGTCTGTGGACAAATGAGGATAATAGTTTGAGTGAATTAGCAAGTCTGGAGAGGAGGGCCCATCAGCAGAATGACAAATTTAGGATCTTTAAAGACATCTGGTCAGCGATGCCGGAGCTCGTGATTGACTGAGTGATTAATAATGGAAAACCCTTAGTTCAGTGTTTCTGCTGTCCCTCGCCCACTTGCCCAGCCAGGGCGGGCTGTCTGCTCCAGCCTGCCAGCAACGTCTCCAGCTGAACAATGGAGGCATTTAGGCCCCTCATCTTTGACCCTGGTGAGTTTACACTTTCAGTTTTTCTTCTACTTATCCAACTTGTCTGTGTGTTTCCTAATTGACAACTCCGTTGCAAAGGCTCTTCATGCCGGTTCACATTTGATATGATTCCGTTCCACTTAGCCCACTGCTAGCTAGCCACGGCCTCACACCTCAGGGTCGCCCTAGACTTACAGCTCCCGGTTCACCGTCTGGAGCTTACCGCAGACACAGGCAGCCATGGAACACGCCGGAGGGCTGAAGTTGGGCATGGTCCCCCTTGCTCTCTGACACCTGTTGCCCCCGGGCCCTAACTCTGCGGTGGATTTCTCTGCAGGCTGAAGCAGCTGGACAAGCACAGCCAGGCCACGGCCCTTCAGCTGGTGCAGCTTCTCAACAAGCAGAATCAGCTTCTGCTGGAGAGACAGAGTCTGCAGGAAGAGGTGGGGCGTCTGAGATCCCAGGTACTGTGCAAACCCAGCACGGGGGCGGGAGTCCTCAGGGCTGGCTCACCGGCCAGAGAACACAGCAGAATCCGCATGCAGGGCTTTTTCTCCTTCCTGTCTTCAGTGTTGCATCTTTACAGGTGAAATGCCCAGTGATCACATTGGTCCATTAGTAACCCGGGGCGGGGTGGGGGTGGGGGGGAGGTAGTTCCTGAAGACTGTGATGGGCACGGGGCGGGGGGGTGAGGCGAGGGGGGGACAGAGACGTGTGGGTCATGGGCCTGCCCCCTTCGGTGAGCTGCAGTCTGTGTGGGAGAACAGACCCGGCAGGCCACAGACACCACTGCCCAGGGGTGCTGGCGGTGGAAGGGTGGGGAGGGTGGTGAGCATTCTGGAGGTGGCGGCTTTGGGCTGCCCCCTGAGAGAGGATGCGTTTGCTTTGAATCAGGTGAGGAAAGAGATGCCACTGGCTAGGGGGCCTCTGTGAGCAGAATGCAGGAGTCCTGTCCCGGGTCAGGTGCCTGGTGACTAAGCGAAGATTCTGAGTGTTTGCGGGCGGCCTGGCTGTGCTGCAATACAGAACGTGCCCTTCAACGAGCCTGCGAGATTGATTGTGCCTCCATTTCGTAGATAGGGAAACTGAGGCTCCAGCAAGCCTGCCCAGCTAGCAAGTAGGACACTACCAGTGTCCTATCAGAGGTTGACTCCACAGCCCAGGACCTCCCTGTTGAGGTTAGCTCTGGGGCCACCAGAAGGGATGGTGGGGAAAGGGAACAGCCAGGTGAACTTGGAATGTGGTATGAGACCTTTCTCTCCTAAATTGGTTCTCTTCCTGTCAGACAAGCTGCACTTTTTGCCCCATCGAGCAATTTGTTAGGATAATGGCGGTGGCCTGTGGGCTGGCCCTGGTCTTAGCCTTGAATTAGGATTGCAGCCAGGTGCTCTGTGAGGGCCCAGGGACGCCACACAGTGAGTGCTTGGGATGGATGATTAACGGGAAGAATGTATCTGGAGATGAAAAGGATGGGAAACTGTCTCTCATAATTCTTTCAGAATAACCATGTGCCCAGTGGGTAGCGGGGAGCCGCTCTCCTCTGAGTGAATTTTCCCACTCAGCACAGGCAGTCCCTCTCTAAGGACTCATTTCTCCAAGGTAGCAGGTGAACACCTCCAAGGCCTGAGGCTGGGGACCCGCCCGGCCACTCTGCTCCCCGTGCCGCTGACTCTGTCACACCTCATGCCACAGTCCAGGAGGTTTGCAAACAGAAAAGTGTGAGGAGCATAGGTCCTGGGGCCTGGTTCACACAGGCCAAGGCAGGATCTCTGGGAGCAGGGCCTAGGAATCTGCATTTTAAGCAGCTGGTTGGGTGATTCTGAGGGACACGGAGGTTTGAGAACCTCTCAAGTGATTGGAGGCAGAAAGAACAGAGCAGGATACCAGACTGTGCCAGTGTCGTGAGGCTCAGAACAAGTCACTGGAGTCTCTTCTGAGTCTCAGTTTCCACATGTGCCGGGGATGGGGTGGGGCAGGGGGTGGGGGGGGGGGGGTGTGTGTGTGTCACATCAGCCTGACTCAAAAGGGATGTCAGAAGTGTTCAGTGAGTGCAGCCCTGAGGTGCACGGCAGAACCTCTTGCACATAGTAGGTCCAAGAAACGTCAAGGCTTTCCCTTTCCCCTCCCTTTGCAAGACTGGAGAACGCCCAGAAGAAGCCCAGGGAAAGCCAGGGAGGGGGCTGGCAGCGCTGTGCCCACTGCGCCCCGCGCTTCTCAGACGTGCTCAGGCCCTTCCTGCTGCCCCCGCCCCACCCCACACACACGCTGAGCTGGGCCCAACCTAACTGTCTGGGTGCGTCCCACAGGAGGCCCTGTGTGGCACCAGCCAAGGGTTGAGGCCACTGGCTGTCAGGCAGGTGATGGGGCTCCCGCCACACGCGGTAGAGGAACAGGGACTCCTAGCAGGAGTGAATCCTTTGGCTCTAGAAGCCAAGAGCCACTTCAGGACGCACATTGTGGGGAGTGTTCGGTACAAGCTCCGAGCACATGGCAGCTTCTGGACCAGATCGTTACCGGGTAGGGTTTCCCTTTTAACTCCCCATCTGCCTACCTTACAACCACTCAGATCTTAACATGGACCATCAATGCTTGAAACCTCTTCCAGGGCTTCAAAAACCTAATTACCAAATGGATTGCAAAATTTTCATAAAATGCATTAAAAAAAAAAAAAAAAAAGAACAACCCAAACCTCAAAAAATTCTCAGAAAACCGAGCTGGTCTTTCTTCTTTTGGCTGAAGCAACAGAGATGCTTTGACCGTCCTGAGTTATCTGATACCAGCCATCTGGCTCATCTCTAAAGGGGTCTTTCAGATTCACAGAGTGCATTTGGAGTTATTTTAATATGAACATGACAAAAGGAATTTCATAGAGGGAGTCCTGGCTTTCGGTAGCAAACACTAGTGTTCAAAGAAGAGGCAGGGGTCCAGTTTTGCAAGCTCTCTGCTGAATATCTAAGCTGAAGGCTTACTCTTTCTACCCAAGTGTGGCATTAGACCCACTTGAGCCATGGAGTAAGCTGGAATTGTGAGGTTAGCCTCCAAGTCTTGACATGAACAAGGCCACTGTGTGCCCCCAGCAGGGACATCAGAGGACACTGCCTGCTGACGGTTCTGGAGGGTTCGGCCACAGTTCCTGTCTTCCTGGAGAGACTGGTTCATCTCTGGGTTGGAGATGGCTTTGCTAAAGGCTTCCATTTTCTCAGCCTGGATAACTTAAGCATAATGACTTAATTTTGTATGTCACACTCTAAAAATCTTTGTCCACTCAGAACCCCAAAGAGAATGGAGATTTCCTGGCCACCCCGAAGCTGAGTCCCCTCCCTCTGATCTGCTCCCATGTACTGAGTCCTGGGCCCTGGAGCAGGTGACAGGGCTCGGGTTGGCCTGTGGCCTCTGACAGGAAACAGCTAAGCCTGTTTAAAAGGCTCTAGTATCCTAAATCACTTCTGCTTAAGTTCTGGAACATGGACAGTGTCTGCAGAGGGAGCTGGTCACAGTCGTAACCAGGCTGCAGTGACATTTCTACCCATGAGGATTCCCATCTTCCCCTCAAACGCTGCTATGGTGCAGGGAGCCAGTCTAGTGCGGAGTGCGGGGCACGGGGCACAGGGTGCTGACCACTAATCTGCCTTGATCTTAGTGTGACTAAAAACGTTGGCTTGATTACTCTCCTGCCTCACTCTGCAGGTGGGGGACTTCTAGAAAATGGCTTAAAAATTTGTTTTAATGTTTATTTTGAGAGAGAGAGGGAGAGAGAGAGATTATAAGTGGGGGAGGGGCAGAGAGAGAGAGAGAGGGAGACACAGAATCTGAAGCAGGCTCCAGGTTCCGAGCTGTCTGCACAGAGCCCGATGCGGGGCTTGAACTCACGAATTGCGAAATCAGGCTCCAACTCATGAACCGCGAGATGATGACCTGAGCCGAGGTCCGGATGTTTAACCGACTGAGCCGCTCAGGCACCCCTAGCAAAGGGCTTTTGTTAAAATGTCTTGAAATGGCTGTGCTGGTCAGTGTGGAGAAACAGAGCCTGAAGACGGTCACCCAGCCTGACTGCAAACAGGGCCCCATATCATCTCCCCAGGCACAGCAAGTGGCTTCATTACAGGCGAGGCTGGGCATATGCCTTCCGGCCGCTTCTTTGGGGAGAGAGACCGTGGTAGGGGTGGCATGGGGGTGATGTCCAGATGAGGAAGCTGGGCCCCAGGGGTGGGCAGCTGGGACCAGGGTCAGTGGTCTGTGACCCAGTGCCCGGGGCTCTAACATCTGGCCAGGGAGGGAGATGCCAGCTAGTGAGAAAATCAGAGTCTTTTCTTGGGGAGGATTGTCCATTCAGAGGATGGTTTTATACGCCAGGAGTTTGTTTATATACTCATTGGGCAACAACTCGGGGTTCAGCAGATTTGTGTTTTCTGGTCCCCGCCACCTTTGCCACGCACGACCTGTAGGGCTCCATCCTCAGTGCTCAGGGGGCACCCTTTCGTCCCTGCAGTTGAGGCGCTTGTGCGCAGGACGCATCCTGAGACTGACTTATCGGTGATTAATCAGTTGGCCCTGTGACTTTGGAGTATTCTTGGCAGTGAATTGACTTTCTACTCTGATTCAAACTTGTGCACGGATCTAGCAGCCATATGTGGTTATATTCAGAATCATGGACATTATCTCGTTCCACCATAGGACCCAAGCAAGAGGGCTGAACCCAGATGAGGGGCAGGGTGAGGCCCCTTTGTTGACCTGATGCAAGGGCAGGATGGCCTCAGAAATGTCAGCATGGCCCAGGGCTGCCAGGCTGGGGTCCAGCTGAGGAGGGGGTGCCCGCGGCTTGCCCAGGATGGGACCTGGAAGTGTGTGTGGGATGGCAGGGGTCCTTCCCCAGTCCTGGGGGCTTCGCCCGGCTCACGTGGGTGTCTTCCTGGAGTTAGCTACCTGCAGGACAGATGGTGCCTGGATAGAACAGCAAATACACTGAATAAAATAAATTAAAAAAGCCTCCTCCTGAACCAAGATTTTTTTGGAAAGAATTCTAAATAGATGAAAACAAACAATTTGATTTCAACCAAATTGTTGTTTTTTTGTTTTTATCCTGATTTTCACCCGAATTGTCAGTCTCAAAAATAAACACTGATACATTCCCAGAAAATATTTTTCAAATAAAAACTGACTCTGTTAAAGTTTGCCCTGATTCTTTCAAAACTGTGTACAAGACACTGTCAACCAAAGTGACTTGCATATTTTTTTAAATACACTTGAACATATGCAGCTAAAATGTCATTAACTCCCTGCTGCCTGAGTGTTTTTCAAGAGTGACACGAGACCCCGGTGTCTGTTTCTGACATACGGGTCTTGCGACCCTCAGGGAAACTTCCCCAAGCAACTCAAATCACCGAGTTTAACTTCCATTTTGTTTCTTTGTTTTTTATTTTTTTTTTCACTGAAGGCCCACGTGTGATTAATGTTGAAAAGCACATAAGGCTTCACTGAAGACAGACCTGCTATTCCGTTAACAGCTCACTTTGTCCATGAGTGAATGTCGGAGTAGGACGCATGGAAGAAAAATAAATCGAATTTTCTGCTGCTGCAGACACACTTGCTCCACTTATTGCTTCCTGAGTCAGTACATTTTGCAATAGAAATTCACAATCAAGATTTTAAAGGGAGCTAAATATTTTAATCCAATCAGACAAGTGAACAAAACACTGAATATTACATGGAGCAGAGAGAAGTGGTTCTTGCCTTTAAAAGACTGCAATTCCGTCACATTACAACCCCAAATGTCAGTGTTGTCTTTATTTCTAACGCTTTCAAACATGAGGCAGCCAGAGGCTCCACTCTCTGCTGTTGGTGACACTGTCTGTCCTTTGGGAATTCTTAAAGTCTATTTACCATGGAAACATGGTTCCTATAAAACACAGACACCTGCCCATGTGCAAAGAAAGTTCTCATGACTTGCGGGATTCCAGGAAGCTGGAAGATGACAAAGTCGGACGGCATGAGGCATGGGACTCCTGTGTTGTCGGAGCTCTGGAGAGGGGAGGGGCGTCCTGGCAGTCTGACCCCTGCGGCCAACGCACCGGGCTCCCCGGTTCCCCACCCCGCCATGCCACGCGTCCCAGGCCCAGCTTGAGATGCTGTTTTCCGGAAAGCCAAGGATTCCTCCTCGGCCCACCTCCGTTCTGCAAGGAAGCTCTTCCTGCCTCTACCTTTTCCTTTCTCTGGCTTCTACAGCCCCTTCCCTCTGTGGGGCCCAGAGGCAGAGAGCCAGGCCGATGGTCTAGGGAAGCCGGGACTCTGACCTCTGCCTGCACAGGCCTGTCATTGTCAGGGGCTCGGCGGACTGCCCGGTGTGCGGGCGACCCGGCTTTGCAGCTGCCGACCACCGGGTTCTGGGGTGCCAGAGCCAGGGGACGAGGCAGGGTTGGGTCACTTTGCTGGACTTTGCTGACCTGGAGGCAGTCCATGGAGGGCCCCGTGGGTTGGGGGAAGGCTCACCTCTGTGGCCCTCCTGGCCACGTTCCACGACGTTCTGCGGAGGACTGGTGAGGGCACCCTCCTCCTGAGCAAATCGGTGGCCTCCCGCAGCTCAAGTGGCTTGGGAGTGCCAGCTGGCCTCCCAGATCTGACTTCTACTTGATCCCACAGACAGCACACCTGGTGGCTTCTGTGCTGCTTCGCTGGGCAGGTCACAAGAGCATTAACAGGCCTGGACTTCGAGGTCCAGCTGCCAAGGTTCAAATCTCAGCTCTGTACCACTTGGGGTAAAATGTTTAGCTTTCATATCACTCGGGTCCTGCTCAAAAGCAAAACCAAAACCAAAAAACAAACAGAAAACCTTAATAACAGAACCAGCTTCCCTTGAAGAGGCAGCCCCCGCATCACCCGGCTCCCACACAGGTGACCATGAAGCCGGCCGGGTTGGCGGAGATCACGGTTGGCAAGACAGGGCCACTAGATCAATCATTTGGCATCCTTTCTGTCCAGACAGAAAAATCAGGCCCAGGGAGATGAAGTGCACGGAACTGGGAAGTGAAAGGCAGGGAAAAAACTTCTCGAGAAAGTGGTATTCAGGCCCTGGGCCGCAGGCTGCATGGAGGGGGTGGGTGTCCATCCGACTCTCCCGGGGCAGAGCCTGCAGTGAGGCCCTGGCTCTCCAGCAGTAGGTACTGGTGGCTTCTCTGGACCTCAGGACAAGGCTCTAAAATGCCCCCAGCTAGAGGTGGGGAAGGGACTCTCCTCTCTCTGGCTAAAAATAGATGCTTTCTTGCCAGAGGCACAAGGAACAGGACTTTTTTTTTTTTTTTTTTAATGTTTATTTTTGAGAGAGAGCAGGGGCGGGCAAAGAAAGAGGGACAGAGGGTCTGAAGTTGGCTTTGCAGTCAGATGCGGGGCTCGAACTCACAAACCGTCAGATCACGACCTGAACCCAAGTCGGACACTTCCCCGACTGAGCCACCCAGGCTCCCCAAACAGGACCGTTTTTTGACTTGGCCACACTGACACAGAGAATGTGAAAATGAGTGAGGCCGGTGGGGGGGCACTAGTGAGAGGTGGAGTCCACAGAGAAGGGATGCAGAGGGAAACTTGGGTCGGGCTGAGGCTGAGCAGGCATGTTCTGTGAGCCGGGATGAGGTGGGCTGTGTGCTTCCGGGTCACAGGCTTGGGAACAAGGCGGCAGAAAAGGCTCTGCTCAACCCCCCGGCGTGGTTGCCTGGGGAACAATTCAAGTCACCCAGAGAGAGACTCATTTTTTAAAGTCAAAACTTCAGAAATAAACACAAAGGTCAGGGTTTATGGAGAGAAGGCTCTCGTAGGATTTAAAATGAGAACAAAGGAAATGGGCTAGCAGTAGCAGGCATGTAGATGGGGGAGGGGGGAGCGTTTATGTCATCTGTGGACAGTGTTCTAGAAGAGCAGGTGCCAGGGTACCCTGTGGGCCTTCCTCTGTCTTGGAGGGCAGCCATGGACACGGCCGATGTGGCCACACCGCCCAGGCATGCCACGGCAAGGGGCCTTGGTGACAAGTTGAGAGGCAGAGGTCTGGGAGAAGGTGGCCGAGGGCTCAAGCCACAGTTGGAGCCAGCTAATGTCCCACGGGCATGTGCATCCTCATTGTCCCTTACAGCCAGGCCCGGATCGTGGTGGTAAGGACCACGGACCCAGCTTTCTGGAAGTCAGCAAGGCTAATCTCCCTAAGAGGTGATGGCAGACGAGCAGGATTTGGGCAGTAACTAATGCTTCTCGGTCTCTGGACATGGCAGGATGGGGGAGGTACCGAGAACTGTTCTTTACTGAAGATCCAGCAAACTGAGGGTGACACTTGAGTGGGGAATTAGAGACCGAGTGGTGATGTCATCGGCTGAATTAGTCATTCTATATTTACTGAATGCTTGCCATGGGCAGGGCAGCCGTGGGCACTGGGGATGGAGAGTGAAAGGCAAGCACCATAATGGGAAAGTCAGGACAGGCTTTGCATCAGGACCAAATAAAATACCAAACCAGCGAAGAAATAGTGACAGGCGATTTGCTCCAGGGAGAGAGACCGTTCACGTCGGGGACCTCACATCTGCTCCGACAGGGCCCCACGGGGCCATGGTGGCCGGTTCCCAGGCAGAGGCCCGAGTGCCAAGAGGGGACAAGTCGGGCAGGAAGTTACTAGATGGGCCTGGGGCACAGGCACTAGGAAGACTCATAACGAGAGGTGCCGGTTTCCTGGAGCTTGGTTTAAAAAAATTCCCGCGACACCTTTCCTTTCTACTTCAGGTCTTAACCACTACTCTACCGTGCGAGTCGTGGGCGTGTGTCTTCTACCCCAAGTTCCGCTCCATTTGCGATATGCCTGTCGTGGTTTCTGCTTATCCTTGCACTGAGACGTTCCTGGAGTCTCTGAAGTTAGGAAGCACCCGGCCCGCAGCCTGCAGTCCCTGGGTGGTGCCACACCAGGTCAGCTCCGTCCAGACTGGACAGCATCAGGTCTGGATGGAGACCCCACGTGATGGTCCACTGAGTGGGTGGCAGCCCCCGGGCTGAGTGTGTCGCTGGGGGTGGAAAGGAGCCCTTTCTGCAAGGGCTCTGGGGGCAGTGGACTCCTGCTGGCCTGCTCTGGAGAGCCCAGGAGCCCCCCGGGGCCCTAAGGAAGAGGGCCCCTGAGCCCCAGCCCCCCACCCAGGGCTGCACACACACACTGAGTGCTTCCTCACCATGCCGCGGCCCCCGCCCCGTGTACAGAGCCCGGTGGGCCGCACATGTGACATCCTAATTCCCCGTCTCCTCACAGACTTGCTCCCTGGAAAGGCATCATCAGTGTCACACACGCTGAGAAACCTACCTGACACGTACACGTTACCTTTTTGCGTTTTTTGAAAGAGACGACAGGCGGATTTTCCTAGTTCTCATGCGTGAATTCTGGTCTTTCACTCACCGTCCTGTCTCGGAAACCCTTGAGTAATTGTGACCGAAACTGGGTTCCCAGGAGCCCCCCACCCTGATTCTAGCTCAGGAAATCTGAGAGTGCAGAGGGCGTGCAGAACCCGAGGCCCACGGGTCTGTCTTTCTGGAAGGTGGTTTCCAGCCACGCAGACCAGACTGCCTGCCCTCCGAGGGACCTCACTCCTCGAGGTCAAGGACTGCCTTACTCATCTTCCCACGTGGTGCAGGGTGGGTGTGCCCTGTTCTGTGGAGCAGGACCATCTGCAGCGGTTTCTGGCACCACTTCTGGACATGGTTTACGCTAACCTGAGCGGCCCCGTTGCCGGCCAGGGCAGACGAGAGGCTTCTCCGCATCCCTAACTTGTGCCTCCCTCAACCCGATTTTCAGGAGCTAGCTTTGAAACATTTATTCCTGCTCAAAACTAAGGCCAGATACACCGAATTCCCTCTTCCAGTGCGTGGGAGGTGGTTTCCACGGGGGAAAAAGTGGGTGTGTGCGTGATAATAAATTGTCTGCAGCTGGAAATTTGGAGGTTTTAGCTCGTTTTGATTTCACTAGGAATTTCTTAGGGACACTCGGCCTACATCCTGTTTTTTGTTCTGCTTTACCAGCTGTAATGTCTGGGCAGTTCTCAGTAAACAGATTCTGGCATGAATCAGGGTCTCCTTTCCTGGGCAGAGAAGTGGTGGCCCTCCAGCCACGTCCCGTCATCAGACTGCCTTACTCCCAAGACAGATGCCTGCAGTACAGATGTGTTCAGATTTAAGGCCGTAAAACAAAATGGGTTCCCTTCAGTTCCTGTCTGACAGGGGCTGTGATCCAAGGTCAGGGGGAGTAACAAGATTTTCGTGCAGTTGGTCATGTACAATTTCTCTATTTTTAGCAAAAGAATGTCTTCCTCCTTAGAAGAGGCACCTGCACCAGCGAGAAGACAAATCACAGTGAAGAACGTGATCTATTTAAACTTACTTTTTATTATCATTTTTTTTTCCAGTTACCCAGCATGCCACAATCTGATTGCTGACCTGGATGAAACAGAGTGAAGTAAATGGTTTACAAAGAGATATTTACATTCATCTGATTTGTTCGTGAGATGCCACAGAGCACCACGACCTTCCCGGTGGCCGGCGCCCCGGACGGCAGCAGGCGGCCAGGTCAGCCGCGTCTACTGCCCAGCAGTGCCCGTGTAACCAGGCCCCGCGCCGGACCAGGAGACCTCCTGCAGTTATGTTTGCAGAAATGGCTTGAAGTTAACTGTGTTCTGATAAATCTGCTCATTTGTATCCTGTTACACATGTGAATTTCAATAAATGAACTTTTTTAAAGACCTGAATTGAAGCGTTTCCTTTTTACCTTGTAGTGATGAACGAAACACACCAAAAAGGCACATATTTTAACTAGGCCAAAGGGCATTAAGGACCAGACTTTCTTCCTGCCACTCATGTTTCTCTCCCTCCTCATGAGCTAGACACCGTCCTTCCGCTTCTTAACGCTCTGAATCAACATCTCGTAAGGCTCCATCGTTTACCATCCTGCTAATCTGTGCGCAGTCAGGAGACGCCAGGAAGCGCTGTTCTCCTGTCCGCTCCGTCAACAACAAGAACAGACAAGAACGCGTCTTCGGCTTGGCGGTTTGGGTTTCTTCTTCAGTGTGCGGTTTGAGAGGAGCCTGAAAATGTACTTCCTGAAGTGACACAATTGACTTGGAGTTCTATCAGACGTCTGTAAACAGATCACTGTTTTAGCTTCAAATAGTATTTCTACGATACACAGGTGAGCCCTCAAATGCTGGAAAGTAATAAAAATGGGCGCTGAAGATGCTGGGTTGTCTCTGAGGAGGACAAGGATACACCACAGGCTGCAGGCAGGACAGGGCCCTGACCTCAGGCCACTCTCCCGGCTGGCAACCCAGCACCCTCGCCCTCGCCCTCAGCGTCCCCCACCCGTGCCTCTCAGGACGGATGGGGGCGGGGGGGGCGTTCAGCGTTGGAGGTGGGGAAACGATACACACGCAAAGACCGTTCAAAAGTCTCTCGAGCACGGACGAGTTCAAGCCTGAAAGAGCAGAACGTCTACTTGGATCCAGTTTTCGATCTCCTCAAATGTGCTAGACATAAAGGGTGTCGCAGAAGGTATGTTAATTGTCCCTAATTCTGTGTTAGGACTACAGTAAATAAATGACACAATTCTAAAAATAGCACCTTTAAAGAATTGTAAGAGGTCGCTTTATTTTAGCCTCCTGGATGTGTCAATCCCAGTGGTTTTGAGAAGAGCACGTGGAAGCCTGCCCTCAGGTTTGGCTGTGTGACACACACATGCATGCCTGACTCACTTTGGTCCCAAAGCCGTTCCTCTACTTAGTCCCAGAAGCCAAGCCAAGTTTCTACGATAGCAGGCGTATGAGGTAAAATCGGAAAAAGGCCCCATCCAAAATGCTTCCAGGTAATCAGACTGTGGTACAACCGCCCTACCCGTCTAGCGGCCACGACAGAGGTGGTTAACCTGCCGACACACGCTCTCAGAAGGGAAGCGTGCGGAGCAACGCGTTCCGCATTCTCAGGAAGACGTCACCGACGAGCGACGCTCCTCAAGAGAGTTCCGGGTCCAGACCATCTGCTGTGAAGACTGTTAGGTCCTGACTGAACACATTTCCAAGGAGACCCGGTCCATCCCTGACTTCATGGGAGACCTGCCCCGAACCCACTGCGGCGCGGTCGGCGTCTCCCCTTCGGAAGCGGCCCTTCGAGTCTGCTCGACCACACTACTGCCACGTCACCGAAGTAACAACATAATCCTGTGTGTGCGTTCGGGGCTACAAGAAACTGCTGTATTTTCCTGTCACATTTTATGTAGGGTAGGTTAATACCAGCTGGAGCTATTAAAAATCTCTTTGTTTTCCAGAAAAGATTTTCTGAGATTACAGAACCACGTCCAACAACAATAAACAGAGAAGTAGCAGATTGACATAGTGCTTTATTTAAGCTGTCTGTACGAAGGAAAATAATGTGCATCCCTATCATATACGTGTAAAAATACTAAGGATGTACAGTGTACAAAAACAGTTTCTTGTAGTTATTTCACATCCTTGTGGGTCATATACTTAAGGAAATGAACAGTTTTAGTTTTAGTATGACCAACAGTAAGAGTAATACAGTTTCTTGGGTTCATAGTTGCGTCTGCTTAAAATCCTTAACCAGATGACTAGATCTTGCGCGGATCTAATGAAAGAACTAGCAAGGTCAAGAAATGTCACAAACTATAAAGCTACAGGGAGGTAATTCAATTACCAATTTAGAGGTTTTCTTTTTATTTAAATAAATACTTTACATTTCATGCTTGCCTGTAATGCACTACCAGGAGCAAGATAAGGAAATTCTACTGTAGACAGTACAAACAGTAGCAGCAAAGTGTGTACGTTGAGGTGTAATACAGAGACCCTGCAGTTAGTAAGGGAGGCCCTTACCTTTGTACTCTAGGAGAAGCAAGGGGCCCCTGCAAGAACAGTCAGCTTTAAGAAGCCGGAAATCAGGTACGGGAAAATGGAAAATACTGGAATAATGCTATGTAATTAGTGTAGAAAGCAAAGCTGTGAGCAACCTGCCAGAAATCCAAGCAGAAATGGCCAACTTCCTTCCAGGTGGCTGCACTGAGACAAGAGGGCAGACTTCACAAGAGTTAGTATGGGGTGGAGTCCACAAAGTCTGAACCGAACTCTGATAGAACGATCCCGGGTTTCAGGCCTTGCCATCTGCCGGCGGCCCATGCCACAGCCACGGGCAGCCTCGAGGGCAGGTGCAGAAATCTCCAGAAATCTCCCTCTACACACACGTGTCACCTGTCGGTCCTCGGCGCCAGCTGATTGAGACCTGGGGGTGAGAGCGGGGGAGGGGGAAGTCTGGAAACACCTCGGTGCCTCTGACGGATCTCGAGGCCGAGAGTGACTGAGCCTGGAGAGCTGGCTGGGAGGCTTGGCCAGCCCGGGGCACCGTCCACGCGGTCCTTAACCTTTAGGAAGTGTCCTTGGCCAGGGTCATGGAAATCACCTTAAGGTTTGGGGGGGGGGGGGAGCTATCGAAGTGCTTAGTGTACGGGCCCCCCCCTTTTCCTCGAAAGGGATGGACGCTCCGCACAAACCTCGGCCAGCCTCAGCCGCCTTCTCTGCCTCTCCCTGTTCCTCTTGTATATAATGGATGCGAGACAACTTACAGGACATACCTCCTAGTCTACTTTCTAGTCAAAGTGAAACATTCAACATAATTCCAAGGGAAGAAAAAACAAAAAAGTGAAGCTACATGTGTCAGAAGGAATGAACTACCATTTCCTGTAACTTCCTACTCGATGCTGAGGATGAACTTCACTCAGGTAGAAATATGAAAAATTAGGATAAAACCTATGTCTGAATATGTCTTAGCTGCCTTAGTAAAATGCCCTTTAACCCCCTCAGCCCCAGTGGCCCGCCCACCGCCAGCAGTGGCGTCTCCTGTACAGACCACACTTCCAGCGTCACGAGGCTAAGACATCTGCGTATGAATATGATTCATCCTACTCAGAAAGTCACTCGCTCTTGCGCACAACGCATCTCGACAGTGACAGCACGTCATGCCGCAGTCTTCCACGGGGAGCTGTCAGATCACGTGACCGATCCATCCCCACGAACGCTCCGTGGGGCCGGCTGCCAGCTTCCGCAACAGGGCCCCCAGCCCCTGGACTTCATAGGCTGCTTTGGAAAATGTCAGCTCCTAGCACCAAAGGGTTTAATCTGAAGATCATCATTAATGAAGGAGAAAGATGAGGTTTGCATACATGTCCCCTCTCAGTGAGAAATGTTGGAATTGGGGGACATGAGTATATACAGAAAAAGAAAAGTTGGAGGTGTTCTTTTTTTGTGTTGTTTTGTGTTTTCCCTGATGGCTTAATTCAGTGATAAATGTACCATGAGCGGAATAAACACACCAGGTTCTCACCCCTTACTGCCTACTTTGTAAATACTCGAGATGCGTTCCTTTTGCCAAGTCAAGTTGGTTTCTCACGGTCACGCGGGTCTCGGTTTCCTCCCCCGCGTTACGTCGCCAGGCGTCAGAGCCTTTCCATCCTCGAATGAGCAACACCGACATCCTTCTGTCTCATTAACCCCTCGGCTTGGAGAGTTGGGGATTTTTCTCACTTTCAGCACCAAGGGGTTAAATGACAGCATCTCTTCTCCCAAAGCCAAATTCTAACCAAGATGTACAATTTCAGAGCCTCGTCCGATTTTGTCACATAGGAGAAAAAGTGCATGCCTCTCATTGGCGTGTACATCCTTGCACACGGGTCCAAATAAACTGCAGTGAGTCTATTTCATGTAAGTTGGCGCTGCATTTGCTAACATGACACACAGTTTTCTTCACTAAGAAATAAATACTACTGCAATATAAACAAAATCATAAAAGGACATTCAAAGATTTAACATCCGAGAAAAAGCGAATTCACGTAGAACTCAAAGTAAAAACTTAAAACAAATAAGGCAAACACCTGTTTACCTCGGTGTACAAATTTTGGTGAAAAGCAGGGTCATTATACCTGTCTACATTCTTCAGCCATCAGAGGTGATAAATATCAAGAAGGGAAAAAGGTTTCCAAGCACAGGGAAAAAAGAAAAATGCTCTCTGGTGCAAATGGTTTCATAGCCCCTTTAAGTGACCTGCCTCTGCTGTGCATATGCCTCCTTCCCCGGAAGGACAGTGTTCGTCTGCCGCCAGCCGCCAGTGAGGTCTGGACGTCCGGGTGGGGTGGCAGGCTTCCTCGGCAGCGTCCGACAGGGATTAAGTGTGTGTCTATTGAGCTAGCTCAACGGTTGGTCAGGCCTTCTCTCGGATGCTTCCCTATGGACTCCAGCCAGGTCTGCGTGCGAGTTCCCCACTCTGTGCACTGATCTGATAGGCTCTCCTACAACCCGCATATGCACATCACCACCCTGCCGCAATCGCTTACTCTGAATTATACGCTAAATCTTCTTAGTCTAATTAGTTTTTGATTTATCTTCTAGAAAGTTAAAAAATGTACCTAGACTCAGTGTATCTCATTTAGCCTTCACTGTTAGGGAAAAACAAAAACCAAAAGATCAAAAGATGACAACTGTGCACAAGTGAACAATGGCGGGCTCGTGACTTCCAAAGACTGTAAAATTACCTCTTAAAGTTGCTTATAGGACAGTAAGACAGTAGCAGCAGCAGCATGAGACCGTAGACGGAGATACAATTTCATGCAAAAACAAACAGGTGTGTTTGCGTACAGGTGTGTTCTCGTGGGGGTGTGCGTGGGCTGGGGTGTCTGGAGGCGCTCCTGCTTTGTAAGAGCTACGACTGGTGTGGTGTCCAGGAATCATCTTGAGGAAGAAAATCCAGGATGACCGTGAAGGAGCAGAATGAGGGCCTTATTCCCGGCCGCTGGCCGAGTAGGAGAACTGAGGGAAATGTGGCCGCCGCTCGCTGTCCACACCGTCCATGCCGTCCTCGTCATCTGCGGGCAGAAAGCGGCCACTTAGCGTACGTTTACCTTTTGCACCACCATCTCTGGTCTTCTTAGTTTGAACTTCTAGCATCATGAGGATTAACAGAGGCAACGAGCTCCTAGAAACTCGGGTTTGTCAGCAAAACACAGACTAATTAAACTTAATCCCCAAACAATCTCACTTTCAAACACACCATCCACAAAGAGATAACATCAAATCATCTCCTTCAAGACATGACCATCTTAAGACTCAGGATGCTGTGAATAAAATACTATTGAAGGAAAGATTTTTTTTTAAATAAGAAGGAACAGACGAGATTCGGTAACCCTCAATTTCACGAAACCGCGCGTGTCAAAATTACAGGGATCAAACCCTAAGGCACCGTGTTTGTCTAGAATCCGCTACCAACTGCCTTTAAATGTGCGTATTTTTTTTTCATGGTGCTTTAGGTGTGACTACAAAATAAAGCTTCATATGGGCCCTTAATTTTACAGGGCTCATTATTTACTCTACATCTCATATCTGTCTTTAGTCACCATTCCCAATTTCCCTAAAATGCAACTTTAAACCAGAGTAAAGAGAGGGTAAGATGTCAGCATCCAAACACTAGCTCCTCGGGAAACCAACAGCAGAAAGACACTCGGAGGCACAGAGGAAGCTGCTTTCACATTAGCCGCCCTTATCTTCCCTGCCTTCCGGCATTTGAAGGATCTCAAATGGTCACCCAAGCCCTTCTCATAACCGTTCTGGTGACTGAAGTCCCACCCAGCAGGAGGCTCTTCCTTGTACGTCATCATGTGTTCAGTCACCCCAGTCCACACCATCCCCTGTGCACCTGCTCCGGGCTCTGGCCACCCTCGGGGTTCCACGTCTGTGCAGGGGTGACCGCAAAGCCCCTCCTGCTCTCTCCCAGTGTGCGGGGGTCACGTGCTGGCCCACAGTGAAAGCCCCAGAGGAGGCTTTCAAACACCCAACCTTTTTTGCTTCAAGCAAAATAATCCCACTTCCTCAAATACATACAGGGAGTACATTGCTGATTCCTTGGATTTTCCAGGCTAAGAGCATGTATGTCACATCATGGGAGAAATCACAGCCTGTCACACAAGGATGACTCTCTGTGCTCCTCGATGACACACATTCCTCTGGAGAGCAAACGTTTCTGCTCTTGCCTCACTGTGCTTCTTCTCAATATTCTATTTTGAATACAGAAGATTCTAGAAAGGGATCAAGTTGCTAACCATTTTCGGCCTTGAATGTAACGGAAAATATCACTGGATTAGGTGGGAATCAGTCCATGGAGAAGATCTGTGGCTTCCTGCTCCGTGTAGACCATGGACCTCCACGGGCTTCTTTCCTGCTGCTGACAAGCATATCATCAGCATTTCTAGAAAGCCCTGTGATTTGGGGAAATCTCTGCCTCCCTATTATCAAATATTTGCTAGGCATCAAGCAAACCACATGCATCATTTAGATGAAATACCTTCCACAGTATTTTTAGCTGCACAAGAGGTGGTAGGGGCTGGGGATGGCCTGTTGAGTCACAAAGTATAAAAACTCTAGAGAAAAGGCAGCTGAAAGCTTAATGTTCAAATTTGGAGCATTCTGCGCGAATCACATTTCAAGGCAAGAGTCTTCCCCACCAACAGCTTTGTTTGGCTGCGTGTTTTTCTGCGCCATGAATGTGCAGATTGGCTGGACTGCCCGTGCAGGAGGCTGGGCAGAGAGGGGACTGTGCTATGCTGCCCCTACACCACACGGGAGCCACACAGGAGGGGCCGGGCTTCCTTCCGAGGAGGAGCATTTACTGCTCTAGGCTGCACGTCAGCTGAGAATTAAGAGTCTTCGTTCCGTAGCTTGAGTAATAATCACATTTTTGAACACGAAGAAATCTCAGTCTCACAGATGAGTAGGCCAGGGCCCCACACCTTGAAATTCTCTAATGCTGATGACCCCATTCCCTCAGGACAGCTGCCTCCTGGGGCCAGTATCTGATCCTTCCCTGAGGAGGTGCTCAGGGGAGGCAGTGGCAGCCCTCTGATCTGCACAGGTGGGGGGCTGTGGAGGGAGGGGACAGCAGCCTGCCCGAGCCAGAGCACGCAATAACACACCGTCCACAGACAGGTTTCTGCTCTGAAAGCTGGGTCGCAGGGAACCATGCTGACCACACACAGGACCCACACTAAAAACACGAGACCTATCTGGTACAAGACAGCAGAGGTCAACTCCCCAGTCCGCATCAGAATCTCCAGTCCGAGGAACAATCCATCACCCAATTTTCTTAGTGTTTAACAACTATAATTATATGGCATTACCAGCTACTAGATCTCAAAGAAATCCTCTTTTCCTGTATAAGGGAAGGCAGAGGACCATTCATGGGTAGAATGCAAGACGACACATTCCCAAATCTGTTCAACTAACACCAGTGAGAACAATCTGGCACGTGACCACAGCTGTTTGCAGGGAAGGAACATTTTGTTTAACTGCTGATTTGTTCTAAAAAGTAACTCCATTCTGCCTCATAAAAGTAAGGTGGCAAGTGGGGAGACAACTGTCATGTATCATGGAGGCTTTGGGAACAAAACCTCCGCGTGTTAGCCGCTCGACGGCCACGGCCATCCCAGCACCACCACTCAGAGCTGCAAGAAAAGATCAAGTGAAATGTAATCAAGCTTGGGGTTTCACCAGATCTCCTTTGATTTGGCCTCCCACGAGAATCCAGGATGCACCCAGGGGACATCCAGGTAAAGACTGGCTGCTGTGGCCCTCCCTCCACCAGGCGCCCCCTGGCCTCAGCTGGCCCTCACTCCCTCTGCAGAGTCAGGAAACCAGACGCCCAGTCAGACGCAGGACTCTGCTGGACTCAGGTTTCTGGGTTCCGATACCCGAAACAGCCACACGTTCATAGGTCGATTCTGAGGTCCACCTTGGAAGGTACTACAGTGTGTAGGCCTCCTGCTGACCCCGGTCTCACACTAGAAACACACTTTATACCCTTTCAATCAGCGAGTCACTGGGCAGATACAGCGTTCCCCACGTCTAAAATGACACGGATGCTGTTAGTGACAAAATGCTCTGTCACGACATTCCGTTCTGCTGACCAAGAAGCTGAGACGCCGGATTCAGATTATATTCTGGAAATTGTGCTGGGTCCCCCTCATTTTCTAAGTTCTAGAAATCAAGCCACAGAGGATGTGTTAACGACACGCTCTCAGCACGACCAGTGCCATGTGAGTCTGGAGTGTGGGGTGAGGCTGCAAGTTGAATCCTGGAGACATCTGGGCCTTGACCGCCAGGGCTTCTAAATCAAGTCAGTATGAAGAAAGGACTGATGGCCAGGGCAGCACCTGCCACAGAGCCTGAGGTTTAACTTACTCATAGTCCTGGATTCGGGAGCTGGTCTGTGGGGTCCCTTCCACTCCCTGCATCATATTTTGGCCTCCCAAAGTCCTCCCAGATTCATACCCACTCTTCTGCTGGGCGTTTACTGTACTGGGCCTGTCACCACGCTCCAAGCATGCATCACAGGACACAGAACACTACAGACCGGTTTGTGTGGCACTTCAATAAAATCAAAGCTATGGCCATTCAAAGCTGCACAACTCAGGTGCTTTTCCCAAAGAGATGGCTTCTCAGGCACACAGCAGGGGAAAGTCAGGGCCCGGGGACATTAGCCAGCCCTGCATCCTCCTTCCCAGAGGGCAGAGTCACCCGCCCCTTTCCAGGGACAGGGTGGCAGAGTCAGGACGTGAACAGGGGCACCCCCAACCCCAGTCTCTTCTCATCCTTTACGGTTCCCTTTGCCTTGCGTTTCAGGCTCACCAGGCTCATCCTTGCTGGGACTGGACTCCCACCTTTGGAAGCAAAATATGTCCTCGTGGCTTTGCGTTTACAGACTGTCCCTATTTCTGTGACTTTCAAGACCACATACCTAGTTGTCTTAAAAGAGTCCACAAATTCCAAAGCTCTCTTTACTAGAGAAAATGGACTCGAAGAGGTGGTGGCTGACACAGAGACACGTTGGGACCTCACCTTCTAGGTTGCTGTGGGTATGACGTGGGGCGGCGAGAAGAAGCACAAAATCCTGGACGCGGGTGGAGGCCATCAGTATGATCCAGTATGATCTCTGGAAAGAGCTGGCCACCTTCTGGCCGGGAGCCTACCCTGCCTCCCACCATAATGCTTATTCATCATTTAGTCCCCTACTATGACAGTATCATTATCAATGAGTTTCTTTATGTTTGTGATTGATTTATATATTTGGGTGCTGCCACGTTTGGAGCATAAATGTTTACAACTGTTAGGTTTTCTTGGCGGACAGACCACATAATTATGATATAATGCCCTTCTTCATCTCTTGTTACAGTCTTTATTTTAAAATCTAGATTGTCTGATATAAGTATGGCTACTCCAGCTTTCTTTTGGCGACCATTAGCACGATAGATGGTTCTCCATCCCCTTATTTTCAGGTGTCTTTAGGTCTAAAATGGGTCTCCTGTAAACAGCAGAGATGGATCTTGTTTTCTTATCCTATGTCTTTTGATTGGAACTAGTTTAGCCCATTGACGCTTAGAGTGAAAGATATGAATTTATTGCCATTATGTTGCCTGTAGAGTTCATTCATTTAATATATGTTTACTGAGCACTGACACTGGGCCATGTGCCCAGCTAGCAGCTGAGGCCAGCAGTGAATAAGAAACCAGGTCGTTCTTCTCAGGGTTACTGCTTTCTAGTTGGACATATAGACAGTAAACAAAGGAATAAACACATTAACTGGAAGACCATCAGCAATCGTCAACGTACAGCATCAAGGGGGGCAGGAGACGGTGTCCAACATGCTGCACCGTTCTTTAGATGGGAGGTTAAAGAAGGCTCTCTGACAAAGTGACCTTTAAGCTGCGATGTGAGGACAAGTAAGAGCTGTTCATGCACACGTCGAGGGAAAGAGCACCGCAGGCAGGACAACGCTTAGCACACCAGTGCTGAGGCACGGTAAAACACAGTGAGGCACGGCGTGCTCCAGGGGTGGCTGAACGCAGGGACGGGGGGCAAGATGGAGCAGGAGAAGGCCGGGATCAGACAGGCCTGTGGGAGCCAGTGGGATCAGTCGGATTTAGAGTACAGATTTAGGGAGCCACCAGAGGGTTGTGGGCAAGGGCAGGATGTGGTCTGATCACAGGTGACAGCATATCCAAATGATGAGGCCTAGCAAATGTTCTATGGCAGAAAGTGCTCACGGGCCCACCCACCACCTCACTGGTGCTGCCCAGCATTTCAGACGAGTGGATTGCCTGCCACGGTCCACTCTGGGGCCAGCGGAATCGGTGCCACGGCCTGTGCCCACCATTCTGCTCACGCGGGCCCTGAGCTACCTGCCCACGACCGCACAGGGTGTCCAACATGGTCTTCAACTCTTACCATTGTAAGATCAAGACAGAACGGAAGCCCGTCGTCCCACTGGGGATATACCCTGAGAAGCACTTCAACATACTAATCTTTCACAACTTGGCCTGGGCCCCAGCAAGGCTGCTGACACTGACTGAGGGACTCGGGCAGCTCAATTTCTCTTTGGGTTGCAATTTCTTCCTTTATAAAATTAAAGTTAAGAGGTTCTTAACTTGCAGCAAATCTTAAGAAAGAAAAGCACACTTATGCGTATCATATGTAATTATATTTTTCACTTCAGGGTGTGTTCACAGCCCCTTGTTGTCAGGCCCCGGGCCCGGGGCTGGAAACCCCAGACCATCAGGTGGCCACGTCCGCTGCTGGAAGAACACCGCGCCTCAACCTTCCCGCTCGCGGACCCTCGCTGTGAACAAGCACTTCCGCTACCCTGCCTTTCGCAAAGGAAAGAGGGGGGAAGAACAGTGGGAAGGGACCTAAAGGGAAGAGAAGGAGAGAAAACTACCACAAAGGGATTGTGAGCCAAGAGACGTGTGACTGGAAGACATCTGGCTTTTCAAGCCTGCCCCTCACACTCAATTTTATCCTCGCTGCTGAGCTAATGACGACAGACACACAGTCCTTTGTCGGCATAAGAGTGTCTTGTCTGGAAGTTTTATCTGGTACCTTTCTTTCCTTGAAAGCCCACGTGTTTGGGATATTGATCGAAGAGTGTGCACATACTAGGGTCTGTGGAATGATCTTATGTGGTGCATGAATGTTTAGTTTTAACACACGTGTGATTCACTTTACTTGTATCAAAAAGTTACTAGCAAACAAAATTATGTCTTTACAGATATTAGTGCTTAAGACAAAGCTAAATAAAAACAGGGTGATTCCATTTAGAGTGAATTTAGAACTATTAAGAACGCAGGAAACTAGAATTAGCACGATTCTGAGGGTGGTCTGGGAGTGAGCAGTTGGGGACGCACAGCAGGGTCTACCTCAGAATCCTCTCAGCGGATGGCAAGAGCGCGCTAGAATAGTAAGCAAGGGCTAAGTTGTCTATAATTTAGTCTGTAATTCTCAGGCTGCAATTTTTCTCTATGTAATTTTTCTGGCTCCCAAAAACGTTTCTCTCAGCTACTTCAGCTACTGTCTTTGGTATTTCCACTTCAGAACTCCATGTTCTTTTATGAGAGAAACAGAAAGAATGCACTCAAGCAGGGAAGGGACAGAGAGAGAGAGAGAGAGAAAGGAATCCCAAGCAGGCTCCTCACTGTCAGTACAAAGCCCAATGCGGGGCTCGAACTCAGGAACTGCGAGATCATGACCTGAGCTAAAATCAAAAGTTGGAGCCCCAGGGACTCCACATTCTTAAGTGGAATGGAGTAAGTCACTGTGGAATTTGATCTTGAAAATATCCGATAAGAAAATATCAGGGGCCCCCTGGGTGGCTGAGCTGGTTAAGCATCCAACTTCAGCTTGGGTCATGATCTCATGGCTCATGGATTCGAGCCCCATGTAGGGCTCTGTGCTGACAGCTCAGCCTAGATCCTGCTTCAGATTCTGTATCTCCCTCTCTGTCTGCCCCTCCCCTGCTCATACTCTCTCTCAAAAATAAACATTAAAAAAAAATTTTTTTTTTAAAGTGGCTGTTTTCTTCAATTATAGTCAAACATTTTCAACTATTAGGTTTACTTACATTTTTCAGGTGGTGTTATTGTAATAGTCTGAGCTGTAAATTCTTCATCAAAATATCTGGTATCTGTCTCAGATGTTACTTGAGGCTTAAAAGGAGGTACAAGCTGCAAGAAGAAAGAACAAGAGTCCTGTTAACAGATGGCAATTTAGGAAAATTAATTTCTAGGATAAAATTAGGGAGCAAATAGTGAAGTGAACAGTGCCAGAGAGACCACACTCTGAGTCACTGTGTATGGGAGACGTGGCGTTCGGCTTCCCAGTCAACAGTCGGGAGCACGGAACAGGAGGTACTTGGTTGTTCTGCATAAAATTGGAGGGATTGTGCGAAATAGAACACATGAACACCAAAGAACAGGGTGCAAAGAGGATACTGAAAAGTCCTAGTTTCCCCCCAGTAACAAACATGCACACAAACCATACAGATGTAAACCCCTGTAACAACATGCAGGCTCTACCCAGTGCAGCAGAAGCACGACCTGCCCTCGGTTCTCTCGCTGGCGCCTGGCCCACCAGGCTGTATCATTAAGAACACAACCTAGTGACAGTTATTCCAGGTCACCGGGTGCTGCCCCTGTCCTTGGCACAGATGACACCTGCTTACTTCAGATGGGCGTTACCTCCTGCCCCTGCCCTGGGACGGGGGTTTTGGTAGCCCCTGAAGTTAGGTGCAAACGTTGCGTCCCTAGGTCGCATCAGATCCTTGTTGGGGACAGTGACCCAAGAGAGGGTCAAGAGTGATCACTCTAGGAACTGACAGAGCTGGATTCTTCTGCCTCAGACCTGCAGCAGGTGTGGCACTGGGGAAGCCTGGGGCTGCTGAAGGTCACAGAAGCCACAGAAGCCCGAGCCTCTGTGACCTCCACTGGCTGGGGTGTGACTCCTGCTTGTCAGGGCTCTGGCCTCGCAGGAGAGTCTACAGATTTCTTGTTCACACAGGGAGTCCCGACCCAGGAACCTGGAGTCAGAGTACACGCTCTCACGAGTACCATTCAGAATACGAGATACTGCTTTTATTGTTTTTATTTTTTTAAGGTTTATTTTTATTTATTTTGAGAGAGAGAGAGAGACGGAGGGGGGGAGGGAATGGGGGAGGGGCAGAGAGAGAATCCAAAGCAGGCTCTGCCCCATCAGTACAGAGCCAGATGTGGGGCTCAGACTCACAAACCTCAAGATCATGACCTGAGTCAAAGTTAGATGCTTACCCGACTGAGCCACCCAGGCACCCCAGGAGACACTGCTTTTATAATAAAATTCCCGTGTGTACAGAAAAACAGGAAACAGAGTGATAGAAATCAATATGTTTTATACAAATTTTACGAAACACACAACTGGCTTTAACTCAGTGCATTTTCCCACTCTTCCTGTCACCAAATTTATGTTAAATAGGCAAAAATCTTTAAATTATTCTCTAAACAGACTATGTTTTAAAACACCAGGGGCTGAGCAGAATTAAAAGCACATTTTCAGAATGAAGAACCACACCTGTTTATGGCCCATGTAACAGAGCATTTTTAATCTCTTTTCTTCTTATCATTCCTTCTCTTTGCCCCCAGTGCACAGCCCCGGTTATTAGCAAGCACTTTTGGGGGGACGGACCTAATCCAGGTTCCACTCGTCACTGGCAGTGGCTTCGGAACAGCAGCCTGGTTTTCTTCCCACAGGCTTGATCTCACCTGGGCCAAGCTCCTCTGTCACATGCACCCTGCTCTGTGATGCTCCCCAGGCCACGTGAGCACTCGCTCCACTGACAGAAGTCTTCCCTCTTCCTCTCAGACTCAAGGGTGTTCTTACATACACGGGAACAGCAAAGGTGATCGGGATCAGAGAACTTGGGGCTTTCCTCTTTGAAGAAGGAGGGGTCACTGCCTCTACCTGCAGACAACTGGAGACTGGGGCTCTGGTTGAGTCACCATTTTCCAAATGCTCAAAAAATGGTTCCTCCACATCCTTCCAAGCAAAAATTCGCCACAAGAAACTCTTCTTGGCAGAGGTGGGTTTCTGGGCATGTGCCATTGGCTTTGCTAACCTCTGCCCACCCTTCCCAGCGGCCCCCCTCTGAGGGCAAAGACTGACCTTCTAGTTGGGAGAAAAGCTGCCAGCCTTTCAGGTGACAGCCAGAATGGTCACTCAAACGAGATCTGAAAACAGTTTTCAAAGGTCACAGGAGGCTTAAGCTGGTCGCTGCTCAGATGTCCCAATGCTACAAAGGCTTACCTGGCCTCCTCTCCCAGGTGGCCGCCCTCCCGTCCCCTTCCATCCTCACACTGCTTCATTTTCCTCCAAATGGTGTTTCAGCATCTGACTCAATACACCTACGCACACACATGCAAAACAGACTTACATTTGTTTACCGTCACTGCCATTACACCTTCTCCCAATAAAACAGAAGCTCCGTGAGGGTGAGGGCTGACTGACACACAATAAACTGTACATATCAGGAGTGTACAAAGTGACATGTTTTGACACGTGTACTCACCCAAGAAACTATGACCAAAATCAAGATGGAGAAACGTTTGTTTTTTCACGAGCCCGTTGTGAGCTCTCTCTCCCTCCTCCGTCCCTGCAGGCAATGACTGACACGCTTTCTGCCATGATTGATTTGTTTGTATTTTCAGGACTTGTATGTAAATGGAATCGTATAGCATGTATCCTTCCTCTGATTTTTTTCAGTTAGCACCATTATTTTGACGTCCGTCTATGTGACTTCATGTGTCAACAGCTCATCCACTGCATGGCTGGGTGACGTTCCGTCATACAGGTGTACCGCCATCTGTTTACCCATCACCTGTCAGTGGACATCTGGGTTGCTTCCAGTTTGGGGCTATTACAGATAAAGCTGCTAGGACTCTTGAGGTCCAAGTCTTTGTACAGAGATGAGATTTCATTCATTTTGGACACATACCAAAGAGTGGAATGGCTGGGTCACATGCTAGATGTACATTTAACTGTTTAAGAAACTGCCAAACTGTTTTCACAAAGCGGTCGCTTCATGTTATGTTACTACCACCAGTGGATCAAAGTTCCACTATGTTCTTGCCACTACTGGTTCGGTTGGTCTCTTCAGTAAAAGACATTTGGATGTGCGGTGGTATTTCACTATGGTTTTAATGTATTTATTTCCCTAATGAATAATCGTATTTTTCATGAATTTGTAACTTCTTTGGTGAAGCGTCTGTTTAATATTTGCCCCACTCCCCTTTTTGTCATGAAATGCAGAGTTTTGTTTTTTTTTTACACACAATCTGCGTGTATGTCTTTAATCAGATTTACGATTTGCATATATTCTTCCAGTTTGTGACTTTTCCTGTCATTCTCTTAACAGTACCTCCTGAAGAACACACATTCCTAATGATGCTGTCTGATTTGTCAGTTTTTCTTTGTGGATCACACACCACTCTCATCTACGAAGTCTCTGTGTAACTTAACACTGCAAAGGTTTTCTCCTGTATATTCTTCTAGAAGGCTCTACCTTTAGGCCTATGATCTGTTTTGAGTTAATTTTGTATATGCTGCAAATTCTTTTTTAAAAAAGTATGTATGTGCATTTTACCATCACAATTTGTTGGACTGAGTGATCTTTGCATGTCTATTCCAGGTCAATTAACCAGTTATGCATGGGTCTAGATTTCTAGATTCTCTGTGGGCAAATAAAGATGTTATCTGTCCAGAACAAACTGTCCTGATTCCTGTAACTTAGTAAGTCTTGAAGCTGGGCAATGTAAGCTTTCCAACTTTCTTTTTTGTCAAAATTGTTCTGGCTATTCTAAGTCCTTGGCATTCCAGATGAATTTTAGAATGAACCTAACAATTTCTACAAAACAGCTTGCTAGCATATTGATTAAGATTGTGTTGAATTCATGTATTAATTTTGAGAGAACTATCATCTTAAAAATACTGAGTCTTCTAAATCATGAATGCATTAGATGTCTCCCCTGCTGTATGTTGTCTTTAATTTCCTTACAATATTTTTTAGTTTGCAGTATGAAGGGCTTTCATCTTTGTCAGAAGTATCCCTAAGTACTTCATATTTCTGTTGCAGTCATAAGTGACATTAATTTCCATTTTGGATTGTCCGTTGCTGCTGTATACATTTAGTTATTTTTGTATTGTGCAATCTTTTGTATATTTAGCTTGTATCAAACAACTAATGAGTTAAACTTTAGTAGTTTTTTTATAGATTCCATCTGATTTTCTATATAGGTAATAGTGTCGTCCCTGAATAAGACAGACTTACTTCTTTCTTTCCAATCTGAATGCATTTTATTTCTTTTTCTTTACTTCTTTTCCTGCCCTGGCCAGAAACTCCAGTACAGTGTTGAACAGAGTGAACATCTTCACTTTGTGAAAATCACTCAGTCTTTCCCCACTAGGATATTAGTGATAAGTTTTCCTTAGATGTCCTTTATGAGGGCAGAGAAGTTTCCAGTTCCTGGTTTACTGGGAGCATTTTTGTTGGTTTGCTTTGTGTTTAAATCAGATGGATGTTGGATTTTCTCGAATGCTTTTTTTTCCCCTGCATCCAGTGAGATAACCATGTGTATTTCTTAGTTATTGTTAATATGGTAAATTTCAGTAGTTGGTTTTTAAATGTTAAACCAACTCTGTATTTCTAGTATAAATCCCATTTGGTGATGATGTGCTATTCTTGTATGTATTGCTGGATTTGATTTGCTAAAATTACATTAAGTATTTTTGTATATAATTTCATTAAGGAAATTGTTCTATAGCTTTCTTTTTTTGTATTACCTTTGCCTGCATTTGGTATCAGGTTAAGCTAAACTACTAGAATGAACTGGGAAATACTGCCTTATTGCTCCAGAGAATTGAAGATTTGCATAGAATTGATACTATTCCTCATGTAAATGTTTGGGAGAATTCACTGGTGAAACCAAATGGTTTGGGAGTCTTTTGTGGGAAGAATTTTAACTACAAATGTAATTTCTTTAACAGGTACAAGGCTATTCATGATATCTATTTCTTCTTGGTAATTTGTGTCTTTCAAGAGATTTGTCCATTTCAGCAAAACTGTTGGTTTTATGGACATGAAGATTTTCATACTATTTCCTGTTATCCATTTAATACCCATAAAGTCTATAGTGAAGCCACCCCTCTCATTCATGATATTCATAACTTGTCTTCCTGCTTTTCTGTTCACTTTGGTTAGAAATTTCTCAATTTTGTTAATCTTCTCAAAGAACCAGTTTTCTTTTCATTGATTTTATTTTTTTTTTTGGTTTATTTTTTTTTTTATTTCACTGACTGCTGCCCCAATCTTTATAATTTCCTTTCTTCTGTGTAATGGAGTTTAATTTGTTCTTTTTTTCTAGTTTCTTAAGGTGGAAGATAAGGTCACTGATCTTGGACCTTTCTTCCTTTCAAACGCAGTCCTTCAGTGCTACAAATTTCCCTTGAGGTATTATGTTAGCTATCCCACAGCAGAACAAGCTTTGTTTTCATTTTTAGTCCGTTCAAAATCCTTTCTAATTTCCCTTTTGATTTCTTTGTTTGACCCACAGATTATTGAAAATTGTGCTGAGTTTCCAAATACTTGAGGATTTTCCACGTATCTCTGTTTTGATTTGTTTTTATTCTCTTTTCATGCTTTAAAACTATTTGAATCCTTTAAGATTTATAGAGTTGTTCTGCTCAATGGCAAACGATCTATGGGATCTTGAGGAGAATGAATACTCTTCTGTTGTCGGATGGGGTTCTGTGTCAGTTAGATTAAGTTGGTGGATGGGATTGCTAAACTCTTTCATAACCTAACGATTTTTTTCTCTCTGCTGCTTGTATCAATTATTTGAAAACAGGCATTGACATGCCCAACTATAATGTGGATTTACTTGTTTTTTCTTTCAGTTCTATTAATTTTTGTTTTATGTATTTTAAGTTTTGTTATTAGATGCAAAAATAATTAAGGTTTTTTACATCCTCTTGATGAACTGATCCCTATATCATGATGAAACAATCCTCCTCATCTCCAATAACATTGCCTTGAAATCTTCTTCACGGGATACTGATACAGCCACTCTAGTTCTTGATTAGTATAAGCATGGTACATGGTTTCCCATCCTTTTATCTTTATCTATTTGTAATTTACATTTAGATGGGTTTCTTGTAGGCAGCATACAGGTGATTCTTGCTTTCTGTCCAACCTGACAATCTCTTTTAATTGTGGCATTTAGACCATCTGCCCTCAGTGTGACTCCTGATATGGTTGAGATGAAATCTACCATCTTGCTAGTTGTTTCATACTTGTCTCATCTGGGACTTGGTTTTGCAGTGATGCCACACCCCCAGTTCCTAGAATAGCGCTTGCCACTTAGTGGCACGAGTCAACGAACACATCGATCTTGGGGCTGGAGGGAGCTGTCAGAGAGCATGCAGTCTACCCTTGTAGAAACGAGGAGATTGAAGCACACTTAGTAAAATGACTTGCTGAAGATGACACAAGTAACAACCAGAGCAGCAAACCCTCCCTCTCCCGATCCCAAGCTCTCTCTACCGCGGCGCCTGGAGAGACACGGCATGAAAACGCCTTTGCCTTTGACTGCTTCTCTGGACGTCAGTCAAAGTCAAGACATTCGTGCTGGGAGCATATTTCCTCCCCTCAACTCACACACAGTAGCAGAAGAGGACCCAGTAAAATAGAAACATCCACACAGGGAAGCGAGAACCCTATAGGGAAAGGGATGAGAGAGAACATGCAAAGAACCACCACAGGCCCCAACAGAGGTGCTATCACACAAATCTGGGGACACCAAGCCGCGTTTTCCTCAGAGCTCCAGGGCAGATGTTCACTCTAAACCACTGAACACATTTCAAATATTTAATTCTTCTGGGCTGAATTGTGCCCCCTCCCCCACATCCAGATGTTGGGAGTCCTAATCCCCAGGGGCCGTGCTGGGAGAGATGGCCTTTCAAGAGATGACTCCATTAGAACAAGGTGTCAGTGTGGGCCTCAGTCCAACCTGACAGGCGTCCTTGCAGGAAGAGGAAATGTGGACACACACAGAGACTCCGGAGGCACGCACAGGAAGAGGAAAGACCACGTGAGGATGAGCAGGTAAGGTGGCCATTCACAAGCCAAGGCAAGAGGCTTCAGAAGAAAGCAACCAACCCTGCCAGTCTCCTGATCTTGGACGTCCAGCCCCCAGAACTTCAGGAAAACCAACTTCCATGAAGTCACCCAGCCCGTGGTACTTTGTCATAGCAGTCCTAGCAGATGATCACATCCCATTTTATTTTTGCCTTTAAACCAGTATCATCTTAATTTTCCCTCCCTCACTCAGGACATATTCTCAAAACACTCCTGTGTCAACTGCAAACTCTCGTTTAGGAACGCGAAAGTACAGGCCAAGTCCAGAAACACTCAACTCTACACCTCAGCTACCTACTCGATGGATGGCCGCGGTGTCATGAACTGCAAACTTGACCTATTTTCCCAACAAACGTGATAAACCTAGGACATCTCTTTCTTTGAAAGCTAGTCTGTTTTCAGGATACGTAGTTCCGGACAATGTAAACACGAAGATCACAGTGCTGGCTTCTGGACTTTGCTTGCAGTTTACTGCAAAGGCATCATCAGGGTGCATTTACTTGTCCAGCCTCAAGACCACAGAGAGGCAGCAATGCTGCAGCCCCTAACTACTCCCACGCTACTCCTCTACCAGAGTTACAAGTTACCAAGTCATGCTATCATCTGCAATGTTTCTAAAGCACTGTGTAGGTTTTTGGCATAAATGAAAGAACAGAGAGAAAACATGTCCCTGAACTTATTATAGTAAGTCATAGTCCCCACTCCTGGTGTGGCTGGAATGACAGCCGGGGAGTTACAGACACCACGGTCTCTTAGGGTCAGTGTCCTCTACCCTTCCCCAGCAACCAATCAATTGTTACCATACGCTTTCTGTGCTCTTCCTTCTGTCTTCAGTGTAGGCGCTCTAGAAATATAAAGCAGGGCTTGAAACTTGCAGGAAAAATGGATACAGTGACTACGGAACCCTAATTGTCATCCTATTTGAATACTATGGTTATGTCCACCACTCTGATATGGATCAAAAAAGACTATGAACACAGATACTAGCAACAAAAACTGCCAACACTTTGGGGCACCTGAGAGACTCAGTCGGTTGGGCATCTGGCTCTTGGTTTTGGCTGAGGCCAGGATCTCACAGTTTGGGGGATCAGGCCCCACATCGGGCTCTACACTGACAACACAGAGCCTGCTTGGGATTCTCTCTCTCCCTCTCTCCCTACCCCTCTCCCACTGAGGCATGTGCTCTCTTTCTCAAAATAAATAAATAAATAAATAAATAAATAAATAAATAAATAAATAACATTAAAAAAAACCAGAAAGTGGAGGACAATTTAAAAAAAAAACGCTAACACTACTGGATGCTTAGATATGCCATAGACAATAATCTAAGGCTTTAACTCTATCTCTTTAAAACAATTCAAGAGAGTAACTAAGCTTAGGTAGGTTTATTTAATCTCTGTTGTCCTAAAAAACTGGTTTTATGCTGTGTGTGTATGTGAATGTGCACACACCCAGGAGAAGTGGGAATATGAAAAAGAGGAATTTATTTCTAACAAAACTAATAAATCTTTGGCAAACGTTATTTAACTACGTCATCTGCTAAGCTTTACGATACCAACGAACATTTCTTGACAGGTGACCAGAAACTCAAATAACTCATTAAATAATGAGAAGACAGAGTTGGAGATGGGCACAGCAGCTTCAAGTGGGGAGAGTGAAAGACGGGGAACCCCACGTTCTGCGTCTAGTGCGCCCACGTGTCCGGCTGACTCCCGAACCGCACTTGCACAGGGCAGACTCCAAGCTCCCCAGGGAAGTCTAAATAAGCCAACCTAAAATTTTGACGCTCCCTGTGGAGGACACAGACGTTGCCGTTTCAGTTCGGCCATGACAAACTGCCTACAAATACAAAAACTCAAAATTCTTTGCTGTAATCTAACAGGATTCAGAGGCGCTACTGTGTGTCAGTCACAGTGTCCTGGACATAGTCCAGACTGACGCCACATCAAAAGAAACAGGGGAAGACGACACACCCACCACAAAGAGACAATCAGGGAGACGGATGTGAACAAGGCCTGGACTCTGTTGGCAGATGTGAATTTTCAAGCAGATTTTACAACTATGCTCAATGATAAAATATGTTCCTAATGAATAAAGAGATGGAGAAATGGAAACTATTAAAAAAAGGGAATCAAATGGAAAATCTAAAACAGAAAAATATGACCTCTGAAATAAGAAATTCACTGTGTGGGCTTAGAGCAACTTAAAGATTTGAGGAAGGTCGGTAACCTGGAAGATTTATCAATAGAATTTTTTCAGTCTGCAGAGCACAGGAAGAAATTAGAAAAAAATGAACACAATTTCAAAGACCAATGGGATAATGTCAAAGGGCGAAATGTATGTGTAATTGGAACTGTAAAGGGAGAGGGGACAGTAAAACAAAATATATATTTCTAGGAATAATGGCTAAAATTCTTCCACTGTTAGTGAAAGGTTCAGAAAGCTCAGAGAACTCCATGTAGAATAAATATAAAGGAACCCTCACCTACACACATTATAATCTGAAATCTGAAGTCTGTCAGTCAGGGTTCGAGCAGAGAAGCAGAAACACGTGTGTGTGTGTGTGTGTGTGTGTGAGAGAGAGAGAGAGAGAGAGAGAGAGAGAGAGAGAGAAAGACTGAGGGAGAAAGAGAAGGACAGAGAGGGACATAGGAAGAAGAGGGAGGACGAGAAGGAAGGAGGATGGGCCAGAGGGAGAGAGCTGGTCATGCAGTCTCTGTGAGGCTGCTGTCTTCACGTTCAAGGACATGTGGAGCTTGGCATCCGTAGGCAGGGGGTGGGAGGGGAGGATGCGTGTAAAGCAGGGAGAAGAACACAGCGAAACCCAGAAGCAGGAACTGGAGCCCACAGGACAGACTGAAACCCACGCCACTTCTTACTGTCTCTGACCTTGGCACAGATGTCCCACGCAAGCTGGGAACCTGCAATGGCAACACACACGCTGGCCCAGCAGTGGGAAAGCTAACCGGTTTGCAGGGGAACAGGGAACAGAGGCAGGCGAGGTGAGCAAACAGACCAGCAACAACATTAGGAGCTACAAGTCCCTGCTGCTTCACTTCTGCCCCCCGCACCCCGAATCTCACAGGAGAGTCTCATACGACAAAAGGAATTCTGGAAAATGTAGCTTGGCCTAGTCAGACTGATTTATTATAAAGCCATCACACAAACGAAAATACCTTGCAAGCAGCCGGTGAGATGTGACACATAATTTACAAGGGAAAAGGTAACTGAATAAGCACTCACAAAACTACCAAGTCACAATTTTATATCCAGTGAAAATATCCTGAGTGTGAAGGCAAAATAAAGACATCATCAGATAAAAGAAAACAAATTCCTTGCCAGCCAACTTGCACTACAAGAAATGGGGGAAGTTCCTTCGGCTGAGGGGGAATGTACCAGAAAGGAACCTGGGCCTCCAAAGAGGAATGAAGAGATACGGGTGCTCACTCTGCATTTAGACGATGGTGACCATGACCGCGAGTACACTAACACCCGCTCACGTGTACACATTACTGGTGAATCACGGCTCAGTAAAACAGATTACTTTCTAATTTTAAAAGAAGAATGAAGAGCATTTGAAGTGGTAAACATGTAAAAAAAAAAAAAAGAAAATACTAAAGTTCTAACTTCGCAACTGGACAGAGATGAAGGGTAATGTTCAAGAGGGAACACGGACATTTCCTGAGGGAACCAGAGACTTACAATCGATATGGAAAATCTGCACAGGCCCTTCCAGAAGAGGTCTTACTTCATGCAGGCCTTGCTCTGCTCCTCACACTAAGTACCATATAAATTACTCATTTAAACAGCTGCCATTTCACTGAAATGAGTATCAAAGAGGTGATCAAAACAAACTATCAAGTACTTAAGTTACACTCTAGAAAGCAAGTTTTCCCTTCTTTTCTGTAGGAAACCTCTGGAAAGTCAGTACAAATGTAATAAGTAGGAGGCAGATCAAAATGAAGATCTTAGTAAAATCAAAATGAGCCACAGATTCCAAATCAATCTTCCCTGAAAACCTCTTGGTCGTCACTTCACCATTCTGTATCAGTATTTTCCCTTAATGAAGAATGAAACCTCAGCAGTCTGCATGAACTTCTGGAATCTCCTGCCTCAGCTTCTGGCTGGGGCCCCTGCCCTGTCAGCAGTGAGGCTTCCCTCCGTGCCCTCCCCTCCCCATACAAGGCACGCCTCTCCTCAGGGGCCTACCGTGGGGTGGGCTGCACACATTCTCACTCAAAGAGGCCAGGCCTCCCGCGGTAAAGGCAGGGCCCGCAGGCAGACACCACCACCCTGGCTTCAGGACAAACATTTACGAACACCTTTGCTTCCTCAGTATTCCCACTTCTTCCCATGACTGTCACCACGCGGCTGCCCCGCCTCTTCCGTGAAGACTAACCCCGCCGGCGAGGCTTCGCAGATCTTGCTTTTTTCTTATATCTTACTTGCCCCTGTATTTATTAATCTCACACCTCACAATGTACCCACTGTACGTCTTACTGTCGGTACACACACTTACTTTTTTCTACACAGCTCCACTTTCAGGGCCCTGGCTGCATTCTCCCCCCAGGTACATAAGCAAAACAAAAGCGAAAAACAGATCTAACCCATTCTGTGGGCGGTTTTCCATTTAGCTCTTGCACCCTCTTTACTCCTCCACTTTCTTGAGTAGGACCGCGCTTGGCGCTTCCGTTTCTTTCCCTTCCACCCGACTTACAAAATTGAAAAAGAACTATCTTGAGCATAAAGGAAAGAATATAAAATGACAACCAGATGCAACACATGTTGACATTGTGTCAAATGTACTTTCAGACTTTTGTATTTTTAAGACCTAAAGCACAGACACAGCTCAATACCTATTGCTTTCCCCTCACTAATAATACCCATTTTTAATTCCCCCCAATTACAATTATGTTCGATTCAAGCAAATATTGTGGTGGAGCTCCTTTGTGTCATTTGCATGCAAATTCCTATACTTTTCTCCCAATTATGTCGCAGATACAATTTTCTTTAGTTCGTTTTCAGTTATTGTAATAATGGTATCATTCCCTAGGCATCTTATGTGACCTGACTTTTTATGTTTATGTATTTTTGACTATCAATACTGAATGCTGAATAAGCCCAATTTACTCATTTTTTATTCAGTACAGTATTCCACTATAAGAATAGGACAAACTTTAATTATTACATATTCCACCATTAATGATCTATTAAGTTATTTTGTCCTTTAAAAGTCACATATCCCTTATTTCTTTTTCTTATTATGTTGGTTAGAATCTATAATAAAAACTGCCTAGAATGTGATATTGGTGGATACCTTTTTCTTATGTTTAAAGAAAATATTTATAATATTCAAACATTAAGTATAATGTTTGTAGAAAAAAAAATTTTTTTTAACATTTATTTTGAGAGAGAGAGCACGTGTGCTTGAGCAGAGCTCAATCTCCCCAACTGTGAGATCATGACCTGAGTCGAAATCAAGAGTCAGATGCTTAACCGACTGAGCCACCCAGGTGCCCTAACTATAGAAAAATTTTTGATAAAAACTTAAAGAAGGTTCATGTTATTTCTATGTTACTAAAAGTGTTTTAAATATATTTTTAAAAACCATGAGTATGTTCTACTTTCATTTTATGACAAGTTTTTCTATAAAGTTTGAGATGGTCATGTGGATTTCTCCCTTAATCTCTAAATGTGGTGAATAACATTAATTTTTTCTAATATAATCACATTTCTAGAACAAATCTAACATGGACATCAGAACATACATATTATTTGCATTGTTGGAAATAATTGCTCAGTAGTTTATTTAGAATATTTATATCCCTGTTCATAAATAGCTTATTATTTTTCTTTCTTGTAATAGTTTTATCAGGGTTTGGGATCAAAGTTACAAAATAAGTTTGAGAAGCATATAACCTCCTCCCCTCTCTTCCTTCAGAACAGATTGTACAAAATTTTTCTAATGATAGGGATTATCTTATCTTTGAATGTTTGATGGAGATTACCTGAAAAATTCATCTGGGTTTGTACTGGTGTTTTTTATTGGGGTAAAAACACTGGAGTTGGAGAAGTGACAGACTGTAAACTAATTTAACAATTAGGTATTTTCACACTTTTCTTGAGTGAGTCAGCTGGTAATTTTAAGCTTGCCTGAAATTATCCATAAACTCTCTTTTTAAAAAACAGGATAGGGGTGCCTGGGTGGCTCAGTCAGTTAAGTGTCCAGTTCTCAGTTTTGGCTCAGGTCATGATCTCGAGGTTCATGGAATCAAGAACTGCGTGGGGCTCCATGCTGTTGCGCGAATTCTCTTTCTTCCTTTCTGCCCCTCCCCTCCTCACGCATATGCACGCACTTTCTCGCTCTCAAAATAATAAACTTAAAATATATATATATATACACACACTTAAACTTAAAAAATATATATATATATACACACATTCATGGTAGTTATATTACATTTTCATTGCAATATATTTCTGTATCTCATTTTCATTCCTAATATTTTTTATTAATTTTGAGCTCTGTCTGCTTGACTAGTCTTATATATAACTGCATTTTCCTGATGTTTTCAATCGTTTCTATTTATTCATTTGTACTTCTACATTTACTGTGTGCTTCTACTTACTTCCACCATGATGATTCTGTTGCTGAATTTCTTTCCCTCATTTTATTTGGAAGCTTAGCTAATTAATTTCTGATCTTTCTATTTTACTTGCCCACTCCCACCCCAGTACAAGTATTTAAGAACTGCCTTGATTACCTTTCACAAATTTCACTGTCCTTCTAACTCCAATATTTTCTGATTTTCAATGTAACTACTTCTTAGTCCGTGAATTATATTAAAGTTCATTTTAAGAGTTTCAAATATTTGAAGTTCAGAGAAGTATTTCTTTGCTGGTTACTCCTAATTTTACTGATCACAGAATATGGTCTGAGTTATATATAGTTCCTTTGTTTTCCACTGAGGTTTGATTTAGTGCCTCAAAAGAAATGCATGTTCTAAACTACAGACCAATAGGGGCGCCTGGGGGGCTCAGTTGGCTGAGCAACCGACTTCGGCTCAGGTCATGATCTCCTGGTTCATGAATTCGAGCCCCGCAGTCGGGCTCTGTGCTGACAGCTCAGAGCACGGAGCCTGCTTCGGATTCTGTGTGTGTGTGTGTGTGTCTCTCTCTCTCCACCACCCTCCCCCACTCATACTCTCTTTCAAAAATAAACATTAAAAAGATTAAAATAAATAAACTACAGACCGATATCCTCATGATCACTAATGCAAAAATCCTCAACAAAATAGAAGCAAAATGAATGCAGCGGCATATTCCAAGACCTGCACTCGTGACCACCGTCCTAAGGATTGCACCGAATCTGCAACGTCGCTGTGACTAGAACTGCCATCTCAATAGTAAGTCTCCAAGCCACAAACATGGGGTGTCTCTCTGGTGGTCATGTCTTTTCATCTATTTCAGCAATGTTGTAGCTGGCAGCATACAAGTCTTGCACCTCCGTGATTATATTTATTCTTAAATACTTTACTCTTTTTGCTGCTACTTTAAATGGAACTGTTTTCTTAATTTGCTTTCTAGATTGTTCATAGCTAATGTATACAAATATAATATATTTTGTGTGATTTCATATCCTGCAACTTTGCCGACTCTGTTTATTAGCTTTAGGAGGTTTTGTGTGTGTGAATGTGTGTGTTTGTTGGGTTTTTCTACATCTGTGAAGAGAGACGATTTAACTCCTTCTTTTCCAATTTGATTGCTTTCTATTTCCTGTTCTAACTGCTCTGACTACAACTTCCAGTATTATGTTGAACAGAAGTGTCACAAATGGGCATTCTTGTTCTCTTCCTTATTTTAGGTGAAAAGCTTTCAGTCTTTCACCACTGAGTATGATGTCAGCTGTGGGTTCATCTATGGCCTTTATCATTTGAGCAAGTTTCCTTCTATTCCTAGTTTTCTGAGGTTGTTTTTTTTAATCAGCAAAGGGTGTTGACTTTTGTCAAATGCGTTTTATGCACCAAGATGATCATGTGGATTTTCTTTATTCTATTAATGTGGGATGTTAAAATGATTAATTTTAGTCTGTTGAACTGTCCTTGCATTCCATAAAACTCACTTGATCATGCTGTACAATCCTTTCAATATGCTACTAATTGGTTTGCTAGTATCTTACTGAGGAATTTTGTATCTATATTAGGGATATTTGTCTCTAGTCTTCTTTTCTTGCAATGTCTTTGTATGGCTTTGGAATCAGGGTAATGCTGGCCTCATAGAATGAGTTAATAAGTATTCACTCCTTCAATTTCTTGGAGGAGTTTGAGAAGAACGGGTGTTATTTCTTCTCTAAATATTTGATAGAATTCTCTGGTGAAGCCATCTGGTCTTGGGCTTTTCTTTGTTGGGAGTTTTTTGATTACTGATTTAATTGCCTTATTAGTTGTAACTTTATTCAGATTTCCTATTTCTTCTTGACTCATTTTGGTAATTTGTATGTTTTTAGAAATTTTTCCATTTCATATAGGTTTTCTACTTTTTATGTGTACATCTGTTCAGAGTATTCTCCTACAATCCTTTTTATTTCTATAAAGTCAGTAGTAATATCTTTCTTTCATTTGTGATTTTAGTACTTTTCTTTTTTTCCTTAGTCAATCTAACTGAAAGTTTGTCAATTTTATCTTTGCAAATAATCAACTTTTGTTTTTTTTTAATTTCTTTATTGTTTTTCTATTTATTTCATTTCTTTCCACTCTACTCTTTATGCCAAAAATTGGCTAACCTAGATGAAATGATGAGGTAAATTCATCAAGAAGATACAACAATCTTAAACTTGGGAGCACCTAAAAGCAGAACTTTAAGATTAAAATAAAGGAAAGGTGATAAAACTAAAAGACAAATAGTCAAAGCCACAATTATAGTTGAGGATTTTCATCCCCTTCTCTTAATAACTGGTAAAAGCAAGCCATTAAACATTCAGTAAGGATATAGAAGACTTATCATTAGTTCACTTGACTTAATTGACATTTATAAAACACCATATATAATAAGAGAATATTCTTTCCAAATCCACACAAAGCATTCATCGATATAAACCATAATTTATTTCATAAAACAATCTCAAAAAATTTAAAAGATTTAAAATATACAAAGGATGTTCTTTAAAAACAAGATAATTAAGCTAGATATTAAAACAGAAAGATAGCTGAAAAATCGACAAACACTGTAAATCAAACAATGCACTTCAAGAACCCATATGGCCAAAGAAGAAATCCTAAGGGAAATTAGAAAGCATTTTTAAATGAACAGCAAGTCACACTATGATGTAACACAACTTGCTGGAGTGTTTAGAAGTAAACAGATAGCACAGCCACTGTGTTAGAAAAGAACAAAAGACTCAAATCTAAGTTTTCAACTGAATAAACTAGAAAAAGAAGAACTGATTTAAAAAACAAGCTGAAATGGAAAAAAAAATCAAGACAATAAGTGATCAACTCAATGTCAATTATTTCAACAATTAAAGTTTTAAAACTTCTTGAAACACATACAAGCTACTAAATTTCATTCAAAGGAAATGAGTAACTGGAAGTGTCCTACATCCATTAAAGAGACAATTTCTGTAGTCTGGGCTTGGATGGATTCAACAGGACATTCTATCAAACATTTAAAGAAGAAATATACCAATTCTGTGCAAAATCTTTCATAAAATAGAAGAGAGAGAAACACCACTCACTTTTGGTGTCAAGCATTATCCTGATTCTAAAATCAGGCAGGTAGTAACAATAAAAAAAGTACAGCCCACAATTTAATATACAAAAAGTCCTTGACAAAATACAAGCAAAAAAAATTTAGCAATATATAAAAAGTATATATACCATGACTGAGGTTAATCTGAGGCACACAGTATAGAGGCAATATTCAAAAATCAACATGATTCACCATATTAACAAATTAAAACAGAATACCACATGATTGTGTCAGTGAATGCAGAAAAAAGCGTTTGACAAGATCCAGTGTCCATTCATAATAACAATGTTCAGAAAATAGGAATAGTTGAAAATTTTGTCAGTCTGAGAGATGGTGTACATTTAAAAACCTACAACTAATATCGTGTGAATGCTATTTCCCTAATATTAGTAATAATTAAATGTCTGTTCTCACCATTTCTATACTGCATTGTTCTGGCAATCCTAACTAGTGAAATAATGCAAGAAAAAAAGAAAAGGCAAACAAATTGAAAAATCTCCTTAAAAAAGGTGTTAGCCCTAGCAAGTAAGTTTAGCATAAAAAACTACCCTGATAAACACATACAACTTCGAAAAACCTATTTACCTCAGTTTCTTCAGTTTCTTTTACCCAGTACATAATGTCTGGCTCTCAATACAAGGCATACTAAAAGATAAAAAAAACCAAACCAAACCAAAACCCAGTTTCAAGGTAAAGAGCAGGCACCAGAAAGTCTCAGATATGGCACAGACGTTGGAACTCACCAGACCAGGAATTTAAATCATCTATGAAAGCATAGTAAGGGTCTTAATGGAAAAAATATACTACATTCAAGAACATATGGGTAAGGTAAATAAATAAATGAATTCTCAGAGAAAGAATAAAAAGGAAATCCTAGAAATAAAAAACACCATCACAGAAATTTAGAATACCTTTGGTGGCTCAATCATAATCAGGGCATAGCCAAGGAAAGAATCAGTGAGTTTGAAGAACTGTTAATAGAAACTTCTGAAAGAGAAGTAAGAGTAAAAAAGAATGGAATATCCAAGAATTGTGAAATAATTATAAAATGTATATGTAATGGGAATATGAGGTGAAGAGAGAGAATGAAAACAGCAGAAATATCTGAAGCAATAATGACTGAAAATTTTACAAAATTAGTGCTAGACACCAATATCTTAGAAGTTCAGAGAATATCATTCAAGATAAAGACCCCAAAAGCTACACCTAGCCATATCCTATTCAAAGTACAAAAAATCAAAGACAAGGATGAAATCTTGAGAGAAGCCAGAAACACACACACACACACACACACACACACACACACACACACTCTCTCTCCAAAAACCTTATTTATCTATAGAGGCTCAAATACAAGAATTAACAATGGATTTCTCTTCGGTAACCATGCAAGAAAGAAAAATAAATGCAGTAAAACACTTACTGCTGAAAGACAAAACCACTGACCTAGAAGTCTGTATCCAGCAAGATTATCCTTCAAAATAAGGAATAATAAAGACTTTCCCAGACAAACAAAACTTGAGGCAAGGCATCACCAACAGACCTACCTTGCAAGAAATGTTACCAAAAAAAAAAAAAAAAAGTTCATCGAAAAGAAAGAAAATGATATAGGACAGAAAGTTAGTTCAACAGAAAGAAAGGAGGAATGCTAGAAAAGGAACCAACAAAGGTAAAATAAAATCCTGTTTTCCCCTTATTCTTGATCTAACAGAGAACAGTTTGTAGAAATAATAATGCAACAATGTATACAATAATTATAGCTTATGCATGAATGAACTTAATGACAGCAACATATTTGGGACAGGAAGGAGGAATCAGGAATATTGCTTTAAGGTACTTTTACCATCTGCCAAGTGGTATAGTATTATTTGAAAAAGGACTTGAATTAGTTATGAATATGTACTGCAAACTCAAAGGAAAACACTAAAAAAGTTTAAAAAGAAGTATAAATGATATGCTAACGGAGGAGGAAAAAAGGCAGTCTTAGAAAATACTCAGTTAAAACCAGAAGTGTTAGAAAAACAGCGGAACACACAAAAATATACACAGAACAGGATAATGAATAGAAAACAGTAACAGATAGGGTAGATATTAATCCAACCATGTCAATGGTCACTTCAAATTTCAACAGTCTAAAAACACCAACCAAAAGGCAATGACTGTCAAGGGTGTAGAAAACAAGAACCAACCACATTATTATTTACAAGAAATCCACTTTGAATGTAAAGATACCAAGAGATTTAAAGTAAGGGGAAGGAGGAACACATACCACAGTAACACTTAACCAAAAAGTAAGCTGGAGTAGTTACAGTAATTTCAAACAGAGCAGATTTCAGAGCAAGGAAAATTATCGGAGATAGAGAGGGTCATTACATAATGATAAAGTGGCCAATTCTCCAAGAAAATGTAAGAATCATTAATGTGTATGCATCTAACAACAGAGTATCAAAATACAATAGGCAAAAACCAAGCTGCAAGGACACACAGATGGACTCCCTATTACAGCTGGAGACTGCAACATCCCTTTATCAGTAACTGACAGATCCAGGTGGCAGAAAATTAATAAGGACATAGTTGAACTAAAAAAGTACCATCAGCCAATTGGATCCAAATGACATTTATAGACTACTTCATCACACAACAGTGAAATACACATTCTTCTCAAACTCCCAGAACATTCACCAAGACAGACCACACTCTAGGCCATAAAACACACCTTAACAAAGTTATTTTTTTATCTTTATTTTTTTTAATTTTTTTAAAAATTTTTTTCCAATATATGAAGTTTATTGTCAAATTGGTTTCCATACAACACCCAGTGCTCATCCCAAAAGGTGCCCTCCTCAATACCCATCACCCACCCTCCCACCCCCCATCAACCCTCAGTTTGTTCTCAGTTTTTAAGAGTCTCTTATGCTTTGGCTTAACAAATTTACAAACAGATCATTCAAGGGGTATGCACTCAGACCTTAGTGGAATTAAACTGGAAGGCAATAAGAGAAAGACAGCTCAGAACCCCTCAGATACTTAGAGGTTAAATAATACACATCTAAATAACACATGGGTCAAACAGGAAGTCTCAACAAAAAATTTTAAATATTTTGAACTAAATGAAAATACAACTTACCAAGATTTGTGGGATGCAGTGAAAATGGTACTTAAGGGAAAATTTATAGCACCGAATGCGTTCTTTAGAAAGGAAAGATATACAGTAATAACGTAAGCTTCCAGCTTAGGAAAGTAGAAACAGAAGAGCAAATAAAATTGTGATAAGGAAAATAAATAACTTTAAGAGCAGAAATCAATGAAACTGAAAACAAAATTGATGAAGAATGTCAACAAAATCACAAGCTGACTCTTAACTGGCTAAACCTCTCACACATTGAGCAGGACACTGTATTTCCATCAAGTCCCCACATCTCTAGGAGTATTTTGTGCTTATAGATGCTGCTATTTGCTGCATATTGTTTGTTATGCCAAAAATGACCTTTCACATTTAATATTTAGGTATTGAAATCAACTTAGCTCAAAATAAAGGAAATTGCATATGCAGATTCAGTATTGTTTACCTTGGGGCAATGCGACTGGCATTTATTTATTTTTTTTTTCTCAACGTTTTTTATTTATTTTTGGGACAGAGAGAGACAGAGCATGAACGGGGGAGGGGCAGAGAGAGAGGGAGACACAGAATCGGAAACAGGCTCCAGGCTCCGAGCCATCAGCCCAGAGCCTGACGCGGGGCTCGAACTCACGGACCGCGAGATCGTGACCTGGCTGAAGTCGGACGCTTAACCGACTGCGCCACCCAGGCGCCCCGCGACTGGCATTTAAAAAGGAACTTCTTCAATCTGACAGGATCAGCTGGGTTTTAAACTTTTCCCTCTTCTTTTTTTGCCATAAAGTTGTAAATAAAGACCATCATCATACACATTAAAATACACACACACACACACACACACACACGAGTCAACTACATGATACCTAAAAGAAAACCCACTTAAATATAACGACCAAGGTTAAAAGTAACAAGATGGAAAGGATATATAAAATCAAAAGAAAGCTGGAATACTTATATTAATATCAAACAAAGTAGATTTCAAAACTAAGATTACTGCTATGAATATATAGGAACACTTCATAACGATTAAAAGGTAAATTCGCCAAGATGTAACAAAACTAAGTGTGTATGCAACCAACAGTGAAGCTTCAAAATACATGAAAACTAAAAAGAAAAACAAATCCATAATTATAGCTTTAGATTTCAACAATCCTTTCCCAATAACTGATAGGACAATTAGAAAGAAAATCAGTACGAATACAGGAAACATGAACACCGCCATCAGCCATCTTGACCAATGGCTAGTGGTAGAACACTTTATACGATAAAAGCAGAAAACACATTCTTTTGAAGTGTACACAGAACATACACCCAAATAAACCATTTTCTGGGCCATAAAACAAGTCTCAATAAATTTAAAAGGATTACTATCATATAGAGTATGTTTTCCAAACACAAGAGGATTTAGTTAGGAATCAGTAACTGAAAAATATCTGAAAAATCTATATATTTGGAAATCAAACATTTCTAAATAATCGGAGTGAAGAAGGAATCACAAGAGGAATTAAAAATATTTTGAAATAAAAACAAATAGGTCAAAACTCGCAAAACAAAGTTAACAGTCCTTAAATGGAAACTTAGAGCATCCATTGAGGGCCTAGGCTAGAAAAAGAGAACGGTCCCCAAACAATAATCTTACCTTCCCCTTAAAGAAAATAAGGAAAAAAGAGCAAGTAAACTCAAAAGAAGCAGAATAAAGAAATAATAAAGAGCAGAACAAATTAATCAATGAATAATGACCAGAAAAATACAGAAAATCAGTGAAAACAAAAGCTGGTTCTTTGAAAAAACTCAACAGCAGACATAGACCTCTAGCCAGACTGATCAAGAAAAAGGAGAAGACACAAGTTACCAACTTCAGCATTAAGAGAGAGATCATAATTACATAGATAGCAAACACTGTAAAGACAGTAAGATCTTTAAGCCAGTACATTAGAAAGCCTAGAAGACAAAAGATCCCAAGACATTCAAGAAGCAACAGACAACCACAACAGTCCCAGAACTATGAAAGAAACTGAAATTATAGTTAAAAGCTCCCAAACAAATACAAAATGCCAGACCCTAGTGGCTTCATTGGTAAATTCTATCAAAGATTTCAGCAACAGGTAATACAAATTCTACACAAACAATTCCAAACAATTGAAGAAAGGGAATACTTCCCTCTTCATTAAAAAAAGTCAAACATGATTCCGAAATCAAAATCATACAAAGACATTTTAGAAAAAGATGATGATGCCTAGTACCATTTGTGATTTAAGGATGCAAAAATCCTTAATAAATACATTGTATCAAATCTAGCAATACTTAACAAGGATAACCCGAATGGGTTTTGCCCTAGGAATGTACGGTTTATTTAATGTCAGAAAACCAATCATGTAATTCACCATCTTCATAATGTAAAGGAGAAAAACCGTAAGGCCATTACAACAAATGCAGAAAAACTTTAACAAAATTCAACACCTCTCAGGGATGAAAACTATTAGCATAAGAGAACAGAAGGGAACTTCCTCAACCTAACAAAGGAGGTATAGGAAGCTTACACTAACACCACATTTTTATAACTTGTTACACTGGAATAATTTTAGGCTTAGAGATGACTTACAAAAGTAGTACAAAAAGTTCCCATATCCCGTTTACACACCTGCCCCTAAGGCTAGTGTCTCATACAGCCAAAGCATGGTGCTCCAAACTAAGAAATGAATGCTGGTATGGAGCTGTTACCTACCATGTCCCTCTTCTGTCCCAGGAACCAAACCAGAGTCGCAGGCAGCATGTGGCCAGAGTGCCCTCAGTCTCCCCCAGTCTGCCCAGTTCCAGGGTCATTCCTCACCTTTTGTGACGTTGACACTTTTGAGGCTACCTGGCCAGTTATTTTCAGGAATGCCTTCTCCATTTGGGTACTTCTCACAGCATCGTATCATGGGCTACATGAAGTCAGTCTGTCTTATCACTGGTGGTTAATCTTGATCCCCTGGCTTAAGACACAGTCTGCCAGCTTTTTCTACTGTAAAGTTACTCTCCTAAGCTTTGTATATAATAAATGCTTGAGGAGAGATACACTGAGACTGTGCAAATATTCTCTTTCTTTAAAAAAATTTTTTTTAATGTTTTATTTATTTTTGAGACAGAGAGAGACAGAGCATGAACAGGGGAGGGGCAGAGAGAGAGGGAGACACAGAATCGGAAGCAGGCTCCAGGCTCTGAGCCATCGGCCCAGAGCCCGACGCGGGGCTCGAACTCACGGACCGTGAGATCGTGACCTGAGCCGAAGTCAGACGCTTAACCGACTGAGCCACCCAGGTGGCCCAATATTCTCTTTCTTAAACTAAACTTTGCCCACTAATTTTAACATTCATTGGTAGATCTTGCATGCACTAAGTTTTATGCTGGGGGCCTAATGGTGATTTTCTAGCTCTCTCACTCCTTCCACATTTATTAACTGGAATTCATCTTCTTTCCTTAACTGGAATGTCCCTTTTTCTCAACATTTACTTTTTACACTGTGGACTTATGAATATTTTATTCTTTGGGTCATAATGGAATAGCAATATATAATAATCTTTATTTTCTTATTGAAATTGTTTCAGCTTTCACTACTGGGACTTATTTAAGGTTGGCTCCTCCATCCTATTAATGTACCTCTAACTCCTTCCCTCCGTATCTTTCTTTTTTACTTTCTGGCATCACAAAAGCCCTTGGACCCATCTTTTATTTTCCCCCATCCCAGCTCTTAAATCAACTGCTTCTCAAAGTAACCTTGGTTCTTTTTATTGAAGAATGATATTTAAAAACTAAGATCTCAGCACTAGATGTGATAATTAACATCATGATTAGTGATAAAAGTTGTTTTCCCCCTAAGATCAAGAATAAAACCAGGATGTTCACTCTATTCAACTTCTACTCAACATTATAGTGAGGTCCTAGCCAATATACCACGGCAAAAAAAAAAAAAAAAAAAAAGTACCAACTGAAAATGAAGTAAACCTCCTTATTTAAATAAGATATAGTCATCTATGCAGAGAATACTAACTTATCTACAAAAAAAAAAAAAAAAAGCTAGTAAGTGAGTATTGCAAGCCTGCAGGACATATGGTCAATATACAAAATCAACTGTATTTCTGTATACTGGCAGCAAACAATGTGAAAATAAAAATTTTAAATTAACATTTTATCAGAAGACATGAAATACTGAAGGACCTACAAAATACGGGTAAGACTTGAACATGGAAAATTATGAAACATTATGGAGAGAAATTAAAGCAGACTTAAATAAACAGAGATATACCATGTTCATGGATCTGAAGGCTCAGTCCTATTCAAATGTCAATTCCCCCCCAAATTTACCTACAGATTCAACACAATAGCACACAAAATCCCAGCAGACTCTTTGTAGATGACAAACTGAGTGTAAAGCCTACACAGAAATTTAACTGGACAGCTTCATCTTATAAAACATCCTCCAGAGAACCTTCAAGCTTGAAGGCAATTCAGAGATCATAATTTTGTGTGACTCAAATAATTTGTCCATTTCCACACAGGAAGGAAGAAGCAAATCCAGGACACTTATTTCCACACTTCAGTGCTGTGCTCTTTTGAGTGGTACACCATGATATTCACAATTAAGGTTAAGTCATTTTTTTATGTTTGTTTGTTTATTTTTGAGAGACAGAGTGTGAGCGGGGGAAGGGGGAAAAAGGCAGAGAGAAAGAGAATCCCAAGCAGGCTCTGCATTGTCACCTCAGAGCCTGATGCAGGCTGTGAGATCATGACCTGAGCTGAAACCAAGAGTTGGTTCTGGACATTGAACCAGTTGAGCTACCCAGGCGTCCCAAGATTAGTTCGCTTTTTACTTAACCTAGGGAGAGATCTACCTTTAAAGATCTACCTTTAAAGATCTACCTACCATATATTAGCATCTCTATATATGTCTTCATCCCTAGATCTGCCACAGTATATAGAAAAACGGGTCAATAACTATGTAATAATAAATCTACGAAATAGTAAAGCTCCTAAAGAGTATTAGTAAAATTGTAATTAAAAACCTTTGGGGCACCTGGGTGGCTCAGTCGGTTAAGCATCCGACTTTGGCTCAGGTCACGTTATCACGGTTCACGCATTAGAGTGCTGCATCAGGCTTTCCGCTGTCAGCGCAGAGGCCACTTTGGACCCTCTGTCCCCTTCTCTCTCTGCCCCTCCCCTGCTTGTGTACTCTCAAAAATAAATAAAAATATAAAAAAAAATACTTTATCTTAGAGATGAATTAACCTCTCATGAATAAGTTACATATTTCAAAAACATAAGAGCCCCATAAAATGTTTGTTTTTCTAAATTATTTCATAATTTATGCTGTCCAAAGAGTAGAATTATAACTGGATTCATTAAAATAGTTACTGGCATCGGAACTCTCATAATTAATTCCCTGTTTCTTAGTGGTATGATACAGACCCAGTCACATTTTCACAGGCTTTGAGAGAGAGACTCAAACGTCACGGTGCTACTGTAATGCTGCGTAACGTCCTTCAAGTATGTAAAGATGGCTAGGCCACCGCCTCATCTGACATCCACCTGAGTAAGCCTATAGCAGATGTCAGTTGCTGGTGAATTTCGTTTATGGAAACTGTAATTTTTGCAGTTGTTCTTCACGTATGATATTTAACACCTTTGCTCAGATTAAGTGGCATCTATTTTTATCAATTACAACAATTTAAACTCATGTCTCCACATACATCATCTAAAGCTATGTTTCCTTCTCATGGCATACTGGCTCTTCCAATCCCATTCACCACAAGGGAGCCGGCTGCTGTCTTACTGTCACTTCCACTCTGGCCATAGTCTCCACTCTGTCTAGTCCTGTGGAGCAGAGACAGGACATGTGTCTCTCAGAGATTTCCCCAGGTGAGGCCAAACCTCCACTTAACATGGAGAGCTGAACCCTGACAAGGAAATCTTTGTGGCATATACTAGTCTCCTGACAGGATTGAAGAAAGTTCATGTTTTGCCTCTTCTTTAAGTTAGTGGTGCCATACTGGTGCCTCACAATTGTCTCGTCAAGAAATGCTTTCTCTCCTTTCCTTCTTTCTCCCTTTTTTATTGACTTCTCCTTGGTGAGGTTATACCAAAGGGATATTTGTGGCTTACAGCTCTTTACACCAAAGAAAACCTCTGACATGTATTATTTCTGGGAGACAGAAGACCTTGATCCTTCCCTTTTACAAGGGTCTTTTGTAGCGAACTGATGTGACAAAAACAGTACAGAGCCAACAGGGTCCAAGTAGGGATGCAACCCAGTTAGAACATCATCAGTTTATAAAGTGGATGTTCAGTTGTCTTCGTGAAGTTAATAAACATTTAAGAGCAGTCACATGCTTCTCATAAGCGTTGAAAAAGATCCAGCACCTACCCCAGTGCTTTCTACATGGTGGAAACTTAAAATGTAGGAGGTATTTTTTAAAAATTTTTTTAACATTTATTTATTTTTGAGAGACAGAGACAGAGCGTGAGTGGGGGAGAAACAGAGAGAGAGAGAGAGAGAGAGAGAGAGAGAGAGACAGAATCTGAGACAGTCTCCAGGTTCCAGCTGTCAGCAAAGAGCCCAATGCAGGGCTCAAACCCATGAACTGTAAGATCATGATCTGAGCCAAAATCAGACGCTTAACTGACTAAGCCACCCAGGTGCCCTTGTTGTTGTCTTTTTTTTTGGTAATGTTTATATTTGAGAGAGAGAGACAGAGACAGAGACGGAGACAGAGGGAGACAGAGAGAGAGAGAAACGGAGCATGAGCAGGGGAGGGGCAGAGAGAGAGGGAGACACAGAATTCGAAGCAGGCTCCAGGCTCTGAGCTGTCAGCACAGAGCCTGATGTGGGGCTCGAACCCACAAACTGTGAGATCATGACCTGAGCCAAAGTCAGACGCTTAACCGACTGAGCCACCCAGGTGCCCCAAGACATGGCAGTTTAAGCTTGAGGAGAAATGTTTAATATCGTGCAACTATTTTACAAGAAGTGCTTTTAGAAAATCACCACACCCTCTATTCCCATAACACAATGCCAAAATTTGGTACTTGTCTTCTTCCTTGTAAGTCATATGATATCATTCTATCTTCACTTTAGAGATTAATAGAAGAGAATATTTAGCACAAAATAGACATTTCATAAATGTTGATTATATATGTTTCAGAGAAAAATAGGGAAAACTGAAATAAATGGAAACTAACTACACAAAATAACCAGATAAAGATTCTAAGCAGCAAATACTGTACTGTGTAAAAATTTCACAGTAAAATTTTAATATGAGCATTTGAAAACAAAAAAATCAAAATCAGTGCCTGTACTAACAATACCAGAAGTAGTAGAAACAAAAGAGACAAAAGTTAAAAAGAAGGACTAGACACAGTAATTTCCTGTTCCTAGGCAAAAATTATAGTATTAAAAACAAGTAATAAGTAGATTACAATAAAAATAAAGTTATAAAATTAGTAGCACCCATTTTGTGGGCATTAAAATTGTTTCAAGTAACAGAGAAGTCTCACATAAGAAAAATATTTATTACTTTGTTAAATATTAAAACTAAATTCCTTTCAATTCCTTTTAAAATAAGGATTTGTATAAACAAACTTGTAGAGCTCACTCTAACATTAAAGACATAAAGACAAAGAAAAACATGATTTTTTTGCTAGTTTTCTTAAAGAGTAACACAACATTGTTTTCTTTATTTTTTCTCTTAATACCAAGCAAACAACGAGTAGCAAACTACCATCACTGTGACAAAAGAAAAATCAAGTGACCATGCTGAATAAAATTTCAAGATGCATTTTGGGAGTCAAACTTATCAATAAATTTTTGTGCTAAGAATTTCAATACTACATTCAATCAAATGTAGGGGGTAAAAATGAAAAGTATCATTGTATCATTGAATTTTATTCACTTAAAAAATTTTTTTTTGCTGTCAATTCACTTTAGCCAAAATATATAAATACTATGCCATGAAAATAACCTACCTTTTTATCATACACATCTTGCCAGTTAACTCCAGAAAAGAAACTGTGCCTCATAATTTCTTTTGCATCGTCTGGTCCTCCACCAAGGCTAAGAGACAGAAACAAAAGTGAGCGCGCATTACAACATTTACATAAGCCCAAGGCAAAACAAAAAAGTTTTTGTGAAATGTAATTTTCTGTGTGATAAATAGTCCTTGAGATAAATAGCCAAACCAATAAAGAGCTTTTGCCATGAGATCTAATTTCCCTAATGTGCTATTAATAAGAAGTAGCCTCGGGACAGTGTGGTAGCTGAAGAGAGCACAGGCTTTGGGGACAAACCTGAAACAGGCAACCAGCTCTGGCACTTATGACATGTGTGACAATGAACAAGCTGCTCAGTCCCAGTGTCCCCTCTGTAGAGTGGGCACAATGACACTAGCCTGGTGGATCACGGCAAGGGTTAGAAACCAGAGGCGAGCACCTCGCACAAGAAATGGTAGCAGTTACCGTCGTCAGTTCTATAAGCCAAATTTATTTTGGTAACACTCATGTCAAAATGCATCCTTGTTACCCTGAGTTCTGAAGTCACTACCTAATTAGTTAGAAAGAGCAATTTGTACAGTATTGCTAATAGACAGAAACTCACGGACTGTTTTCATGCCGCAAATGAACTGCCATAGAAACGAGGCTGTTAACCTATGAAATATCACTGCAAGGTAATTTATTATGCAAGCTGCAACATACATCATGAATTTAAGGATGCTCCCCCCCATCTTTGCAGGTACTCTTATTTAACTGATAGGTGGCACAGTGTGAAATTCAGGTGTTTTCTGGCTTCCTCAGTTTCATATAGTGTGTACCAGTCATTAGGAGGAAAGAATGAGAAAAGCAAAAATAACACAGAGGGAAGCAAGGAGGGAGTGAAGGAGAGAAAGGGGAGGAAAAAAATAAAAAAGAACAGGGAAAGAAAGAAAAGAAAGGAAAAGAAATCCATTTAAATCCGAACTGATATAGCAAAAGGTCTCTCTAGTCTTGTTCATGGTTAGGAATGGTGCATGCTCCTGATGTTTACAGCAGTGCTATTGACAACAGTCAAGCTATGGAAAGAGCCCAAATGTCCATCAATTGATGAATGGATAAAGAAGGTGTGGTATGTATATCCAATGGAATATTACTTGGCTATCAAAAAGCATGAAATCTTGCCATTTGCAACAATGTGGATGGAGTTAGTATAATGCTAAGCAAAGTAAAAGAAAGACAAAACACCATATGATCTCACTCATACGTGGAATTTAAGAAACAAAACAGACGAACATATGGGAAGGGGGGAAAAAGGAGAGATGGAAGCAAACCGTAGGAGACTAACTACAGAGAACAAACTGACGGTCGATGGAGGGAGGTGGGTGGGGGATGGGCGCTAAGGAGGGCACTGGTTGGGATGAGCACTGGGTGTTTTATGTAAGTGATGAATCACTAAATTCTACACCTGAAACCAATTTTACCATATATGTTAACTAGAATTTAAATAAAAACTTGAAAAATAAAAGGAATAGTATGGGCTGCTACGTGCTTAACAGCCAGCTCTCTGGGGAAAATTATGCATGTATAATATTACATATGCATATTATACATACGTTTGTTATGGATTTTACAGATATAAAGGATGCAAGGCACAAAATTTCAAAGAGCAATAAAATACAGAGTGTCCTTTATTGTAAATTAGCCAAGTGATGCTCAAAGAGAACATTTGTTAATTTTGCTGAACTCCACAGTCCCTCACTGACTCGGAGTGGCTCCAGCACGAATACCAGCTGATCTTTTCATTTATGGCGAAGACGAATTTGAAAGTCATACAAAAAGGCACATGTCAGAACTTCACTTGCTTCTCAGTTATGTGAGTGACCTCCTTGATGGATGGTAAATCATCTGGGAACAGTGGGAGAGTATCTCTTCATTGTGTGTGTGTGTGTGTGTGTGTGTGTGTGTGTGCGCGCGCGCGCGCACGCTAGTCACAATGTAGCAGATACAGACAGGACAGCTTTAACATGTAAACCGTATTATTAACATCTTCTCTACTTAGTTATTTAAATCTAATCTAAAAACAATAAATCAAGCCCTGACGTACAAAGTTTGCCATTGTGGTCATGTGAATACTCCCCACATGGCCAATTTCAAGTCAGCAACCTGATGGCACTCAACACAGAAGTGGGAACAGGTACGCAGAACCAAACCATTACATAGTATTTCTATGCAGACACAACAGACAAGAGTAACATCAGAATAGTAAAATGCAACAAAATTATCAAGGAGTGATGAATTTTGAGTGTTTATCACCTTTCTTTTCAATGTACTTGATTTACTTTTGTAAGTTTATGTAATTTGATTTTTAATAATGACTGTATTAAAACAACCAGCTCATGAAATTCCTGAAATTTAACAATTGGCTCTTAAGAGCTGGAACATCCACACACCACTGGGTAGGAAGAAACACAAATAGGTCAGGATAAACAAACAATAATACAATCTATTATTAGGTATAAGGAACACACGACTGGGAAGAATCTGGGATTCCCTGACACATGGCCAGAATAGAAAATAGAACAATGAGCTGATATCTGAGTTATCTGTAGTAATGATCCACGGGTCTCCCATCCCCAGATCGTGCAGAATGAGCCACAGCACTGACAGGGACTCTAGATGGGACCAGACGGTATTAGCGGTGATCGAATGCAGAACTTTCCGACTGGCGGTTCCGTATTTAGTCAACGCCAGCACTCCACTCCCTAACCTTCCTCTTTCTTCATTCTATTCCAAGTTGTGTGTGTCCCTCCCCGGTTAGGCTGCAAATTCTTTTGAGGGCAGAGACCAGCCCTGGATTATCCAAAAAGCACTTTAAGCTCCTACTCAGGGAGCCAGAAAAGCAGAGACACCAAAACACGTGTTTCTGAAGAGAACTTAACATTTCAAAGTATGAATCAAAGTAGTCTGCAGGAGAAAACTCAGAAGTTCACTGTCTTTTCTCACCCTTACGCTATTGTTTTTATTTCCGTATCGCTCTCATTTTGAATTCTACGGGAGATAGTGGATGAGGTGGGAGCTGGGAATAGAGAGCCGTAATCATTTGGTAAATAGGAGGTTTTAATCCAGCTTTAGTTTAGTTATTCATTTTCTGTCACCCCTCAGTTCTCTAGCAATAGTTTGGCTGTGGACATTGCCAGCATTTAATCTATATTTATCAAATACATAAAAAACTAAAGTATCAGCCATGAGTACTATGTGAAGTCTAAGAATATAATCTTAGACTGCCATTTTAGAAGCTGGGAGAGACTCTTTAACACAAGCTTCCTCCAAGTGTGAAACTGTCAAAAACTTCAATGTCAATGACTCCTTAATATACAATTTAAGACTTCAAAATAATATCAAAATATGATTTGCACTAAGATATTTATGTCTAAGAATAGTAAACTCCAATATCAGAATGCCAAACTAAATCCTCAGCGACTATGGATTCTTCATTATTAGGAACATCATGGAATTCATATTTTCCTGTGTTACTGAATGCAACACAAGGTCACGCTTTTCCTATGAACTGCGTGCAGGAGGATAAAGGAGATACTGATAGAATGAGCATAAAGTAATGGCGCATTAGAAAGAAAGGCAAATGATGGTTGACCCTCTGGTAGAACTGACAGTAATTCAGTAAAGAGTCTCAAAAAATTCAGGCAGCATTTAAAATTGTTGAAGAGGAAGAATAACGAGGTCTAGGATAATGCTATTTTATGAGGCTTCCAAAGACTTTTCAGGGTCTTCTTAGTGGCTGTTTCTCTTCTTCCTACCTCTTAAATTGTGATGCTTCCCAGGATTCTGTCCTAGGCCGTCTTCCCTTTGTACTCAACCCTGCCCACGACTGTCCCGGCCCCAGCTGCCTCCGAGATATCCGTGGGTCCCCAAACCATATATTCAGCCACCACATTTCTGTTTAGCACTGGTACTATTTTCAGTTCCATCTGGGTTTTCTACAGACACCTGACTCGGCACAGCCGGAGCAGGTGTCAGTAAACCCTCCCCTCTCCTCCCCCCCCCCCCCGCACCCCCCCCCCCCCGGTCCTCTGCCTGTGCTCCCTGTCTGTTGATAACACCCCATCCTCCAAACGAATCACTCAAGCTGGAAAGCACGGAGGCGGGAGACTCCTTCCATGTCCCCACCACGTCTCCTTCATTATTCACAAAGTCCTACTCACTGCCTCTCATCTGGACAATCCCGTATGTGTTCTCAACTGCTCTGCCTACCTGCCCCTGGCCCTTCACCTTTCCTAGCACAAAACTCATTATACCATCTCTTACTTTTAATAACTCACTGTTTTTTCATCCCCTTCTGAATAAAGGTTAAATAGTTTCTCAGAAGCAGAAGGTCTTTGAAGTTTACCATTTCAGCTTCATCTCCCAACATTACCCAACTCATATTCTACCCTGTAGTTGCTGAACTTCTCAAATGCCATGTTCATTTACAACTCTGGATTTTTCTTTTTATTATTTTTCAAATATTATTTATTTTTGAGAGAGGGACAGAGAGAGTGAGAGAGCGAGAGAGAGACAGAGAGAGAGAGGAGGAGGGGCAGAGAGATGGGGAGAGAGAGAATCCCAAGCAGGCTCCGCACTGTCAGTGCAGAGCCAAATGTGGGGCTCGAACTCCCAAACCGCAAGATCATGACCTGAGTGGTAATCGGGGTCGGAGGCTTAACTGACTGAGCCACCCAGATACCCCTGGATTTCTTTTCATGTAAATTTCTCTGCATGAGCACCCCTACGCCTCCCCAACTCTTCCAGCCCCCTGGTCAGAGCTAATAAATTTCAACAGGCATTTGTATGTAGGTCTGAGTATCTGTGAGTACCTGTTTTCTGTCTTGCATTATTCTATGACTATCTAGAACAGAGATGATTTGTCTTGCTCATCGTTCCGTTCCCAATATTGCAATGCAACAGTGGAGGGAGAATGACTCCCCTATCTTAAATGAGAACATCAAAGAACTGAGAAAGAACACCCCAGCTTCTCTTTAGATGATACCAACCTCTGGGTGGGCAAACCTTTAGGAACTGTCCTACTCACCAGGCCACTAACATTCTAGAATGTACCTCACATTTATTCAACAATTATCAAGTATCTAGTTTGTGTTATCTCCCTCCTCCCCCGGGGGTGGGGGTGGGGATGAGAAAATGAATGACACACAGACATGAGAACCACAGACACAAGCGTGCTCCAGCAGCTGCTTAGAGGGGCCATCAAGGAAAGGGCTAAGTTCCCTGGAGTCGTCAGGAAAGGATGCAGGAAAAAATTCGCTGCTCTTGAAATCCAAGCCAAATATTAGATCCCTAAATCAAGTAGACAAAACGGAAATCTTAGCTCTGTTTAAAGATTACCTATCACCAAGTGCTGTGTGTTACATTAATTGTGAAATAATCACACTAAATGGAACACATTTCAAAACCTGAACCAACTGAGAAACTGATGCATTGCGAATAAGCTACGAGAGAAACAGCAAATAGGCACCAATAAAGGTGATTTCTGCTCTTCTTCTATAGGAATTTTCTGTAGGATAAACCGCTTCACCTTCTAGGGGCCTCGGCTTTGTCCTCAATCAAATGTAAATGAGAATAATATCCACCTATCAACTCTACAAGGCTACTGAAACAGCAAAGGGAACAACAGATACACAAATACCCTGAAAAAGAAACCAAAATCACTTTGCAAATATAAGGTAAGATGTCCATGACCAGGATTATAAAACACAAGTCAGAAAGGTTCCTCACGAGCAAAAGCTATCTCTTTTATTAAGTCTGCTTATTTCTGAAGGTAAAATCATGCTCCTCACAAATTTAAAATCTAGAAGTGTGTAATGGAAACCATCTCTAAAGCAAACAAAAATCGCATTTTAGGATTCATTCCCTCCTTCATTCATTAATTCAGTCTGTCAACTAATACACAACGAACACCAACCAAAAACAGAACTTTGTAAAAAATCATTATGTGAGGGAAGATTTAGCAATCTAAGAAATAATCCTCAAGAGCTTAACACCTAAGTGATTTTTAGAGCAACGCTGATATGCGTATGTACCTAGAGGAAAGGACGGCTGTATACATGAATACACAAACACAGATTAAGGGACATTTTTATATTAACAGTCATTTCATATATGACTTATAAACTGTATGTGTAAATGAACACAGAAACACGAACAAAGAATGCTACAGTTCGCTAAGCAAAGGACTGTAGGATTCTTCAGGTCACAGTTGTAGCTACAAAAGAAGTACAAAGTGTGTAAACATATTTTGCTTTTAGTTCTTTCCAGCCACACATGGAAAGGAATATCTACAATGGACAAAAAAAGTAGCTGGATATGTTAACACAGGTTGGGATGGAAGGAAAATACAGAGCCGGTTCTATCCTTTTTATTATGTAAATTAGCATAAATATAAAGGCCCAGAGACTGAAAGGAAAAAAAGGGGATACTTCTGTCCCCACAATAGCAAGTACCAGGGCAATTAAGAAATTGTTCACTCACGGTACGGATAATAAAACCCTCAAAATCCTTATTTGGTAAAATCTACATAAAATTTCCCAAGTTAGGAAAGAGTTGCAGAAATTTTTTAAATGTTCTGTATTACGCAGTTAAAAATAAGTCAGTATTTCAGTGGGAAGATGTCTACACCAAATACATTGCTCCTTGGAGTGAGTTACATTTGAATTAATTTCCATATCACAATTTCTAACCACATTCGTCAGTAACTCAGTGAGTGTTATTTGTGGCTTACCGTTTATTTGGATCCTTTATCAAGAGCCCTGAAAGCAATGATTTTGCATCTGAAGAGAGTGTCCGAGGAAATTTAATGTCTTCCATTAGTATTAGTTCAAAAAGTTTCTCATGATCCTGGTTGTAGAAAGGTAACCTCCCACACATCATTTCATACATGACGACCCCTAGTCCCCACCAATCCACGGCTCGGCCATAGTCATTGTCTTCTAATACCTAAGAGCGAAACCAGCGAAAAGATTCATTACTCCACATTAACTTTTACAGCAGTATTTATAAAATGTAAGACTTTTACATCAACAAAGTGAATCCTAACCTTCAAAGCCTAGGTAGGCTCTTCTAACACTTTGACATTTAAACTATAAGGTATCCTACAAAAGATATAAATCACACCAGATAGGTGAAATGTTCCATATATGTCCAGAAGTGGCCAGCGTACAAGGAAGGGAACAGGCCACACAGCAGATTCCAAGTGAATGACTGAGTACGCTACGGATCAAACAAAAATTTTTGCATATCTGCACGTTTTCTCTTAGGCCTACTTAACTTTTCATTCTGGTTCCATTAATGTGGACTTTAACTTGCAGTCACACCGTGCTGATTGCCGGGTATATAATGAGCCTTACACCCTCTTGCATGGAGAAGAGCGAAGTCATACAAACCAGACGGTGAAAGACAGGAGTTATGCGATGGAACACAGATGAGGTCAGGGCACGGCCACCACAAAAATAAAACTGAAAACTTCTGGAGGCCTCTAGTGTTTCAAGTCTTTAAGGAAACAGTCATCAAAGTGAATATAAAGATGTACTGTGTGAGTTGTATCCAAAGCGTTAGTAAGCCCACAAGCAAATTTCAGTTAAACACAAACAAAACTCACAGACTCTGGTATATGCCCTTAAATTTATTTCCCAACATACATTACATGCAACATAAATTGGGAAAGATATGATGTGACACTATCAGGCTATGTTAGAGCAACCTATTCAAACTGGGGCAGAATGGCTTGCCATTTGTCTTAGGAAAATTTTGATTTTTACCTTTTTATGAGGTATGTTCCTCATTCAATGGAGTTTTCTTCATCTGTTTGGATCTTCCAATATTTTACTTTAAGCTACTATATCTGAATAATCTTAAAGCTTACTTTATCTGATTCTCTTAGCTCTGGGATAAACAGCTCTGGGATAAAAAGATCAAGAAAACCAGACCCACGAAATTTACCGATTAAAAAAATCTTGTAATTGATGACATAAGAAAGAATTTGACGCAGAACAAAGTAGTGCTCGTGTTGCAAACTGTCTTAGTTTGAGTAAATAACTTGTTGAGGATTACTCCCATGGGACTTTTATTTAAAATTTACCAATTATGTCATAGGACTGAACATGACATTTTAGATGGTTACATTATGATTACCTATAAATACTATGAAAGGCACTTGGGTAGACAAGGTATTTATATGCGTGGAGAATATAATTTTGAGAAAAAGCTATGTTACTTAAAGATTAATTCAGCAGTGGTTGTCACATGTGATGAAAAGATTTTTAATTCAATTGTATCATTGTTCCAAAATGAACAGGAACTACATTAGCAAGATATCAACACAAGTCCACTTCCTACGTTTTTTCGAAAATCTTTTCTAGAATAACAAACTAAGCAGAATATTTCGGGGAAGAACAACAAATTCTAGTTTTCATCTTTAGCTAAAAATACTTCAAATTTCTACTTGTTTGAAATGAGTAATGTAAAAATACAGAGAAAACAACAAATAACCTAAAGCAGCAGAAAGAATTCGGCCTGTGTACTTTCTTAAGTGAGAGGAAATGTTGTATGTGTAATTTTTAAATACCAGTGACTTTTGATTATTCAAGAATCTATCTCATGTCCAATTAGTAGAATGCACTGTTTGTGGGCCTTAATCTAACGGACCCAGGATTTTACCTAATAACAAACAATTTTAAAATCTAAGTAACCTTTTGCTGAATTCCTACAACACCAACAAAACAGTGGCGCACGCGAAAAAGAGCCAAATGTGGTTTTTAACCTCTTTTTTCATAAAACCATAAAAAGCATAAAAGCTGGATTAACTGCTTCCCGAACCCACATTTCACCAGCCGGGTTCTCATCCCCAGCTGGCAAAACTGGCAATCCTTTATTTTTGTTTAAATACCTGGTTTGCGGCCAGAAGGGAAAGTGAGTACATAAAAAAAGGGTTTTATTTTTGAAGAGAAATAAGCAACTGAAAAATAAAACTGCATTGTAAAAAAATCTGTTTGATAAAAGAAAATATATTTTATTTAGCTTTGTAAAATGAATGCTGATTCTCAAAATAAGTGGTTTTGCTTCTGAACCTAGGCATTTTAATGAATATATAGATACATAACACTATAATTAGAACTGTTTGCTACGTTACTGTAAACCGCACAAATCCGATGTAATGTATTATCTTATCGACATTTAAAGTCCAGCAACGTTCAGGAGAAAACACCCTAAAGACTCAGCCAGCCCTCTTTATCTAAGAGTCTTTGTTATCAATTAAAAAGAAAGACTTCTGTTCAACTCCCACCTCCAAACAGCTGGAAGATGAAAAACACAAGAAATAAAAACGAAAGTGATCCTAACATTCTACATGTGGATACAGAATCTAAAACACGTCACCACTGTCCACAAACAGCCTTTCTCTCTCCTTAAATCTAAACTGTCTCACAATACAGTACTCTGAAATGCTCTAGAAATTCAAGCGTGAAGTTAAAATCCACAGCCTCTTTTATGTTATTGTTTGAAGATAATTTTTCTCCCTTACTCAAAGCACGTATTTCCCTACAAATTATAGTAACATATAAAATGTATAGTCTTTAACCTACTGGGATTTGCAATTCCTTCTGGCTACCTCTGATGATTTTTTTTTTTTTCCCTAAAAGGCTAATTTACTTCATGGTTATCATGAGGGCTGATCCAAAGAGTAGTGTAATTGGTCCTGCAGTGGTACAACAATGCAAAGTGCATTTCAAGTCCATGACCCTGTGACTTATCATGTAATTTGGATATAAATGCAGATCAAAACCTGCTCCGAGAGCAGCAATCCACTGAAAGACTTATCTTAAAGAATTAATCTGAAGAAAGTGTCTCTTTTCCACAAAATCAATGTTACTCTCATTTTAAACTAAGCTCAAGGTTTGAACACAAATGCACACATTTGGGATTTCCTTCTACCCCTATTGTCCTGTCACCGTGGATGTAGCTTTACTTTGTAACCACATTTAATGCCAAAGACAGACACAAAGGACAACAGGTTATTCGGGACACTAAAAGTAACATAAATATTAAACAATGATAAGAGGTCACATCAAATCAACACCCAAACAGAACACAAACTCTAGGAAACAAGACTTTGTTTCAATTTTCCCCCAGGAACTGCAGATTGCTTCATTTTCTGCTGGAATAAAAACTGGATTCAAGGAAGTTAGAGCAGGTATCAATTGCTGTTAAATATTCTAATAACATCTGATTAATATTTGGTAATATTTGTTGTAGACACTTCCATGTATAAAACAGCCAACTGAGTTAAATAAAAATCACCACGAGTAGCTCTTGAATGGTTACTAATTTCAAGAATGATATTAAATAATAAACTATGATTTTAAAATGGTACCATTGATTAAAGTTCCCAGTGTAAATATCTGTTTGGCTAAGGGGCACTTTCAAAAAACATATTCATTCCAATGTTCTTTTACCAACTGGGATTTACTGGAAGTTTGAAGAAGCAGCTCTTTCAGCTTGTCCGCCAGGCCACACAATGCAGCCACGGCAAGCAGTTGTAAGGAGGGGACGTGTGCCCCGGAGTGGCTTACTGCTCAATCAATAATCCAGACAGAACAGATGGGGGAAAAAATTAAACATCCAAACAAACTGTCTGCACACCTATGTTGTGAAAGTAAACTGCGAACTTGGATGAACCAATTTACCACTAATTCAAAAAGGAATTTTTTTTCTGGTAACCTTGTATTTCAGGTAACGGATATGTGTGTGTTCTGTATCAACACGCGTTTATATACTTTACGATTTATGGAAATCCTTCGCATATTCTTAACATCAGAGGAATTTGCCTTTAAAAAAAAAAGACCTGTTCAGTCTTCCAATCCAGACTCTAAAATGTATTGCAGCCTTAGGAGAAGTGTATGTTTCAGGAGACTTATGAATTGCATGGTTTCTTGGTATTTTCTCCATAATATATATCTTATACCCAGTTCTCAACTGCTCCGTTAATTCGTAAGAAGCTGAAACTGTAAACACCATTTGCTCAGAATTAGAAGGCTGTAGGTTTTAGGGCTATTTCCTGGCATGTATACGTAAGTCCTTGCATACAGCTAACGGCGTCCTCTCAAAAGCAATCTCTGGATAGAGCAGGCGACATTCTTGAACCAGAGAAAAGTGAAATGGATACAATACTGGTGGCTGAATCATACTTAAACACACATCTTCCTGGAGAGTTCTACCCTGCCCCTTTATCCCGGAGCAAGAGTCATGACGGGATCCCAAGAAATTGGGTCTTTGTCACCAAAGTCAATACAGCCACTGTAAAATATACAGGCCATCACTAGCGGCACCCAGGGAGGGTGAGTTTTGTGTACGTCCTCATGCGTCAGAGAATTTAAAATTAAACTTTGTGCTTAACCTAGAATCATTCCAAAAGCAAATATTCTTACTGTTAAAGTCAAAAGACCATACACCATTGCAAAGAACGTTAGGTGACAGGTAGCTGCCACAGAAGTGACAGACCCCTGGGAAGTAGAAGCCTCAACTTAACACATACTGAGACATTAAATGTTGAACTAAAAATACTACTTTAGCTCATATGTAAGTAACATCCAACCTGGGGGTGGGGAGGAATGGGATGATTTTTAATATTACCCAGAAACAGTACAAGTAGTAAGCCAGCTCAGGACAGTTAGAAGTCCTTAAATACGCTTCTACATAAGCAGACAGCTTCTATCTGAACTAATATCTCTGTCACTTACTTTTCCCCTGAGTATGGATGGATCCTTTTCAGAACCATTCAGGAGGATAAGGGTTTTTCAAAAATACCTTAAGAGGAGGAGTGCAACATGAATTATTAACAAATAAAATATCAGGGATGTACACGGTTTTAGAAAGGCTACTAAAACTTTGTATTTCTACAAAATGCTCAGCCATTTTAAGACTTGGTTTCACAATCTGTTTGAAACAGTAGAATTTTGTCCAAGGGCTAAGCAAAATGTAACTGTGCTACTGTTTTTACCTACAGATTAAATGTGCAAACATATGTAGCCCTGGGCTCATTCATTTTTCTCAAGATCTGAAGACACTATTGACAGAGCCCATGAAATGACATCTTTTACATCTATTCTTTGTTGTATTTAAAATAAAGAAATAAAATTCCACGTAATGCATTTAAATCCAGTTAGGTTCTAACCGCCCCCCCACTACCCATATACCACTTCAAGCCAGCAACATCCTTTATCCTTAATTTATATAATGCTCTTAGCTCATGCTGAAGAAGCGCATGTATTTCTCTGGCTTTAAATTTATATAAAATTTAACTTCCATTTGTGCTATTACCTCTATGGCATCACAATAACTTCAAGCAAATCTTTCTTTATCCAAATAGCAAAATATTCTTGTCTATTTCAAATTATACATTATATAAAAGATAGTAAAGACAGCAGGCTTCAAAATAAAAGCAAATAAAATGACAGCAAGTGGATGTTTTCGAAAACATGAGGTTCTGAAAACTAAGAAAACATCAAACAATGCATCTTTAGCCACTGGAAAAAATATTTTACATTCACATGAAATAAAATTATATATGTATTTTTTTCTGAATAGCAACCACAACTAGATACCAGATACTAGATATTTTCCACCAGCCAACTCATTTTTTTGCAATCTTTTTGTTAGTTCTAACTTGATTATCAAATAATTTTTATTTTTACACTATTACAGAAGTGCATTTCTCTAGGTTTCCAAAACCACCTTATTCAACCTTCCCCATCTGTCACCATCTGCTTCTTTTTAGCATGTACTTTTTGTGTGATCACATAAGCATGTGAAAAATAACTAACATTCAGATGATTATCTGCTGGTACATTTGAGGACTGGGCATAATAAAAGTGAACTGCCAAAACGTACTTAACACTTTTAATTTTGTTGGGTCTTGCATGTAAGCTACATTTGATTTTCAAACTGTTTTACAGTTGGAAAGTTGATCAGGTACTGCTAACTCAAGAGCAAAGCTGAGACTAAATAATTAGCACTGCATAAAGTGGCTTGGATTCAATGAGAGCCAAATCAAATAATAACATTTAACAGTAAGGTCTTATATGTGATTTCCAATTTCTTTTATAATTTCTAGATTGAAAATGCAGTGTGGATTACAAAAACAAAATCCCCCCAAAATATCTTCTTGTCCATAACGTATGGCAGATAAATTTTCTTTCTTCTAATCTAAGAAAGAGCAAACATTCATTTAAAACCAATACGTACTAGTGCATTTTTAAAGATGTAGGACACTAAATGCATATGTTATATCCTGCTAGGACTGTATTTCTCCAGCCTCTTTAAAAAAAAAGAAAAAACCACATGATTTTATTCTTTATCAATAAATATCTCTAATTCTTCACCAAAAGAGGTAAGAGAATGGTTGTAAATATTCTCTTCTCTTTTTTAAAAAAAGGCATTTTTTATACCGTAAGAGTCCTCTTTTGTGGGGTTTTTTAAGAAGAAACTTAAGTTTAGTTAAAATTTAAGTTTATTTTTAAAATCAGCTAGGAGCCTGATTTATCCGACAGGAAACAATAGGGTTTTGACCTGATCTCTAAGTCTTTTTTGAAGTATCTTTTGATAGCCTTCATGTATCTTTAAGTAGCAAAGCACTTCTGCCCAATTGAGACAATTAACTGGCAGAGGGTGACCACTGCTCGCTGACACACAGATTGTGCAGAGATCTCTCCATAACGTGGAAGCAAGTCTTGTGGAGGAAGAGACAATGCTGACACTGAGCCATTCACAAGAGAAGCAGGAAATCAGGAATGTATTCCAGGTCTGATCACTCACATACTATGAAGAAAAGTCCGGCACTAATGATGGAATGTGCCAGAAATGTCAAGGTTCAAGAAAAGTGAGGGACACCATCCAAAGTAAAGGGGAGAAGCTAGTGTCGCTCTTGCCCACTAACTCTGACCACGTGTATCTGATCACGTTATTGCCTTGCTCTCAATTCAGAAGTGACTCTCCAAGAGATCAGACCTAAACTCCTTTGCATTCCAATCCCTGTGTCCGTGTCCAGCCTCCTCTCCCGTCTCCCACTGACCGCCCCCGGACCCTCCCAGCAGGCTTACGCACCCTGCCTTCTTCCACCACGCCAGGCAGATCCCCAGTAAAGTAATTATTTTCTTGCACAGTCAGGATTGTTTTCCGTCTCTTATCACCCCGGTAAATAGCAAGCTACTTGAGGACAAAAACCATTTCTTACTCTCTTTCTATTCCCAGTCCCCAACATAATGCGTGACACCTAATAAATACTCAGTAAGTACCTCTTTAACGAACGAGAGAATTCTACAGTGAAATGGTCCATATCGGAGAGAAGAAATAAGGACTTCAATTCTTGTTCTTAAAAGTAAAACACATTCAAAGTTACCCCTATTTAACAAAAATGTAATGATTGACAGAAATACTTAAAAAATGTAAGAATTTAAATTGCATGAGAAGTTAGAACTGTCATCCCCAAATGGCAACTACCATGATCAAAAATCAGGGGCTGAGACTGTAATTAGAAATCAGCCATGGGGACGACTGGGTGGCTCAGTCGGTTAAGCATCCAACTTCAGCTCAGGTCATGATCTCACAGTTCCTGAGTGTGAGCCCCACATAGGAGCCTGGAGCCTGCTTCAGATTCTGTGTCTCCCTCTCTCCCTGCCCCTCCCCCACTCACGCTCTGTCTCTGTTTCTCATTAAACAAAAAGATAGGAATCAGCCACGGGTATAGAAATTGCTGTTAAAGACCAGGCTTCTGTAATATCCACCCCCCCCCAAAAAAAAACCCCAAAAATAGGTACACAGAAATGTTTTCTTACTTTTTTTTTTTTTCTTAAAGAAATGGATAATTTCTTGGGTATTGTAAAGTTGCTATTTAGAAACAACTGGATCCTTCTTGCATGAAACCCTTGGTTTTGTTCTTCAGTTGATGATACAAGCATGTAAAACAGTATCTTTGTTTCTTGACAGATCATCTGCTTCTGAATGAAATGAGATGTGTTTATCTTCTTCAGAAATAATTTCCCCTAACTGTGACACAACTAATTTTGTTATTCTAAATACAGGACAGTACTATCCATGGTGCATAGAGAACAGGGGTAATTGAACTCCAGAGAAACAAAGAATTTGTTTTTCATGATATTCACAAAAATAACTCTCTTCTAGAAAATACGATCGTGTATTTGAATGAATAAGGAACAGTGTTCCTAAAATTTTACCTAATTCACCACAATAAGTGGGAGAATATTAAACTCTAGATTTTATGACAGAGAAAAATAATATTTTTGGCAGCTCTTAAGAAAATAATATTTGGAAATGTACTGCATTTCAAATTATTAGCACTTATTTATAATTATGCAATAATCTTGAAATGTAAATTTACTCTCTAATTAAAAAAACTATTATAATAACAAACTGGCACGAGTTATACATGTATAGGAAATGCAATGTATTCCTACTGCCTAATTTCTCTTAATTACCTTTTCCTGTTGAGCATTTATAAAGCATTCATTTTAAAACTGACAATTATTCACATCTATAAGTGGCCTTGAAAGTGTGACTTTTGGGGGCCATAACACCTGTCGTTAGAAAAGCAAAAGTGGCCTTTCCCAGATGGACCTAGTTACAATCCTGTTCCTCTTGCCACCACCTCCCTGCTGTGTACAGATTCCATTGAAAAAGAGTTCTGATCCTCAGTCCCCTCACCTTTAAAAAAACATCAAGGATGCTATCACAAAAAGGTCATTCCAAACACGCAACGCACCTATACAGCAGGTGTTCAATCAACTGTAACCTTCACCCATCAGAGATCAGATGCCTGCCTCGGTCTTTGGCTCCAGCCACACTAACCTTATTGGAGTTTGAGGGAAGAACTGGGCTTGTTCCTGCCTCAGGTTCCATGCTCATTGCTCCCTGTGTCTGGAGAGCTCGTCCCCTCCACCCTGCAGAGCTACCTCCTCCTTAGCATTCAGGCCTCTGGCCAAGCCTCACCTCCCCCAACGTCCTATCTGCAGAAGACCGTATCTTCCAAAGACAGCTGCAACACTATCTCCCATCTCACACGCTCTTCTACGAAGGGGAGGTGGGCATCGGGGTCACCACCCCTTCAATCTGTGTGGTCTCAGACTGCTTCGCCAGTAAGCATAGGTGCAGTTTCTGAAACCAGGCCACTAAAGGGGACGCACGCACAAATGTCTGCCAGCAGCATTACAGCTCCACGCTGGAAGCAAACCAAATGTCCACAGACTGCTGAATGGATAAACCAAATGTGGCATATCCATACGATGGAATATTATTTGGCCACAAAAAGGAATGAAGTACCATTAAAATGGTAAAAACATGGACACACCTTGAAAACATACTATGTGAAAGAAGCCACACAACCAGCCTCATATTGTAGGATTCCATTGGTGGAAGTATCCGGAACAGGCACATCTATACAGACAGAAAGTGGGTTGTAGCTGCCAGCGGGGAGGGGGAACTATGGGTATGGGTTTTGTTGTTAGAGTGTTGAAAATACTCTGGAATTCAATGTTGGTGACAGTCGTATAATTTTGTGAACATAGTAAAAACCACTGCTGTATTTTATGGTATGTGACCTGTACTTTAATAAAATTATTAAAAACACACTATGAAAAGGAATTTGCAAACAACTAATAAAACATTCTTAATGTTTGCCAGGTGAACAAAAAGAACAAAAACAAAACAGAGAAAAGGGAAGCAGCTCATAACTTGTTCCTAAGGACACTCATTTTTTTTTTAAGTTTTTTTTTTTTTGTTTATTTTGAAAGAGATATAGCATGCAAGCAGGGAAGGGGCAGAGACAGAGGGAGCCAGAGTTCTGCACTGACAGCGCAGAGCCGGATGCAGGGCTCAGACTCATGAATCGTGAGATCATAACCTGAGCCGAAATTGAGAGTCAGATGCTTAACCGACTGAGCCAGCCAGGCACTCCTAGGACACTCACTTTTAGAGCCCAAAGCCAAAGAAGTCGGACTGCCCTGGAGCCGTCAGGTTATGAGGAAGCCTGGACCACATAGCAACGTGGAGGCTCTACATAAACACTCCTGTTGATAGTCCTGTTCGGGTACCAGTGGACAGGAACATCGGTCGTCAGACATGTGAGTCAAGATGCTTCCAGATTCCAGTCTCCAGTCACATGTCACCCCATGGCTGCAGCGTCCTTCTGGCTGCAGCCCCACATGCTGTGGAGCAGAGATAAGCCATCCCTGCTGTCCCCTGACTATTCCTGACTCTGAATCCGAGATCACACAGAATGGTTGTTTTTCACCGCTAGGATCTGGTGTGGTTTGTTACACGGCGAGAGTAATTTGAACTCTATCTAAAATGGCCACCACACCACACCCTTCCCTTCACCTAGCTTTATTTTCTCCCTGGCACTCACTCATTAGCTGACATTATGTTATTTCCCAATTTTTATTGTTTCATTCTGGAGAGCAGTGTCTTTTGTGTCTTGCTCTGTAACCACATCACCCAGAAAAATACCCAATACATAGTAGACACATAATATGTAGTTGTTTAACAAACAAATTAGCAGATTATTGTGGAACCCTCAGCATGGGGAGGTCACTGGTTGGGACTGCTTTGGCATGAATTCCAAAATGTGGCTACTGTCATTTCATTTACTTTTCCTATAGTAATGAAGTATGAAAATTCACAACACTACAAATGTAAATTATCACCATGTCTTTGTTTCGAAGGAAGATCCAAGGTAGTTTATAAAACCGCAAGCACTCTTGCTGATGCCATCCAATTACTTGATTTTAATAAATGAATCAAAACGGGCCTAATCAAAAAATAAAATGTACATCGCCAAAAAATAAAAATTGACTTACTCTATGGAAGTTAGTACCTTTGTGCTCATAAAGTTTATAAAATTTACTTTCTACATATTCTTACTCTATCATACCATGTTAAACAAGTGAAAGTAATTCACTTGTTAATTCCTGTTGGTGGAATTTAAGCAACAAAACAAAGGAAAAGAGAGAGAGGCAAACCAAGAAACAGACTCAACTCTAGAGAACAAGTAGGTGGCTGCCAGAGGGGAGGCAGGTGGGGGGATGGGTGAAATAGGTGATGGGGATTGAGGAGTGCACCTGTCCTGCTGAGGGAAGTGTTTAATCACTGTATTGTACACCCGAAACTAATATTACACTGTACATCAGTAATACCGGAATTAAAATTATAATTTTAATGATTTTTAATGCTAAGCAGTTTACCCTGCAAAACATTATGGCCCTGTTACTCTCCCTACGAATGGAAGCACAGCCTACCTCTGGTGCCAGATATTCTGGTGTTCCACAGAACGTCTTCATGGTGGCCGCATCTGTAATCCCTTCTTTGCAAAGTCCAAAATCTGTAATTTTTATGTGGCCATCTTTATCCAGCATCAGATTCTCCAACTGTGTAGTAAGAAAAATGACATAACGTGTTTCATAGTTTTCAGAAATAGGAAAATACAGTTTTGACAAATGACTGAATGCTGAGTAAGATATTTTGGAAAGAGGACATGGCCGTAGTTAATAGAACTTTCAGAGCTTACAAACCCCACAGCTTCCTAATTTGTGTGAAAAGAAACAGGTTTTATCAAATACTTCATGGTGATAAAATTAGTGATTTTTAAACGAATGGGAGTAAGAGCCATTATTGTGTAATTTCTGAGAATACACACCTAAATAACTTTTCAAAGCAAACATCAGTCCTTAATCCTTTTTGTGTCCTAAATTGTGATCTAAACAATCCCAAAGAGATGAGCACCTTCTTCTAGATATATACAGATGGTTTTCAACAATTTCTCTTGGGAATCTATTGCTATTATAAAATATTCACTTACAGAAATGTTTTTTTGGTGGTTGTTGTAAATCAAACCTAAATCTTATTTTGTAAGGTAAGGCGATATCCTCTTTTGAAGGTCTTTGTAATAAAAAAATACCAACCCTTTCAAACATAAAAAGAAAAATATCAAAGTCAAACATTCAACAGTTAATGAAAATACATAGCACATACATTTTAAAACTGGAATCTCTTTGAACCCACTAATTCTAAAACACCAAAGAGAATCTCAAAGATTTAACCAAGTACCAAGATCATTTGCCTCAAGTGAAAATTGTCAAATGTAGGAGTTTGTGCAAAGTCAACGCAATTAAAAGTACCAACCATAACTGATGTTCTTCTCCCGACTTGAGCACAACCTTATGATTGTCATCACACAAAGATACATGTTAGTTCTGAGCTGTGATCCTACAGCCTCACACAGACAAGGATGCGAAGCCCGCTCAGTCGTCTAGACAGAACTTACACACACACACAAGAAACACACACACAAAGAAACGCATGCAGAAACCGTTATCAGCAGCATTAATGACATTTCGCCTATTTCAGGAGCACTCCATCTCCTTCTCCACGTGACAACATGACAGTGCTTACCTCAGCCCTGAAGTCAAGATCAATTTCAAAACAGAACTCCATGTAAGAATATAAACAGGTATAAATCACATAAAATGTGATATTATACTTTGTCATATTATCCAAAGTCTCATAAGCGAGAAACCCGACACAGTTAAGCAAGTTGTGCTCATGGAAGGAGAGATCCGAACAGACCTCAGTCCTTGGGTAGAGGCCTAGATGCATCCCCAGCTGAACTAAATGCTCAGTACCTGGTTCATGTATTGTACAGACTGCAGAGAAGGGAGTCTGTCTTTCACTGGTCTACAGAAAGGTGAACAAACACTCAATATGTTGTAGGACTTTTCATCTTTTTTTTCAAGTTTATTCTGAGACAGTATGTGCACATGCACTCAAGCAGGGGAGGGGCAGAGAGAGAGGGAGAGGAAGAGAGAGAATCCCAAGCAGGCTCCATGCTGTCAGCACAGAGGTGAATGCGGGGCTCGATCTCACGAACTATGAGATCAGGACCTGAGCTGAAATCAAGAGTCAGAGACTTAACGGACTGAGCCACCCAAGCGCCCCCCCAAAAAAACCAAATGAAATTCTTAAAATGTTGAAAGGTCTTTTAAAAATATTTAAAAGTCCCTTTTATTAACACATTACATAAAAATTCTTATAAAAACTTCAAATAATACATAATAATATTGAGGAGAATGTGAATGTGCTATCTACTCCATTCCTTCCTGCTCCCCTGTGTTGGGGGTATGTCAATCCTCTTAAAAACACTTTTTTAATGTTTATTTGTTTTTTGAGAGAGAGAGAGAGAGAGAGAGAGAGAGCGAGTGAGCGTGAACGGGAAAGGGGCAGAGAGAGAGGGAGACACAGAAAGCAAAGCAGGCTCCAGGCTCCGAGATGTCAGCACAGAGCCCAATGCAGGGCTCGAACCCACAAACCATGAGATCATGACCTGAGCTGAAGTTGGAAGCTTAACTGACTGAGCCACCAGGTGCCCCTCCATCAATCCTCTTGATACACTTTATGTGCATCAGACAGTATTCATGGAGACATGACACCATGCACTGTGTCTCCACATTTTGACAAGGCTACTTGGAAGCGCATGGATACAGAAATAACAAGACATATAAACACTGTTTTTAGTACCAAAAAGGGTACATATTTTTTTAAATCTTGATTTGCGCCTAATTCTCTAGCCTCATATCTCAGCTCTAAGATGCCAGGGCTTGAGGGATGGGGAATGGATGGAGATGCAGGACAGGGTTGGAGGAAGGAATAGGCTGAACATGACCAAGTGTCCCAGTCTGCCCAGAATGGAGGGGTTTTCCCGGGATGCAGGACTTAAAAGTTCTGGAACTGGGGAAGTCTGGGGCAAACCAGATAGTTGGTCATCCTACTTATTTTATAAGTCAGCTTCATAAAAAGCCATCACAATACTATAGTAAGAAGAAAGGGATGCCTGTGAGGGATGGGGAGAGGGTCACAGAGACAGGAGAGGTAGTGTAGTGCATGGGAGGCAGCCGAGAGCAAAGGGGGTCAGATAACAGAGTCAAGTCAGAGAACACACATATAAATTCCAAGCTTTGCCCTTACTCACTGTGTGACCTTGGGCTTGCTATTGATTTCTGTGTCCCTCAACCTCATCTATGAACTAGAGGTAAAAAAGGGTAACAGCCAATGCGGTTGCTTTGAGAATTAGAGATATTGAATGTAGAACTTAACACAATGTAAGTATTCAATAAATGTATCAACCATTTATTTATTAAGTGTGGAGAGTTTAATGGCTAAATTACAAGTTATCAAAATGGTATGTGTTCTTTGGGATGATGCGGGAAACTACAGGAATGGAACCCAATAAAACACTTCGGTCAGCTGAGAGTCTTCTTAAAAACACTTTCAGTACTCAATAATTCCTTTTGAATAAAACAAAAGATAAATACTTCCTAATTTTTGAGCCTGTTTTTCAATTGTGTCCACCTTCTTCCATCAATTAATTTTGCTCTCTCACCATCCTGAAATGTTATTTTACTGAGGATGAATGTCAAAACAACCTGTCCATCGAAAGTATCAACCATAGTCAGAGATGTATCACCTTACAGAAATGATATCCCCAAACCTATTCTTGTATAAACATAGGTCAGGGGTAACTATCCAGTCTTGTTAAAAAAAGAATAATAATTTGACACAGAAGGATAACAAAGTTTCTGTAAAATGTTAAGAACTATGGGTATTGTAATTCACAAATGTGAAGGAGGCACAGAAACCTGCAAGTTTTCAGAGGAGATGGATGGCTCAGATATAATCAAGAACACCTGGAAACCACCTCCTCTGTGCATTTAACCCTGAAGGGGATTTAGTCACACGTTCTGTGTCAAGGAGAAAGAAAAACATTTACAAATGCTCTCCCTTTGGTTCTCTCTCCTAAATCTCATGGCTGTCCTTTCGGTTAGTCACAAGTGCACAATTCACAGCATTACTGACTGTGAGTGTTCACGTACTCTCCATTTATAAACTTTTAAGTCTACCTGTTTTTACTCCCCTCAGTCTTAGTTTCCAGAACTGAGAGCAGGCATTACATTTATGCTCCATGGATGCGTCCACTGGCAAAAGCAACGATGAAGTCAAATAAGAGGTTTGACAGAAAAGATTATATATTAAAAATGTGGGTAATACTCCTCGCCCTGTTAGAGAGGGCTGTTATCTAACAGTTCATGTTTTCAGGAGGGAAAAAATATTAGATGTATACCTCACAGAGTTCCCATAAAAAAAGGTAACATTTGTACCCAGCAGAAGCATACAGTCATTACCTGACAGAGGGTCTCCATTCAGCATGCATATAGAAAAATATGGTCGATTCTGAAACCTTTTTTCCTCTGTGCTTTGTGGACAAGAAATCATAGTAAGAAAGTACTATGCGCCTTTTGTTCTTGCTGGTGCGTAGCATAAAATTAAACTCTCAAACTCCTATCTGTCTTTGATACTGCGTTTTCAACACTTCAAAGTACAATAAAAAATGAAATTTGCAGCGTGTACCAGGATCAGTGGATGGGCTGTGGAGGCCAAGAATGGACTGGCCCAGAGTCTCCTTGAACCACGTGTGGGCTGAAGGAGGCCACGGCTTGGGCACACATGTAACCCTTTTGTGGTGCACAGGCTGGGAAGCTCTGCTCTAACATATGCCAAGCTAGGAAAGTTTTTTATACTTTCGAATACAGTATTCTAGCATAGATACACATTCTAATATCTAGCTACTGTACGTCTCATCAAAGATCATCAAATGGGGGCGCCTGGGTGGCGCAGTCGGTTAAGCGTCCGACTTCAACCAGGTCACGATCTCGCGGTCTGTGAGTTCGAGCCCCGCGTCAGGCTCTGGGCTGATGGCTCGGAGCCTGGAGCCTGTTTCCGATTCTGTGTCTCCCTCTCTCTCTGCCCCTCCCCCGTTCATGCTCTGTCTCTCTCTGTCCCAAAAATAAATTTAAAAAGTTGAAAAAAAAAAATTAAAAAAAAAAAAAAAAAGATCATCAAATGATCTTATGTATCATTTTACTTAAATGGCTGACACTATAATTAAACAAAGGAATGAAAATAACGCTTCCTAAGGGCTCTGATGGCTGCTGGAGCAGAATACAGTTAGTTCCCCTCCCTCGCCCTCCCACCCCATTTTGGGGCAGCTGTATCAGACTCAGTGCCCAGTACCAAGGCTGCTCCGGTCCAGGAGCAGAGTAAGGAATTCATCCTCCACACACTGCACACTCAGGCTCAGGGCTATCGAAGTAACCAAGTGTCATACAAGCTCACCTGCAGGAACGTACCATGAAGTTAGGAGAGTGTGCCAAAATACTGAAGAAAACATGTCTCCACTTTGAACCTGCCTGAGCTAGAAAGGGATTCACAATGTACAACAGCAGAGACCTTACTTCCGCTGTCCGGCTGCTTAAGGACGGACCACACACAGGGGAGCCTGGGTGGTTCAGTCAGTTAAGTGTCCAACTTCAGCTCAGGTCATGATCTTAAGGCTGAGTTGAAGCCCCTGCTTGGGATTCTCTCTCTCCCTCGCTCTCTGCCCCTCCCCCATTTGCACTCTCTCTCTCAAAATAAATGAATAAACTTTGGAGAAAAAAAGAAAAACTGACTACACATAAGGAACATAGCCCAATAATACAATTTAACCTTAGAGGGTGAAGGGGTTCTTAATAGCAGTGGCTTAAAATTTTTATAGAAGAGGGAATCCAGAGAGACTGGTCAGAAGTGGGAGCTGGAGGCTGAGTCCTGAGACAGCAGATAATAAAGCAATTATGCTGCTCTCTTCCAGACTGCAGGATTATGGGGGGTGAGCACCAGGGAGCTGATGAAGACTGGGGGTGGGTGAGTACTGTGGGAAGACTCTGAGCCATCCCTTTGTGTCAGCACTGAGACTCTGAAGTTATCTAAATCTGGGGCCCCTGGGTGGCTCAGTTAGTTAAGCATCAGACTCTTGATTCTGGCTCAGGTCATGACCTCACAGTTAATTAGTTCAAGGATCCCCATATGGGGTTCTGTGCTGACGGTGCAGAGCCTGCTTGGGATTCTCTCTCTCTCTCTCTCTCTCTGCCCCTCCCCTGTTTGCACACACACATGTGCCCTCTCACACATGCCCACTCTCTCTCTCTCTCAAAATAAATAAACTTGAAAAGAAAAAGAGATGATCTATTTGTGGGTTTCTCATATTAATAATGTAGATAATTAAATTAACTGATAAACTCTAATTGGGTAGAAAACAAGATTAGATTAACCACCAATAGAATACAGTAGCAAAGTATGTACTATTTTCTACCTCTTGCCCTGTTACAAACTCATGGAGAAACTAATTCTTAATGAATTCCAGTTATCATTATATGCACCTTTCACAGGTCCATATTCAGCCCATTCTGGACTTGATGGCATGGTCTTTGAAAAGAAATCTTACACTTGCAAAATAAGAACTAGGCAGAAAAATTTCTAATATAATCTGCACTACTGATGAAATCTTAAAAGGGATTTTTTCAAATTTTTGGGTGATGATGAAGCTATACAAGTTTTTCGTAAGTAACCACAAGGAATTTGGGTCCTTACTAAAAGAGAATTTCGTATTACAACATATATTGATAAACTAAGCAAACTTACTTTTGAAAGCGTAACAAAGGTTGCAATAATTTATCTGTTGCTATGAACACCAACTTCTTAGGAACTATGAACTGATAAAGTATCTTACATTAACTTGCACGTGAAGTAAAGCTTTCCTTCCTTGATAAATGAGGCGTCGGCAAATAGGTACTGATTTACTTGAGAGGCACAGCTATGAGAGGCATCTCAAATGGATTTGCATTTTATTAAACATAAGGTCATTAGTAAGGAGATGATCAAGACAAATCTGAGACTGATCAATTAAAGTGGGTACGGTACCTAAATCAGTTGTGGATGATGCTGTTCTTTAATATATCTGGTGTAAATATAGTTAAAGCATCTATTTTCTTATCTTCCACAGCATTATTTGAATTTTAGATTTACAAACATCTCCCAGAGTTAATCCAATGCATTCCTTGCCCCGCGTAGATTTCATTTCGACTCTAGAGAGGCAGAAGGGTGTAAAGAGCAGAACACCAGACTTGCATTCATGCTTTCTATCATCTTGACTTTGAGTAAGTCACCTGCTAGGCGTCCAGGCTTCAGTGACCTCATCTGTCACCTACGGACCAACTCAAAGTATTAATGATCCCACCTACAGGATCTTGTTTGCTTGTGCATAATCCTGCACTACGGATACGAGTAATACTTGTATAAATTTGAATGCTTGGCTTTTAACATTACATGTACTCTTTCTGGTGTATATGCGTGTGTATATTCTGTCCTATGTTATATATTTACTTAGACCTTGAGATTAATACTGTATTAAAAAAATAAACTTAAGAGAGCAGAGACTACCTAATTGTCTAGTGAAGTTAGTGGTCTATGTATACGGTAACTACTTGGACTGGTATTCATATATATTGCCATGTAACAATGTTGATCTAATTCCAACATCAGAAAGGATAGGGCAATGAAACTCATATTAAATGCACAATATGGTGGTTCATTTAAAAAAAATTTTTTTACATTTATTTATTTAAAAAAAATTTTTTTTTTTAACGTTTATTTATTTTTGAGACAGAGAGAGACAGAGCATGAATGGGGGAGGGTCAGAGAGAGGGAGACACAGAATTGAAACAGGCTCCGGGCTCTGAGCCGTCAGCACAGGGGCCCGACGCGGGGCTCGAACTCACGGACCGCGAGATCGTGACCTGAGCCGAAGTCGGCGCTCAATTGACTGAGCCACCCAGGCGCCCCTACATTTAATTATTTTTGAGAAACAGAGTGAGACAAAGCATGAGCAGGGGAGGGGCAGAGAGAGAAGGAGACACAGAATCTGAAGCAGGCTCCAGGCTCCGAGCTGTCAGCACAGAGCCTGACGCGGGGCTCAAACCCACAAACTGTGAGATCATGACTGAGCCACCCAGGTGCCCCTGTTGGTTCATTTAATGATCATTCGCAAAGAATACTGACCAAGACCATCCCAATTATAACATTCCTTAATCAATGTTGCCAATCAAAGGAGCATTCTTTCTCTTCCTCCTTTAGGTTAATGGTTCTATCTTCCAGCTTTAAGCATTCTGAATATGTTACTGAGTACTTCCAGATTATTCTCATTTCCCTAAATCGAGGACACCCCCCCCCCCCTGCCACAACTAGGATCCATAAAATATAACACTTCTTCAGCGGGGAGAGCAGACTCAGAGAAGAGCAAACTATTTCTAAGTCTATCTGAAATGCCATGAAACTTACAAGTTTTGTCATGCCATATAACTAATTTCTTTAAAAAAAATACTGAGATTCAAGACATGTAAACATTAATGGATTATTTGGCCACTCAGACATCAGATGCAGAAGCTTAATTCCATCACATTCTTTGTCATAAAAAACTTCAGGCTAAATACAATCCTACTGTTGATGGGTATTCCCCTCTGGTGCATCTGGCCCTTGCACAGCGGCTCACCCCTGACCTAGATGTTTTATAGCTGCTCAGTTCATTTTTCCTAAATACGGTATTTATAGCTACTTTTAAACTTTAATGCATAACATGTTACACAAACATACATACTAAATTTCACCATCAGTGTGCAGAATAATGCTTTGCGAGGTAGTTACGCCTTAGGGTCATTCGTAGCCTAAAAGTACATGATTAAGAACATCTTCAAAGACAAGCACTTAAATGGATGATGTAGGAATCACAGGTTGAAAAGGAGTGAGGTGGGAGTGAGGGACAGTTGTGATGTCTTTCATAGTATTCTAGATCTATACCTCGTTTCGTACAGAAAGATTTCATAAAAGACTCTGGTAACGTCTACATCTACAAATCAAATCACACTTTAAATGGGCTAGTATTTAATAAATTAAGCAATTCTGTATCAGATTTTAATAAGATTACTATAGGATTTACTTTTCATGAAAGCTAGACAGTCACATTTAGAATGTGTTCCAAATCTATCATGGGATACATTTCCCTAACGTGGCCAATCCATCAAAACAGCGTCACATGAGAATTACTACTACCTTTAACGAGCTACTTCAGGGCTTAGCAAACTATGGCCTGGGAGCGAAATCTGGCCAACTGCTCATTCTTGTGAGTGAAGTTTTACCAGAACACAGCCAGCCTCACTCACATGCCTACTGCCCTACAGGAGCAGAGCAGGGCAGCTGCAGAGCGAATCTGGGCAGCAAAGCCTGAAACGGGTGCTATCTGCTCTTTACAGAATGGATGCTGACCCAGAGCTGGTCCCAGAGCCTTGTCAGGAAGGAATTCAGAGAAGTGAAGTCACTATTGCCCATAAAACAATACAGTGCTTTTTAAAATGGAAACTAAGCAAATTAATAAAAGGCTGTATTAAAAGGCTTCAGGGATTTAAAGCCACCACAAAGTCAATACCAAAAGCAAACTGAGTATTTTCCCAATAAATACCTTCATTATTATACAAGTTTCATCCATAACAGTATGGTAGACTATAACAATGAAACTTACTTTAGAATGTCCCTGGCAAAGGCACCTGATTCTTAATCAGATGGTTAACATTACTCACAAAGTTCCAGAAAAATGAAACAATTATTGGCAGGTCACATCTGACCAAAGCAGTGAAACACATATTACTTACTGGGCACTTCAAAACCTCAGACATAAAGGAACTACGTACATATCAGTGAATGGAATCCCTGTCAAATACAATAAATTACATTCTTAAACACAGTGCTTTTTTTTTCCCAACGAAATCTGCTTTTCTCCAAACTGTATAACTTTGTAATTACTTTGTGTTTGTCCCTATAGTCTCTGCAAAAACAAATTCTGATTACTTTTTTTTTTTTTTTTTTTACCTTGAGATCACGGTACACAATCTTTCCGGAATGTAGATAGTCCAAGGCAGAGACAATTTCTGCACCATAGAAACGTGTGCGGTCCTCGGAGAACACCCGCTCTCTCGACAAATGGAAAAACAGCTGCAGGGTAAACAGCAGGGACAGGATTGTAATAATTACTGATTTAGTGGGGGAAATTAACACAAACATAAAACACCTCTCACCACCATATTGTGATGATAGATAGCGTACTCTCAGTGGACGCGGAGCACTCTTACACAGCAGCTGGCTTATCTTCTCCAGGTTTCCAAGGGGAGACTGCGAGCTGTTAAATCAGCGTTTTAATCAATATACCAATCTTGTTTAAGGCATTCTGCTTGCTACCCATTTAACCTTCAGTTACCAGAGGAAAAAAGTACGCATCATCAGACTGCATTTCCCCTCACGGTCCTGTTGCTTCACTCTTGCAAGGATTAGGTATCGAGATATTATTAAAATAAATGAACACAACAGAGACGGTATATTTCTACTTGGTTATTTGATTTGTATTTGATTTCCAAGGAAGGCCTGCTGATTCGCTAAAACGGATCGATGTGAACTTGCTTTCTTCCACAACTGCTGTTGATTTATGAGATCTCTGGAAACGTTTTCAAAGTCTGAACCAATGTTTTCTACAATGACAAACCATAAGGCTTCAAGTTTTTATGTTAGTAATGGTCAACACGGACTGAGGAGCTCCCGTTATTCCCCTTTTAGTGCTATTTCAATAATAACTACAACACCAACCTCTCCCCTCATATGATCACTTAAAACCATAAGCTCCTTCACTTCCTACGAATCACCTACAGGATTAACAGGTGCTCCCTGTGGCCAAGCACTCAGCCCTCCATTTAGGCCAGCTCTTGATTTGCAAAACTGCCCATCTCATCTCTCAGTTCAACAATGCATGTATGGAAGGAGCAGGTTCCGGGCACTATGAATTGACTCTTAATGTACTGCTTCACTGTATTAAGAAATCCACCAGGAACATTGAAGGTTTGTTAATAGTGCTGAGGCCACTGCTACGTATCACAGTAGATTCTCAATACAGGTCTGTGATTAAAGGAATGAACCAATCAGTGTGTCCTTGACCACTGGATCAGAAATTAACTACACCTTCACACGATTATGGACTTAGTGCCCCAACAAACATGTAAGAATCATGGTTATCCAAGATTTGTTCCTCACACAGCAAATCATAACTTAAGCAACATAAAAGAGGTTCCCTACAGACTTCTTCCCTTCTTCCTCCTCCACCTCCACTGAAGAGTCTTGTCACTGTTTTAAGATAAATTTTATGCATAACGCATTGTCACAGTGAAGAGTGGGAGATAATATGATGTAACAACTGCCAAAAAAGACTGGCTTAACATCAGTTATAGTAAAACTAAAATATTTGGCAGATAGTCCCTAAACTCTAATGCTATCTTGTCATATTGTACCAAATCTAAGATGCTCTTTATTGGGACTCCATCACCATTTTAAGTTAATAGCAAGAAACAAAAAAAGTCGGGGTGCCTGGGTGGCTCAGTGGGTTAAGTGTCTGACTCCTGGTTTCGGCTCAGGTCACGATCTCACAGCGCGTGGGACCAAGCCCTATGTTAGGGCCTACATTGGCCTTCGCACTGACAGTGCAGAACCTGCTTGGGATTCTCTCTCTCCCTCCTTTCCTGCCCGCCCCCCACCCGCTAGCACAGGTACACGCGTGCGCACTCTCTAAATAAACTTAACAAAAAAAGAAACAAAAAAGTTGTCAATTAAAACTATTAATAAACTGTCAAATATAAAAGACAATACAGAAGGCATTCTGACTACAGAAATGTTAAATACGCCTTACAAGTGATCAAATACAGTATGCCAAAATAAAACCACTGCATATAATTACTCGGAGATATTTCTCAAAATTCACTCATTTATAGAAGCAGATATATATTATTAATGCATAACCATTCAAATGAGGATGAGAGGTAGAAAGAAGTTTCCATTATCAGTAAAGCCACTCTGAAAAATTTCTGGGCCAAGTAACTTCTGCTGTCCTTTACACAAAATATCACTAACTTGGATGAAGGAACCCCTGTGATCTCTACGTAGATTTATGGCAACCTTCTAATGGGATGAAAATACTGTTTAGATTCCTAACTTTTCTTAAAACAGTGTCAAGCCTACCTACTCATCTGCCACACAAAAGATAAAGATCCTCCCTAAATCAATATAATACGTGCAGCCTTCTACAGCTTTGCTTAGACCATATTCTTCAATTTGTCTCCAAGCCAATTTCTATAAAAATATCAGCTAAAAAAAAAAAAAATGATACTTAAGGAGAAGAATAATTTCTCAATCTGCTGTCCTCTGATGTACACCCTTGTTATCTTATGGAACTTATTCTTGCTATGATAACCCATATTCTCTTAATTGCCAAATCCAATGATCTATTTATGTCTTCCTGCTCTGGAACTGACAACATCAGCTATTGGCCCCCTTCTTGAACGTGTTCCTTGCCGTTGGTAATACAGCTCTCTCTTCTGATTTTCTAGCTAACTCTCTGGATATTCCTTCTCAGTTTCTACCTTGGCTTTAAACCAACTTTCCACTTAGTGAGCATTAATTATTTTCAAGTCACTGTGTTGAGCACTAGGAAGAGAAAAAGATGGCATACAGATATAAAGAAATCATATGAAAAAAATTAAAAGACTAAGACACAAGGCAAAAAGGGAAAAGGACTCAGACAATTAAAATGAGAGGACTACAAATGAACACAGTTTATGAAAACATGCCACATTATAATAATCAATAAAGTAGAGATAAACACGTAAATGAGGCAATTTAGCATATCCAGAAATAGCATTGTCAATGGAAGTGTTGTGAGATAAGTATCTTTATACGCTCGTGGTTGGGATGTAAGCAGACAGCAACTCTTCACAGGGCAACCGGAAATAGATACTATGATAATTTTTAAAGCATCACAGTTTCTCTTCTAGAAATTTCCTTTAAAAAAAAAGGAAATGTGTAAATCTTCTACATAAGGATATTCTCTGTAGCAGTGTATACAATGACAAAAATGTGAACACAGGCTTCCTACCATGTTGAAAAATATTAGATTTCTCATCTAATCCTGTATCAAAATAAACTTCTGATGTAACTAATAGTTAAACATAATACATTAAACTAATAATTAAAAAACTAGAAAAGTAGAATAGAAAGTCCATGGGGCCAGACTTACCCTCTTGCCCTACACAACTTGGCAGAAATGCATACAACAAAAAAATGACAATTACGAAAAATATGTAACAGAATTCTTTTTAGATACTGGACAAGAGGCAGCACAGGACCAAGATCCTTCTGAAAAGGGAAACAAATGAGTCCTAAAGCCACCCATCTTCTGTCCAAGGGTGCTGGGTGGAAGGAACATCACTGGCAGGAAAGGAGATCCCAAGCATGATTCAAGGTCTCACCACCGGAGAATGAGAGTAGATTTTGAGGAGGGTGAGGTAGATGGCATTTGCTGAAGAGAACACCAGTGAGCAAGAAGCCACACAAAATCCACATCGTTTAGTATGCCACAGAGTAGTGAGCAATGTAGTGTGTGAGGTTAAACTCTAGGAAAACCAGCAGAGTAGGAATGGAGATCTGTATGCCAAATAATTCCCAGAGGTCACTCCGAGCTGACAGACATTCAATTTCTACGCAGTCAAAACAGTGTCATTAGTGAATATCCAGGCATTCAGTAGGTATTTCAAAAAAGTCAAAGTACAAGCTAAACCTACATTATCAAGGTTAACAAATATGAAGAAGGCAACAAAACGCAGACATTCATGTAAAATTCCAACGATCTAGTATGCAAGCAGTAATTACTAGACATAAGAAGATGCAGGAAATAAGACCCATAACCAAGAGAAAAATCAGTCATTAGACACAGACCTTAAAAATAGCAGGGGTGGTGGATTTAATAGACTGACTTTAAAACAGTACATGAGATAAAGGGAAATAGAAATAGAAATAAATGGGACTTCTAGAGATAAAGTGTACAGTATCTGAAAAATTTCAGTAGATGGGATTAACAACAAATTAGACACTGCAAGAGAAGAAAAGCAACGAGTATCAAGTCACAATAAAAGAAACTATACAAATTGTAACTTAAAAAAAAAAAAAGAGCCTTAGTGACGGGTTGACAGCATCAAGGAAGCTAACATATGCGTAATGGCAGTTCCTGAAAAAGGGAGGGAGACACCTGCAAAATGATGCCCCAGATTCTCCAAACTTGGATAAAAATGATAAATGCATACATCTGTGTATCTCAATGAACCTCAACATGATGAAAATTCACAAACATGCATGAACTACTGGAACGTAGGAAGTCAGAGCACATTCAAATCACCAAAAAACTGGTGACAGAAAAGCTTTTAAAAATTCTGAGGTTGGGGAAACATAACATACAGAAGAACAAATAGGAGAATAATCCTAGATTTTTCAGAGGCTACGTAAGCAAAAAGGCAATGGAGCAATACGGCCAAATGGCTAAATGAAAAACAAAAAGGCATTTTAAAATTCTGTATCCAGTAGGAAAATCCAAATAGTAAGGAGCAGCATATGTAAGAAAAAGGCTGAGGCCAGGGAAAGAGACCCTGGAAAAGATCAGGTGAAACGATCCCAGGTTCACACAGAGCCCAAAGTGCTTTGCATCCTTGCCAGGCAGGATGGAAAGGCCTCCTAAGAAATGTGGCACCCAGGACAGTGGGTGAGGTTCCTGCCTGGGCAGTGTGGCAATACCAGTGTCACAGCAAAGGCTAGTGTGGCCAGTCTACGGTTAAACGCAAGCCTGGAAATGATCACCATTTATAAGTAAGAACAACATCATCCAATGAAAAATTATCAGGCACAAAAAGAACTAGGAAAATATAACCCATTACTAGGAGAAAAACGTGTCACTCAGAAAGTGACACAAATGACAGAGATAGAAGAATACTATGATAAAATAGCTATTAAGATATAGTCTAAAAGTTCAAAAGGTAGAGAGAGAAGCATAAGGAAATAAATGGGAGATATGAAAAGTCCCAAATTAAACTTCAAGAGATGAAGTCTGAGATGTCCTAGATGAAAAACAAAAAACTGATTTAATTAACAGCATGCTAGACGCTGGAGAAAAAAATGGTAACAGACTTTTAAGACACAGGAAACAGATCTAAAGTTAAAGATATAGAAAAATAATGAAAAAGATGAACAGAGCATTGATAAACCGTGGGATGATATCCCGCAGTCTAACATATGTATAAGTGCATTCTGAGGATCGGATGAGAGAAATGAATGAACAGAAAAAAAAAATACTTGAATAATGTCCAAAAAGTTTTCAAATCTGATGAAACTATAAGCCTGCAGATTCACAAAGACTTAAAAGAAAACCCAACTGAAAGAAATGTGAAGAGGGGTGCCTGGGTGGCTCAGATGGTTAAATATCTGACTCTTGATTTTGGCTCAGATCTTGATCTCCTTGTTTGTGAGTTCAAGCTCCGCATTGAGATCTGTGTTGACAATGCAGAGCCTGACTGGGATTCTATCTCACCCTCTCTGTCTGCCTCTCCTCTGCTCATGCTCTCTTTCTCTCTCAAAATAAGTAAATAAACAAACAGGGAAACAAAGAAATGTAAAGAAAATCCTGTAAGACACATCATAATTAAATAGCTGAAAGCAAGGCATAAAAGAAAAGTTTAATAGGACAGGGGTGGTGGTAAAGAGACACGTTAAGGGGCACCTGGGTGGCTCGGTTGGGCATCTGACTTCCGCTCAGGTCATGATCTCACAGTTCATGAGTTTGAGCCCCATGTCAGGCTCTGTGCCGACAGCTCAGAGCCTGGAGCCTGCTTCAGATTCTGTGTCTCCCTCTCTCTCTCTGTCCCTCCCCCACTCACATTTTGTCTCTCTCTCTCAAAAATAAACATTAAAAACAATTTTTAAAAATGCAAAAATAAAAGAGACATGTTAAGCACAGGGACCAAAGAATGAGTGCACACTCCTTGTCAGAAACTGTGTAGGGGCGCCTGGGTGGCTCAGTCGGTTAAGCGTCCGACTTCAGCTCAGGTCATGATCTCACAGTTCGTGGGTTCGAGCCTCACACTGAGCCCACATCGGGCTCTGTGCTCACAGCTCAGAGCCTGGAGACTGCTTTGGATTCTGTGTCTCCCTCTCTTTCTGTTCTTCCCCTGCTCTCACTCTGTCTCTCTCTCACTCTCTCAAAAATAAATAAAGATTAAAAAAAAAAACAACTCTGCAAACCAGGAGAAAGTGGAGAGGCACCTTGATAGTAAGTAAATATAGAACAGGCAAACTAGAATTTTATACACAGCTAAAGTATCTTTTCAAAAATGACAGTAAAATAGAGCCTTTTGGGGACATGCAAAAGGTTAGAGAAATGAGCCCCAGAAACACTACACTATAAATGTTCAAGGTAAATGCTTCAGGCTGAAGCAAAATGGTACCTGATGGAAAACTGGATCTACACAAGGTAAAGAAGAGACTGTAAATCATAACTTTGTGGGTAAATACATGTTGATTTTTCTTGTGTTGTTAATCTTTTTAAAAGACAGTTCTGGTTTAAAACAAAAATAACAATGCATAGTGGCATTTATGGCATATATAAAGGTAAAATGTATTAACAGTAGCATAAAAGCCTGAAGGGGGGAAATGAAGGTGTTCAGGTCAAAGGGTCTTATGGTATGTGAAATGGTACAACCCAACTTGAAAATAAAATGGGGTAAGCATGAGTCTGTATTTAAAACCTAATCCCCAAAAATGCAGTTCCCCCAAAACTTGCAAATAAAATATTAGTGAATACTACCAAACTCTTAAAGAAGAGATCATAACAATTTCATGCAAATACTTCCAGAAAATAAGAGGAGGAAATACTTCTCAACACATTACACAAGGCCAGCATTACCTTAATACAAAACCAAAGCTACTACATGAAAGGTATCAATATTCCTCATAATCACAGATGTAAAAAGTCTTAACAAACTTTACCAAATCATATCCAACAAAGGCTGACAATACAACATGACTAGTGATGGTTAATTCCAAGAATGAAAGATTGGTTTAACATTTGAAACCAATGTAATTCACCGTATTAACAGACTAAAAAAGGGAAAACCATATGATCATCTCAAGCAATGCAGAAGAAGTTTTAAGAAAACTTGATGGCCACTGATACTAAAATCTCTTAACAAAGCAGGAACAGGAGAGAAGTTCTTCAACCTGATAAAAGACATTTAAAAATGTATAGCTATTATCACACTTAGTAATGACAGACTGAACCTCTTTTCCCTCTGAGAGTGGGAACAAGGATGTTCACTTCTTTTATTTGGCATTGTGCAGGAGTTCTTAGCCAGGTGAAATAAGGCATAGACAGACAGACAGACAGACAGACAGACAAATATATGAATGTCATTCAGATTGGAAAGGAAGTAAAACTGCCTTTATTCACAGGCAGTAAGCCTGTCTCCAAAAACATTCCAAAGAAATTTACCAAAAAAATTATAAAACAATAAGTGAGCTTCAGAAACCCATGGGATACAAGGTCAATACACAAAAGCTCAAATGTATTATATGCTAGCAATTAACAACTGGCAATGAAAAAAACCAGTAGAAATATGTAAGGGAAAAATTGGTAACAGTCGTGCAAGACTTACACAGTGAAAATTACAAAATGTGTCAGTAGAAATTAGAGAAAACAAAAATAAACAGATATACTGAGCACATAGGTCACAACACTAATATTGTTGACATGTCAGTTTTCCCCAAAATGATCTACAGACTCAAAGGAAATGCATCATAGTCCCAGCAGGCTTTCTCTGTAAAGATTAAGAAGCTGATACTGGATTGATATGGAAATGTACAGGACCTAAAAGGGCCACAACAATTCTGAGAAACAACAGTATTCTTCCTAATTTTAAGACATACTTTAAAGCTACCATAATCAAGACAATATGGTATCAGTGTAAAGAATGCCACATCAACTTATAGAACACAGTGGGGAGTCCAGAAACATACAAATACGTGACAAATTGATTTCTGACAAAAGTGTTAAGGTCATTCAATGGGGGAGAGTACAGTACTTCCAATAAAAGATGCTGGAATAACTGGATATCCATATGGGAAAAAAAAAAGGAACACCAATCCTTACCTTTTCATATGCATAAAAATCAATTTAAAATAGGTCATAGATCTAAATGTAGCAGATACAACTATAAAGTTCTAGAAGAAAATATTTATGATTTAGGGTTGACAAAGACTTCTTGGATAGCAGACCAAAAAAATAAAAACCAGAAAAGACAAGAATTGATAAATTGAGACTTCAAAACTAAAAACTGTTGTCAAAAAATATCAGTGAGATGATGAAAAGGCAAGGTAGAGTATGGGGGAAATAATTTTGATGCATATATTTGGCAAACTACTTGTAACCAGAACATATGAAGAACTCTTATAATAACAATGAGAAAATAATCCAATTAATAAATTAGGCAAAGTATTTGGACAGGTCACAAGAAATGAATAGCCAAGAAGTGTGTGAAAAGATATTTAATATCATTTTAATCATCAGAGAAATGCACCTTAAAACCACAATAATACACATCTATATTCTGACTAGAATAACTAAATTAAAGAGATTGACCCCACCAAGTGTTGTGGAGTAACGAGAATTCTCACTACATTGCTATCAGAAATGTCAAATGACACTACTTTAGAAAACAATTCTGGACTTTTTTAATAAAACATAAACGTATGTTTACCACAAACTCAGCAATGATACTCCTCAGTGTTTACCTAAGAGAAAAGAAAACCTGTACATGAATGTGTGTATCAGCCTTTTTATTAGGAAATAACTGCAGTCAGTCCAAATGTACACCAAGAGCAGGGCAGATCTTCGTCTAGCCACGCAATCCATCATGACTCAGCAAGAGAAGGAACAAGCTATTGAGAAGTGCCACAAAAAGAATAAACTCAAAAACCTTAGGCTGAGGAAAAGAAACACACAGAGCAGTATATATTATATGATTCAATTTCAAAGAAACTTTAGGAAAGGTAAATCAAATCTTTAGTGTCACAAAGCAGGTCAGTGGTTGCCTAGGGCCTAGTGTGGGTGCAGGACGGGGTGACAGATGGCATGTCAGAACTTTTTGAGGCAACAGAAATATGCCACATCTTTATTATAATGGGGACTCCATGCATGTAATGTTTGTCAAGACTCATGTAATGTGTATTTAAAGGGAGCACATTTTATTGCATGTAGATTATACCCAAGCAAAGTTGATTAAGTTAAGGAAATAATCTAAATGTCCCAAAATTTGGTAAGGATTTGATAAATTATAGTATATCTACATAATTAATCAGTAGACAATTAGTATATATTTTAGAATACTAAATAAAATGGAAAACGTGTACAGTATAAAAACAGGAAAATATATTAACATGGTAAGAGCAATTATTGCTAGGCGGTGAGATTTAGAGTGGTTTTCATCTTTTGTTTTTTACCTTGAAAATCACTTATAATTATTTGTTTGATATGAATTCCCCAAAAACTATGATTTCCATAAATACAGAGGCCATCTGTCTTGTTCATGTCATATACCAAGTACACAGTGACTAGCTTCTAGCAAGCAGTCAATAAATTTATTTTACAACTGAATTAAAATAACTACTTTTTTGGCTTTTTGATGTTCTGCAATGGACATGCAGTTGTTACACTGTAATCAGAAAGAAACTTTGCAAAGCTTTCAAATACATGTACTGTTAACCCTCATGGCTAATTTAATGCTGTATTAGTTTTGTTTTCCTGGAAGAAGCACAGGGAAAAGCACAGGAAAAGACCATGCAAGTACTCTAGAGCTTTGAATCTTCAGAGCCAAACCTAATACGTAGCACATAATATGTGCTCAATAAATATGTAAAGAATAAAGGGAAATTCAAAAATACTTTCCAAATAATTATCTATAGGGAAAATAAGGTTTACACTTCTCAAGATATTTTTATTAGAAGCATAAGAAAATCATATAAAATAATTGAATATTCTTGTTTTTGTTCAAAAACAACGAGTTACTTGCTACTCAAGCAAAAAACATAGAAAGTTTAGAAATTTAAGTTCCTTTAAGGGAACGACTACCTGTCTTTTGTGTGTTGTACTTAGTCAAGCTGTTAGGAAGACACTAATGTAAACAGGTGATCTTAACCTACTAAATAAGACTATTTCTTCAGAAAACAGGTAATGTTTATTTTGAAAATAAACTGCTATATCTTGCAAAACAGTTATATTCTTTTTCTTAACTGAAGTGTAATTGACGTACAATGTCCCACTAGTTTCAGGAGTACATCATAAGGACAGTGATTTGACATTTTTATATATTATGAAGTGATCCCCACAATGTCCAGTTATGATCTGTCACCATACAAAGTTATTATACTATTACTGACCATATCACCTATGCTGTATGTCACATCCCCGTGACTAATCTATTTTATAACTAAAAGTTTGTACACCTTAGTCCCCTACACCTATTTCACCCCGCCCTCCCCCTGTGGTAACCAAGTTTATTTCCTGTATCTATGAGTCTATTTGTTTTATTTGTTCATTTGCTTTGTTTTCTAGATTCCATATACAAGTGAAATCTTATGGTATCTGTTTCTCTGATTCATTTCACTTAGCGTAATACCCTCTAGGTCCATCCATGTTGTCATGAACAGCAAGATTTCACTGTTTTTTATGGATGAGTAATACTCCATCGTAAATGTATGTTTGTGTATGTATACATTATGTACACACAAAGTAATAAAAGTTATAGATAGAGAGACAAATCATCTTCTTTATCCATTCATCTATCAGCAGTCACTAAGGTTGCTTTCAAATATCCTGGCTACTGTAAATCATGCTGCAATGAGCATAGAGGTGCATATATCTTTTCAAATTAGTTTTCATTTACTTTGAATAAAGACCCAGAAGTGGAGTTTGCTGGGTCATATGGTAGTTCTATTTTTAATTTTTTGAGAAACGTCCATGCTGTTTTCCATGGTCACTGCACCAATTTGCATTCCCATCAACAGTGTTCCAGGGCTCCCTTCCCACTACGTTGTCACCAACACTGTTATTTTTTGTCTTTTTGTTAAGAGCCAATCGGATGAGTGTGAGTGAGGTGATATCCCATCATGGTTGTGATTTGCACTTTTTGATGATGAGTGATGTTGAGCATATTTTCATGTGTCTATTGGCCATTTATATGTCTTCTTTGAAAAAAGTCTATTGAAGTCCTCTGCCCATTATGTAACAGAATTGTTTTTTAAAATATTAAGTTGTGTAAGTTTTTCATGTATTTTAGATATTAAATCCTTATTGGATGGGGTACCTGGGTGGCTCAGTCAGTTGAGCATCTGACTTCAGCTCAGGTCATGATCTCACAGTTCATGAGTTCAAGCCCCACGTCAGGCTCTGTGCTGACAGCTCAGAGCCTGGAGCCTGCTTTGGATTCTGTGTTTCCCTCTCTCTGTTCCTCCCCTACTTGTGCTCTCTCTCTCTCTCAAAAACAAATAAACATTAAAAAAAATTTAAATCCTTATTGGATGTATTTAGAAATATCATCTTCCATTCAGTAGGTTACCTTTTAGCTTTGTTGATCGTTTCCTTCACTGCAAAAATTTAGTTCTAATGGAATTTTTCAAAAACAACAACAAAAAACCTGGACTTTAAAAAGTTCCTAACAATTATCATTGCAGTCTAAGATTTACAACACAACTTTTTTTCTTGCAAATACTACCTTTACAACTTTCAGTCATTCCTTTGTAATAGTAAAAACAAAAACAAAAACAAAAAACAACCAAAAAACAAAAAAACTTACCTCCAGAGTAACAAAATATGTTCAATTTCAATGACTACATTCACTGCCATAATATCTGTTGAAGCTGAAACTTAAATATCCTAAAGACAGTAAGTAAGCAAGCAACAAGAAATGCCAGTCTGTGCGATGTGCAGATTAACACCTCCCCTGGGTTTACGAAAAGACAAGATGAGGAGAATGGCTCTGGCCCACCTGCAGGGAAATTACTGGATGACTGACGCTGTCCTAAGTCTGTTTAGGCTGCCGTAACAAAATGCCACAGACTGGGGGTCGCTTGTAAACAAGAGAAATTTATTCTCACAGTTCTGATGAGTCCAAGATCAAGGCACTGGCAGACTGGGGGTCAGGTGAGAACTTCCGCTGTATCCTCACATGGTGGGAGGGGCGAGGAAACTCTCTGGAGTCTCTTTTATAAGTACACTAATCCCACTCATGAGGGTTCCATGCTCATGACTAATCACCTTCCAAAGACCCCACCTCCTAATATCATCACCTTGGGGGCTAGGTTTCAACACATGAGTTCTGTGGCGAGGGGGACACAAATACTCAGTCCACAGCAAATACTACATATAAAACCGGAACAGTATTAATTACATTATAAAACAAACACCTGAATACTTAGTATTCAAGTACTTTGAATGGAAGGATACTCTGAATGCAAGCATTCTTACATTTAACAGGCAATTCATAGAATTATCTTCTAGACTGTGTCTACCCTCTTCACAGGCTAACTCCAGAGTCTGCATTAGTTTTCAAGGAAAGTTCTTTCAGAAACAATTGTGATATAGACAGAAGAACAAAAAATGCTGTATTTTAATAGCCTAGTTAAATTAAAATTTCTTGAAATACAAATTAAACCTTGATGATGTTACAGAAAAAATGAAAGGGATCTAAGGTCAAAGTTGCTGGACACTGAAACACTTGGTTGGTGGCAGCCGTGTTAGCCATAAATTATCAGTTAAATGCCTCAAGCCCTACAGCCTCTACCTCTTGGCCTCTTCTTACAAGTAGGAAAATATATGAATTCTAGATCACCAAGTAGGTGCCTGATATCTGAAAAAATAGCCTGTCAACTGGCAATTTTTAAATTTTTTAAAATGCTTATTTACTTTTGGGAGAGACAGAGTGTGAGTGGGGGAGGGGCAGAAGGAGACACAGAATCCAAAGCAGGCTCCAGGCTCTGAGCTGTCAGCACAGAGTCTGACACGGAGCTCGAACCCACGAACTGTGAGATCATTATCTGAGCCGAAGTCAGATGCTCAACCAACTGAGCCATCCAAGTGCTCCTAAATGGGCAAGTTTTAAAGAAGTAATGCAAGACAAGTTAAGAAAATTTTCTGTGATTAAAAGTCAAATAATGAAAATACTTAATAATGCGAAAAGTACAAAAAATAATTTCCTTTTAGGGATGCCTGTGTGGCTCAGCTGGTTGAGTGTCTGACTCTTAATTTCGGCTCAGGTCACCATCCCAGGGTTGTGGGATCGAGCCCCATGTTGGGCTCCACACTGAGCATTGAGCCTGCTTGAGATTCTCTCTCTCTCCCTCTCCACCCCCACCTCTTGCTTATGCCCTCTTTCTCTAAAACAAGTTTTAAAAAATTAATAATTCCTTTAAAAAATAATTTTAAATTCCCAATATACTATTACAATTTAAATAATTTATATGAAAATATTTTATTGAAACTACATTAACAAGATAAAGAAGAGATTGCTCAGTTCTACCACATTAAATATTAACAGGTTCTTCATTTGGAAAATAAAATATACTTTTAAAAAGGTGAATGTTCCCAAGGTCATTATTTTAAAATATTTGTATTTATTAGGATATATGTGAAATATCTGGGCTATTTATGAAACATATCTAATACCAATACAATAAAAACAATAAACATTATCATTTTGAGCACTCAGGGAAGTGCATTCTAACAATCATAAAAGCTACATAATGTTATCTCCATATTACAGATGATTAAATATAGTAAGTTGAAGTGACTATCCCCATATTATCACATTAGGCATTATTTTCGAATACCTCTACTTGCTGGGCACTGTACTAAGTGACTTACATGCATAATCCTCAAAACGCCCCTTATAAAATAGGTAGATTCTTCTCTGCATCACAGAAATGAGAAAACTAAGGCTTAGAGATGGCATAAAATTCACCTAGCGTCCCATAGCTATTAAGTGGTAGGGCTGAGTTCAAACTTAGGTCATCTGTCTCTAAGGCATATCATCTATTTATTACACTAAAACTACAGTTTCTATGAATTTGAGACAGTCAATGTATAAAGTATTCCATTAAGAAGAAATCTCACTCATGAGTCTCCTTCATAATTGCATAGTATGAACTGCATAGGACAAAGAACTTACTACAGAGTGCAGCTTCTCAAGGTGCAGAACGAGAAGACGACAGCCACCCATCTGTGCCGACAGATCAGTGCATAGCTATGTGCTGCAGTCGCATCTCAGAGCTGCTCTCTTCACAGCCTCCGTGCGTGCAGCTCCTTCCCCGGTACCTGCTTCCCCATCCTTTTTGCAGTCAAGTCTCAAGTCTAAGTGCAACTTCCTCAAGCCAGGTAACTCAATTTATAGGAAGTAGGTTCTCCATTCCCTCTCACAGCATCTGTTCGGTGCTATTACAATACATTTGTTGGGTTTATTTTATGACTGTTTTACTCACCCCAGTGCACCGTAAGACTGGAACACAGTAAGCACTCAATAAATATTTTTCTTTTTCTCTCTCTTTCTTTTTTTTTTTTTTTTTAAATTTTTTTTTCAACGTTTTTTATTTATTTTTGGGACAGAGAGAGACAGAGCATGAACGGGGGCGGGGCAGAGAGAGAGGGAGACATAGAATCGGAAACAGGCTCCAGGCTCCGAGCCATCAGCCCAGAGCCTGACGCGGGGCTCGAACTCACAGACTGCGAGATCGTGACCTGGCTGAAGTCGGACGCTTAACCGACTGCGCCACCCAGGCGCCCCTCTCTTTCTTTCTTTCTTTCTCTCTCTCTTTCTTTCTTTCTTTCTTTTTCTTTCTTTTTTCTAACGTTTATTCATTTTTGAGAAAGAACACAAGCTAGGGAGGGGCAGAGAGAGGGAGACAAAGAATCCTAAGCAGGCTCCAGGCTCTGGGCTGTCAGCACAGAGCCCAACGCAGGGTTGAACGCATGAACTGTGAGATCATGACCTGAGCAGAGGTTAGATGCTTAACTAACTGAGCCACCCAGGCACCTCTAAATATTTCTGAATGAATAAACTAATCTTATTTGGAAAACATACACCTTTAAATAGTGAACTGGTCAAAGAAAACATGACTTGATAAATTAGTAAATTTGGGAAAAGAATAAAGACATTAAAACCATGTAAAAACCTATATAAGATTAAAAATATGCTATAAATATTCATATAACATATAACATAAAATTGGTTTCTACAGGGAAGTTTATACATGAAATACTTCGATCAGAAAAGAAAAAAGGCTTAAATAAATGCTGTAAGTTTCCACATTAGAAACAAGGATAAGAAAAGCAAATTAAACCCACAGTAACCAGAACGAAGGAAATAATAAAGAGCAAAAGTCAATGAAATAGATAACCCAAAATAAGAGAAAAAAATCAATAAAAACTACAGCTTAAAATATCAATAAAAATTATCAACTTTTAGGAAAAATGATCAGAAATAAAGAGAGAAGACACAAGTTGAAATATTAAAAGAGAGACACGAACCACTGCTCCCAGACACTGATGCAATACCAGGGAACATTAACAATATTAAGCAGGGGCGCCTGGGTGGCTCAGTCAGTTAAGCATCTGACTTCGGCTCAGGTCATGATCTCACAGTCTGTGAGTTTCAGCCCCGCATTGGGTTATGTGCTGACAACTCAGAGCCTGAAGCCTGCTTCAGATTCTGTGTTCCTCTCTCGTTCTGCCATTCCCCCGCTCATGCTCTCTCTCTCAAGAATAAATAAACATCAAAAAAAATTTTTTTTAAAGAAAACAGTATTAAGCAAATACACTTAAAAATTTAGATGAAAGGAATAAATTCTTGGAAACACATAAACTACCAAAGCCCACTCAAGAAAAAATAAAATGCATGGCAATATATCCATGCACTTTATTTCATATATATATGTATTCCTCCCCACCCTCCACCATTCATTGTTATAAGCCTTCTTAAAAAGAAAACTCTTGGTCCAAAAATTTCACTGATAAAATCTACCAGAAAACAGAACAGGAAGCAATGCTTCCCAATTCATTTCAAGAGGCCAACATTATCTTGAATGCAAACCCAGAGACATTACTTGGGGAAGGGAAAAGGAGGGACCTAAACAATATTACAAGGGAACAAAGATTTAAAACTCTTAACAAAATCTTGCAAACTGGATCTGACAACACATGAAGAGGATAATACCTCACAACCAAGATGAGTTTATCTAAGAAATTCAAAGTTGGTTTAACATTAAAAACTCAACAACAAAATTCAGTATATTAGCAGAATAAAGAAAAAAAAAACCATATGGCCATCACAATAGAAACAGAGAAATCATTTGACAAAATATTACATCCTATAAGGATTTTTTTAAAAAAAGCTCAGCAAAGTAGGAATAAAAAAAATGTCTTCAACTTGATGAAGGGCATCTATGAAAAACCTACAGCTAACAACATATTTCTTGGTGAAAATATGAATGCTTTCACCCTAAGATCAGATATAAGGCAAGAACGTCTGCTCTCACTATGCTATATAACACTGTCCTGGAGTTCCTAGACGGTAAGAAAGAGAATAAAAATGCATGAGATTAGAAATAAGTAAAACTGCCTCTATTCTCACATGATATGATCATCTACACAGAGAATCTCAACATATTTACAAAAAATATTTTTAGCAATTGAATGCAAGATTCAAGGGGAAGAAGTATCAATTGCATTTCTATATATTATCAACAAACAATTCAAATTTGCAAGTTCAAACCAATCACTTATAAAAACATCAAAAACATAAAACAGTTCAGGGTAAATTTAACAAAAAATATTCAAGACCTGTGCACTAGAAACTACACAATACTGCTGAAAAAATTAAAGAAAACCTAAATAATGGGAAAGATATATCATGTTCATGGATCAGAACACATTATTATTAACACACAAATTCTCTCCAAATTGATCAACAGATTTAACACAATCCCAATTAAAATCCAGGAGACCTTTACATAGAAACAACAAGATTATTCTATAATTTATATGGAAATGTTAAGGAAATAGGGTTGTAAAAACAATTTTTTAAAAGAACAGAAGGGAAAGACCCAAACTGTCTAATTTTAACACTTACTCTAAAGTAAAAATGCTAACGACAGTGTGGCAGGGATAAGAATGGATAGATCTAGATCAATGCAAGAAAACAGGGGGCCCAGGTATCAACCCACATGTACACGGTCAACTGATTTTTGACAAAGGTGGCAGGGCAATTTAGTGGGAAAAAGATGGCATTTTCAACAAATATGCTGAAACAGTTAGATATCCAACTGTTAAAAAAAAAAAAAAAGAACTCTGACTCTTATATAGCGCCATATACAAAAATTAACTTGAAATGGATCACAGACCTAAATTTAAGTGCTAAAACATTTAACCCTTTTAGAAGAAAACATGGGTTGGGGAGGAGTGGCGCACGTGGGTAGCTCAGTCAGTTAAGTATCCAAGTGACTCCAGGTTTTGGCTCAGGTCATGACCTCGAGGTTCATGAGATTAAGCCCCTTGTCAGACTCCTGTGCTGACAGCACACAGCCTGCTTGGGATTCCTTCTCTGCCTCTCCCTCTCTGTCCCTCCCCTGCTCACGCACATTTTTTCTCTCTCTCTCTTTCTCTCTCCCTCCCTCAAAACAAATAAATAAACTTAAAAAGGAAAAAGAAGAAAACATGGGAGAAAAAATTTTAACTTGGGTGAGGAAAAGATGTTTTAAACATAAAATGCACAAATCACTCATATACAAAAAAACCCTCATGAGATGTATTTCATCTAATTTAAAAGACTTGTCCTTCAAAAGACACTTGTAAGAAACCGTATCAGTGGTTACAAGGAAGCGGGTGATGGGATGCACGGACTGTAAAGGGGCATGAGAGGTTTGTTAGGGTGAGAGAAAAATTCCCCATTAAAAAAAAAATGAAAAGGCAGACCACAGACTGGGAGAAAATATTTGCAAAACATCTATATAATAAAGCACTTGTATCTAGAATATATGAAGAATTCTGACTACTCAATTTTAAAAAAGACAAACAACCCAATTAAAAAGTGGCCAAAAATATTTTAGCAGATACTTCAATAAAGAAGACATCCAAATAGCAAATCAACAGAGGAAAAGGTGTTCAATATTATTAGTTGTTCAGGAAGTTCATATTCAAACTACAAGCTACCACTCCACACTCACTAAAATGGGTAAAATTTTAAAAAGACTAACCATGCCAAGCGCGGTGATGATGCTGAGTAACATCTCAGAAATGTAAAATGAAATTTGGCGGTTTCTTACAAAGTTGGACACACCAGAGGACACAGAAATAGCATTCCTAGGTATTTACCCAAGTAAAAATATATGTCCATATAAAGTTTTGTACTGAAATATTCACAAGAACATTTTTCATAAGAGCCCAAACTGCAAAGAACCCAAATGCCTATCGACTGGTGATTGTACAAGCACATTATGATACAAAAATGTAATGGAGTAAATCCAAAAAAAGAAACAAGCTACTGATATATGCAACCATTTTGATGAATTTTAAAAGTAACGTGCTAAGTGAAAGGTGCAGAGCACAAATGACTACATACTGTGTTTGGGGATTATACTTTTTTGGGGGGAAGGGAGATAATACTTTTTAATGTTTAGGTATTGTGTTCCAATGCCCTGTGTTTTCTCTTCAAGGTCTCCAATTGTACGTACATTGTGTCTTCTGTTTTCACTTTTTGGAAATGCTTACTCTGGGTAATCCAAACTTTGTGTGAGAAGTTTGGTTATCCTGGGGCACCCAGTGGCTCAGTTGGTTGGGTGTCTGACTTCGGCTCAGGTCATGACCCTCGCAGTTCGTGGGTTCGAGCCCCGCATTGGGCTCTGTACTGACAACGTGGAGCCTGGAGCCTGCTTCAGATTCTGTCTCTGTCTCTCTCTGCCTGTTCCCTGCTCACACACCGTTTCTCTCTTAAATATAAATAAAACATTAAAATTAAAAACAAAAACAAAGTTCGATTATCTTGAAAATGCCGTGCCGTGCCATAACCACATGGAAAAGAATTGTGGAAATAGGCAAATGCCTGATCGGTTCCTACAGTTCCAGTCAGATTCTCCAGTGAGATTCTAGATATGAAAGTAAGCCTCTTAGATGTTTAAACCAGTGAAGGCTTTGAATTATTACCTTAGATGCAGTGATATATTGGTTTAATGATTCACTGTAGGAAGCCAGCCTTGAAATATTATAAAATTATGCTAAAGTATATACTAAAAATATTCCCAAACTTATTTTGCCTTAAACTTTACATGCTAAAGTGAATTTTACAATGTATCTTTCTTGGCTTGGGAATTTTTGAAAACACATCGGACGAAAGCAATGAAACTCTGATATAACCTACATAATATATTCATAATTAAAATGGTGGGCAAAGAAATTAACTTGCCAGACTCCTAACACTAAAGATATTTATACACACATAAGTTTAGTGAAAATTTTAAAGTCATCGCTATGAATATGAAATGATACTTTTAATTTAAAAATCACCCAAATCACACCTCCATAAATTAGTGAGCAGAACTACAATTTCTCACTGTTGGCACTTCTGCCTCACGTGAATTTGAAACGACAGACTTGGGTTCACTGAAGACAAACAATGAAAAACCTAAAGTATGAGAAGATCTCAAGACTGGCATGAAACTGAAAGTCATATGCAAACAACGAAATGAATTTTTTCAAAGAGATTAGTATAGTGTACAATGAGCACAGTGTCCGTTCATCTGTATCCACACAAAGAAAATAGAAGGGTGTGAAGAATTTATCAGGTGAACAAACATTTCTACACAGTGACTGTCCTTTACCCCCTAACAGATATCTTAACTTCCAATTCCAGCCTGGAGAGAGATTTACAGAGGTCTGGAAAGAAATATGGCTGTAAGATTTGGGGGAAGAATCCTAACTAGAGGCATCCCAGTGTTGTTTTTTTGCTTTTATTTGTCTTATTTTTTAAGATTTTAAGTAATCTTACGGAACTCTGGTAATACCTGAGCTACAAAAAGAGATGACTTGGATGTGTTGGCAGCATGTCACTGGTCATATTACTGGAACACTTTCATAGTATGTTCTCCAGATGCTGAATGGCTGCTTACCACAGGTGCCCTGAGTTCGCTTTCACAGCCTTGTTCTAGTGAGCTCTGAACTAACTCTTGTACGTTCCATCCTGTCACCAAGGTTCACACCTTACATCGACCCAAGAAAAAGGAAGAATCCATGCTTCTGCTTAGGAACTCATCAATGTCCAATCCTAGCACATTTGTCAACTGTTATCTTGCAGGATTCACTCTACTCTGTTCTATACATACTTGGCTTCACAGGCTTCTCCTGCCTGGCTCCTTCTGTCCAGGATTCTCCTTAGGCTTCTCTCATCACCAACACCTCTCATGTTGATATCCCCAGGCACCATTCTTGGCCACTAATGTCCTGACTTTACATATTTTTCTCACAGCGGACATTTCTTCCCTTCTTTGGTTTCAGCATTGCTGATGAAGCCTATTTGTACCTCTGACCTAACTCTACCTCCTTGTTAGCCCCAACAGGCTCCTCCAATAAATGATGATCATGCCGGGACTCATTCCTCTTCTTGTGTTTCCTGACTTTTTGAATAGCCCAGTATCCACACAAGTCCCCCCAAGCAACAAGCGGAAAACTGTGCCATGTTTTTCTCTTTCCGTTTAGTCCTTAGATCCTAGAATTTTATTCCTTCTAATATTACCTCAATTAATGACTCTAACAGTTTATAAGTGGATGACGAAAAACCTAAATGCAGTCTCATCTGAAGTAGTTTCCCTGTTTCCAATTCTGTCTTCTTCAGTCCAAGCTTCATATTGCTACCAAGTACTCCTCCTGAAACATTTTCTTACAGAAATCCTTCCACGATGCTTCACTGTCTTCAGGATAAAACCCAAATTACTTGGAAGATCTGTCCTAATATGACACTGAATACTTGTTCATACACTTCTGACTTTCCTCTGCAGGACTTTAGCACTGCCCATCCTGTGTTGTAGCTGGGCAGATGGGGAAGAATTTGCATATTCCTGCACATTCTACACATTCTATTGCCTTGTTTGGAATGCCCTCCTTCTAAGTTACTGATGTAACTTAGAGTTCAACTTAAGTCTTAGCATAGCAACCACCCAAGGCATTTCTCTGGCATTCTCTCCTTTTCTCTTCCCTCTTTCCTCCAGACGGATTCAAGTGCCCATTCTCTGTTTCCCACAGCAATCAGTGTTATCATGGCAATAATAACACTATTAGGTATATACACACTCTCTTGTCTATAATCCCAATTAGAGAGTCATCTTTTAAAAGAAAGTACCAAGTTTTTCCTTATTTGTGTATCTGCTGAGGTCCAGTCAATAGTAGTTGCTCATTAAATATTTAACAGGCAAATGAATTCTAATGGAATAGGTTCTGAAGTTCATACATAAATTATCAAGTATAATCAAAATCATTCCTGAAAAATTCCTGAGGCAGGTGCTACACTGGAGACCCAACATACTGTCTCAATATAGTTAAGCTCAGCACTTCTTCCTTCAGCAACGAAGTACCATAATTTCTTTAGATGAACGTCTGTAGTTATGATGCACTTAATGACAATGTTTTCTGAAAACTATGTGTTTTTAAGCACTCGGGTTTGTATCCCATGAAACTCTATGGAGAGCAAGTAGAAACGAACATGGAGTAAAAGAACAGCAAACTTACATTTCTCATCTTGAGGTGACTGCCAACACACTTAACAAGAATGGAAGAATCATCAAATCCTTCCTATCTATCTATTATCTTTCTATCTACTGATCTATCTACTGTCTATTTCTATGATGTCCTTTGCTGAGCTTTTTACTTTGAATTCATATAAGTTAACTGCAATTATGATGTGATTCCCATTGTACTGATATGCCTATAAAGACCTGCTGATTTTTTACAATCGGTATCTTCTCACAATCCACTTCCTGAATAATCAGGATTATTCAGTGCTTTCAACAATACTGGCAAACACAGGGAAGATAACAAGCATGGCCACGAACATGCTAAATTTCCATGCCGTCTACTAGGCTGAAAGAAGTTCATACATTCACAAAAATGTTAAGTAAGAAAAAGAATGTCTCAACTTTTGTATTTATATTTCATGATAAACATTCCAGAACACAGGCTCAAAGGATGCTACTGCTAATGAAAAATCAAGACAATAAACACAAATTAAGTAAAGACTGGGCTAGTTATGATGATTTCAATAGGCCCACTAAAGAAGTCCATCTCAGGGCACAGGTGAGATACAGAGAGGTCTGAATATGTTGCCGTTTCATGAGCACCACGTTTACCAGAGCTTACTTTCCAATAGGTCGGTCATCTCCTACCCACATCTCCTAGTTACCACCCAGATGTTCCCCACTGGATAATTCCCAGTGCATCGGTGAGTATTGGTATGGACAGCCTGCCGGTGTGAGTTTACGGCTTCCCTTGCTTTACCTCTATGTCAACCTTATTTCCAAACAGAAGTACTCTGTTTCGTATTTTTTCTACAGAAATTGAGTTTTCTGCATTTCTAGGAAGCATCCCTGGGCAGAATAAGTGTCATGGTGAACCTAAAGCAAAACCAAAATTAAATAAGTCACCATAAGGATACACTGAACATAGATTTCCTTCAGAGAAACAATAAATTTAAGAAGAGAAATAAACACATTAAGTTCCAAGAACAAAATAACTATTTGTATTTATGAAGTACATTCAAAATGTATTCAAAAGTATATTTGATAACTTAAAAGAGAAAAACTGGGAAATTACAAATAAGGAACTTTCTTTGCACTAAAAGTGTATAAATACAATCAAATTTTCCAAATGTATCTATATAGATGGCAATGCTATAATTGCTATCCATGCACATACAGAATCAGTTCACCTGCTGCAATCCATTAAATAATTCAGTCTTTATCTATAACACATTCTCAAAACAGAAATTCCGAAAAAAGAGAGCTATAATGTAGGAGTTTCAGTGCTAAAGAAAACCATCTGGCTAGTCTGAAAATCTGCTTTTGTGTGTAAAATTGTTTCGACAATCATCAGTTAATTAATCTCAGAAGTATGCTAGAGTGTGGGTGCCGCGAGCCGCGCCCCCCCCCCCCCCGCCCCTCCCCGAGGCTCCGAAGCTTCCCTCACCCCACCACACAAAACCCTCTCCCTCTCGTGAAGTCCCGTGGTTCTTCATCTGTATTTCTGATACAGGTGATAGTTATCACTCTAAGCTGAGTGTGGGCTTGGTACCTTCACCACATGACTACAAACTCTTTGAGGGGAAGATCAAGGTTTAATTCAGATTTTATGCACCATACCTACCCTAGTGCCTTGCACAAAGCCTCAAAAAATACATATATTTTATAAATACACTCAAAGATACTCCCTCCTGAAGAAACACTTTCAAGTTTTTGGCCAAAATAAACTACATAGTACATTACTTTCTATTCTTCTTCCTACTTCTCAGCAGTTTCCAGTTTAAAAATCCCTGTTGATCCCTGTTCCTGGAGAGGATTTATCTATCCTTTTCATTTATTTATTCACTCAAACCATCCAGTAAATATCTGTCAGGTTCCTACTCATGCTAGGTAGTGAGTAAGTTTCTGGCATTTGACCAGCTCAGAGTCTAGTAGGAAATATATAAAAGTAAATAGGTTAGTTATAAAACAACCTGGTAATTGTTATAATAGATGTAAACACATGATACTGTGAAAGAGTAGTTCTCCAAGTTTTTGTTTGTAGAGTTTAACATTTTCCCAATATTGTCTTCCCTGGTCATCTATCAATCCATCCATCTGCCTGCCTGCCTAACTTCCCTCCTTCATTTTTTAAATACATAATGTTTATCTGTAGCACCAAATACAAAAGCTGCTGAAGAACACATAATTGAGAAATAAGTCCTCCCACCTGGTCCCCAGTCACTCGGTTTATCTTCCCAAAGGTACACACTAATGCCCAGTGTATAATTTCAGAGAGCATAATTCCAGAGAGTCGACGCATCTATAAAAATGCATATCACATACACACGGTCCTGCCTTCGTTAAATCATTACAGTGGTGGCATGCTTTATACTCTGCACCGTGTTTCTTTCATTTCATAATGTATCTTAGAACTTGTTCTCTATCAGCCCGTATTGAGCTGCCTCGTTCTTTTTAATGGATATAAAGTATTCCACTGCACAGATACAGCAGTCTCCTTACCAAAGGTACTATGAATGCTGCACTGAATGTATTTATCCAAATTCCATTCTGTGGTATATCTGTGAATATGTATGTGGATAAATTACTGGAAGTGTAACTGCTCTAAGAATATAAGCACTTTTTATTTTGATAGATACTACACAAACATCTCATCAACTTAATTTCCCATGGAATGGGAAACAGCCACCCTCATAACTTTAATTATAACATTTATACAAATGGCTCCCAAACCTGTATCCATAGTTCTGACCCCTTCTTTATCCTCGGTGAGATTTCCATGCTATTTCCACATACTCATTTCCTAGGAACCTTAGGAAAACCCTTTTCAAAACCAAATTTATAATCTTGCCCTTAACACATTCTCTGTAATTTCACTATATTAGTTCTCCCTGATTCCAACCAAAAGCCACTTCTGATACCTCTCTTTCTACCCACGACTAAATAATTGGTCATGAACATGTACCGATCTTGCGCAATGCCATGACATTCATTTTCTTTGTATTTTCCCAGATAACATGTGACCGCATGCCTGGGTTTTCTCATCCAACTACTCAAGTTCTTCTGGCCCCTGTGCTCATCCTGGTAACTCTGCTCACATGATCCCTCTGCTTGTGGAATCTTCTCAAATCAGTTTCCTGCTGAAGTCTCATTAAGCATTAAAGGTCTGCCCTAAATTAGAAAACCCCATAAAGGATTTTCTAATATGACTTTATTAGCACTTAGGTCTTTCACTATACATTCTAATTTATAATACACTTCTATGATAAAATGTAAGCTCCTTCATAGAAAGACGATGTCTTCACACATTCTGATAAACCCACACTGCCTGGTATTTAAAATGTGGTTCCCAAATGAATGAATGAATTTTGCAATGAACTAATTCCTACAAGTCAGATAATTCTACAGGAGAAAATATTCTATAGGGGATATTTAATTCATTTATTTTGGAAAAATAAGACTATTTTAAGGTCTGTGAGACAAATTCCCTATTTAATAATTAAATTTGTTTTAGAAAATCCAAAGTGTAAATATTTCCAGTTAGCTATTCCAGTAAATTGAAATTTTCCCTCACATTGATTTTGATCAAAAATACAGAGGAGAAAGGACAGGGAATAAAGGAATAGGTGAAATGTACCACTAAGACTGCATTTGTCTTCAAAACTACAAAAGCCTTTCAATTCTGTTTTTTTTTTTAATAATTTTAAAAAATGTTCGTTTATTTATTTATTTATTTATTTATTTATTTTGAGAAATACAGAGTGAGAGTTGGAACGGGGCAGAGAGATGGAGGCAGGGAGGGTGGGAGGGAGAGGGAGAGAGACAGAGAGACAGAGACAGAGAGAGAGAGGGAGAGAGAGAGGGAGAGAAAGAGGGAGAGAGAGAGAGAGAGAGAGAGAGAGAGAGAGAGAGAGAGAGAGAGAGAGAGAGAATCCCAAGCAGGTTCCATGCTATCAGTGCAGGGCCCAACACGGGGCTTGATCCTATGAACCACAAGATCATGGCCTGAGCCGAAATCTGGAGCCAGATTCTTAACCCACAGAGCCACCCAGGTGCCCTGACCCTTTGAATCTCTTCAAATGCGGTCAAGGTTACTCTAACTCCTATGTAAATGAAGAGGAAACTCAGCCAGGATGAGACTATGGAGTACTGTTAAACTGAGTTCAAAATTGGTTACATTATCTTTTGTAAGGTTACCAAACACTTGAGGAAGAACGTTGTAAAAAGCATTAAAAATCCTGTATTTCCAGTTTCCAAAATTAAATAACATGATTTCAAAACTTGTACAAGTGATAAAATATTTCACACTTACAAAATATAGGAAGAAAAAGAATATGAGTATGCTTTCTAATATATGAAAAAAGTTTTAAAAAAAGTGACCATTACATTTCATTAGAAATTATTCAGTTCCCATCTACTCCACAGGAGAAAGAGCTACACATATCTCTACAGCAAAGTACAGAATGGTTACATCATAACTTCTATTTTAAATAATTTTTTAAAATGATGACAATACTACCATGCATATGCTGGATTGACTTCTTGACTCACCTCTCCCCCATTAACATATTCCATCACAAAACACAAACGGTCTTTTGTCTGGAAGGAATATTTCAAGGACTTGAAATGAAAAAGAAAAAATGTTACATTATAATCCAGTATTCTTATAACAATACCAAAATAGAACACTTAGAAACAGTAAGCTTGCTGGATGAAATGTTCTTGCCCTTAAGAATCTACCTACTCCTTAAGAGTGTGTAAGCAAGAGTTCTGAGGAACATAAAACAAATTCTATTTAGATCAGCATTGGATATTGTTAGGGGAAAATTAAAATTAAAATTTTAAGTAAAAAAACACTTAGTAATTTTGACGAGCAACTCTCCATCTACTGTGCCGTCTATTTGAAACTGTATTAGTGCCCGAAGTTCCCACCCATGTAACCTTAGAGCGAGGAAGACTCAAAAATACAGCTAGAGTAGTTATGTTCAGGCTTCTAATATAGTTTCACTATTTGCATACTGGGTACAAAACATGACTGAATTCAACAGAGTTGGTTCATATAATTGTGTAAGTTTATAAAGACAGCAGAACTTTAGAGCTATCTTAATATACTGGACAATATACACCCAGCAACGTAACAAAGTAAGTCTAGATATCTGGAAATTCCTACTTTACATAATGCTAAATCTTTAAAATGTTCTCCCTCTTGTATGTCTACCTGTTATTTTTAATCTTAATACATGTCATCAGAACCAAGAACATACAGAAACTTGGCAAATTATGTCTCTATTACAATCTAAGAACAGGACTGAAAAAAAAATCAGTTTCTTTCAAAACAAGTAACATGCATATAACTCATAGTTTATACTTTGTCCAGTCAAGAAAATACATCATGACTTATCCTACCTTTAATTTAATGTGTATTCAGTCTTCCTGTGTTTCTGAGAGTACTCTATGCCTAAAAGAAGTCTCAATTTCTATAAAAAATATTCAGTAAAGATATCTGCCTTTCATATTTGAAGAGAATGTTGCTTGATCATTTAAATATTTATCAGAAGCCAACAGACAAAGGAAACAAAATCCTTACATTTAACACTAAGAAACTCTTTTAAGTCTACCATTTTCTCAGTGCTCTACGTATATTTGCTCTGGAGTAATTTGTTTTTGTTTTTGTTTTTAAGGCAGTGAAATTCATGAGGGGAAAAAAAAGTCTCAAAAAAAAAATAATGGATTACAAATGCATACATATCGTAAACTTAATCCACACACTGCAGTAATTTCAAAGAAACAAAACTTCTAGTCTTCCCACAAAGAAAATGGCATACCTAAATGAATTTTATTTAAAATGTTATTTTTCATGGCTTAGCTTTTGCACAACTCCCTTAAATTTAAAATGTTATGATTATAACATCTGCCCTTCAGCCACTTACTGTTAAAAAGGGGTGTCTAGTGTTCTTTAACACTCTGCTCTCAGTGAGAGTGTGTGCCACTTCATCCTACAAAAGAAAAAGGCAAACCTTTAATATATGTACTAAGCACCAGGGATATAAAATTTTCGCTATTTCTCTACGAGCCAAAGAGGTTAAACCCAGAGGCAGAAAAAGATCTGAAAAGACAATGACATGTGTCCTTTATTGCTGGGCTTTTCCTCCAAACCTCCTCCAAAAACATCCAATTACTTATTTAAATCAGATGGCTGCAAAGTATAATGAACCATATAAACTCAGTCAGGCTTAATCAAAATATACTGATAATGAGACAAAAACCACCAAAAAGTTATCAGGGACACAGATGATTAAATAGCTAAACCTTTTCCCTTGAAGGCAATGCCTTAGCAGCTAATATTTAGGCATGGAGTAGTTATTATTTCCAAGTTCGTAATATATTTTATTCAGGGGGATAGAAAGGATATATTTTAGGAAAGATCACAGAATCTATAAGTCTCCTACTTAAAAGAAAAATCAGTTACCAAAAATAGGAACACAGAATATACACATTAAGATTTAATTTTCAACTATACATTTTAGAAATAGAAACAGAATATAAAAATTGTTATCTTTTTTGCATGTGGCTTTTTAACTTGCTTCTTAAAAAAAAAAGTCACAACCTACTTTAGGTGACAATTTAAAAAATCTGGGTGTATTTCAAACCAAAAATAAGTGTATTTCCCCAATTTTGTACATAAATCTCATTTTGACATCAAAAGTGAACTAGGAGAGATTTTCTTCAACATATGGAGAACTGGAAAAATGTTTCATATTTCAAAAATAACACCATCTTAAAGAAGAAAGGAAAGGAAGATCACTGCTGAAACTAACACAGCATCTCCGGTCTCTGCTTCTAGCAAGATCCTAGACAAAGCTCTTGCGGATCCATGTCTCCACACTGTCAGCAAATCACAACTAGATCAGAAGTAAGATGTGAAGAGCAAAACATTAGGGCACCTCATTCTAGTTATCATCTGACCTTAGACCTCAGAGAGAAATGAGAAATAGATTGATCGAAGATGCTAAGATCCCAAAGCCATTCCAAGAGGGCGGGACCAGTCATGTCTGAACAAGGCCAGTGTAATTAATAACACAGTGCTCAAAACTAGTGAAACAAAACATCCCTCGTATCTGTTTGATAAGAATCAAGCTTTAGTGCTCAATCTGAAAGCCTCTGTCATATCATACTATAATTTTTAGACAAATCAGAATAATACAAAATAAATCAGAAGCAGAAATGATACCATAACTTACTGATTTCCACACCTACAGCCCCTAGCATAATGATTAGTACACAGTAGACACTTAATAAATGTTGGTTGAACTCAACTGTTTATCACAGGAATAAATTCCAGTCATCGGGTGTGAAACTTCATTTATTCAATCACTCATCCATTCCAAAAATATGCAACAAATGTATTCTGGGCTTGTTCTGTGCCCTGAAAACGGTACAAAGACAAGGATCCCTGCCCTCAGGGAACTTACAGTCTCTCTACACAGATGGTGATCAATGTTAGTGGGGAAAAAAGCAGAGAAGAGGGTGACTGCAATTTAGGAGCATCACATAATGAAACATGAAATATATAATGAAGCATTAGGCAAGTGGATACTCTGTGACATACAGACCCAAATTCATTCATTAAAAACAAAATCCTTGGTGGGCAGTTACTAAATGATAGTAACAGTGCAGGTATAAAGTGGTTTAAAAAAAAATCTGAAAGCCTCTGTCATATCATACTAGAATTTCTAAACAAGAATAGCACACATTTTAATACAAAATAAATCGGAAGCAGAAATGATACCATAACTTACTGATTTCTACACCCACAGTCCCTAGCATAGGGACTTGGAGTCATGGAGCTACAGGCTAGTGGAGAAGGCACAACAGATGGGTAAATATCCAATTTAATAAATAATTACTAAGCCTGATAAGGAATATTAAGAAAAAATTACCCCATAAATGGGGTAAATAAGGAAAACTAACATTACTGGGGGAGTATATAAGTTGGGTAATATGTTGATGTGGGGGGCAGGAGGGGTGATATAATCTGATTTCTATTTTAAAAGTTTACTCGGGCTCCGCTGAGCAGAAAGACACAAAAAATAGGAAGGATGGGGAGCCCTGGGTGCTAGGTTGGTTAAGTGACTCTTGATTTCTGCTCAGGTCATGATCTCACAGTTGTGAGATGGAACTCCCCCCCCCCCCCCCGCCCCGCCCAAATCTCCAAAGCAAGGAGCCTGATTAAGATTCTCACTCTCCCCCTCTGCCCCCCCTCACTCGCTTTTTCTCTCTCTCAAAAACAAAACAAAAACAAAACAAACAAACAAACAAAAAGGAGGGATAAACCAAGGGACAACAACAGTATTCCAAGAGAGGAATGAGGATGCCTTAGGCTACTATGGTAGCAGCAGGAACAGGAGAAAAGGGGATAGTTTTAAAATCTTTTTGAGATATAAAATTAGCAGCAATAATCCAAAAAATACCTGCCTTCAACATGAGGGTGAATTAAAAAAAAAAAACAAAAGCACACACCTCTTTACAGGCAGTCAGAAGGAGATTCACAGAAAAGATACCATTTGCAGGTTATGCTGTAGGATTGCAAAGTGATCGGAGGCAGAGAGCCAGGAAAAGACTACAAAAAGGTAAGTATGAAACCCATCTGGAACCAGAAAAGACATCCTAGTGCTTCAGAAAGTATTTCCAGAGGGGAGTTCATTCTGCTTTTTAAAACAAGCCTAGCACATACAATAGTTATTTTCCTAAATCAGTAAGTTTCAAGACAGAAGATTAGTTTTTTCTAAGTTCTGCAATTTGCCTAACTAACCACCCCAAAGGAGCAAGTAAAGATGTACGGAAACAAATGCTAAAACAAGATTTCTTTGTCAGGAGAATGGAAATGCAATTAATACCATGTACGCATCTTGCAAAAATATTAAAATGTATTTTCTGCCATATTTTACATACGATCAGATTAGAATTCTTCCCTCTTAATGCAGATTTAATAGTACTGTATTTCACATACTAATTAGTTTCTGCTATGAAGATAAGGTAGGCACAAGCTAAAAAGTAAACACAGATGCCAATAATTTTTAATTACAGTTGAAAGCAACATGTCAAAACAAAAAGTTAAAAATAACAGCGATAAAACTTAGTGACTAAAACAATGTGATGCCTTTTAAAAAATCCACTCGTTGATCAGGACTATAAATGAAGAAGCGCTACACATGCTTGGGTGTGCAACAGAAGTAGAATGTTTTCGTGAAAAAGCTTCTGAAATACAGTTCCATGTATATTCATCCCCGGTAAAATACTAATGAGTTTTTAAATCTAGTTTCTCTCACAGGAATGGGCTTTGATTTCTTGGAGGATGTGAGGCAGAGAACAGCCCTCCTTCCTCACATTTAGGTTCCCAATCGTCTCCGATTTATCACTCACTCCCTTCTACTACACGTGGTCTCAGCTTCCGCCTTCATCTGCCCCCCCCCCCCCCCCCCGACCCCGCGCCTCCTGTCGTGTGGAGGTTGGGTGCTTTGTGGGGGGTGAGGGGTAGGAAGTGGCAGAGAAGGGGAGAAAAAGAAGATCTGGGACACCAAGGGTTTCAGATCCTTCAATCCCTGCACTAACTCAGCAACATAGTAGGCTTGATTACTCCCACCCTGCAGGCAGAAACGGAGGCACCGGGGCTGCAGGTGTGACAAGCAATACTAATGGCATGTGTGAGGCCAACGTTCCAGTCACTTCTACTCCACACGACGCTCTCCCGTTCACACAGCCCAGTGTCTACATAACCCGACACTTGAAGTCCGTTCATGGTGACTTTCTCCACCCTGAACACAAGGCTGTAGCCAGTTGAAATCAACATACGCCCATAGGAACCACTTCCGCCCCCCACCAAAGCAACAGCAAACACCTGGAGGCGAGGGGTGAGCGGGAAACAGGGACAAGGGGGCAGAGAAGCCTGCACCCTGCCTCACTTGCTCTCGATTAACCCGCAGGGAGGGCCAGCGATTGTTATTTACTTGTTCTCTGTCTTGACGCCATGTGTTAGCAATCTATACATTTCTTTCCATAGGAAACACATCACACTTCTCAAGCTCTAAATCTGGGGTCCTAACTTCCCCTCTTCTGCAAACTTGGTTTCTGCCCAGATGAGCCTGCTCACGCTCTCCCACTCTCCGGGGGCCACACTGTCTTCGCGCTGTTCCTTCGTTACTATCTCTACTCTCTTTCTTGCCCACTTGTCACCCTGATGGAGAAAAGCAAAGCACAGGTGGTCCTCTGCGGCCTATGAACACTACGTCTCCATTCTCAAGTGCTGTCATTTGATACTTTGTCCTTGATGCTCCTGTCCCCACCCCCAGGGCCCAGCCCCACTAACTGCCCCCTGGACCCCCAGGACCCAGCCCCACTGACCAGTCAGCTGTAAGGGGCTGAGCTGCCGCTGCTCCGACCTCACCCCTGATCCTGGGTCTGGGCTCTGACCTGCAGAAACCAGTGCAGCACTGCTGCTGCTACGCACCCTGGCCTGGGGGTCCCAGGTTGAGGCTCTGACCAAACAGAAGTGGCGCTGTGACTGCTCTGCCCGCTGCCACAGGGCCCCGAGTCATGGCTCTGACCTGTCATGGCATGGACCACCCCTGGGTCCTCGGGTCCTGAGTCAGGGCTCTGTCCCACCAGCACCGCACTGGCACCTGGGGGTCTGTGACCCGCTCCCTGAACTTAAAGTTGCGACTTGACCCAACATTGCTGGGGCAAGGTGGGTTTGTGACTGACCATCCACAAAGGAGGCCCTGCTGCCATTGGGTCCGAAGGCACCACTGCACTCTGACATCCTAGCGATCCAGCTACTGCTGCGTCCCTCTCCGCCCCCGGTCCTGAGTCCCTGTGGCGATCCCTAGAGACCCAGGCCCCAGTTCCACAGGAAACGTGCACATACCGGCATCCCAGACACCAGCGCCACCCCACATACACCTGTGCTCCAAGATCCAGCTCTGTGTGCACCAGATCCCGGGACACCAGCTCTGTGGACACCCAGTGCCAGCACATCACACCTCTCACCAAAAGGGATTTCCTTGGCTAGAACTTCCTCTCACAGGCAAAAAAGAACAGGAGGGGGTGTCTGGGTGATTCGGTTGGTTAAGCATCTGAGTCTTGATATCAGCTCAGGTCATGATCTCAAGGTTCCTGAGATCCTGCCTCGTGTTTGGGCTCTGTGCTGGCAGCGTGGAGCTTCCTTGGGATTCCCTCTTTCCCTCTGTTTTTGCTCCTCCCCAACTTGCTCTCTCTCCCTCAAAATAAAGAAATAAACATTAAAAATTAAAAAAAAAAAAAAAAAGAATGGGAGGACCCCAGCTACCTTCAGCCCCAGTAGCCCTACCCACCAGTAACACCCATGGGATCTCTACAGGCTTGGCCATGGAAAACACCCACAATCTTCACTGATGTTGGTCTCAGCTGACAGAGCTGCATGGGGACTACTTGGCTGTACCCTCCCAGCAACCAGACACGGGGCCACACCCAGCTGGTGTACTCACAGAAGCCAGTCCAAAAAGGCTGGGAGAGATGGCCACTCCTTCAAATGCTCAGATAGCAACACAAAGACATTAGAAACACACAAAAAAGGAAGAAAACATGACACCTCCAAAGGTACACAATAATTTTCCAGTAACTGACACCAAAGAAATGGACTTGACAGTTCTCTATCAAGAATTAAAAATAGAGAAGTTCAGCAAGATTCAAGAAAACACAGAGAAATAATTCAATGAAATCAGAAAGACAATACATGAACAAAACCAGAAGTTCAACAAAGATACAGATCATATAAAAGAACCAAACAAAAATTTGCGAGCTGAAGAATATTAAGAACAAAATGAAAAAATGCAATAGAGAGCTTTAAATTAGGCTCAATTAAGCGGAAGAAACTTGAAGACAGACCTCTTGACATTATCCAGTTAGAGGAGAAAAAAAGATGAGAATGAAAAAGTGAAGGAAGCCTATGTGATTATGGGATACCACCAAGTGAAACAATATTCACATGTGGGAGTCCCAGCAGGAGAAGAGAGAGAGAGGAAGGGATAGAATACTTACCTAAAGAAGTAACAGTCGAAAATGTCCCAAATCTGGGGAGAGATATGGCCATTCAGGTCCACAAAGCTCAAAGATACCCAAGGAGATTCCACCAAAAGAGATCTTTACTGAGACACATTACAATCAAGCTCTCAAAAATCAAAGACAAAGAGAATTTTGGAAGCAGCGAGAAAAAAATGTATTCATCAAATACATGGGAACCCCAATCAGGCTCTCAGTGAAGTTTCTGAGCAGAAACCTTGCAGGCCAAGAGACAGTGGGAGGATATATTCCAAGTGATGAAAGAAAAAAACCTAACTAGGAATACTTTACCCAGTAAAGTGGTCCTTCAGAAATGAAGGAGAGACAAAGACTTTCCCAGAAAAACAAAAGCTGAGGGAATTCACCACAACTAGACTGTCTTACATGAAATGCTAAACAAAGTTCTTCAAGCTGAAATGAAAGGCTGCTAATTAGTAACATGAAAACATACAAAAGGATAAAATTCACTGGAAAAGGTAAATATATAGTCAAATTCAAAACACTCTAATGCTGCAACTGAAGTGTGTAAATCACCTTGGCCACTAGCATACACTTTAAAGACAAATGAGTTAAAAATAATTATAGCTACAGTATTTTGCTACTGGACACACAGGTAAATTTGGACGTCAACAACATAAAATGTTGGGGGGAGCAAGTACATGTGTAGAACTTTTTCCAATCAATTGAAGCTGTTATCAGCTTGAAACAGACTGTTACAACAGTAAGATGTATTATGACCATCGTGGTAATCACAAAGCCAAAAATTGTGAAAAGAATAGAGATTCTTTTCACAAATAGAGAAAAGAATCAAAGTATACATACCACTACAAAAAACCATCAATTCACAAAAAAGCAAGCAAGCAAGAAAGGACAAAAACTACAAAATAATGAGAAAGCAATACACAAAATGGTGACAGTCAAGTCTTGAATTATTAATAATTACTTTATATGCAAAGGGTTTGAATTCGCCAATTAAAAGACACAGAGGGGCTGAGTAAGTTAAAAAACCAAGATCCAAGTATGCTACCTAAAGGAGCAGCACTTCAGCTTTAAGCTCACGGGCTGAAAAGTGAAGGGATGAAAAAGATGCTCTAGGCAAAAAGAGCAGTGGTAGCTCTACCTATGCAAACAAAAGAGACTTAAGTCAAAAGCTGTAGTGAGAGCCAAAGATCTTTTTTTTTTTTAAAGAAGATCTTTATATAATGATATAAGGGTCTGTTCATGAAGAGGCTGTAATAGTTATAAATATATATAATTATGAGCAGATCTGAAGACTGAAACAGACAGCAATATGAAAGTAGTAGGGAACTCAAATATCCCACTTTGGATATGGGATAGATCCCATCAATGGACAGACCATCCTGATAGAAAATCAATAAGGAAATCATGGACTTGAACTATACTTTAGCCAAATGGAGCTAACAAACAGATATAGAACATTCCATCCAATAGCAGCATGATAATACACATTCTTCTCAAGCACACATTGAACATTCTCCAGGATTAATCATTTATTAGGTCACAAAACAATTCTTAACAAACTTAAGAAAATCTATCCATATCAAGTATCTTTTCCAACCAATACAGTAAGAAACTAAAAACGAATTATAGGAAGAAAGCTGGAAAATTCACAAATACATGGAAATTAAACAAAATACTTCAGATTAAGCAACTGGTCAAAGAAGAAATCAAAAGGGAAATTTTAAAAATCTTGAAATAAATGAAATAGAAACACAACACACCAACACTTATGGAACACAGCAAAAGCAATTCTTTTTTTTTTTTTTTTATTTATTTTTGGGACAGAGAGAGACAGAGCATGAACGGGGGAGGGGCAGAGAGAGAGGGAGACACAGAGTCGGAAACAGGCTCCAGGCTCCGAGCCATCGGCCCAGAGCCTGACGCGGGGCTCAAACTCACGGACCGCGAGATCGTGACCTGGCTGAAGTCGGACGCTTAACCGACTGCGCCACCCAGGCGCCCCAGCAAAAGCAATTCTAAGAGACAAGTTAATAGTCATAAGTTTCTTACATTAAGAATAAATAAAGATCTCAAATAAACAATCTAAATTTACACCTTAAGGAATTAAAAAAAGAACACAGTGAACCCAAAGTTAGTAGAAAGAAGGGAATAATTAAGATTAGAGAAGTGAAATAGAGACTAGAAGGACAATGGAGAAAAAAATCAATGAAACTAAGAATTGGTTCTTTAAAAAGATAAAAAAATTGACAAGTGTTTAGTGACACTAAGATAAAAAAAAAGATGACTAATAAAATTATAAATGAAAGAGGAGACATTACAACTGATACATCAAAAATATAAGAATCATAACAGACTATTATAAACACTTATCACCAAAATATTAGATACCTCAGAAGAAATGGATAAATCCTAGAAACATACAACTTCTCAAGACTGACTCATGAATAGAAAATCTGAACAGAGCAGTAATGAGCAAAAGTTTAAATTAGGAATCAAAAATCTCCTTACAAATAAAAGCTCAAAAGCAGATGGTTTCATTGGAGAATTCTATCAAACATTTAAAGAAGAATTAATATCAATCTTTCTCAAACGCTTCCAGAATTGAAGAGGAAGGAACATGTTTAAACTTGTTTTATGGGGCTAGCATTTCTCATACCCAAGTCAGACAAAACACTGCAAGAAAAGAAAATTATAGGCCAACACTTCTGATGAACATACATGCAAAAATCCTCAACAAAATACCAGCAACCCTAATTCAAGAGCACGTTAAAAGGATTATACACCATGATCAACTGGGATTTATCCCTGAGATGCAAAGATGATTCAACACAGTTCAGTAAGTGTGATATACATCACATTAATAAAAGATAAAAAGCATATGATCATTTCCAAAGGTGCCAAAATATATCTGACAAAAATAAATATCCTTTCATGATAAAAACTATCAATAAACCAGGTATAAAAGCAATGTACCTCAACATAACAAAGGCCATGTATGATAAGCCCACAGTTAATACCATACTCAGTGGTGAAAAGTTAAAAGTCTTTCCTCTAACATCAGAAACAAGACAGACACTCACTGTCAGCACTTCTAATCAACACAGTACTGGAGTTACTAGCCATAATAGTTCAGAGGGAAGGAAGGTGAGTGAGAGAGGGAGCATACAAATGGGGGGGAAAAGGTAAAATTATCTTTTGCAGATTACATGATGTTATATATACACAGTAAACCCTAAAGACTCCACCAAAAAGCTGTTAGGATTCATAAATGAATTCAGTAAAGTTACAGGATACCAAACCAACACACAAAAAATCCACTGCATTTCTATTCACTTAACAATAAACTATCTGAAAGAGAAATGGAAGAAAGCAACCCTATTTGCCACTGCATCAAAAAGAATAAAATACTTTGGGGCGCCTGGGTGGCGCAGTCGGTTAAGCGTCCGACTTCAGCCAGGTCACGATCTCGCGGTCCGTGAGTTCGAGCCCCGCGTCAGGCTCTGGGCTGATGGCTCGGAGCCTGGAGCCTGTTTCCGATTCTGTGTCTCCCTCTCTCTCTGCCCCTCCCCCGTTCATGCTCTGTCTCTCTCTGTCCCAAAAATAAATAAAAAACGTTGAAAAAAAAAATTAAAAAAAAAAAAAGAATAAAATACTTTGGAGCAGATTTAACCAAGGAGGTGAAAGACCCGTGCACTGGAAACTACTGGAATTGACAAAAGAAACTGAAGAACACATAAACAAATGGAAATATACCCTGTGTTCTTGGATTGGAAACATTAATATTGTGAAAATGTCCACACCACCCAAAGTGATATACACAGATTCAACACAATCCCTATCAAAATTCCAGTGGCACTAAAAAACTATCCTCAAATTTGTTTGTAGCCAAAAAAGACCCTAAAAGCCAAAGCAATCTTGAAAAAGAACAAAGCTGGGTGCTTCACACTTCTTTATCTCAAACTATACTCCAATGCTATAGTAAGCAAAACAGTATAGTAAGCAAAACACTATGGTCAAAGCAATGAAAATGGACCTCCATTGGGGCACCTGGGTGGCTCAGCTGGTCCGACTTTGGCTCAGGTCATGATCTCTCAGTTCGGGACTTTGGGCCCCATGTTAGGCTCTGTGCTGACAGCTCAGAGCCTGGAGCCTGCTTCAGATTCTGTGTCTCCCTCTCTCTCTGCCCCTCCCCTGCTCATGCTCTCTCTCCCTCTCTCAAAAATAAAGATTTAAAAAAATTAAAAAACAAAAAATGGACCTCTATCTTACACTAGTCACAAAAATTAACTCAAAATAGGTTAAAGACAACTCTAAGACCTGAAACCATAAAAATCTTAGAAGAAAACATAAGGAAAAAGCTCCTTGACATTGGTCTTGGCAACTTTTACCTGAACAAGACACAAAGGGAAAAGGCAACAAAAGCTAAAATAAACAAGTGGGACTATATCTAACTAAAGAGCTTCTGCACAATAAAGGAAACCATCAGTAAATTGAAATGGTACAGAACAAGAAAAATATTTGCAAGCCATGTACCTGATAAGGGGTTAATATCCAAAATACATAAAGAACTCACAGAACTCAACAGCAAGAAAGCAAAATAATCTGATTAAAAAGGGGCAGACATTATTCCAAAAAGACAAACAAATGGCCAACAGGTACATGAAAAGATGCTCAATATCACTAATCATCCAGGAAATGCAAATCAAAACTACAATCAGGTATCATTTACACCTGAAGAATGGCTATTATCAAGAGAAGAAATAACAAACATTGGAGAAAAGGAAAGCCTTACACACTGTTGATGGGAATGTAAATTGATGCAGTCACTATGGAAAACAGTATGGTGGTTCCTCAAAAACTTAAAGATAGAACTACTATACGATCCAACAATCCCACCCTGATATACAGCTGAAGGAAATGAAATCAGGGTTTTAAAGAGATGTCCACTGCAGCATCATTCACAACAGCCAAGATATGAGAACAACCTAAATGTCCTTCAATGAATGAATGAATGAATGAAGAAACTTTGGCGTACAGGGGTGCCTGGGTGGCTCAGTCGGTTGAGCGTCTGACTCTTGCTTTTGGGTCAGGTCATGATCTCACGGTTTGTGGGTTCCAGCCCCGCATCGGGCTCTGTGCAGTTAGTGTGGAGCCTGCTTGGGATTCTCTCTCTCTCTCTCTCTCTCTCTCTCTCTCTCTCTCTCTCTCTGGCCCTCCCCTGCTTGCACTCTCTCTCTCCCAAAATAAATAAATAAACAAACTTAAAAAAGATTTAAATAAAAAAAAAGAAACTTTGGCATATAAATACATGGAACATTATTCAGCCATAAAAAAGGAGGTTCTGCCATTTGTGACAACATGGATGAAACTGGAGAGCATAATGCCAAGTGAAATAAGCCAAACAGAGAAAGACAAATACTGGATGGCGTCTTTTACATGTGGAATCTAAACAAAAACAAAAACAAAAACTTCAAAAAGCTGATTTCATAGAAACAAAGGGTACTGTGGTGGTTTTGGCCAGGGGCTGGAGAGGGGGAGATGGGGGGATGTAGGTCAAAGGGCACAAATGTTCAGTTACAAGAAGAATAAGTTCTGAGGCTCTAATGTGCAGCATGGAGACTCCAGTAAACAATCCCATATGTTCTACCTGAAAGTTGTTGAGAGTAGATCTTTCTTAGGAATTCTCATTGCACACATACAAAAGGTCAACCAAGAGGTGACAGATATTTTAACTAACTTGATAATCATTCCACAGTTCCAAGTCATCATGTTGTATACTTCAAATACATTTATATTTGTCAATTATTCCTCAAAGTTGGGGGGAAAAAGTAGAATTTATTACAATTCTGACTCGCTAAAACACGGCAAGAACTCTGTGAGGGAAAAGCAAAGATGACAGGCCAAGCAGGTGATGATGAATGGGCACTGGCCATCTGCCTGGCCATATGTGCAGTCTGGTGGGCGGTGGAAAACCACACTACTGGAGGGATGGACTATTAATTGGGGCACAGCCCTACGGCAATCATTATGGGAATTTAAGGGGTACATTAAAGTAGGGCAAGCTGATGCCCATCAGAAGTACCTGGTCCAGGATCAGGTGATTGGAAACAGCAAGTGTATATCCTTGAATGCTTGTTTAAGGTGGCCATCCAAGTTCATAAAGTGAGTGGATACAGGGGAGCTGGAGAGCAATGCAGAGATAGCTTGACCATCAACATATTCCTCTGCACCCTCTGAGGCACAAAATGCCAGTAAGAACCATCCAGTCTATCAGACAGAGAGCAGATCCCTAGGGCGGCAGACTCCCCAGGAGGAAGCCCCTCCCTACTGTATACAGTTGGCCAGGTACACTACAGTGGACCACCACCACCACCACCAGTATTCCTCAAGGCTATAAATGGGACCTGACAGGCAAACGTACTCTGGACTGGGCTTTGCATACCACCTACTGGTGGTAGGTAAAAATTCAAAAGACTAGAACAGAAGATAGTGTATCAAACTGGACCACCAAGGTACATGTCATCAGACCAAGAAACATACTTTATAACCCACAGCCACCAATAATGGGCAAAGAGGTATCACATCAAATGGACATGTCATGTCCATTTCATCCTCAGTATAACCATCTGATAAAGAATTACAATGGGGAGGGGGGCGCCTGGGTGGCTCAGTGGATTAAGTGTCAGACTGTTGATCCTGGCTCAGATCATCATCCCATGATTATGGGACTGAGCCCTACTCTTGGCTTGGCAGTGCAGAGCCTGCTTGGGATTTTCCCTCTCGCCATTCCTCCCCCCTCTCCCCCTCCCCAAAACAAATAAACATTAAAAAAATGGGGGGGGAGGCCTGGGTGGCTCAGTCGGTTAAGCTTCCAACTTTGGCTCAGGTCATGATCTCCTGGTTTGTGGGTTTGAACCCCACGTTGGGCTCTGTGCTGACAGCTCAGAGCCTGGAGCCTGCTTCAGATTCTGTGTCTCCCTCCCTCTTTCTGCCCCTCCCCCACTTGTGCTCTGTCTCTCTCACTCTCAAAAATAAATACACATTAAAAATTTTTTTTGAATAAAAAAAAAAGAATTGGAACGGGAAACTGAAACAACCGTTATCTAAAATGGGAGGAGATAAAGACATAAAGGGCTAGAGTACATGCCTTCCCAAGTGTGCCCAGTTGATAGATTTCTCCACTTTTCTGGAGGACATGGAGAACAGGGGGTAGGAAAGGATGGTGTCAGGACTCTGCAATTCTTCCCCACATCACCACAACTTTCTTTTTTTCCTACCTGATGTAGTGATCCTGGGCCCGGGGCTACCACTATGGGTGCTAGGAGCAGGGCTCAAACCTTAGCAAGACATAGTCTATACCTTTAACTGCCATGCCCGAGTTCCAAAGGGCCTGTGGGATGGACTATGTCTTCACCCCATCTAGGAGAAGCAGGGTTGACCGTGAACGCAGCTGTGATGCCTGGCGGTCGAGAGAGTGCACCAGTTCCGTGACTGTATCTCTACCCCATGAGTGGGACTGGACTGAGGGAGACATATGCAGTAGACTACCGGTACTGCAGGCAATCTGAATCAGCACATACTTCCCCCAAATGGGAAAGTTCCCATCTCTGGGTTACTTGTCTGTAGAAGTTTCGTGTCACTGCTGTAACAAATTACCACAAACTTGGTGACTTAAAACAACAAAAATTTATTCCCTCACAGTTATGGAGACCAGAAGTCCAAAATCGAGATTGGCAGAGCTAAGTTCCCTTCAAGGGGAAGAATCCATTCATCCCATGCCGCTCTTCTAACTCTTGGGAGGTGCCAGAAGCTCCGTGCGTTGGAGCCCCACCACTCCAATCTCTTTTTAGTCTTTATGCTACCTTCACTTTCTCCCCTGTGTAAATCAAACCCTCCTCTGCCTTACTTGACAGACAACTGTCACTGGCTACAGGACCCACCCGGATCACTGAGGGCAATCTCCTCATCTTGATAGTCTTCATTTAATTATATCTGCAAACACTCTTTTTCCAAACAAGGTCACATTAACAGGTTCCAGGAATTAAGATGTGGAGATGATTGTTCTGGTGTTCAATACTCAACCCACTACAGTTCAAACGCTGGTCCCCCAAATTCACTTTTGTTTCACATGTAAAACACATTCACCCATCCCAACATCTCCAAAAGTCTTGACTCACACTATCAATTTTAAGGCTAAAATCTCACATAAACCTCATCAGCTCAAAAGTCTGAAACCTCATCATCTAAATCGTGAAGTCAGATATGGGAGAGATGGCTGGTATGATCCATCCTGGGGCAAAATTCATCTGTATCTGTGGACCTCTTAAACCAGAAAGCAAGGTATCTTTATCCAAAATACAATGGTGTGACAGGCATAGGGCAGACATTGTCATTCTGAAAGGGAGAAACTGGAAAGAATAAAGGGATCAGCCATCTCAAACAAGCTCAGCCAAGGAAATTCCTTTAGACCCCAAGGTGTGAGAAATCCTCTGTATTTGCATTTATTTTTCCTTTTTTCATGTTTATTTATTTGTAAGAGGGACAGAGAGGCAGAGATTGTAATTGGGAGGGGCAGGAAGAGACAGAGACAGAGAATCCCAAGAAGGCTCCACACTGTCAGCATAGAGCCTGACTTGGGGCTCTATCCCACAACCTATGAGATCACGACCTGAGCTGAAATCAAGACTGATGCTTAACCACTTAACCAACCAAGCCACCCAGGTGCCCCTGTATTTGCATTTCTCTCCTCAAGGCCCATTTCTGCCCTACAGCCTCTGTCTATATGCCTGTGGCTCTGGCCTCAGAGTCTTACTTCTTTTTCCTTTAAAAGTAACATCCATTTGCAGCTCACATCCATCAACTACAGCATTTCTTTTACACTGCCTGGGCTTCTAACAATGTCAGTGTATTCTGTAACTATAGTTAAGTCTTGTGTGCTTTGTCTATTGATTAATTCTGAAAACCGAACACCAATGTAGTGCCTGCAGTATTATAAAAGTAAGTAAATATCATTTATAGCAGAATCAAATAGTATCGTTAATCAGTAAAAGAGGAAATCCTTTTCACCAATAATCCTGAGTTCCTCTAGGGACAATGCTTCATGTGTCTGGGCCAAACTGCTTCTTATACTACATCCATTACTCATTGATCATTCCATATTTCACTCTGCTTCACATTTGGACTAGGTCTTTCTTGAACAAATATTTGTTTTATCTTGAAGTTCCTAAATTCTTTTTCCTCCTCCTCCTCCTTTATTCTACCATTAGAAACAACCTTAGTCAAATAACCTGCTAGGAACTGATTGGCTATTTATACATATGTCATCTTGAGATTCATTATCATGAACACTAAGTGTTATTTAGCTCTATTGCTTCATGGACTCCATCTCTGACTCTTGATTGAACTTCCTTCTAAATTTTACTAAAATAAGTATGATACAATTTTATGGGCATTCCTTGGGAGATAATCTGTTTCTTGCTTTCTGAAAGCTTTCAAGATGATGTTTTTAGCCTTAAGGTTCAAAACTTTCCCAAAGATGTAAGAGAGTGTCTAGGGTCCATTTTCTCTTCTTTTTAAGGTTTTATTTTTAAATAATCTCTGCATTCAATGTGGGACTCGAACTCACAGCCCCAAAATCAAAAGTCACAGGCTCTACTGACTGAGCCAGCCAGGGGGCCCCATTTTCTTTTCTCTGGCTCAGTACTCAGTAGACACTTTCAATCTGAAGACTTCAGCTGTAATTAATTTTATCTTCTTTGATTAGTTCTTTCAATCTCTTCCCATTTCAAAAAATTTTTAATGTTTATTTATTTATCTTGAGAGAAGAGAGCAGGGGAGGGAGGGAGGAACAGACAGAGAGAGAGAGAAAGAGAGAGAGAGAGAGAGAGAGAGAGAGAGAGAGAGAGAGAGAGAATGAATTCCAAGCAGGTTCCACACCCAGCATGAAGCCCGATGGGGGGCTTGATCCCACGACCCTGGGATCATGACATGAGCCAAAATCAAGAATCGGACGCTTAACTGACTGAACCACCCAGGCACCCCCACTTAAATTCTTATACATATTGAGTTTTCTTTTTAATTTTTAAAAAATGTTTATTTATTTTTGAGAGAGAGAGAGAGAGAGAGAGACAGAGAAAGAGAATTCGAAGCAAGCTCCAGGCTCTGAGCTGTCAGCAAAGAACCCAATGTGGGGCTTGAACCCACAAACCGTGAGGTCATGACCTGAGCCAAAGTCAGTTGCCTAACCAGCTGAGCCACCCAGGCACCTTTTCTACATACTGAATTTTCTTTTTCTTTTTTAAAAGACGTTTATTTATTTTTGAGAGACAGAGAGAGACAGAGTGCGAGCAGGGTAGGGGCAGAGAGAGAGGGAGACACAGAATCCGAAGCAGGCTCCAGGCTCCGAGCTGTCAGCACAGAGCCTGACAGCGGGGCCCGAACTCACAAACCACGAGATCGTGACCTGAGCCGAAGTCGGACGCTCAACTGACTGAGCCACCCAGGCGCCTCTTCTACATACTGAGTTTTCTTGATTGAGCTTTCATGTCCTAACTATTCTTCCAATATTTTCCACTGCTGTATTTTTGGCACTTCATTCTCAGATATTCCCCCAAGATCTGTTTACAATCCTTGTATTAAATGTTTTATTTTAGCAATCAAGCATTAAATTTACAATTACTTTTTCTTGTGCTCTATTTCTTTTTCAGCCTATTTTTGTTTTGTAGGACGACATCTTTTCCTACTTCTCTACAAATACTAATTAGAGATTGTGAATATATCTTCAGTTCTCTGTTTTGTCTCTGTTCTCACTAGGATCAACTATTCTTTTGTTCTTCTTCATTCTCTTTTATGCTGTCTTTAGATTTTCCTCATCTGTTTGGTGATCCTCAGCACTCTGTTCATATCCTTGAATGACTAACGAGGTAGATTAATAGAACATGGGTTCTCTAGCTGAATGGGAACGCTAAAAATAGATTCTACTATGTGGATTAGGAAACATGCCGGCACACTTTAAGAGTCTGAGAGAACAGAAAAGCAATTTGACTACTCCATTCTGACCCCAGAAATATCCAAGAAAAGAGGGTGCCAGCTGCCACCACTGGGAACCTCGCCTACCTAGGTCAGACTACTCAAAAACATTGGAAGGAAGGCGGTTCGATTTTTATCCCGACATAAACACTATACCCAACCACTCTGTATGGCTGAGGCTATGGGCGGGATTAGATGGACTCAGCTGATCCGATCAGAGTGAGGTAAAAACGCCATTCAGGCATACCTTGTTTTTTCTGTTTCACTCTACTGTCCTTTGCAGATAGTGCTGTTTTTCTTCCAAATTGAGGGTTTGCGGCAACCCTGCATCAAGCAGCATTTACATCAGCATTTACTGCTCACGTTGTGTCTCTGTGTCACATTTTGGTAATTCTTGCAATATTTCAATCTTCTTCATTACTATTAGATTTTATTTTACGGTGAACTCTGGTCAGTGATCTTTGATGTTATTATTGTAATTATTTTGAAGTGCTATCAACCACGCCCATATGAGGAAGTGAACATAATCGATAAATGTGTGTGTTCTGAATACTCTCCTGACCAAGCTCCTCTCTGGTCTCCCTCCCTCTCCTTGGGCCTCCCTATGTCTTGAGACACAAAATACTGACATTAATATTTAAACCAATTAATAACCCTATAATGGCCTCTAAGTGTTCAAGAGAAGATGTGCACATCTCCACTTTAAATCAAAAGCTAGAGATGGTGAAGCTGACTGAGGAAGGCATGCTGAAAGCTGAGAGGCTGAAAGCCAGGCCTCTTGCACCAACCAGTGAGCCACGCTGTGGATGCAAAGGGAAAATTCTTGAAGGAAATTACAACTGCTACTCCAGTGAACACATCAATGATAAGAAAGCGAAACAGCCTTACTGCTGATGTGGAGAAAGTGTCAGTGGTCTGGACAGAAGATCAAACAGCCACCACATTCCTTTAAGCCACAGCCCAACCCAGAGCAGGGCCCTGGCTCCCTTCAAGTCTGTGAAGGCTCAGAGAGGGGAGGAAGCCGCAGAAGAAAAGTCTGAAGCCTAGACAATAGCTTCATCGTACAACTAACTCTGAAAACGCCCTGCAGACTGGTAAAAAGATCTTCCACAGTTAATTGTAGAGAGAAAGTCATGGCAAAAAGGGTAGGAGGGGTAGAGACACAGCTGGGAACCAAACTCCTTGCAAGATTCCCCACAAACTGGAGAGGCACCACAAACACAGAGAAACAAGTGTATCGGACAGTAGGTGCCTGCCCTGGGAGGATGAATCCCGAGAACATCAGGCTTTGAAAACCAACGGGGCTTAACTTCAGCAGGTTTTAAAGTGAGTGGAGCTTAACTCTAGGTACTTGAAAAATCAGCAGTCTCACACACCCTTAAAGAGCCAGCATAGTAAGTAACTCAGGAGACGCAGCACAGAAACAACACTTTGAAATGTGCCCGGGGGGTGCGAAGATTTATTTACTAATCTCGGGGAAGGGATCTTCAGGAGGCTTCTCCAAGAAGGAACATGTTGTGGGCACCGTTTCTCCCCCCCCCCCCCCCCCCCCCAGCCTGACAGCTGGAACCAGCATTACAACTCCCCACCTAGCCTGCTAACAGCAGTGCTCTGCCCGGGTGTTCCCCTGCAGACCTGCCCCAACCAACCCTCCAAAGTGACCCCTGACATGAAGGGAGGGGGAGATGATGCACACACTAGCGCACCCAGAGTTTAATCAGCAGGGCCTTTCAGCTGGCTGCTCCTCGACGTGCCCATAACTGTGGCTGAGAGACTTAGTGCAGACAGCTGACCCCACCATGAGCTCCCACTAGCTCTGCAGGGGACCTCGACAGCACAGGGACCGAATCCTGCCCAGTGCTCCCACTGCAGGCAAAGTAAGTCACCGCAGCTAACTGGACTGAAGGGACACACTGCTTAGCCACAACAGTAGGGCACATGCAGCCCACCCAGGAGACACCCTGGAGTACCTTGTTCTAGTGACCAGGGGCATTGCACTCCAGGGCACCACAGGACCTCTTTTATATAAAGCCACTACTTTCAAAACTTGGAGATAGGGCTGACACCCCAATACACTGAAACAAACACAGAAAGTTGGATAAAATGAGGAGACAGAGGAGTATGTTCCAAATGAAAGAAGAAGACAAAAATCACAATGAGATAAATAAAATGGATATGAGCAGTATGTCTGATTAAGAATTCAAAGTAGCAGTCATAAAGATATTTACTAGGCTTGAAGAAAGACCGGAAGACCTCAGTAAGACTCTCAACAAAGAGACAGAAAACATAAAAAGAACCAGAGATTAAAAACTGAATAACTGAAATAAAAAAATACACTACAGCCAACCAACAGTAGATTAGAAAATGCAGAAGAACACATCAGCAATCTGGAAGATGGTAATGGAAAGCAACCAGCTGAGCAGTAAAGAGAAATAATACTGAAAAATGACAAAAGGTTAAAGGAACTCAGCAACTCCATCAAGCATAGTAATATTCGCATTATAAGGATCCAAGAAGGAGAAGAAGGAGAAAAGGGGGCAGAAAACTTATTTAAAGATATAATAGCTGAAAACTTCCCTAATTTGGGGAAGGAAACAGACACACAGATCTGGAAAGCACAGAGAACCTCAAACAAAATCAACTCAAAGAGGTCCACACCAGGACATAAAGTAATTAAAGTGGCAAAAGTAATGACAAAGAGAGAATTTTAAACTTTATTTATTTTGAGAAGAAAAGAGTGGGGGAGAGGCAGAGAGAGAGGGAGAGACAGAATCCCAAGCAGGCTCTGCACTGTCAGAGCAGAGCCCGATGCAGGGCTTGAACCCATGAACGGTGAGATCATGACCTGAGCCGAAATCAAGAGTCGGACACTCAACTGACTGAGCCACCCAGGCATCCCAAAGACAGAATTTTAAAAGCAGCAAGAGAAAATAACCATTTTATTTATGGGGAAAACTCCATAGGGCTAAGCCAAAGAAAGAATTTTAAAAGCAGCAAGAGAAAATAAAAGTTACATACAATGGGAACTCTGTAGGGCTATCAGTTGTTTTTTCAGCAAAAACTTGGCAGGCCAGAAGAGAGTAGCATGATATATTCAAAGTGTTCAAAGGTAAAATCCTGCAACCAAGAATACTCTACCCAGCAAGATTACCATTCAAAATAGAGTGACAAATAAAAGAGTTTCCCAGACAAAAGTTAAAGGAGTTCATTTACCACTAAGCATGTATTACAAGGAATATTAAAGGGAATCCTTTGAGTGGGAAGAAAAGGCCATCATCATGAGTAAGAAAATAATGAAAGGAAAAAAATTTCAGTTAAAAACAAACATATAATAAAATAATAGATTAATCACTTATAAAGCCAGTATGGAGGTTAAAATGCAAAAGAAGTAAAATCAATTATATCCAAAAAATCAGTCAAGGACTACACAAAATAAAAAGACGTAAAATACAACATCATATACACAAAAAATGGAAGAAGGAGTAAATATTTAGTGCTTTTATGTGTTTGAACTTACGTAATTATCAATTTAATATAGACTGCTATACACGTGTTATACATGAGCCTAATAGTAACCACAAATCAAAAACCTACAACAGATACACAAAACATAAAGAGCAAGGAATCCAAGCATACCACTACATAACTACATAACACTACATAACTATAAAACCAGAAAACAAATTTAAAAATGGCAGTAAGTACATACCAATCAATGATTACTTTAAACAGAAATGGATTAAATGCTCCAAGCAAAAGACATAGGGTAACTGAATGGGTAAGAGCAACACTCATCTATATGCTGCCTACAAGAAACACACTTCAGACCTAACAACACATACAAACTGAAAAACATACACCATTCAAATGGAAGTGAAAAAAAAAAAAAAAAAAGCCAGGTTAGCAATACTTACATCAGACAAAGTAGACTTTATAGCAAAGACTATGGCAAGAGACAAAAAAGGGCACTGCATAATGATAAAGGGATCAATCCAACAAGAGGACAGCACAATTGTAAGTTGCACAAATTATAATTACAAATTACATAAAGCAATTATTAAGAAATACAGAGGAAGAGACTGACAATGATACAATAGGAGGGGACTTTAACACCCCACTTACATCAATGGAAAGGTCATGCAGAAAGAAAATCAACCAGGAAACAGTGGCTTTCAATGGCACATTAGACCAAATGGAGCTAACAGACATATATAGAACATTTCAGCCAAAAGAAGCAGAATATACATTCTATTCAAGTGTGCCTGGAACATTCTCCAGGACAGATCACATGCTGGGCCACAAAACAAGTCTGAATAATCTTAGGAAGACTGAAATCTTATCATGCATCTTTTCTGACCACAGTGATATAAAAGTAGAAATCAACCACAACAAAAAGTCTGAAGACAACACAAATAGGCAGAGGTCAGACAACATTCTACTAAACAATGAATGGGCAAACCAAAAAATCAAAGAGAAAATGAAAAATCTCAAATTAACAACCTAACTTTACACCTAAAAACAGGTAGAAAAAAAGAGCAAACCCCAAAGCTAGTAAAAAGGATGAAATAATAATTACTAGAGCATAAATAAATTAGAGACTATTTCAAACAAGCAAACAAACAAAAATGAAAAAGGACCAATTAAGCCAGGAGCTGGTTCTCTGAAACAATCAACAAAATTGATAAACCTTTAGCCAGACACATCCGCAAAAAAAAAAAAAGACTGAAATAAATAAAATCAGAAACAAAGGAGGAGAAATAACAACCAACACCACAGAAATACAATGGATTATAAAATTATTTTATAAAAAATTATATGCCAACAGGGGCACCTGGGTGGCTCAGTTGGTTGAGCATCCAACTCCTGATTTCAGTTCAGGTCACGATCCCAGGTTTGTGGGATCCATGCTGAGTGCGGAGCCTGCTTGGGATTCTCTCTCTTTTACCCCTCTCCCCTGCTCACGTTCTCGCTCACTCTCTCTCAAAAAAAAAAAAAAAACCAAAAACAAAACTTAAAAAAATGATATGCCAACAAATTGGACAAACTAGAAATGGATAAATTCCCAGAAACATAATCTTCCAACTGAATCAGGAAAAAATAGAGGATCTGAACTGATCAATTACTGTCATGACATTGAATCAGTAATCAAAATCACAGATGAATTCTACCAAACATTTAAATAAGAATTAATACCTATATTCTAAGCTATTCCAAAAAATAGAAGAGGAAGGAAAACTTCCAAATCCACTCTATGAGGTCACCATTACCCTGATATCTACCTGATGTCTATTACCCTGACACTACCAAAAAAAAAAAAAAAAAAACAACAACAACAAAAATTACAGACCAATATCTCTGATGAAAAGAGATGCGAAAATCCTCAACAAAATATCAGCAAACCAAATTCAACAGTACATTAAAAAAAAAAAAAAATTCACCACAGTCAAGCGGGATTTATTCCAGGGATATTGATTCAATATTTGCAAATCAGGGGCGCCTGGGTAGCTCAGTCGGTTAAGCGGCTGACTTTGGCTCAGGTCATGATCTCATTGTTTTTGAGTTCAAGCCCGGCATGGGGCTCTGTGCTGCCAGCTCAGAGCCTGGAGCCTGCATCCAATTCTGTGTCTCCCTCTCTCTCTCTCTCTCTGCCCCTCCCCCATCTGCACTCTGTCTCTTTCTTGCTCACTCTTAAAAATAAACATTAAAAAAATTTTAAAAGATTCACAAATCAATCAATGTGATATCTCACATTAATAAGAAAAAGGATCAAACTTTATGATCATATCAATAGATACAGAAAAAAGATTTATCAAAATACAACTTCCATTCATGATAGAAACTCTCAACAATAAGTAGGTTTAGAGGGAACATACCTCAACATAATAAAGGCCATATATGAAAAACCACAGCTAACATCATAATGGTGAAAAACTGATAGCCTTTCTTCTGAGATCAGGAATAAGACTAGTATGTCTTACTCTCACCATGTTTAACCAACACAGTACTGGAAGTCCAGCAATAGCAATAAAACAAGAAAAAGAAATAAAAGGCATCCAATCAAGAAGAAAGAAGTAAAACTGTCACTATTTGCAGTGACACAGTACTATATACAGAAAACCTTAAAAACTCCACCAAAAAAACCAATAGAACTGATAGATGAATTCAGTGAAGTTGCAGGATGCAAAATTAACATACAGAAATCTCTTGGATTTGTCTACACTAATAATAAAGTAGTAGAAAGAGAAATTAAGAAAACAATCCCATTAACAATTGCACCAAAAAGAATAAAGATGTACTTTATGACATCAATAACTGAAAAGCCTTGAGTAGAGTGGCAGAGGAGCACAGAAGCAGTTTTCGTATGTTACTGAAGTTAAGGTGGTATAAATTCAAATTAGAGTGTTATAATTTTAGGATGTTAAATGTAATCCCCATGGTAACCACACAGAAAATAGCTATAGAATATATAGAGAAGGAAATGAGAAGGGAATTAAAATGTTTCACGAAAATAAAATCAATTAAACATAAAAGAAGTCAGTAATGCAGATAATGTGGGACAAGGAGAGTATAAAGCATAAAGAAAATAGTGACAGAACTCCCTCCTTATAAGTATTTATTTTAATGTAAACGGATTAAACTCTCCAATCAGAAGATAAGAGATGGCAGAATGGATTTAACAACAACAAAATGATCTCTATCTACAGGAGGCTTATTTTAGAGCCAAAGACACAAATATAATGAAACTGAGAGGATGGAATATTTCATACAAAAATAATCAAAAGAGAGCAGAGGTGGTTTTACCATTATCAGACAAAAAAAAATTTTTTTTAAGGTTAAAAAAGACAAAAAAAAAAGGTATTCATAAAAGGCTCAATCCATCAAGAAATAACAATTATAAGCATTTATGTACCTAATAATAAGCCCTCAAAATGTATGAAGCAAAAATAGAATTGAAATGAGTAATAGCTCTACAGTAATAGTTGGAGACATCAATACCCTACTCACAATAATGAGAGAGAACAACCAGATGAAAGGTAAGTAAAAAACAGAGGACTTAACATAATAAACCACCTGGACCTAACAGACACACAGAGAACATTTTACCCAACAACAGATTACACATTCTTTTCAAGTGCACATGGAAAATTCTCCAGGATACACCATATGTTAGGCCACAAATTAAGTCTCAATAGATTTAAAAGATAGATATCATACCCAGTATCTTCTCTAACAGCAGTGGGATGAAGTTTGAAAGGAAAAACAGAAGAAAATTAGAAAATTTACACATCTGTAGAAATTAAACAGTAGAATCTTAATCCATGGATCAAAGGAGAAATCACAAGGGAAATTAAATGAGAAAATACTGAGAAATGAATGAAAAGAAAAATGTAACACACCAAAATTTATGGGATGCATCACAAGTAGTGCTAAGTGGGAAATTGTAGATTTAGACGCTTACATTTATAAAGAAGACAGGTATCAAATCTTCGATCTAACTTTACAGCTTAAGAAAAGAACTAAAGCTAAAGCTAGCAGAAGGAAGGAAATAGTAAAGATTAGAAATAAATAACAGAGAATAGAAAAACAGAGAAAAAGCAATGAAAGTAAAAGTTGGTTCTTTGAAAAGATTACAAAAATTGATACAAAGGCACAAAGAATAAAGACATAAAGAATTAGGGGAAAAAAGAAAATACCACTAGTATGCCACAGTAATAAGTACTGTAGACAAGATCCACTGATGGAAGTTAAAATGAGCGGGCAAAAGCTTAAGAAGAAAAAGGACACTTGTATAGTCTCAGAGTATCTCCCCTAAGATAGTTATTAACTACAACGGGAGAAATGGTAATTCTACAGTGGAGAATGCTGGTAGCCAATACTTTAATCAGGTGGTCAGTGTTAATGTCAACAGTAATAAGGCACATGGACATCACTCCTCTCTATGAGGCTCTGTGATTGGCACATCAGGATTCAAACCCCAGGTCTTGTCAGACTCTAAAACATTATACTGCTTAATCATTTTTCTATAAGCAGACATATTCTCTTTCAAGAAATGGATAAATGGATTTGTTGGCAAACGTATCAAGGGTAGTATACCAATCTGGATATTCTCTCACTTGTGAAATATACCCAGTTCTGTGGAGTTAGTGAGAAAAGTACAATTAATTAGTAAGGGAAGACAGGCTCTAGGTGAGGCTAATGCATAAAAGAAAAAAACAGAATGGAAATGATATTTTTACTGATGCCTGACACACAGCAGATGGTAAGAGTAATAATAATCATAGCAAATCCTCATAACAATAATAGATTTTCATTTAATACTATTTTAATCTTAATTTTATTTACAGCAAATGCTATTACATGTATTCATTCATTTAATCCTGACAACAACTCTATGAGACAGGCACTATCATTTCCCCCATTTTGCAGATGAGGAAACAAAGGCATAAAAAGTTGAGCAATTTGTTTGGGATCATTTAGTAAGTGGCAGAGCCTACTACACTACACTACCTCTGGGAAGATAGCAGTTTAATGAATAATAAGAGTCAGGCACTATACTAAATATCCAAATCCTCAATATTCCTGTCCAGAAATACTTTTTTGTCTTTTCACAAGTAGAATTTTACAAATGAAAAATCCAACGCTTTGTTGGGCTACTCAACATGTACTCAGCACACGTGGCCTCCACCTGGTGACCTCAGTAGTTTCTCTTCCACTGATTCACTGTGATTAAGTGAATACACTACCCTAAAACATTATGAATGTCCCTAAGGGAGCAGTACTCCCCTCAAACTGCTTGTTAAAGGCCATTAGGTGGTAAGATACAAAGCTGGGAAGTGAATCCAGGCCTGCATGACTCCAAGGTCAGTGTTCTTTCCAATACCAGACACAGACTTGTGTAACAGTTGAAATTAAAACAAACGTACAAACACAGGGGAGATGAGGAAACTATACGGCTGACCCCTGCACAACATGGGTTTGAACTGTGCAGGTCCACTTCTACGCAGATTGTTTTCAACAAATACAGTACAGTCCTGTGAATGTATTTTCTGTTCCTTAATGATTTTCTTAATAACATTTTCTTTTCTCTAGCTTACTTCATTGTAAGAATACAGTATATAAGTCATATGACATACAAAATATGTTAATGAACTGTTCATGATACCATGAAGGCTTTCAGTCAACCATATACTGTTAGTAGTTAACTTTAGTCAAAAGTTAGATGTGGATTTCTGACTGAGCAGGGAGTCATTCTTTTTTTTTTTTTAATTTTTTTTTTTCAACGTTTTTTATTTATTTTTTTTGGGACAGAGAGAGACAGAGCATGAACGGGGGAGGGGCAGAGAGAGAGGGAGACACAGAATCGGAAACAGGCTCCAGGTTCCGAGCCATCAGCCCAGAGCCTGACGCGGGGCTCGAACTCACGGACCGCGAGATCTGACCTGGCTGAAGTCGGACGCTTAACCGACTGCGCCACCCAGGCGCCCCAAGCAGGGAGTCATTCTTAACCTCCATCTTCCTCAACGGTCAATGGTGGTTGCAAATAATGGAAAGTTAAAGTAGTCTATAAAGTACGATAATAATATATATTTAAAAAAATTTTTTATGTTTATTTGTTTTTGAGAGAACCACAGCATGAGCAGGGAAGGGGCAGAGAGAGAGGGAGACACAGAACTCAAAGTGGGCTCCAGGCTCTGTGATGTCAGAACAAAGCCCAACACGGGGCTCAACCTCACAAACCGTGAGATCATGACCTGAGCTAAAGTTGGACGCTTAACCAACTGAGCCACCCAGGAGTCCCTCAATTCAGAACTCTTGAGTGAGGACTAGCATCATTAACATGCTAGTTATCTGTGTGGATCTAAGTTACGGAGATGGGGGTTAAGGCCTCCTGAAAGAATTTCAAAGACTACTATTTCTTTTAGTTTTATGATTCCTATATTTTCAAATCTATTAAAGATGCTCTTCCATTCACCATTATATAAGCTGTATAATATATAGGTACAAGTCATCTGTGTTATCCTAATCACTTTTTTATTTAATAATAGAAAATTCAGAATGTTGGGGAAAAACATTAAAAAGCAACACCAAGTATAATCAGTGATATAGGTCACAAATAGACAGTAAAAACATTTCCCCAAACACACATAAATAAATATTTCTATCTCAAGGAAATAAAATACCTTCAGTATACAACTTCCAGATAATATTATAAACTTTTGAAAATGTTAATGTTATAAATAAATATTGATATACAGATACTACCGCAGCAGTAACCAACAATCTACATTTTGGTTACTTAATGGAATTTCTACACTTTAGTCATGTGTATGCGTGAACACACATATGTGCATACCATAAGCAAATATTTAGTAATCAACTCTATTAATCAATTACCTTTGCAATAATAACTTCTTTCTTCAGAATCTTCATAGCATAGTATTTTCCACTTGCCTTCTCTCGAACCAAAATAACTTTTCCAAAAGTGCCTTTACCTAGTAGTTTCAAATAGTCAAAATCATTCATTGTCTGAAAAATATAAATTAAAAAAATGTAGTATGAAATATTTGATGCACTTCATTTATAAACATATAGGTATATGTTTGTGGTATCTACCCAAAAGTAAATTTTACAAATTTTTAAGCACACTTAAGTGAAGAAGAATCAGACTGGCAATAGCTACCTCACCAACAATCATGGATGCTAGAAATAATTTAAGCAATTCTCAGATACTAAAGGCAGTTAACTGTGAACCTCAAATTCCTCAGCTAGTCAAACTATCAGTCAAGTGTACGAGGAAAGGAAAAATAGAACCATTTTCATTCACTTTCAAGGACTCAAGTTTCTTTTTTTTCTCTTTTTATTGAAGTATAATTAACATAGAGTATTATATTAGTTTCAGTGCACAACACAATGATTCAACAGTTCTATGCACTTCTGAGTGTTCATCAAGGTAAGTGTACTCTTAATCCCCTTCATCTATTTCACCCGTCTTTTCCACCTGCCTTCTCTCTGGCAACCACCAATTTGTTCTCTGTATTTAAGAGTCTGGGTTTTTTTTCCTCCTTTGTTTGCTCATTTGCTTTATTTCTTAAATTCCATGTATAAATGAATTCATATGGTATTTGTCTTTCTCTGACACTTCATTTAGCACACTACTCTCTAGATCCATCCATGTTGTCGCAAATGGCAAGTTTTCATTATTTTTTATGGCTGAGTAGTATTCCATGGTGTACATATACCACATCTTCTTATCCATCTGTCTATCAATGGACACTTGGCCTCTTTCTATATCTTGGCTATTGTAAAAAATGCTGCAATGAACATAGGGGTGCATCTATCTTTTCAAATAGTGTTTTTGTTTTCTTTGGATAAATACCCAGTAGTGGAATTACTGGATCCTATAATAATTCTATTTTTAATTTTTTGAGAAACTTCCACACTGTTTTCTAAGGACTCAGGTTTTTAAGGACTTGGTAGTGTCACTTTCCCCAAACAACATGATCATCGAAAATGCGCCCCACAAACATTTCCAGATACATGTAAGGAAGCAGTCCTTTTCAGGGAAGCTATCTGAGAATGTACTCAAGCGAAGTAAGGATAGAATCCTAGAAAGTGAAAGATATGTGTATAAGAAATGTTGAAAATAACCTGGACCACAAGGAGAAGAAACCTAAGAAAGTGGCAGTACAAATCTGAGAAAGCAATTGGTGCAATCAGAGCAGAAAGGCAGGGAAGTCTAAGAATGCCTCTAATTAATCTGCCTGTATTCAGTTTCATTTCTCATTCCTAAGGCAGGTGATTCCCAGGATTTTGCCAAGCTGGCCTGCTACTTGCTCTTTACAGCCCTCTGTATGCACACTTTTCCTGCTCTATGAGCATTCTTCCACAAACTTCCTTAATTTCGATATTGCTTGTGCACCGATGCCTCCCCCCACCCCCCAGCTTTTTGTCTGTATGGACTTATCTCTTTTTAAAATGCCTTTATTACCATTTTAATGGGCTTTTAAATGGAAGGGGAGATAACTGGATATGCTCAGTTTATCATCTTAAATTTAAATTCAGTTCAGAGGGTTTTATGAATAACAAGTTCAGAATCTGGATTTTATCCTACAGATGATCAGAAGTTATTGAAGATTTTTATATTTTTTCCTGGTTACCACCCATCTGAAGTAAATGTCAAGAATGTCCCAAATCAGTGATCTCAGCTTCTACATTAAGGAACTGAACAAGAGCAAATTAAACTCAAGAGAAATAGAAGGAAATAATGAAGATTAGAGCAGAAATCAATTAAATTTTAAAAAGAAAAAAAAGGAGAGGATCTCAGTGAAACCAAAAGCTGGTTCTTTGAGATGATCAATAAAAATGACAAACCTCTAGCCAGATTGGCCTGGAAAATAAGAACAAGAGACACAAATTAACCAATGTCAGGAATGAGAGAGAGTTGACATCACTACAGATTCTACAGATACTAAAAGGATCACATGGGAATATCATAAACAGCTATAAGCTGCCAACACTATAAAATTGGCAATATACATGAAATGAAAAAATTCCCTGAAAGCCTCAAACTTTCAAAGCCCACTCAAGAAACAGATACCTTGATAGCCCTATGTTTACTAAGGAAATTGAATTTGTGGTCAAAAACCTCTTCACAAAGAAAACTCTAGGGCTAGATGGTTTCACTGCTGAATTTTATAAACATTTAAGGAAGAAATGATACCAATTCTATGTATACGCCTAAAGAAGAAAGTTGAGAAAAAGGGAATACTTCCCAATTAATTCCATAAGGCCATCATTACCCTGATTATCAAAACCAGACAAAAACATTACAAGAAAGCTACAGACCAATATTCCTCATGTACATGACATGTAAAAATTCTAAGTTTTAGAAACAAATGCCTATATTCCCTTTCAAGTTTATTTGCTGTCTATAATTTTGAAAATTTTTCCAAATGTCAAATTATAATGTCTTAATCATTCAAAAATATCTTTAGTTCAAGGGGCGCCTGGGTGGCTCAGTCAGTTAAGCGTCCCACTCTTGTTTTAGGCTCAGGTCATGATGTCATGGTTTGTGAGATCAAGCCCTGCATCAGGCTATGTGCTGACAGCATCGAGCCTCCTTGGGATTCTCTCTCTCTCTTTGCCCCTCCCCTGCTCTCTCTCTCTCTCTCTCTCAAAAAAAAAAAAAAAAAAAAAAAAAGGCAGGGGGGCACCTGGGTGGGTCAGTCAATTGAGAATCTGACTTCGGCTCAGGTCATGATCTCGCAGTTTGTGAGTTTGAGCCCCGTTTCAGGCTCTCTGCTGACAGCTCAGAGCCTGGAGCCTGCTTCAGATTCTGTGTCTCCCTCTCTCTGCCCCTTCCCTGCTCATGCTCTGTCTCTCTCTGTCTCTCAAAAATGAATAAACGTTAAAAAAAAACAAAAAACAAAAAACACTAGTTCAAAAGAAAAGTAGCAAAATGTATCAGGGAAAATAGCAAAGTACATTTATCAATTTAACGAAAAATCAAACATGTGGCACTAAATATACAGAATATAGTTAACAAAGTTCGTGTCATTTGAATAACAGGTAGTATTAAGAAACTGTGTTTTCATTAAGATTTTTCCAAATCAAGGAGTACTATATGACCACAAAGCTATCTGTGCTAGGTGGTCTCCAACGATGGCACCACTAAGTCCCCTGACTCCCTATACGCACATTCTTCTCATGAAGAGATAGACTCAACTTTCCCTCTCCCTGGGCCAGCCTTGTGTCCTGCTTTGAACACAGAATATGACCAAAGTGATAACATGCCAGTTCAGGTCCAGCCTTTAAATCTGGCAGCTTGTGTTTTCACCTCCTGGAAAAGTCGTAACTGAAAGCCAGCTTTCATGCCATAAGGAAGTCTAGACTATCTTCTGGGGAAAGGGGCCACGTAGAAAGAACCTGGATGATGAGACACCATATGCTAAGAGATCACATGGAGAAGAACCAAGTATCCAGAAATGTGAGAAAGTCTTTCTTGGATTTTCCAGCCTGGCCAATGTGCTAACACTGAATGCAACTGTTTGGGAGATCCATGGGAGACCCGTAGAACTGCCCACACAAACTGCAAAATCATGAGATATATACTGAAATACACTGTTATTGTTTTAATGTTAAACTTGGGTAAGTTTAATTCCATGGCAATAACGAGTTGAGAGCTGTTATTCTCATAACTAGGCTATGATGTTATTTTTTGCTCAAAGCTTCATCTGAGCAGTACCCTCCTCAATTTTTAGCTAAATGCACTGAAAAATCATACTTCCTGCATCCTATTATTAAATATCACATAAATGGAAACTGAATTCTTAGGGATAAAAATCAGAAAAGAGTTTGTAAATTGCCTTATGGCATTTCCAGATGAAAAGCACTATGTAATTATATTGCTACATTCCTTAAGATTGCAATTCTTAGAGAAAAGGAGGTTTAAAGTATAATACTCCTATCTTTATATTTCACAGTTTGACTGCCAACCTTAAAAAAAGAGAATTTGCATGGAAATTAATATTAGTAAAAGCATTCTATGTGATAAAGTCAGAAACAGTTCCATATTTTGACAAAACTTCAGAAAACTTAAAAAGCATCTTCGATACCAAATGCTCACGTTCAGCACGGTACACACAGTAATTATCTAGTCTTTATAAGTGAAATGTAACCTATTACAAAATGTTTTCCTCTTTTCAATGGTGTTAAGGGAAAAATTCAGTAAGATTTTAATAAAAGATGAGAGCATGGATACTCTGCAGAAAAGTTAATCCTCTAAAACCCAATTCCCAAAATCCATTAAGCAAATATCTTACATAGTTACACTCTTTTCTTCCAAGTCAATGTGGCCGTTTTAGGTTAAGAGATGCATGGGCACACATAACAAATGCTTTGTAAGTGTATTCAAATACACACTAGAATATAAGAGAGAGACTAACTGTATACTTCAAAATTCGGGTTAAAGAATATGACTATGTAACTGAAGATGAATACAAGAAACCACTCAGAAGAGAATACAGATGTTTTAACATATTTGGTCCAAGAGAATAATTTCCACAATTGCAATGTTACGAGCTGAACCAAACAAAGCCCCATGGGGTACTAAGCAAAAAGGGGGGGCGCTCTCAAAAGATCCACCTCTTTGTCCTGCCAACCTCTCCACCACTGATGAGGCCGCTGCTCCCTCTCTGGATAGGCAGGGAGGGATCATGTGATTTCTGCAGGTCACACGGAAACTTCTTTTCTTCACTCTGCCTCCACATGCCAGCCATTGCTTTGAGTTAGTGTAGCCAGGCATTAGGTGACACAACTCCAAGAACGGGAGCCAGACTTAATGGGAAGATAGACCATATTGCTTCTGCTTTCTACCAACTCAGGAGATGGTAAGTAGCCACCCCTGGAGAGGCCTACATTGGTCACTGAAAAATGAAGCCGAACACGGGGTGCCTGGGCGGATCAGTCGGTGAAGCGTCCAACTCTTGGTTTCACCTCAGGTCATGATCTCGTGGTTTTGTGAGGTCGAGTCCAACATCAGGCTCTGTGCTGGCAGCATGGAGCCTGTTTAGGATTCTCTCTCTCTGCCTCTCCCTCTGCCCTAATCCCACTCTCGCTCTGTCTCTAAATAAATATACTTAAAAAAAAAAAAAAAACTGAGCAGACCTCTGACTCTCATTTGGCCTTTTATGCTGTGCCCCTTCACATATCTGACAGCGTCTAGGGAATGGCCACTTGGCAGACCAAGAGTAGGCACTGCTGAGTCCTCCAATCAAATTCTTTTGAAAGACCATCTTTTCGCTTAAACACAGAACCACCAATAAATCTGATTATGAGGCCCTCTGCTTCTTTCCCACCACCCAGTATCTTTCCCTAAGGGACTCTTCACCTCAGGTGGCAGGTTTTGGGCAATACTCTGCCACTAAGAGAAGTGACCATCTGTCCGCTTGAGACAAGAGAAAATAGTCGCGACAATTCTCAGCAGAGCTACCGCAATTAGTAGCTAGTCTCTTCATCCTGTCACTCATTTTTCAAAAAGCAAACGACGAAGAAAACGGACACGGTAAACTATGAGAAAGGTGTTATTTCAGAATATCTGTGTTTACAGTTTGAAATGAAAAATCATCTGAACTTCTACCATTCTTTTTATGATACCGGAGCCACATAAAGGATGTAGTTTTAGGGAACTAGGGAAGTGACAGTACTATTTAATCCTTTTTAACCAAATTGTTAGAAACATCACAGAATAGTGGTGCACAGGTTCTATCTTTTTTTACACTCTTTGTTACTCAAAACAGTTTCATACTATTTCATTTAAGATGAAATTAAATAAAAAAGAACAATGGAAATCAGATATAGGTCAAATAAATCAATGGATCCCCCCATTTTCAAAATACTTTTGACTGTATCAATTTTCAATTTTGGAGACCCAGTTTCAGTGAGAGTTTTCTTAGAGAATCTACTTTAAAAACCTTACTTTCGGGGCACCTGGGTGGCTCAGTCGGTTAAGCTTCCAACTTCGGCTCAGGTCACAGTTCGTGTGTTTGAGCCCCACGATGGGCTCTGTGCTGACAGGTCCGAGCCTGAAGCCTGCTTTGGAGTCTGTCTCCCTCTCTCTCTCTCTGCTCCTCCCCAGTTTGCATTCTCTCTCTCTCAAAAATAAATACACATTGAAAAAAAATTTTAAACCTCACTTTCTACCACTATTTTGTAATTTTAAAATTCTACTGGTTTTCCCAAGAGTTCGCTGTATAAAATGAAATTAACTAATACTGAAACACTGAGTAAGTGCAACAGCTTGACATAATATTTTGAGAAACTGACTACAATTGTAAGGGAGAATATCTAATTTTGTTCTCTAATATAATTTGGTCATGTAATGAGTATAAATAATTATAGTGATTATAAAGGCTCAAGATATATCAATCAATAAGTTGCACACTGAAGTTATACAGTGTAGAATTGGAAGTCCTTAACATGCTTGAAAAAGATATTTAATTTATCTCGATGTCAGATGAATCATTGTAAAATGGGGGTAATAATGGTACCTACCTCATATGATATTTGTGAGGATTAAATGAGATAATACATATAAAAGTACTTCTGAGAGCATAGCACAAAATAAACTTCTAATAAACATTTACAAGTGATAATTAGTGAAGGTGATGAATTCTAAGATAATCTGCACTTGTAACGGCAAAATGAGAAAACTGCATTGTGCTTTTATGATGATTTATAAACAGCCTTACCAGAAAAAAAAATCTCCATACTTTTCCATTTTTACATCTTTGAAAACATTTGTCTCTCTTCATTCAAAATTCTCTGGTTAAGTTTCCATATTCATTTCCAAATTCTCTCATCCATCAGTAACAGTATTTCTCGTTAGGGTGTTATAAACTCCCCACTTTCAACCAGGAACTGCCCCAACAGCAGCTTTTTAGTAACATGGGTTGTTAAGCAGAGTTTTAGCAATTCTACAGACTTAGAGTATAGCTAGTATCATCTGGGGTAGTTTATAATTCAAAGGATGAGATTAACTGGGATCTGATTTTAAATTTATGAGCACAGTCAAATTTTACATTCATCGCGTACATGTGCACATGGATGTGCAGAAGCAGCTTTCTTATCTCTGAGCAGGTGAGGAAAACTACATTGTGGGGTTTTTTTGTTTTTGTTTTTCGCAATGACTGAAGAACCAGGTAGGCGTTAAGGGATTCACTTCAACTAACAAACAGAGTATAAGTCTTCAATGAAGACACCACTTTTGGCCAAGATCAAGCATAGAATATTACTGTAATTAGAACAGAAATTTCAGGGGCACCTGGTGCCTCAGTGGGTTAAGTTTCTGACTCTTGATTTTGGCTCAGGTCATCTTCTCACAGTCCCGTGTTGGGCTCTGCACTGACAGCGTGGAGCCTGCATGGGAATCTCTCTCTCCCTCTATCTCTGCCCCTCTCCTGCTTGCACTCTCTCAAAATCAGTATAATAAACTTAAAAAAAAAACAAACAGAAATTTCAGAAAAGGAGAGAATAATTAATGAGCCATAGGTTGTGACAGTGTAACTTCATCAAGTTCACACGTGTAGCAGGTGGGAAAAGGAGGATTTGAACTCAAGCAGTCTAACGCCAAAAGAGTTCTTCATCGTTATGCTAGTAGCAAATTACATGGGTAATTACATTAAAAATTAGTGTTCTCCTACATCAAGATGAAATTTACAATTTATTATAACAAATACATTCTAACACGATAAATGGCACGTTCATTTACTTTGAACACTGAGACCTTTAGATTAATCCTAAAATACCATTTTCACACAAGGAAGTTGCTTTTCAATTTTCTGTAGCAATGAAAAACATAATTTATAATTTCCATCAATCTCTAAATTGGCATTTATTAATCTGGAGCACTCAGGGAAGGAAAGTCTGTTTCCCTCACTGGCTCAGGAGCAGCCATTAAAATAAAAACTATTATTTCCAAGACTATTTGCGTTCCCGCTGATACTCATAAGGCTGGGGCTTCAGGTAGGAAGCACACTACAACCGTTTCTGCTTCTGCTCTCAGAGCGTACAAAATAAATACCACATGGAACAGGACCCAATCATTAGGGAAAACATTATTTCCAAGTTCTAAAATGGTATTAAAAACAATAAGAGGAAAATGCAAATTATAAACCAGCATGATGGCACTTTAGTCAACAACGACCTGAGAAGCCCTATCAGCAGTCAGTGCGAAGTGCTGAACCATGAAAATGACGTTTAAATTACTTGGTTTTAAACGATGACAGGTATTTCAGATTTACCTGGATAAACACCACCCTCACCCATATAGTTGTACCGGCCAACACGTTTTACAAATGGCAATTTTTAGTGTGTTTCCTTCCACACGCGTAAGTGCCGTGCCTGAGTAGGGGAATAAGATACTATTTTCTACCTTTCTTTTATGATGGGTTGTGGAAGCGTCCATCTCTTCCTCCCCTATGTTATCAATTTGTGAAGTTGGACTACAATTCATTCTCTCCTCTTCTTGTCTCTGAAGTCTGTCTGCTACAGCCTGAATAGCTTCTGTCCACTCTTCCCTATAAAAACAAGTACAATTTCCCATTAATGAAGAAGGGTAAATGAATCAAATATGTCCCTTTTGTAAAATATGACATTAACACAAATAAAGTCTACTCCAGGATAATACCCCCACATACACATAAACATATCTTCTCACCCTTACTCAAAGGTGAAATTAATCCCCAAAGCATTTAACATTATAGACCTTAGGGTTGGTTGTAGGAGCATTTATTTAAATGTATATTTTCAAAAAAAGGAAAGAACTATAAGAAAATTCAGTTAAAATTCTTTAAAAGTACAATTAAATTTTATTGCCTATAAACATCTTTCCATAAGGCAAATTGACCCACAAAAGCTTGCTGCACCTTGAAAAACTTTTTTGTCTAGCTATTGTTTAGTTCATCATTGAAATAGTCAAGATCTTTACTGTCGTCCAATATAAGTTCTAAGAAAAGGTTTTCAAAGCCAAAGCCTTCAACTGTTCCCAAATCACAGAGAAGTTTTTTTTTTTTTTTTTTTAAATAGCCATAGTTCATACGTAAGACAGTAAGTCTCAGGAGCTCTAATTGACAGCTGTGTTATCAGATCAAGAATCATGTCTTTCCATATAAGTTTTTTTTTTTTTTTTTAATTTTTTTTTTCAACGTTTTTTATTTATTTTTGGGACAGAGAGAGACAGAGCATGAACGGGGGAGGGGCAGAGAGAGAGGGAGACACAGAATCGGAAACAGGCTCCAGGCTCCGAGCCATCAGCCCAGAGCCTGACGCGGGGCTCGAACTCACGGACCGCGAGATCGTGACCTGGCTGAAGTCGGACGCTTAACCGACTGCGCCACCCAGGCGCCCCTATAAGTTTTTAAAGCAGTGTGTCAGTTTCTTAAAACAAAGTCTATGAGAATTTTGAGTCAAACTGTCTTAAATCTATAGACCAATTCCGGGGAAATTACTATCTCAAAAAATTAAATTTTCCAATCCATAAGCATGGTGTATTTCTACGTTTATTTAGCTCTTTAATTTCCCAATGCAATCTGTGACTTTCTGTGAAAAGGTCTTGCATATTTTAAATTGAATTCCTTCCGAAGTACTCTATTTTTAAAAATATGTTAGTTTTCATTGAAATATATTTGACATACGGTATTATATTAGTTTTAGGTGTACAACATAGCTATTCAATACTTACATGCAACATGAAATGCTCACCACGTAAGTGTGGTAAGTGTAATTACCATCTGTCACCACACAAAGTTATTACAGTACTACTGGTTATATCTGCTATGCCTTATTTTACACCCCCGTGACTTATTTTATAACTGGAAGTTTGCATTTCTTAAACCCCTTCACCTATTTTGCCCATTATCCCATACCTTTCCCTTCTGGCAACCACCAGTTTGTTTTCTGTATTTATGAGTCTGTTTGTGGTTTTATATGTTCATTTGTTTTGGTTTTTAGAATCCACATATAAGTGAAAGTACATGGTACTTGTCTTTCTCTGACTTATTTCACTTAGCATAATACCCTCTATGTTCATTCATGTCACAAATGGCAAGATTTCATTCATTTTTATGGATAAAGAGAAATATGTCACATCTTCTTTATCCATTCATCTGTGGACGGACACTGAGATTGCTTCCACACCTTGGTTATTGTAAATGCTGCATAAACACTGGGAGATATATTCAATCTTATTGAATTAGTGTTTTCATTTTCTCTGGGCAAATACCCAGAAGAATTACTGCATCATATGGTATTTCTATTTTTAATTTTTATAGGAACCTTCATACTATTTTCCATAGTGACTGCACCACGTTACATTCCCACCAACAGTGCATGAGTGTTCCCTTTTCTCCACATCTTCACTAACACCTGATATTTCTTCTGATACTAACCATCTGACAGGTTATATCTCATTGAGGTGGTATCTCATTGTGGTTTTAATTTGCATTTCCCTGATGATGAGTGATATTTAGCATCATTTCATGTGTCTGTTGGCCATTTGTATGTCTTCTTTGGAAAAATGTCTATTTAAGCCCTTTGCCCATTTTTTATTGCCCCAAATTATTCGGGTTTTTTTTTTTTTTTTTTTTTTTGGCTTTGAGATGTGTGAGTTCTTTATATATCTTGGATATTAACCCTTTATCAGATATCTCATTTGTAAATATCCTCTCTGATCCAGTAGGTTGCCTTTTCATTTTGTTGATTATTTCCTTTACAAAAGCATGTTAGTTTGATGCAGTTATAATTGTTTATTTTTGATTTTGTTGCCCTTGCCTTAGAAAACAGATTTAAAAAAAAAATACTGCTAGAACCACTATCCAAACGTTTACTACTTATGTTTTCTTTTAAGGGCTTTATAATTTCAGGTCTTATATTTAGATATTTATTCCAGTTTATTTTTGCATATGATGTAAAAAAAAAAAAGTGGTCCAGTTTCATTCTTTTGCATGTAGCTTTCCAGTTTTCCCAGCACCATTTACTGAAGAAACTGTCTTTCCCCACTGTATACTCTAGCATATTTTGTCATAGATAAAATGTTCTATTCCATTGATCAATGTGTCTATTTTGTTGCCACTCCCAAACTGTTTTCCTTATCATAGCTTTCTAGTATAACTTGAAATACAATTTTGTGATACCTCTAGCTTTGTCCTTCTTTCTCAAGAACGCTTTGGCTATTCAGGGTCTTTTGTATTGCCATACAAATTTCAGCATTATTGTTTCAGTTCTGTGAAAAGATTATCTGTAGATTGCTTTGGGTAGTATAAACATTTTAATAATATTAATTTTTCGAATCCATGAACATGGCATATCTTTCTAATTATTCGTTTCACCTTCAACTTCTTTCATCAGTGTCTTACAGTTTTCAGAGTGCAGGTTTTCACCTCCTAGGTTAAAGTTATTCTTTTTGAATTAATTGTAAATGGGATTCTTTTAACATTTATTAATTTTTGAGCGACAGAGACAGAGTATGAGCGGGGGAGGGGGAAAGAGTGAGAGGGAAACAGAATCCAAAACAGGCTCCAGGCTCTGAGCTGTCAGCACAGAGCCCGATGTGGGGCTTGAACTCATGAACCATGAGATCATGACCTGAGCCAAAGTCGGACACTTAACTGACTGAGCCACCCAGGCACCTCAAATGGGATTACTTTCTCTTTTTGATAGTTTCTTATAAGTGCATAAAAATGCAAGAGATTTCTGTATATTAATTTTGTATCCTGCAACTTTACTGAATTCATTTATTAGTTCTTATAGTTTTCTTGGTAGAGTTTTAGGGTTTTCTATATATATAATATCATTCACCTACAAACAATGAGTTTTACTTCTTCCTTGCCAATTTAGATGCCTTTTTTTTTTTTTTTCCCTTCCCCTTGTCTGACTACTGGAGCTAACACTTCCAGCATAATGTTGATTAAAAGTTGTGAGACCGGACATCCTGGTCTTGCCCCTGATGTTAAAGTAAACACTTTCAAATTTTCACCATCAAGTATGATGTTAGCTGTGGGTTTGTCATATATAGACTTTAATATGTTGAGGTACAATCCCTCTATGCCCACTTTGTTGAGTGTGAATGGAGTTGTGTTTTATCAAATGCTTTTTCTGCATCTATGGAGATGATCAGAAGATTTTTATCCTGCATTTTGTTAAGGTGCTGTATCACACTGACTGATATGTGGATACAAAATCATCCTTGAACCCCTGGAATAAATCCTACTTGACCACAGGGAATGATCCTTTTAATGTATTTTGAATTTGGCGTGCTAAAACTTTGTGACAATTTTGTGTTTATATTCATCAGAGATATCGGCCTATAAATTTGTAAGCAATCTTACTCTTCATTTGTTTGGAATGGTTTGAAAAGAACAGGTATTAACTCTTCTTTAAATGTTTGATAGAATTTACCTGTGAAGCCATCTGGTCCTGGACTTCTGCTTGTTAGGAGTTTCTTGATTATTGATTCAATTCTATTACTACTAATTAGTCTGTTAAGATTTTCTACTCTTCCTGTGTCAGTCTTGGAAGAGTCTCTGTTTCTAGAAATTTATCCATTTCTTCTAGGCTGCCCAATTTGTTGGTACATAATTTTTCATAGTAGTTGCTTTTAATTCTATTTCTGTGCTGCTGGCTGTGACTTCTGTTTCATTTCTGATTTTATTTGAGTCCGGTCTTTTTTTTTTTTTTCCTTTTTAAAGTCTGACTAAAGGTTTGTCAATTTTGTTTTGCTTTTCAACAAACCAGCTCTTAGTTTCACTGAATCTTTTCTATTGTTTTTTAAGTCCCTATTTTATTTATTTCCACCCTGGTATTTATTATTTCCTTCCCTCTATTAACATTGGGCTTTGTTGGTTCTTCTTTTTCTAGTTCCTTTAGGAGTAAGGTTAGATTGCTTATTTGAGATTTTTCTTATTTCTGGTTGTTGTTGTTTTTAGGGAGGCCTGTATCATTGTAAACTTGCCTCTTATAACTGCCTTTGCTGGACAGCAAAACTTTTGAATTGCTGTGTTTCATTTTCATCTACTTTTTTTATTTCCTCTGTGATTTCTTCAAAGACCCATTGGTTGTTTAGTAGCATGTTGTTTAGACTCCACAAGTTTCTGGTTTTTTTCCAGCTTTTTTCTTATAATTGATTTCTAGCTTCATATTGTTATGGTTGGGAAAGATGTTTAACATGATTTCAATCTTAAATGTATTAAAACTTGTTTTGTGGCTTAATATGTGATCTGTCCTGGAGAATGTTCCATGTGCACTTGAAAAGGATGTGTCTTGGGGCGCCTGGGTGGCGCAGTCGGTTAAGCGTCAGACTTCAGCCAGGTCACGATCTCGCGGTCCGTGAGTTCGAGCCCCGCGTCAGGCTCTGGGACGATGGCTCGGAGCCTGGAGCCTGTTTCCGATTCTGTGTCTCCCTCTCTCTCTGCCCCTCCCCCGTTCATGCTCTGTCTCTCTCTGTCCCAAAAATAAATTAAAAACGTTGAAAAAAAAAATTAAAAAAAAAAAAAAGAAAAAAAAAAAAGAAAAGAAAAGGATGTGTCTTCTGTTGTTTTTGGATGGAATGTTCTGTATATATGTTAGGTCCATCTGGTCTAATGTGCCATTCAAGCCACTGTTTCCTTCCTTATTGATTTTTTTTTTTTTTCTGGGTAATTTATCCACTGATGCAAGTTGGGTGTCAAAATAACCTCCTATTATTATATTACTGTCAATTTCTCCATTTATGTCTGTTAATTTGCTTAATATATTCAGATGTTTCTATGTTGGGTGCATAGAAATTTACAACTATTATATCCTCTTGTTGGATTGATCCCTTTATCATTATGTAATGCCCATCTATGCCTCCTGTTAAAGTCTTTGTTTTAGCCTATTTTGTCTGATAGGAGTATTGTTACCTACCCCAGCTTTTTTTTTTCCCACTTCCATTTACAAAGCATATATTTTTCCAGCCCTTCACTTTCAGTCTGTAAATGTCTTAAGGTCTGAAGTGAGTCTTTTGTAGACATTTGGATGGGTCTTATTTTGTTTCTTCCCCATTCAGTCACCCTTTACCTTTTGACTGCAACACTGAGTCCGCTTACATGAAAAGTAATTATTGATAGGTATGTACTTATTGTCATCTGTTGGCATATAACAACTGGGATGTATAACCATTTTCTGGTTGTTTTGAAGTTTTTCTTGGCTCCTTTCTTCTTCTTTTGCTCTCTTCCCTTATGATTTTATGGACTTCCTTTAGTGCTACACTTGCATTCCTTTCTCTTTAGGTTTTGTGTATCTACTATAGGTTTTTGATTTGTGGTTCATATGAGGTTGATAATATAATAATACTTTGCAGTCTCCTTTAAGCTGACGTTCGATTAACTTTAACACATTCTAAAAGCACCACAGGTTTACTACAACTCTCCACAGTTTATGTATTTGACTTCGTATCTTACATCTTTATTTTGTGTATCCATTAATTATTGTAGATGTAACTGGTTTTACTACTTTCATCTCTTAATCTCCATACTAACTTTATTTTTCTTAAATTTTTTACGTTTATTCATTTTTGAGAGACAGAGACAGAGGGCAAGTGGGGGAGGGGCAGAGAGTGAGGGAGACACAGAATCTGAAGCAGACTCCAGGCTCTGACCTGTCCGCACAGAGCCTGACGTGGGGCTCGAACTCACGGACTGTGAGACATGACCTGAGCTGAAGTCGGACGCTTTACCGACTGAGCCACCCAGGCGCCCCAAGACTAACTTTATATGTGATTGATCTACTACCTTTACCATGTTTGCTTTCACCAGTAAAACTTTTCTTTAATCATTTTCTTAGTTCTCATTATCATCTTTCTTTTCTTCTGAAAAAGTCCCTTTAACATTTCTTATAGAGGCCAGTTCAGTTGTGATGAACTCTACTTTCATTTGCCTGGGAAACTCTTTATCTTTCCTTCCACTGTGAATGATAACCTTGCTGGGTATTCTTGGTTGTAGGTTTCTTTCTTTCATCACTTAGATTGTTATCATGCCACTCCCTTCTGGCCTGCAAAGTTTCTGCTGAAAAATCAGCTGACAGCCTTACGGCATTTCCTTTTTATATAGCTTGTTGCTTTTCTCTTTGCTGCTTTTTAAGGTTTATTTTTTTATATCTCACTTTTGACATTTTAATTGCTATGTGTCTTGGTGTGGATCTCTTTGGGTTTATCTTGTTCAGGACCCTCTGAGCTTCCTGGACTTGGCAGTCTGCTTCCTTCTCTAGGTTAGGGAAGTTTTCAACTAGGACTTCTTCAAAGTAGTTCCCCCCCCCCCGCCCTTTTTCTCTTTTTTCTTTTTTGAGAAGCCTATAATGCAAATGTTACTAAGTTTGATGTTGCCCCAGAAGTTCCTTACCTATGTTCATATTTTAAAAAAATTTTTTATGTTTATTTATTTTTGAGAGAGAGAGAATGTGTGTGTGCCCAAGTGGGGGGAGGGGTAGAGAGAGGGAGACACAGAATATGAAACAGGTTCCAGTCTCCAAGCTGTCAGCACAGAGCCGACGCAGGGCTCAAACTCATGAACCATGAGATCATGACCTGAGCCGAAGTCGGACGCTTAACCAACTGAGCCCCCAAGCGCCCCCCTACGTTCATGTTTTTAGATTCTTTTTACTTTTTGCTGTCCAGCTTGGGTGTCTTCCACAATGCTGTCTTTCAGAGTAGACTGAAATCAGACTGCTGCTGATTCCCTCTGAGGGATTCCTGCTGGGTGTGGAGGGGCAGGAGTGGCTTTGGAGGGGTACCTGACAGAGCAGGTCCACAGGGCAGGTGCTACAGTGCTAGCGAGGTAGAAGGAGAGGATCAGAACTGGTGCCTGCCAGCATAGACCAACTATACTGAAAGAGGTCAGAAAAATGGCACCTACCAGTTCTTCCATTCCCAGAGAATATTCCTACAGATCCCTCAGCCTCCAGCAAAACCCTACAATTGGTCAATAAATCTCCTTCATGTATAGCCCAGAAGCTTTCAAACTACTGCCTCTGAACTGGGTCTCAGAGCAAGTGATACTGTGCACCCTTTAAGGACAGCGTCTGTTTATCTATAGTCCTCCAACTTTCCTGGAGTTAAGACCCATTAATTTTCAAAGCTCTTGAGTTAAGCCCCACTGATTTTCAACACCAGAGGCTATGCACGCTTGCCTTCCCAGTGCAAATCCTCAGGGCTTGGGGTGTCCAATCTATGTCCTCCCAGAGGGCCTCAGCACCTTGAGAGCCCTCCTGCTTGTGGGTCAGTGTGCCTGGGGTTTGGTTCCCAACTTTGTCTCCATAACTCCTACTCTTTTCTAGGTGGTTTTGAAAATATAGCTCTAGCCGTGAAGAGCTGCCCTGCTAGTCTTCAGGTTTTTCTCAAAGTGAGTTGTACTACACCTAACTGCAACACTGGTGTGTCCATGAGAAGAGGTGTTCTCAGGATATCCCTACTCTGCCATCTTCCTTAAATGAAATCGGCTGAATTGTTTTCTTAGGATGTTTCTCTCTTTGGCAACATTCTTCACTTTCTTCAGACCTCTTGTGAGTTACCGAATCTTCATGCTATTGTGGAGGGTTGTTTTTTTTTTTTTAAGTTTAATTTTCTAATTTTTCTTGGTAGCACTTACAAATAAAGTTGGTTTTTGTATGTTGACCTTGTACCCTGAAACCTTACTAAGTTGATGTATCAGTTCTAATATCTTTTATTTTTCTGGATTTTTTATACATGTGAACATGTCTACAAATAAGGACAGTTTTACTTCTTCCTTTCCAATCTATTTGCCTTTTACTTATTCTTCTTGCCTTATAATACTCTGTATCAGACCATCATTACAATGTTAAATAAAAGTGGTGAGAGAAGACATTCTTTTTTTTTTTTTAACGTTCATTCATTTTTGAGAGACAGAGACAGAGCATGAGCGGAGGAGGAACAGAGAGAATGGGAGACACAGAATCTGAAGCAGGCTCCAGGCTCTGAGCTGTCAGCACAGAGCCTGATGTGGGGCCCGAACTCACTGACCAGAAGGCAGGACCTGAGCTCAAGTCCGATGTTCAACTGACTGAGCCACCCAGGTGCCCCAAGAGAAGACAGTCTTAATGTGTGCCTGATCTTAGACAGAAAGCAAAGAAGCTTTTACCTTTGAGTATTATACAAGCTTTTGATAGACAGATAAGGTTTTGATAGATAGCCTTAATGAGGTTGAGTAAGTTCCCTTCTATTCCTTGTCAGCTGAGTGTTTTAGTTATAAAAGGATATTGAATTCTGGCAAATACTTTTTCTATATCTGTTCAATGACCATGTAGTTTTTCTACTTTATCCTACTAATATAGTGAATTTAGTTGAATACCTTCAGAAAATGCAACTGAGCTCTTGGATAAACTCTATTTGGCCACGATGTATTATTCTTTTTCTATATTTTTTGAATTTGACTTATCAAAAATTTGTTAAGAAATTTTGCGTTGATGTTCACAGGTATATTAGACTATAGTTCTACCTTCTTATGCCTTTGCCTGGTTTTTGAAATAAGGGTGACCTTACAAAATAAGTTGGAAAATGTTCCCTTCTCCACTATTTTCTGAAATAGATTGTGTAGGACTGGTAATAAATATTTCTTTAAATGTTTGATAGAACTCACCAGGGAACCATCTGGACTTGGGAGTTTTCTTTGAGGTAAGGATTTTAAGTTATTAACCTCAATTCTGTTCATGGATATTGGCTATTCAGGTTTTTTAATGTTTTCTTGGATTGATATTGGTAATTTGTGTCTTCCTTCCTTTTTTTTTTAAGCAATTTTCCAAGATGTTTCTAATTCTTTGGTTTATTGATTTTTATTTTTGTTTTCTATTTCATTGATTTCTGACCTCAACTGTTTCCTCCTTGACGTTTATTTTGGGTTTATTTTTCTAGTTTCCTAAAAAGGAAGCTTAGGTTATTGGCTTAACTTTGTTCTTTCCAAATAATAGGCATTTAATGGTTATAAATTTCCCTCTAAGCACTCACTTAGCTACATCCCACAAATTTGTATATGCTTTGCTTTCACAGTTATTCATCTAAAAACAATTTTCTGGGGCTCCTGGGTGGCTCAATCGGTTTAGTGTCTGACTTTGGCTCAGGTCTTGATCTCACCATTCATGAATTCAAGCCCCGCATCAGGTTCTGTGCGACAGCCAGAGCCTGGAGCCTGCCTCAGATTCTGTGTCTCCCTTTCTCTTGGCTCCTCCCCTGCTTGCACTCTCTCTTTCTCTCTCTCTCTCTCTCTCTCTCAAAAACAAATAAACATAAAAAATAAAAAATAAATAAAACAAAACAAAAAACCCCCACAAGTTTCTAATGGCTCCTATGAATTTTGTTTTTGACCCAATGATTTTTAAGAGGTATAATCCATTTTCAACTTAGCTACATCTTTTTTTTAAAGTTTATTTATTTTGACGGGGCACCTGGGTGGCTCAGTCAGTTGAGTGACTTCAGCTCAGGTCATGATCTCACAGCTCATGAGTTCGAGCCCCATGTCGGGCTCTGTGCTGACAACTCGGAGCCTGGAGCCTGCTTTGGATTCTGTGTCTCCCTCTCACTCTGCCCCTAAGCCACTCGCATTCTGGCTCTGTCTCTCTCAAAATAAATAAACTTAAAATTTTTTTTTTAATGTTTATTTATTTTGAGAGAGAGAGGGAGAGCACACATGCATTGGCAGAGAGAGAGGAAAAGAGAGAATCCCAAGCAGGCTCCACACCGTTAGCGCAAAGTCTGACATGGGGCTTGAACCTATGAACTGTGAGATCATGACCAGAGCTGAAATCAAGAATCAGATACTCAACCGACTGAATCACTCAGGTGCCCTTATTTTCAACGTACCTCTTCTTTATACTTAAAGTTTATTTCTTATAGATAGTACATAAGTGGTCCTCATATTTTTAATCCTGAAACTCTCTGCCTTTAACTACTGTGTTTAACCCATTGATATTTAATGCAATTATTTATATGATTACATGCAGTCTACCATTTTACTTTTTTTACACTTCTCCTTTCTTTTTCCCCTGTTTTTGTTTCATTAAATTTTTTCAAATTCTATTTCAATTTTCCCGTTGGCTTTTCAGCCATTTTTTAAATATTATTTTTATATATAGCATTAACTTCACATGGTCAACCTACATAATATACTCTGGATTAATTTTTTATGATGCTATTTCTCCTCATATTAGCATTGTAGTCATCAGATGCTTGCTTTCCTTTTAGCAATTATTCTTGAAATTATAACATTCATCCTCAACTTAGCAAAATCTAATATAACATGTCCACACTACTATGTCTTCTTAGAAAATGCAGTGACATCATAAGACATTAACCCCATTTTCCCCTCAACCTCAATTTGTATGTTTTTACTTCAGATTTTTTTATTCTTTATACAATTAAACCACAAAATATTATTATTCATAAGATCAATATTCATTTGGTTTTATCAATTTATTTACCATTTTTTTTTCATTCCTTTCTGTATCTCTTCTCCCATCCAGGATTATTTTTATTGTGTGTGAAGAATACCCTATTAGTATTGCCTTTTCTGCAAGTCTGCTGGTGAGAAATTCTATCAATTCTTGACTGAACTTACTAAAATATTTAATTGAAACATTTCCATCTTACTTTCATTCTTGGAAGATATTTTTGCTCATTACCACTTATTTTCATTTAGCACTTTGAGAATATCGTTCCATTATCTCCAATTATCATTCTATCCCATGTATTCCAGGTCAAGTATTTCTACTTCTATCACCTTTTAGTCTAACTGATGCTCCTTTGAAGGCAAATTATCTTTTTTCTCTATCTGCTTTGAGGATTTTCTCATTGTCTTTGTTTTTAAAAGTCTAATGGGACTAAGTGGGTTTTCTCTGTATTTGTTCCTGCATGGGCTTTATAGAACTTCTTCAATATGTGGTTTGGTATCTTTAGCCATTTTAGAAATTTTTCAGCAACTATCTCTTCAAATACTTTGTGCCCCATTCTTACTCTTTTTCGAGACTCTAATTACATAAACGTTAATACCTTTTCACTGGATTCCTTTCATCTTACATTCCACTCTGACTTATTTTTATTCTCTATCCTTATCGCTTCATGTTTCATTCTGGATATTCTGTTATAACCTAGGTATGAGTTCCTAATTTTCCCTAATGTTAGGCCTAATCCACTGCTGAAACCATCTACCAGCACAAAGAATTTTAAATATCTTATTTTTCAATTTTAGAATTCCCATTTTATTCTTTTTTATATCTTCTAGCTCTCTGAATTTCCCAGTCTTAACTTTTATTTCCTTGAAAATACTAATACAGAGTTCTTTTAATTTCTGTCTGATAACTCCATTATCTAGAGTGCTTATGAATCTGATTCAGTTGTCTGTTTTGTCTCTGTGGTTTGTGAATCTTTGAATCCTTGTTTATTTTTTTAATGCATATCGAACAACGTACATTAAAATTGTAAATAGTTTAAGATTGGTTATATTTGCTTTTAACAGGCTCCTAGGAGACTAGCAAAAGTGGATCATGTTAACCAAATTTAAGACCTGAAATAATTTAAAGCTAGATTTCAGTCTTTAAAAGATAAGTTTAAATCCAGTTTATCCTTTCTTCTTAGTGCCAACCTAAAAGGTATTGATGTACCATGACCCCTCTTTGGTAGGCCCTGGATTCCAGAATGTGACTCCTAGATCTGACAGCTACTCCACATGTTAACAAATCAGACAGTTCTAGAATTGGCAGGGATCCCAAGTAAAACAGTGGGCTCATCTCTCTAGGTTTCACTCTTCCATAAAGTTTTGATCCCATAATTCTTCACAGCCAAATTGGCTCTTGTATGCCTTTTTTTTGTTTGTTTTAAACCATTTTGTCCACCTTTTCTAGGAGTTCTTAGGTGGACTACTGACCTAAATTACCTTATTCACCATAACTAAAATATATATGTATGCTCTACAAAACAGTATTGGGTCCAAATATCACACTAATGAAAGAAAGCACGCAATCTTCTTATTACTAAGTACCAGGAAATGTACTTAATTTGGGAAACAGAATGCAGACCCCGATGAAGCAAGTAAACTTATATTTTTAATTTAATTTAAAAGAATATACTACTTATATGAAAACTAATTTTCACAAGCTGATTATTTACTTAAAAATAAACATTTAATTAAAACATCTAATACATGTATGTGACTAAAGCCATGGTGTAATATGAACTTAGGGTCATGGGGAAACCTTGGCATTGTGAAGAAGTATAACAAAGCATTATAGGTAAAATGATAACAAGTATGCACTAAGAACAGTGGTGTTCTAAGGCAAACAATGTTAAGTTTTGAGTGGGGACAGAGGAGAGGAGTGATTTGTAAGCAGAGATGTACAAGATGAGCTGGTACAGAAAGAAACAAGCAAGGGAAGGTATTTCTGACACAGGGGCAAAAGAGCCAGGAAGAGCCATAGGCAATGTGAGAGTCCACTATGGAATCAGTAGTTGGGAAACCATAAGTATAGCTCACCACAGCTGAAACACGTGCGCACATAAACATGTGGGCATGAGTGCAATAGGGCCATCATGGTGATAAAGAAAGTGATTAGCTCTAAGAAAGGAAAATAGCCTGGGTCTGTAAAGTGGATGTTCCAGTATGACAAAATAAACTATATACGAAAAATCATATTTAACAGTAAGTAATTTGAAATGCATTCATTAAAACCAGAGAAAAAAATAAATGTATCTGCTATCATGAAGACTATTAAATACTGTTTAAAAACAAAATAACAGGGGCACCTGGGTGGCTCAGTTAGTTAAGCGTCCGACTTCGGCTCAGGTCATGACCTCACGGTTCATGAGTTCAAGCCTCGCGTCAGGCTCTGTGCTGACAGCTCGGAGCCTGGAGCCTGCTTCAAATTCTGTGTCTCCCTCTCTCTCTACCCCTCCCCCACTCATGCTCAGTCTCTTTCAGTCTCTCAGAAATGAATAAACATTAAAAAAAAAATTTAATAAAATAAATAGAATAAAAACAAAAAAAATAATTGTCCTATCAGAAAGGAAGAGACAAAATTACTATTTATCTGCAGATGCTATGCCTACAAAAACTAAGAACATTTTGGGGAAAAAAAAATAATGGAATAATAATGGAAGTCTTGCTTTACTATATGTTTCCTTTTCCATGAAATTGTTTTTCCTAATTTTCTTACTTCTACTTATGGCCTTTTCTTTCCATTAGAAGTTAAAAATTTTATAGGGCTTCTCTAATTAAAACCATGTGGTCTTAGTGCTGGAATGACAGAAATCAAAGGCCGGGGTGGGGGGGGGGGGAGAAAAAAACCTAAAAATACAAATATTTATGTACATGTGCCATCCATAATGAGTGAGGACAGAATGGATTATTCAATGAAAAGAAATGGACAAAAGAACAGAGCTGAGACAGTGGTCTCATCCTTTGGAAAAAAAATAGATTCCAAACTTCCATCATTCAATAAAACAAATAGACTTTTTTTTTTTTTACATAGATTAGAGATACATATTTCATTTACAGCAAGGATGGATTTTAGACTGGCAGACAGAACACAGAAAATATATAGCTTTCCTAGTTCTCACTACATCTTTCTAAGTCTTCATTAACATTAAAGTCGTATAAAATCTCCAGACACCAGATTCTAGATGAATATAGAAAAACACACTCCAATGGTAAATCTAAATATGCTGTTTTTCATTTTTACTAAAACTGCCTTCTAGTCATAAATGCAAATAAAAACTGATTGTTCAGAAAAGTAGTGTGATATAATTGCAGGAACTATTTTGAAGTCTTAAGATATGGCATAAATCCAGCTTTGCAAAAACATAAATGGCAAAATTAATCATGCTTCAATGGGATGTTATAAATCCACTAAGAATCATATTTTCAAAGAATGTACAGTGACATGGGAAAAGTTCCATTCATTCAGCCAGTCAACAAATACTAAGTTGGATCCTGGACTGTGTTAGAATGTTGAGCAAGGAAGATACAATCCTTGCTAGTCAAGAATCTCATAGTCCAGTGAGAAAAGCAAACAGAGATTACAGCGGTGATAAACCAGACATAAAAGCTGTAGGGAGATACATAGTATATAGAAGGGGGGCCTGGCTCATCTACAAGACTCAGAGGTTTTGTAGAAAATATGATATTTTAAGCTCAGATCTGGCAGATAAATAGGTATTAGCCCAGCCATGGTTATGAGTGGAATCATAAGCAAACTGAGGACTTAGCAGTTAGAAATGCCCAAGGAAGACAGGGTAGACAGGGGAAAAAAGACATCCCAAATTGTATGTACACTCAAGATCTAAATACATCTGCACAGAGTAAGACTGGAAGTGTAGGAAAGAATTATCTATCCTTAAGTGGGATCATAAAATTACGAGTGATTTCTAGTCTGTTTTCATTTTTCTTTCTTTTCTAAAGTAATCACATATTATCATTCACTGTTCATTGATCAAAAGGGTATTATTAAAATAATACTTTACTGTTTACTAGGTCTTGGGGGAGGTTGTTTTTGGTTTTTGTTTTAAATCTTAGACAAGTCTCTTAAGACCTAATTTACTCATTTGGAAAATAGGGCTAACAACATTTAACTTCACAAAGTTGCTGATTTGGATCAACTATGATAATATCCGTGCAGGGAAATGATTCTGTGGTTGTGGTTGTTGGACCTAAGTCAGAACCAGAGCACAAGATAAGAGATTATGAAGACAGATTCGGGGGTGGGGGGGGGGGCAGCGGTTGTAGAAATGCGTAGATCAGGAGGATGAAAATATGGCCCTGATGAAGTCGTCACTCTCCTCTTTAGCATGAGGACGGTCCATGCCAATCTATCCTGGTAGCTTTTTCTCGCGGAGCTTAGCCCCAATCTCATAATCCTTCTCAATGTCATACTCCAGGCCGCCACCAGCAAAACGTCACACTGCTTGAAACCTTTTGCTGTTACTAGCCTCAGAATTCCAAATATGAACACAATTCTACCATTATTTAAGGGTAGTTTAGTTATAAAAATGTCTTAATTTATATTTTAATTGGTGAATGCCCTGTGCTTTGCTAAGAAGCATATCTCACAGTTCTAGAGGCTTTGATTTAGGGTGTTGCAAGCCTCTGTTATTCATTATTTATACCAGAAACAGAATTATTAAGGGACTATTGGATTTTACAAATATGTTCACACATATTTACAAATGGTGAAGTCAGATACACATATATCTTTTTACCGATTGTTGCTTTTTCACAAAATAGGAAAAACATTTCTTACCTTTCCTCTGGAGTATCTACATGAAATGTTCTCTCTATAACAGTGGTCCACTGGAGACATCTGATAATAAATGTGTTTGGCTTTGGTCGTTCTGTTTTCATTAACTGGCATTCTAGAAATGACATAAAATGTCTCTTTGAATATACTTACATTTAAACCAGGAAGTAAAGATTTGAGAACTACAGAGTTCTACTCTATGCAACCTCTCAGCTTTCCAGGGCCCTCCATTCAGGGTTGTTCACAATCTGACCTCAGTATTTCCATTCCATCATCCATTCTGGCCACATGCTCTATTAACCAGCCAAACTGGACTACTTACGTTCCCCAAACACATCTTGCTCTGTCCTGTATCTGTACGTTTTGTTCCAGCAGTTCTTATTATCTGGGGCGCTGGTCACTGATTTCACCCCTCCCCATATTGCAATCACTTACAGTTGAAAGGTCCAGATCCAATCCCACTCTTTGCAGGAAGCCTTTTATATCAACCTGGTCCTAAACCAAACATTCACCTCTCCATATTCTCATTACTTATTATCATATCCCTCATTTTTCACTCAGTATAGACTATCTTGTATTATTATTTATCATTTAAAAAGGTATCCTTATCCCCCTGGATTATAAGCTTTTCTACAGTATACACCACTTAAAAATCTTAGTAAGCACAGCCCATAGAGCCAGTTCATCAAAAGTGATAAATTAAGTTAGGGAATATCTCAGAAGATTTCAAAGAAGAGGAGGAGCATTCTGTAGTGGCTGAAAGTGTGGATTCTAACACCAGTATTCTTGGATTCAATTTCTTTTCCTACCATTAACTATGTAACCTGGGACAAGTTAATTAACCTTTCTGGTCTGTAAGTATCAAAGGGGAAACAAGTAACTACATCATAAAACTGGTGTGAGGATTAATAATAAATCAGTAGGATGCTGAGACTAGCATGTAACACATAATAAGTTGTCAATACATGTCAGTTATCATTATCAGGTGTATATACTGAGCAGGACTTTAAGGATACGCGGTAGTGGCCAACAAGACAGAATAGGGTAGGGTTGTTTTACTGACACTGCTCTTTTGAAAGAAACAATTTCCCTGCAGCTGACAAAGTCAACTGTGTTTTCTCAGTGTTTATCTATTCTGCGGTCCCTCCATCACTAGCAACTATCGACCTCCGTCTCTCTTTATAGGACTCAAGTCATTGAGCACATTGGACCAGTTCCTTGTTGACTCTTTGACCTAAAAAGATCATTCACCGAAGGGTCTCCACTTAGTTTTCTTCTTGTGTCTAATAAGATTTCACGGTTTCAGCCATCATGTCTTGGTTTACTGATCTAAAACTCCACACTTCTTTCCATCTTGGATCTGTATTTCGTGATACCCATGATTAACTATACAGTGGGTCAATCTACCTGGCTGAATTACTGGTATGACACCTAACACCTACTATCTTTTCCCCTGATTCTGTTCTTCCTCCTGGCTTTCCTAATTTTTCCACCATCCAGACTCAAATCATGGGGTGCTCCTCTTTGATACTGGTAGTATTTGCCAGGACATGACTTTTCCAGCAATGCAGTCCTACTTCAGACTCTCACTGCCAAATGCCTACACCTCCCAGGTGCCATAAAACCAACTCTTCCTACTCAGAAATGTGGAAGGGTAACTACACTGAAGTTACTACACTTTAGTTACTGAAGGCTAAAAACTGTATTCTAAAAGACATCAGAACTTGGCAACTGTCACGATGAGCACAGGGTGAATCACTGCTTTGTGCACCTGAAATTGGTATTTCACTAACCGGAATTTAAATAAAAACTTAAAAAAAAAAAAAAAGACATCTGAACTCATCCAAAAGTGAGCTGATTGCTCCTACCTTTGCCCCTCCCCCCTCTGCCACCCTCCGCTCTAGCTCTCTCCATCTCAGATGATGGCACCTCCATCCCCTTAAGTGCTCAGGTCAAAAGCCCTGGCACCACCCTTAACTCCTCCTCTCTTCTCATATCTCATCCTGGAAAGCCTGTTGGCTCTGCTTTCCAAATGTATCTAGGATCATTTCTCTCCTCTCCCACTGTCTGGGAACAACCCATCATTATCTTTCACGTGAACACGCCCAGAACTCGAGTAGCTCTCTCACTGTAGTCTGCTCTCAACATGAGTGGCCAGAGATCTTAACATGATCGCCTGCAAGAATACATTCTGCAATGCTTCTGATTCACTAAGAATAGAAGACAAAGACCTTGAAATGATCAACAAGGGTCCTACATGATCTGGGCCTCCCACCCACCCAGCTTAAGTTTCTGACCTCCCAACCTAGTCAGTATTCCCTTCCAGGCCACCCTGGCTTTGGTGCACTTCCTCAGATAGGCGCTACACCCTCTCTCCTAGCCTTGTGTCTAGATGTGCTCTCTGCCTGGCATTCTGTCCCCTCACACAGCCCACGGCCAACCAAGTCTCAGATCAGATCTCACCTACACACGACCATGCTGCTGAAATTCTGTGATCTGCACCCTTGACCCAGGCCTCCCCAACCCCTCTTACCTGCTCTACTTTTTTATTTCACATACGTTATCACCCTCAAACATATGAAATGGCTTAGTATCTTTTTTGCTTATTGTCTATCTCCCCAACAAGAATGTAAGCTGCACTGATAAGATTCTTAGCACCTAGAACTGTGCCCATCTGTGCCTAAACACTATTTTTCCCCAAAGCAGACACTTACCAAATATTGTCCAAGTTGGATGAATTCTGATAGGAGTACCTAACAAGAAGGTAGTTTTGATGATATAAGAGGAGTAAATTTCTGGAGCAACTTCCTTATGCAGATAAGAAGAGAGGATTTGCTAGACAAGCAGAGGGCTGGCTCTAGTCAGGAGTATAGACTATTTAGTGAGAGAGCAAGACACTAAGAGCCCCAAAGCAATCAAGGGTATACATGCAAGTAGGAGCTAGTAGAGAGGATTTTCATATTACTTCTATTTTTTTTTCCCCCAGTGAACTGGGATATAAAGCCATCTTTAAGAATCAGGTTGAGGGGTGCCTGGGTGGCTCAGTTGGTTAAGCATCCGACTTCGGCTCAGGTCATGATCCCGCAGTCCATGAGTTCAAGCCCTGCATCAGGCTCTGTGCTGACAGCTCAGAGCCTGGAGCCTGTTTCAGATTCTGTGTCTCCCTCTCTCTCTCTGCCCCTCTCCTGCTCACGCTCTGAAATGAATAAACCTTAAAAAAAAATTTTTTTTTTAAGAATCAGGTTGGAAGAGGGTCGCCTGGGTGGCTCAGTCAGTTAAGCATCCGACTTCAGCTCAGGTCATGATCTCACAGCTCATGGATTCCGGCCCCGCGTTGGGCTCTGTGCTGACAGCTCAGAGCCTGGAGCCTGCTTTGGATTCTGTGTCTCCCTCTATCTCTGCTCCTCCCCCACTCAAGCTCTCTCCCTGTCTTGCTCAAAAATAAATAAACATTTAAACAATGTGTAAAAAGAGATTCAGGTTGGAAGAGGATGCGCTGAGGCTCTGAGAAGACAGAAGGTACATAAGAGCCCTCTAGGAGAATAGAAAAGCGAACAGACTAGGGAACTGTAACACGACAGCGGGGCAGCATCAGGGGCCCGTTGGAATTTCACAATCAAGAATTCACATGGTTGCGTGTTTCCCCCAGATGTATTTATTCAGCTACATGGGTGTGGCTGGGGCATACAGAGGACTGGATTTCAGCAAAGCTGTAATTTAACCAAGGAAGTTTGGCAAAGCAAGAAGCAAAAGAGAGGAGTCACGGCACCCTGATTTAGGTAATCAACTGGTGAATTCAAAATGGGTAAGAAAAGTGAGAACCTGGTGGTGTGCAAAATAATGAAAAGGTGGTAGAATTGACAGATAGTAAAATCTGTTCCACAGTTAAATATTGTACAGCGATGTCACATACTTTTTGAAATATGAATGTTAAAAGCACCAAATACAGAATGTCAATTTATATTTTGTTTAAATCTGAAAGTTCTAAAATACTGTACTACAAATACTATAAATACTATATACTATACGTTTATACCTATAAAGCACAGACCCAACCTGATTCTCTGTGAAGACCACTGTTCTTCCCATTTCCGACTTCACAAAACTCCTATTAAGTTTCCAGTCAGTTTTTATACAGTTCAAGTGACACCCTAGTAGAGAAATTACTTAGAAGTTAGGAATTATGTGCAAACCTTCCCCATAACACCTAGGACGCAATAGCACGTAAGGGGACACAGGACATACCTCATGACTGAACAACTGACTGAGTGACTTTTAAAGTAATGAACAGAGGACAGACACAAGATGGGCAGGCCTGACAGAAATACTCAAGGGTGAACTCTATGGACTGTATGAAGCAGAAATAGGAAGAACAGATAAGGGAAGTAAGAATGCCCAATCCAAGTTCACCTACACTTCAGTTTACTTAAGGTCACTCCTGTGGTGATGTTACGATGACTAAGACAGCAGACTTTAAAATCAGAGTGTCAGAGGTGTCTGGGTGGCTCAGGTGGTTAAGCATCTGACTTCAGCTCAGGTCATGATCTCACAGTTTATGGGTCTGAACCCTGCGTCAGGCTCTGTGCTGACAGCTCAGAGCCTGGAGTCTGCTTCTGCTGTCTGTCTGTCTGTCTGTCTGTCTCTCTCTCTCAAAAATAAATAAAAACTTAAAAAAAAATTTAAATCAGAGTGTCAGACTCAAATCTAGCCTCTCTCACACCAGCAGTGCTGTGATCCCATGCAAAGCACACCTCCAAGCCCCCAGGTTCAGGAATTAAAGACTTTAAAGGAAGCATATTTTCAACACTATACCTAAGTGAAGTTTAAGGGACATACTTTTAAAAACTTCTCAATGCTATAATTTAACAACCTACTTAAAATATTACATATGGGATTCTAAGTGATTATCAATTAACATAACTTACAAAAGTGATAAACAAGTGATTAATTACCATTCTCTAGCAGACCACTGGAAAGGAACTTCTTAGAAACGAATAAACTATTTGTATTTACATATAGGATGGTTTTGGAAAAATACTAAAATAATAACACAATGACCTAAGTAGTTATGCACAACTTGGCTATTTGGACTAAACATGCTAAATATTCATGGCCTCAACGACCTATACCAATTCTGGGCCAGCCACTATGTAAGACTCTGGGCATAGTATAGTAACAAAAATGAGACTCTCTACAACCTATAGCACACACCAAACTCTGTTATTAATCATTCAACATCCAATTACAACACATGTAATTGTAAAGTAGTACTTCATTAATGGCTTAAAGGTTTCAGTCAGGACCTTCTGAAGCCTAGCTGAACAAAAATGTTATTATGAACATGTAGTTTTTACTACTTTGTTTTTACAGAAACAAACCTATGTTTTATATGCTTCAATATGAAATACTCTACAAATGAATCCTATTTCAAAATGATACAGTAAAAGAGATTGAGACAGTAAAAGAGAGAAGCAGTTACCAAAAGCTGGCTCAAGATATTCAATGGTACTCGGGTCAGTACAAGGGAAGAGGGCACTCTATCTCCTTATCGGGTTTATTGCTGCACAAAGATGTAGTCAAAGAGCTGAATATGAATACAAAACCGTCGACACTGTCAATTACCATGTTTAAACAAACAAGTGAGCCTTGGGTTCTTTTATGTTAACCAAAATATGGAATCGTGAACACATCCTACAGCTCCCTGTAAAATGAAGAGAAATACAGGAGTTTTCAGAATATGGTTCATGTCTGAAAACTCTCATTCTTTTTTTTTTTTTTTTTTTGAAAACTCTCATTCTTAAAGGAGACTCTTATTCTTAAAGGGAATGGTGGCTGATAAGTAGATTAGCTAATACTTCTTCAGAAGAATATTTTCTTTTTAATTACGGGAAAGTTCCCAAATCAAGGTAGGCCACGTGAAAATTCTAAAATCAAAAGCAGAAGCTTTGAATAGCGATTCTAAAAAGCTATTAACCAAATGATTAGCTATGATTTCTGGAGCTATTTAACACACAAGAAAAAAGCAAGTGTTCTCATATAAAATGCCAGGCAGCTAACTTTTATTGTATCATAACCCATCATACTTTTCAGCAAAGCATTTGTTACACTGGTACTTAAATTAGGTATCCTAGTTAAATTCACCTGAGCCAGTTAAACTGCAAGCTAAATTTCAAGTGTTCTGCTTATGTTTACATGTTCTGAACCACAGACACCCAAGTATATTTGAAGCTGTAATCACTTTGTAAACCTGGAAGCCAATTAGAGGGATTGTAACACGCCAAATCAAAAAATTACATACCAAAAAGAATCTTTTTTATATCATCTGTTCAGAATTTGTTAAAAGATTAGGTTTTATTTCAACCTCTATAACCCTTTAAATACTATTTTTTTAAATAAGTTCTACTAATAGGCAACATGAAAAACAAAGGCATAATAATAGATTCTATTTATAATGAAATGGCACAATGAAATAATGCTGTCAGTTATAATGACCATAAAGAGGGTGTATTTTTGAGTCCTCAAATATAATACTATTATGTATATTCTTTTTTTAATTTTTTACGTTTATTTATTTTTGAGAGAGAGACACACACAGAGCACAAGCAGGGGAAGAGAGAGAGGGAGAGAGAATCTGAAGCAGGTTCCAGGCCCCAAGTTGTCAGTACAGAGCCCAACATGGGGCTCGAACTCATGACCCATGAGATCGTGACCTGAGCCGAAGTTAGACGCTCAACTAATTGAACCACCCAGGCCCCCCTAATTTTAAATGTACAATTCTATGGTGTTATGTACATATACAATGTTGTGCAGTCAAGCTGGTTTTTAACTCACTGATTTATTTACTTTCATTGTATAAATTATCTATGCTTACTGTAGAACAATTCATAAACAGATATAGGTAAAATGAAAAGAAAATTAACCAACATCCTACCACACAAGTATAACCACTGTTAAGGTTTTAATGTACATTCCTTCAGAACTTCTCTAAGCATTTTTTAAAAATAAAAATGAGATCACAACATGTAAGACATATTATGTAGGTGCTCTGCTCATTTAATATGTTGCAAATTTTTCATTTCAGTAAATGAAGGTCTATACCATCCTAATTTTTTAAAGCTTATTTATTTATTTTGAGAGAGACCATGCAAGTGTGAACAAGGGAGGGGCAGAGAAAGGAGAGAGAATCCCAAGCAGGTCCTGCACTGTCAATACAGAGCCTGATATGGGACTTGATCTCACGAACCATGAGATCATGATGGTAGCCTTAATCAAGAGTCAGAGCTTAACCGACTGAGCCACCCAGGCACCCCTACATCATCCTATTTAACAATGGCACAGAAACCCATGATACTCAGCTATCACAGTGGGCAGCTTATTATGATAATATGCCACAAAACAAACAGAAGTGGATTATTTAGATGTAAACAGGATAACATCTAACCATTTTAACATAGCCTGTTTTTCGGTACAGTGTTCAAATCTGAAAAATAATCATAAGTGCTAGTTCTGGATCAACTAAATAAGAAAAACTAACTTCTACTTAAAGTATGATGAAACTGGGATCTAATAATAAAATTGTAAAAGAATCTAACGAGAACGTATATTGGATTCCAAGTTCTCTAAGAGCAAGGCCCATACTATTTCATTACCTATTACTGTGCCTAAACACAGCAGGTCTCATATGAATACATGTAATGAGAGAACAGATGACAAATTTTGTCATGTGACAAGTTAATGACACTTTGAGAAGCAATTACCAGAGAATATTCCAGAAGAAGGGACTCTCCACAGGTTGCACAGCCTCGTCTCTCTGCTCAGTGAATGCAGAACCAAAGTGGGGGTCATATAGAACCCAGAACTCTTCTAGACCAGCAGAGCCTTAATGTATTCTGTTAAACAAGCCAGCTGTTAAAGCTATTTTAGATGACAACTGGAAAAAACCCGAGTATGAATTTCTTCTTAGATATTATTAAAGAGCTCTAAATTGATAAAATTTCTAAATTAATAAAATCCACCTAATAAAGGTAGACGGTGATACTGTAACTATGTGGGAAAATTCCTTATTGTTTACATAGAATTCAGGGATAAATGTCATAATACCTGAGTTTACATGAAATATTTTAACAAAATGATAATGTAAGTCTGATAAAACACTAACTGTTAAGTCTAGGTAACAGGTAGAGGAGAATTCATTAAGCTATTCTATTTTATCCGTACATCTGAAATTTCCCATCATCAGAAGTCAAAAACGGAAACACCCTCCAAAATAATATTAGATTCTTTCCTCAAAGTACTGTATCCAAAACAAAAAACAAAACAAAAACCCCCAAAGGCTTAAATGGCTGACTGTGGAAAAGGAAATTATTTTTAAAATATAAAATATACATGAGACTATCTAAAATAAAGGCTCTTCTGGTTAATTAGACTCATCTAATGCAATTTAAACTTCAGAATATTTCATTGGGCATTTAAGTTTATAGGAATCACTGCTGGAACAATCGGTTTATTTCATACCAACTCTAATTTACAACGTAAATGCCTCGTGCTTCTATTTGTGCCAACGGGACAGTTTCTAGTCTGTCACGCTCATCACCGCATCGCCATTTGCACCAAGGGGCCTAAGCCATAAATAGGCACCCACACCAAGACGCGTGTGCACTGCGTGCTGATCGCCCTGCCCTCACGGCCCATGACTCAAAACCACGGGCTACGGAACTGGCCTTCGTCGGTCGCCTTTCCCTAACCATCAGTAACGCTGCGGTTACCGTCTCTCCTAAAATCCCTCGTATCTCTTCCCTGTTCTTGTCCCATTTTTCTGCTGTATCTGATGCTCTTGGCCCCCCTCCTGCAAGTCCCCTCCCCCCGCACCCCCAGGACACTGGCTTTCCCGGTTTTGCTTCCATCCCTCTGATGGCTCCAGGGTCTTCTTCCTCAGGGTCTCTTCCTCCGTTCCTCCGAACGGAGCTGCTCCCTTAGGCTCCGTCCTTTGTGTTCAACTGTGCTTTTGTGATCATTTTGTCCTTAGTAAGTTCATTCACTAAATGAGTATTTGTCGTGTGCCCACGGTGTGCCAGGCACCAAGCTAGGCCCTGGGGGTGGAGCGGCCAACAAAACAAAGTCCCTATTTTGGCATAAAGCTTCTGCTCCACTGAGTGGAGGCGTGGTCAAGCTATAACCAAGTAAAACAAGGAATTTATTAACCTAGTACTGCTTGTAAGTATTACGAAGAGAAATGAGGCAGGGCAACGAGTTAAAATGGCAGGCAGGCGGTACTACTTTAGAACGAAAGGGTAGGAAAGTCCTCTCACGGAAAGGAGGCTCCGGTGCAGCCGTCTGTGGGAGGAGTCTGTGGGAGGAGGCTTCCGGTCGAAGGCACAGGAAGTGCACAGACCCACAGCGGGAAAGGGCCCACAGATGTGTCCGAGAAACAGCAAGGAGTCCAGGGTGGCTAGAGTTCAGGAAATGGTAGGAAATGAGGTCAGGGGGATCTTCAGTGACCTGGGGAGGGCTGCGGATATAATCCTGGGGAGCTCTCTGGTGGCTTTGCCTCAAATGTCACCTGATGTCTGAAGACTCTAAAACCTGAACCTTCCATATGGCAAAGCTGGCATTGCTTTTCTGAGGCCCTATTATCATCCCATTCTCAACATACCTAAAAGCGTTTCATATTTTCTTTTATCGTCCGCACTGAAAATTACCACACTGACACAGTGTTTCTATTCAATTTATTTCAGTATCATTTTCCTAATCACGCAATAAACACACTCATCTTTGACTCTTCTGACCCGTAGCTAAGCCACATTCATCTTAACAATTCTTTCAGAAACGTCTGTTTTCACTGCTCAACCAGACACTCATTACCAAAATCGGGATCCCTGAACTGGCCTCCCAGATGGTCTCCCTTCCCCCACCCTTCTCCCTGTCCAAGGTGTCCCAGTATGACTACAGGCCTGAGCAGTCTTCCTCAAACTCTTATTCTATAGACGATTCTCCTTCTCAAAAATATACAAGTCTCTGCAGGACAAAGCTCAACCCCACTAGTCACTCATAAGCAAGCCCAAATCCTTTTCAAATTTTATTCCTTACTATAAAAACAATAAGGGGCACCTGGGTAGCTCAGTTGGTTAAGCGTCGGACTTCCACTCAGGTCATGATCTCAGAGCTCGTGAGTTCGAGCCCCGTGTCGGGCTCTGTGCTGACAGCTCAGAGCCTGGAGCCTGCTTCGGATTCTGTGCCTCCCTCTGTCTCTGCTCCTTGCCTGCTCACACTCTGTCTCTCTCTCTTTCAGAATTAAGTAAACATTAAAAAAAAAATAAAAACAAAATGAATACCCCGGACCCAAAAAAACTACTAGAATTCAGAACTGAATTCAGTAAAGTCACAGGATACAAAATTAATACACAGAAATCTGTTGCATTTCTACACACTAACAATGAAGCAGCAGAAAGAGAAATTAAGAAAAAAAATCACTTATAATTGCATCAAAGAGAATAAAATATCTAGGAATAAACTTAACTAACCAAGGAGGCTAGAGACCTGTACTCTGAAAACTATAAAACATTGGTGAAAGAAATTGAACATGGCACAAATAAACGAAAAAATATTCCATGCTCATAGATTGAAAGAACGAATGTTGGGGTGTCTGGGTGGTTCAGTCGGTAAAAGCATCCGACTTCAGCTCAGATCATGATCTCACAGTTCATGGGTTTGAGCCCCATGTCAGGCTTTGTGCTGACACCTCAGAGCCTGGAGCCTGTTTCAGATTCTGTGTCTCCCTCTCTCTCTCTCTGCCTTTCTCCTGCTCACACTCTGTCTCTCTCTGTCTCAAAAATAAATAAACATTTTTAAAAATTAAAGAAAAAGAAAACAAATGTCATTAAAGTGTCCATACTACCCAAAGCAATCTATAGATTCAATGCAATCCCTATCAAAATATCAACAGCCATTTTCACAGAACTAGAAAAGAATAATCCTAAAATTTGTATGAAAATCAAAGGATCCAAATATCCAAAGCAATCTTGAAAAAGAAAAACTGGAGGTATCAAAACTCCAGATTTCAAGATATAATACAAAGCTATAGTAATCAAAACAGTATGGTACTGGCACAAAAACAGACACATGGATCAGTGGAATAGGACAGACAGCCCAGAAACAAACCCACACTTATTTCATCATTTTATCTATAACAAAGGATGCTGCGATATACAATGGGGAAAAGGCAGTCTCTTCAACAGCAGTGTTGGGAAAACTGGACAGCAATATGCAGAAGAACAAAACCCCACCATACACACAAACTCAAAATGGATTAAAGACCTAAATAATGTGGGACCTGAAGCCATTAAACTCCTAGAAGAAAACAAGCAGGAATTTCTCTGACATCAACCATAGAAACATTTTCTTCTACATTCTCAGATATGTCTTCTGAGGCCAGGGAGACAAAAGCAAAATTAAACTATTGGGACTACAACAAAATTAAAAGCTTCTGCACAGCAAAGAAAACCAACACAACAAAAAGGCAACCTTCTGAATGGGAGAAGATATTTGCATATGACATATCCAATAAAGGGTTAATATCCAAACTATGTAAAGAACTTACACAACTCAACACCAAAAAACAAATAAACAAACAACAACAAAAACAAGTAATCTGATTACAAACCAAGCAGAAGGGCTGAATAAACAAAGCCAAAATAAACATGAAAAGATGTTCAACGTCACTCATCATTCAGGGAATGCAAACCAAAACCACAATGAGACATCACCTTCTACCTGTCTGAAAGACTAGAATCAAAAAGACAAATAACAAATGTTGCTGGGCTTGCACGAAAAGTGAACCTTTATACAACACTGTTAGTAGGAAGAGAAATTGGTGGCAACCATTATGAAAAACTCTATGATGGTTCCTAAGAGTAAAAACTGAACTACCATATGATCTGGAAATCTCCCACCTGTTCATTGCAGCATTATTTACAGCAGCCAACATATGGAAACAACCTAATTTCCCTATGATGGACAAATGGATGATGAAAATGTGATATTAAAAAAAATACCCTGCAATTTCATGGACAACAATGGATCACATTTGAGGGTATTATGCGAAGTGAGACAAACCAGAGAAAGACAAACACTGTATGGTATCGCTTGTGGAGTGTGAAAAATTTAAAAGCTGATTGAAAACGACAAGGAGTACTTTCTCCTGATATATATGTATATCTTCATTCTCCCTTAAACATTCTCCGGTTCTTTTTTTCAGGTGTACAACACAGTGATTCAACAAGTGTATGTTATGCTGTGCTCACCACAAGTATAGCTGCCGTCTGTCACCTGACAATGCCGTTTCAATACCATTGATTATATTCCCTACGCTGTACCTTTTATTCCTGTGACTTATTCATTCTACCACTGGAAGCCTGCACCTCCCGATCCCCCTCATCCACTCTGTCCATTCCCCACTCCCCTCCCCTCCAGCAACCATAAGTTTGTTTTCTGTATTCATGGGTCTCTTTCTGCTTTGTTTGTTTTTTAAAAAGCTCCCGGATTATTCTTAATTTCAGGATTTAATTCACACTGCTTCTGTCATGTGAAACACTCTCCTTCCCTTCTACCTAGATTCCAGTCGCTGAAAAGCTCTGATGATTCCAGCTCTTACTCTCTACTCTGGAAGATCTTCTGCACTTAACATTTACATTGCACATGCTGGGACTGATCACATACTGTTAGTTACAGACTGCTTCAAGTGTATCTTCTTAACTATACTGTAAGCTTCAGGGTACCTGGTACTTCTAATAGTTCTGTTTGATTCATCACAGCCTGAATTCAAACAAACAAAAAGAGATTCAGAAAACATTTCTGAATACAGGGTGCCTGGGTGGCTCAGTCAGTTAAGCATCCAACTCTTGGTTTCAGCTCAGGTCTTGATCTCACAGTTTGTGAGTTCGAGCCCCACGTCGGGCTCTGTGCTGACAGGGGTCTCTCTCCCTCTATCTCTGCTCCTCCACTGCTCTCTCTCTCTCTCTCTCAAAATAAATAAATAAGCATTTTTTTTAATAGAAAATATTTCTGATGCAACAGAGTTTATCACAACTAGTTCTCTTTTTCTTATAAATCTCAATATTTTATTTTTTTTTTTAATTTTTTTTTCAACGTTTTTTATTTATTTTTGGGACAGAGAGAGACAGAGCATGAATGGGGGAGGGGCAGAGAGAGAGGGAGACACAGAATCGGAAACAGGCTCCAGGCTCTGAGCCATCAGCCCAGAGCCCGACGCGGGGCTCGAACTCACGGACCGCGAGATCGTGACCTGGCTGAAGTCGGACGCTTAACCGACTGCGCCACCCAGGCGCCCCTAAATCTCAATATTTTAAAGTTCACATGCCTTGAGAAGCACAATTTACTTTATGATCCCCACCAATCTTACTTATTTCTTCAAAATCCATTTGTCCAGTTTACTCTATGTATACATATAAATAAATCTCAATGATGACATCAATTTGAAAAAACTAAAGCCTAATCAAATTCTTGATTGCACAGCCACAGCTCTAACAATTAAAAGCTAGTATCCTTTCCCTAGTAGAAAGCAGTAGATTTATAGAATAGTTAAAGGGATTTTTTCCTTGGAGAACAACCAAAAGGTAGGCCTATCCATTCAGAGTAAAGCAGAGAACTATCAAAAAAAAAAAAAAATGAATTTTGGAAGATTATAAACCAACAAACCTATTAATTTCATTTAAACCATATGTAAAGATAACCAAAGAGTCATTATTATAATCTGACCGATCTGGAAAACACTAACTTCTTACAACTTTAAGGAAAGACAGAGATGTCTCGGTTTCCATTCAGAATTCTGACTCCAAATAAGCTATCCTGACTTTAAAAGGTTTCAGTCATAACCATAAAGAGGCCTCTGGGTCTTTACTATAGCACAAAAACAGTATGTTTCAAAATTGGGTATAAGTGGTGCATTGCAAGATAAATGAAGAGTGTACATTGGAATAATCAGTTCATTTGTCTCCAGCAGAATAAAAAAATCTCATCTTCTATCTTTTCCCAATTGAGTAGGGAAACTTTGCTTTCCACTACATCTTTCTCCAAAATTTATTCTTTTTAAATAATTAAGTACTAAGCCATTATTTTGGCCTATTATCAGCTGCTTTCCTGTAACATTAAGATTTTACGTGCATTATTTCCCTTTAATCTTCCCAGTAAAGTTTTAGAGGGTTTTCATTATTTCCATTTCACAAATAAGAAAATGGAAACTGTCTGGTTTTTCAGTCACTAATTCAAAATCATCAACTCATTAAGGTTATAAAGCTGAATCTCTAATCCATGTTTTCTAGCTCTGAATTCTTGGCTCGTCTTGGTATGTCATGAACTGTTTTAGGAATGTTAGCTACTTACAAGAGAGGAAGTGAAGTTTTCTTTCTTTACAACAAACTTTGTATATTACACTTACCAGTTTTCTGCAATTAATCAACAGAAATAGGTGACCTACAGAGAGTACTGAAATTGTTTTCCCCCAAAGTAAACTGACCAAACTTCTTGTCTAGTATTTATGCACCAAAAATAATTGCTATCTATTGTGAGAATACAAAACTTAGAAACACCAATAAACTTTTATCACATGATCATAAGATAGGGAAAGTTCTAGGTGACAGATGAACTGTCAAGGAATAATACTGTTTCAGAAGTTCTTTACAGAAATTAAATTTGAAAAATGTCTTTCTGTCAATATTAAATTACTGGTTCAAGGCGGAGAGCACATTTGGAATATGTATTGGCCAAAAAGTTAAAAACCGTACAGGAAATAACATGTAACATGTAACATGTGCCTGGATTCTGATATTGGAATTTGTTCAGGCTTGTCAATGTAAGCCAACCCTGAAGATTTCTTACAATAGTCTAAGAATCAAGAGCCACTGATAGGAAAACAATAAAAATGTAACTTCCTATAGGCACAGAAATTCCAAATATTTGCTGAATTATGTCAAGAATATAGTTTAATGAAATGTCCTCTTTCCCCAGGGCCATTGTGAAGCTCAAAGGAACAATGTGTATGAAATACTGCTATAAAGAGAGTATTGCATGTTTATTTTTAATCACTTTATAAGAATATCCTATAGAGACAGAAACTTTAAACTTCACCAGTGTGCTTTTGGAAGCAGTAACTGTTGCTGGTTGGATGATTCAATTATCATAAACTATTCTGGCGTGTTTCAAAAGCAGTGCCATTTTAAAACATAAAAAATGTCTAAAAATGCAACCATAGTAATAGATTCTGAGAGCATGGGTTGGGGGGTGAGGGAGAAAGACAATGACAAATTGGTCCAAAAGGACACTGAGACTTCATAGTTGGAAGACGATTGTGCTGACAATTAGTAACAGGAAGCAGAGCACAAAACAAATGAATGAAAAAAGCTGAACCAGCAATGAAAGACCTTATTATAGGGCAGCAACATTATTGTAATAAAGGGGCAATGTACTCTCCTCCATGAAACTTTCACACAGCCACCCTAGTCTCTTTTCTCTCTCCCTGCATTTCATTTTTCATTAGCATCTGCTTGATTATGTATTATTTCCAATCCAAAAGAATGCCTGCATAGTGTTCCTAAATTCCAAGGCTTAAAGGTCCTTCCCTGCACCCTGGCCTTGGGCCTCAGTTAACTTCACTCAAATAAATAAATAAATGCTTTTAAATTAGTATAAAGATATGGAGGGAAAAGACAGGGAGTGATTTAGACTATAATGGCAGAGAGATCAACAAAACACGTGTCCTTCAAGTCCAATCTGTTAAAAATGCAACGATCGTGAGTCATATGAAATATCCAGATGATTATGCCTCTCATAATCAGTCTCTCCTATGACCTCTCGGACATAATTAGAAAAGCAAAGCTGAAATGGTCACATACCAGTGAATCCTCTGCATTAAGCTTCAGTTTCCACAAAGAGAAGCAGCTCAGAGCTCTGAAACAAATCTTCTCACGCTAGTTGAGAATCACCAGATTGGATCCCTGAGACCGACATATAAACTAGTCTAGAGGCATGGAAAGCCCACACTTTCTGAACTACCCACACGAGAAAACCTCTCGCCTCAAGACCCCGGGGCAGCAGGAGAGGTTTCAGTTAAGCAACAGTGCGCAAAAAATCACTGCCCTTGAAACCTGCAAGTTGGGGGCTTAAGAGTTCACATGATCACCGGCAAACTCCATGAGCCTCATTCCCTGGCTATCACAAAGCAATAGTATATATCCTGGAAAACTGTTAGTGGGATTAACATACCCATAAAGGTCCTCAACAAGTGGTGGTGGTTGTTGTTGTTATTATTATTATTATTATTACTACTACTACTACTTCTCAGCAGACTGAATGTCTCGAGAAATTACCATGTTGCTGACTGGCAAACCACTGAATATCACAAGAAAGAATTGTATGGATCCTTCATTGTAACCTCCCTGACACCACATGTGACAAAACTCTGGAATCCCTGGGTGGTGGCGGGACCAGTTGATATTACCAGTCGTGTTGATAGGAATCTATCAAATAACCGGCCACCTAGCTATCACCTGCATGCTTGTCCCCCTGCTACAGAATAAGTAAGAATTGCTGTGACATAAAATACATCTCTCAAGAACAATGAGAATCTGCTATTAACCCACTGCGTATAATGGCTGGCATACGGTGAAGTTTCTGTGGGTGCTGACTAAACATTACTTGAAGAGAGCTGTCGTCTGAGCCCTGTGTATGATTCAACACACTCCGGCCAGATATCAGACGGACCTCTGCCTTCTATCTGCTTAGAGGCTCTGGGAAAGTTTCTTAATCTCTCTAGATCTTGGTTTCAGTGTCTAGTTTGCTTGGATTTTTAGGTAGTTTTATTTCATGTCATTCCTGTCGTGACATAATGTGATCACATAAATAAAGCACGTCGTACTTAGGAGGCTCTTAAAAAATGTCAATTCTCTTTCCTTGCTTCCTCAAGTCCCTCTTAATTTCCTATGACAGGCAAATACGATGGGCATATAACCCCTTTTAGTCGACAATTAAAAAAATGAATTACACATAAACATCTACATTCTAGAAAACAAAAAATTAAGTTAAAAAATAAGTATTAAACAAATCAGGTATGTATCCACATTTAATTTAACCGAAAATGATCTATAAATGTAACGAGCTCATAAATGAGTATAGTCAGAAGAGTGTGTGGAAAGAATGATTCTGACCCTTCAGAGATGGAAGGGCATCATGGAGGACAATGCTGGGATCGGTGACAAGATAAAAAACAACAGTGCACACAGGCTGGCTCATGTTGGGCAGCGTTACACATTCAGCAAATTTTTACCTGGAAGACTGAGCTGGATTGACCTGTTAATAATTAACTTAGTGCAAAAGAGTACACAAGTGTGTGGCTGAACCCACATAGCTGCTTCTCATGCCCAGGCTGCAGGGGGAGAGCCTCCCACCCAGTGCCCCTCTCCCACTCCTTTCCACACCACCTTACCTCTCCTTTATCTAAGAAGTCAGGGTCTTGTTTTTAATAAACAGATAAAGAGATAATGTACCCTTTTCCAAGTGAAAAGCTATCATTGGAAACCTTTTTAGCTGAAGAAAAAACACTGCCTTTAAGATGGGATTTTAAAATGGAGTGCTACTTTGTATCAGTAAAATTATTTTATACTCTTCAAGGAGAGACAAGGAACAGCGATGTTACTGCAAGAACCGAACGTACAACACCAGGTCAGCTAAGGGGGGCGAGTGCCTAACTGTGACCCTGAGAAAACAAGTGTCTGGTATGAGCACGGCATTCTGCTACAGATTTCAAGTGCCATATTTATTCCCATCATTTATCCTTCTTCCTCCTTTGATATTTTTCACTCTATACAGGGATAAAAAAATAACATACCATCTGGAGCTTTCATTCATATCTGAGGATTTCATACTCATTTAAATCAACAATAAGAGATTCAGCCGAAGTTTCTCAGAAATAACATTTCAAATTAATGCTATTCCCGTTACCTGGAATGTACTTCATCTTTTGAAATCTTACTCTTTCTCCAAACGAGCACAATTTCCAAGAAGCTCGTCTTGATGATCCAGTCCTTAACGACCCTCCCTTTCCTAAACTCTTACTCAATGTGTTAACTGTAAAACTTACTTCAGAACTGAATGAAACATCTCAAAATACCAATTCCAAGGATTTGTGGCAGATTTTTGCTACTAGATGATAAACCCTCCAAAGCCAAGGGCTAACCCAGGTCTGTGGATTATGAAATGAACACAGGCACAGGCTTCAGAGTCATTCTGTGAAGCACGGGCTGAAATCCTGGCCCGGCCATTTGCCAGGTAAGCGAGCTCACCAAGTCACACAACCTCCCTCAGTCTCTTTAAAATAGAGAACATAATACTTACCTCAGAGCGGTGTGAAGATTAAATGAGATAACATATGTGAAAGGGCCTGGCACATAGTAACGCTCAAAGAAAGGTTGGTTTCCTTCCTTATTTCCTTCTTTTTTCCCTCAGTACCTGGTACAATGTTGAGAACACAATAGACCCTCAATAAAAACTTTCTAAATAGCCATTAGAACTTAGATTTCCTAAAAATATGCTTAAATATTAATTGTGATAACTCCTATGCTTCCAAATTGTGTTACTTTAAATCATAGGCACACGAGGTAGGAAATTTCAAAAACAGAATTAAGTGAGGGAGGCTGTTGGTTGGATAGTGTGTCTAGGAAAGAGAGTCAAGGAGAGAGTCTGAGGTAAAGTGTTTGAGAATAATTCAGTGAAACTAATTACATGCAGGGTGTTCTTTTATGTCAGTATCTTTGGAGAGATGGTAGTTAACTGTTGACCTTAGGAGAAGTTCAAAGAGAGAGGAGGAAGGGAAGGAGGAAGAAGAGGAGGGAGAAGAGGAGGGAGGAGAGAAGGGAGGGGAAGAGGAGAGGAGGAGGGAGGGAGAAGGGAAGAAGGAAGGGAGAAAGGAAGGAGAGGAGGGAGAGAAGGAAGGCTGGCTCTGCTGGGGTCTCCTCACATCATTTAACATAAGCTACAGAAACTCATCACTCCTTGCCTGCCTTCCCCTAAGAACAAGTCCCAATGCATCTTCCACCTTATAAAACAGTAATCATCTAATGGAAGAACCAAATTAATCAAAAACTTTCCACCAATGGATGGTAACCAAGGGATCCCCTCAGGATAGTCAGAAAGATATGTGAGGATTTTATTCCTTCTATTAAAAAGTGAAAACAACTTCTGACTAAAATAAGGGGTAACAACAGTCACGTGGACCAACCACCCGTGGAAGCTTTGACTTCCCAAAGGCTTGAAGGTTTGAAGAATCTGGTCTGTGCCCCACTCCTCTGAGGCCAATGAAATGGGGCTGGCCTTGCAGCTGTAGTGATGCTTCCTTCCTTGGCCAGAGGTGGCCATGGCCATGGTTTGGGGGTCTAGCTCATGTTTAGTTACAAGGACTAGCTGTTACAGATCAAAGTCCTTGGCATTAAATGAAATTGGGATTTCTTCCCCCAACCAACCCATAGAAACTGTCTTCAAGTGCAAGACAGCACTGCAAATAGTTTCTACCTAAAACTTCTAATGATCTTTAAAGAAAATGCAATCAAGTAGTTTCCTTGCCATTCCAATGTAATGTAGCTGGAAAGGGAAGGATGGCTGTCACTTAACTCAACCGAGCAAAATTACTGCACATCTCCTGTTACATTGAGACTTTTATTTGCACACCCTTTCACAATTTACAAAGCGTGTTCACATACAGCATCTCATTTAATCCTTACCATAATCCTGAGAAGTGGGTATTATTAACCTTCGTGTCTAAAGATGGGAGCACCGGGGTGGCTCAGTCGGTTAAGTGTCAGACTTGGTTTTGGCTCAGGTCATGACCTCATGGTTGGTGAGATCAAGCCCTGCGTCAGGCCATGTGCTGACAGTGCTGAGCCTGCTTGGGATTCTCTCTCCCCCCTCTCTCTGCCCCTCCCCTGCTTGTGCCCTCTCTCTCTCTTTGTCTCTCTCTCTCTCAAAATAAATACACAAATAAATAAACTTAAAAAAAAAAAGATGACAAAAATGAAGACCAGAGAAATGATGTGATTTGCCCAAGGCCACACACTCGTAAAGTAGCAGAACCAAGACAGATGACCTTCCAGCACACAGACCTTGTCACAAATGTTGCAGGAAAATTTTTACATGAGCATACACAGTCACTGTGCTCTAGAAGTTTATCACTCCCCTGGGTTCTCCATAAGCGTCCCCCAACTTACATTCCGATAAATGAGGCTATGGCAGTAAAGACTGCAACTATAAATTAGCTTCAAGTAAATCAGGAAAGGGGGTGACAGAGAGCTCAGAAAAGTCACGAGGGAAGACTCGTGACAGACGTCTGAGCAGGTCACTTACAACGTTCTAACGAAGGAAGTACTAAAACAGTGAGACTATCTAATAGGAAACTCATGTGACACACAATGTAAATTTATGTCCATAAAGGACGTGATGCTGAGGGGTGCTGTCACACCTAGGAGCCGCATCTGAAACCCTGAACTCCATAGTCATGTCCATGAAAACAGGATTATACTTTTTCTTTTTGCATGTTTGTTGTGTAATGCTGAAAAAAAGAAGGGAAGAATAGACATTCTGTGGAAATTTTTTCTTATCATATCAGGGTGTGATTTGAATGGCAGGAAGAGAATGTGTGACTGAGTATGGCATTATTATTCTTTGTAATTTTCTACAATCTCCCTTTAAAGTGATTTTTAACAAGGTTTTCTCCTTTCCCCGTTCTAAACTTAGTTTATGGGTTAAACTTTGCAAATAAATGATTACAGTACCCCCTAGAAAATATGACAGAAAGGAAGAAAATCTGATTACAGTTGCACTTATCCACTACATGATCAAATTTTAAGTAAGGGCTCTATTATATATAGTGAGACGCCGCTATTACAGGACATAACTTTGTTTGCCTAAAAATCCGATCACAGGCAAGGGGAAGAAAAGCACCAAATCTTCAAATGATCAAGTACATAAAATAAAAATCACTGAAAACAAAAATGAGGTTAAGAACTTTATATGTAATTCAACCTAATAGAATGTAGCAATATACGTCAAAAAGTATGGAACATTAAAGAGTAATAGAAGACAAAGTGAATATTGAAAATACACAGAGTATAAACATAGGTATGATTTGGGCAAGTGTTCGATTGTTGATACATGATACATAAAAAAAAATAAATAAATAGCCATTCAGGCTCCTCTTGCAAAAAATGGAAAAATGGGAGATTTTTCTGAGCTAAGGAGGTGATACTTGGAAAGGAAGTTTTTTTCCGAAGGTTAATCTATCCTATGCATTGCTTCCAAATACTCCAGAGAGGAGAATACTTGAAGGCAAGAGATCAACTAGGAGACTTAATAGTCCAGGGAGAACCTGATGAAGAGCTGCCCCAGGATGGTAGCAGGGAGACTGCAGAGTACGGAAACAAGACGATATCTTGCTGACCGACTGGCTCATGGAGGGAAGAGCGCCATTTGCTTACGGATGTCCCCTTTCTACCGTAACCTGGTAGGTTCTTCTTTTCATCAGATACTGATTTGGACACCTAATGCATAAAAGCCTCCAACAGTTTCCAGCTGGTTTCCATTAAAAACATCAAGTTGGTATTTAAGATCTTTCACAATCTGATTACAAAGTATCTAATCTTGTTTTTTCTCCAACATGAATGCTCTATCTACCTGTGATATTGCCTATGCTATTCACAAAATAGGCTCCTCATTAATTCTGGACTTCATTGTGCGTATGTTGTTAACCTCACCGTGAATGTCCTCCTTCTTCCGAAAACTTACATATCACCTATCCTCCAGAGCTCATGCTAAAATCCTTACCTAGTCACCCTAGCTTACCTTTACCTATTCTCTCAACTTCTATAAAATTCATTCTGGCGACGAATCTCATCATTCCTCCCACTGCAGTGTGTTGTGAATGTCTTCCACAGTCAATGACAAATTCCCACATTCAAACATTGTATCTTATACTCCTTTTAGTATCTAGTATGGTTCTAATGATCAATAAACCCTTTAAAAGTGAACTAGCCAGATCTCTTGTAATTCTTCTATATTTATGTGGTATAGAGTTACCCTAGATTTATAGGGTTGCTATTCTAGGTTGTATTATGTGTTATGTAAGACTGAGAATCAATTAGCAATTTCTCTATCCCCATGAACAGCCACAGTGAAAACATTAGTAGAAATCGCCTCATTTTTCTATGTATTTAAAATATCTTTTATACTACGTATTCAGAGGTAATGATGTCTTTTTGGTAGGTTTAAGCCCCCTTACTTTCTTACAAAAAGAAGAAAAATAGGTTAATGAGTAAACATTTCATTTCAAAATTGGCCTAAGAAATGCAGACTGACCTATTTTTTAAAAAGCTGACTGAAGAAAGGTTTCAGAGAGGAAAGAGATATGGTCAGAATTTGCAACACGGAATAAGCTGGATTTCTGGGAGGTGCTACTAGAACACAGGTTGGCACGTCTCTCTTCCCACCACTGAGAGTGAAAGGGAGTAGATAAAAAGGCAGCTGAGCCCCAAGACACACGGACAAATGTCCAAACTCTCCACTGAGGAGGTGTTTTACTCTTCAGTTGGGCTGGTAACTGTCAAAACATTTGAGACCATGACTACTGGGTAGACCAGCTACTGTGCTCAAAGTACGTGTGAACGCAGCTTTATGACAATGCTCGTGTCTTACGTATCCTATATTATTTCCCAAATTGTAATGTTTCCTGCGCAAAAATAATCTCAATCTATAATTAGCAACTGACCAAATCATAATTCTGATTAGAGAGGCACTTGGCTTGAAAAACAATGGTTATTTTTACTTACATTTCTACAGTACGATATGTAGAGAGGACCTTCGCATAGAGTTCATATATGATCCCCCAAAGGAGGATGAGGTCAGATCTTTTCATTCATGTTTCAGGCGCTTGGAGAGTTTACATTCTGCATGCCAAAGGCTATCTAGCCATTTAAAATATCGTAACTCTGACCCCAAATCATATTTCAAGGCTCTCAATCTAGGGAAAACGGCACAGAATGGGGACAGGGGAGGGAAATAAAATGCAAATGACAGTAGATGAATTTGAGTTCTAACCTTGGCACTTAGCTACCACTACCTAGTAAGGTAACTTTATACAGATCACTGAATTTCAAAAGGCCTCCTTTTCCATCTAAAACTGGAGAAATCTGGACTATTTGTTTTCATTCATTCATTCAAAAATGGCTATTAAGCCCTAATAGGTAGGCACTAGGAGATAGAAGATAAATAACACTAGGCTCTTTACCCTAAAATAACTCGCAGATCAGCAGAGGAGACGTAACACATGAACAAATAACCAAAAACCACTGTGATAACAACAAAAGAGACTAGCTTGATGAAAGGCAGGGAAGAGTAATTTAGTAGGAATAAGGATGGGCATTTAAATGTGAATTAAATCTTAAAGGATGAAAAAAATGATCCAGACAAATAGAGGCCACAAAGCCATTCCAGTCAGGGGGAACAGCATGAACAAAGCCTCAGAGCGGAAGAGCTGTGGAGTTTGTGCAGGGAATCAACAAACACAACAAACAAGCACAAACGCTTCATTGTGCCCACATGTGACCACCCAGAAGACACAGGAAGCAAGAGTTGAAAGCAGAAGTCAGACTGACGAGATCCCCACATGATATACTAAAGAAGCTGGACTTCATCCAGTAGGCAATGGCAGGGCCATCACAGTGGAATGGTACGGTGAGGACTTAACTGGGGAATGGTCCCTGTGACAGTCACGAGAAGGTCAGAATGTAAGTGGTCGGTCGAATCTACAGGCAGAGCATCTAGTTAAGAATCTACAATAGAAGACAATAAGCTTGTTCTGGGGTGATTATAGTTTGATTTACAGTTCAAACACTAATCAGCAGAAACAGAAATGGACTGGGAATGGGGTGAAGATGTGAAGGCAGTGGGGGGCGAGGGTAAAGGCATGGAATAGATTCAGGTTTCTGCTTAAGACAGAACTGACATACTGAGGAGTGGCGCCTGGGAGGCTCAGTCAGTTGAGCGTCTGACTTGGGCTCAGGTCATGATCTCACAGTTCTTGGGTTCAAGCCCCACGTCAGGCTCTGTGCTGACAGCTCGGAGCCTGAAGCCTGCTTTGGATTCTGTGTTTCCCTTTCTCTCTGCCCCTCCCTCACTCTTGCTCTGTCTCTGTCTCTCAAAGGTAAATAAACAGAAAGAAAGAAAGAAAGAAAGAAAGAAAGAAAGAAAGAAAGAAAGAAAGAAAGAAAGAAAGAAAGAAAGAAAGAAAGAAAGAAAGAGAAAGAACAGAACTGACATACTGAATACAGGGGGAAGTTGACAAGATTATCTTAAATTCAGCTTAGGACAGGTTGAGTCCCAGAAATACCTAGGCAGAGATATCCGGCAGTGAGTTGACTATAGTAGCCTAGGGCTCAGGAGAGAGGTCTGCCCTGAAGATACATCTTGTGGGAGAATAAACTGCATACAGGTGGTAACTAAAACCTTCAAAGTGAATGTGACCACCCAGGAAAACGGGGACAAAATGAGAAGCTTCCTTGACCAGGACCCAGTTATGTACCATAATCCACGAAACAGGCAAAGGAAGGAAACCAGAAGAGGCATCCCAGAACACAACAGGAGAGGTCACTCCAAGAAAGAAGTGGTGATCGATGGCATGAAATGCAGCCCAAGAGGTCAATCCAGGAAAAGAACAACTGAGAAATGTCTACTGGTCTTAGCAATTAAGTGGTCACTGGAGAACTTACTGAAAGTGGTTTCAATCAAGTGACTAAGAAAGAAAGCTAGACGGCAATGGATTGAGAAATAGAAATATATAAGCACAAACTAACTTTTTGGAAATTTTAAATCTGAAAGGAAGGAATGTGAAATTTAGTGAAGATTGGGGAGAGGGATTCGAAGTCCTGGCCGGGTCTCATTCTTCACTTTTTCAGACGGATAAAAAGCCTATTTTGGTAAAATTCAAATAAAACCCACATATATTAAATTGGAAGTAACGTTTTTTAATTATCAGGAAAAACAAGGGACTCATGTAGCCATCAATGGAATATACATATACACATATGTAACATTTTCCAACATACCTTACAAGTACCTGGTAAAATCATCTCTTTTTTCACATACTCCAGGGGGCCAGGGACAGAGGGAAACTGTTGGCCAAGTATCCCTCCCTTGCTCCAACTGTTCCTTCTCTTAATGTTTCATAAAAACATTATGGAACACTAAGGAATATCCTTCTCCCCTGCTTTAACTATTTAACTCCTATTCACTCTTCGAAGGCCTGCTCAAAATCCCCCTCACAGAATCTCAGCATGTAGGAGACAAAAAGGCCTTGCAGGCTCATGACATCCATGTGTTTCTCCCTCTATGCTGAGAGCTTCAGTGAATGATCCCTCTGAGGTCATACTCGTGCCTCGGGGCAAAGCTGGAATCTGAACTACTTCTTCAACCAGCGTCCATTTCACAACTCATCCTTAGGTCCACTTAAGACTGCAAGGAAGTCAAGCTTCAAGAATAATCTATCTTAAATAGTTGATTTAGTGTAAGACCCATGTTAATACACTTCTGAAAACTAAGGAGCTGGTCTATAACTTCACTTGTTGGTTTGTCAACTACCTACGACTACTTGATGATAGAAGTAAAGATTACAGATGTCAACTAATACTTCGTGGATAGGCTGACTGTCAGTCACTAAATAGGATCTCTCCCCCAGAGTGCAGTATTTATTTCCGCCTCTGCCAGTGGAAGTGTTGGAGCAGATGTTGGCAGACTGTGACATACAGTATGTCTTTAAAACTTGTTGGGGTGTGAAATTCATAAGGTCAAAAAATGCTGCATTTTGATCAGCAGATACAGGAGTTCTGTACTTTCATAAATCATTTCAGACAAACCAATACCATTTGCTAGTAAGATAGAGAAACTAAGAAACTGTACTGGCCTTATGGAGGAGATAATGTATGCTGTTAGGGTTTTAAAAGCCAATTTTTTATCATTTTAAAGCAAATGCTCGCTCAGAAGATCTTTAGAGTGAAAATGTGCTCTTAAGTCAACACAAAATACAAGATATTACTTCAATTGACAACAGGATTTTAAAAGTAATTTTCTAGTCAGAGAAAGCCATAAACATCTAATGAGTATTCCAGCGGGGGAAAAATTATTTCCTTAACCATTACATACACATTAAGTGTTCTCACTTGTTAAAAAATGAAATCCCTACATAAGAATCCATTTATATAAATAGAGAGATGTTTGGGTCTTTTAAGTTAGTATTCTTATCACTCAAATGATTTCACAAACCCTTTGGTTTACTGCTTTATCTTACTCTTTAAAAAATTAAAAGATACTATCCATAAAAAGGCTGGGGCTCCATATAATCTTAAAATGACTTTTATGACATTCACGGACTTTTGTTATCTTGGATATTTTGTTGTTGCTATTTGATATTTTTTATTTTTATTTTTTTTGCTTCCATCTTAACCTCCTACCTTTTCCAAATGTAGCTAACAGAAAACAACACATAACCAAAATCAAAATTAAGAATGGTGTCTAGCTGAAGATTTTATCTCTGTGTTTACCTCTTATGCAAGTTTATTTTAACCTAACGTAACTTTTTAAATGCTTCATTTCTGCGTTAACACAGAAAAACCCTTCCGTTGATTAATCAGTAATACAATCAGCCTGAAGAGCCCGGCATTTCACAGCAATGCTATTTGTTGCCATTATCACAGGCAGCACCATCTTTCAGTTTATTCTGTGCTGTGTTCAAGAAAATATACAGTCCCTAAGTCAATCTTAATTACAAACATTTTTCTGAGATACTTGTAAGGAAGAAAAATTTAACTTCAAACATAAAACCTCCCCAGAAAATAATTTCTAAAGTAAATCACTTGTTTCTCATCAGATGATCAGCGAAAAGAGCTAAGGTCATGCCAGGAAACCGATCAGAAATGCACTCGGTGCCGCAACATCTTACAACCAAGTTCACTCTAGCAACCAAGTTCAAAGGTCTCCAATCATATTTTATGAAGAAAGGCCTGAGGTACATATTTGGGGAACTGTATTTACCACATTTAGGTTCTAACTACATAAAATCTTATACTGTATTGCCTTAGAGAAGGCCATGTGTTATTGATAATCAAAGCTGAGAGTTTCCCTGCTCTTAAATACAAACCTGAACTCTTCCCTAGGCTTCTCATGTATCATAAGGGATCTGACACGTGAGGTCACACAAGTAAATAGATAGGAGGTGAATCAACAACTATAATTAACTTACTTGCCACTGAAAAGTTGTTGAGGGGATAAGGTAAATCCACATCTTGAGGCTTCTCTTTATATCCAATGAATGAGCCATCTGTCTTCAAAAGGAAGTATCTCGGCCTCCAGTTTTTTATATATTCTCCTACATGAGGAAAGCATGCATGTTAATGCTGGGGGGAAAAAATGAACAGCAGCTTTTATGTGAAAAATCAATTATGGTACAATATATGTCCCACAACACTGGCCTCCAAGAATTTAGTTAGGCAATTTTCTTTTAACTTAGCTTACAAAAGAAAATACATAAGCCTGCAATTAAGATTCAATAAAAACTCAAACATGTTTTGTTTTTAATGATTTCACACTTTGATAATTCATTTGCACCATTATTTCTTCAGAGAATCATTCATCTGAGTACACATTTTGTTCAGTTTTTCATTTTATCAGATGGGCTGTTAGAGCATATTTCAACCATTTTAAAAAGCCTTGGTAAATCATCCACACAGTATCAAGGAATTTCGATGAAAAACACTTATCATAAGGAGGAACATGAAATGGATGTTTATCTTCCAAGTACTACTGACTAATTGTGTCATTTTTTAAGAAGAAAGAGGGGAAAGTCTGTTTTCACTGTTAAATCTTGATCGTAACTTGTTTTAACAACATTTTATTGTTCTGAATAGGGAAATTATCCTCTCTACAATGCTGTAAATAAGTCAAGGAAATGAAGGAACATGGGTGAACAGAGCTTAAAAACCATACACACACTCACACACATTAATAACTGTGAGAACACGTGCTACAATACCAAGCACGTGATTGTCAAGAAATGCACTTTATCAAATTTTAACATAAACTGTCACCTCTCTTCCAAAAAGTAAGTTTTTAGCAACCAGATCACAAGTTGCTTACCTAATATGGGACTCTTCTTAATTTTAAGAAACAGGTGTTCCGTGATACCGTAAGAGATGGAAGGCTATCTGGTCTCAAAACTGTCCCCTCTCTACTGGATATTTCTACCTGGTTCTTCAATATCAAATGTTTAATCATAGTACTGCAAACAACTGAAAACAGCCCAACTTTCCCTACAAATCAGCCTCTTCTCTTGATCCCTGTTACCCAAGCTCAAACACCTGGCTGTTGCCTCCCCTTCGGCTCGGTCAGTACTGACTTCCCCAGTCTCCTATTAGCCTAGCCTGAATGGGGCCCTCGCACCCTGCCTTTCTGCTGTTGTGCCGTGACCACCCCGCTTCCTACTCACCCCCTTCCATCCTAATGCGTCTACCACCTCCAGATTAATCCCATGCCTGGGTGTACCACTTCGATTGCATCACCTGTCTGCTCAAAAATACTCTGACTCCCTGTTTAATCAAGTCTCTTAACAGAAAATGTAAGCCCTTCCATAATCTCACCCCAACATACATTTCAGATATGCAGTGTGCCTCTGAATCAGCGATTCTCAAGGTCCTTCCCTCACACCTCTTTATACTATTAACTGTTACTGAGAACTCCCACAAGCCCATTAATGCAGATCACGTCTAGTTTATTGTATTAGGAACTGAAAAGAAATTTTAAATTCTTCTGTCACTTCCTTTAAGAATAACAATAAACTCATTACATGTAACATAGCTAATATATTTTTATCAAAATTATATTTTCTAAAACAAAAAAAATCAGCAAGAGAGAACTGCTTTACAGTTCTAACAATCTCTCTGATGTTTGGCTTCATAGAAGACAGCCAGGTGCTCGTTATCTGCTTCTGTATTCAATCTATTGTAGTATGTTTGTTTTGGTTTAAAACATAGGAGAGCAATCTGGTTCAAACAGGTATGAAGCTGGAAAAGGGAAGAGCATTCTGACAGTTACAGTGATCTTTCTTTGATACTACATCAGCATTTGACAAGTGGTAGTTTTATGACACCATATCCATGAACTTCCTACACCGGGTTGTGGGAAAATCCACCAGTCAAATGAATCTTTTACATATGCATGGTTTTGTAACATCATACAGTGGGCATTTAGAAAACACTGGTCCGCTGAGTTATACTGACCTTCCCACTACTGACACACCGTATTACGCAAGTATCATCAGAAAAGTAAGCACCGGGAAGCCATCAAGCTCACGATGGCAGATATGTTCAAATTTTTGCTTGAAAACTTGATCTTCCCCATTGGTGGTTAAGGGCTGTCAGTCCTCTTCCTTGCAGTGATGCTTTCTGGGTAAGTGCCAGCCTAGGGCTGCTACTTGACAGAGCTTAATAGTGATTTACCGAATGAATGAATGAATGAATGATACGTATACAAATATCCCAGCACATAAAAGGAACTTAAAGGGCAAGAAAAAGAAAACCTGATTCCCCTCCTCACTTTGTTTTACTGAAAAAATATGGCCCAAATATTGATACACACATGCCAAATTTATAAAACCAGAATGTTAATAAACCCACAGTTCCCATCAAAAAAGATGAAGGAAGTTCCTTTCTTGACTGTCCGTATTATTTTATTTTTCTATTTTTATCTATGGATTCCTACATAAAACTTAAAATCATTAGATATTACTTCCCCAATTAGTGATGGAATATTTAGATTTCAAATGCTACTGTAAAGGAACAGATCCATACCGGTATAAGATGCTGTAAGTCTACCAGGCTAAAAAATGAGCAATAGTTTAATAATTACACCAAAGGTAAAACAAATTCATTTTAAATATTTTAATTTTTTTGAATGTTTATATTTATTTTTGAGACAGAGAGAGAGCGTGAGCAGGGGAGGGGCAGAGAGAGGGAGAGACACAGAATCTGAAGCAGGCTCCAGGCTCTGAGCTGTCAGCATAGAGCCCGATGCAGGGCTTGCCAACCATGAGATCACGACAGGAGCCAAAGTTGGACACCCAACTGACTGAGCCACCCAGGCGCCCCATCATTTTAAATATTTTAAAGAAGAAATAATGGGATAGCACTATTTCTTATTTTATGAAAGCACTGAAAACACTTATTCAAGAAATATGAAATTGAAAGAAATAAACATCAAATTTTCATCTCTAAGAATAATTTCCTATCAGCCACTAAGTATTTACATGCTCAGATGCGAGACACGAGATACCACCACATAAATCTTCTTTTTTCTTAAGCAAGTCTTAGGAAATTTCAAATATTTCATATGGTCTACAAGCAGGACTTCTGGTTGCCAAAAAGCTCTCTTAAAAATAAATCTATTGTGCACCCATGACACAGAAAGATTACACCAAGACACTGCAGTAGTCATTCACACAGGAGTAAAAGTCAAAATTTACCTTCTTGACAAAATAGAAATAAGTATTATTTCTCACAAATTTTGGTTAATAATGAGTTGATTCAGTTAAATTGGTCAACAATTATACTATCACATGAAGCTCACAGTGGATCTCAAACTTTCAATGAACACTCTTGATATCTGACTCTTGTTTATAATATGAATAAACTTCCTGAGAAGATGTTTAGGGTACATTTATTTATTTGTTCTGTATGCTGGAGACACAGTCGTGGACAAATAAAAAAGACAAGGATTTTTACTCTTGGAGTTTACACTCCTGACCACATGAGATTTCAGGCACCCCTAAAACTCGGAGAAGCCTTCTGAATACTTCCTGAAAGCAGATCCTTTCGTTTATAGGTTCCCATTGACATTCTCAAGTCAAGTTCATACAACAGCATGATGTGCTGGCCTAATTAAATATTTATTTTCTAGTTCCAAAAGTGGAACTGAGAAGAGATTCGTTTTCTGCCAAAGAAATGGGCCTTACCGGGGACACAAATTCACAAGGAGGGAATAAAGCAAAAAAGCAAGCTTTACTGCCACCAACCCAGGCCCAGAACAAAAGAAGAAGATTCCTAGCTCAAGAGATAGAAAAGGTCATAGCTTTTCCCGATACCATGGCAGGAAACTGTGCACACTGGTGGAAAAGGAGAACTGTTCCTGCAGCCTGGGGCTTCCCAAGAAAATCGGACCTTGTCCCACCGGTCATGAAAAAGGACCTGAACACTCTCCTCACTGAGAGTCTGGATAAGGCACACACTCTCAGGCTGCTCTAAAAATATGGCCAAAAAGTCCTCACTTTTATGGGGCTAAGTGCCCGGAACAAAGGTACCCTCTCTGCCTCCAATCCTTTTAAGCCAGACTGCTAAAAGTCAACCACAGCTTGCATTTTAAACATGGCATTTACACCTAAATTTATACGTATTATATGTATTAAAACCAAGTTGTATCATACTTTTATATTTATAGCCCATAGGCTTCAACTATCTAAGACACAGCTTTGTTGTAATGGGGAGAAAGTCTTGTTTAAAAAAGCAGCAGCATTTATGGGGCTCCTATTCAAAACTTACAGCGCGTTGTCATCATCAATCCTCAGCAAGCATCGAGGCCACACCCTTGATGTTGGATAGGTATTTCCAACACCACCTCTTCCCAGCTTTCAATCTACCTTAGTTAAGGGCCCTTTCAATTAGTTCTTACACTCCTTGGTTGGAGGCTTTATGTATTTTGAAGTCTGCTGGTTCCAATATCAAAACACATATATTTACCAACGAGGATCCTGAGATTTTGGCCTCTGTAGTGAGCTGAATGGTGACCCTCAAAAGAGATAGACACACCCTAATCTCAGGGACCTGGGAAAATTACCTACTATGGCAAAAGACGTGATTAAGTTAAGGGTTTTGAGAAGAGGAGCTTATGCTGGATTATCTGGGCGAGCCCTAAATCCAATCACAAGCATCTCGGAAGCAGGTGTAAATGTGAGGCAGGGGGGCTCTGACATCGAGGAGAAGGCCATGTGACTTGTTGCTGCACCACAAGCCAAGGACTGCCTGGGGACACCAGATGCTGGAAAAGCAAGGAATGGATTCTCCTGTGGAGCCTTTGGAGAGAGTATGACCCTGCCTGACACCTTGACCTCGAACTTCCAGTGTCTAGAACTACAAGACGATAAATGCCTTGTTTTGAAGCACCCAATTTGTTGTAGTTTGTTACAGTGGCCCTAGAAAGCTTAATGCAGTTTCTTAGCACCACAACCGAAGGCTTGTTTACAGAACCAAAAAAAGATGCCTACTGATTTGTTAAGTTCTTGGCATCAGTGGTAGAGAGATACATAGTTAATACCTTCTGAACACAAAGGGAGAAATGCACCTCACTCTTATAAACAGGAGAGAGTCCTATTTAGGAAATGCGGGGTTGGAGGAGGCTGTTCACTAGAGTTCACAGTTTTCCTGGTTACAATCACTTCAGATTCTGGACTTCTGCCAACTTTCTTACATTATTTAATAATTTATTTCCTGTAATCTCTTCAAACACACAAATAAAAAAATCTCAGTGTTTCTGAGCGCGTGTGGCCATACAGAACATTCTTGATTTCCCCAGCCAAGTACAAATAATATTTTGGCTCTCAGTCTTGATCTTTAATAACAACCTCAGACGGGAGATGGTGGGAGTTTAAATCCATGCTAACTCTCCACCTACAATATTCTGAATGAGTACCCCCGTGGGTCATCTTTATTAGGAGATGCGTTCAGCTCAGGGCTGTCCAACCAAGTTGATGGTGTTCACGTCCTACCTGATCTCAAATCACATTTGTATTTAATAATCTTCAACTTACATTCATCCTCGCACACTACAGAGTATTTCATCAGCACTTTGCTGAGAATCACCTTTGCACTTTTAAAGCTGATATCATCAAAAAGTGCAGAGTAGGAGCTAGGAACGTACGTCTAAGGACTAAAAGCAGACTGATTAAAACGTTCAAAGGGTCTTACATCTAGAACTAAGAAATGCTGAGATTTGTTCAGACATACGAACGGAAAAAAGCTGGTATCCTCACAAATGAATCATGTTGACGAGTATTTGCTTCATTCGTTCATTCATTTTTAAGGCTAGGCTGTGTTCTAGAACCTGGTCCTGACCCTAACTCCTTGAGAAGAACTGGCCGAGAACAGCTCAGGAACGCTCATTCATCCACTGGAGGCCCAGCCAACTGTCCTGGGCTATGCTGAAAACAGTCAGGTGAAGTCACGAAGATGTTACTGAAATACACACAGAGACAATCCGATTGAGAAGCAATTGGTACAACTATAGCACTGTTTGTCATGAATCCCATACACATGATCATTTAGAATTTAGATGATACAATTAAGCAGCAGCTTTAAAATAAGCTACTTTCCTTGGACAAAATATGAAGAAAACAAAAGAGCTGATTATCAACAACTGTACTGCAGACACAGTGAAATTCTGATTTCTGTCAGAGACACGGGTGACACGGCTTTTTAAACATGACTAACAGTCACTCATCCGTGCTGTGACACAGGCTTCCGAAGCTAACCGCTCCCTGAGGAAGAGGTGAGGGCATTCTCACGTGCATGGTGGCACCACCGTCTCATCATAAAGCCAGGAGAACTGCGGGCTCAGCTTTCCTGAGAATATACATATATATGTATATTCTACTGCCACGTTTAATCACAACCTATATTTTCAAGCTATGTTACTATCTGTCTTTGTTGTCTCGGAGAGGAAGAATGAATAGATAAAAGCCACGCTGGATGGGTATGTTAATAATTCAGGATTGATGTAGGGGGAGAGCCCACACAAAAAAGAAGCTGGCCATATTATCACCGTGATAAGGCACGTGGGTCCCCTTTTTCAGAGCAAAAGAAACTCTACTGAAGGCACCTTTGAGGTGACCACAGAGAGTCAGGGTCAATACAGGATCAATACACTTCTCCAGTGAGGCTCAGCTCTTTCCCCACTCCGCCTCACCCTTCAAGGGCTCCAGGTAAGACGAAATCGTGCTGCGGGGCAAGGACTCTGCAGCCTGGCACCTTGGGTCTGAACCTGGCTCCTCTACTTTCCAGCTGCAGGAACTGCTCCCTGCGCCCCAATCTGAAAAACGAGAAGCGTGGTAGCAGCTCCGGGAAGGACACATTGGGACAGTGCTTACCTGGGCACAGCACAGGTCAGGTTTTGTTACTATTAAGTGGAACCGATGCCATTTACCATACCTCTCCAACCTCACATCCCATACTCCACTCATCCGTACTGCACTTACTCGAGAAGATTGACAGAGATGAGGCAACAGGCAAAACCTGTAGTAAATGTACTCTATCACCCCAAAACAACATCTCTTTAACTAGCGGCAGGTATATAAAACTTGAATCCTACCTAAAGAAATGAAAAGGCTATCCCATATCAAAACACGGCATTGATTTAATACTTCTTCTTTCTTGAGGATATCAGAGTAACTAGTCTTCCCAAAAACAGAGCTAAAATTTTAGGTATCTTTTAGATACCTCCGAATTACTTTTTTAGTTTATTTATTCTTGAGAGAGAGAGAAAGCACACATGAGCACAAGTGGGGAGGGGCAGAGACACGGGGAGACAGTGAATCTGAAGCAGGCTCCAGGCTGTGAGCTGTCAGCATGGAGCCTGATGCGGGACTCAAACTTATGAGCTGTGAGATCATAACCTGAGCCAAAGTCAGATGCTTAACCCACTGAGCTACCCAGGCGCCCCCTCTGAATTATTTTTATTAAGTGATATACACAGGGTACTGTCCCATGAAAATAAAATAATTTTAAATTTCCAAAGAAGAGCTTTTAAGCCAAAAATACGGCAGCTTTCAAACTGAATTTATAGGACTTTAAGAAATCATTAGTCTTAAATAAAAGTCTTCATGGGACAATTTCTACCTAAGACAAGAAAGAGGTTTCGTGTTGATATCAGTATAAAATCTATTAATTTTGAGGTTCACAGTAAAGTATTTAGTTGCTTACTGACCGACACCAACCAAATTAATACACATGCATTACCTAAAAGAAATATAGCAGAATCCTTTTCCACTAATAGATTTCCATAAAGAAATGTTAGGACCACAAATAAATAAATACTGAATATATAATTCACAACCATGCGCCATGTCTTAAAGATCTTAAAGCCAAATACAGTTACTGCAGAAACGCACGATGATAAACATAACAAAACATTTGCCATCTCTGAAAGAGTCTGTTACATTTTTCTAGAGTGGATTGCGAGTATTCTGTTCAATCAGTTCTAAGTAAAAGCCCTAAGAATGCCTCTCAGGGAATAAAAGAAGTAGAGTTTCTCAATGAAATTATCATCATCCTCTTTTACAAATGTCTTGAAAATAATCTTAAGGAATTATTTTTATATTATCTACACTGCAATGAGCTAGCATAGTAACAATTTTTCAACTGCATGGGGACAACCTGGTAACTTTTTTTTTTTTTTAAATGAAAGTACTTTTGCATATGCTAAGAGCTTACTAAATACATCTTGATTGGGGTTTCCAGCTCCTACAAACCCCAATGTTTGGGTTATCAAGGTCTTTTATCAAGACCTTTCAAGCACAGTCTTTCCTTGCCCTTGGGCAAAATTCCAAGCGTTACTTTCTGTGGTGTCCTCTGTGAGATCTCCTGGACCCTCATCAAGCAGCTCTGGCTGTGTTCTGATGGTCTCCCAGGACTGGGTGGGGTCTACTAAACAGGCCAGAAGCACCCCAGCTCCTTCATTTTCAGGTAACGCTCACAGCTCAAAGAACAAGGTTCTTGAAACACGGTTATTTAGAACCGGAGATAATGGCTTCTAATCGATTCATTCATTCAGAAGTCCAGAATGGGTGTCAAAATATGCAGGAGCTCCGTGAGTACAGAACGAGTGAGACGGGTACAGCACCTGCCCGCAGGGAGCTTTAACTACAGTAGGGCAGCTGGGAGAAGAGAGAACTGGAGAAAAGTGGACGACCGAGCAATAAAATTCAAAGTGAAAAATCCTCCCGCTTCTCTTCGTCGTTTTTAGAGGTCTAGAAAGTCATGGAGGGTGGCAACATCTCCCATGCCTGGCCTCTCCAAACAGCACCCGGTGTGCCTAGTGATGGTGGTCCTCGGTGACGCTGTCTAACACATCACCGTGGGGAGAGGGGCTGGAAGCAGTATCAGCAGAGGATCCTTCCGCATTGCATGGAGACCTGGTTTGCTGCTGTGTGGGTTCCAAGACAAGGCACCGCACCCACTCCTCTCTGAAGCCTCATGACAACACTGGGAGAGGCATAGGAATGGTTCACGATGCTGCTTTCACCCAGCGGGACATGTGACACACCTGAGCTTTCATGTGTCGAGGCCGTGCCCGTGCGGTCTATTTCTCTCATGGCTTTCTGCATCGTATTGGTGAATGAGGTCATACCGCAAAACACTCAGACGTTTATGATGATCTCACGCTGGCTGTCTGGCTGTCACACAAGGTCACTGCGAGATCTGTCTGCTCTTGTCCTGGTCAATGTTACCACCGCAACTGACCAGATGGAAGGTGTTTACAATTTTGGTGATTTCTGCATTGTGCTTCCAAGATGCCTTAAAAGCTTTCCAGATGTACCCACATTCCTCTGCTTTACCACATATGCTCCTTCGTGATTATTTTGAAAAGTATATTATAGTCAAGAAATTTTGCTTCCACTGCATAATGCATGAACTTGTCATTTTTATATTAGGTATGGTTTTCACATCTACTTCCTAAAGAAGGCTGGGCTCCATGTTTTGCTTTGAAGCTTAAGCAATGATAAGAAAAGTACTGCACTGAATACCACAAGATGTTACAATGCAAACGTCTCTAAGGTCCTCCAGTACTTTATCTGCTTTATCTTCTGTTATCCAGAAAACTGCACAATGACCATCTATCCTTAAGCATTATGGTATTTGTTTCAAGGTATTTTGTAAATTAGTTCATCAAACCCCGGTTCCCTTCTAGTATGTTTAGACAGCATTATACTTTAAACCAAAAATGTGACACTAATTATTCTTTGAAACATAAGAACATCTTACTAGAATTATAGCAGTAAGTTTTACTTTGAGAGAAAAGCAAGGTGAATGGAGAGAGAGAGAAGGAAAGACAAAGAGAGAGAGCAAAACATCCACACAAACTAGCCAACAGAAAAATAGCATCTTGGCAATTTAATGAAGAATAAACCATGAGATTAGTTTACATACCAGTAGATATGTTGTGGAGAATTACTCAATCTGCACTCAGCTTCCTGCTGGGTTCAATGTGAGCTAAATTATTATTTTGCCTACATTTACACCCTTGTAGATTGTGAAGGCAGAGCTTTCTTCTTAATCTGCTTTCTGCATGATAGCAAAAAGTCTCCGACTCCACACACTGCGTCAAACACACGGTCATTCCTGGACTATTTTAACAAAGTATCTGGGGCCACAGAACTTTAAACAGTTTGGAAGAAATGGACGTTTTCAAAGACAAAATTGTACACCTTCTTTACTACAAATATTTTCCATCTCGACACAGGATATTCTCTAAGTGTTTAAATTAGCGTAACATCCTACATTGCATATACAGCAAAGAGCCTTAGTAAATATCAAATATGGAGGCAGCGAGTCCATAACACAAACCTACTCACCATGTATCTCCAGCACCTACCCCAGAGCAGGCTGGCGTTTATCATTAATTGAACAGATAAACCTACCACTGTGTGAAGTATACTCATGTCAGAAAGCTCTCTCACACAGAAATCTCACTCGAACACAACCTATACGGGGTTAGAATACATCTGATGGAGAACAAACACAACCATCAGTGCCTCCCCAGGGCAGTGGTCGGGAGTTGACAGGAGTGCCTGCTCACGGGGAAGAGGCCGTGTCCTCTGGAAAAACCCTCAGGTAATTCAACCCTCCCAGCCCGATATTCAGATTGCTGCCTTAGCAAAAAAAACCCAACACAACAGAATAGGGCTTTATCTTAGACTGTCACCCACGGAGTATCTCCTACAGTAAATTTCCAGAGCACAAGACCCCAAAACGACACTGAGTCGAACCACAAACTCACTCTACGGCTGAATCCATGGCCTTCCTAAGCCCTCTCTCCTCCCCTTCATTTTTCCTAGGCAGCATCCTGCCTGAGACTTGCCTCCCAGCACCTAAGGGGTGAACAGAAGTGCTGAAAGCCATGATGAAAAGGACATTTAAGTGCCACAGGTCCACGCACTGTTCTCGGGCTTCACCCACAAGACCTGCCCGCCCCAACCCCCTGCCGCAACACGGAGAGACAGGTGCCAGGGTGTCCTCACTTTGCCCAGCGGGGCTGAGGCTCTGAGACACTGCTAACAAGTAAAGGCCAAAGCTGTGATCTGAACAAAGATCTAGTGAAGTAAACACAATCCCACTCTCCCAGGCTGCTCAAGCTCTCAGAAGTGGGGAGCCCAGGGTTCAAAGGCCAACTCTGCCACTAACTCGCTGTGTGCCGCCACACATACTGCTTAATTTCTCTGTGCCTCAGCTTCTTCTGGAAAATGGGGACAACAGTTTGGAGGAAATAAATGAATACTTATGAAGTACACAGAACAACCTCTGGCTCATACACATTACCCAGCGTTTGTCAAATGAATAAAGTATGGTTTACATCTTAGAGTATAGCTAAACAAACAAACAAAAAAAGATGTAGCGAGTGCTTAATACATATAGCATATTAAACTCCACAGAAGTAAGTGGAGTATTTAAAATAAAGTGTAATCTGTTCGGATCATTTGGCCGGCCTATCACTGTTGCACGTTTGTGGAGCAAAGGAGGTGCTGGTTTTTTGCGGATAAATTTCAATTTGTTACTCACTTTGCTTGTATCCTAGTTTCATCCACCACTATTACTGACAACAATGAATTACATATCATTTATGCTCCCCCAATCGAAATCTTCTGCTAAAAACAGATAATGCTGTCACACAGAAACAGCCTTTCTTGATTCACTATCAAGTTACTCTGTGGGGAAAAAAATCAAGCACGCCACGGGATTTACTACCAAACATCTCAATGTTTCTTTCAAAGTATCTCATAAAAACGTTACCACATACAAAACGCAAGGGTGCACAACTCATTACTTTGACACCAGGGCTTTCTCACTCTTCTTTTTTTATTGTGCAAGATCATTATCACTGGACCTCAAACATTCTGAATTTAGATCTCTGTTAAACCATACATTAATGTTACACTTTTATAAACACTTAGGAAGAATACTGTATTTCAACTTCTAGTATATTTTATATTTGCACCTAACAATTACATATCCAGTGAAGTCAATTATTCTTGACTTTATACTGTATTTTAAGATGTGATTATGCTTAAGTCGATAAAACTGAAGGGAATATGTTTCCATTTCAATGAATGTGGTTATGTACTCAAAGTGTGGTTCAAATGATTTCAAATACCAGAATATTTGCGATCAAAAGAGACGAAAAGCAAAAGACACCCAAGTAAAATCATCTTAACTTTCCCATGTTAATTCTCTTATCATTTTTGTAAACGGACCTAATTTAGCAATTTGTGGCCAGTCATCTGCTATCACTTTCTTAGGCAAGAACTGAGCGTGCTTAAGGGGCTCAGCACACTTAGCGCAGAGAAAGCGAGCATTTCAAAAGAACAGGACACATCAAATACTATTCAATTATTCTAATAAGTCCATTTCTCCTCCCCAAGGCAAGCTTATCGATCAGACAAACAGCTGAAAAGCTGCCTCTCAATGTTAAAAATGAATTTACTTACCTTGGCCCTCTGAGGGCAGTATTACCTAACACACAGACAGGAAATTTGCTAAAACAATCTACCTACCATTCCAACAACAAATAATCTGTAAAAAAAAAAAAAAAACAAAAAACAAAAAACCTTAAATGGGTATATTTCTCATTATACACAAGTATTTCTTTCCTCATCATTACCTACACCTCTACAAGCATAATAAAGCCTGTTTTCAAGTGTTTCCTGAAAGTTTGAAAGGAAAGATTTTCTGAAAATCAAGGCATCACAAAGGAAAATGACTTGGAGCATCAGTCATGAAAGTCATTCAAAATCCACTGAAATGAAAAATTACAAAAGTGATTCCCCATTGCATAAATATTAAGTTCTATTACGTTTCTATCATAATGGCCTCTGTAGAATAATTTGTTACTTAAAAACGGCAGGACACCAGAACATAAAACTTTCCAGTAAAGATAAACTAATTCAATGAGATTAACACTCAGCCCCAAACAGTAGGTGATCGGGTGTCTTCTTACAAGCAGCCACCAACCAATAGGCCCATTTATTACAACCCCCTCGCTTACTAATAAAATAGAAGACAAGTGACAAATCGGTAGTGTAGGGTCAAAGCGCCAACCTAATTTTCATGCTGATTCTCGAAGTGTAAAACTCTTCCCATAGTTTACGGATTATCAGTTCACTTTCCAGAATCTAATGCAATGTGCATTGGGTGTTTTATTCTTTTCTTCTCGGAAAGCACCGATGTCACACAAAGTAGGAGAGAAGTTTTCTGGCCTTCACTTGTCTGAAATACACAACATGGAGTAACTAGCCCTATATGATACAGTTGTGGCAAACTTTGAATTGAAGGGTATAAAATGTGCTGATCTTCATGTCAGAGTCTTGCTGTGCAACTGCACCCCACCAACTCCTCCCTGTCCCCCATGGCCCCATAGAACCCAGCCTAAACCAGAGAGCTTTCTGACAGTGAGTGACCTTGTGTACTGAGGGAGAGAAGAACTATTACAAGCAGGTTAAGTAACAAACTTTTACTTTTACACGGTAAGATCTGCTGACGTGTGGTTTTCGTATCGTGGAAATACACTTTTGTGTAGAATGTGTATTTACTTTCAAGAAAAGCCCTTGCTTTCCCTAAGTTAAGGGTAATTCTCTACTCAGGAACTATACCATCACCTGGCACAACTCTGAGTAAACGAGGTTCTTAAAATATGTGCTACTGGAATTAAACAGTTTTGTTCTTTTGAAATTATACTACCCTATGGACATGTGAAGGTCAAAGAAAAAAATTCCTAAATCCCAAATCCTATTTTACTTTGTTGGTACTTTAAAAAGTACCAACAGTTATCATAAGAGTCAGTTGAACATAATATAATAAATGCAGAGAAGGGACAGAAGGTCATTTCATAAAATTCTTTCTATAATAAATATACATCCTTAAGTTTAAATATCTCTTCAGAAAGATGCCAGGAAACACCAGCTGCTGTTCTATGTGCTTTCACTTAAAAGTATAAAATTATGAACTTTTGATGCTGTGTTCTAGTCTCAAGCAAATAAATGACTTGCCCAGCCAAAAAATTACACAAACTTCACGCTTTATGCCTCTCTGCCTTTGTATCTTAATCATCTTCTGTTCTAAAAAGTGCTACCAAGTTTACCAACATCTTTAATCAGATTTTCTTGAAGCTAAAACACATTAAAAATTTTAAGCCAAAACATTTAGCAAGATGCCTTAAAGAATATGTCAGACAGAGAAATACTCTTCTGTTTTCAACATACTGGCCAATATTTTTAAAAATTACTATTCATGCAGGATTTTTCTGAGGCACAGTTCAAATACATCTATATACCATTAAAGCTAGAAATTCCTCAGGGGTTTTTGGATTACCCTGAAAATACACCAAGTACCAATTTCACTCATAATGTCTTCACTGTCGAACATTCTCCTCCTAATCTGTGACACTACGTTTCGTGGGGACAGTGCCACCTCTTTGGTACTGTAACTTGTTTGTGGGCACATGTGACATTATTTTAAAAAGTTAAATGATAACACCTATCTGTATATAAACACTGGCATTTATCACCGTGTGCCATTACACAGTAAAGCGCGCTGAGAAGAAGCCAGCGTTGTGTTCTACAGCATTCCGATTGAGGGTTTGTTTTTTCATATAACAATTTATCCTTCAAAACCAAAGCAGCAGTGGTCATGCCCAGTCCTATGAACCGCTCGCTCTCCCAGGTACAGCATTCCTTGACTCTTCACCCCAAATTAGTGAGTACTATTTAGTAAAGAGGATGCCAGAGAGAAACAGCAAGTTTAAAAGAAAAGCCTTAAAGAACCACCTGCACACGTGGGGGCATCACCAGCTACGCTGATTTTACTGCCCCCGTCGGCCACAGCCCCCCTCTTTCCCCTCTGGGAAACAGTGCCCCCCCCCTCGCCCCCCAGCCCGCAGCCTCCTCAGTGTCCGCGTCTGCAAAATCAGGAGCTGGGACAATCAATGTTTTAAGACTCCGTCAGGAGATAAAAAACATTACTTTTAGTGTTGTTCGCTATAATCACAAAATTTAGTAATTATAATGTGTTCTACAATCGAATTTTTAAAAATAATTGTAACCCAGATCCAGCGTAAGTACTGGCCACAGAAGAGCAAAATGTAGTTCTAAAATAATGAGATTAACACTGAATTAAAGGAATAAATACAGTTCTCAGCTATCTCATGCTGAGTTTTTTAAAGTAGAAAAATGATTTTATAAGATACAATATAAAATCATTACTGAATAACTACTCCTACCACACCCCCAACATAGGTTCACTCTAATCACAGTTCTATTCTCTTTGAACAATCACCTTCCCTGCAGATTTACGAAATGATCGTAAATCACTAAGTAAATGTAAGGTTCTGAGAAAGCGACCTGGCATCTCTGATCTGGCCCCTGGAACTGTGCACGCTCACAGGGCAACACTCACAGCGTTATAAAAGCACGCCCACCAGTGCGGTTACAGACCTGCGGCCCCACAAACGCGTCACACCTACCACAAACACACTACCGCCAGGGGCCAGTCTAAACCTATCGTCATCTCACTGCGTCCTCGCGAGATCTCTGAAGAGCAGTCATTGTTGCCTCCCGTCAGTACACGAAGAAATTAACACTCAAACAGGTGAGGGCATTTTCGTGAAGTCCCTCATCTAAGCGAAGTGACACTGAAATCTGGTCTGCGTAAGTTCAGAGACGCTCTGCCTTCAATCCCGTGATCACCTATGTATACGTGCCTGTGCCACTCAGATTCCGTAAATGGCTCTGAGAAATAGGAAGTAACAGGACATGACGAGCGAAGGCCAGAACCACAAGTTTGCTTTCGCACAAGCTTGCTTTTGTTCAGCCACTCATTGACATCCTGTCACACCACACTCGCTCAGTTTAATAACGCCTCTACCTGCAAAATGCTCCCAAACTTAGCGGGGATATCAGCACTGACTAAGGAACTACAGATATTTGTACATAATTCCACATACAAAAATAGGGGCGTATTCGTGGGCTTCTAAGTAAAAGAGAAAACTAAATACACAAGGAGACAAAGACAAGGTCTGGTGTAGCTGATGAGTCTCTAAGCCTTTTCTGCAAATAGAGATTAGAATCACTTGAAGAGAAACTGACAGTGAGCTGGAAAGTTCTTCTCAATAGACCTGACTTCTATTTCTATATGAAGAGTAGAAAATAACAGATAATCTTCCTTTAGTCCTTTCAGAAAGACATTACTGAAGTGGACACAAAGCTCCGTCACTCATGTTTTGCCTTTCATCCACACTGTAGGCATTTTTGCTTAATAATTATGCAACAATACCCTAACTGTTTTAGGAAAACATGAGTTTACCAAAAGTCAAAGTAAAAACTCTTTAATTACACCACACACATTTTTTGATAATATAAATCCAAAGAGGAAAAAAAGGGGAAAGAGAAGTCAAGGCTTCCCTTTTCGTGTTCTAGCAATTTCACTCCCATCGTGATTGATTTTAAATTTTACAAAAATTTACAAAAATAAAATTTTACAAACATTTGCTGTTCTAGAATATAAACACCTTTGAGAAACTGTACTTAACATCACTGTTTCTTCTCAATTATTTAAAGTCAAAGGGACAAAACATATTTAATAACATTCACTCTAAGTGTTATCATAGCATTTAAAAAAATTACAGATACCAGATCTCCAACACCTAATTGACAAGAACGGATCAGAAGGAAACACACAGCCAAGTCAGTACTCCATGATGAAAATGTGTGCCTATCGTTTACAGAATCAAAGACCCCGGAGAGAAAAAGAGTATTAATCAGGGAGGCCTGGTTCCCATATAACTTGGCTTCACAACTACTAACATCCAAGTTCAAAGTAGGACGGAATTACTTAGTAAAATAAATTTGGTACTCTCTATCTCACCCCTAGCGGTCGGCTTTAAAACAAATCAATTCAGTCTCAAGTAAGAGTTCACGCTGCCGGTAAACTGTCCGTGTGCGTATTGAAAACACGGCAATCTACCCGATTTCCTAACCCAAATCTCCTGTTAGTGGTTCGCAATTTACACCTGATATTAACCAAATCGATTAGCTGGCGTCTCTAGGGGGAAACAAGAAAGTTTGCATTGCCGTTTAGACAAGAAGCTGCTTTCTGCAACTATACGTGAATAAGAGAAGGAAGAGGAAGTATTAAGCCCCTAAACTAATTAACAAAATAAGGGGGAGGGGGGCAGGCAGGAAAACAATGATAATTAGTATGTCCCCTTGGTTAACCAAATCCACACATACATTCATTCTGTATACGCACAAACATCAGCAGCATCATAAACCGTCTCAAGTTCTAGCCATTATTCAGTTCGACATCTGCACATGTTTATGCGTCTCTCCAAACAACCTCTTGAACACCCTGCTGGAGCTGTCATTTTTTTCTTCTCCCTATCTGGCAGATGGCAAGTCAACAATCGGCATCAACAGCAGCCGAATATCTCCCCCTCCGTCCTACCCCCCTAAACAGACACAATAATAACTTCTTTGTGCTTCCCCACAATGCAGCTGCTTAAACCATTTCGCTACAAGGCTGCTTTGCCTTAATAAAAAAAAAAAAAAAAATCCCTTCTGTCAAGTCTAAAAAGCAGCATAATGTTAAGCAAGCTAAAGCCACAGCACAGCTGCAAACGGGCAGACACATTGACAGCTCCTCCCTTAACAAAGCCCTGCGAATTGAAGGGGGTTCATCTGAGGCTCACACAGTAATTAGTAGAAAAAAGTCCGACAGCCTCTATTATGCTAAGGGAAAAAAAAAACTGGACAGAACTGGGCTGCTGTTTTGCGTCAAGAGTTCTGCTGCAGAGTAGATAAATCATGTTGGGTTTTTTCCTCTCTTTTTAAAGACAGTAATAAGGAGGATGAGAGAAGCTAATTTGAAAACTTGGACACAGTAATTGTACCATATGGTGAGCATTTATCCTTTCTGAAATGCACGCTAACAGTCACTTACATGCACACTGCTTTGTTTTACAGTTGTTATTCTCTCTACCATATTCATAAAATGGATTTGAATATCTGATACTCAAGAGAAGTTGTGTGTAATTAGCAACAGAACTGCCTGGGCTTAATTTATTGGCCTCGCACTGCAATCTAGTAAATGCAAAACAAAATTAAACAATGTGTCCACTTGGTAAAATGTTTTTTCTTTAACTCCATAAAAAAGAATGACTACAGGTTCATTAAAGTGTTGCTGAGGGAAGGTGCAGTATATTTTGAAAAATTCTCAAAGAATATGCTATGGCTGTTGGAAAGATTTCTGTGGACCCATTTCAAAGATACCAAATCACCAAGAGAATGACCTTTCATTAAGACCATCTGGTTCAATTCTGTATTTCAGTGAAGCAGATGTAACTCTTCTCCATATATATCAGTACATCTAGACTTAAAAGAGAATCTCCTACTATGTGTTCTAAAACTTTTTTTCAAGAAAATCTGTCAGCTATTAAACAGTTATGAAGTATTATGTGCCAAGCACCATGCAAAAGTCTTCACATATCTGAAATAAAATCTGAACATAAACTGATTTAATATTTTTGTTTGTCAACTTCAGCATTCTCATAAAAAGCCACCTACTATTTGAAAAAAGTCTTCAATAACATCAGGGCACAGCTTATCAAGGTCCAATATATATATCAAAGTGACATTTTTCTGACAAAACATTGTGTAAAAAGTGACTGTAAGATTAGTTTTTTCTCTAATCAGAAGTAAATTCATTTTAATGCCAGCTTTGTCTCTGAAGATAAAAATATAAAGTGTTTATCTACCATTGATAACCTATACTCTAAAACACTGAAATACTGGACTAGAATGCATGAGATCCTTGAAACTCCAAGTGGAATGAAATCATAGGTCTGAACTTCTACAATGTACTTGCATCCACAAGTATTGCCCTGATCACTATTTTGGGGATGTGAAAGAGTAAAATATTCTTACGAATTACTAGTTGAACACAGAACTAAAGAGTTCCTCTTCAAGCCTGAAGTAATCTGTGACTTTAAAATACATGTATCAATGTAATATTACCCCAGTACTATACCAGAAGGCTGTGATCCCACCAAAGGTAGGTGTTATTACACTGACAAGGAATGGCCCCATTCAAGAAGTTCCACCAATTTCCTAGGCTATGTGTCTGTCTTGCCTTAGAAGATATATGTTTTATCCATTACTGGCAGAGTGGCTTCTCTTTATGCCACCAATACTGGGCCACAGGACCAATTTACCTTAAGATAAAAATATTTCATTTTTGCATTCTGCTTTACAGCTCATTGAACATTTTCAAATATTAAAATGGATCTCCAAAGTTCATTCTGATACATCAGAATTTGGTTTGACATACAATGATGTTTTGTTTGGGAACTATCTGACCAGTAATCCATGTGAGTCCACATACTTTCAAACCAGGTGAATCCTATTATATGAAGAAGGTCATGACACTGTCTTGTGTCAAAAGAAGGGCTCCAGCTACAGAAGAAAAATAAAATTTTTCCAAAACTGTGCAGAATTATATAGTAACTATCCTGGTTAACTGGGCAGAAGAAATAAGCAAATAATATTGTTTGGAAAACAGGTTCAAACATGTGACCATCAAATGGCCAAGGTCTTCATCATATAATAATAAAAAGCCATGCTTTGGTGCAGAAACAGGAACTTGATTCTGCTTAGGAAAATCAAGTTGAGGAAGTGTTTGTAAGCTTGAAAGCTCCATTCAGTTACCAAACTTAGGATGTCGGATGTGAATGTAAGATCTGAAAACCTAAGGGAACAACGATGTGCTTGACTTCAGCATCTGATCATTAGTGCTTAGCAAAATCTATCAACAGTTGCTAAACTACCTGAAACCATTTCGCATTATCTCAATAACAGTGCAAAAAATCTCATTGTCCACAGGGATAAATTAAGACCATTTTAAAAGTTCTTTCTAGTAAGAAGCATTTGTTGAGAGTACAAACAGTGGTTTTAAAAGAATGCTTTCTTTGTGTAACACTATCCTTTCCCTAAATGGGGGATGGTGACAGAGAGAAAGAAATTCAGGTAGAATAAGCTCTTAAGAAAATGTGCATCGGTTAGACTTGTGCATAAATTAGACACCAGTACGTCTGGTCAGCACCCTCATCTGGACTTTCCTACAATCGTACCTTTTTAAGAGCTCACATCTGACACAGAAGTACGGAAGTAGAGATTCTCTTATTAAGTGTGAAATAGGAAAGTTCTCGGAACAGGTTTAACCAGGTACCAAATGCTATCTATAGTGGATGCTGTACTCTTAAATACTTGCAAACATTTGGTCAAAGCCCATGACACAGCACAGACAAAACAATGCAGTCGTCCACTGACACCCTCATGGTGATGGCAAACCTGACCCAAAACTTTAAGATTCAAGAAGACGACCTACTCACATGGGTCTCCCCGGCGGAAATAAAAGAAATGCATCGGTTTACAACACACTTCTCATTTCTGACAACAAAAGCAAAGCAAGTAATAATAATGCTTATCCTAGAATTTAAAATTATGAGAGCCCAGAAGTTAAAAACGATTACTTAATACATTATTATGACGATGTAGAGATGGAAGAAGGAGAGTATTTCCAGAACAGTATTCAGCAGCAGGCACTAGCCAAAGACGTACCTATCTGATATTTCGTCTTTAACCTTGGTGCTCTTTTGGGGCTCCCCCAGCTGCCAGGAAAAACCCCACTGAACCTAATGCAAGCAAAGGGTTATTTATTATAAGAGTACAAACACCTCATCCAAAGAAAAGAGCTGTGCAGGTATAACTTCAGTGAATTAGATCTGGAAAATCGCCAACTCCACTTCCCTTTGTCTTGTTCAGGGTCTGGTCTCAGTCGGTCTCTGTCTCTGGTCTCTCTTCTCTTTCTCTCTCCTATTCCCTCTACCCCCAGCCTCTCTCTGTCAGAACATTAGAGGCCTTTGCCACATTCTCTGCACCCGCTAGCTCCTCGGCTGGCTCACAAGGGCTCTTCCCTCCTACCCTCCAAATTTCAGGCAGCCCCTGATGGCCATCCGGACCCCAACCTGAGCTAGGGCTTCACCTCTGCACCTCTTAGCTGCTTCAGTCTTCAGCCTCTCCAATCCCTTGAAGAAGCTCTTGGGTCAGATGCCCACTTACCAGCCTGACCAGGGCAGGTGTGTCTGTCCCCAAACAACAGGGCGAGGGCGAACTTCCCTCAGAAAGGGCCATGGAGAGAGCACCAAATCACTGGCATTTCCAGCACACTTAGCAGAGCTGTGTGTGTGTGTATATGTGTGTGTTTCAAGGAACAGATTTCTAGGTTAGTGGATTCGTTTTAACAATTGGAAAAAAATGCTAATAATAAAAGGCCTTGTGAAATAGGCCACTCAATTTTTTAACTTTTTTTTGTTAAAACAAGGAAAAAAAAAAAACTTACCCCAAAACTGCTTTGTGTTTTGTGTGACTGAGAACTATTAAGGCATCCAGGCAGGACTCACTGGAATCTGTCAATTCACTGTTAGCACATAAAACACAGTCATGTTTTTATCCACTACATTCAAGAATAACACTAACCATGTGGCAGAAATGCACAGCCGCCCCCCCTTATCTGTGGAGGATACATTCCAAGACCCCCAGGGGGTGCCTGAAACTGCAGGTCAAACCCAGTATATAATGTGTTTTTTCCCTTATATCCCTAACACACCTAATATACCTACAGACTCATGATCAAGTTTAATTTATAAATTAGGCACAGAAAGAGGCTGACAGCAATAACTAACAGTCCACCACGGGTAACAGAAACAGTGAAAGCCAAACTGTGGATAAGGGGCTAGGGGTGGGGCTGCCATGCAAACGACTTCTTACAATCCTAAGACAAGTTCAGTTTGTATTATGGTCTTTTAGTTAGTTCCAATAGGAACTATACTCTAAGAATCTAAATGTCTTCCTGAGAAGAGTCTTGTCCAGTAGCTCAAACTGTGGGTCAAGATTTTTTAATTTTCAATGACCAGGCAGTATCAAAAATACTAGAAGCCCCTGGCCAACCCCATCTGACAAACAGGCAAGTTTGCAAAAGTTATTAAATTTGTCAAGATTTAAAGCCTAACTGATTGTAGGACAAATTTTACTAGTACAGATGGTGGTTAATTCCTACATAAGCCATTAGTTGAAAAAGCACTACCCAGTAGTAATCATGACTCTTACTATGTTTACAACAACATCACTTTGTTTTCACTCTCATTAGCTCATGTGATCCTGACCTCAACTTGAGAGACAGACAGGTCACATATTAATATCCCCATCAGTAGTCAACACACAAAGAATAGGGAGATGTTTTGCTCAAGAGTTTCCATTTGTTTTTTAAGTTTATTCATTTTGAGAGAGAGAGAAAGAGAGAGAGAGAGAGCGAGCATGAGCAGGGAAGGGGCAGAGAGAGAGGGAGACACAGATTCCGAAGCAGGCTCCAGGCTCTGAGCTGTCAGCACAAAGCCTGATGCGGGGCTCAAACCCACGGACCATGAGATGGACCTGAGCAGAAGTCGGATGCTTAACCAACTGAGCCCCCAAGAGTTTCAAAACTGTATGTACCCGATGAGAGAAGAGTAAGTAAGACTAGGGACTTTCTACCTCATTGGACGGCCACATATTGAACACATTATAAAAGAAATCGGAATGTAAGTTTGGGCCAAATTGTTACTTAGGTCACTTTTAACACTAAGACTCTAAGATATTATGACTTTACAGATTAGGAAACGAAGATTTAGAGCTGGCAAGGGACATGCGTGTGGACTAGCTCTTTTGACTTGAAGTGCAGCGCAGTTCCAGATAACCTATACATCACAGGGCATATATTCTACATCACACATCACAGAGCATACATTCTACATTATACTTGTAAGAAGTCCTGGAAATTCCCTTTAATAGCACTTCTCTTTTGGAGATGTATTTATAGGAGTCCAGGACACCGAATATACAATGTATCTATGGTCTCCTACATGCATGGGAGTCAGGGTAGGGTAAAAGAAGAGAGCCGTATTCTTTTTATGATGCATACTATCTATGCACAGGAAGAAAGAGAACCTCTCCCTTCAATCAGTCACAACAATGATGCCCAAGGCCCAGGTCAGACAGTCTCTTAGCACTTAGCACATGTGCAGCTGGAACACTTGTGGACAATGGGTACAAACCACCCACATCCCAGGGCGCCTGGGGGGCGCTCAGCGGGTTACCCATCTGACTCTTGATTTCAGATCATGATCTCACAGTCGTGAGTTCGAGCCCCATGTTGGGGCTGTCCGCACAGAGCCTGCTTGGGATTCTCTTTCTTTCTCCTCTCTCTCTCTCTCGCTCTCTCTCGCTCTCTCTCTTTCCCTCTCTCTGCCCCTCCCCTGCTCACGATCTCGCGCACTCTCTCTCAAAATAAACGAATAAATTTTTTTTTTTAAATCCCCACATCTTATCACCATTGCTACCATTGGCAAGACCTGGGACATGAGTATTCAGAAGTCAGTGACTGCATGCATTCTCTCTGCTATCATTTACACAGAATATGAAAATTGGAAATATCACATCAGTCACATAGTATATTTTTAACTTACACGTATTGTTAACTCTTTGTTTTTAAAGCTTTTTTAAAAAATGGTCTAAGCCATAAATATTTTACCAGTTTGTTTTTTTATTGGCCGATAAAATCCAGTATTGAGGCATAAAAGGTTAAATGCTATCAATTGAAAATATAAAGAATAAATGTTAGTAAAAGGAATTGCTGAACGTTTTCCTTTTTAAATATTCTATCCAATATTTTAATGTCTGAAACACACGGTCAATTTCACCGATACTTAGGCATTGTAAAAATATGATACACTGTATTTAACATATGCATAAAACATGGCCATAATTCAATGATTTCCATGCACCTAAGAGAATGACTCACTCAAGAAAGTATTCCAGTAATGAATCTAAATCATAGTACACAAGACATGTGGCTCTGCAACTCTGTTCATTTCAACATATCACCTTCCGAATATCATGTTTTGTCAAGATACTTGTGCACTAAGCCTGCAGAAACAACAACAAAATGCATACAGAATGAGGCAAAAATTCCTGTTTTAAAAACCAAAAGGGTTTTCAAATCCTCTCCAGCTCTCAGAGTTGAGTTGATTTCATAATGTCCCCTACTCTCCAACTCCCAAGGATGTTCTCCTAATGTGTTTACACTGTAACTCTCTGCTCTTAAGATTTTTCCGATCAGTTCCCTAACAGGGCATTCCCAGTTTTCCTCACTGACTTCCACATTGGCTCCTCCCTCCAGGTGGAATCACACCCAACCTCTCCCTCCTCAGTTCCACTTTCTCTTCTCGACTCCCATTGCCAATTACTAACGAATGAGAATTAAATTTCAAACAAACTAAGTTACTCACTCTAAGTGTTGAGTGGATTCATGAGCTGTGGGTTATCTGCAAGAGAACCACAAGAGCTTAGTGACAAACACAACCAGACTGATGTGGGGCTCACAGAAAGTCAAACACATGTTCCTTCTCCATGGGTGGCTCTTTTCCAGGCAGTGATTCAGGGACCAAGACTCCTTCCTTCTAGAGGCTCAACTATCTCCTTGGCTTCTCAATTGCCATTAGAAGGGCCAAGAGAGAGAGGACTGAACACAGGAGATGTTTATGAGGCATGGCCGGAAGTGATACAGCTAATTGCTGCTCTTAATTCAGGGGCCAAAGTGGGCTTGTGGCCACACCTAACATCAAGTCAGCTGGGAAATACAGTCTAACTGTGTGGGGTGGGGTGAAGGGGTGTGCAAATTTAGTGAATCAATAGCCCATTTCTGCTATACTGAAGAGCTAATATATATTCTAAATAAACTCATACTTAACTAGCTTGTATTATGAGGGACACATAAGAAATGAATGCAACTGTTCAACTAAAAAAGCTAACAAGCTAAATTTTGTATCTATTTTACCAGAAGAAAGGGAGGGAGGGAGGGAGGGAAGAAGGAAGGGGAAGGGGGGAGGGAGCAAGAAAGGGAAGAAAGGAGGGCGGGAGGAAGGGGAAGGGAGGGAGTTAGGGGAAGGGAGGGAGACAGCCTCTACCACTATGGAACTTAAAAATCTTTTTGGTAACACACAGACACACACACACACATACACACACACACACACACACACACACACACACACACCAATCAAAAAACCTTTCATGAATAAAAAATACTAAATCAAGTATGAGCAAACGCCAAGTATCACTAAAGATAACAAGTGCACTCTTCATGTGCTTTACTGTATTACAGAGAGTACTAAGATTTTTGTCCTAAATAGGGCTTCAACCTGACATGGCCTGCTTGTGCTGATCTAAAAGATATGAGGAGAAAAAAAACAGACTTGGTAATATCACAGTGTTGCCTTAGATCAAGAGTTTAAGCAGTTAAAGAGATACTCTCTTCAAATAGGAGTATCTTTCAAAACTATACAGGAGTAACAGACATTAAGGGTTAATGGGATTTGGGACAAATCAAAATGCAATCACTGCCTTTTTTTTTTTTTTTTTTTTACCATCTTCCTAGCTCATGGTGTATCTCTCAGAATAGATAAGCATACAAACCATTCTGTACAAGGATGTGCTGTAAAGCATCCCACTGGTAAACAGGGCTCCAGAGATAAACAAGTAGTATTCTTACCATTCTTGTATTTTCTCGCTGTTTCTTATATCATGGAGAGAAAAATAAATTAATAACCCCGTAAAATTTATTATTTCAATGTAATCCTATCTATTGGATGCCTTCTTTAAGAAAGTATCCACATAATCTAGGGATAAAATCAAAGAATGTCAGTGCTAAGAGGAAACTGATTATTGGTGTAGTATTGGATAATGCTTTCTGTTGCTCCTGGACAAGGAGCATCAGAGGTGAGATTACCCTACACATAACTTTTTTAAAAAGATACAACAAAGGCATGCACTATGATATGCTTTAGTTTCATACTAGATATGAATCTCTTCATATTCCATAACAAAAATCCCCTGAAAAGAGCCAAGCAGAAAACATTTCAAATAATTTCCAAACACATTTCAGAGATATATATTTTTTAATTTTATAGTCCCTGAAATTTACACAGCTTAAAAGGTCACAGCAGGTGTTCTGTTATTCTCATGAGCAAAATGTCTAACATTTAAGAACAATGCATACATTTTGACACATCTGAATTCATGTTGCAAGTTGAACTTGTTATCATGACAAACAGGCTATGATACAAAACTTTAGAAAAAAGATATATAAATTGAAATATAACTTAAATTTACATTATAATATAAAGTCATAATTCCATCAAAGCAGTTCCATCTAATTTTTTTATATTTCTAAGATTTTTAAGATCTTATGCATGCTTCTGAGTTCATACATATAAATAAAATGCTGAGGAGAAAACAATATAATTACCAAAATTTGTTTTACAAAAGGAATTCCCCAATCACAAAACATCTTTCCCAGTGACTGTCACATTCCCAGGCCAAACATCACATCACACACAGAGAGTCAACAAATTTTTTCAAACACACAAGATGAACAAATCCCACACTGGAGCACCCTGGATGAGAATGCCCTGTCTAATCCCCACCAGACAAGGAAAAACTCTTCCTAAATGCAGAAAACTGAAGGGAAGATTCAGGTCTTCAATAAAGTATCAATTAACCCAGAAAAAGAAATTGCATGACAACCGGACCTCCAGTATTATATGAGATAGCAGGAATATAAAAACAAGTCACTAGGAAGTAATCCTTCTCCAGAAACGGATGCAACAAATCTGGGGACTTTTTCAAACTTATCAAAGCCACATTTCCTTTGACATTTGCAATTTTTAGTTAAAATATTCGAAGTGAAACTGTTGGTGTGTATCTGTTGTCCTTTTATATACATACACACACACACAGCAGTTTATAAGTAGGGATAAGGTCTAAAAGATAATGTATAAAAATAACTAGATGTTGCTATATTCAAAAGAAACAACTCATAAATATCTGACCCAGCTCTTACCAGGTCCTTTAAGAAGCATTACTGCAAAGCAGCTAAAAACTCCATCCCAATATAAGGAAAATAAAGTTGGCTGGCAGAGGAGAGTATTTTGAAGTGCTTTCTGAATACCTCAGTCTCACACTCAAATCAGAAGCATCTGTCCGCCAACTGTCAAGATAATGTCTAGCCTAGGAGTTTTCCTGAAATTCATCACTATTCATAGATGCCTGTCACTACTGAAAGAAAGAAAGAAAGAAAGAAAGAAAGAAAGAAAGAAAGAGCCACACTTTCAAAGCTACTTTCTTTTTCTGTATGCCATAATAGAGGTAAATACAGATTTTATCACTTTGAATTCATCTCCAGATCTGAGAATGCAAGTTAAATGTTCTCCAGAATTCTAGAGAAGTCACTAGGTCACATTAGTACTTCTCACTTTATGCTGTTAACTGAATTCAAGGATCTGATCCCTTTACTCAAAGCCTCTACCTCGCCATTACTTTCACAACTAGATAGAAGATAAAAGCACAATCCAGCTACCAACCCCTTAGGAAAAGGGCACAACAAAGGATAAAGTATTTTCACTGGCTTCTTACTCAGTGACACTATGGAATTCAAGTTAAATAAAGCTGTCTCTCTCAAGAAACTTCATTTGAAATTGACTCCTCCAAAATGTACATGCTTTTTTCCCAAGTTAGATACAACAAATCAAACATCTAGACAGTTCTCAAATTTTTCAAAAATGCTCTTCTGAGCCACCATACAGAGCTGTGTGAAATGGGGGAACAGGGAGCTTGTCTCTGAGGTCCTTAAATGAAAAAGTCTACACCCAGAAAACAACTGAGACAACATGAGGCAGGGGAAAATCAAGGAAAATTGAGGGGAAAAAAAACCACTACAATTCAGAGAACAGTTAAGACTGTGCAGTTGTTGTATTTTTCACTTTATATGGTAACAAATTCAGTTGGCTGTATCTCTAATTTTAGCTATATAAACCCACATACATTAGAGAACTATTATGTTCTCTATTATAAATCAGTAATCAAGATCCAAAACTGAGAATCAATAAGGAAGTTAATTCCCAAAGACACAGTTTTTAAACATAAAAATGAGGGAAATGTTTTACATTATAAAACTTACTGTACCTTAAAGTTAATTAGATTTTGACATAATTATGTCTTAAAAAGCATTTTCTTACTGACTTCCATCATAATTTAAGAGAATAAGGCCTATATTTTAATGGAAATATGAATTACCAGAGTACTTAATGCACATGTAACCATCTTGCAGAATACCCAACCTAGAAATTTTAATTCCAGTTTCTGGAAGATTGCATTTTTAATAAGCATCCGGGATTCTAAAGCAGGTGGACTACACCCCAGCCTTTAAGAAATATTAGCTTAAGTGCTACATTTCTACAGGAAATGATAGATATTTACATTTTACATGAAAATCCATCCTTCATTCATCAAATCACTGGTCAACAAAAACTTACAAGGTGATGGAGGGAGAAAAACGAATCAAAGGAAGTGGTGCTCTAAAATACCCTAGTATCTACGTGGGGAAATCAGGTACAGACTGGCACAGTTCACTTTCCGTGGGGCACAGGGCACATGGGGCAAACTGCTAAAGTGGAGCTGACCCTGACGGACTGATTGCTGGGCAGGATCTCACCATCTGACCACAGTGCAGGAGTACTGATCGTGGGGGCGCGTGCTAGACCCCCAGGGGAAGCCCGAACCTTGGATGGTACTGAGCCCCGTACGTATGGTGCTTTCTCCCTGCACACACATGCCTGTGATCAAGTCTGATTTCTAAATTTTTTTTTAAACGTTTTATTTTATTTTTGAGACAGAGAGAGACAGAGTATGAACGGGGGAGGGGCAGAGAGAGAGGGAGACACAGAATCTGAAGCAGGCTCCGGGCTCCGAGCCATCAGCCCAGAGCCCGACGCGGGGCTTGAACTCACGGACCGCGAGATCGTGACCTGAGCCAAAGTCGGACGCTTAACCGACTGAGCCACCCAGCCGCCCCTCAAGTCTGATTTCTAAATGGGGCACAGAAAGAGAGTAATGACAATAACAAACAATGAAACAGAACAACTGTAACAATAAACTGTAGTAACAGTTTTAGGAATGTGGTCTCTTCCTCTAGCTGTCACAGGATCTTACTGTGCTACCCTTCTAGTGATGGTGTGAGCTGAGAACATGCTATGTGATCACACGAAGGGAGGTGAAGGAGGCAGGCATGTGATGTCACGTAAGGCTCCTGCTGACCTTGGCAACTTCAGGGGGAAGATCGTCTGCTTGGGAACAGTGGGTAACTGAGACGGCGGAAAGCAAAAGCCGGGGCAGGGGGGCTACTGTACTCCAGGAGGGAAAAGCGTTATGTGCAAAGGTACAGGGAAAGCAGGTTGCATGCGCTCTCCTGGCTGGAGAGGAGAGCACTAGACCTCAGCTGTTCTTCTGTCTCTACGTCAAAGTGAAGACTAACATGACCCGGCAATAACGCTGCTCACCACACACGGTGATTTGCAAGTGTTGAGGGCAGGGCCGTGAGAGCACAAAAGTAGGTCCTCAGTGGCAACTAAGTGAAAGAAAATAACACGTGCCTTTCCTTTCAAAGGTTACTTTGGCTCTTTCCATATACAGTTCAAATATGCCTAATTCTTCTAAAACATGCCAAGAAAAATAAATGAAAATGGTAACGCCTTATGGGATTTGGGTATGTTAATGAAAAGGATACATATGCCGCATACACGTGGCTAAAAGATGTCACACTGATTCAAAATGAATAAGCAACATACCTAGTAGACTGTTCACAGTAGCAGCACAAAGTGCACACAGAAACGTCACTGTGTACATTCTACTCATTTCCCAGGCACTTTGTAGAAGACCAGGAAGGCTACTGCCACTTTAAAAAGGTTACTACGGCTCATAAAGGCCTAACAGAGGGTATGTTTGGCGTTTTCCACCCCAACCGTAATGTGTCGTCATGCCGGTAGTCTGGTTTGATTACTCCATTACAGAGCATTAGAACAGTTCTTAAAGTCTGACCAATGTAGAACCCCAAAGGTGGGATAGCCTTCTTTCCAGTATGTAGACCACATCTACTTTACTTATCTATGAAAGGCAGACGACAGAAGAACAAGGCTGACTAGATGTGCATTCGAGGACCCTTAAGTGAACCCCAGTGGTGGTAACATGTGGTGAAATTCCCTGATGTCACTTGTTTTCTTTTTAACCTATGAAAAAGCAAAGTCAGCATCATTTGACCTACCTACCAGATGTGCAACTATTTCACACATATAAAGTGAACTCAACTAATGGAGAGAATAACGTAAAAATAGAGTAAATATTTAATATGGTCTTTTCCGATAGCTAAGTTTGACTTTTATGGTAACTTGTAACAGTAATTTCTCAAAGTAACAGAACAATTTTCATGAAAAACTTCAGTTACTCAGCTTACCAACCAACATTCTCTCGACACAAGAGGAAGTTATCAAGTGCTCAGTCCCACAGCCATTAAAGAGTTGTCAAAACAATGGAAGATAAAAAACGAACCAAGAGCTTAAGATACAAAATTCTAAATGGGTCAGAATGCTCAAATTGAGAGTCAAATGTGTCCTGTTTTATGGTTTGCACAGCCCTTAAAAACCAAAGCATCTTCAGGGCGACTGGGTGGCTCAGTCGGCTAAGCATCTGACTTTGGCTCAGGCCATGATCTCACAGTTCATGAGTTCGAGCCCCGCGTCGGGCTCTGTGCTGACAGCTCAGAGCCCAGAGCCTGCTTCAGATTCTGTGTCTCCCTCTCTCTCTCTGTCCCTTCCCTGCCTGCTCTCTCTCTCAGAATTAAACATTTAAAAAAATTTGTTTTTAAAGACCCAAAGGATCTTTTTAAAGACCCAAAAAGCATGTTTTAAAAGACCCAAAAAGCAGGGAATCTGGTAGAGCAGAGACAGCGCAAAAAGGACTCATTCTACCGAAACACCTGGCATCCATATAAAGTCAAAATAAGGTGGACAAGATTCTGCCAATCCCAACCCCTCTAAGCACTTGCAGAGGTGACCTAGCCAGGCCCCCTGCCTGAGCTGAGGAGAGAGATGTGGCAAAATCTGGCTCCTGCCCTGGCGCCCCACTCAGTCTTCAACAGACTTCTTCCACAGCCCCAGGTTCGGATAGAAAATGAGCAATTCACACAAGTGTAAGTGTTTCTGATTCATGTGAACACATTAACATTTAAAAGGAGCGCGACATACCTAATACATACAGAGGCTGAATACACACTACTGGTCAAGCTCAGGACAAGGTGGCTGGCCTGGCATCTGTTATGGGAGGAAAGACACAGGGCAGACAATGGACACTATTTGATCCTGGGGTCAGTCTTCGTAAATCATCCTATAACATCCAAGGTTTATTATTTTAAGGATTCTTGCCCTTGTTTGCAATTTATAGGTTGAAATATACACAGCTGAAAACTCCAATCTTCTTGAAACAGTACCTTAGGGGTATTTGCAACTCACGACACCAAGTTTCATATCCTCTCAGTCAACAGAAAAGGAATCTCTACCCTCACATTTCAAAGTATTTCCGGTAAAAAAAAAAAAAAAAAAAAAAGTAAAACTGAGTAAATGAAGCATCATAAATACTCTAGAAGCATCAACTCTAAAATTAAGTAGCTCTGAACGTGACCTGAGTTAAAATAATAATAAAATGAAGAGAATGAGAACACTGACTTGATAGTTTTTTGTAAGGGAATGCTAACATTTTTATAAGAATTGACCTGTGTAGCACTCAACTACATCCCTCTAAATTACGTGAAAACTCACCAGTACAAAAGCTCAGGGTGAAATGTTATAACGTCATGACATTAAATCATTTTACAGAAACCGCATACGACCTAGATACTGAAGGCTGAAACTACTAACCCCTAACCAACTTGCTGTCTACACTAACACTCTTCCGGGAGACCCTGGCCCAGGCAAATGGTCAGACTGTTCATTCTAGTCACTTGCCGAAATACCCATCGAGTATTCAATGTCAAGTATCAAGTGTCTGGTCTCGAAGATTCTTTGAATCCTTTACTGTTGTATCAGGATCTTCACACAACCCTAATCAAACACACACATGCACACCCTCACACCTGCACTACCCCATCCTAAACCAAACTTTGGTTCTGGACTTCTTCCTGCCAGAGCCCACCCAGGTGGTGCCACTGTGTACCTCAAAAAGTCATCCGACTTGATTTTGTCTGATCAACACACATTGTGAAGGAGCTATCTGGAAAGCTGGCATTTGATACTAAGCCAATTATATATTTCACTTCTTTCAGGAAAAAGTTTAAAGAGTTTTTGAGAACTTTTACCTTGCCGATGCAGCACACGAGCCACTGTGAATGTGGATTATAAAACTTCTTATTTCACCTAAAACTTGACAAGAACAGTTAGGACCAGACAGGCAATCACAATGTTCTTTTAGAAAAACTGTTCTGCTAGGGGAAGGGAAGGGAAGGGAAGGGAAAATAAGATAGAAACAGAGAGCGAGAGAAACCATAGAGACTCTTAAATACAGAGAACAAACTGAGGGTTGCTGGAAAGGAGGTGGGCACGGGGACTGACTAATGGGGGATGGGCACTGAGGAGGGCAAATGTTGGGATGAGCGCTGGGTGTGGTATGTAAGTGATGAATCACTGGGTTCTACTCCTGAAGACGGTATTAGACTCTACACTAACTTGACTTTAAATAAATAAATTAAAAAAAAAAACAAACAAAAAAAACTGTTCCTGCCATATGTTGTCATTTTTTCAAGGAGCCAAAGCATAACCAGTTGAAAGAAAACTTCAGAAACTGAAATCTTTTTTTTTTAATGTTTTTTTTTTTTTAGATTTATTTTTGAGAGAGAAAGAGAGCATGAGCAGGGGAGGGTCAGAGAGAGAGGGAGACACAATCTGAAACAGGCTCCAGGGTCTGAGCTGTCAGCACAGAGCCCGACACAGGGCTCGAACCCATGAACCACGAGATCGTGACCTGAGCAGAAGCTGGATGCTTAACCAACGTAGCCACCCAGGTGCCCCCAGAAACTAAAGTCTTAAAGCTTTCTAAGATTAACGAGTTTAAAGTATGTATCTTTAACATTACAAATCCATTTACAGTCAGACTTGAAGGCAGAAGTCAAATGCCAGACCTCCCTGGAGAGCAAGGGGAACTCTCAGGTGAGAAAAGTACCTAACAAGTCTATTCTTCTTTAGAGGAAAAAAACCCTACATTGAGGCACAAGGCCTTCCTGTATCTAGGCATCAGCTAGAGTTTCAAAAGCCAATGAAGAAGGGAATGGCCAATGAGTTAGAAGAAGTAAGGACAGGAAAGTGTTTCAAGAAGAACCAGTTGCAGGGCACCTGGGTGGCTCCATCAGTTAAGCGTCTGACTCTTGGTTTTGGCTCAGGTCACAATCTCACCATTCATGAGTTCGAGCCCCAGCCCTGCATCAGGCTCTGCACTGGCAGCAGGGAGCCTGCTTGGGATTCTCTCTCTCCCTCCCTGTCTATGCCTTTCCTCTGCTCTCTCTTTCAAAATAAATAAACGTCAAAGAAGAAAAAGAAGAAGAAGAAGGAGGAGGAGGAGGAGGAGGAGGAGGAGGAGAAGAAGAAGAAGAAGGAGGAGGAGGAGGAGGAGGAGGAGGAGGAGGAGGAGGACCAGTTGCTAACTGTGCCATTTAACGATATTCAGAAAATAGAAGAGGAGCCAAAAAAATGTCCAACAGACTGGGAAACACAAAAGTCACTCGTGATTTAATAAGAGCCTGCTCAGTGAAGCGGGGAGAAATGTAAGTAGCCTGGGGTGGTCTGCAAAGTAGGAAGGTAATGACGAGGGGAGAGTACAGGCTGGCGGCACAGATACATTCGTCAAGAAATTGTACAAAAGGAGGAAGCAGAAACAGAGGCGGGAATGGAACAGGTAGAGGTGTCAGGGAGGGCCTTCCTTGTTAAGGCGGGAGGTAGGAGTGGGTGTTTACGTGCAGATGTGAGTGATGAATGAAGGCAGTGAGGGAGGGGCCTGTGGTATGAGAGAGGGTCTGACCAAAATTGAGATGTCTTGGAGAGGATGGCACGGAATGGAGCCCAAAGTATAAGAAAAAAGAACTGCAGGCTCACGGAATTTCAACATCAGAATACGGCAGGAATATAAATTGGTGCCACCCTCCCAGATCAAGCACTTTATACATTACGAAGAGCCATGAAAATAACTGTATCTTTGGGGCGCATGGGTGGCTCAGTCAGTTAAGTGTCTGACTTCGGCTCAGGTCATGATCTCAGTTTGTGAGTTCAAGCCCCGCATCAGGCTCTGTGCTGACAGCTCGGAGCCTGGAACCTACTTCAGATTCTGTGACTCCCTCTCTCTCTGCCCCTCCCCTGCTAGCTCTCTCTCTGTCTCTCTCTCTCTCTGTCAAAAATAAATAAACATTAAAAAAATTTTTTAAGGAAATAATTGTATCTTTGAGCCCATAATTTACTTGTAAAATTCTAAAAAAAAAATACAAAAATTATCTTAATTATGTAATGATTTAAGGAAAACTGTTAAACTATAGTATAAAATGCTTACGAAAAGTCCGTAACAACATGGGCCAATGTTTCGACTGTTAAAAGAAAAAAGCAGGACATAAAATTGCAAATGTTGTATTTCAAATACATACAAATGCAAGTATAGACAAAAGATGAAAGAAACACAAAATATCAATAACTTACCTCTGGATAGCAGGATCATAGTATGATTATAAAAGACTGTCATTTTGTTCTTTATTGACAGATACTTAAAAATTTTCCCCAATGAATGGGTCATTTTAAATACTAGGATAAAATAATTTGTTTTCACCTTGTCTGTGTTTTCAGTGCCTCACTCTCTACTTACTCCTTCCTAACATCCTTAAATACTTACATGTTTCAAAACCACCTTTGGGTCATCTCTTATCTAACTTAAAACTTTACATGTAACTACTTGGGGGCATGGAAACCAATCGGCCACAGGCCAGAGTGAACGCAAAGGGAACTCAATGTCCTGCAGCAAGTAGACAGCGGCACGAGTTCATGTGCGTGTCCTGCAACCCACACTTCTAAGTTAAATGGCCTAACAATATCGCCAATATCGCAAAGGCCACAGAGAACAGTCTAGAAGGATTTGGAGAACAGTTTGCTGTGAGACAGCAGCTAAGGACTGAGGGGGCAAGACCCAGGTGACCCTTCCTGGATGATCTTTCTCACAGAGCAGGGGTGTGTGAGCACCTGCTCTGCGCACGCGGGGAAGCCAGCCTCAAGCAAGGAATTCCGCAGCCACAGACCTGGAAATTAGCAGCCACCGATATTTAAGAGTCGACAGAGACATTATTATTCGGAACCCCTTTATGCAAGAAGGGTGTGCTGTAAAGAAAAGGAGAAAAAAGGAGGCACCAGAAGCGGAACCCTTTTTACACAGCCAGGGTCTCGGCTCACGGAATGATCCCATTTGTGAGCCAAGGATTCCGTCCTCTTTCTAGAGTAACGTCTTTCCAGTCGGAAAGCTCCGGCTTACAGTTCCAGCCCCGCCGTTTCCTATCTGTGCCATCTGGGCCACTGACTTCAGGGTTTACTTCATATTCCAGGATCCTCATATTTAATTTCAAGAGTGCGATACTGTACCTGTGGCGCTCCCACGAGGATGAAATGAAATATTACGTAGAACAACATCTAATGGAACACCTGATACATAATTACGGTTTCCGAGTTTCTAGTTTTCTTCCCCAATTTCTTTCTTTTACCACCTTCACAAGTTTTGTCACCTCCACACGCCACCTGCATGAGCTCTGTGATACGCTGCCTTACACACGTACGCATCTATTTTTCCTGAAGAGATTCAGTTTCGCGGGAACGAGGCCACCTGTGCAGGGGCCGAGCGTGCACACAGACCCCGGGCGGATCGTACACAAGAGAACTCTGCCTGCGCCTGCGCAGCCAGCCCGGGAAGACGCGAGCTCCGCAGCAGGCTGTCCAGAACTGTCAGGACCTGGCCGCTTCCCAAATCTTTGCCCCTGCTTCTGGCTGAGGCCAACCGGCAAAAGCGAAATATGCTCCCCAAACCAATCACGTGAGCTGCCCACCCCGCCGGGCCAACCACTCCCGTCCGGGCGCACCGGACGCCTTCCTTGTTTGCACCGCGAAGCTCTCCTGCCCTGCCAGCTGCCTCGGAGTCAAAGGCGAGGTCAGGTGGCGGACTCCCTCGCTATGCACGCTCTGGGTAAACTGTTCTCATTCGGGGGTCGACTGTGGATTTCCACACCGTGAAAGGACAGTCTGATAGGCTAATCATATTCTAATACATAAAAATAAATATTTAATAAACTTCAAAACATCGCCCGAGGCACCACCTAAAATAATCTTCAAATGTCAGACTTTGGGAAATGCTGCACTGCACTTGGGTTCTAGACAGGACCGTCAACCACGTGTAGAATTGTCAGAGAGGTCAGCACTACACCCTCCTAGGGACATAAAGTTAACAAGCTTCCTTCGAAATCTATATAAAAAGCATCTTCTTCATTAATACTACTAAGTCTGAATTTCTGCAGTCTGATGGAACTACCAGAATATTTTATGTCACAAGGAAAACCTCAGTGACACCTCTAGAATGCTAAGTTCGTGAGTGACCATCTGTCCGCCACTTTAGAAGGATCAGGCATAGGAGCCTGTGGATCTGAGCGTGGCAGGGAGAAAGTGGGAAAGGACACATAGTACCACAGCCTACCAGCTTTCACGGAAGGCTGTCTTTTCAACGGAAGGTGACCCCTGTCTGCACCCACAGTTCAAGATGCAAAGTTTGAGGTCTAAATAGTCCTACGATGGGATGCAAAGCTAGCACATTAGAAAATAAGGGAACACATTCTGTTTCTTTGCTTACAGGATAGATCCACTGGGCTTAAATTTACCTCTGTTTAAACTGGTCTAAAAACGTTCCAGGGTGGGTTGAGCTCAGCCATCCAATAAGCGTAAATACTTCTCAATCTCCGGAATCGTTACATGTGTCAAATGTGTTTTCAAATAGTAACCCCAAGCTCTGGCTGGTCTACGAATTTGCTACACTCGTACTTAGCGGTGACTCTGAAGAGCTGTTGTTAAAACTGACACGGGTTCATTTCAAAGGGACAAGAAGAGAGTCTGTGTGCTGATAAATAAAATCTCAAGTTGAGAAAAATAATAAATACCAGTGAGCAAACAAGCACCCTCCACAACTATATGGTAACACAACTATTGTTATGCACTCTCGCCAATCAGTATTGTTGTGGTTTGACAAAGACTCCAGTGCACCAGACTGTAGCTAATTATGTATATTCAAGTGATTAGCAAGCACTTGTTGCCTCGTTCACACCACCCTCCAAACAGCAGCCTTTGAGAGGAGAAGAGACTGCAAATTTATTGAGAGAACACTGTTAATCCTTTGGGGAGAATGTAAGTGTAAACAGGACTACTCTGCATCAAGGTGCTTTGACAACAACAATCATCTGCATAAACACATGCTCAACAACAAACAGGTGTTCTGTTTCACAACTAGCACCCATTTGATGCTTTCAAGTAAGCATTATGCACAAACTGTTAGAAGTACTTTGAAACCAGCTGCAATTACTATAATTAGCTGCTTCCCTCCACTTTTGTTTCCTTCTACCTGTTCAGGCCTGTGCTATGCCAACTCCTACTCTCTTAAGTGACCACATTTCAGGGCTTTCACTCTTAAGGCACAGAAAGAGAAGAGACCAGGGGCAGCTTAAACTAACGCGCCAACCGAAAATACTAAAGCAAAACTCAAACTTTTGTTTGAAAACCACATTAATGAGACAAGAGACAGTTCTTTTTCAAAAGCTGTTCCTATTTTTGGCTCAGAGGAGACCTAAACTACTGTAGTATTGACAAATAGAACAGGGGGGAGAGGAAAGAATTCTAAAGTCCATCAATTAAAGAATAAGTCAAGCGGAATACTCTACAGCAGTTAAAAGGCGTGACCCAGGCGTGGCTACAGCCACAATTAATAGCGTGGACTGCACGCAAAAAATATGATTGTGAAAAGAAGGAAATTCCAGAACACCAAGAAGCGAAGGCTCACCACCATAAAAGTATGTACTAACCAAATCATTATCTATATAACTATAAACATCCTTCTAAAATCTGGATTTCCAAACATATGAATATGAAAAACAAAAAAATAGAAAAAACCGGGGAGGGCTTGTGCTCCTAAAATTCAAACCAGTGGTAGAAACGCGGTAAGCCCACGTGGGTAGCCATGGTATCAGCCCAGCTTGTCAGTGTATCTCCTGTGCCCATCCAGGGTTTCCAGCAAATAGTAATTGCTGACCAATAAAGAATTCGTGAATGAATGAGTGCATTAAGTGAGTGAGAGAGTGCCTAACTGGAGTTCACAAATAGACTGAAGTGTCAGAATACCGATTGTTTAAAAAACTGTGAGCTACAAAAAGGAAAAAAGATAAAAACAAAAAGTAGGTCATGGTATTACATTATGTTAAATATTTGTTAAAATACCGTTTTTAGAAAGCTATCTGAAACTTGCACAGCAGGCTATACATTCTAAAAATAATTAGTGATATTATCTTACAGCCAGAAAAATATTTTGTTCTATTTCTCCTCCTAACATTTTCCACCATTTTTCTTCCTGATTAGAGACTACTGCACCAGACCCAGCAACGGAACATCCACATCAGAGTGGCTAAGTCTTACCACCATCATCTGCCTCATCATCGTTGTCCTTATTACCGGTTTTCCCAGATATTTCCTTCCTTCTTAACCAGATTGAGCTGCAGAAGTAGACAGGTGCACGTTTGACACAACCATCTGTGGAAAACAAAACCTAAATCCAAGAAAAAGGGTCCAACTTTGGAAGTGGCAGGAAGGTGGAGAAGAAAATGATGGTGTGTGAGATGGTCCATGGAAAAATAGGCAGAATGACAGGATGAACTTGAGGTTGAAAACAATATAATTCAGATGAACTTGAGGTTGAAAACAATATAATTCAAATATTATTAAAAAGCCAAAGTACTTCCTTTTGCTAATGCAAATGTTTATATGTCCTATGTAAATATTAAGCAAAGGCACAGGTAATTTAGTAGGAGATACATTTAGTTTGCATTACATTTAGTCTAAGCTATCTGCCACGTATCTATTTCAAAAACTACAAATCTTTAAGCATAAGAAATGGCAAGGACCAGACAGAAGGCTTGAGGAGGTGAAAAGCGTGTGCTCTGTGGTCAGTTACCTGGGTTCGAATCCTGACTCTCCAACTTATTATCAGTGTAACCCAGATGAAGTGAGTCCCTCTGAAGGGGTTTCTTTCCATATACAATTGGATGATAATATAATAATGCCCACCACATAAAGCTGTCAGAAGGCTGAAATTATACAGTATGTATAGAGCAAGCAGCGTAGTTACCTGCAGTGACTGTAGTGAGTGATCAATGTGTGTTAGAAATCACAATCACCAATCATTATCAGCCACAACGATCAACATTCAAATTCCAAAGAACTGAGGTCAAGGAAGGAAAAAGCAAAAGTCTTCAAATGTCTGCACTTGGTGCCCCATGCAAACAAAATCCACTCTTCAAAGGAAGGTACTAAAGCGGTTGAAGGAAGCATAGTTCTGGAAGGATGAGGAAGGAAAGGGCTCTACAGGTGAAAGTTTAAGAGTCAGGAGAACACTGGCCTAGAACAGTTTTGGTCTGAAGAGATTTCAAAGGCAAAGCAGAACAAGAATGACAGATACAGCCATAGGACAACCTTAAAGAAATTAGGGGCCTTGCAAAGTGCTCAGAGCTAAGATAAAGGCGTGGAAGCCTGACTACAAAATGAGAAAGTCAATGGGGCGCCTGGGTGGCTTAGTCGGTTAAGTGTCCGACTTCAGCTTGGGTCATGATATCACAGTTTGTGCGTTCAAACCCCGTGTTGGGCTCTGGGCTGACAGCTCAGAGCCTGGAGCCCGCTTCGGATTCTGTGTCTCCCTCTCTCTCTGCCCCAGAGGCGCAAGGGAAGGGGCGCCAGGCTGGCTCAATCAGAAGAGCATGTGACTCTTGATCTCAGGGTTGAGTTCGAGCCCCATCTTGAGTGTAGACATTATTTAAATAAATAATCTTTAAAAAAAGAAAAAAGAAGAACCTCAAATTCCACCGGATTCCATTCAGACCAGTGCCACCCACACATTTTGCTACTGTCTTTCCACCTTCCCAAAGAACAGTGCCCGTGTGACAGGCACTTCATGGCCATTTACAGACACTAAATGCCCAGTGGCACCCCTGAACAGCACAGGTCAACTGTTACGTGAACACAGAGCAGCGGTCTCTCCAGCACCACCTCTCACCAGCCCCTTCCTCACAGGCTCTCTCCAGCCCTACGGATCTTTCCCTTCCAGAAAGGTCTAAAGTCCATCCTGTCACACTCTGGCTGGGCCCTTCCCAGGGACCTGCTTCCCGTCATACAGTAACAAGTCCCTCTGCCTCTCGCTGCAGTCGCGGCTTTTACTTCTTCACGGCCTCTCGGAACCTGTTCCAGACTCCTGCGTACAAGATATGTACGTGAGCTTGGCCAAGCCACTTTCCCCCTCCATGCCTCAGTCTACTCACCTCAGGAGACTGTGAGGTCACTCCAAGTGCGGAATAGCATGCTGGGCAAGTAGCAACTATTGAGTGAAGGATTAGCTCCCTTGCTTATTCCCTGACCCCAACTCTAGGTGGAGAGCCTTTTGAGTGTTATCATCACAGCGTTTACCCAAGGTTGGGATCCACTGCATTTATTTGCTAAGGAAGGATGAAAAGTAGGCAAAGGAAAACAAACATGGAAAAGGAAGTAAAAGGCAAGAAAAGAGTGGACACTCAACACCGGGATGGACAGAGTGAGCGAGAGGGAAAGGGTAGGTTTCCTTAATAAGACATTATAAAATAAAGCTGAACTCCTGTTTTAAGGATTTCAATACTTTCTCTTGAGCCCACAGAGATCCCACACTAATCAGGACGATGCTCAGGTCCACTGGGGTAAGCTATTGGGTGTCACGATGAGAATAATATTTTGCTATGAATCAAAAGGAAATGAAATCAAGGATCAAAATGACTCCTTGTCCGGATCTGGGAATAAGAAATTACGCCCAAATGTGGATCTGGGCGAAAGTAGGACACGCTTGTAAATTATGAAAAAATTCCAAAACACTGAAGCACCCTGGTCCCCTCATACAAATTAGCTGTTCATTTTTAAACCACAGAGCGTGGCGTCAGGGCCGGAGATTAAGGTACGCCAGTCTGCCCGAATTGCATCGACTACATCTACAGCCCAAAGAAGTTAAAGAGCAGAAAGCGACGATGAATAGACTCTTCAGCAAAAAAGAAATGTTTGTTTTTGCAGGTTAGCACCACCATTTTTTTCACATTTGCATCCTTCTAGTTCTACTTGGTCTCCCCATTATGCAACAGTTCTTTACAATACAGCCAGCTACCCTGACAACTGGGTCCCTTTGCCAGAGTGGCTTTGTCTAAATCCTAAAGCTGTGCTTGGCTTTGCACGGGGCCCAGTGGCTGTCTGTGATCTGAATGCCAATGAAGAGTCAGACCCTGTTGTCTAACAAGCCAGAGACTAAAAGGTCTCTTTGGGGTCAACAAACTGTCTCGACTACTTTCATAAGCTTAAGAGACTGGAAAATGAAGCTGGAAATGCATCTTATTTCTTAGGAGGACAATAGGAAAAAGTATTAAGTGTTTAACATTCATCAGATACGTTTTAGGGCTTCAGCTTCAAATCAGAGTCAACCTTCATTTGTAAATACGGTGCTTATTCTTTTAATACGAATAAACTAAATTTTAAAGAAAAAGTGTAAATACATCTCACTTATATCAAATTTCAGGGTGTTTAGAGAATGTATATAACTTAAGACCATAGAAAAAACCTGTGTCCTAGTTCCCATTTGGAGATCTGAACTGGTAACTGATTGAGGGAGATGAATGACAAATATAAAGGTGGTAAACCACGACACTGCAAAACTTAGTCCTCGGCTGCAATCTAAGAAATGTAAAACTACCTAACTCTAAAGAGCCAATTTCTAGCTAGGACCTACTTGAAGGCAAATATTAAAAGGCTTTTAAAACACCCAACAGTCGAAGCAGAAAAACAGTTTCAAGTACACACTTCAACTGTTAATGAAAATAACACCTTCTTTTTGTTTGCTTCATCTGCCACTCAGCCCCTAATATACATTTCCTTGTAGTTTAGTACTCGGAGGGGCGCCTTTTTCCTTCCTTACAACTACGTGGCCACCTCTCTCATTTAAGCAATGCCACATTCTGTTTTACCTCCTGGATAGCTCTCATATTTCTGCATCATACTCTGTGGCCATATCCCTCACTCAGATCACCAGGATGGCGCACCGGGACTCCGGCAAGAGCCTCCTAACTGTTCCCCGGCCAGAGTGTTCCAGCAGGTCCACAGCACAACCCACATGCACAACTTCAACTGCTCTAAACACCACATTTTAGAAGGTAGAAACAAACAAGTGAACTTATTTTCAATAACAGATCTTACTTAACCAAACATACCCAAGATATTGTCATCTCAACAATCAATTTTAAAAAAAGAAGAAGATATTTTACACTCTGCCTTTTCCAAAGCATGAATTCAAAACCCAGCATGCATTTTATACCTACAGAACATCCCAATGTAGAGGTTACATTTTCAACAGCTTACGTGAAATATAATCTTACCAAAACAATAAAGTTACAGGGAAGAGATTTTATACTGCTTCCATTTTTAATTCAAATTAAACAGAATTCCAAATCTAGTCCCTCAGTCACAGCGGCCATGTGTCGAGCGCTCACGGCCACCTGTGGTTCCCGGCTCCTGTGCTGGATGGCACAGATACCGGGCTTCGGTCTCTGGCCCTTCCAAATCCAGACTCAACACATTCAAACGTACAAACCGTTCCCACCATCTACAGCTTAAACTCTTTGTCCACTTCTCAGTGATCTTCTGGCAAAACCCCACTTCTACAGCCAGCCTACGACACGGGATCCCCTTCTCTTTCCGGCCTCATCTGTCCCCACTTGCCGGCACCCTCCACTGGCCTGTGATGTCAGCTCCACTGGACACTTCTCTTCCCCACCTGTTGACTGGCCACCTCTTGCATATCCTTCCGGGTTCAACCAAGAGATCACGATCTCTTCTCAGATCCCTTCCTATTATGCGACACAAGCTCTTATGAGGCAGGAACCGTGTCACTCTTGTTCTGTATGCCCAGCATCTATCAAAACGCCTGGCACTGCATGGGCACTCAATAAATACGAATCCATCAGCGGACTGACTGGAGCTCTTTGATGCATGCCCTCAACGCACATGAAAGGAAGACAAGAGTCCTTCGGTGATTCATTAACATGGTTTCACTGTCACAACCAGAAATACACTGACCATAGGACACTATGCTAAAATGAACTCTGAAACACCAAGACTCTCCACATTGGATTCTTCAGTAGCAACGAGTACTGTGTGCCTAAGATTCTCCTGTGTCCCCTGAAAGGGTAGTGAAGGTCAGAGGGAAGCTTTCCCCCTGCTTCTTATGAGGGGAGTCCATTAGCATAACTCCAGGCTTCCTTCTCTCCCTTTACTCACTCTAATTCTGGTGAGATGCAGTGATTTTTCTGGTGGAGAGATTGGAGGCAGGGGGAACACCTGGGTGTGCAGAATTAAGCCCAGTGCCTTTTTCTTCCTTTTGAAGCTAGCCTGCTGCAGAAAATGCAAATGTGCCTTTGTTCCTACATGTAAGAGACCAGCAAACTAACTAACCACAGGAAGCCTGTAGCCGGTTTTTCTAAATAAAGTTTTATTGGAACACAGCTCCACCCGTTACTTAAATATTGCCTAAGGCTGCTTTCTTGCACTATAGTCACAGAGTTGAGTGGCTACCGTGGTGACCGAAACCACAGGGCCTACAAAGATATCTCAGGGGAGGCCTGGGTGCCTCAGTCAGTTAAGCATCTGACTCTTGACTTCGGCTCAGGTCATGATCTCGCGGTTCGTGGGATTGAGCCCCACATCGGCTCTGCACTGACAGCACAGAGCCTACTTGGGATTCTCTCCCTCTCTCTGCCCCTCCCTGACTGGAGCACACACGGGTTTTCTCTTTCCCTCTCAAATAAATTAAAAAAAAAAAAAAAAACATTTTAAAAACTCCTTAAAAATTTTTTTATAAAGGTATTTTAGTATCTGTCCCTGTGCAGAAACAAATCCATGCAATATGTCTCTTAATGCCTGTAATGCATTTAGGAAGATCTGCAATTCTATCAGCAAGTCACCAGGCTCTCATACTAAGACTTCCAATTTAATCCTTACTAGTGATATGCTTTGGCCTCCATCTTTACTTTTCATTTCAAATACTGTGTATGAGGCCAGATAACGAGTACTTATTTACACTGTGGCCTGTACACTTCATCTTTGTAAATTTTCTAGGCATAGTTATTAAGTTCTGGGTACAAAAGTTCCAAGGGACGAGCCTCAGGGAAGCACTTGTTTAAGCGAGGAAGTACTTGGAAATCTGTTTTCTGAAGGAAACGCTGGCCCTACATCTGGGAAATGTAGCTCATTAATGTTAACTTCATCACACCCAGAACTGTGTTTTCTTCTGTTTTCAGTGACGGCCACCAGCACTCCAAACTTCAGCCTCATTCAAGGAAGACCCACAGAGCTGCAGGCCGCGTCTGGCACCCGCCCTCACAGCCACTGCAGGACACGGAGCTCCACAGAGACCGTGCCGGGAGCCTCACTCAGGAAAATGATTCTATGTGGGGCAAAGGAGAGCCTAAAGAAGCCAGCAGGCAAAATGTCACCGTGCGCATTCCTTGTGCAGACTTGCTGGGAGGGGCACAGGAGGAAGAGCCCGGAGAGGTGGAAGACCATGTCTGCCAAAGACAAAGGACAACTTGAAGACATGGCAAAGCTGGACGGGGCCCATCACGAAAGACAAATGAAGACTCATCTCCCTCCTAAGGGGGGGACCAAAGCAAGAAGATCGAGGACTCCAAAGCACCCAGGAGGCCTCCTTCAGCCTTTTTCTCATTTTTTTCTGAGTGTTGCCCCAAAATGGAAGGAGAATATCCTGCTCTATGCAGTGTTGACACTGCAAAGAAACGGAGAGACGTGGAAGAACTTGGCTAAGTGTGGCCTTAGGAAGAGACGGTGGCCAAGCTGAAGGAAAAATCTCGAAAAAAATGAGGCTGCATGCCGAGCTAAAGAAGACTTGATGAGGCAAAAAAGGGAGTCACCGTCACCGGCAAGGCTGAAAAAGCAAAAAAAAAAAAAAAGGAAGGAAGGTGAAGAAGAGGACGATGGAGAAGTTGTTTCCAGCGAGGATTTTCCCCTTGTCTGTAAAGCATCTAAACCCCGTGGATCCAACTCACTCTTTTTAAAGAAAAAACCTGCAACGCAAGGCTGTGTAAGATTTGTTTCTGAACTGCACAGTATCTTTTTCTTCGTATAGTTCCCACGCTAGCGAACGTGTCTTCAGACAGCCCGGTCCTGGTGGCACGTCCGACAGCCACCAACCTTGCCCGCTACAACTTAGAGCAGGTTCCTGTTGGCGCCCAGCACACCCTAGTTGTTTGTGGGGATGGAAGGTTTTCGTCTTCAGCTGCCTCTGATGTGGCTTCTATGAGATGACTGTTGTTCTGAATACCACTCTGCAAACTCACAGACACACACACACACACACACACACACACACACACACAAGCTGCCACCATTTGTTGACATTCTGATTGCTTCTAAGTAAATACAACTTCTTGTATTAAAAAAAGAAAAGACTTAGAGTGTTAAGTTTTCATGTCATGCCCTTTGTTTTAAGAAAACATACAGTACCTGTATTTTTTCTGTAAAAAAAAAAATAGTCTTTGGACATTATTGATTCTTGTTTCCTTGCATGGTTCCCTATCTCCTGAAACAAATCAAATGACACAAAAAGTGGCAATAGATCTATTTTCTATTTCCAAGAACACCAGTAGAAGACTATTGTAATAACTTATTAAAGAGCATTTATCTTTTTTTCCCATACTGATGCTATTTAACTAAAACCTTTCAGTCAGTGACAGTCCTACCACACATACCTGTGAAAATGGATGTGCAAGAACATTAATCTTGACAATAACTATAAAGAGGTTAAACAGAGGGAATGAAGGTCTTCCTACAAGTTGATAGAACATGGTCCAACAATAATCCTTCACAAAATATTTAAATAGGTCAGTGAGAGTGTTGCATATTTTTATCACATGCTTTTTATTCATTTCAATTTTGTCCTCTCATTTCCCCGTTGTTATGGAGTTCGCATTTCCAAAGTTTTCTGCTAATGTTGTTTGAGTAATTTAATACAAGAAGGTTAGCAGACCAGATGATATATAAAATGCCTCTGACGTCCATACTAACTCAGGTTTATATTTGGTTGCTGGGAATTCTTTCTAAAGCAAAACCAAGAGTAAGACATAAACAAATGAGAGTTTTTCAAAGAAATTGCTTTTGTGCAAAAAAATTAAAATGGTACTTGAAGATGAAAGAAACTTTTTTTTAATAAAATATTTTTCATCTCAACTAGGCCATGACTTCTTTGTAGTCACAATATTCAGTAAATACTTAAAGACTACCACACTTATTTCATAATCTGTCAATCTATTCTGGGACACGTGCCTCCTATGAGAGTTGTCACCTCGCTAAGTTGAAAATTTAAAAATATTTTTTAAAAAAGTGAACCAGTTAAGATCATACAAAATTGAGATTCTATGTAAATGATAAATACATGTCTTGGGGAATCAGAAAAAAGTGTCTGCATTTCTGTTTTCTTCTCTTTTGGTCCTATAGCAAAACAAACTCTGGTCTTCCTGCTTTTCTCATTAGAAACTTTTCTCCCCTTAAGACAATGTATCCTCTGAACTCAATTTAAGAAAGACAGCAAGCACTCTGTTCACCAAAGCCTGTACATAAAAATATGTCAGGGTTTCAGAGTATCTTTTGGAAAAAGTGTTAGACCATTTACTGAAACGAAACTGTATTTAGCGAATACAGTTAGTGAATACAGACAGCTCCCGCAGACAAGTGTTGGCCGGCTTCATGCATGAACTTTGGCGCACATGGCCTCCAAGGTCACAGGGGTGAGAGGAAAGATCAAGCGGGGGAAGTACACTGCCTCAGCCCAAAATGACACATAATACTTTCCCTCACAGTCCATTGGCCAGAAACTAGCTATTTGGATCCAACGTAAGTGCATGGAAAGCTGGAAAATGTAGGGAACACATGGAAAAGTTAGTCTGCGCCTCCGAAACACAGCTCTCAAATACTGCTCAAAGAAATCTCAAATTCTGTGTTAAAAGATAAGGTTCTAATTGACCTTTACTAAAACTAAAATTAGATCGACTATACATACATTTTCTACAATGGCTGGTATTTGTTTCCTGGGGAAACAGTGGATGCTGTTTCTTTAAACTACCTCATTTTGATAGTTCCCCCCACCCACCCAAAATTGTATCAGTAGTCTTAAGAACACTTAAAAGATAAGCATTTAAAATGAATTTTATGGTTTGAAATACAGAAAGCAGTTTCATTAAGTTAGAAAAGATTTTCAAAGACGTCCACAATTTATCAAATACAGTATTAGAGCAAGCGAGGACACCCAATGTTTTAGACACTATCTAATTTGCAACGTCCCTGACCTAAGGTTTAATTAATTTTAAAATGCGTTTACATACAATGTCATACAATTATTTTAGGACTCCAGATGAATAGCAAACATATTTTTAAAAAGTGCTCAACTTCAGGAGTCATCAGGTAAATAAAAACTGAAACCACAATGCCATATCACCAGGAAGACTGAAAAACGAAAAAGACAATCTCAAGTGCTGGTAAAGAGATGGAACAAATGGAACTCTCAAAAACCGCTACTGGGAATATAAAGAAGCAACATTTCAATGTCAACTGTACTTCGATTAAAAAAGAAAAAGAACCAACATTTCTGGAAAAGTGTCTAGCAGGAGCTACAAGATAAGCTGAACATACGCACTCCCTGCCATCCACCAGTCCCACCTCTAGTATGCTGTACATAGCACACCAAAAGACATGCAGCCCAAAAGTAAAAATAACCCAAATATGCAACAGAACAGATAAGTTGTGGCCCAGTCACACAACAGAAACATTGTGTAGTAAGAGACATGAATGAACTATCTTCACATGCAACAACACAGATCAATCTCATGAACACAGCCTTGAAAATAAAGCCAATGGATTCCATATTCAAAAGCAAGTAAAACTGTTTCTAGTGTAAAAGCCAGGTAGGCTTGGTGGAGGGCACTGACTTGGACAGGTAGGAGGGAAAGGTTTAGAAGGTAGTGGTAATGTTCTGTTTCTTTGTATGGGTGTTCATTACATGGCAGGTTTACTTGGTGAAAATTCACAAAAGGGTATTTGTACAACCTTTCACTTTCCAGTCTGTGTCTCATACTTTAAGAAGAAGTTTACCTTAAAAAAATTATTACTGGTAACAGGAACAGAACCTCTTCATTTGTTATATTTTGCACCATCATTTTTAGTTCCAATATTCCTTACTATGGTAAATGGTAATTTTTGAAACGGCTCTTCTAGTCAACATGTAGGAATCACATTTGTTATAACTACACTTCTTACTCATTAAAATCCTTACTCAGTGGGGCGCCTGGCTGGCTCAGTTGGCTGAGTGACCATCTCTTGATTTCTGCTCAGGTCACAATCTCGGGGTCGTGGGGTCAAGTCCCATATTGGGCTCTACGCTGACAGTCAGGAGCTTGCTTGGGATTCCCTCCCTTTCCCTCTGCGCCTCCCTCCCTCTCTCTTTCTCTCTCTCTCAAAAATAAATAAACTTAAAAAAATGTTTTTTAAATCCTTACTCTTTAAAAATATTTTTTATTAACTTCTCAAAAAGATTTTTCTTGTTGCACGTAATGTGGGAGATATTTAAATTTTTTTGTAATGAACCTGTTGAAGAATTCAGTTCTAACATAAAAACATGGGCCCTAAGTATATAAGAAAATAAAATATGACACCAAAGACATTGATATCACACCATGTTAACACATGTGGGACTTCAGACATAATTTAGGCCAATCCCTCTTATTTTACAAAAACAGGCAAAGTGATTTACCCAAGGTCACAAAAATAAGTGTAATAGATATTAGTATTCAGCTCTCCAGAATGAGTTTATTATTCTTACCTCTAAACTATTCTCCTGCCCATTTAATCATGGATACTAGAAACGAAAATTTTACTACACAAAGGAATTTCCTACTGGATGATTTTGAAGTTGAATTTAGTGAACTCAAGACCTATAATAATCATATAAAGTGAGCATCCAGAGTAGTGTTCTTCATGAAAATAGCTTTTTAAGACCCAGTAAGACTTACGTGGTAATCATTTCACAATATATACAAACATCAAATTAGAACAACGTACACTTGAAACTGTTACATGTCAATCAAATCTCAATAAAAATGCATTAAGTAGATCCCAAAAACTTAAATTTAGCAAGTCTGCGTTGACTCTAGAACAGAACTCTTTTGCAACCCATTGCAAAAATACAAATTCCCAATGCGGAACCAAAAGGAAAGATCTTCTGGGTTCAATGGATGATTTTTCACTTTGCTTTGTTTTCTATTTCCAGGTAGCCCTAGTTGAGTACTCTTTTCACTAAATTCAAAATACAGGTAGTACCTTCTGGTCAAACATGTTTCTCATGTATTTTATAGTAGTTTAATATCCATCCCTAACTTAGCCTATGAGTCCCGCATCTTCCTCGACCTTTTCAATGAGAGCTGTGTTACACATTTTCATAATATACAAATCATATCCTATTTAATTATTAGGTTAAAATGTATCCCAGGGGGCACGTGGATGGCTCAGTTGGTTAAGCATCCAACTCTTGATCTCAGCTCATGTCATGACCTCATGGGTTTGTGGGTTCAAGCCCCACATCAGGCTTTGTGCTGACAGTGCGGAGCCTGCTTGGGATTCTCTCTCTCCCTCTCTCTCTGCCCCTGTCCCTGCTTGTGTGCTCTCTCTCTCTCTCTCTCAAATAAATAAACATTTACAAAATATAAATAAATAAAATAAAAATAAATAAAATGTATTCCACCTTTACATTCCAATGAAGTAAACATGATTTGTCTTTAGTATTTTTTCCTCTAAGTAATACCAATATAAGCCTACATTTGATAAAGCTAGTTAAAGTTAAAACAAAAACGAAAAACCTTTAGAGACTATTTTATTAACCAGCATGTCACTGAGTTAGTAAGTTATTAACTACCTACCACTTGCTTATGTTATCTTCACACCCAGCTTTTCATTAGAGAATACAGGGAGAGATGAGGAAATTTCAAAATTTGGTAACTGGGCCACCGTCAGACATGCAGACTGAACATCTGATTCCGAGTCTGTCTCAAATTAACGCTCTACAGAGAAGAAGAGTGGTCCCATGATCTCTGAAAATATTTACCGCTGTTGGGATTTTACAACATTCATCAAGAAAATGGGTTTATTACAGATAGTGAGGCATCAGAGAAGACAGAAGTAGAAATACAGAGATGGAGACCAGAAGAGAGGAGAGAAGGAAGAAGAGAAGGGAGAAGGAGAAGCAGCAAGACCTTGCCCTTGAAAATCTCCAGCAAACTTTATTCATGTACTCATGAAAAAGCAGCAGGGAGAACAGAGTTGATAAAGAAGGCATCAGAGATTGAAGAACATGAACATGAGGGCAGGGGGCAGGGGTGGGGGGGAGGTGAGGGGGACCAGGACAGGAAAAAAACAACTGCAAGCTGCTGAACTGAGCTTAAAAACAATCATCAAAGGGGGCTTTGGGAGCTCACCAGCTGCAAAGGTTTTGTATTAGACTGTGACCCCATTGGGAGGATGGACGCCCCTAAATAATGATGTCAAAAGAGTTTTTACATGCCCAGGAAGCTATTCCAAGCAAACAAAAATCTACATTGGTTCCTAATGGAGGTTAAGACCTTGGGGGATTATAGATAGAGAGTGTAGATGGCTATTATCTAAATAAACTTATTGTTCCCAGCACAACAAAAGAATATATTCCTAAAAAAGGATTTGCGGTATGTTCACCATAAAGCTCCAAACAAAAAAAATGAAATGAACACTCGCTCTTTGCAGGAATGTACCAACATTGTCAGAAGTTTCATGGCAAAGTGAATTTTAGAATAGAAAAGTAATTAATTACAGAATAACTTCCAAGGGAATTTAATTCACGGAGCATTTCTGCATCCTACCTTCCATGCTTTCTTATCACATAGGCAGTAATTCATTACGACTGGGGCAACACACTTCTGAGGAATTCTGATCAGAATTCTGATGGCACCGATGGGAGGTTCTCACTGGCCTCTGTGTTAGCCTTCCATCCAATACACCTCAGTAAAGGCAACACAACACATTCGTGGTCATTTGTCCAAAACAGCAAATTTTTTTTTTTTTTTTTTTTTTTTGGCAAGAGACATGAAAGATTAAAGGAAGACATCCTCAGTTCATAAAGCAAACTATCACCTAACAACATCTGCTCTTAAAAACCAGCAAAAAATTAAGTTGTTTTTTCTCCCCCCCGTCGTACGCACAATTCTCAAAGCAAGCTGCAACGGCATCTTCTGCCTATTTGCGGTTCTTCCAAATTTAATGTATACATCTCTTTCTTTGTAGTTCACTGAGCTTGTGCCACGGCTTCTGTTCTTGGCCACCTGATGCAAAGGGCTTTCCTGATTAGCATCTGTTGATTATAATGATGTTAGCAAACAGATGCCTTTTCAAATGAAAGGGTTAATATTACATAGAAATATTACAGAAAACAACCTTAAAATATAAACGGACTTTGTCCACAGACACAATAAAATTCAAAAAGGGATAAACTTAAGACAGTGTACTTCAGACACTGTATAAGTATTCTGCAAAATGATTTAAGGTCATAATGAATCACAAGCTACAAAGGGTCACCAGTGAAATGAGGTATGTAAAAAGCGCAAGGACACGTGGTTGGTTGGACATAGTCCCATGAAAACAAAAACGTGATACTATGCTTTTTCTACCATAACAACCTTCAAATCGTTTTATATTGAGACCTGACGGTTCTGGAACAATCTCTCCTCAATCAAATGAAGGAAAAATGAACACAAGTAGAAAGACAAGAACATAAATAGACCCTATAAAATATATATCGTGCCAGGGTGTTGTTTATCTGCATTTCTGAGGAAGTCAACATGGTTCATTAGTCTGTTTTCACATACTTGTCTAGTAATTATATTGCACAGCTGTCCAAAATAGTTCGAAGGTTTTGAAAGCACCAAGCTGGAAGACCTTGTGGGTAGGCAAGGAAGTTGGATAAGCTCCCTAAACATAGCTCCTTTATCTGAGCTTGAAGATAAAGAGGCAAAATTGAACTTGGTGATCCTATCTGGTTGAGAGAGAAAACAAGAATAGGGTTTAAAAAAAAAAAAAAAAAAAAAGAAAGAGAGCCAGACAGAAATGGTATTCTTCCTTACAGTTGAGACCAGAAAGGTTCACATAAAGCAAAACTTTACAAGCTATGGTGTAGTCAAGGACAATGGTGACAGCTTAGCTTCACGGATGCTTGTAAAACTTCATTAATCCCTGTAAAACCAGAACCAACCTAGCAGACAAATAACTAAAACAGTATTAAGGAAAGAGAACGGTTTCACTGACTTTGATGTAGAATTTCAGAAAATTTTAAAGTTCACTGGAGGAATATTACTATTCAGTATGATTAATTTAGCAAAAATAAGTCAATAAGGCAAAGCAGTCTTAACCACATGAATCTTTCAGGGTTTGCTTTTGTTCAAAGGAGGTATTCTCTCAAGATGTAGGTTTAAAATAAGATACCCAGACAATACAGAATCAATCTGCATAAACTCTTAAAGATTGCCTGTTTATGCATGTCTGCCTTTCAAAGCCTTGCATTTTGAAGAGTAAGGTGGCCAGGCTAGCCTTGCCATGTGAGTCAGAGCGACATCTAGTGGCAGCTCCGCTGAACAGTGCACGTTTGGTGCTCCATGTGCCGTAAACACCGAAGAAGGATAGGTACCTAGCACGTGGCAGGCGCTGGAACACTACTGCAGAATCAGCTACTCCACCATGAATACTTTGGGCTAATATCCCAATTTCCCCGTTCCTACTGAACCTCCTCCTTCCTTTCCCGCCATTTTCCAGGCCTCCATTCTTCCTGTTTTCTCAGTCTGTAAGCTCCCCTCCCCGCCCCACCCCACCCCCAACTCTCACCCTCTTGTCTCATTCTCTAGGGACTCCTTGGTCAGTCTGTATTTTTCTCATCTGCTTTTTCTTTCACTGTACACATCTGATCAATCTCCACCCTGTGTCTTTTATAGAATCTGTTTTCTGTAGGACTGTTCTGAATATGGCTGTATTAAGTCATGGAACTATGCCAAATGAAACGACCATAATTCATGCAGCCGTGGGAAAGTAACTTAATTCATCTCCAGTTGACTGACCATCTATCAAGTCAAACTGATAGATGATTATTTACCAAAAGCCATCATGTCACATCTTCTTCACCCTTATACAAACCCCTCTACCCAAACTCTATCTCCCTCATCCTGTAATAAATTTACTTCCCAGAAAACATGGAAATTATTGAATGTAAGTAACCCCAACTTCCCAACTCTGCATTTGAAGCAGACACTTAATTGGAAAACTTTCTCTTTCTCTCTCTCTCAAAGGAGGACATATATATCCCCCTTGTCGAGGGCTAGCCTTATTCTCGTGTCCCATTTTTATTGTTATCTGTCTTTAAAACTTGGTTACGGCAATGATTATCTCTCTCTTGAACCCTCAAAATTTCCCCTCTGTATTCTGACTCCTTCCCTACAACCTATGAACATGCCCACCCCATCCAAACATCATCTTTATCTTTCTTTGACCTGTTTGAATCTATTCTCTTTTTATCAAAGAATAACTCAAAAGAATAATCTATAGTGTCTTTCTTCATTTCTTCGATATCATTCACCACCCAACCAAAACTCCACTGGCTCCAGGGAATGGCAAGGAAACCCACCTACAGAAGCCTGGCTGGCTAATCACAGCCAGCTGCTGAGCCAGGGCTGATGCTGTGTGGAGTCCTAATCAGTGCTGGTTGGCAGGCTGCTGTTTTATTATTTAACATAGCTGGAAGTTTCTTTACTTCTCGTACAAAATCAAAAATCACTGAATGAGAGAACATTTTCAACTAAGAAAAAAATCTACTCAATACTGAAAAGTATTAAAAAATGTGACACTTATCCAAAACAAGCATATAAGCACCTGAAAGGTACATCTAGTTAAGTGATATGGCACAGCATTTTAAATAGCCCTGAAATGCTGAACTAATTATAGTAACCATGAGCAATGCTTTCTGAACAGCTCTGATTCTGAAATGAACATTCTTTGTATCTGATGATACCAATTCAGCCCTTTTTGTGGTCGATGCTATAAATGTTACGGAAATTATGTACTGCCCATGTTCATTACCTAAATTTCACATAATAATAGGTTTGTTAAATTAATTTTTCCCTAAAATAGATAAAACAATTATTCTTTATTAAGGATTAATCACTTGCCAAAATTAATTGTCTAAAACAACCTCATTTCAATTACACACTAGTCTTAGATCTGGTGTTTTCAACTTTTTGTTTCTTTAAATTTTACACTTTAAATCTTTAAATAACAGAAACAATTTTGCAGGTAGTTGCCTGGTTTATAAGTGGTCTGCACTCTTTAAGTTCATTGGTACCTTCTGGACACTTCGACCGTTTTGTTCCAGAGAATAATGCTATAAATAGTGGTTAAATTTGAGGATGTCATCAAAGGTCTATTTAACTCAATTAAGTAGTACTCATCAGTACCAGCTAAACCAGCCTTAAATCTAGGTCCCTGGAATGGAGGGGTGGTGAAAAAGAAGTTAAAGTTTTTAACACTCTTTCCAGGCACAGAATTTACCGTAATCAAATAGCTGAAATGGGCAAATGCGCCTTTGGCATAATTCCTACATCCTTTCTCAATACAAGCTTTTCTCCCATATCCTGCTGTTATTCCTACCAGTTTCATGGTCTTCACACCTCTCGCATCGTGTCATACCATCTTGATCTGCCTTAACTTCCCCAAATGCCCCGTACTTCAAAATTTACTTCTTCCTTCTACCGACATCTGATCTCAGCGGGCAACAAGAATGCAATCTGATTCAAAGGAATAGGTGAAAAGATTGGTCTAAACCTTTTAAAAGATAATTTATAAAATAATGATAACAACAGGGGAAGAGGAGCATCACAGTGCAGAAAACTAGTAGGCACTACTTTAATCAAGTGATCAAAGCTAACATCACTAGTAATGGGATAAATCGAAATCGAACACCACCCCAGAGGATACAAGGACACAGCAGCTCTTCTGTGACACTGCCAAAAACATACAACCTGAATCTCACAGTGAACAAAACATCAGACAACCCCAAACTGAGGGATGTTCTACAAAATAACTGGTATGTAATCTTCAAAAGCATCAGAACCATAAAAGTAAAGATGGTGGACCCATTCAGGCTAAATGAGACTGAACATACTTGACAACTAAATGCAGAGCAAGATTTTGGATTAGAATTTCTCAACAGAAAACACTATTGAAAGAACCGGCAAAATCTGAAAAGGGCCTGGTTATTCAATAGTAGTGAGTGATGTAAGAATACCTATTTCTTGACTTAAAAGTTAAGTCTTCATATAGGAGAATGTCCTTTGTAAAAAAAAAAAAAAATCCACAAAAGCATTCAGGAGTAATGGAGTGTCTTGCATCCAAATGGACTGGGAAAGAAAGGCTTCTGAGTTATTCTTACAACTTTTCTGTAAGTTTGGAATTCTTTCAAAATATAAACGAAAAATAAAGAAAATGTAAAGGTTTTTACACTTGCACTCCCCTTTTGCATTCTGATGCAGCTTTATCTAACAATTAAAGCTGTTAATAGGTTTTGGAAATGTATTTCATTCATTCATTCATTCATTCATTCATTCTTCACTCAACAAACACGGAGTGCCTTACTCTGTCACAGGCACTGTGAACACCACAGGAAAAAGTGGAGAAAAATCCCTGCTTTCATGGAGCTTATATTTGATGGGTGAGAAGCAAGTGGAGTGTACAGTATGTTAAATACTGGTAAGTGCCAAGGAGAAAAACAGAACAGGGAGAGGACTGAAGCTTTAGATAAGGGAGCCTGGGACAACATCACTGAGAACTTTTTTTTTTTGAACTCATGACCCTCAGATCAAGACCTAAGCTGAGATCAAGAGTCAGACACTTAATGGACTGAGCTACCCAGGTGCTCCGAAGTAACTTTTAAGAAAAACTGAAGAGATGTGTGGGTACCTGGGGGCGGGGGTGGCAAGATGGTAGAGAGATTCTTGACATAGGGAACAGGAAGGCTTGAGATGGGGACATGCCTCATGTGCCCCTGGAACAGTCGGAGCATGAACGAGGGAGGAACTGCGAGGAAAAAGTCAGAGAGGTGATGAGGAGCCCCTCGTCATCTACAGCCTTGTGGATCCCACAGAGGACTCTGGCGTTTACTCTGAGCGAGGTGGGAGGCCACAGGAGGCTGCTGAGCACAGAAGCCACGTCATTTGTCTTAAGTTGTAGTAAGATCACTGAGGCTACTGCTGGAAAACGGAATAGAGGAGGACGGGGCAGTGGATGAGGGTTAACGATCAAATCTCGCTTCTCCACAACCGCCGGCCCCATGTGATAACATACAATGAAGCAGGATGAAAGATTATTATAGAGGGACCTTGCACTTGCTCAGCCTGCAGGTGAAGAATTGACACTGCCTACGCCCCAGGAGCCTTCCCCACGTGCCTTCTCGGCTCGCATCCCCTACAGGTATAAACGCTCTCCTACTGTTATGGTATTAACTTACCTAGTTTTTATTAGTGTCAGCACCCAGCTCTGTGTCCCTAAACAACAACGTTTCCTGCGTATGGAGTTCTTACACATTGGAATAGGACTTTATGCATCGTCTCTACCTCACTTCTCTCTCAAAACTAGGCTGGTGCGATTCTTCCCTGTTTAGTGTAGCTTTGGTCCATTACTTTTCTTTGCTGTACCGTATTCCACTGTGACTGCACCACGACTCATTTATCCATTCTCCCGCACACGGGCATCTGTTTCCAGTTGCTTGTTATCTCAAGCAACACTCCTCTGAACATCCTTACGCGTGTCTCCATGGGAAAGAGGCACACATCTAAGGGTTTCTATCCAGGAGCTGAATTACTAAGTCAGAGGGTCTGCACGTCCTCAGCTTCACTAGATCAAGACAAGCTGTTCTAGGTGTACCACTGTTCATTTCACCAGTATCTCCAACCTTGGATATTATCATGACTTCGAATTGTTGCCAACACGGTGTGTGTGTGTAGACGCTGTCTTACGGTGATTTTTATTTGTCATCTCTCTGATTGCTGAGGATTGGTTTTTTGTTTTTGTTTTTTTTACATTTGTCATTCTTTCATTTCTTCTGATACCTAAGATCTTTCATCAGGAAGTGTGACACTGAGTACATCCACATTTTGCAACCCCCCCCCCACCCATTTCCAGAGCTCCTTTCATTTTGCAAAACTGGAACTCTGTACCCATTAAACAGTAACTGCCCCCCGCCCCCCGCCCCTGGCCCCAGCCACTGGCAACCACCATTCGACTTCTTATCTTTAGGAATCAGACTACTCTAGGTACTTCACATAAGTGGGATGGGCTCCTACAGTGCCCGTCCTCGGAGGCCAGGGCTGTGTTGCACTCCCTGCGTGACCACCTGCAAAAACCAAAGAAGGACATCAGTCAGGTACTGAAGGACTAGACTTTGGTCACTGATAAGGCTGCCATCGCACTAGGTGCACCTCCCCAAATGGAGCCCCTCCCACTGCCTAGGTGCTCAACCAATATTGCTTGACTGATTGGATGAATGAACGGTGGAGGACAGCTGGCTGAGGCCAGACTCCGCTCCCATTCAGGCAAGCCCGTTTACTTCACCCTTGCTTTAAGTTGTTACTGAATCCCAAAAGTCAAGTTTAAAGCTTAGGAGCTGACAGAACATCTTCCCTGGCTCCTGAAAATTCAGTCAGTCAAGGAACCCCAGTTTATGATTGCTCAAATCCCTGGGATCCTCTGACAGTCAGCTGCAGCACCCGTATGCACAATGAGGGGTGTGTCCCAGTTACCTAGATGGCTGGGCCCAAATAAGACCACAGTCAACCTCCCGTGACTGTAATCCGAGACCTAATGATCTTTCTCGGCTTTATCCTCAGCCACTTAGACATACAAAGTGATATACTAATACAAGGCACACCGTACTCTGCCTGAGAAGCAGTTAGCATTAGCTATCTAGAAAGAAATAGCAGTTAACTTAAAGACGTAATTTTTTCAAAGACAGTTAGGTGAGTGTATTTCAAGGAATACAATATCTAAGCATTTTAAGAAATGTATTAAATGTTTATTTTATTGTTAAGGCCAAAATGTCTTGAATTTTGGTTCCTTAATCCAGGAACCTTTGTTTGACTGAACTCCTGATACTAATCCCAACCTGGTATCTCATAAGAAATTACAATGCTAGAGCAATTTCTTTAAGTCAAAATAATAGGTTTTTATCAGTATACCTGGTGATTGCAAATGAATAAAGCATTCTACTTTAAATAATATGAAATGAAAAAAAAATTAATGTTACTAAAATTAATTTTTTGGCGTGCCTGGGTGGCTCAGTCGGCTGAGTGTCTGACTTCAGGTCAGGTCCTGATCTCACAGTTTCATGAGTTTGAGCCCTGCGTTGGGCTCTGTGCTGACAGCTCGGAGCCTGGAGCCTGATTCAGATTCTGTGTCTCCCTCTCTGTTCCTCCCCCCGCTTGCGTTCTGTCTGCCTCTTTCTCTCTCTCAAAAGTAAGTAAAGATTAAAAAAAATTTTTTTAATTAATTTTTGATTCCTAGAGGGAAAAAAATAATCATTTATTCTCAGGCTACATTGCTGATCTGTTCTCAAAATCTTTCATGTCAACAGAAAATACTAAAATAAAATCATAAACAATGATTTTACTATATATGTTTTTGTAATTGCCAACTCTGAGACTCCTATGTAATGATTTGATCAAGCTAACACACCATTTTCCAGAAACAAGATTTTTAGAGAAAGGAAGATAATGTCAAAATTATCTTTTTTATCTGACTTATGTATAATCAATGATCTACCCTCTACAGATGGCTACGAAAGCATCCAAAAAAATGTTTCTATGTGACAGAGTGCATCAAGCGCCACAAAATGGACTGTTTTCCATACTATTAATAAGACTATTAACAGACTTCCTCTCAAACTCTTCTTTTCAATCTTAAGTCCCTTCAAGACTCATTAAGCAATTCCAGAAAATAAGCAGGATATGTGAATGGTTAACACTGACCTCGCACATGTGGCAATGCAAATTATGCATGGCAAGGTAGAGATGTTAACACTGTATTTAAAATGTAAATCTCCTAATCTTCCAAAATCACTCACTCACTGTTCCAGAAACATTTCTAGAACTAACCACAGCTTTCAGGATTGGAGCCAAGTATTTTATAGTGAGTTTTAATGTTGGCTTATAGATCTGATATCTGTCATTTACTTACTTTATGACATAAAGACAGACTTATCGGAACAGAAAATATTTTAACAACTTATGAAAGCAAAAAAAAAAAATGCTATTTCTAAGTGTAATTACTCAATTATGAAATCAAATATCAAATTTTCCTACTGAATAAAAAATTATCTTTCTAGTCTTCATTAAATACTGCCTACTAGCTACAGAGAACTATATGAATTACTTTAATAAAAAATTATCCAACTTAAAGTTTATTGTTGTTGATTATCAATAATACCAATCATTTAATTTCTAAATCACCATTTTACTCTACTGAAGCTCCTATAAGTTTTAAATAATAAATAAACAGCCTATCCATGATGATTTTGTTTCTGGAGATTCTAATCATTTCTAATAATTGCACCAATTAAATTATTTAAAGTTTATACTCCCAGAATAAATCCCCAGTTACTTTTCATACTGGTAAGCTGTATTTCAGGGAATTCTGCTATCTTAAAACTGAGTGTCACAAATTTCATAAATTTTTTTCAAGGAGGGAAAAGCTAGCGCATTCCTGTGAATTCCTGTGAATTACTTGAAAGTTCACCTTTATTATTTAACTTAAGACGAGGTCAGAGACCACCAGGAACAAAATATTCTAGCAGTCCCCTCAGAGGTATGTGTCTTCAATCCCATTGGCTAAAAGCATGCCAATTAACAAGAGAAATTTTACAACAGATTTAGAACAAGAAAGAATTCATAGAACAGATGTCCATACCAAAATTCTTCATAGGACACTCAAATTTAAATGAAAACAATTATGGTTAATATCAAAAAAGTTTAGTAAATCAATTTAGAAGGTTTCTAGACAAGTTAGACCCTCTAAGTGCACACAGATTTTTAAAGTAAGTATATCCAAGAATACAACAATATTCTGAATAGTGTCTGGAGTAGAGATCAAAGGAATGTGACAGCTTATCTCCTTAATAATTCTAGAATTTACCTATCATCTCTCCTTTCAGGTTTAAAATTAAATTCCCTTTCAGCATATCTCCTCTTAGACACAAATAGGACTTGTGTTTTAATGTCAGTGGATCTGGAAGCGCACAGCCTCCACTAACTTTCATTTCATCCACCTCCTGGCACAACAGTAAGACTGAGGCATCCCCTGCCCCTCACCCACCCACCCCACCCCCTCACCCCCTCACCCCAGCCACCAGCTCCACAGCACAACCAGGAGAGCTTTCACCCTGAACTCTTATTTCACCGCAGATGGCTTGGAAGGATGGTTACAAAACTGTGCATGACGCACCAGCTTACAATCCTGTATTTTGGTAAAAAACCCAACCTTTACAAAATGAAAACCGTAAGTCACTACCTAAAATGGTCTCTATTTGCAAAATTCTGAACTCAAAATTTCCACCACCAATGGTTAATTCTTTTCTTAATGTGCTGTCATCATCAAGCAATATTCAGAAGATAAAATTGGAAGGGAGGAAATTAGTCAAAATGCAAATAGTGAATCCTCCTGAGAGACAAGTACTGCTAAACGTTTAAAGTAAGCCCTTATACGTGCTGCAAAGCAAAGGTATAACTATCTAACATTTCTCCCTGGCCCTCGTTCAAGGGCAATATGAGTTCAACAATGTATAGGAGACCATAATTCCCCACACACTGAGTCTACTCAGTCAGATAAGCATGCTTGTGCATGTTGAGAGAAAAAATGATTGGCTGTGGTTTTAAGAAAACCTTTTACTAAAATTTATGCCAACTTAGAATAGAATTACATGTTCACGTTAACATTTTAAATATAAATCATTAAATCCTGAGTACTGACCTCCAGAAAACAAGATTAGTTTAAAAATACACTGTAACAAAGAACTGTAATGAAAGAAAAACACCAAAAAAGTCTATATTTAACTGGCTGCTCAGTCATTAGAAAGGTGCCCCATTACCACCATATGTTACTCAAATATGTTATCACACCTACAATTTCATCATATGTCTCCCAAGAAATTAATTAGTTCTAACTTTTTCAACTTTGACAAAAACGTCTGCATCAGTCAGATTACCAGCTACTGCAAACATTTCAAAATTCAAAGCTTTCTTCAGCTTATATTTAACCTTTTAATTACTATTAATGATTTAGCAACATTTAGAAGAGCATTCATTAGACAGATGTCTAATTCTACAATTCTGAATAATGTAAAGTCATTTATACATATATTTACTTTTGGTGCACATTTGCTCAGTAATTTTTAAAAACAAAATTAATCGAAGGTCCAAAACCATATACTGATACTTCATTTCACAGCTGCATTTAGCGTAAAGAAGAAAATACTTAAAATTTTCACTTTCTGTAAACATTTAGAAACTCACAAGAAGTTGAGATCATATAATTTACAATAAATAAATTCTACAATTAACACTGCTCTAAATTACAAGAAAGATATCTGAAAGAACATGTTCATTTGAAAGGGACTTTACAAGCTACCATCAGTAAAAAAGAAAGAAAAAGCAGAGAAAGTGACAAAGCAGAGAATTTTCATAAATACTCTCTCTACCAAACTTTTTTTAACGGGGGAAAAGAAAACAGTCCTGTTTGATTCAAAATCACCAGCGGAGATGATCCTCAACCATGTAAACCAGCTTCTGTCTCCACTCGTTTATTTAAACTACCCTGGAAAGGCTACCACACTTTCTAAGTATTCATTCAGTAAACATGTGTTGAGCGGTGAGGGAAACAGACAAACTCCTGCTCTCACAGAGCTTACATTCTAATGGGAATGAAAGGGAAAATAGACATAGTAAATGAGCGGCAGAAGTAAGTCTGAGTGAGTAAATAGTATTTTAGTAGTGCCAAGTGCTAATGTCTCCTTGACTCCCTGGTTAACCAAACAAAAATCCAACAAATCACAAGCAACAAAAGCTTGCAGTGGCTTCAGGAAAGCCGTGTGTAACACGAGTGAGTCCTTCAGTGAACCAAACTAACAACATAAGGGATCATCTACAACTCGTCTCTATCCAGTAAGGAATGAGATTTCCGTTCTGAAGTTACCACTTAGGTTGAAGAAGGGGTTCAGGTTGATCAGAATGAACCTGCTGGGAACCGCCAGGAACACCTGCTGGGGGCTCTCACTCCTTTCTTGGTAGAGGACCACCCCACCCACCCCCCTTGCTTTTGCCTCCTGCTAAGGAAAACGGCACCTGCGCACTGCACAGTTTTTGAGCTGAAAAAAAACAACAACAAAAAAAACCCTTAGAAATATCAAGTGTCCTCCAGGAAGCTTTCTTTGCCCTCCTCAAGGAGATTTAAGCATTTCCACCTCTTTACTCCTATCATGCATAAAAAGCAGGAACTGATGTTCTTATTTGTTTGTGTTCCCAGAACCTGTCTTAAGTCTGGCACAGGAGTCTGACTGGACTTTTCACTAATACAAGCACAGTTTTAGAAAGATTATTCTGGTAACAATAAAGCCAAGATTCAAAGTCTGAGGTAACTCGGATTACGTATATTATGTAGACATGCGCTGCTCTCAGCTCAGGTGGAGGGAGTGTGCCCATTCACATTCGATGAATGTTTATCAAGGTCTTGCCATGTATAAAGTTAAATAAGAGGACGCAAAAATGTAAGAGACTGACATGGTCCACACCATCACATAGGGTTTCTCCAGGGAGAAAGACCCATAATAAGAAAGAAAATAAATAATAATTTTAGTTTTATAATGGAAATTTACAGAGTACATTGAAACTCTTGTCACTTCATCAGAAACTCGAAGTTGAGACTACTGTATACAGGAAGCATCCTCAGGAAAAGACAAGACCTTAGGTGGATATATTGCAGGAATACAGGTAAAGAGATTAGAAATTTAATTCAAATCCATTAGCTTTTAATGAATATTACAATGTCTCATGCACCATGATGCAAGCATGAATAAAACCCCACGTTAGCCCCTGAAGACCTGAAATTCTAATGAGGGAGAGGCACATAAGTAAATCATCTTGACTGGACAACATGTGAGGTTTGTGGAATCACAGAAAGAGCACCTCACTGACCTGAAAGTAGTTAGGAAGTTTTCCAAACGGAAAAACAAAACAAAATAAAACAAAATTGAATAAACAATAACAAAATGCAAATAACTTACATATTTTAAAGGAAGAATTAACAGGACAAGATAATGGAAAGGAGACTGAGGCAAGAGGAAGATAAGAACATTTGAAGAAGCCGCCTAGTGATGTCAGTAAAGGAAAACTGAAGGGGAATCGGTATTAAAAAGAAGATGGGCTCAGTTCTGAAGATCCCAACTGATGAATACACTAGGATATCCACAGGAACTTTTAAAATATTCAACTAGGACATAATAGACAGGTTCTTTCATTCACGAGTAACAAATATCTGCGATTCACTCTAACACACAGATAATGTATCAGACGGCCAAGGGAGAAGAGCAAAGTGCCTGCAGAGAGGTCAAAAGAGGCCCACCAACAGAGTAAGGATGGGATACAGTAACATTCTGAGGGTCTCAACAGAAAACGTGTCAGTGAAAAGCGCTCCGATGCAGGGATGAACCATGCAGGGATGAACCAAGAATGTCAAATGTCAAGGAAGCCAAGAGAGGGGTGTGTCCGATAAGGAGTGGGCAGTAATCGGTATTACATGATACAAACACTCTTAGAAGGCAAAAGAGTCAAGACCACTGAATATGGTTAAACAGAGGTAATTACTGTAGAGTTTGATCATGTGTTAAGTCCTAGTTAATCACAATTAATCACAATTAGTTGTGCACAGGACTACTGTGCACAGGACTATGCACAATTAGTTGTGCATAGGAGCATAAGAAATAATACATTAACCATATTCTTGTAACATCAATTTATTAATTTATAAGCATATCTAATATTTATTAGAAGAAATGAATGTATAAGCAAATTTTAAAAATTATATAAAGGAGGGGCGCCTGGGTAGCACAGTCGGTTAAGTGTCTGACTCTTGATTTCAGGATTTCAGTTACGATCTCACAGTTTGTGGGTTCAAGCCCCATGTCGGCCTCTGCATTGACAGCACGGAACCTGCTTAGGGGTCTCACTCTCTTCCAATCTCTCTGCTCCTCCCCCACTTCCCTCTTCTCTCTGTCTCTCTCTCTCTCTCTTTCTCTCTGTCTCTCTCTCTCTCTCTAATAAACTATTTAAAAACTGTATAAAAGAGTAACAGTAACAATTTCCAGTAATAGATAACTTTTGAAACAATTTGTTTTCAGAAGAAAAAAATTTCCAAGTTAAAAAATACTAATGTTTTTTAAAAAAAGAATTCTTGCCAGGGCGCCTGGGTGGCTCAGTCGGTTTTGCGTCCAACTTCAGCTCAGGTCATGATCTCACAGTCCGTGAGTTTGGGCCCTGCATCGGGTTCTAGCTCGGAGCCTGGAGCCTGTTTTGGATTCTGTGTCTCCCTCTCTCTCTGCTCCTCCCCTGCTCATGTCTCTGTCTCAAAAATAAATAAAAACATTAAAAAAATTTAAAAAAAAGAATTCTTGCCATTTAGAAACATATTAATGAAATAATGTGATGTTTGAGATTTGCTTCCAAATAATCCGCAAGGTAAAGGAACAGGTGGATATATAGTAAGATTGGCCAGGGGCTGAAAATTTTTGAAGCTGGTAATGATTACATGGGTGTTGACTATACTGTTCTCTCTACTTTTGTGCATGTTTGAAACTTCCTAATAAAACATTTTATTATCTCAAACAAAAATATTTGTGTTTATCTGAACTCCAAAGAAAATAATGCTTACAAGGATCTAAAATTCACCTCAAACTGCCAAAAAGAATGAAAATAGTAGAATTTCTACAAACTGGACTTCTAAAACATATAAACAGAGAAAAGAAAAAATCAGCACAATTCGAGAAGCTAGCTTTGGTTTCACGAAAATTTTAAATTATAAAATGCCATAGACTAGGGGTGCCAGGGTGGCTCAGTCGGTTAAGCGTCCAACTTTGGCTCAGGTCATGATCTTACAGTTCCTGAGTTCAAGCCCTGCGATGGGCTCTGTACTGACAGCTCAGAGCCTGGAGCCTGCTTCAGATTCTGTGTCTCCCTCTTTCTCTGCTCCTCTCCCACTCATGCTCTCTCAAAAATAAATAAATGTTAAAAAAAAAAAAATTAAATGCCATAGACTTAAAAAATCTTAAAAATTTGCAATCAAATCATGAAATATAAATGTTACATTTTCTCAAGATGGTGAGATACATACATACATATCTCATAATCAACACCGTAGGGTAACTGAATTACTCAAGCAAAAGGTCTTTGACAGTCTTATACAGCAACAGCAGTAGGGGCTTAGACATGCTACGTTGGCTGGAAGCTTTAATTCTGATATAGTCTTCCTTCCTTCTTCCTCTCCTCATTTCCATTACAACATGTCTTTTCACCTGAATAATTCCAATTCATTCTTCAGGTCTCCGTATTACTTATTCCAGGAGTCTGATCCCACACAACAGGAGAAAATGCCATGCCATATCCTCCCACAGAACCCTTTTCTATCTCTGTCACGTAAACCATTCAATTTAGCACCACGAGGAAAGGGCCATGTCTTCCAAAAATTTTATTGAGATATATTTCACATTTTTAAGTGGACAATGTGTGGGCTTCAGGTTATTCACAAATCTGTGCAACTGTCAACACTAACTCCAGAATTTCTCATCATCCCAGAAAGAAATGCTGAACCCACTGGTGCTCCCTCCCCTCTTCCCTCCTTCTCTGGGCTCCTGGAAACTGCTGCACTGCTTTCTGCCTACGCATTTGCCTATTCTGGACATTTCATAGGAATGGAATCATACAGTATGTGACCTCTGTGCCTGACTTTTTTCACTGAGCATAAAGTTTTCAAGGTTCATCCGTTCTGGAACATGGATCACTTCACTCCTTTTCTGGAGGAGTGTAATATTCCAGTTTATGGATTACACCATCTTTGACGTACATTTATGTTACTTTCACTTTTGGACTATTATGAAGAATGCTACTATGAACATTCATACCCAAGTTTTATGGAAACACAGGGTTTCAATTCTCCTGGGAGTATACTCTCAATTCTCTGGATGTGGAACTTCTGGGTCATGTGTTCAACTCTATGTTTGAGGTTTTTAGGAACTGCCAAACTGGTTTCCGATTCCACTGGTTTCAATTCCACCAGCCTGTCTGAGGGTTCTAACGTCTTGGTAACCTCACCAACACTTCTTATGATGTGTCCTTTTGATTACAGCCATCCCAAAGGGTATGAAGTGATAGCTCATGTGACTGTGATTTCCATTTCTCCAATGGCTAATAATGTTGAACCTCTTTTCGGGTTATTATTGGCCATTTGTGTATCTTCTCTGGAGAAATGTCAATTCAGATCCTTTGCCCATTTTTTTAGTTGCCTTTTACTGTGGTCTTTCATTATTGTGCTTGAAATATTCTGTGTACCAGACCTTTATTAGATATATAATTTACAAGTTATTCTCTTGCTCTGTGGGTCTTTTCACTTTCTCAATAGTGTCCTTTGACCCATAAAAGTTTTTAATTTTGATGAAGTCCCATTTATCAGCTTTCCATTGGTTGCTTGTGCTTTTGATGTCAAATCTTTATCACCCAATTGAAGGTTGCAAAGATTTACCCATTTTCTCCTAAGAGATTTATAGTTTTAACTCTTATGTTTAGGTCCATTTTGAGTTACTTTTTCATATACAGTGTGAGGTAGGGATTCACATTCATTCTGTTGCCCATGGAAAGCCAGGTGTCCCAGTACCATTTGTTGAAGACTATTCTTCCCCACTGAGTGGTCTTGCCAACCTTGTCAAAAACAATTGACCACAGATGTACAGGTTTATTTCTGACTCTCAATTTTCTTCCACTGCCATCAGTCTATCTTCCATATCTTTTTTTCACTGCATGAAATGTGGGAAGCACTCAATGAAGATTTTTATAGTTAAATACACCTGTCAATAATGCAAGGATGAAAGTTTTGAGCCAAGCGACACCTCAGAGAACATTATCCTCTACCCTTATTTAAAAAGCAAGAAACTGAGACCCAGAAGTTAATTAACTCAAAGGCAAAGAACAAGAAACTGAGGCAGGACTAGAACTCAGCTCTCCTAACTTCTGGTGCCGGGCTCTCTCCACAATGTCATGTGGCTTCCCAAGTAAACCAAATTGCTTTCACATCTGCCAAGGTGCCTGAGAAAACTGCGTGTTCATGAGAGACAAGCACGTACAAGAATACCCAATCAGAGGGGAGCCTTTCTTAAGTGTTAAGTCACCAAAAAGCCTTCCAACCAAAATGGTCCAGAAAATCATATACCACTGAGTACATTTCCCTCCAGCCAGGTGTCCTCTCACTGCATTTTCAGCTCACGAACACAGCAACCCATACAGTCAGCCCCTCTATTATTCTACACAGAAGAAAACCATTTGTGTGACAGTGAAAGTGATCAAGCATCAGGTCCCTAGCTCCACGACCCTCCTCTCTTCTCCATTTACTGCCACCACTGTGACCCCTCAACGCACTCCCAAGTGCTGTGAAGAATGCAGAAATCGACAACGAACAGTAATCTGACTTTGCTTTACAACCCAGAAATGTTATCTGCCTGCTTCCAAAAACCAGAGAAACTTAAGAGTGGAGACCAGAAAACTAAAGGGAACCAAATGAACACCTATAAGACAAACTTTCTAAAAGATATACAGAGAGAAAACAAAGATACGTGACTATGCAGGACTTACGGGAAATGGGAAGAGGCTAAGCGTTCAAGCGTAGTTAGTACAGTTACGTGCCCATGTGAGGGACCAGCTGTCAGTACAGATGCTCCGTACGAAACACACAGAAGTCGACTAGATGGCCTCTTGTAGTTGACAATATATTCCAGCTCCAGTGAAACTACACCCTCTTCTCTGAATCCCTCCATGAGCCCCCAAGCACACCCAGCTGCTCCTTCCAGAGCCCTGTCCACTCCTCCCGCACACCTGCATTACTGTATAAGGACAGTGCATTCTACTAGGACCTCTCTCGCTTGTCTCCCTCCTAAACTACCATCTCACGGCGGCGGGGGGGGGGATGCGCAAACCACATGTTTTCAGTGTCATGTTCAGGGGAGAATCTAGCGTTGCCCCAGCACACAGAAAGCACTTTATAGCTCTCTGTTGAATGAACATTTTCAAACTGTCTGTAACACTGAACACACCTGTTCAAAAGGGTCAATAAGAAGAAACTGATCAGGTCTTGCTGTGATTGTTTCCAAATGTTAGAGTTCACACGGAACTCATCCACACTTCCTTACTCTAAGTACAAGCTTCAGAGTTGGCCAATCTGCTAAAAGCCAAACCAACCTAACTGACTGTGATTAGGACCGGCGTTGCAGCTGTTGGCTACCTCTGCCAATAAGGCATTCCTATATTCCCAGCCTGAAGCCCAGCAGAGGGTCCCAGTAAGACTGATCAACCACAAGCAGTGGGGTCTATGTGGTGATTAATAAGGGAGCGGGGGAACCATCTCTACAGAAGCAGATGCAGGAATTCATAAGGGCAAGACACCGAACATTGACGAAAAAGGTGTCTGCGTAAAACAAAAGAATAAAATGTGACATACTGGTCTTGGAGTAAAGGTAAAAGCTCTAGAGGCTAAAAGTCCCGACTTGAAGATGTGCCTCCACTGTGACCTCTTTAGAAAGGTCACTTCCATCCCTCTGTGCCTCTCTCAGTTCCTCTTTTGTAAAATGTGAATAAGAATGCTGATCTCACTGTACGGATCAAATGATAGCTATCCTGGGGATTGAGGGCCCAGCACAGATGCCCAGACACCAGCGTGTAACAGGCCCCCTTAATTCCTTCCTACCTCGCAACAGGCTGTGATTTAGGGAGCAGAGTCAAAACACTCTCTTCCTTAAAAATACTTCCCCCAACAGATGTCAGTGTTTGAGCTTTAACCATAAGGAAATTGTTTGGATTTTAAAGAGCCTCAATTAAATGTAAAATAATCTGCCATTAATTGTGTCTTTTCATCTTTCAAAGATAATCTGTCAAGGCCCAAAAGTACTAGGATCCCCTCTAATCGTGATAAAACAGAGCAAAACCTATGCAGGGTGATCCTAAATGAGGAGGTTGAAGGAATAAGAAAAAGAGCAGTAGAAGAGACCCAGAGACAGTTTTTTCTAACATTTATCATCTTACAGTCAGTCTCGTCTAATCACATACCACCACATACATTCATAGGAAACTCATAAATTCATCAGGAACCCAGCAAGACCAATTTGAGATTATTTTTGTTGCAAAACAGAAACACTTTCCAGAGTAAAGGCCCACAGATTTTCCCCTTTTTAATGGTTCCGCTCTTACAAGGCTCTATTCCTTTCCTGATGTCAATTCATTGCCCTTTTCCTTTTGTTTGTATCACTGCTGCAATACTGACTATGTTCTATAAAATCAGAGCCCAGAGTTATATGATATATAATAATAAAGTTGATCTTGAGCACAGATCATCTTTCTTCTGCATGAAAACGTCTGTCACTTGATAATTATTTTACGTGAGGATTAATACCACCTCCCTGTAAGTTTTCTTACTTTCTCTCAAGTTTGATTTGTGGCTCCAGAAGCATATTTGTCTGCTAATTACAATTAAAATAGTATTTATTATTAAGAGTTGAAATGTTTATTATTCAAACAAAAAAGAAAAAACCCAAACTACATTTTAATGAAGTACTCTTTGCCACTATCATCAAAGAAATGATGTACTCTGGGATCAACCATTTGCCATTTCCCCAAACTGTCAACTATGTGCTGAGTCATTGTGTGAATTCTGATAAAATCTTAGTACAAGTGGCAATGATAACTATGCCACACAAATTATTAAAAAGATTTACATACAGAAAAAACCATTACATTATCTCTATTGTCCTCACAAAGACAAGGTAATGTCCAAACTTATACTTCATGTTTTATTCCTGTTATTAAGGGGCAACCACTACCACTTTCTTCCAAGTTCCAGCCCAAATTCTCAGTCACTCACCCGCCCGCCATCTTATGAATCCTGTGCTTCCTCTCCGCCCGTGGGCTCCACCAAAGAGGACTCTATAAAGTAAATGTGGAGACAATTATTGCCAAAAGTGAAAGAATTAGAGATCCTTAATAGTTCTAGAAAGGCTCATAAATTAAGTCCTTGATTCATGAAGTTAGAGAGGAAAAAGTCTAAATCCAAAAGCTAGTGAGTAAGAAAAGACTATATTTCCATTTTAAAATATCAAAATAGGTCTTAACGTTTGAAATACAACTTTTCAAAATCCAGCAAAATAAATTTAGTATTATTTGTGAGAAAGATCTAAATGGCACTTCTGTTTTCCCGGGCTCAGAGAAAAACTCAAAGTCAGAGAAAAGACAATGAAGAATTGAATAAAAACAAATTAAGAAGTATATTTTAAAGGGCACAAACATAGACAGAATATTAAAGTGCTCTTGTCTTTCAGTGGCAAGGCTAGGCCCCATGTCTACACCGGACATTCATATCTACCTTCTCCTCCCCTGAGGGTAGAGGGAGGCAGCATTTCTGCCAGCACGCCTGAAATCATGCCCTTCTTCCCGCGTCCCCTTCTTAATTAATATTATTACTCGTCATCAGTGAAGAGCAAAGTCACCACGTCATTTGGCGTTTTCCTCCATCACCCCATATGTAAAATACATGCCAAGTCAAAGTAATGACAACGATGATGATGATGATGGGTTAAATAAACACAACCCTTGTTATGTCACAGGCACAGTGCTCCATGTGCGTCAACCACTGTGTAAGACAGTGTTATGGACTGAATGTTTAAGCCCCCCAACCACCCCACCACCAAGTTCATACGTGGAAGCCCCAACTCCCCACGTGACAGTGTTGGGAGATGGGGCCTTTGGTAGGTGATTATGTTCACATGAGACAGTAAGGGTGGGATCCTCGTGATGAGATGAGTGCCCTTACAAAGGGACAGACCAGAGGGCTTGTTCAGTCTCTCTCCACCACGTGAGGGTGCAATGAGAAGGTGCTGTCCAGAAGCCAGGAAGAGAGTCTTTGCCAAACCTGACCGCGCTGGCACCATGATCTCAGACTTCCCACTCTTCACAGCCGTGAGAAATAACTCTCTGCTGTTTATGCTGCTCTGTCCCTGGTGTTGTTACGGCAGCCCAAGCTAATTCCCCATTTTACAGATGTCACAATTATGGCTCAGACGGGCTTAAATAACCTCTACAGTGGACCCAGGTTACAGTGGCAGAGCCACGATTTAAGCCTGGTTTTTAACCACTACTATTCCACTGACGTCTCTACGTTACTAAGTGCCTCATATGTATCTCCAACTGTGCTAAGTGAAAGAGATCAAAATAAGGTCCCCTTCAGGAATTCACACGTCCGATCATACATTATTGATAAACATATGGATTGCCAGGGTTTCCTTGAGGTTTGATACCCAATAAGTATTTACCGAAACAAACAGAAAAGCCATCAAACGATTAATACAATGTGGTGTTACATAACTGGGTCATATAAAGTAACACGGTTTTCCAGGAGAAAGCAATTAACTCTGGGGGTGATTAAGACAACTACTAAAAGATAGGTACCGAGTATGGAAAAAGCTATAAAAGAAATAAATGAAATGCAGTCAGAACAGGGCACAATGAATTACATTTGGAGGGAATCTATCAGGGATTGCTAAAAAGTAACCTATAAGCTGTCTCTTCAAAGATGAATAGACTCTCACTGCTGGAATGACACAGGAGTCCAGGCTGAATGGACTTGATGGACAAAAACGTGGAGTCCAAAAATGTGACTGCCCGGTCCTTTTCTGATCCCAAACTCAACACTGTAGTTTACAGTATAAAATATCTTAACAGGTGCCTCTCTGTCTCATCTCTTTTTCAAACCACCCTACACAAAGCATAAAAGTAATCATCCTAAAACACAGATCACATTGATTCCCTGTTCAGAAACATTCCATAGTCCTGCTCTGCCCACAAGATACTATTTAAATTCCTGAGACTAGAATGTTAGGCCTCTCACAATCTGTCCCTGTTTTTCCTCCTCTTCCCCATTCACCTTGAGTCATGATTCCTCTATACTGAAGCTGCACCAGATTACGTGCTGCTCCTCCACAGGGCCTGTGAGAACGTGTCCATCTGGACTCTGGCCCCGCTTCAAGACCCATGTCAAAGACCGCCTTTGGAAATAAACTTTGCCTCGGGCCTCTCTTAGTATGCCTGTCCTATGGTAGCGACATGCCTGTATGTCCACCTCCATTAAGACTACGTCAGCTGATGGGGCGCCTGGGTGGCGCAGTCGGTTAAGCGTCCGACTTCAACTCAGGTCACGATCTCGCGGTCCGTGAGTTCGAGCCCCGCGTCAGGCTCTGGGCTGATGGCTCGGAGCCTGGAGCCTGTTTCCGATTCTGTGTCTCCCTCTCTCTCTGCCCCTCCCCCGTTCATGCTCTGTCTCTCTCTGTCCCAAAAATAAAAAAAAAATAAAATAAAATAAAAAAACGTTGAAAAAAAAAAATTTAAAAGACTACGTCAGCTGTTTCAGGGATGACCCTGACCCTAAGGGCAAAGACATTTAAAAAAAAAAAAAAAAAAAAAAAAAAAAGTTACAACAAATCTTTGAGTGCCTGTGTCTAGGTACTGTGAGCTGATCATGACGACCCGACATGAGAAGAGCAGTAAGAGACCAATCTGCAGAGCATCCGGAGAGAACTCCCTAACTCAGCTTGTGGAGAAGATGACAAATGGACTCTTAAAGATGAATATGAAGATGACGTAAGCAAAACGGGCACAAGTATGACACAGTGCCATGTGTGAGAAGAACCACAAGAAATTCAATGTTGCCGGAATGTGAAATATGGAGCCAGAAATGGCAAAGTAAAAACCTGAACAGACAAAGGGCTTCCTACAGTGTGTTAAGGGCCATTATGCTGGGCCAGTGGTTTATAACTACAAAGTGTAAGTTTGTGCTGTGTCAAAACTAGCTTTAAGTTATACTAGAAACATTTTAAAAACTAATTAAATAGGTAGTACCTTTACATGCCACAATCATAAACCACACTCCCGTCTGTCATCTGCCCAGTCCATACCCTGCTTTCTGGGGGAAAGTGTTAGTTTCTTATTTTTTACCTTCCAGACCTTTATGCCAATTTAAGCAAATACAATGACATAATCTTATTTCCTCTCCTTCCCACAGAAAGTAATATATTATCTAATATGTTCTGTACCTGGCTCTTTTCCCCTTTAATTGTAGTAATTTTTCCACGATTTTCCATATAAATATTATTCTTCCTATTTTCAAATGTGTAAATTCATTGTATTGGTCTATCATAATTTACTCAATCTACTATTAATAAACATTTGAGATTTTTCCCACTTTGTTGCAATAGGTTGTTTTGGTTCACACATATAAAGAAAATCAGGCCTCATGCAGAGTGGAGTAGAACAAGGGAGAAAAGGTTAATAAACTTTTCAGATGAGTGTGGATAATCTCCAAATCTTTTACTATCACATACAATATTCATATGAATGATCCTGTACATACATTTTCATGAAACATGCAAATACACCTGAAAGACATTCCCAGAAGCAGAAATACACATTTGTAATTTTCATATATATTATCAAACTGTCCCAGAGGGATGGAACTAGTGTAGACTGAGCAATGACAGTACCTGGTTCCCTAGAGAAAGGACAGGATCCTAGGCAACTCTACCCTTTAAAACCTAATCAACGATGAATAATCCAGAACAAGAATGAGATAAGCCATCAAAGAAGTTAACAAAAGAGGAACTATGGGTTTCTAGAATAAAAGCAAGAAAAAATGATCGCTCACCAGTGTCAAATATATAGCAGACAGACCTAATGAAATAATAATTAACTAAAATATAAAAATAATTAAAGCAACGTGGTACTCATGCAAAAACAGAATGGATTGAGATAGCACAAAAATAGAGTAATGAAGAATAAAGGTAATTAACAATAAAAGAATTAAGAATAAAAGAAAGATAATACTATTATCCACTAGAAGGAACCAGAACTCTGTGGAGAAGTGGCTGGTTCTAAAGCTGGAAAAGGGAAAGGATATGATAAACCTGGCATATCTTATTGTGTCAGAATGTCAGCAAGTCTCCTCAAATTAATAGGAACATGTCAAAAGAATATAGGTGCTAACTTAAAGGGCCTTCCATGGGCCAAATGTAGGGTAATTTGAGCATTTAAAAATTAGTAATGAGAATGAGATATCACCTCCTACCTGTCAGAATGGCTAAAACCAGAAACACAAAACACAACAAGTCTTGGCGAGGATATGGAGAAAAAGGAATCCTTGTGCACTGATGGTGGGAATGCAAACTGGTGCAGCCACTGTGGAAAACAGTATGGAGGTTCCTTAGAAATTAAAACCAGAACTAGTATTATGATCCAGTAATTCCACTACTGGGTGGTTACCCTAAGAAAATGAAAACACTAATACTAAAAGATATACACACCCTATGTTTATTGCAGCATCACTTACCAAAGCCAAGATATGGAAGCAACCCAAGCGTCCGTTGCTAGGTAAGTGGATAAAGAAGAGGTGGTGTGTATATATACTGTAGAATACTAGTCAGCCACAAAAAAGAATGAAATTATCTAAATATATTTTTTAAATCTCTACATAAATATGTTTAAAATATCATATATAAAGAGAGATAAGGAAAGAGACAGAGAGGAAAGGAGAAGGAGGAGAGAGAGAGAGACAAAATAAAACAGAAACGTAGAAAAATACTAACATTTGAGGAAAGGGTATATGCACTTCTTTACATCCTCCTCTGTCAAATGCCTGTTCCTATTCTTTGCCCATTTTTCTTTTGGGTCATTTATCTTTTTCTTAATAATCTATGAAGGCACACTGTATAATAAGAATATTTTTTTTTTTAAGTTTTTTATTTTTGAGACAGAGAGAGAGCATGAATGGGGGAGGGGCAGAGAGAGAGGGAGACACAGAATCCGAAGCAGGCTCCAGGCTCTGAGCCATCAGCCCAGAGCCCAAGGCGGGGCTTGAACTCACAGACCGTGAGATCATGACCTGAGCTGAAGTCGGACGCTGAACCGACTGAGCCACCCAGGCGCCCCAAGAATATTTAAAAAAAACAACGTTAATCCTTATTTTTTTCCCCAATATATGATGTCCTCTATTATAGAGCAGATTTAACTTTTACAATATCAAACCTTTAGCAGTTCCTAGTGTTATTCCTAGTCACAATAATGGTGACATTTGGGTGATAGGGTGCTTTTCATTTTTTAAGTTTCTTTTTTTAAAATTTTTTAAAATGTTTATTTATTTTGAGAGAGAGAGAGCAGGGAAGGAGCAGAGAGAGAGAGAGAGAGAGAGAGAGAGAGACAGAATCCCAAGCAGGCTCCACACTCAGCATGATGCTTGATACAGAACTCGATCTCACAACCATGAGATCATGACCTGAGCTGAAATCAAGAGTTGGACGTTTAACCCACTGAGCCCCCAGGTGCCCCTTAAGTTTCTTTTTATTTACCAATATTTCACAAATCTTTATAAACCATTATCACTTTTTTAATGAAAAAAAAAGCCATATTTTTATATTTCTTAAGCAAAATCCTATCAGGACCTTACATGGAACGTAGAAATACGATAGAGTTACCTAACAAGTTCTCTCTTAATGGCCCTTTGGAGACCAGAAGAGTCAAGAAGAACAAAACGAGTCTGAGACTTGGTGGTAGAGAGCAGCACTTGTGGTAAAGCAGAGGTGGCAGAAGAAGAGAAAAAGAAGCTGAAGGAAGAGTACAGAGAGCCCAGAAACAAAGCCACATGGAAACAGAACAACGATGATGGATCATTTAATCAATGGGACTGGAACAAATTATACCTTCAGAAGAATAATAGGGTTAGATCCCCTTCTTAACACACCACACACACACACACACACACACACACACACACACACACACCATCCTCAAAGTGGAGTAAAAGAGACCTAAATGTGAAAGAACTTTAGGCATTTTATAAGCAAATGTAAGCCACTCTGGTAGCTAGCCTCCAAGTCAGCCTCCAGAGATCCGCACACCCTCCTGTTCCTGCCCCCCCCCTCCGCCGTATGATCTCTCCCCCACCTACAAAGCCTTCTAATGGCTTGTAGAAGCCTCGAGAGAGGGCTGAGATGGGATCGTGCAGGCTGTGCTTGAGGCATGGGGATATTTAACAGGACTGAGTCAAAAAGAGCCGTGCACACCCCTTTTCAGGTGCAGACCACCTGACTGATGTCCCTGTGCCCTGATGGCTCCACATGCTGTACAGAATGGCACTCACACGTTCTAAACCCTAGGACCTCCATTGGCTCCCAACTAAGCACAGAGAGGGTCTATCTAGAGGCACTCCACCTGCCCAAAGATACATCACAAAGTCTGGTTAGTCTTCACCTAAAGCTTAGATTCTTTCCAGTATCCAACCTTCCCTCCCCACCCCTACCCCATTCTTCTGCACATTCTCCACTCTGTGATTCTGAGCTCTTCCTGTTAAATTATAATGACAACCATCTACAGTTATCCTATTATACCTATGATTCTTCTTCAAGTACATCACCTTTCTTTTTTTTTAATGTTTATTAAAAAAAAAAAAGGCTGTGATCACAGCCTGTGACTTCAAAGGCTGGATCACAAAAGGCTTTTCCACCTCCCTCTCCCACCTGCCTCACTAGCCTCACTCACTCAGGGAGGCCTCCACCTCATGAGGACACTTAGGTGGCTCTGGTGAAGGACCTAAGAAGATGCACTGAGGCCCCCCGCCAACAGCCAGCACCCACCACCAGCCATGGGAGCAGGCTCCCTTTAAAAGCAAGCCCTCTGGCTCTAGGGAGCCTTCAGACGATAGCAGCCTCACTACCGTCTTGCCTGCAAACTGACCAGAGATGAGGTGCGAAGCACCCAGCCAGGCTGCTCCGCTGTTCACAGGGACAGACGGAGATTCGAGATAGTTACTGTTTGTTTTAAACAAATCGAGATGGGTGGTAATTTGCTATGCAGTAATAGGTAATTAATAGAGAGACTACTGTTATGACCTCAATGTAGGCAAGGAGGTTCTTAAATATGATACCAAAACTATAAATATGAAGCCAAAACTATAAAGGAAAAGATTAATAAATGTCTCTATGTCAAAATGAAAAAGTCTAGAACAGAAGTTGGAGCAAATGCAACAAAGCCACAAACTGAAAGATGTCTGGGATTCAAATAAATTATTTATATCAATACCTGAAGAATTTCTACAAATCAACAGGAAAAGGGCAAATCATCCTATACAAAGAGGGGAGTGGAGACATAGGAGGGAAAAAGCAATTTACCAAGGAAATTAAATAGCAATAAACACATAAAAAAATTCGGAACCCCACTAGTAACCGGAGAAATGCAAATTTTAAACACGAGATAACAGTCCTCGCACATCGGAATGACAACAGTCATGTCTAACGATACAAAGTGATGGCCAGGAAACGACATTGTCTCCTGAACTGCTGGTGGGATCGGCCGGTAACACCCACTTTAGCAAACCATATACGAAACCTAGCAGAGGGAAGGCTGAGCAGCCCCTGCGACCTGGCAATTTCTCCATGCAAGAATATATCCTAGAAGAGTTTCACATATACATTACAGAAACCTCCATCGCACCACTGTTTGTGGTACAGAAAAAAATCCACAACCACTTAAAAGCCCCTCAACAAACAGAACAGTTCAGTAAAGTGTGATTTATTCGCGCAAAACCACACAGCAATGAAAATGAAGAAATATGAGGACTCTATATATCAATATAAACACATTTTTTAAAAAAACACGTTTAAAAAAAAGGTGCAGAAGATACATGCAATATGGTACCATTTATATAAAGCTTGAAAACATATTAGTTCTACTGTCAAACATATATATTGTTTATACAAACACTTACACATAGGAAAAACTTAAAATATAAATGCATGAGAATGCTAAACACTGAACTCAGTACATCTCTGGATTAAGTAGGGTAGAAGGGGAGGCAGCAATGTGAGGGAGGGACGCATAAACCACAGGCCTTTCTATAAGGTGTGACTAATAAAGGAAGGATTTAGGAGCTAGGAGGTGGGTACTTGAGTACCAATTTTATTACCCTCTATACTTTTGTGTGCTTGACTATTCTTTTTTTAAGTTTATTTATTTATTTTGGGGGGAGTGGGGGTAGGAAGGGGCAGAGAGAAAGGGAAAGAGGGAGAATCCCAAGCAGGTTCCACATCATCAGCACAGAGCCCAATGCAAGGCTCAAACTCCTGAACCGCAAGATCATGACCTGAGCCAAAACCAAGAGTCTGACACTTAACCAAGTGAGCCACCCAGGTGCCCACTGTGTGCCTGACTATTCTAAAACAGGACATTTTCAACCAAACAGCAGGTAAGAGACTGAAGCAATATTTGCAGCAGAAAAAATCAAAAGGGAATTTACACAGACTGATAAAGACAACCCAGCACCACAGTGAATATACAAATAACATGCCAAAAAAAAATTAGAAACTGTACTAGCAAATACACAGCAAAACATACAAGCTCAAGCTTACTCATAACTTTTCATTCAACAAATAATCCACTGAGTGCCTATTAAGGTGCAGGCACTTTCCAGGGCTCAGGGAATACCACAGCGAACAAACAGCTCTCATCTGCTGAGCTTATGTTCGGAAAGGCAGAGGCAGTCAATAAAAACAGAAACAGAAAGTCAGATGTTGGTAAATGCTATGAAAATAAAGCAGGTGATGTGTTAGGGATGAGGGAGGAAGAAAAGGAGACTTTAGACTGGGTGGTCAAAAACTCTGAGAAGAGAGTCCTGAGGAGTAAAGAATGAAAAGTTCTTTGAAAAGCCCAGGCAAGAGCGTCCCAGGCACGGGCATCAGTTGGTCCTGCGGCGAGAACAAACCAAATCCATCTGAGGAACAAGACAAAGACAGCTTGACTACACAGAGTGATGAGGTGTGCACTTGGGATGGGGTAAAAGACACAGGGCTGATGGAGGCTGAGGGTTTACAGGGTTGGGGGAAAGGCTCTCTCAAGGAAAGGAACACACCACTATGAAATAAAATAGGTCCTAATGGACTTTTCCTTTGGAATGAAAAAGGAAACCGCATCTAATTATAAATCTTTAAAAGCTGTCGACCACATCAACAGACCCTAAATAAAATCACATGATAGTTTTAGCATTAGCTCCCTGGCACAATTTTATATTAATTCTAGAGAGAATAGTTTAGTCTTTCATCTAGAATATAGGGTGAAAACTTATTTTTGATTACTGATAGTTTAGAAAGGTTTCTTTCAACTACACAACTATGGGGATGCCATGTAAGTATTTCAAATTATCGAACTGGTGAAAACCTGTTACGATTCTTTCACGTAGAGGCTGTAAAATTAGAATATTCAGCAAACTTGCAAATGGTCCATCTTGGCTTCTCATCCATTGCCCACATCCTTCCGGTGTTGACCGGGCACCACAGGACACAGACAAGTTCACACCTCCATTCAGCCTCTGGCCGTGCACCACCATGTGCCAACGCCAGCTGCGAGGTGTTCTTATGCGGGGTCAGCTTGCAATCACAAAACTATCCGTGAAAACTGACTGACAGACTGCAAATCACATCAACGTATCCCACACCCCTCTCCTGAGGGTTCCCAAACTGCCGGTGTCCCCTCCAACGCAGCCTGAAAGGATGGGAAGTGTGACGGGAAGAAAGTCACAGTGGGAAACTCTTGTGGCCTTAACAGATTTCGGTCCAGCCTAGGAAATACCCTGCACAAGCAAGAGGCTGTAAACTTGAGTTACCTTCATGCTAAACCCACCTCTGTCCACATCATCCTGAGCCTTAAAAACTATCCAAAGCTGCTTGGATGTTTAATGCTGCACAAGAAAAGAAACCAGAGGAAGATTCTGATCAAGGAACCTGAATTCCATTAGTACCAGAACACACAGAAATGTACTCCCCTAAGGTTGTCTCTAACCCTGCTCAAAAAAGGGGTATTCGAGCACAAAACAGAGCAAAATTATGCTTTCACCTCCTGACAATGTATGTTTCCTCTTTCCTCCCATCTCTGGATTTCAAATCCCAGGCACTGCAAATCCAGTCACCCCCTCATTTTCCTCCACTACTTGAAAAGGAGTAATTTCCAGTTTACAAGTCTATCACTGAAGAGCAGGTCTGCGGTACTAATGTAATAAAGAAGGACAACCTTCAAAAGCAGGGAGCTCTGCTACTGAGCGTCCTTCTTTGGAAACAGAGGCGCTCCCTGCTGCGTGGCCCCAATCCTGAGATCTAGATCCCAGTCCTGGCCTTTTCATCAGTTCGGGGGAACCTAGAATAGGTCCCCATGGGGGCCTATTTCATCAGTTCGGGGGAACCTAGCAAGTCCCCATGGTGCTTAAAGTAGCAAAATGTAACTAGAAACTTTGTTTTTACAAACAATCAAGAACTCTGAATGGAAGAGGGGAATGTGCAAGAAGCAAATAGTAAACCAGCCACTCGTGGGCCCTGAAGTCATAGAAAGCACTGGGGATGGAGATGGGGAAGTAATTAGAAGCCACTGAGCAGGGGCGCCTGGGTGGCGCAGTCGGTTAAGCGTCCGACTTCAGCCAGGTCACGATCTCGCAGTCCGTGAGTTCGAGCCCCGCGTCAGGATCTGGGCTGATGGCTCGGAGCCTGGAGCCTGTTTCCAATTCTGTGTGTCTCCCTCTCTCTCTGCCCCTTCCCCGTTCATGCTCTGTCTCTCTGTCCCAAAAATAAATAAAAAACGTTGAAAAAAAAATTTAAAAAAAAAAAAGAAGCCACTGAGCGGCTGCAGGGTGACACGTTCCCCAGCCCAGGTCTCCACCCTCCACCCCTACTTTGGGGAAGGGCTCAGAGAGGAGCAAAGGCCTTCTCCCCACACAAGCATTCCTGCTACAAAGGAACAGGAACTCGGGGAAGACCAAAGGGGGTACGGGGGCAGAGGGCATGTCCACATGAGAATGGATTTGAGAATACGGCGGAGTGTAACACACGGAAGAGGGAAACACACACGGAATACGACGGAGGTGTGGGACACTGAGCAAAACCACTGCACGAAGAGAATCTGGGAAAGCTGCCCCTTGTGTGGCCGAAGCTGAAGCAAGAACGCCCAGCCATCACCTCACCTGTAGGTACAATCTAAACGATGAAGGCAATGACAAGATGGGTTTACAGGTTTCAAATCCGACTCTACACCACGGAAACTTTAACTTAACGTAACATTTAAGGGAGAAGCAAAAGCACTTGAAAAAAAATCCACTAAAGGTAACGGGTTCTCCAAAATCTAGAGTTTCGGGAATAAACAGTGCCCACCCAGAGAGTTTTTAAAAAGTCAACTGATCTCCGAGGTTTGTTAAGGGAAACGAGTCTCCGGCCCCCCTTCACCAACATTCTCTTTCCCCCCAAACTGTCTCTAACCAGTTGTTTTGGAAATCTACCTCCATTTCTCCAAATAATATAGAATGTTTGTATCTCTGTTTCAGAACTGGCCAGTATGGGGTATTCTCTAGCGACTGCTTGCTGAAGATAAAAAGATTTAGCCCTGTCTCCTAGTCTTGCCACCCTCCACCCTGCCCACCCCCATTGCCTCAATCCATTGGTTAGATCAGTATTGGAGGTTTATTTCATTATGACTACACAGGGTATTCAGAACTGAGCCAAGCAGTAAACAATAATTACCTTTCTTTTCCTGTGTAACATTTTGTCTTCCTCGGAATTAATAATTGCTCGGCTTCTCATTTACTTAGTTTTCTATACACTTATCCCTGTGTGTTTATACAGTATATATTTATCCTTAATTAACCTCAGACTCTCCAGTCTGACAAATCCCCTTTGAATATATCCATTCACATCAGGCTTCCATCAGTTCTTCTTGAAGAAGTCTCTCCCTGCCTTCTGACTTCCTCCGGTCTGGCCTGGTTATCCTGGGCCAGCTGCATGGCCATCACCCTGGTGTCCCTTTCACCCGCTGCTGGGTCTCAAGTCCTCTTCCCTCTCACCTAGGTGCTCCTCTTTCTTGATATACCCCTTTCTTCTGATGGAGCATATCCCTCAGCTTCATGAGGGTTTGTGGGAGGTATTTGCCTCGATGAAAAGATCTTTATTTTACTCTCAAGCTTAATAGTCTAGTTAAACTACTTAAACTAGATGTCTTTTGTTTTGTTTTGTTTTTCAGAATTTTAAAGGCACCGCTGCTCTGTTCCTTCCTGCTTCGACTACTGAGGAAAATTCTAAAGGCACAGATTCCTGATTGTTCATATGTGGGTCTAGTTCTTAAATTTCACAATAATGTGCCTTATTGTGGGATTATCATCAACCATTGTTCAGAATTTTCAACAGGCCCTTTCAATCTGAAAACATCACGTCCTTCAGTTCTAGAATATTTTCTTGATTTATTTCATTAATGACTGTCCCCTGTCTGTTTCTTCTGCTTTCTTTCTGAAGGTCTATGATTCTGATGTTGGAAACTCCTGGACCAGTGTTCTGATTTTCCTGGCTGCTTCTCTCCTATTTTCTATCTTTTTCTTTTACTGTACTTCTGGGGAGGTGTTCCTAATTTATCTTCTAACCTCTTCAAAAATATCGTCCATTCTTCTTTTCAAAGTATGTGCATGAAATCCTCAAATGGCAGGAATAATATAAACTTTGGTAAACTTTGGAGATATTGTGGGTTGGGTTCCAGACCACCACAATAAAGCTAATATTGCAATAAAGTGAGTCACATAAATTTTCAGTTTCCCAGTGCAGACAAAAGTTATGCTTACACTATGTAGTCCATTAAGTGTGTAACAGTATTATGTCTAAAAAAGCAATGCACATACCTCAATTTAAAAATACTTTCTTGCTAGTTATGAATCCTGAAATCATTATTACACTATACGTTAACTAACTTGGATTTAAATTTTTAAAATAATGAAAAAAAACCTTTCTTATTATAAACAAATTGCTAACCTGGGCGCCTGGGTGGCTCAGTCAGTTAAGCATCCGATTCTTGGTTTCAGCTCAGGTCGTGACCTCACGGTTCGTGGGATGGAGCCCCCCTCGGGTCTGTGCTGACGGTGCAGAGCCTGCCTGGGATTCTCTCTCTCTGCCCCTCTCTTTGCCCCTCCTCCACATGCACATGTATGCTCCTCCTCTCTCTACCTCTCTCTCAAAATAAATAAACTTTAAAAATTGCTAGTTGTCATCTGAGCTCTCAAGCAAGTCATAATCACAAATCACCACAACACATACAATAATGAAAAGGTTTGAAATATTGCAAAAATTACCAAAATATGACAGACACACAAAGTGAGACAATGCTATTGGAAAAACGGCGTCAACAGACTTGCTCTGTGCGAAGCTACCACAACCTTCAATTTGTAAAAAAAACAAAAACAAAAACAAAGCAAAACAAAAACACACTATTTGCAAAGCACAGTAAAAACAAGATATGCCTGTATAGCATAATTTGTAACTTCTGGTATAAACAGATCTCTGATAGATCCGACCAAAATACTATTAATGAAAGAACAGCAGTTGATGACACAGGTAAATCCTAAAACTATCCATGTTTAAACATATGCTGACGAGGATGTGGAGAAACGGGAACCCTCTTGCACTGTTGGTGGGAATGCAAACTGGTGCAGCCGCTCTGGAAAACAGTGCAGAGGTTCCTCAAAAAATTAAAAATAGATCTACCCTGTGACCCAGCAATAGCACTGCTAAGAATTTACCCAAGGGATACAGGAGTGCTGATGCATAGGGGCAACCTGTACCCCAATGTTTACAGCAGCACTTTCAACAATAGCCAAATTATGGAAAGAGCCTAAATGTTCATCAACTGATGAATGGATAAAGAAACTGTGGTTTATATACACAATGGAATACTGCTTAGCAATGAGAAAGAATGAAATCCTGCCATTTGCAGCAACGTGGATGGAACTGGAAGGTATTATGCTGAGTGAAGTCAGTCAGAGAAAGACAGATATCATGTTTTCACTCATATGTGGACCTTGAGAAACAATAGAAGACCATGGGGGAAGGGAAAAAATAGTTGCAAACAAGAGAGGGAGGGAGACAAACCATGAGACTCTTAAATACTGAGAACAAACCGAGCGGGGTGGAGAGAGAGGGGAAAATGGGTGATGGGCATTGAGGAGGGCACTTGTTGGGATGAGCACTGGGTATGGTATGTAAGTAATGAACCGCGGGAATGTACCCCAAAACCAAGAGCCACTTTACACACTGTATGTTAGCCAATTTGACAATAAATTATATTTTTAAAAAGGGGAGGGGCTCCTGGGTGGCTCAGTTGGTTAAGCGTCCAACTTCAGCTCAGGTCATGATCTCATGGTTCATGGGTTTGAGCCTGCGTCGGGCTCTGCGCTGACAGCTCGGAGCCTGGAGCCTGCTTCAGATTCTGTGTCTCCCTCTCTCTCTGCCCCTTCCCCACTCATGCTCTGTTTCTGTCTCAAAAATAAACAAACACAAAAAATTAAAACAAAACAAAAAACTATCCATGTTTAAAGTTATTTAACATTTATTTAATATGCACCTATGCAATAAAGGTCCAAGATATGTCACTAAGGATGTCAAAAACGGGTGAAATTTATTGAGAAATTACTTATCTGCCAAGTATCTTATCTGCATTATTACTTAAATCTCTCAGATGAAAGAAGGAGTAACTTGTCCAACACCGCGTGGCTGGTGCGGTGCTGCAGCCAGAAATTAAAATCCTGGTTTGTCTGACTCCAGATGCAAGCTTTCCTGCACTCACAAAACTGCCTGAACAAAAAGCTCTTCTTCCCGGTCACTTGTTGCCCTGCGGTCTCCCTGGCTGTCAAATGTGGCCGCTTGACAAAGGTCTAGCTACTGAACTATGACAAATGAGGAGCGCGACTTTCAGGCCGGGCCCACCCCAAACATGTCTTTCCCTTTCCAGCATCATGCAGATGAGCACATGTGGAACCATTTGCTGATGACAGTGGAGTCACAGGACAGAAGGAGCAAGAATCAGGGACACTGTGCTTGTTTTGGACTCTGCTGATCAAGAAACAAAATTCAAATGATCTTAATCCACCGAGATTTGAGGTTTATCTGTTTCAGCAGTCAGGCTTGATGCCACACCGCCTCAGGAAACTTAAACCTCTATGGGAGTAATAGTAATAGTAATAACTATAACACTACACGCAAACAGCATCAAAAGTGTAGTACAGACGGACATTTACAGAGAAAAGTTGTATGTGCAGAAAAACAGCAGCACTTGCAGCTGGAGAGATCATGAAAGTATCAGCTTTTAATGTGAGTTTTGTTAATGGGTAAGATTTAGGTAATTAAATAGGTGGCCAAAGAAAAAATAGAAAAAGGAACACGTCTCCAGGTAAAAAGTGTCAAGGTAAGAACATCATGGCCAATGGTGAGCCGGAGTATCAGTGGAAAGAGCATATGGTATAAGTGAAACAGTAGTGAGGGCCAGGTTGGAATGAACGGCAGACAGGTGCCAGACAAGACCAGGTTATGACATTTGGGCCACTTTCCTATGCAATAGTGAGCTACCAAGGGCGCAGCGCAGAAACCCAGCGTTAAGTCACAGGGTGCAACATAAAGTGGTTCAGGACTGAAAGATTTCATCATTTGACAAATATTTACTGATCACTTACGTCATGTCAACCAAAGCAGTGGGACTGGAGGAAAAAGTGATGAATGGGAAGGAAAAATGAAGCAGTATTTAGTTACAGGCACTGGGGCTATGGTTGAGTAAGACAAAGAGAAGAGTCAATAATGACTGTGGTCTCGTGTCTGACTGCCTAGAAAAGGGGTAAAACGGTATAATCAAATAGAAAAGCTGGGAGGTATAACTGTTTGGGAAGAAATGGCTAGTCTGCTTCAATAGAGACTGAATTTGCAATAAACAGGCACCATTTTTCATATGAATTACTAATCCCCACTTCCAGTTTACTCATTCAGTCGGAAGACCCAAGCCCCATATCTGACCTCAAAGGGGATTAAGAAGCATAAACAAACCCTGCAGCAAATGCTAGACACTTAAAGCATCATTCCAAGGCGGGGGCTACATGAGAAAACTACACCAGTCCACCGCGTCCCAAAGAGTGTTCCAGGACTCATTAATCATCATCTTCCTGCAAATCACTGCCACTATCTCTCCCCCTGCCCCACCCCTCAGATCCCACTGCAGCAGTTTCGTGAGAAAAAGAAACTGTGCCAAGGAATTCTGGACAATCTTACAAAGTATAAGTAGTTTTTGAAATTCCACAATGGACACTTACCCTATACTAAAGAAGCCTTTAATTTTGTTTAGTCCAGGTACTCCCAAAACTTACTCAGTGACAGAAATCTGTTTTTGAGGAACACCTATGTACTAAGGATGTACACTTTGGGAAATGGTACACAGAGAACCTATTAATCTTTGCACACTGAAGGCACCTAACATGGGCCGAAACACACAGGACACGATGTATGCTGAAACAATTACTCAGAGGGTTTCTAAAACAGTAAAAGCCACATATTTTGGTCATTTCCTAAGTATTATTCCAAAATGCCAAGGCTCACCACCCTAGGTTTCTTATAAAAGTTCTCTATAAACCTGATAAAATCTCTACATCAATTCACCACATGTGAGTTTATTATCCCAACACCACTGGACGTGGCGTACTTCTCTTTGTTTTCAAAATGAAGTCCATCCTCAAAATGAATCACAATTAACTCACAATAGAGGAGTTACTCAAAAGGGAGCATTCTACACCGGCTTTGTAGAAACTGTGAAGTCACAAATGATGGTAAGTCACTACACAACACAGCCAGTACAGCGGGAGCACTGGACCAGGAGCATATGCTGTATGTTAATGGTAAGAACGAAAGCAAGGGAAAGGAGAAGGAAATGGTGAGCCAACCTTTCTCCCTGCCCCCCCACCCCGAAGCAATTCAGGTAAGCTTAAATAAGGGGGGGGGGGGGGGGTCACTGATTCCAGTCCCGTGCCCTCAACTGGGCGGAGAGGAAGAAAAATATTCTCCCGCTGGGTGGGGGAAAGAACAGACTGTGCCCCTCCAGGCTTCATTCAATAGCTCTGGGCCAAATGAATCAACATGTTTATCTGCTAATACAGCTGAGCTCATTTTAACGTGTTATGCACTTGAAAGGAAACAAACTTTTTTAAAATGGAACCAGTAAAATTCAGAAAGTTTCTGTTTTCCGTTTTAGCAAACTTAGTTAAGCTCTTTGTTTATGAAGACCAAAAATTACAGAATAAATCTTTCATTGTGTCAAAATGTTTATTCCAAACTGAAGAAGAGTTAAGGAAACTTGGGCTCTAAGACATTTGATCTAAGGGTCAAGGACAGTCTGACTTCTTAGCTCTGCCAGCAGTTTTTAAAAGTTGCTTCCTGTACTAGGGAATGTTCACTGTTCTTGCACAAACAATAATAAACGTCATTTATGCAACCACCTTGATTATTCTTTCCTCTCCTTTTAAATTCACTGCTTGGTAATAGCAAAGGCTACGGTCATTAATTCTAGTAAGTATTTTGAGCTTTTAATTTCCATTATATTTCTGCTCACTTACTATGTGCAGGGAAATAATTTTACTTTATTTGTGTATTCAAAAAATACGTCCTGAATGTCAATTATGTGCCAGAACATTACAGATGAAAGTCAGCAGAAGAGATGGGGTCGCTGCCCTCCAAGAGCTTTCAATCCAGCTGGGAAGAAAGCTATTATGAAATCAGACACGTATGTAATCCAAACAATGGAAAGGGGGAAATAAAATACAAAACAAACATGTAAACATACAACATGATCTAGCCCAGGGATCAGAGACGGATTCCTTTGGTAATGACAACTGAGCAGAGTTCAGCACAACAAACATTAAAGGTAATTTAAAACTTACACACACACACACCCCAAATCACCCTAAGAATAAGAATGTCCATACTGTTGACAGGAAAGGGGTCTGTAAGAGCAAAGGTAAAATCCATGGGACTCTGAAAATAATGGCGATAGCCTCATGTAAACAGTACCAAAGAGTGTTTATATCTCTGTAGGAAGGAAAGCGGTGCCCACTTCTGGTATATTTCCATTCAAAAACAGGTTTCACAGCTAGAACTATTTTCCAAGGGAAAAGCCAAACACCAGCGATTAGTCTAGTAATGTCCAATCACCTCAAGTCCTCCACACACATAAACCAAGTTTATAACAATCAATGTATCCCAAGCCTCAACACTCCATAAAATCCAGGTCACACAAAGACACCTACAGCTTTACAGGTCTCAGGATCACATCTTAGTGCAGAAACAAACATTTCAGAAATCATCTTGTAACCCATAAAACACTTCCACTGTGCAGATCAGGAACGGGACCCAAAGTCGGGAAGTGACACACACCACCACATCATTCATCCAGTTAGCAAGAGAAAAGGAGGTGAACCAGACCCCGGACCTCCCGAGGCCCGTTCCCAAGCTCTTTCTACAGCATCACCAGAGCAAATCTATCAAACGACAAGGAACACATGTTGCAAATAAATGAGGCAAAACGTTAAAACACAGCAATTGCATTCTGAAAATGTTGCACACCTTCAATTGATCTGCACTTCCCTGAAGTCCTAGAAAAATAATGGTCCCTCTTAACTCATTCCACAGAAAAGGTGTAAGTGAAGGAAACGAACACGTACTGACCTTACAGGGTCCAAGAGCGAGGCTGAGTGCTTGACCTACTTGAATTTCACCTGATCATCACAACTACCCTCGGAGTTACACAGAGTCTCAGGCTACTGGGACTTGGAAACATTAAATAATTCACCCAACATTACGCAGCAGAAAAATGACAGAGGCAGGCTTTGAATTCAAGTCTGCCCGACTCCAAGCCCACAGTCACTTGACCACACAAAAAAAGGATTTTTTCATAGGAAAGTGTTACACAACACTGGGAGCTCTCCGAGAGAACCCACCAAGGCCCATCTACTTGCTGATGAAAAGTCTTCTAAAGTCTGGGAATTCAACAATTATGTTTTAATTATTCCTAAAGGAAGTACCAAGTTTTAAACAACTACTTTACAAACAAAATGCAGAGCACACTCTTAGGTTAAATATTGCTTCTATTCTCTGTGCTGCATCCTTTTTAACCCCGCTGGCACTGGCACCCAGAAAAGCATCAGCTGTCCACTTCTACGAGATGTCGGCTCACGGGCAGTAAGGACAAGGATGCAAGAGTGCACTTGGGAGAACCACACGCAAACAGGCACTGCATTTTAGTAATTCTGATGTCTCTACTGGTGGACAGCTCATTCACAGCTCCAACTGGGAAAGGGCACGGTACTCAAAAAGTAAGAACTAGTAAGTAGTCCAAACAGGGCAAAGCACATCAGAATTAAAGGGAAGAGCAATTTTTGGTTTCACAACAACTACCCATTTTCTAGGACTCCGTTTCCACTTTCTCGGCCCTGCTACTAAGTCGGTTACCGCTCACGCATCAGGTTGTCCACTTCCAGCCTTTAGTTGGCATCTTCGGTTTGCTGTCCTCCCTCATTTAGTTCTCTTTACCCTGATGGATATACGCTTTGGCTTTCTCCATCATTTTAGTGGGAAGAGAAGACTCTATTTTCTCTCATACTACTACTAGAGGGGTGGATGTTTTTTAGGTTTTCTCTTGATCCCTGTCTTTTCCCCAATACCCCAAGTACCATTCCATCCTCCACTTCTTTATTTCTGTTGGCTTATTTTGACCTCTCTTTCCTTATGGGGGCTTTCCCCAAAGGTCCCGTGGTCTTGGAATGTTAATTTATATTTAAGAATGAGGTTCTGACAAACAAATTGACTGAAAGATCTGTGTGAGGAAATGGGGCTTGTCAACTGGTAGCACTCATTTAAGGGGGCTCTGGTAGTGAGCTTATCAGTATCTGAAGATACGTCAGTTTTCTGCAGGAGATGAGCAGGACAGTCTTGACTGTGGAGTTCTGCAGGGAGAGCAGAGAAAACAGGCTCAGAGTTCCACAATTCAGATACAGATTTCCCTGAATCTTCCTGTTTTTAAGTCATTCGGCCACCCCCTGCCCCTGGTTTCAGAATGCAGGCACTTCTTCAGTTTTATATTTTATCACGTTAATTTTATAAAGAATAAATCTTGGCCTCCCGAGGCCACAAGCTGGTGGTGGACAATCACCTATCTACATAGTGTCCTCAAGGAGAGAACCTAAGGACCCCACCTGTAGCATACAGATTTTCTGACCAATCCCTGTTCTCAGCTCCACTTCGGACCCTGCCTCCCTTAGGGTCTGCAGGCTCCCAACGCCGAGCCTCTGGGAAGCTTCAGGACACAGTATTACTTACACTTCTTGCAAGTACTGTGCACTTACAGACCGTTCTGCTCTGCTAATTCCGCTGTCGCCCATCCGTCTGCTTCCTCATTTCAAAACAAAATACAGCAATTTCGATAGAAATTCGGAGGGGAACAGAGTTACTTTCTAAAGGGTTACCGATTTTCAGTTGTACAAGAGGAAAAAAGTTGTGGAGATGGGTGGTGGTGATGGCTGCATAACATACTGTGACTGGACCGATTACCACCAAACTGGATGCCTAAACAATGGTTAAAACGGTAAATTTCCTGATGTATATTTTACCACAATTTAAAAAAAAATTTTTTTTAAGCAATATTCAGAAAAAGCTACCTCTTCAAAAGCCCCTTCCAAGATCACCCTATGCAAAGTTCTCTTTCTCCCCGGCCAGGATAACTCTCTAGTACATCCTATGATTTACCCTCTTGGCAGCACATATAGCTATCTGAAATTATCTTCTTTATTTCAGTAATTGTTTATTACCTCTGCCCTCCAATAAGACAGTGGACACTGGGGCCGCCTTCTAACATCACCTGTGTGTCACAGTGATAAGAATAGCAGGAAAGCACTCAGTAAACATCTGGTAGATAAATGAAGTAACTGGTTTCTGGGCCCCACTAGACCGACTGAATGAGATCGTTGAATTCTCAAACACTGATTTATAAAAAGAGAAAATCTGCTATTTATGACCCAAATAGGACCCCTCTCCCTAGCTAGTCTAAACAGTTGGACACATCCGACCCTTAAAACAGATATTCTGTTCTAAGCGGAGACTCATGTGCTTTTGACTAGGGATTGACCAATGGGAAAGGTGTGGCTAAAAGAGGAGTTTCTAGTTCTTTCCCAACAGGAATTCCTGATAACATGGCAATATTCTTCCTTTAACATAACTCTTTTCAAATGTAACCATGTAGGCCTTACTAGAAGAGCTTTCACATCATAAAGATGTTTAACAATCTATTTTATCATGTAATTCAAATGTTGAGTTAGGAAAAAAAACAACCAACCCCTTTTCCACTTATGTTCTTGAAAGTATCTAAATTCCCACAGGAATCTGTTCTATTATCTTCCCTCTCCTGTCTTTAAATCTCACCTTGCCATTTCTGTAGCTCCCTCCTAGACGGCAAATGTATGTGCCTCTCGTTATAAAAAATATTCACTTCATCGTACTGCACACTCAACCTACAATCTCATCTATCCCCCCACTTCACTGCATCAAGCTTCCTGGAAGAATGCTTTCTCATTTCCCGTTGATTCCTTAACCCTCAACTCAGGGTACCTTACATGGCTGTCAATCCCTTCACACGGCAGTGGCCCACTCAACAGCCATTGTGAGCTCCCCGGATACTCACCATGGATTTCCTGTCTGTTCCAGTTCCCTGCTCCTTCCATGTGACTTAGATTCTGCTCGTCCTTAAAGGGCAGCGGACAGGTCTAGGTGTGAACCTGGCTCCAACACTGACGATACTTGTCTGAGCTGACTCAAGGGTCAGTCTGTGTCCCTAAGGCACAAGTTACTTGAAGGCACACACTATGTATTCATCTTGATCTGCCCAAGTCCACAGGCTCCAGCACATAGCAGACACTCAGGGAAGCTTTGTGGGAGGGTGAGAAGAAATGACACAGGGGAGGGGTGGAGAGGGAAGAAAGGGCGGGAGAAGAACACACAGGACACAGGTTTCCTCAATCTTTTTAATCCCTAAGTACAAAGCAGGAAAGTTAACCATAAAAGTACCTCAATCAGTGATTGCGGAATCTAACTGAATGCCTATATATGTATGTATGTATATGTACATACACGTATATACTACCTATGTAATGGTTTGGTTTGGTTCAATTTCACTGGACATTCACACTAAAATTCTGAGAATTACACATTTATCTTAAAGGTTTGGTTATAAAAATCACACTGTTACCTATAGTTGTAGACTTATTAATAAGCAAATTCAGTTTTAGAAATCACTAGTCCATGAAGGAATAATATAATTTAGCATTCTTTGACTTCCAGAGGGCATCGGGGAGGGGCATACCGAAGTTGGAGTCCACATGAAATGAGGAAGAAATACAAGGTCAACACTGAAGTCTGGAGATAGGGTAGTAAAAAAAATTCCATACATGTCCTAAAATTAACTTCTTGGTCTCTGAAGAAAATGTCATAAATAAGTTGGGATAGGTTTTACAGGGCTTCTTTTAGGGGCACCTGGGTGGCTAAGTCAGCTGGGCGCCCGACTTTGACTCAGGTCATGATCTCGAGGTTCATGGGTTGGAGCCCCACATCGGGCTCTGTGCTGACAGCTCAGAGCCTGGAGCCTGCTTCAGATTCTGTGTCTCCCTCTCTCTCTGCCCCTCACCCACTTGGGTGTGCTCTCTCAAAAATAAACAAACATTTACAAAAAATAAAGGGCTTTTTCAAAAGTCTGATTTCTGCTACTAAAGGAAAAAGAAGATATCCCCAAATTTAAAACAAAATACACATAAACAAATTGCTTTAAATAAATGCTCTTTTATTATATTTCAAGGGAAAACTGGTACTTCTGGACACTAATTAAAAGTGAAAAGGAGGGGCACCTGGGTGGCTCAGTTGGTTAAGTGTCCAACTTTAGCTCACGTCACGATCTCATGGTTCGTGAGTTTGAGCCCTGCATGGGGATCTGTGCTGACAGCTCGGAGCCTGGAGTCTGCTTTGGATTCTGTGTCTCCCTCTCTCTCTCTGCCCCGACCCCACTCACACTCTGTCTCTCTCTCAAAAATAAGTAAATGTTAAAAAAAAATTTTTTTTTTAAAGTGAAAAGGAAACCATCCCTTTGCAGTTAAAAGAAGATGAGGACAATTCCCAGAGGAAAAAAGAAAACAACTTCACCAAATTCTACCTCATGTAGCTTACAGTTCATTCCTCTCAGCTCCGACTTTCTGCCTTATTTCCAAGTCTCCATGCCCTTCACTGACTCTCCAATGTCCACATTCCCCAGGGTGCTACCCTTGCACTTCCCATAGGTGTGCTCACTGAGCATGCATGTCTACGCCGGCCCAGCATGGCAGTTAGAAGCATACTCTTCAAGACCAGATGCACCTGCCTGTGTTTGCATCCTGGCCACTACTAATTAGGTGTGTAATGTGAAGACTTAACTTCTCTGTGCCTCAGTTTACTCACATGCTAAAAAAAAAAGGACAAAACACTCTCAGGATGTCATGAGAACTGAATTAGTATACATCAAACGCTCAGAATGCTGCCTGGCACATACGTGATCCAAAAGTGTTAGCTATGGGAGGGACCGCATCATTTACCATCCAAACCAGGGCACTCTGAGATACAAAGAGACTATTAATAACCACACTGGTGCAACAGGCATAAACCAGAACTGTCCTTGGCAAACCAGGACAGAGTCACCCAATCAGCCTAAGATGCACCACAAAATACTGCTGACAGGCAACAGTTTCTGTCCTACAATTATACAGCTAACCTAATATTGTTCACTTCCCATTAAACAAACCTACTTATAGGCTATTATTTCTGAAAGTGGGTTCAATGGGGGGAAAGGGTAGAGCAGGTCAAAAAAAGTTTCAGAAGCACCAAATTAAAGGTAAACAAGGTACTACCATCTAGTTTCTACCCAAAAGTCACTGGTATACTAATGTGCCTTATTTGACTTTATAGCTTCAATTAATTTTATTTTGCAACTACAAAGTTTTTATGAAATAAAATTTAAATGAGCAACTGGCTTTTTTTTTTTTTAATATAAAATATGTACCTACCTATAAGCAGTGCTCTTTTCCTCAGGACCTAGCCCTTAATGAGTACTACGTATCTGCTGAATGAATGAATACCAGAAACACTTCTCATAAAAAATGATTTCAGAAACTAAAGCTATATCAGAAAGAAAGTAAAAGTCTAGTTTCGGGTTTTAGGTGAGTTTCCTCAGCTTTTTCTGATAGAAGGTTCCGTTAGAACCCTTGGATAAGAATTGCATTGGTTGTTCCACTGGGTCTACTCTGGACTAAACGTGGCTTGGTAATCCAAGAGGAAAAATCTTCCTAGAAGATAAAAATAACAACAGTCATAGCCAATGCAGAAGGAAAATACTACGCTCCAGAGCCAACCACACATCATTGCCTTTGATCTTCACAATAACCTTTACGTTAATTAGGTGTCACCTTTAAGTGACATCCGTCTTGGTCGTGGGAATTTTAGTAGATCTCATGTCCACAACTTATTTCCAACTGCCTGACCAAGACTTTATTTTCTGTAAGTTTGCACACCTCTTTTTTGCTGGCACAATTTTATGAGGCAAATTCCAACACAATCCACCACCAAGCCCAACTACTGGTAAGGCAATGAACCAACCATTAAGTGCTCAAATCCTGTTATGAAACCGCCCACATGAACTCTACACCATGTGGTCTCAAAGGGCAGCACATCGAAAGGCATAACGCAGCTGTGAGAAAGGTCGCATTTATAACCATACATTTATAACTACACGCTTGTGACTTAAAATAATCTTCCTCCCTGGAATCTCTCAGAGAAGGTGGAATAAATAAATATTCAAGCACAAATAATTCCACATATCAAATTTTGGAGCTGGAAGGAAATTTACGGATTCTAATCAAAGTAAAATGTTACTGAAGATAAATGCTTTTCTATCCGTGAACTACATAGCTGTATTATTGCCGTTGCCATTCTTTACATGAGGGCACAGGTTTAGCAATTTGTCCAAGTTTACACAGCTGGTGAGCAGAGGACTTGAAATTCAGACCCAAATCTGTCTAACACCAAAACTAGGATCATTAATTTTCTTTATGGTATACCAAGATTCCTCCTACTTAACATTTTTCTGTAACCCAAATTACTCCATCAAAAATAGGACTTCAGAGCTAGACGAGATCTCTAACAACCTCTCCGTCTTACAGCCTCAGTGACACCAAGTACTTTTATATGTTGGTTGCACAGAGCTGGTCACTGAAAGAGCGAACACGGAAACCTGGGACTTCTGTCAGATTCACACCCAATGCTTTTCGGCGTCACAAAAGGTCAATGCTTACCAATAAGAATGATAATGACAGCTTTCACTTATCAAGCACCTACGAGCAGCCTAGCACTACATATGGCGTCCTGCAGAAGCATCTTGAATCCTCCCAATGATCTCTAAAAGCCCACAACTGCAGACTCCAAAGCCACCTACACTTTTGTATCCATCATGACATTTTCAATAATCCCAACTAGAAACCCAGGGTGTGTGTCCGTGTGTGTGTGTTGGGACGGTTGTTTTGTTTTCTTGTGTTTGTGTTTGTTGCTACTAAAACTGACCCAGGGACACCTGCTGCATTTTTGTGGAGACATAAAAATATTGTGATACGTGGCGTGGAAAACACTTTTCCTTCTAAAAAAGAAAAAGCTTCTAGAGTATCTTTTTATGAAACCATAAACTAAAAAAGCTGGTAAGCCTCATTTATATAAGCAATCAAAGGCTGAATCTTCCCTACGGAATCTGATTTCAACATCAGGCTTTCATTAGACAACTTGGTTTGTTATAGCACAAATATATACACGCACATACATACATATGTGTATGTAAGACTGGAAGGAAACGTGCCAAAATTTTAGAGCCACCATCCCTCCCACAATCATGGTGACTTTCTTCAAGAAATGATCCTACAACCCAGGCTCTCCACTAGCAGCGGCTGCTATCCTCCTGGCTACACTGATAACTGGGGATGGAAAAACGACACCAACAGAACCCAGTCTTGGTTTTATCACATGGCTCCTGGGAGAAGCCTACCTTCCTTTTGGATGGTGAGCCCCGACATTGCCACCCTGGAGCCACCAGGAACCACAGACCTGCTACCAAGCAGAAACCTCCTTGAAAATGAGACCATCCCAGCTGGAAACAGAGCAGAATGAAGCCCGAGAGAGGATGCCTGACGTCATCACCAGGTTCCCTGGATTCAGGCACACCTGAAATCAATCCAGCCTGGATTCACCTTTTACATGATCTTATTAATTTCACCCCGTCTTTTAATGTTCCCTTCATTGTGTAAACTTGTGTGGGATTCTTTTTGCTTAAACTTCTTAAAGTCTTGACGAATTATCCTCCTAGAGAAAAGTCCTCAGGTAAAAAAATAATAACATGCTGCAAAATTTTAAACATTTGAAAATTTGATCAATAATTTTTTCTACTTAAGACATACTTTTAAGTGTATATACTAACAAAACTTCTAAACACAGTGAATACATTTTCTTCCTAAATAAGGTGATTTTAAATCCTTATAGAATAACAGTAATTGCATTTTAGGATAATATTAGAGTAGCTGGTGTTCAATTTTTTTTTCATTAACATTATTCTAAGGGTAGGAAATACTACATGTCTACTCTCTTGCCCGTTAGCTGCCTGGCTACTCGCCAACTTCAGAATACGCTGGGTGGGTAGGGGCTTTGTCCGTGCAGGCTCCTGGGGTACGTGAACAGAGAAGGAAGGTCTAAAACCAAGACGATTCTGCACTCTCCAAATCCAGAGAACATTCTAGCCACCACACACAAGTTCCTTCTTCCATAATTATCCTTCCTTCTCTCTGCTCTCCCCTCACACTCACTTCTTTCCTCTAGACTGACGATCGCCCCTCCTCCTTTCCAAGAGTAACCCTTCCTCCCAAGTTCTCACCCCCTCCCACCCTCTGCTCCTGTTCAGCAACAACTGTCTCGGTCAACTGCAGGATCTCCTGCCCCACTACCAAGTTCCCCTCTGCCATCATACACATACAACACTGCCCCTGACCAAGCTGTCCTCATCTTATTTATTCCTCCTCTACTTTCACTGACAAATTTTTCAAGCAAATGGCTTCAATCTGATATCTGAGCATCAATCACTCTCTCTTTACTCCCCAGAAATCTGGCTTCCATACTGCACCCCGCCCCCCCTTAATCACTGAAACTGTATTAAGAACATTCTTGGACTACCCAATCCAATGGCCTTTTTCTGTTTCATTCCCTCTGCAGACTCCACTGCTCATGACATCAATGATCCTCTCGTAAAATGTCTTGTGTATTGGCTGTGACCTTCCTATTTTAGCTCGCTTCCTAATAAATCACTCCTTTGGTAAGTGCCTGAAGAGTCTCTTTCCCCTCCCACTCCCCACTTGTTATGAGAGGAAGTGTTTCCTGAGCTGCTTCTTTGGTCCACTGCTCATCTTCCCATATACTCTTTCTGCAAAATTGCACCTACCATTAAAATCTAACTGTGTTGTTCTCCTATATGAGAAAAACTATTTACAGATACACACACACGCACACACAAAAGGCTGAATAACCATGTCTGTCCCACCTTCTCACATCAGGACCCCTCCTGACCTGGCTGAGAATGGCATCACTAGTCTCTCTAAAACCATGGCGCACACAGTCACCTCTGGGCTGGTGGGCCCAATGTTCTTCCATTCTCCCAAAACATCCTATCAGAGTCAAATGCCACTTCCCCCATGAAGCCTTCCCGGTCACACACCCACACCCATCTCCAAAGCAACACGAAGTCTCAGGTCTCACCTCTACACAGCCACAACGCTGAAGAGATAGTTTGATTAGAGCGCTTTTATGATCAGAGACAGTACACATTCCTGTGATTTCATCTCACTCAATAATCATTTCAGGGGCAAGGGACATGCTTTACCCTTTTTCTGGTTGCTAGAACACAGCAGGCACGTGATATTGACTGCAAAACATGCTTGAAAGGCCCAGGTTCAGAATGTCAGTAACATCTTAAAACACTTCATATACCTACACTGCTTTGCACTCGTCAAAGTTCAAAGTGATCGCCCTCTGAACACTGAAAGCATTTACTGACTACACCAGTAATTTGGCATTTATGATTTTCTGCTGTGAGCACTATCCCATTTTTACATGCATATTGTCTTATCTTCTCAACTGGATAAGTACTTGAGAGCTATAATTTTTAATGTTAAGCATATTATACTATATGGTGTGATTCCTCGCACCCTACCAGGCATTCAGTAAATATTGCACGACTGTTTGATGAGCCTCACTGTTAGCAATTCTAAGAACTATCTGATCTGTTATCAACTTATTGTTTTAAACTAAGTCCTCTCAAAATCAGTCATTAAGAAAAAAAAATACACGGAATTAAGACAATAAATATATTTAAATTCTACCCCAAATAATAAATTTATTTTTAAAAGAAAAAGCAACAGTGTGTTCTTTCCTTGCAAATACAAATGGACATTAAAAAGCAATTTCTCGGGGTGCCTGGATGGCTCAGTCAGTTAAGCATCTAGCTTCGGCTCAGGTCATGATCTCCCAATCCGTGAGTTCAAAACTCATGTTGGACTCCGTGCCTGCAGCCTGCTTTGGAATCTGTATCTCCCTCTCTCCCTGCCCTTCCCCAGCTGGTTCTCTCTCTCTCTCTCTCTCTCTCTCTCTCTCTCTCTGTATCCCTCTCTCCCCCTCAAAAATAAATAAACATTTAAAAATTTTAATAAAATAAGCAATTTCTCTACAATTCATAATGTAAAAATTGATTCAGGCAAGTATCATCAATGGAAGCTTAAACAAGTGAAGGGTTGTTGGGAACTATGACCCACAGATTTACAAATGGGAAAAATACATCTTTATAGTGAAGAGATCCAGAAGTCACCTTCTTGATCAAGTATACATCACCTATGTGGTATTCTCACCCAAAAAAGTTCAACGTGAATCTAATAGTGAGGAAAATTAGACAAATCCAGAACGGGGGACGTTCTATAAGGCAACCTGAGGCATAAAACCCTCAAAAAACTTAGAATCAATTTGATAGAAATATAAATGTCGTATTTTTATTATTCCAGAATGAAATGGGCCAGAGATACAATGAAATAAATAGTATGCACCGTAAATTAAAAAAAAAAAATTTAAGTTTATTTATTTTTGAGAGAGAGCGAGACACAGCACGAATCGGAGAGGGGCAGAGAGAAAGGGCGACACAGAATCCGAAGCAGGCTCCAGGCTCCGAGCTGTCAGCACAGAGCCCAACACGGGGCTCAAACCCATGAACCAGAAGATCATGACCTGAGCCAAAGTCAAATGCTTAACCAACTGAGTCACCCAGGGGCCCCTGCACCGCAGATTTTTAAAAATGTTTAAGTTTTTTTGGGACTATGGTACTAGATGGGATTACTGAAAGCATTAATTTCTTAGCTGTGTTAATGGTATTGTAGTTGCGAACACCTCATTCTTGGGGATCAGGGCTAAAAGGACTCACAGACAGAATAATACCTGCAACTCCCTTTCAAGTGGTTCAACCAAAAATAAAGAAAAAGAAAAAGAAAAACAAAGCAGGAGGAAAAGTGTTAACTATGCGAGGTGTTAGATGCGTTAACTAGCATGGTGCACTAACGGTCTCACAATGGATAAGCGCATCAAAACGTCGCACTGCACAGCTTAAATACATAGTTTTGTCAAGTGTACCTCAATAAAGCTGGGAAGAAATAAATGTGGCAAAACATTAAGGCTGCTAACATGCTTGTGAACACTATACTTTCAGCTCTTCGGTATACTTGAAGTTTCCAAGATAAGAAGTTGGGAGTGAATGTGCCCTCCTTTTCTTTCCAGTCACTATAAAGGTAAGAAGAGGTCAGAGCTAAGGTTAGAGCCCTACTGTATCTAACATTTATTCCTTTTAAATACGTTTCAAAATACGTGAAGTGACCTCTGAGAAGACAGGCTATGTAGATGTAACTTTGGTGACAAAGAAACAACAGTAAATGATTACATGTAAAATAAGCAGAGAAATGTTTTCCTCATTTCACAAGTAACCCTCTGTAGTTCTTGGTAATAATTATTGGTCAGATAACTCCTTTCTCCAATATTTAAGAAAACACACATTTGGGGCGCCTGGGTGGCGCAGTCGGTTAAGCGTCCGACTTCAGCCAGGTCACGATCTCGCGGTCCGTGAGTTCGAGCCCCGCGTCGGGCTCTGGGCTGGGCTGATGGCCCAGAGCCTGGAGCCCGTTTCCGATTCTGTGTCTCCCTCTCTCTCTGCCCCTCCCCCGTTCATGCTCTGTCTCTCTGTGTCCCAAAAATAAATAAAAAACGTTGAAAAAAAAAAATTAAAAAAAAAAAAGAAAACACACATTTGTGGGGCGCCTGGGTGGCTCAGTCGGTTGAGCGTCTGACTTCGGCTCAGGTCGTGACATCGCGGTCTGTGAGTTCGAGCCCCGCGTCAGGCTCCGGGCTGATGGCTAGGAGCCTGGAGCCTGCTTCAGATTCTGTGTCTCCCTCTCTCTCTGCCCCTCCCCCACTCATGCTCTGTCTCTCTCTGTCAAAAATAAACATTAATTTTTTTTTTTTTTAAAGAAAACACGCATTTGTGAACGTTCCTGAGTCTGCACGTTCGTCCAGTGCCAGCCTGCCGCCCTGTGAGTCGACCAGCCCCTTCCCCTGCATGAAGGACCGGACCCTCCTTCCCTTGCGCTGGTGCCCAACCCCCGCCCCACCGCCTGCCATCTCTGGGCAGCTACCTTCTCAGCCTTGCGACTTCAACCTGTCACCACATTCGCCTTGTACCACTGAATGGCAGGATGCCACAAGACTTAGGACCTTCACAATCAGTCTTTATTACCCACGGTTCCTGTGAGTCAGGAACTCAGGACCAATGGGGCAAGAGGCAAAGAGAAACTACCACAGCAGCGCTGCTCAGAAAGGGGTAAGGAAGGGGGTGGCTGGCTGGTACTGGCTCATAGCAATTCTGAAATCGAGCGGGGCCCAGGCAGCTCCTGATGAGGGTCTGCCCTCCACGGTCTTGGTTCTGCTTTCTGAGTCACCCTTTCCTTCACAGAGAGAAGGGCCCACGTGTGACACGATGTTGTGTTCTCAGTGCACTTCCTGTCTGCAGAGGTTCAGCAATCAAAAGGCTGCCCTTCATCTGTACTGTCTGTGGCCCCTTCAGGCCAGGTCAACAGTGGTTCTGCCAATTCGATGGTCTTTAGAAAAAAGAGAGAGGGAGAGGGAGACAGGAGAAGAGAAAAAAGTCTGTGGGTCTCCCGTGCATCTTTGGACAGTTCACTCCATTCTGAGACAAAGGCCACAGCCACAAATCTCTTCAAGCCCCTCTGCGGGGACAGCTGAGGGCCAGCTCTCCAAATGTGCTCAGAACCCCTACTGTTGGACTAGAATTCTCTGAGGGAACACCTTGGATCTTGCTGAGGTCCCAAAGGATTTTAAAGTCACATCTTCAGCTTCACTTGTGGATCACGTTCTCCTGCAAATGTCCCATATTTGATCTTCCCCAGAATCTATTTCTTCATTTTAGTGGTCCTGGTCATGGCAAAGAGGCCAGGTATTTCCAAGCTCAACAGTTCCTTGCTCCTTTTTGTTTAATAGTACTTCCTTTAGTTTTTGTCTCTCCTTTTACATGTTAGCAACTGGACTGCTAAACTCTCTGCCACTACAGAACAAGGATTTCCTTCCTCACATTTCCACTAACATTTTTTCCACTGTTCCTTGCACTCTCAACCCACGGCCCACCCAAAGCCCCTCAAGCTTCACTGACAGTCTATTCTAAGGCTCTTCAGGCTTTCACTAGTTGCCTCCAAATCTTTGGCAAAACAAAACCATCCCTTACAAAATCTGTATTATCAACTGCTACGCAACGAACTACCCCCAAATCAGCACTTTACTGCACAATTTCAACAGAGCAAGAGTGGCTTAGCCTGGTGGTTCTGAAATAGGACCTCTCATGAGGCTACAGGCAATATAGTTAGCATGGAGAGGGCATCAAAAGGCTCTAGCTGAACTGGGTTTTATTCCAAGACAGTTTACTCACATGGTTGACAACTTCATAATATACTTTAAACTATAATTCTATATTCTTGGTGTGAAAAGGAGCTCAGTGGCCACTCCACCCTTACATGGCTCCGGATAATGCTTTTCCAAGTTAAGCACCAGGTTGAAGAACTGCTTTCTAAAGTGGCCTATCGGGGCGCCTGGGTGGCGCAGTCGGTTAAGCGTCCGACTTCAGCCAGGTCACGATCTCGCGGTCCGTGAGTTCGAGCCCCGCGTCAGGCTCTGGGCTGATGGCTCGGAGCCTGGAGCCTGTTTCCAATTCTGTGTCTCCCTCTCTCTCTGCCCCTCCCCCGTTCATGCTCTGTCTCTCTCTGTCCCAAAAATAAATAAAAAACGTTGAAAAAAAAAAATTTAAAAAAAAAAAAAAATAAATAAAAAATAAAAAATAAAGTGGCCTATCAACAGCTTATCTTTCATGTTTTAAATTACAGAACTTGAGCAATTCATAATTTCACTACAGTTTTACGGGTAACCTGCTGAAACCATTTTTATAACCACTTATGTAAAAACTCAGTGGTGATTTAGCAAAAGCTGAAGACCGTCTGGATGCAAAGGGGCTATCTGGTTATCTTCCACCGGACCACTAAACCAAAGACTCAGGCTCCTAATGTCAGTGACACAGCACAGAAGACACTACCCCACTGCTTCTGACACTACCTCTGGTCCTACCACCATACCTATGACTTATGTTATGACCAAAAAATTGTAATAGACTGCATAAAATTAAAGTTCAAAGATACAATGAAAAGGGAGATAACTAAAATACAGGAAAATACAAGGGCAGAACTAACATCCACACTGGGTGGAAAAGTAATTTTGTGTTAATGAATGGAAACTTGAATCAAACAGTTTGAAGACAAACTATAAAAATTCACTGGAGGGAGGGGGTGCGCTTGGCTGGCTCAGTTGGCAGAGTGTGTGGATCCTAATCTCAGGGTTGTGGGTTCGAGCCCCACTTTGGGTGTGGAGAGTGCTTAAAAATAAAATATTTAGGGGCGCCTGGGTGGCGCAGTCGGTTAAGCGTCCGACTTCAGCCAGGTCACGATCTCGCGGTCCGTGAGTTCGAGCCCCGCGTCAGGCTCTGGGCTGATGGCTCGGAGCCTGAAGCCTGTTTCCGATTCTGTGTCTCCCTCTCTCTCTGCCCCTCCCCCGTTCATGCTCTGTTTCTCTCTGTCCCAAAAATAAATTAAAAACGTTGAAAAAAAAATTAAAAAAAAAATAAAATAAAATAAAATATTTAGGGAAAAAAACCCACTGGGAACGAAAGAAGAAAATAGATAAAACAGAATGGAAGAAATGATAAATACAGAGGATAAATATCCAATCAAAGTTAGTCAGGCACTATGTTTCTACTGCAGATTACAGAGGACCACAAATTCTTTGTCATTCTTTCCATTAAGAAAAGGACTCTATTTCTTTCCATCAAGAAATGGACTCTATTTCTCCCCTTGATTCTAAGCTGATCTTGTAACTTGTTTGAGACCAATAAAATGTGAATAAAGCAAATGCTGTGCCAGCTCTGGAATTAGCCTTTGGGAGGCCGGTGTCTCCCACCCTCAGAAGGCAGCCACACACTCTCAAGAGTGCAGGGCACTCTGTGGGAAAAGGGTGATGTGGGGGAGAACTAAGGCACCCCCAGCCAACACTGAGCCAAGGACCCAAATTTGGGGGAAAGGCTTTCTTGGATCTCCCAGTTTAGCCTTCAAATGCAGCCACAGGAGTGAGTCTGACTGAGTGAGATCACCAGAAGAACTTCCAAATCAAACCATAAAATCATGAAAAATAATAAACCATTGTTGGTTTAAGCCACTAAGTGCTGGGTGGTCTGTTCCACAACAGCAGATAACTGATGTCACAAAACAGATCGAAAACAACACGATACTGCCAAAATATATGGACAAAGCTGGACCCCGCAGCAAAAGACACCTGTATCCTAAGTCCTTGCTAGAAAATATTCTATCTTAGACTGTCTGAAAACCCAGCTTGTTTCAAAAGCCTGGTTGAAAGTAATAGCTTTTCTATGTCTGAAATTACTTTCTATTATTTACTTACTTGAAAAAATATTCTAAATTCTATCCCAGGATTAAGTCAGGCATGGAAATTTTAGTATCACATTTTCGTATTTTACAATTTTGTATCTACTTTAAGATGCTTTAAGAAAATTCCACCCATGTAAGTGTATTCTCATTCTCTGATCACTTCATTCATCAGCAGTTTTTGAGGGCTTAGGCAGTAGGCATTAGAGTGGCAAAGATGAACAAGGCATTGAGGGCAGTAAAAATCTGACACTTCCCCAACCTCTCCAGAAACTCAATCCCTACCTAGTCTGCGCTCCCAAAGCACTCTGTGCAAATCTCTGCTTTGTGATAAGAGTAATAGCAGCTAACACTTCTGGAGCACTTACCAGTGTAATTCTACACCTTTCACATGATTTCCCTCACTCAAGCCTCACAACGACCATCAAGAGGTAGGTAAGAACTGGCATTATCCCCACTTCACAGATGAGGAAATTCACCTTTTACCCCCACTGACACTCTGGGCTCCATGAGGACAGGCGACCTGTTTCTTCATCTTTATATCCTCTCCCCAGTCTCCAGCACACATGTCTCTCTAATCAAATAAAGACATCAGTTTATCCAAGTACTAGAAATGAGTACGATCATTTCCGTTTCAAGGACAATTTTTCACTCCGCAAGAGCAAAAGTGAGTAACATCTTTTTGGACTAAGAAAAAATGGGTTAGGACTAAATAAATATCCCTGGTTTACTGGTAAGACAAACCTAAGGTTAAAGTTTACCAATTCATTGATAAACACTGCTATTAAATCCTAAACTTTTATAAATAAGTCTAATTTGATAGTAACACATTTTACTCAGCACCATTTTTTATTTTTTATTTCATTTTTTTTTCATTTACATCCAAGTTAGTTAGCATATAGTACAATTATAGTAGATTCCTGAAGTCATTATACCCCTACATATAACACCCAGTGCTCATCCCAGCAAGTGTCCTCCTTAATGCCCCTTGCCCTAATTTAGCCCATCCCCTACCCACAATCCCTCCAGCAACCTTCAGTTTGTTCTCTACATTTAAGAGTACTCAGCACTATTTTAATGCTGAAACCCATAAACATCACAATGGCAACTGTACACATCTGTATTTTGAAAAAATTTTTTAATAAGTCCATGACAAAGGAATAAGAAAATAAGGGGTAATACCCATTACAATACATGCCATGGGAAAAACCCAAGTAAATGTAAGACCTAATATCTTGACCAGTGTAATCTGGGTATTTGGGGCTGACCCAGTACTATTTGGGTTGGTAGAGCTGAAATCATCAGCTATAAAACCTGTGACTACCAGTTTCATTGCATACTCAAAGACTTAAAAACAAAAATGAAAATCTTACATAATGTACCTGATACACTAAAAACTCACAATCCTTAGAATCCTGGATAGAAACTGAAATTTGGAATTTGTAAGAAAAATAAAGTCAAACTGGGGAGCATTTTACCAACCTACTCCCTAACTCACAATCATCGCAAAAGACGAAAAGGAGCACAAGACTAGTACTCCCAAAATCAGACAAAATGGCCCCATTTTAGAATAACCTCCACAGGGGTGCATTTTAGAGAATGCTCACACGCCAAATCCTCAGTCTAACCTCTAGGAAGGCTGCTGTCTCTCCTAGAAATCCGTCTGGGAACTCAAGTACACGCACTGTAACTGTATAATCACAACTCGTGGTGGAAGACACTGTTGGCTAACACAGAGTCAACTCCCAGTCCCCCCACCCTTGTCCCCTCCCCCTACACAGACTGAAAGACAGATACTAGCTTTCTCGCAGCTATGGGGACACACAACCCAGCTCTGGGCACCACAACATAAAAGGAAGTCTGATAGTGAGCTCTGAGAAAGCTGCTAGTTTCCTAATAAAAGGGACAGTGTGGCTGACACTCGCATCCGTCTTCCCTGAACAGAAATGTAATGCTTGTTAGCACAGCCATCTTGAAACCTTACAGCAACAACTGTAGCACGAAAAGCCAACAAGCCAAAGGTGAAGCAGCAGAGAGAGCTTGAATCTCTGATGATTTCATCTTTATTTGCTAAACAACTAGGAACTGCTCACCTTTACCCTTCTTAAGTGAAAAAAATAAACCAGTCTTTGTTTTGTTACTGTTGGCTGGGTTTTCTGTTATTTTTAGCAGAATGCCTGCCTTACTAATACATTTACAAACATTTAGAGAATATGGTGTACAATTCCTTTAATTAAAAAAAAAAGTTATGGTACTTGTCTAAATAAAAAACAGCATACTGATGCCAAGTGACAAATTAAATCCAGGAGGTCCTACATAGTTTTCCTTCAATAATTTTCTTCTAAACTATCAAAGTAAGATATTCACTTTAGAAATCTCACAGAATACAGAAAAATATAATGAAGGAAAAAAAACTCACTACCGAGAGATGATATTTGGTATAGTTCCTTCCAATAAATTTTTTAAACATACATTGATATACAAAACTGTATTTTATTTTCATCAATTGGGATCATGCAAGGTATAATTTATTACCGTTGACGGACACATACACCAAGCAACAATAGTTCAATAGCATAAGAAAGAATCCCTTCCACCATTCCCCCGCACAGGCACACACATGCACACACGTGCGTGCACACACAGCCTCACTCTCTATTCCACTTCACAACAATAACCACTTTTAATATTTTCGGTATTATGCCTCTGTCTCTTGATTTATCACCTGTAACCACATCAACTGACTTTCCACTATGAAGGTGAAAAACTGAGTTCCCCTTCAACCTTCTTCCCAATTCTTATTACTGTTATTTTCATTTTCAGTTTTTGTATTGCTTGATATTATAAAGCTAAAAAATACACTTAAGTTCTATTTCTTGACCGATGAATTTTGGACAGAAATGTCTTTGCGTCCAACCGTTAAGATAACAAAGTTAGTGTTCTTATATGGCAAGCAGTTTTAGTCATAAAATTCAAGCACAAGATTAAAATATCATTATCATTTGACCTTACCCAACCCTGAGTGAGGAAGAAAAAAATGTATGTACTTGTTGCTTTAAGCCCTACTTCACTCAACATCAGAAAAAGTGTTGGGAAAGACAAGCATAACGAAGAACAAATACAGAAAACAGAACTCGTAATCCTCAATGAATTGGAAAACATAGTTACAGGCCAACACGAATTTCAAAATTACAAAAGATGAAGCCAGAGGAAGAGAGTATAGCACTCAGGCCAGGCAACAGGAAAGGAATACTGATTAACTCCTCTTTTACACTTGTCTTCTCAAAAGAGAACCATCCTAATGCAAACATTGATGCCCAGAGGTGCTGAGAAGACACTAAGTGACTTATCACTCTGAGTTCCAGTTAGCATAAATTATCTCTAAGAAATGCAGAGCACCAGAAGGGATTAAAAAAAAAACACACACACAAAAAAAAAAACCACAACCCTGAAAAGGGCAAGTATCTTTATTGTTTTTACAGAGGAAAACAATAGATGAGCCTAAACACTAACGATTACTAAATGTGATGTGAAATTCAGCATTAGGACCTATAACAGATTATTAAATAACCGATACTATCTATTAATTATTTAGTATGTCCCATGCACTGGGATAAGAGCTAATCAAACATCATGATCTCGGAGTCTTAAACCACTTATTATCAGCACCATTTTACACATGAGAAATTTAAGGCATATTAAGATTTCTGCCCATAGTCACTAGTAAATGGCAAAGCCGAGATCTGAAGTTAAATTCCATCCTCTTGACCACTGGGCTAAACTGACAGTACCTGCGTACTTAAAAATGAGAAAAGTAGATGGATGAGAAGAACAGATTCACTAAAAGCAAGTTAGATCAAATTGGTCATTTTTTCAAATTTTCTGAGTGACCATGTTGCAAGGGTGTAGACAAATCTCTAAGACATACTGTTAAGTGATTATGATGTCATTTACGCAAAGTGAGATAAAAGATCCAAATGTTTATACAGAATAAAGTGTAAAAGTCTCATTTCTTTAATTATCCCTCTTCCTGTCCCCCATCTAATCTCTTGAATTCCAACCTCCTGACAAGAGACAAATACTACCTATAGTTTGACATGTATCTTTCTCATTCTTGCCTGTTTTCAGAAAAATGCTGGCTTTATAGCAGGACATCACACTTGACGGCGGTTATTTCTAAGAAGGAAATTGGGAGTGGAGGAACCATATCATACTCTATTACATACTGCTTGGACCTTTTACAAGAGGAACTAACGTATTATGTAGATAATACAAATTGTTTTAATCATAACGATGCTCGAAGAAAACAGGGCAAGAGTATCTAAGTGTGACCTCAATGGACTCCTCGGAAGGGAAAAGTCTGATATACTAAACTATATAACAATTAAAAACTTATACGTGACAAAACCATAGAGTTACAAGATATACTCAAACCAGGAAAATATTTGTAACAACAAATTGATAAATAAAATAATGGTATTCTGAATACATAAAAAGCTCTTACAAATAATAAGAACATATCAAATTTATAAAATTGACTAAAGACATAAGCCTCATAGGGGCACCTGGGTGGCTCAGTCAGTTGGGCGTCCGACTTTGGTTCAGGTCATATTCTCACAGTCCGTGGTTTGAGCCCCACGTCAGGCTCTGTGCTGACAGTTCAGAGCCTGGAGCCTGCTTTGGATTCTGTGTCTCCCTCTCTCTGGCCCTCCCCCTCTCATGCTCTGTCTCACTCTCTCTCTCTCAAAAATAAACGTTAAAAAAAAAATTTTAATAAAGAAGACATAAGCCTCCTACCATAAAATTGATTAAGGATAAGAAACAAGTAATTCATTTGAAGAAAAAATGGCTAAAAGCATTAACAACAAAGTTAAGCCTCAGCGTAACAAATAAATGCAAAATAAAACAGCAATATGATGGCTAAAATTAAAAAGATAATACAAGTGATAATTATGGCAAGAGAAAGCAGAAACTTTTACATACTAGTGATAGGAATGAAAATTGGTAACATGTGGACAACAAATTGGCATATGTAAATGGTCTGCATAAACAAAACATAATAAAAGTTCCTTTAAAAGTTAAAACTAAAGAGGTGCCTGGGTGGCTGTCCGTTAAGTGTCCGACTCTTGGTTTCAGCTGAGGTCATGATCTCAGGGTTTGCTGAATTCAAGCCCAGAGTCAGGCTCTGCACTGACAGTGCAGAGCCTGCTTGAGATTGTCTTTCTCTCTCTCTCTCTCTCTCTCTCCCCTGCTAATACACTTGCAAACTTTCTCTCTCTCTCTCTCTCTCTCTCTCTCTCTCTCTCTAGTAAGTAAATAAAAACTTTAAAAAAAATTAAAACTGAAAAAACCAGCTGTGGCCTTGGAGGGCAATCACGGCCCTCCCGTGCCGTGCTGTGGGGAACAGTCCTGCTGTGCTCTTCGCTGCACTGACCACACCTGCGGTATTAGGTTCACTCTGGCGACCACATTTTAAGAAAGACATTGACAAACTGAGATATTTCCACAGCAGGACACCAAAATTATGTGTGAGGGCTAGAAACATGTCATACAATGAACAAGTTAAAAGAAAAGAACAGTTTGCTTAAAAACATTTTAGGAAAGGTGTCACAGCAATCCTGAAATATTGGAAGGCCTGTCTCACGGAAAACAGAACTTGTTCTAGATTGCTCAGGAGGGCAAAACAAAGACCCCTACTACTCACAGCTGTTAAATAATCAAACAGTTACGTCCTATACAGTGAGATTTTAGTTACCCACAATATCGGAGATCAATGATCCATCAGCAACGCAGTACCAAAGATTCTTCCAAGCCGGAAAAGTTACGTGTCATGAACTCAGAAGTACTTGGTGGTTCTAAGAGTAAAATATGGATAAGTGTTCCAGAACTATGACCACTACTCTGTTCTCACTTACCTGATTTAGGCGTCTTATATGCTAAACCATTCTGGGACTATCAGAGTCCTGTGCATAGAACATTCAGTCAGTTCTAGCAACTCCTACCCTATTAGCTCCATTTTCCTACAAACAACTTGACAGATATACAACCTGATCTAGAATGCCAGCCCCGCCCTTACCAAAACCCTATTCTAGATTATAGGCTGCTTTCATAATTGTGATCTATTTTGTGTTCCCTGACTTGCCCCAGCTGTCCCAATTCTAGTTCCTTGCCCTGCAATCTGTGACACACTGTTACTGGACCTTTTCTTATTTAAATGTATTTATTTATTTTAAGAGAGAGAGAGAGCGCACAGGGGAGGAGCAGAGAGAGAGAGAGAGAGAGAGAGAGAGAGAGAGAGAGAGAATCCCAAGTGGGCTCCACACTGTCAGTGCAGAGTCCAACATGGGGCCCGAACTCACAAACCATGAGATCATGACCTGATCCAAAACCAAGAGTCGAACACTTAACCAACTGAGCCACCCAGGTGCCCCAGCTACTGGAACTTCTAAAAACTGTTTTCTTCCTCATTCACTCAAAGACTAAGAGCCTCCTACATTCAAAGTACTCGCAGAACCGATATGCAAAATGTAGTTGTATTAGACACAGTTCCTGCCCTCAGGGGAGTTGACAACAAAGAGAAATAAAGGGTCTATGTGATAACTAGTCAATATAAAGCCACAAGGGAGCAAAGTGATGTAATACACAGACAAGAGAAATCATTCCAACTTTGTAAGACTGTGATCTGGGAAAAAACTGAGATTATATTAGAATTTATATTTGAAATACTTAGAACATTTTTATTGACAAGGATGCAGGGGGAAAAAAGTAGAAAAACTGGCGTTAAGCATCAACATACATAAAAGAAAGCACACTGGTATGTGCACGGTTAGTCATACCAGTAAGATAACGCAATTGATTACAGAATGTGAACAGATAATTAAAGAAAGTTTATCCATGTCAAAGAATATAAAAACAGTTTCTCCAAGGAGGTAACACAGTAAATTCTAGAGATACAACTTCCCTGTAGTCCCCACTGGGACACAGAGAGGTAAGTGATACCACTCAAATGGCATAAGGATTCCACCAGATGTAAGATACTCCCCTTTTTCCATTCTCACAGGGTTTTAAACTCTCCTCCTGTGCAACAGTTCTGAGCCCCTCTCTCAGCACATACTAATAACAGACTTTTTAAAAAAGAACTCCAAAACACGTCTGAGTGTCAAGAAAGAAACAAAAGATGAAGCATCATAAAATTGGCAATAAAGAAATTTCAGCTACTGGTCCGGGCTAAGCCCCTAACTCAAAAAATGACTTGTTTTCTGTAAAGATAAATGGATATAAGACTAGGTGACTTCTAAAGTCTTTTCTATTTTAAAATTCTATAAATTCGGTTGGGAAAAAAAGGTTTAGCTATGTTTCCAGGTGTCTGGAACCCAGCTGGTTGAAACCATCAGTTTCTGAGGTGCCTAGGTGGCTCAGTTGGTTAAAGTCCAACTCTTGATTTCAGCTCAGATCATGATCTCACAGTACGTGAGTTCAAGCCCTATATCAGGCTCTGTGCTGACAGTGTGGAGCCTGCTTGAGATGCTCTCTCTCCCTCTCTCTCTCTGCCCCTCCCCTGCTCGTGCTCTCTCTCTCAAAATAAATAAAACTTAAAAAAATTTTTTTTTAATTCAAAAACAGAAATCATCAGTTTCCTCAAATATCAATGTAGATGAAATTTCTACTCCACATAATTTGTTATGAGCAGTAACAAAACTAAGTGAATGGTAAAACTTTAACAAATTTGTATATCCACACATTAAAGCATATATACCTATCAGAGTTCCACTTCCAGTAGTTATAGGGTGACTTAGACTAATTTTGCCATACATAAAATTATAAACTCTGTATAAAATATAGAAAACAACTATTCCAGAGAACAGCATAGAAAATATTCTTTAGAAATAATGGCCAATGCAACTTCCCAAGTTTGGTAAAAACATAAATTTATAGATGAAAAACAACAAAAATCCAGTAAATCCAAAATAGGATACATACAAAGAAAACACCTAGGCACATCATCAAAGTGCTGAAATCAAGGCTAGGAAAATCTCACAGGTAGTCACAGAAAATGATATGTTGTATACAGGTAACAACACAACGTAATAGCTGACTTATCAGAAACAAGGGAAAGTAGAAAAAATGAAAGGATATCTTTAAAGTGAGGAAAGAAACAAACTCACAAATTATAATTCTATATACGATAAAAAAAATCCTTCAAAAATAAAACAAATGAAAATATTTTAAAAAAATTTTTTTTAATGTTTATTTATTTTTGAGACAGAGAGATACAGAGCATGAATGGGGGAGGGTCAGAGAGAGAGGGAGACAGAGTCTGAAGCAGGCTCCAGGCTCTGAGCTGTCAGCACAGAGCCCGAAGCAGGGCTCGAACTCACAGACTGTGAAATCATGACCTGAGCCAAAGTCGGAAGCTCAACCGACTGAGCCACCCAGGTGCCCTGAAAATATTTTAAAATAAACAAAAATATGAGTGTACTGGTCACCAACAGATTTGCTCTAAAAGAAATGCTGAAGAAAGCTCTTCAAGCTAAAGGAAAATAATATCCGACAGAAACTCAAATCTATAGAAAGAAAGAAACACTGCAAATCAAGTACATATAAAAGACTATATCTATCCTGCTCTTCTTTAAAAGACATAAAAAGGGCATAAAACAAAAATTCAAACATTGTATCACATGGTTTACAACATATTTATATCTGCTATATATGAGATACAGCAGCACAAGGCACTCAGAGGAGAGGTAAATGTAACTACAGTATTTCAAGAGTGTTCTATTTTACATAATGCAGTAAAATATTAACCCAGTATATAATGTGATAAATTAGGAATGCATATTATAATCCCAACAGCAGGGTTTCTCAACCTCAGCACTAGTGACATTTTGGAGTAGAAGATTTTCTGTTTGGGGAAAACTGTCCTATACATTACAGAACACTTAGCAACATCCCTGGCCTCTACCTACTAGATGCCAATAGCACACCCACCCCAAGTCATGACAACCAAAAATGTCTCCAGACATTGTCAAATGTCCCCAGCGGAGTAAAATAACCCTGGCTGAAAACCACTGCCCTACAATAACCATTAAGTAATGTAAGATTACAGAGAAGTTCAGTTTTTTCCATTATGGCCCACCTAACAAGCCTTTTTAGTCTTTTTTTTTTCCCTAACCGCTCTAGCCTCCCACATGAAATTTTAATACCACAGATATGCTGTATATGTTTATATAATGTGTCCCACTTGAAAGGCACAAATGACTATAAATATCTGAGTTTTTTGCACCCTCCCCCAGAACCAATGATTACCCCCTTGGGGGAGATATCCTCCCCTCCACTGAGAATGCACACTGACAGAGGGATTTAGATGAAATACTAAAAAAATTCCATCAACCCAATAGAAGGCAAAAATATACCTATATATGAACAGAGAAAAAAATTTTTAAATAGGACAAATAGAGAATAAATAAAAAAACAGTAGACCTAAATTCAATCATATCAATAATTACATTAACAAATATGTATGGTCTAAATACCCCCAATTAAAAGGTAAAGACTGTCAAATGAGATAAAGAGGAAAAAAAAAAAAAAAAAAAAAAAAAAAACCAGAACCAGACCTAAAACTATGCTATCTACAAGATAGATGGTTTAAATATAACACACAGATAAGCTAAATGTAAAATAACATTTTAAAAAGATAGAAGATGTAAACTTTAATCAGAAAAGTCTGTAGTGGTTATATTAATATCAGACACACTGAATTTCAAGACAGAAAAAGATGGACATTTCATAAGGATAAAAGATGCAATATATCCAGAAGATGATACAAATCTGGATGCATCTAACAACAGAGCTTCAAAATATATAAAGCAAAATAGAATAAAGAAACAGAGAAATTCACATAATTGGGAGATTTTACTTCTCTCTCAGTAATTGATAGAACTAAAGAAAAAAATCAGTAAAGTTACAGAAGATATGACTCACCATCACCCATCCTGACCAGACATTTATAAAAAAAAAAAAAAAAACTACACCCACAACAGCAGAAAAATCAAGATAGACCATATGGTGGACCATAAAAAAATTTTTTTAAATAACAAGAAATTCCAGATGACTGAAACTTTTTTTATAGAATATCTTCTGTAAATACAATCAAACATTAAACTCAAATCAAAACACTAATGTATCTAAAAACCCCTATATATTTGTAAATTAAGCAGCCTTCTTCTAAATAACCCATGGTTCAAAGAACAAATCCCAAGGGAAGTTAGAAAACATTTTACATTAAATAACAATGAAAACACATTTCATCAAAACTTGTAGGACAAAACTAAGCTGTGATGTAAGATAAATCCAGGGGTGCCTGGGTGGCTCAGTCGGTTAAGCCTCCGACTTCAGGTCAGGTCACGATCTCATCAGGTCACGATCTCGTGGTCCGTGAGTTTGAGCCCCACGTCGGGCTCTGGGCTGATGGCTCGGAGCCTGGAGCCTGTTTCCCATTCCGTGTCTCCCTCTCTCTCTGTCCCTCCCCCATTCATGCTCTGTCTCTCTCTGTCTCAAAAATAAATAAACGTTAAAAAAAAAATTAAAAAAAGATAAACCCATAGATTTAAGTGCTTATATTTTTTAAAAAAAGAAAGATTTAAAACCAATGACATACTATTTTACCTTAAGAAGCCAGAAAAAAAGACAAGTAAATTAAAATAATAATGAGCAAAAGCAGTAAAATAGAAAAGGTCAAAGAAAACAAAGCAAAAAGTTGGCTCCTTGAAAAGATCAATAAAATGTATAAACTCCTAGTAAAACTGATCAAAGGAAAAAAAAATGAGAGGGAGAACACAATTTACCAACAGCAGAATTTAATAGGGGATTATAATTACAAATCCCGCAGACACTTAAAGAATAAGGGAATATTAAGAACAACTTTATTCCAAATATATCAACAACTTAGATTAAATGGAAAAATTCCTAAGAAATCACAATTTTCCCAAAGTGACACAAAATGAAACAAAAAATCTAAATAGTCCTATGCCTATTAATGAAATTGTATTTATTATCAGAAACCTCACCAAAAAAGCCCCAACCCAAATGGCTTCACTGATGCATTTTACCAAACATGTTAAGTTAGGAATAAATAAACCCTATCTTATGCAAATTCCTTCAAAAATTGAGAAGGAATACTTCCCAACCTATTTTATGAGTCCAGCATAGCCATCAAACTAAAACATGAAATGAAAATTATAGACCAATATAAATGCAAAAAAACCCCACAATCCTTGATAAGGTACATCAAAACTGGTAAATCAAATATAACACATCAGGACCAAATGGGACATATTCCAACCGTTAAAGTAATACACCATATTAACACAATACAGGGAAAAGTCAAATAGTCATTTCAATAGATGTGGGAAAACTTTTTGAAAAAAGTGAACACCCACTCATGATAAAAACTCTCAGCAAAACAGGACAAGAAAGGAACTTTCTCAATCTGATTAAAGGCAGCAATAGAAAGCCCACAACAACTACAATAGTGATCATCACATAATATGATGATGGTGGTGGTAAAATAACATGAGAAATAAGACCAAAAGTCCACTCTCACCACTTTTACTCAAAATTGTGCTGGAATTCCTAACCAGTGAAATGATCAGAAAAAATAACTGAAGACATAAAGATTGCAAAGGAAGAAGCAGAACTGTGACTCTTTGCAGATGACTTGACCACGCAGAAAACTGTAGAGGTAACTAACTTGAACAAGTGAATTTACACAAGTCAATACACAAAACAACTGCTGATGGGGAAGGATAAGTATCCCTATCTAGCATAAGATAGGGAGTAGTGTGAGTGTGTGCGTACATAACAGCAGCTCTACAATTCTACAGCTCTAGAATGCATATGAAAGCTTATCATTTGATGGTTCTCTCCATGGTTTACTTGATAAACATTTTCAAAACCAATGTATTCAAATAATAAAATAAGACGAAGAAAATAAGATAAATAAGAAAATAAAATAAAATTCACGTTATTGTAAATACATTAAATCTCAGAGTCCCAATGTCATTAGAAAATAAACTTGGGACGACTGGGTGGCTCAGTCAGTTAAGCATCTGACTTTGGCTCAGGTCATGATCTCAAGGTTCATGGGTTCCAGCCCGCATCAGGCTCTGTACTGATTGCTCAGAGCCTGGAGCCTGCTTCAGATTCTGTGTCTCCCTCTCTCTCTGCCCACTCCTCCCCTCCCCCCCACCCCCCACTCACGGTCTGTCTGTCTCTCTCTCTCTCTCTCTCTCTCTCAGTAATAAACATTAAAAAAAAATTTTTTTAAGAAAATAAATTTAATTTTGTCATGTTTATTCCCCACTTGTAACGTTAATAGTCAAGTGAGCTTCTCTAAACTATCATGTGATTTATACAGTGGCTACCACAGCTCTCCACATTCTATGGAAAATGCTTGCTTCTGCGTAGTAAACAAAATCATACGGTTGTTTTCTATTTCTATAAGCACTTGATCATTTATTTAAAACTCACTTTGTGAATAAAACAGAAGCAAAAGATACTTGTACAAGTACATACAAAGTTAAGGAAAAAGCCCTTGGACTTGGATGAGAACCCCAAAAACTGTGATTCTGTTTTCTAGAACAGCTTATAATTGACTAGCTCACAATAATCTCATGTTAACACATAGCCCAGCTTACAATCTTCGCGTTACTAAAACATTCTGCATAGTGGCATTAAGCTATTTTGACAGAAAACTCATAGACTTATCAAGTTTAGCTTGGAATTACCAAATACTAACATTCCGGTTCACCTAAACAAATCAGTTCACAGAATACAAAACAAGTGTTATTCCAAGGACACAGTTCATGAAGATCCTTGAACTGGAAACTCTAAGTAGCAGGCAAACTAAGCCAAGGAGTGCTTTGAAAGCACAAACTGGTTACGTACACAGAACACAACCTGAAAGTTCAATCTGTTAGATATCAAAGCAACAAAAAGCCTAAGAAACTATCACATGCATGCAGCATTTTCATCAGTCAAATCTTTTGGTTTTTTTTTTAATTTTTTTTTAACATTTATTTATTTTTGAGACAGAGAGAGAGCATGAACAGGGGAGGGTCAGAGAAAGAAGGAGACACAGAATCTGAAACAGGCTCCAGGCTCTGAGCTGTCAACACAGAGCCCGACACGGGGCTCGAACCCACGGACCGTGAGATCATGACCTGAGCCGAAGTTGGACACCTAACCGACTGAGCCACCCAGGCGCCCCCATCAGTCAAATGCTTTTAATGATAAAACCACCTCTTAAATTTGTACCAATTTCAGAATTGTAAGACTGTGCATTGACCACCAATACATTACAGATTTTAACATGTTATCAAGGAACTGGCTCTCCACCTTTAGAAGAGACTACTTACCTTCTTAGGAAACAGTACTATTATGCAAACGGAATTTTATAAATTACAATTAGCCCTGGTTAATGCTATTGCAACCTACTTAATTCAATAATTTAGACCTTTTAAGCTGGTTAAATTTCCCACTTTATTAATGCAATACCTTTCTTCACAGCAACTATTAGCCCTCACTGTAACAGGACAAACTTAGAGTAAAACTTTTGACATCAGGTTTGGAGACTGGCAGTACAGACAGGCTGGTCTGTGAACAGCCTCTGGTCACTTCTCTCTTGTGAAGGAGAGAGTCTAAGAAGTGTTTAACACGTCTGCAGGTATCTCCTAAGCTGATGTGCTCTCCCAGGACCATCAAGTAGGAAAATGTAGACGGTACTTTACTCCACGTGTGCTACATGACGTTTCCTTTACTGTCATTTCTAACACCAACAATACTACATCAATGTGTTATCTCAATTAATATTTACCATTCTGTAATTGCTCCAGAAAAGTACAGGAAAAAAAGGTTTCAATGTTGATATATCACCAATAACCGAAGTTAGGAAAGTATCTGCCCCACACAGTATCATTAATTATTTTTAAGTCTGTTTTTTCCTTCTCCAGGATGCTATTTAATGATGAACAACTTATTTACATCAAAAGTACAAATGAAATGAGATTATATCTAGATAGGAGCTAACATGAACTGATTCATAAATGCAAGATTGAGAAAAAGGACTGATAGTCAAACTAAGGGTAACTGTGAATTTTTTATATCGATACTTTTATTAAAAGTTTACAAATATTCTGTACACATTAGCTCACAATGCTTACCAGCACACTGTGAGGTAAAGAAGGCAGACATTATATATTTATTCTAAAACAAGTACACCAGAGTTCAGGTGATGATAATCTACCTGCCCAGTGTAAAGAGGCAGAGACTACTACTACTCTTTAAGAAGAAATTCTTTGAGCCAAAATATGTCCAAACAGCAACAACAGACTAATGAAATTTGCCTGACTAAAACAGAAGATTATTCTTAAAATCATACTGAAAATCTCTAAAGGAATAAATTAAGAATAGTTCAGAGGAAAAAAATGCCCCATTTGGTTTCCCCTAATATTTCAACTAATGCTTGTAAGAGTCCAGTTAAAAGTACCATTACAAATCCTCATTCAGAGAATCTAGCCAGTCATAAGTACAGGGAAAATACATGAATTACAAAAACAGACAGAGGTCACTACCAGTAAACTCAGTCTTTCATTCACAAATAAACCAACAGGGATCATCAGATACCTGAGGAATACTAACACCACCAAGGAAAAAAAATAATAAACAAAATAAACAAACTGAAAAAGTTATTCAAAGCAGATAAAAAATTTAAAAATAGTCTCGTTGGTGTCCTTTGATTAAAAATCTGTAAAATAAGAGCGGGTGGCTATGAACTACAAAGAATTCCCAGAAATATAAAGTAATAGCTGAAATAAATAATTCAGTAAAGGGCTCAAAGAAAAAGTTGAGGAATCTTCCAGAACAAGGAGAGAAAACAAAGAAATTAAAGAAAAATTTTAAAACAGAGCACTGATATAGATGCTCTAAGGGAAAAAACCATAAAAGAATACAGAGAACACAGAAGGGAAAAAATAACACAAGAAATACAGAAGACTCCCCAGAATTAAACACATTTGTCTGCATATTCTAAGGGTCCACCAAATGCTTTACAGGTGAATTAAAAAGAACCACATCTTATCCTCCTTAAATTTTATAAAGCCAAGGATAAAGAGGCATGAACACAACAAACTTCAAGATGACAACAAACAGGTTACCTAGAAAGAAATTACTCCTATTAGTGTTAAGCCTCTTACCAGTAAAACTGGTTACCAAAAGGTAACGGAATGCAGCCTTCAAAACTCTGAAGGAAAATTGTTTCACAAGTGAATTCTATACCCAGCAAAGGTATGCACCAGGTGTAAAAGTGAAAAGCACATTTTCAAACACTGTGTTGACATATTCTTTCTGAAAGAAGTTCTTCAGGAAATTGAAAAAAGGAAAAAAAAAAAAAACTACTTCTAGAAAACCATAAAATAAATCCAAAACAGATAGGGGAAAGACAGGAGATCTAAGAAAGCACTGCACTTGTCCAGGAATGCAATTAAATAACATGCTACTAGCTGAGTATCACACCTAGAAAAAGGTCAGTTCACAATAGAATTTTGACAAATACCAGGATTAAAAAGCTGGATGACCACATGATACAAGGAAGACAGCAAAGCATACACTCTTTACCAATGGGAGGAAACGTGACAATTAGAAAATCCAGGAAAAACCATTATAGCCCAAACCAGAGGCCAAACCAAAGTGCGTCATGATCTTGAACACCAACAGAGTATGAGGCGATCATTTGCTCTCTATGGCTCCCATCACACGCACCCACCATACTGCTCTAGTTGGCAGCAGGTACTGTTTACTTATCACAATATCGATTACTGCTTCTCCGAATCAGCAAGTATAACTATTACAAACCCTGAAAATATAAAATAAACGTTCAGTTGCCACAAACTGGGAGGGGAATGTGGGAAATTCAGAGGAAAGATTGTGTAGGGTACTCCCAAAGTGGTCAGTTTAGAGATGATGTGTAAGTACTTTTTAGAATGAAGAGTGCACCTGTTGGAAGTTTAACCATGAGCCCACTCCCTCCCTTTAGGGAAGGAAGAGAACAGGTATTAACAAGTCAAATTCTTCATTTTTCATAAGGGCGATACACGAGATTATGTAAGACTACTCAAAAATAAAGCTTAGCATATTATATACAAAACTGGGATAATAATCACCAAAAAAAGTATAAAATACAAAAGGTCTACAATGGTTATCTCTGAGGAGAGAAACCCGTTGGAAGAGCAGATGACAGAAAAGACTTTTACTTATCATTTTATATCTTTGTGTACTATTAACCAAGGCAGGAAAAATGCTAAGAAATCCTGGTCCATTTTTTTCTTGCTTCTATGCCCCATGCACTTTAAACCGACCTTTTATCATGGTGTTTCAGGTAAGATGCAATTAACTAAACAAACTCAAGAACAACCCTAAATCTTTGACAACACGTGGTGCCGGCAATAATTTACACTTGTGTTCAAGCTCTCAAAACACATCCACATCCATCACCTCACTTAATCCTCAAAACAGATTTAATGGGAGCAGACATTAGAGGTGCATAAAGTATTACTCCAAAAGGTTCACGTGATTTGCCGTCCCCAAAAAACAAAGTAGGAAAGACAGTATAAATATAATAGACAAGTTAAAAAAACAAAGAAAAAGCACCTTCAGACAGCAGTGAAATCTGAAAATGTCTTCTAAATTTATAATATAACATACAATAAATTAAACTCAATCGTACAACAGTTGGCTGAAACCGTTTGATAGTTAAGCACACACTTACCGTATGAGCAGCAATCTCGTTCCCAGGTCACTGCCCAAGGGAAAAGGAAAACAAACCACACCAAGACATGATCTCCAATGTGCATAGCTGCCTTATGTGTAATAGCCCCAAACTAGAAATAGCTCAAATATCCATCAGCCAGTAAATAAATAGATTGTGGTACGTCCAGACTACAGAACATGCCTCAACAATAAAAAGGAACAAACTTGTGATGTACACAGCGATGTGGATGAATCGTTCAAGTATTATGCTACGTGAAAGTAACCAGACACAGAGGACCAGATGAGTGTACTTATAAGGAAGATTACAGTTGTAGCAGATTAGGGGTCCCAGGGCTCAGGAAAGAGGACGGACTGCAGAGCGGAAGAGGGGTGCTTTCGGAGTGACAGAGATGTTCAACGTCATGACTGCAGTGTTTGTTATGCTACTGCATGAATGTAGCAAAATTCATCCCCGTGTACACTTAAAATAGGGGAATTGTATTGGTATGGAAATTATAACTCAATAAGGATGAATTTTTAGAAATCAGTAATACATAATCCCATTTAACTACTGACAATGACTTTCCAAACATAGGTATTAACTACAGACCCGCAAAAAACATTGAAATCACTATTTAAAAGGTAACTTTTAATCAGGAAATAGATACAGTATACAGGAACTTAAAAGTCCTAAGAATGCAACAGTCCTCATACTACTCAATTTGGCCACGTGGATAAACAGTAGTTGCCTGGCAACGAGTCTACACTCTAGATTTCTTAATAAACACATTGACCACATTAAAAGGTGATCTCTTAGGAGATAAACTAAGCTTTACATTAAAGAGTTCTTCCTTTAAAGTAAAAATAATGTAAAAAGAATAATAATGCATTTGAATTATTTATCTAAAGTAGGAGCGAACAGCAAACAAGAAATACTAAAACTAGATCATGAAAAATAAAAATATGCAATTAAACATAAACACACACACGCAGAAACCCTTTCTTCAGTTGGTCTCTTACTTTAGGACTTTCCTCACCTAACTTACAGGGTTGTTGAAGCCAGAAGATTGTGGGTGAGCGCTTTCCCCTTTAACCCTAGAAGCCCTTCCCCTGCTTTCACCCAAACCGGCTTAATATAAATTTACATGTCTTTAAATGCATACAAGTTAGACACTTTTCTAGATTATTAAATCGTCCTACAGACATCTCTCTGGATTGCAGAGTTGCTGTGGACAGCACAGAAAAATCCAACAGGAACTTTCTGTAACATGCAAGCACACAACATCCCAGAGAGCCAAATGTTCAGAACTGTAGTAAGGATCAAAACCAGGAATTACTTAGAATCCCTACATAACAAGCAAATTCCTAACACATATGTTAAATATCATTTCTCTCTTCCTGGACGTAGTATGTCCGTTTACTTTGTTAACAGCGTCAGGAAAAATATCAACTTCCAGGACACCACCAACCATTCGCACACTTACCAACCACATTATGTGCAGCTTTGTTGAACACTTACCCCTCTTCTGAACCCAACCTTCTTTCACGATGGTGACATCGCTCATGATGGCTCCCCTCTGAGCCCCCAACTTGGAGAAATGGTACTTTGTGATATCAGCTTTGGGGTTTGGATTCTCTGCTGCTGCTGCCCTTCCCACTCTCTAGTGATGACTCAGCCTGGAAGGAAGTATTGAAGAAAGAATTTCTTTTTTTTCCATTCTTGCAACTCATACAGCAATAACAAACAACTAATTCTTTGTAAATGTCTTCAACTGGCCTGACCTCACATAAAAATCTAACTCCTCAAACTGGGGAACTTATTTATTAAATAGTTCTACCATGAACGTGCTTCCCTGGTCTTGTGACAGATTTCAAACGATAGTGAAACTTTTAACCTAAGAGGCTGTAGTAAAAAAATGCCTTCAGAAACCACTGACCCACCTATACAAATAACACAGAAAATCTGTTTGTGGGGCTGTGTGTCTGAAGTGAAAAGGGAAGAAAATGAAAGTGAAGTGGACTAAAAGTAAACTCTCGTGTACATCTAGTTTCAAAATCTCTGTAAATTTAGGAATATTTATGGCAAAGCAATTGTGAATGTTTTTAATTGTTATATTTTATGCAAAATACAACATGCTAAGAAACCAACACTTAGGTATGGTTGGTCTGTCTTGCTCCAAGAAATATTTTAGATTACAAAATTAGATTACAGTGAATTTTTAGATTGTGAATAAAATATTACAAATAATATATAATCAATTATTTTTAAAAGCAGACGAGGTGAAACACGGGGAACATGAAAGTGGAAAAAAGTACGGAGTATTTGAGATGTGTCAAGAACAAGTGCTTACGTCTATTACCCTTAGGTAAGCCTCACAGTAGCCCTAGGAGGGTACCATTAACTCCATTTCACAGAAGAGGAAACTGGGGCTCACGGAATTCAGCAGCTTGCCTGAATCCAACATAGCTCCTCAAGGATGGAGCCAATATGGCCGACTCCAGAGCCTGCAGAAACTATATTGCCTTAAGACAAAAAGAAGCCAGAGTAAAAGTCTACAGATCTGTAAAAGATGGGCCACAAATTTAGCAGAAAGCTTTCAGGAAGCAATGCAAATAAGGAAACACCATCGGTTTCAGTATTTACAGTATCCATGAATATTTTTAAAAAGAGAAAAAGAAGTTGCTTCAGAGGGAACACAATTTTTCCTGGAATAAAAATCTGAAATTTATCCCATGGGTCTTTATAAGATAGCTTGCAGTGTAACAAAGTCCTTAAAAATACTCTGATACATACACTAATGAGTTTTACTTATTGCCCCCTCAACCTAAAAGAGGAAAACGCCAAGATAAAGCTGAGTTAAAAATAGTTCCACAGAGGGGCACCGGGGGTGGCTCAGTCAGTTAAGATTCTGACACTTGATTTTGACTCATGTCATGATCTCACAGTTGGTGAGTTTGAGCCCAGAGTCAGGCTCTGTGCTGATAGTGCAGAGCCTGCTTGGGATTCTCTCTCTCCCTCCCTCTCTCTCTGCCTCTCCCCCTCTCAAAATAAATAAATAAGCTTAAAAATTATGTTTCCACAGAAAGGGACCAAAAACTGTGGTCCAGGTACACGAGCATTACATGGTCCAGAAACATAATTTTAGATAAATTTAGGCATAAATATTAGGTAACCAGAAAAATGGATAGATGGACTATATAACTATACTACTTTCTCAGACTGGGTTTTGATAAATAGTGCATAGCAGTAAGTTCAAGGTTAGACTCCCTCACTGGTACTGGACTGAATTACAACCCCTTTCCCAATGCAAATTAAGTGGAAAGCCTACTCCTTTCACAGTCAGGAATCAAGACTGAGTCAGGAATCAAACCCTGACAAAGTTTGTGTGGCTGAATAGAAAACCACCCCAACATGTGCCCTCAGCACCTACAGGTAAGGCCAAGACTGTCCCTGTAGTCATTGGATCTCATACTACAGAGAGTCCAAAGGGATATTAGAATCTGAGTGTATTTTGCCAAGATATGTTTGAAACAATGCTAAACGAAATTCCAAAAAAATTAAGAAAAAAAGATGAAAAGAGAAAAAAATTCTCTGGCCAAATAACTTTGGAAAATTCCACAAGCCATATCTTTCTCTTAAAACATCACTATTGGGGCACCTGGATGGTTCAGTCGGTTAAGTGCCCGACTTTGGCTCAGGTCATGAACTCACAGTCCCTGAGTTCGAGCCCCACATCAGGCTCTGTGCTGACAGCTCGGAGCCTGGAACCTGCTTCGGATTCTGTGTCTCCTCTCTCTGTCCTTCCCCCACTCACGCTCTGTCTCTCTCTCAAAAATAAACAAACATTAAAAAAAAATTAAAACATCACTATTAACATATTAAAGATATAAAGTATGTATAACCTTAATTATCTCAGCAAATCCTAAGTTTATTGAACACACAGGGCTCTTTTTTTTCTTTAGCAGCATGTACTGATATCCATGGGGGCAAACTTTGAGAAATGGCCACATCATTCAAGACAAGACACATTTCGCCACTAAAAAACGGGCCAAAAACAAAACAAAAACAAAAGCCTTCAGTAAAGAATCCAAACATCATTTTAATTTGATTTATGTAACTTTCTGAAAATTGGCTACATAATCCAGAACTGGATAACTGAAAAGGGTTAGTTCTTTATACTACATAAATAATTACAAAAAAATTAAATATTGGGAGCACTAGTGCAAAACGATGACTTTAGAAGAGCTGCACTACAGACCTTCTCTTTGGCAATACTTGTAGCAAGGGGCCTCATATCTGTTGAAGCCATTCTTGGTTTCTGACTGCAAAATGATATAATTTGGGTTAAAAACAAAACAAAACAAAAAACCCTCCTATCTCAATATTCTTGGAATTGGAAACAGAAGAGATCAGGGGTCAGAAGAGATCAGAGGTCAACATTCAATAATAACCAAAAAATAATACATATCCACTAAACATATATAAAACATATCCCTTTCCATTAAAATAATCTGCATCACAACACCCTTGCAAAGAACACTAAAAAACAAAAGTATTTTCAAAATTCATTGCACTTTTTAAGTTGACATTTCATTGTTGGGAGTTCAAAGCAGGAAAGGACCTTCATTTTATAGTTGAGGAAACAGAGTACAGATGGATGAAGCGACTTGCCCAAGGTCACACAGCTGCTTTCTGAGGGAATCAAGACACCAGAGAACCAGGCACATGTTCTTTCCACTAGCACTGCCCCTTCAGTACAAAACAATATATGGAAATATCCAGGTCAACCCAAATCAATGAATTTTGTTTTATAATGAAACTTTCAGAAAACTAGCTCTTTTGATAAAAATGTTTATCAGTGCTTATGCATTTCGATTAAACTGCTTAAATGTATGTAAATCGACAGGACAAAATTTATAATCGTCATCAGGACCAGTAAACCCACATTATAGAAATGGCTTTATCCATTTGCATCTTAAAATGTTACCAAATTCTACCCATAATCGTAATATTCAGCCTTAAAGGTGCTCCTGGGACTCCAAGCTAAAATGACACATTCTATGAAAATAACTTAGAAGACATTCAAACGTCTACTACTCCAGAGTTACGACCAATAGACTAGAAATAAATGCTATCTCGTGTGCATAAACACAATGCTACTGACTCTTAAGCAGTAAACCATATTCTTTGATTTAATTTCCTTACAGTGGCAAGGCTCTTGCAACCAAGTCATCTAATTCTCGTGTTCCGTGTTGCCAAAAACATTATTCTGCAAAATGATGAGCAATGAGCTGGACATGAACTTCACCTCCTCCTACGGTCCCAACTTCTCCAGAACTGTGTTCTACCCAATGAGCTCTAAGAGACAAAATTTGGTTTCTTTTTCTTGTAAGCTTGTTGCACTAAATATTTCATTGCTGAATAATCTAATTTTGTCTATTCTTAAAAAAAAATCATACAAAATTCTTGGCAGATTCAATTTACAATTCACACAAAGCAGTTACACTAAAGGTACTTTTCATTCAAAACTATTTGCAAATTTGATAACTGCATTTGGATATCACTTCACAATTTACAAAACATTTTCACATCTTGTATCTCATTCAACAGCATTATTATTATTGAGTAAAGCAATCTGACAGTGCCTGGCACATAAGAGATGCTCAACAAATACAGGATGAATGAAAGAGTGCATGAATGAAAGAAAGAAGATACAGCTTTGCATAACTAATAAAGAACACACTAAGCAAACTAATATTGTAAGTCAACAGAGAGAATGGTATTAAGTCATCTTAAAAACAAACCTGAACTCAAATGTTATGGAATATAATTAAAATCACAAGAAATCCTCTTCCTTATTCACTAAAGTACGTTTGCTATAGACGTCCGCTAATTGTGAGGACTAGCACGTTTCTCCACATTCTTGGATACTTTTTGTTGAAATGAAGTCAAGTTTCAACTCCCAAACAATTAAGCATTAACACTGCCCCAAAATTATCTATTGTGGAAGGAAAAAAGAGAAAGAATGGCATATTCTCTTAATGATATTTATAACAACTTTTAAAAGATACTGGTTTACTTATGGCAACACAACATTCAGTCTTAAACAATAATTAACCTTAAAAGATACTGGTTTACTTATGGCAACACAACATTCAGTCTTAAACAATAATTAAACTTCTTCAAACATCTTTTTAAAATATCACTCACGGGGCACCTGGGTGGCTCAGTCGATTAAGCGTCTAACTCTTGGTTTTGGCTCAGGTCACAATCTCACGGTTTCGTGAGTTCAAGCCCCACATCAGGCTCTGTGCTGACAGTGCTGAGCCTGCTTGGGATCCTCTATCCCTCTCTCTCTCTGCCCCTCCCCCACTTGAGGGGTCTCTGCCTCTCTCAAACTTAAAAACATAAATAAATAAAATGCCATTCAAGGAAAAAACATACAGCCTGCACACATTCAGTCAGTAAACAGGTACTGACTGCGTGCGCTGTGACAAGGACTGTACTGGGCATACAGGGAGGGAAGCAAAACAGAGAATTTAAAAATCTCTTCCACACAACAGTTTGTTATCAGAGTGCTTTCACATATATTACCCAATTTTGACTAAAAACAAATCTATGCAACAGCTATTCCACTACAATTGTGAGCCCAGGAAAACTGTGACCAATCAAAACCGAGGATGTTATTTCCTCGCTGTTACCATAACAAGATAAGTGACAGCACCAAGAGTGACTGCCTGCCATTCCAGTCTTCTTTCACTGTGGGACGCCTTCTACCAAGTAACCCAATGCCAAGTCTCAGAAGTATGGGTAACATCTGTGAATCGCTCCAACATTTTTTTCTGTTATCAAATTCTTTTTCAAAAGTCCAGGAGAGCACAAGGTTTTCCAATAAATTCAAAACTAAATATAACTGTGGCATCACAGAGGAAATTATAACAACAGAAGACTAGAAGGTTGACATAAAGTTAAAATGCACGCCAGCAATTTTATTCTTTACAAATTAGAACAAGATTCACAGGTTAATTCCTAAGTTTAAAGCCACAACACTACCTATAATACAACTTTCTCTAAACTATACTTGGCTATAACACTACGTAGGACGTACTTGCTCTGCACCGCAATTTTTTATATTCTTTAGATACGCCTAGCCAAACTGAATTAACGAAGGACATCTCACGTTCAAATTCAACAGAATATTACTACACTGAAATACAAATGATTGTCAAGGGTAATCATAGAACAATTCCATGCTATCTACTGATTTCAAGAAATAGGTGAAACTAACATACGCCATAATAAATTCATAAGATCATATCAAACTTTTAAAGGATTTCAAGGAAAGGAAAAATACTGAAATGGAAAGGAAATTCAAGGCAACCTGCTCTGCACTTCAAATAACTCTCAGCAGGTCTGTCCCACTTCAGAGTCATTATTCTGTTAAAAAAAACCGTATCATATGGGGAAAGCGAGCCACACAAACTATGTATCTTGGATCCTTTCCTCTCTGCAGAGTACAATAACAAACTTTGTGGATTTTCTTAAAACTCTATGTATAGATCCCTTCACTGTCTCACCCTAGAGAAAATACCTGAAGAAGCATCAGCAAGATTTCCAACTTTCACACAAAATTTCAGTTCTTTCAAAGTGCCAACTCTTAAAAATCAACTTCATCAACTTTTAAATATATACAGAAAAATGTAGAGCGTTTTCCCCTTCTTCCTTACCCCGGTTTCTCAGGCATCTGAATGCCATTTCAACCAACCCATCCATTACTGACCAAATAAAAAAGCAATTTGTGCTAGGTGCTGATTTAATATCCTGCTTTGAAACAACTAGGAAAATGCCCACTGGATTCCTTTGGTCCAGCTAACGCACAGAATAAGCTATTGACAAATGATCTGCCCACATTTCTTACATGAGGTGTGGCTTGTCATAGGTGAAGTCACGTATAATAGAACAGAAACAGATTGAGGGTTGCCACTGAAAGAATTTCAGTTTCATGGCTGGCCACACTTTTCCACTGCATATGTAAAAACGATCTAAGATCATACCCCATGGTATGGGATCCCATAACAAAGTTCATCACAATGGCTCATTAGAAAACACTGGGCAGGCCCAGAAACTGGGGTCCCTGTTCCCAACTCTGCCCCACCCAGGGTGATGCTATATGAGGTCCTTTAATTCTCTGTGCTTCCGTTTTCTTAGCCATAAAAATAAAAGTGTAGCATTAGATGAACATAAATAGCTTCACAGCTCTTCCAGAGCTACGAGTTAGGATTCTTCAAGTTCAAATCCACTGAGTATCCACCTGGCTTACAGATGGCATCTTAGGTAACACTATCATGATTATACACAGTTCCCGTCTTCAAAAGGCTCCTATGTAGCTGGGAAGATCAAACACCAAATTCCACTTAAACAAAAACTGCACTGAACTCCAATACTGGCAAAAGACCATCTTCCTCCCCATCCCATCCCCAGTCTCCCAAACAGAGTCAGAGCCTTTCGTAATTAACACAAGAGAGAAAATTCCTCACTTGAACATCTTCTAGAAATTTCTTCTGGTAAGTCATTTTACTTTTTCCTCGGAAGATTAGCAAAGTATACCCATTTACAAAATGTGAACTGGCTGCTGCTGGTGATGAATGAAAATCAAGACAATATTGAGAAGACAACCAAAAAGCAAATCTACAGCTCAAGAAACATATATTATCTATCAACAGCTATTTGACAATCACCTGACAAAGGAAATGTGTTTACGGTGCTATGGTATTATATGTAAACATCTGTGGCATTTAACCTGGCCTCTGACATAACCTATGCGAGAGAGAATGTTATGGATCATCGGTATACTTTGTTTTACTATATTAACATGATTTCAGTGGAAATTACTGTACTGTATGCGTTATCAAAGTTGAGTATGTCACCATGAAGTCTAAGGACAGGTACCAGCAACTTAGGGAAAAAATGAAGGAAAAAAGTGTTTCAGAATAAGGAGAGTTCAACTGAAATGGATTTTCATCATACCGGACTAGTATGTGTTTTCTCTTATGAAAACCACTTTCAAAAGTGTAGCAGGGGCTGTCGTGAAGCCTAAACAAGCAGACACATGGAACAGCACCCGGCACGTAGCAAGTTCTCACCAAGGCACCAGCAGCACTGACTCTAAACCTAACCTAACTCTATCTGTCATACGTGAAAGACTGTGATAAAGTTTTCAGTTAACATCACGTGACCCAGGGCTAACCTTCCAGGTGACTACAGAGAAGCGCACGCTGTCCGAAACCAGGATTTAGAAAAACAATGCACACTCCTGAAAACCTGGAGTCAAAAACTGACCAACTTGGAATGACTTACACATTCTAACACAAATCTACAAAAATTCATTATGTGCACTAACATATATTGAGAGAAACAAAACTGCAAGTCAAATTAAGACTGACTTGCTCAAAACAAATGAAATGGTTTACTTTTCTGTCCTGCCTCTTATCTTATTCAAATACAAAGTCTTGTAAATCAAATATTTTTTAATGCTTCAAACTTAATCACATTATACAGACAAGATCCTATCCAATCATGCTAAAAATCCAATTAACATGTCCTTAACAATAATTGCCTTATCTTCTCAAGGGCGAATTCTTGAACTGAAAAGTGTGAAGATTAAAGAAAGTGATAAAAGAAAGTGAAAAGAAAGTGATGAAAAGAAAGTGTAGTTATCTTTTCACAAAAATATGCAAAATTTAAGCCAACTGTAAACTTCCACAAAATCAATTTGTAAAACAGGTTCCTCTTTTTAAAAGAAACCCAAATAGTTGGAAATTTCCACTGAAATTTTTAAGAAATAAAATCCCTCATATGTTTAAATCAAAACCTAGGGCTTAAAAAAATCTTAAATCCCTACTTTGCACAAGACTCCATTATGCTAAGTACATTTGTCCTAGGATATGTTTAACCAAAACATGTTTAGATTTACAATGATTCTGAAAACAAATTCTCTTTCTAATGGTAGTAATCTTCTAAATGAAATGTAAATAAGAAAAGTTCATCATCAAACGAGCCCCCCTAGCAACACAGTTCACACTCTAATAGTTTGTTGGAGAAATGAATGAAATCTTATTTAAAATCTTTGACAGCTATAAAATTACATGGACCAAAAAGTCCAAAGCTGAACCCTCAAGTACCTTCACACACACAACTTAAACTAGGAGGCAATGTCAAACCAAAAATTTTTAAGTTGGAAAACAACTCACTAAAGTAACCATTACAGAAAGACTAAGTGTAGGGGCTAAAATGGATGCAAATAATAGTTTCCTAAGTTTTTGGGTTTTTTTTATAGGATTACTTTAGATATTTTTTAAATGCTGTAGGAAACTTTACTACTACAAACACATACCACAAACATACAACTGAAAACTGTAACTCTACATTCATCTAAATTCCAGTGTTGTCTCATTCATGTGATACATGCACTCCCTCACTTTAAAATTAGAAGCTCAAGCCAATTAAAGATATTGGGGTCAACCCTAGTGAGAAAAAAACAAAAAGCAGGTCTTCAAATACAGTGTCCTTGGTAAACTTGGAAAGTCAAGATCATGTGTTGGCAAAGGTAAAAAAAAAAAAAAAATCTACAGTCCTGATACAGATCGCCCAAATTATTGGGCATTCACCTTAGAAAGCTGGAAATTTACTCAAAATTGGATATCTTAGTAAGAAGTATTTTCATGTTTTAGACAAGCACTTCTTGAATGGGTGTGTGTTTTAGACAACCACCTCCTGGAATATTCACATTCATTTACACGTATTTTGCTATGATACTGAAGTTCTGAAAACAAACTTTCCTAAACCATGTTTACAGGACTCTTAAAGCTTTGGCTTTTCCAATTATTTCCTAACAACGTATAACCTAATTTAATGAGTTTCCACCAAAGTAAAAACCCAGGGGTTTTCTAGTAATTTACAGTCTACTAAAAGATATAAAATGACCATGCCTTACAAAATATGGAACACATACCTAGCTTGAAGACTTGAGGCAGTTAGCAAGATATTAACTGCCAAAAGTCATCATTTCACATCTTTTAGCTACAAGGTGAACTAATAAAGCATAAACACTTTATTGACAGTACTACTTAATCAATAATCAATATAGACACGTAGGTCTCGCTGTTGAATTTCTATTTGAAACGTCATCTATTACAAACTACTGGGCTCTCAACCAATTACCACACTGGTGAAATGAGTTGGGTTTTATTTTCATAACGTTCTCTTGATGCAAGAAATGGGAGCATCCTACCTACCCTACCCTCATGGTTAAGCCTTTCCTCAGCTTTCAGAAGATAAACAGTAAATATCGGTATTGAAGACCTGGCCCCAAAGAGACTCAATCCAGCCTAAACGAAGATCCCCGAGTAATCCCGAACAGGGAGTGACCCCCGCCTGGGAATCAGGGTGAGCACCGCGACCAGCCAGGCTTCAACTTTGGGCTCCGAGGGCCCAGCCAGCATCATGGCTGATGCAGACCGATGCGCAGGAGGAGGAGGTGGACGAGGAAGAGGCTGGTTTGTTTACTTGCAGCCAGAGCCGCCGCCGCCGCCGCCGCCGGCAGCGACAGCATCACTGGATCCGCCAAACCCAGCATCTTCCGCACATTTCTATTCTTAGCACACAACTCCCAAGCGGATTAAAACCCCACTACTATTAAAAACACAGACGAGCACGTTACCCACCTCCCACACACACCCCCACCTCCCCCTCAGGGCCGTCTCTTCCTGCGCGCCGGCAGCAGGGGAGGGTGGAGAGGAAGGAGACCCCGGGGGACGCCGGTGCATCCTCGCCCGCACCCCACCCCGCGCGCGCAGACAGCCCCCGCGCCGGGGAGCGCGGCAGACGGCCCCCTCCCCCCAACCCAAACACGCCGGCACGGGCGCTCCCCGCGTTATATAAGCCCGCCGCCCCCGCCCGGGCGGCGCCCCCTCCTCACGCCGCGCGGCCGGGGCCGGCAGGGAGCGGGCGCTGCGCAGGGACTGGAGGCGCCAGGGCCGGGGCAGCGCAGACGCGGCCGATACCGCTAGGCCGGGAACACCCTCCCCGGCCCCCCGCGCGCGCCGCCGCCCCCCAGCTTCCCCCGGAAAGTGAGGGGGTGCCGGTGTCAGCGGCGCCGGGCATCCCCCGGCCTCCCCACCCACACCCACACCCGAGCCTCTGGTGACCCGGCACCCGCCCACGCCCCCGGCGCGGTGACAACCCAGACGCCCCCGCCTCCCCCCCCCCCCCGCCCGAAGGAGGCCCGGGGCCGGGGGCCCGGAGAGAGCGGAGGCCAGGCGGGGAGGGGGCGAGCGGGGGGAGGGGGGGCGGTGGCTGTTACCTGCAAAGGCGGCGGCGGCGGCCCCGCAGCTGCTCGGGCGGCGGCGGAGGATGGAGCCGGGGGGGCGGGGGGAGGAGAGGGGGCGACTCGGGGGTCCCCCCTCCCTCCTCCTCCCCTCCTGTCCTCCCCCCACCCCGCAGAGCCTCTGGCCCCCCTGGAGCCCGGTGCGGCCGGCGGGAGGGCAGGCGAAGGCTGCAGGGGAGGGAGGAGGGAGCCGGCCGGGCCGGGCCGCGGAGCTGGAGCGGGAGGCGGCGGCGGCGGCGGCGGCGGCGGGAGGGGAGGGCGGAGGGAGGGCGGCGGCGGGGGGGAGGAGGAGGCGGAGACTCTACATGGGAATCGGATATCGGCTACAAATTCAATTCATCACCAGAAAACACCGCTCGGGCGGGGGCCGGGTCACGCCGGCTAGGCGGCGGCGGGCGGAGGCTCCGGGCCCTGGGGCGCGCCCGGCGCGGGTCGGGGGTCTGCGGCCTCCTCTCGGGGGCCGCGCCTCGCCCGGGGACCCCGCCGCCTCCCCGCCCCCTCCTTCCTCCCTCCCCGGCCGCCGCCGCCGCCGATCGCTTCTCGCCGCCGCCGCCGCCGCCGCCGCCGCCGCGGGGCTTGTTGTTGACTTTGAGGAAAACTCCTGACGTCAGGGGCTGGCTCTCGGCGACTGGCGGGAGCGGCTTCCCCGCGTCCCCGGCCCTGCCCGCCGCCTCTGCTCCCCTCCCTGCCGCGCCCTCGTCCGCAGGCTTCCCCGCGCCCCCCAAAGCCGCGGCGCCCCGCGCCCCCTCTCCTCTCGCGAGAACATCCCCCCCAGCCCGGCGGAGCCGGCAGCGGGGGCCGGCGCTCCTGGGCGGGAAGTTTTGGCTCGCCCCGCGCCCTCGTGGCCCGCGGCGGCCCCCGAGGCCCGCTGCCCGCTGCCCCCCGCCGCCGCCGCTGCCGCCCCGGGGAGGTGGGCGGTGCCCGATGCGGAGGGGAACCCGGGTGCCGGGAGCGGGCGGCGAGCGGACCCCACCCTCGGCGTCCCGGTGCTCGGTCCCGAGCGCCTGGCCCTCCTCGACCCTCCCGGGAGACCTGGCCGCCCGGCCCGAGAACACCTCTCGGGAGAGCCGGCCCCGCGCTCCGGGCCGCAGTCGTGACCGCACCGGGAGGACGTCTGGCCCTGGCATCGGAATTCACTCTTAAAATGACACCCTTTTTAGGGATATTAGTTTTCGTTGACTTTGGGGAAGCCATGATGTACTGCATTCACTACGAAGAAGATACCATTTCTTTCCTTTGAACTTCATGGCTCCTGAGAATATTTGCAGTGGAGACACCAGTTTTGCAAGATGGCCATAGTTTCCCATGCAACAGTCCATAAAGTTACAAAGGAAGTTTATTTTTTCTGACCCCATGTTCTGTCGCCTCTGGAACACTTTGAAAAATCCGTATTGTTTCACCACGTGGCTCTAGCCTTGTTGATGTACCTGTTTCTCCCAGTGCAAGATTCTTACTAGTGCTTCTGGCTTGAAGGATTCCTCCTGATGTGCACTTCCTTCTCTGCTTTTCCATGGCCAGACAACATTGTGAGGGTAGTCCTTCTTGTATACTATGTGTGGACAAGAGTCTAAAACGTAGAAGAAAAAGGGGGGAGGTGGGCCAATTTTCTCCGTTGGCGAGGGAAACCTTTCCCCGACGATTCTAGAATAAAATTTGCCTTTTTAAGATACGCAGTCCACCCCACGGAAAAAAGTCCTCAATTTTCCCCATGTTTCCCAACACATCAAGAACTGATTAATAGATAATAGACTGATCCTTAATCCAGTTTACAGGGTGTAAAATGGACGCCATTTATTTCCATAATTATCAGACCTCTAACAGTCCCCATCTGCAAAATGATTCTGTTAGAGATTTCTTCCTGTAAGACACAATATTGGGTCAGAATTTTGTTCTATAGTAACCCAACCCACTTCTCATGTTGAAGAAAATAATTCCTAATGACACCAGCCCTAAAAAGTGTCTCCAAAGCTCTTACAAATATTTAACTGTGAGAGTTGCGGTGTTCTGAATTACTAATATCTCTTATCAATTTTAATTTTCATTTGTTTTTTGATTTTAACATCAACATTTTTGTGAGAACCAAATTTGTTTTACAAGCCAAACTGCCTCAAACTATTTCATCTAGTCTCACCATATTATAGTAAATCTTAGATGGGTTACACCCTAAAATTAAGTGTTCTATAAACTACAGTGAACTACATACTCCAGGCTTTTTTTTTTTTTTGAAAAATTAGAAACTTTTATTTCTGCTCTACTTTGCTCTTCTATAGTAGTTTCATAAATTTCTATAAAAAAATCATGTCAGCTTTTATAATAGAATTATTATAGAACTATTTAAATAGCATTGTTCTTTCCCCCATACTGTGCCATCAGGAAATTGGCAGAATCTGACAATTAACGGTGTGATGGTACTCCATGCGGAGCGTATGCTAGATTTCTCCTCTTCATTGTCCTCACATGGCAATCATACCGGGAGCAGAGCACGGTTCGTCCATGGGAATGAATGTCCCTCTTAAATTTTGGAGAGAAAGCCCTCCTTCTGTATTAAGCCAGATATTCTCGGGTAACATCTCTCAGTAGTAGTAACTTAGGCATCTTAAGAAAAGTCTAGGGGCGCCTGGGTGGCTCAGTCGGTTAAGCGGCCGATTTTGGCTCAGGTCATGGTCTCACGGTCCGTGAGTTCGAGTCCCGCATCAGGCTCTGTGCTGACAGCTCAGAGCCTGGAGCCTGTTTCAGATTCCGTGTCTCCCTCTCTCTCTGACCCTCCCCCGTTCATGCTCTGTCTCTCTCTGTCTCAAAAATAAATAAACATTTTTAAAAAATTAAAAAGAAAAGAAAAGCCTGGGTGGCTCGTTTGTTAAATGTCCCACTTCCGCTCAGGTCATGATCTCGCGGTTTGTGAGGTCAAGCCCCGCCTCGGGCTCTGTGCAGACAGCTCAGAGGCTGGAGACTGCTTTGGTTTCTGTGTCTCCCTCTCTCTCTGCCCCTCCCCCACTTGTGCTCTCTCTCTCTCTCTCTCTCTCTCTCTCTCTCTCTCTGAGAAATAAACATTACCAAAAAAATTTTTTTTAAAAGAGAAAAGTCTTTACTCTTCTTGACCACCAATGACTAAATTAGATACTGAGAGCTATTTCTTAGTATTTCCGCCATTTAAAGGGAGTTACTTAAACTGGAAGTACATTTAAAATTTCAGGACAGCAGCTACCACTTCTCTGTATAAAAAGGGTATCTTGTCTCCAGTGTCTAGGATCGGAAATGGAAATGGCACAAAGTACGCACAGAGTAAGTGTTTGTTGAATAAATTAATGAGTGCATGAATGAACAAATGAAAAATCTGTCCGCTATGTCCAGTTTATACAATACTTGCCTCCGGGATGGCTTATTGGCAAGATCATGAATGCACTTTGGAGACTTGCAGACCTGTGTTCAAATCCTCTCTCAGAAGAATTTATGTGTCCAGCAAGTTGCTTAACTTTCCTAAGCCTTAATTTCTTCATTTGTGAAGTGACAATTACAACTGCTTCAACGGCTTATTATGAGAATTGAATGTGATGAAATATTAGATGGTATCTAAAATGTAGTGAGTAGACAGCAGGCTAAAATTCCGTTATCCTCAATGGTAATATGTTCATTAACATAACACTAGCTGCTATCACAAATAAATACAAAAATCTATCCTGGCACACAAGTGTATTTCTCATCCATGTTAAGTTCTGAATGCGAGCAAGTCTCCTTTATGCATTTATTCTTAAAAATGCTGGGGGCCCATGTTTCTTCCATGTTAGGGTTTCGATACATTCAGTGCATAATCAAGACACCAAACAGGCAGAAGAGGGGAAAGAGTGGTCAGAACTCTCCGGAGCCACCTACCTATAAGGCAGGCCATGAAACAGAGTCTAGCCCAGGATAGAAAAAAATAAAAAAGGAGGAGGAGGAGGAGGGGAAGGAGGAATAGTTTTGATGAACAGCCAGCCAGTCTCTCCCACAGTTGGTTTCTGAAATAACCATGTTAAATCTACAGCTCTAATTAATGAATAGAGCAATTTCCAAAAGAGCATAGTTTTTAAATCTAGGTGTAAGTAGCAAGAGAGTCTGTTGCAATAGTGATTAGTATGAATTGTCTTTTTCAGAGCTGTCTCTCTTAAGGTGTAGGTCAAGTGTTCGTGTTAGTAACACATGAGAATATGTAAGAAACGGATGTCACCAATCTGATGCCACAAAACTGGGATGCTTAAAGCCCTCCACAATCTCGCTCTTATTTTCTTGTCAGATTTTCTCTCCCTTCTATATTCCTGAACATGAATGAACATCTTTTCATTCATATTGTCCTTCTCCGTCTTAGCTAAGTCTCATAGCAGCTGAAGCCATCTCTGGACGTTACGTGTAGTCTTTCAGGACACTTGAGCCACAGAAAGTTACTGAACACAGGAAAATAACTAGAATTCATGATCTAATTCCAAAGCAACAAACATACATAATTATTATTCCCAGCTGTAGGGGAGAATCAAGGTAACCAATAAAATTAACACATCCATATTGTCTTCCCAGAACCTCATTTTAGGATGTAATTTTAACTTCCCGAGGGGGTGTGCACCTCTCACTGTTTCTGAATCTGCTTTGGGGAGACTGAACTTCTCAGCTAGCCACGAAGTACTGACAGTGAAAAATTTCCAACCCTCACCAAGGTAATCACCTCAACCCTTTCTGAGGTTGTCTCAGGCAGGTGCAGTTCCATTCCAGGCAGTGTGTCCATCCATTAAAACACAGCTTCTCCTGCTAATGAAAATACTTTCAGAATCAGCCAGAATATTTCGAATCTATTCCTGCCAATTCCCCCACACACATGCCACAAAGTCTTTGAATGGTTGACTTTGTAATATGTCATTAGATAGCACTGGCTTGCTTTTTTTTTTAGTAGGAGCAAATTCAGTCTCAGAATTTTTGTCTGGACCTTTAGTTCCTAGACAGAACTACGGCCACGTAAAGTTGCAAACACCATCTCAATTTGGAAATTAGATTTTAATCAAAACACTGAATTTGATGTAGAATTCGAGCCTTCTTTAGGCAGGAAGCCTGTAGTGGGGACAGCAGGCAAGTTCAGCTTCTCTGTTTCTCCATCTGGTTTTCCTCTCCCAGCCCGCAGGTAGGTCTTTGGGTGAAGGACTGAACGGTCCTTTTCCAGCGCTACCCTGCTACCCATGTGAGCCCGTCTTACACTCTCTCCGCCTGATACACAGAACCAAGCAATCAATTTTGCGGGGCCCAGTGCAAAATGAAGATGCTGGGCCCCCTGTTGAAAAAGAATTCAGAATTTCAAGATGGCAACAGGCAAACATTGAGCCAAGTGGAGCTACCTGTGTAGAGGTGTGCACAGGTCACACATCCCTAACGCTGCTGGCATGTGTTTAAGGCCAGGGGCTCTTTGGAGAGTCACATCTAGGCTCCTCTAACTGCAAGCCCTATGACAACAGTGATGCACGTATTCCTTCAGCCGGCTGTTCCTCAGGACCTCTGGCTTGTGTTTTCTCAGCACTATGGGTGTCTCCCTACAGGAGTTCTCTCACCCTCAGGCAGGTCTCCTGGGTGGGACTCAAGATGGCACCAGGCCAGGTCTCTTTCCCCAGGGACTTTATCTGGGCCAAGGGACACACTCATACACACTTTGCTCTGCAGGCCACCCTTTCTGTCTTGGTTCTGCCACAGAAGCAGTTGGGAAGCCTGTTTCCCAGATTCCACAGAATCCCCTCATTGCAGGGAACACACCCTACACTCTCCACTGATCCCATGGCAGCCCCTGGCATGAGCTGAAGAAACACCCCCGACCCTCTCCCCAGTAGAGATGGTGACCTCGGCTTTCCCTAGTCTAATCCCTTCACAAATCTCTCTCTCAAATTTTCTCTGCTCTTTTATATTGATTCTTAAAGTAAATGAGAGCATTTGAGTTATGGAATAGACTTTGAGCTATTTCCTTCATGATGCTTACCTAACTTGAAATTTCATGATTTTCGTGTTTTGGGACCTCAGTGAAAACTTCAGTTTTAAATTCCTGTGGTACAAGTATTTTCTGTTGTTTCTTATTTAGGCATGTGCTTATGGGCTCACATGTATAAAAAAATGATCAGCTATTGCCAAAAAAATATATGAAAGCTAATGGGTGTTCAAGGCACAAAATTAATTGAAATAGTATCTTCTTTACATTTGTTTATATTTCTTTTGTTTGTTTGTTTGTATTTCTGTTTGACAAAATATGTGACACAACACATTGCCTTTTTCATAGATCATTACCTACATCGATGATATTAAATATTTAAACTCTTGCCTTGGTTAATTTCTCAAAATTGAACTCAAAGAATTTTAAGTTGAACACTGTGAAGTTTTATCTCTAAAGAGCCTACAATATATAAACATGCTCCCAAAATCAAAAATAAAAATATGGAAGTACAGTTGGTACTGAGAGTTGGTCACTTGGATGAAGGTTATATTGAGCCATGAAAACTTCTGGATACAGGCATTAAGTTCAGATGGATTTTTCTTTTTAAATAGCATAAGACTGCCTTGATTTTTCTTTAATGCCTGTGATTACCAAAGAGGAGTTACCTTCCTTTGTTCTATATCAAAGTATAAACAATTTAGGAAATGATGGACTTTGCAATAAACAGTTATTATCCACCACATATAAACTCAACACCCAGAAAACAAATAATCCATTTAAAAAATGTGCAGAAGGGGCGCCTGGGTGGCGCAGTCGGTTAAGCGTCCGACTTCAGCCAGGTCACGATCTCGCGGTCCGTGAGTTCGAGCCCCGCGTCAGGCTCTGGGCTGATGGCTCGGAGCCTGGAGCCTGTTTCCGATTCTGTGTCTCCCTCTCTCTCTGCCCCTCCCCCGTTCATGCTCTGTCTCTCTCTGTCCCAAAAATAAATAAAAAACGTTGAAAAAAAATTAAAAAAAAAAATAATAAAAAATGTGCAGAAGACATGAACAGATATTTCTCCAAAGAAGGCATACAGATGGTCAACAGACAGATGAAAAGACACTCAACATCAGTAGTTATCAGGAAAATGCAAATGAAACTACAATGAGATATCATCTCACACTTGTCAGAATGGCTAAAATAAAAAACACAAGGAACCACAAGTGTTGGTGAGGATGTGGAGAAAGGGGGACCTTCATACACTGTTTATGGGAATGCAAACTGGTGTAGCCACTGTGGAAAACAGCATAGAGTTTCCTCAAAAAAAGGAAAAATAGAACTACCCTATAATCCTGTAATGGCACTACTGGATATTTATCCAAAAAATACAAGAACACTAATTCAAAAAGATATATGCATCCCTAAGTTTATGGCATCATTACCTACAATAGCCAAATTGTGGAAGAAGCCCAAGTGTCCATCAATAGACGAATGGATAAAGAAGAGGTGTATGTATACAATGGAATATTACTCAGCCATAAAAAAGAATGAAATCTTGCCATTTGCAATGACATCGATGGAGCTAGAGAGTATAATGCTAAGCCAAATAAGTCAGTCAGAGAAAGACAAATACAATATTATCTCACTCATATGTAGAACTTAAGAAATAAAACAAATAAGCAGGCAAAAATAAAAAGGGGAAAGAGAGAGAAACCACGATACAGACTCTTAACTGTAGAGAACAAGCTGATGGGAAGTGGGAGAGGGATGGGTAAAATTGTTGATGGGGACAAAGAGTGCACTTATGATGAGCACTGCGTAACATATAGAATGGTTGAATCACTATATTGCACACCTGAAACTAATATAACACTATGTTAACTATATTTGAATTAAAGTTAAAACCTTACTCTAAAAAAAAAAGAATAAAATAGACTTTGGAATGGATGTTGGTGACTAATGTAAACTCCATAATTTTATCTTGCTCCATGGAAAGTGCTACTGTGAGCCTTGAGTATATAAGTCAGAGAAAAACAATTTATAAACATGTCATGCTTGCCTATACTATCCCTCCTTCCGCTTCTCGTCTTCTGAAAAGTTACTTCCTTATAGTTGTCTTTTTCCAAATACCTGAGCTGTGTGACATCTGGAGCTAATGCTTCTTTAGATGATTCGTAAGAAAAAAACTTACAGAGTGAGGATAAAAGTAAAGTCTCCACTTTTGTTACTCTTCATGCACTTCCTCCTTAAAGTGAAAGATGGGTTATCATAACCTCTTTTTCTTAAACCTCCGGAGTTTCATAAAGCTTATTTGCATATTTGCTTGTCTGATTATCTTCCCCAGCAAAATGGTTGACACTTCCGATGGGTACAGTTCATGTTTGAACATTCACTCCAACTTAGTTCCATAAAGACTGGTTAACTCTATACAGACAAAGGTCTAGAGACCGATATGAGCATAATTTTCGAGAAGTTCCATCTATTAGGAGGCCAAATGTAAATAAGCAGCTGTGTGCCAAATACCTGGGACAATATATGTATAAAGGGATAAAAGAGTACATCATGGGAATATTAACAATTAATGAGAGGGAATACATCGGGCCAACCTAAAGAAAGATTAATGACATGTTAGCTGTGCTTTCAAATGAGGTCAACAGTTGATGGGACTGGAGGAGACATTCCAGGCAGTGAAAGAAACACAAAGAAAAGCAAGAAAGAGTAACACCAGGGACTCCAGGAAAAGAAAATGTGTGCAGAAAAGGTTTTAGGGACATGAAGAAGTTTGAGCAGGTCCTAAAGAATAATCATGAGAGGAAATAAGAGTGTACATTTATGCAAGAGCAGTGGAGAGGGAGAAGAGGGAAGAATCTCTAGAGTAACCTATGATACAGGGTCGGGAGGACTGAGTGACCAGATGATGAGTAAGATGATGCCTAGAATTCTGTCCTCCTAACACTGGGAGGAAAGGTAGTGTGTGTGTGTGTGTGTGTGTGTGTGTGTGTGTGTGTGTGTGTGTTTGTGTGTGTGTGTGTATGAGTAGCATGCATACACTATGCTTGTTATTGCCTAGTTTGGGGACAAGGGTTCTCGAGAGGCAGAGTTATGAGGGAGCAAAGAGAAAAGGAACCATTTTGGATATATTAAAATTGACATACACCTGCGAGACGTTCAGGTAGATAGAGTAATAAACACAGCCACTAACATGACTAAGTGCTTACTCTGTGCCAAGCACTGTGCTAAACACTTTACAGGAATTAACTGGCTTGGTATCGGAGGCATTTGGGGATATGAAAATATGGGGATCTGATTAAAAGACCTGGTCTGAAATTCTAGGTATGCACCAGGGCCTGGGGTGAATGGCATCATGCAGCAGGGTAATGTAAGAACCGAACCTTGGGAAATACTCACATTTGAGGGCAGAAGGAGATGGAGAAACAAATAGTCAAGTGGCTCCATCGGTTAAGCGTCTGACCAGCTCAGGTCATGATCTCATGGCTTGTGAGTTCGAGCCCTGAGTCGGGCTCTGTGCTGACAGCTCGGAGCCTGGAGCCTGCTTTGGGTTCTGTGTCTCCCTCTCTCTCTGCTCCTCTCCACACTTGTGCTCTATCTCTCTCTCTTTCTCTCTCAAAAATAAATAAATAAACATTAAAAACATTTTCTTAATAAAAAAATGAATAAGAAGAGAAACAGAAGTTTTGAAAGCACAGTAGGAGAAAGTTTCAAAAAGGAGGCTGTATTCTCCCGTGGAAATGCTGTAGGGGAGGATCTGGTAAGTCCCTACCAAATTCTACAACTGGGAAGTCACTGGTTAGCTTTGTGGAAGTGATCTTATCCGGTAGTGGGGTTGGAAGCTTCACCGAATGAAGTTAAAGAGAACATGGTCAATTGAGGAAGATAGGGTGGTGCAGGGGTGAGGCTAGGAACTAGTATTTTATTTTATTTTTTTTAATCTTTATTCACTTTTGAGAGACAGAGACAGAACATGAGTGGGGGAGGGGCAGAGAAGGAGGGGGGACACAGAATCCGAAGCAGGCTCCAGGCTCCGAGCTGTCAGCACGGAGCCCGACGCAGGGCTCGAACCCACAAACCATGAGATCGTGACCTGAGCCGAAGTCGGACGCTCAACTGACTGAGCCACCCAGGCGCCCCGGAACTAGTATTTTTTAAAACCCACAATGGGCTCAGTTTTGTGCTGGCCCATTGCTTAAGTGTGGCAGGGTGAGATTTGGAAGTATTAACTGTTGTTTTCTGGTTTCTGGTCCTTCTAGCTCTTCCCCAGCATTTAGAGAGCCGGAAAATCGTCACCTCAGGAGAGAGACAGCAGAGCAGATAGATAAGGATAGGAGCCCTTTCCTGGCTTTCTAGTTTCAAAAGCCTAACCCTAGGCAGGGAGAACGGGAAATGGAAATGATTCTAGAACTTAAAACAGCCGGTTTGGGAGAATTCTGAGCTCAAGAACAGGGCTTCACACCCTTATGCACGTCCACTACCTCCAGAACCGCCCTCCGGATGGCTGGAGGAAGAGAGTATGAGGTTCAGGGGTAGGTTTCTAGGGAAGGGCTGGCCCTGGACCCCGGCCTGTAAGGACCAGCCTGAGCGGGAAAAGCCTTCAGGGAAGTTGTGTTTCTTTCCTCGTGTGAGGCTGGGTGGAAGGAAAAACAGAGGTTGAGTTGTCCCTGGGGTTAATGTAGGCATCCAGAGAGCTTCCCCAGCCCCAGCTTGACAAGAGCAGCAACCCAACCCCCACGTGACTCAGATTTCTGAGGTTGCGTGGGGCTCTAGGCAGACGTCTGAGAGCCCCTCAACTGTTCTACAGGATCAGCAGCTCAGTTGTAGCACATCAGCAAATGACAATGGAGCGACTGAGGGACAGCACAGCAGTAACTTTGAAGGACCAGCAATCAAGGGCCAATTGAGGCGAGTGACATCTCAGAGGATGCCAGTGTGTGTGGACAACCAAGACCAATCGCCCCGTCTCTCCATGACCTGACACCATGGAAGCCATTCTCCCTGCCGCCTTCCCTCCAGGACGTCATCACGAACCCAGGCAGAAAGGAAGCTTCTAGTTACCCGACAAAATGAAGATTCAAAAAAGAAATAATGTTGAGTTCTAGAAATAAAGTTCCATTTCCTGAACACTTGAATTTGGGAATTAAACTCATACCTACCCTATCTGTTCTGACACTTTCTCCTCATTGCAACTTCACTAAATAGAATTGCCCTTCCCACATTACAGATGATGAACTGGGTTCAGAGAGATTAAGGAATTTTCTAGGCTAGCAAGGGCCAAAACCAAGACTCGCACCAAGGTCCCTTTTGCCCCACAGCCAATGTTCTTTCCACCAGACCACTTTGCTCTTTCAAAAAATTTGACACAGAAGAGGCGGGGTAGCCAGAAGGGGATTCAGGGTGAAGGATTTATTTTATTTTATTTTTACTTTTTAAGAATGAGAAAAGAGCCAGTGGAGGGAAAGAGAATTGGAAATGGAGGAAAAAGGAAGACTATTTATCAAGAAATGATTCTAAAGGATATGAGAAGAAAGATAAAGGAATGGAAGGTGGCTGTTTCCCAAAGATAAGCAAGAGCGTGGAACAACTTTGCTTGGATAGAGTTTTGTAGATGGGTGGGAGAAAGTTGGCAGCGTTCGAGCTTTGTGGAAAGGAGGAGGAAGGGCCAGGTGGCAATGCTGGCAGGATGCAGATAGGATGAAGGCTGGACCATAACTCTCTGCATTCGGTGCCTTGAATATCATGCACTCCATTGAAATCCTTCAACACTCGCAGTAGCGTTTGTTATGCCCAGATGTGCAATCCCTTCTTGCAGGACTGAAGCAGATATTTCTCCAGCTAGGAATGCTGGTCACTGACACTTCTTGTGTCCCCTGAGGAAATGCCCGAGACTAAGAGAGCCCCTTTACCCCAGAATATATTCCCTTCCCAGTGGCGGTTCAGTCCCAGTGTGTAAGGTCCAGTGTCTTGCCTCAGGTCAGGGCAGGTCTATATGGCCCCAGGCTTCCCCACCACTCTCTCCCAGTGCCATACCACCCAGCCCTGGGATCAGCTGAGGACTTTGCTAGACTGTGCTGATTTCCTGTCTGCCCCATCCTGCTTCCTTCCTTCCCCCACAGACTTCTGTCCTGACAACACTCCCCAAAATCTTCCTGGCCAATCTCCACATAGCCTGTGTTACTGGGAATCCACCCCGGGGGTAAAAAAAAAAAAAAAAAAAAAAAGCCAGCATGCCTTGGGGAAATCAAGGTTTTGTGAATGAAGAGCTCCTTGGAGGCCAGCAACCTCCTTTCCTCACCCCACCCCCCTCGTTTCCCTGCAGATTAAAGTTACATTCTTGACCTCTCCCATCCCTTACTCCGTTGTCCCCAGAGATTTATCTAGTAGGGAGTTGGGGAGGAAGTAACTGGGCACTTAGCCCATTCCGGGGTCCCTCTGGGAGACAAGTCGGTTCCCCTCACCCCCATGTCAAAAGACATGTGCTCTGCAGGCGTGGCCTGTGGTTTTCTTGTTCTGGGATGAAGTGTCAGTAATCTCACTTCTGCGCAGGCCTCAATTCATATTCTCCAGCCTGGCTTGTTCTAATGTAAAGCTGCTATTTTCTTGCCCAGTGCCTGTGTTCTGTATTGCGTCTCTCAGCCGGGATCCAAATTCACAAGGAGGAAAGGGGACAGTTGTTTTACTCTTTGAAAACAGTGACGAGGAATGTGAAAAACAGACATGATGTGGATATATAAGATAAAGGAAAAATACCATGGCTGCAACCCTCGGAGAATGTCCGCAATCTCTAGTCCTTTATGCAAAACAGTTCCTGCCTGAGAGAGAGTGAATCACAAACAGAATCTACCCAGGCTCCCAGTCATTAGATTTAAACCATTGTTCTTTATTCTCCAGATTTTGGGCTTAATTCAAAAGATTCATAAAGAACCCAGAGTGTTGGCTCTGTTACAGAAAAGAACTGCATCAGCTTTTTGCTGAAATCAGTTTTACCATTAACTTAATTACATTTTATTACCAAAAGATAAGTATGCTAAATGGAGCCGCATATCAAAACATCTATTACAGATTTGCAGAAGTGATGGTAAGGGTGACACTATTTTTATTAATGCCTATTTTTAAATTACTTTAATTTGACCTCATTTTACCCCAAATTACCCTTCCAATTCATTTCTCAGGCTTAGTCCCAAGTTACGGATGACTCTGAAACTTTGTCCACAGAAAGAAATCAGGTAAGATTTCATTTGTTTCGAGAATAAAAAAGATCAAGGAACATTTACATCTGAGACCCGTTGAGTGTTTGAAGTGGCATATTTTGCAGGCTTCACAATTAATATAATTCTACTTCTGATATTCGTTTTCATTGCTCCGTAAATTAACCAGAAATAACAAGGTCACAAGAGCTAGAAAGTATGTATTTGGCTCTTCTCCTTTGTTTGGGTCAATGTTAGGATTTCTAAGGTACCATTTCTAAGTATTTCTAAGGATGTCTAAGTATTGATGATATAATATAAAATACATAAATATTGCTTATCGATCATGGTGTTCTCAGTTTACTCAAAGGCATTCAGATTTCCTATAAAAATGACAACTGTGCAATTGTAATTTTCCACCGTTGGTAATAAGATTACAAGGTGCAGGAAATGGGGGCCAGAGAGCAGTCAAGTTCTCATCTTACTGTAGCGTTCCTAGCCCTCCCTGAGAGGAAGAATGTGTGAGCTACCAGAATGACTACTCTCAGAGGTGATGATGGGTTTGCTCTGAGCTATCGACACTCATACCTGGGCCTCTTGTGATCAATGACACACAATTTGGAGACGGCTGACTGGGGTTAATGGTGCAATCTGTGGCTTTGGAACAGAGTTCTGCTCTATGTGAAACTAATTGGCCCATATGGGGATTAAACTGGTAACAGTGTCCTCATTTGTCAACCCATCCATTCAGCGTTTGAATCTGGTTGCATTTGAGTAATGCCTCCAATTCAGCCAGCGTGTTTTTAGATCATAATATCATAACCTTAGAATGAAAAAGAGGGAATTTTTTAAATATACAAGTTACTTAAAACCCAAATCACTCTAAGAAAATCATTAAAAAACTAACCAATAATTATTATTATTCATAAATGCTTATTTACTTATTTTGAGAGAGAGTGGGGGCGAGAGGGGCGGGGAAGGAGAAAGAGTGGATCCCAAGTAGGCTCCACACTGTCAGCTCAGAGCCAGACGTGGGGCTTGATCTCCCAAACCCTTGAGATGGTGACATGAGCCAATATCAAGGGTCGGAGGGTTAACTGACTGAGCCACTGAGGTGCCTCCCACACCCCACCCAGAGTATTTTTAAAATACATTTACCACTTACATGGCAAACATCCTGACTTTGAAAAGGAAACAAAAAACAAACCACACTTTTTGCCATAAAATGGAAGTCCATCCTTCAGTATAGACTAGAATTCAGACTTCAATTGAGGACATACCTCAACAGTACAACAGATTTAACTTCAAAACTTCTTTTTAAATTTTTCTCTCATTTTCTTCTTGATTAACCTGATGACCTCCTCCAATTCAACTGATGTTTAACTGCACATGAAAACAAGCCCCAGGTTGTCAATTAAGTGAGCTATGGTTGAGCCTACAGCACAGTAGAAATGAAAATGTCAGTCCTGCAAGAAAATGGAGAGGTTACCAGGTTGCCAGGGGTGGGGGGATAAGACTGATGTTGTTTAAGCATCCAAACTTGCAATGAGTTGTAACTAAGCCATAGAGAGCTAATGCACAGTATAATGAATGTAGACCATATTGTACTTTAATTATATAATATGCTCAATATTGCTACAACAGCAATCATATCATAGCATATAAGTGTATCAAAGTACACGTACACTGTAAATGTACACAATGCTGTGTGTCAAATTTATTCAACTAAAAAAATTAAAGGGGGGAAAAACACCAAGAAATCGGTGGGGGAGCTGGGGAGGAGGAGGAGGTTAAACAGGAAGCCCAGTGGGGACGGATAATGATGAGCCATGATATCAAGATGACTACATTTGTGTGCAATGGAAAAGCATTTTCTTTACTCTTGGAAGCTATTTTTTTCCTGCCAAAAATATTTTTTAAAATAAGTGAACTTTAAGCAATAACAGAAACAGCGAGCATTTCACACAAGTGGTGGTAAAGACCCACACACGAGAAAAGTGACAGAGTGGCGTGCACTAATGCACGTGACATGGAGCCTTGACAAGGTCATGTGGACTGACTCTCAAAGAAGGTCCCATTTGAGTCCTACTACCGAGTTTTCACAGCTCCTTAGTGAATAGAAGTTGGAATTTAACATCAAGAACTCTGATGTTTGTAATTTGTAGGAATATCTATATCTGCTTAAACCAACATTTGATTCTCTTGTCTTCATTAATTATTAAAAAGACTGCTTTTGATAAATATATGTATAGGATATACGCTACCTTATTAGAGTAATCAAAATTCTGGTTCCCAGATGAGTCAAAGTCAGTTTAACTGCTTTCCTGAGAAAAGAATGCTTTATTTAGTTAGACTATGCAACATATTGTATTTGCGTGAGGGAGAGAAAGGGAGGGAGAGAGAGACATTGAAGCAGTATGTGCAAAATGAAGAATGCACATAGACTTCAAGTCTTGTATTGATTTACCTTCCATTTTTAATTGTGAAATGTAATATTTATTCAGGAAGTACATAAAACACATATCAGGATTGACCAATAAGGTTAAAGTAACATGTGTGTAACTACCATGCAGTTCTATACCCCAGAACAGAAATAGCACTCTTGAATCCAGTGTGGACTTCCCCAGCCATAGCCTCCCTTCCTTCAACAGTAACGACTACCCTGTCTTCTGGAATAATAATTTCCTTGTGTCTTTTTTTTTTCCCTTCAATTTGTCAGTCTATAAGTTCTAAGGTTGTTTTTGTTGGACTTTCTCCTTGTTCTCAATATTACAGATTTAAGATTCATTCACATTGTTGTGAGTAGCTGTTTTTGTTCCCCCATTAAAAAAAATTTTTTTTTTACTTTTCCTTTTTTTAATTTTGAGAGAGACAGAGCAAGTAGGGGAGGGGCAGAGGAGAGGGCAACACAGAATTCCCAGCAGGCTTTGTGCTGTCAGCGTGGAGCCCCACACAGGGCTCGAACCCACCAACCGTGAGATCATGACTTGAGCCGAAATCAAGAGTTGGTGCTCTTAACTGACTGAGCCACTCAGGTGCCCTTCCTACTTTTTTGTGTGCTGTATAATAGTCCACCGAATAAATATGTCATGATTTTTAATTTTTTTAATGTTTATTTATTTTTGAGAGAGAGAGAGACAGAGAGTGAATAGGGGAGGAGCTGAGAGAGAGGGAGACACAGAATCTGAAGCAGGCTCCAGGCTCCGAGCTGTCAGCTTAGAGCCTGACACGAGGCTCAAACCCACAAAGCATGAGATCATTACCTAAGCTGAAGTCAGATGCTTAGCTGACTGAGCCACCCAGGCACCCCAATATGTCATGATTTTTAAAGGAGTTTATCTATTTCATCTAAACTCTCAAACTCAGTGACAGTTTTTAAAAATGTCTCTTTATTTGGTTCTTAATATCTGAAAAATCTGTAATGTCCTCTTTTTCATTCTTGATATTGGTTATTTATGTGCTTTCTCCCTATCTCTCCCTCTTCCCCTCTTCTCTCCCTCTCTCCCTCTCTTCCCCTCTCAGCCTCCCCCCTACTCCTCCCTCTCTCTCCTTCCTCTCTCTCTCCCTCTCTCTCCTGGTTGATTCTCATCAGGGGGTTGTCAATGTCACCAATATTTTTAAAAAGTATACCTGGTGGTCTTACTTGACTATTTTGTACTTGTTTTGTAATTCATTCATTGCTGCTCTCTTTATTACTTTCTAGTTTCTTTCTTTGGCTTTCTTTTGCTGTTCTTTCTCCAACTTCTTGAAATGGATGATGACCTCATTCATTTTTCAGTCTCCTTTTTCAGTATATGTATGTAAGGCTCCACATTTTTCTCTAATGACTTCTTTAGCAATGTCTCATATACTTGAGATGTCACATTTTTGTCATCTTTTAGTTCAAAATTTTTTTTTATTTTTTTCTGATTTTTCCTTAGAATTATGCAGTATTTCTTAATTCCCCCAAAGATGGGAACATACTTTATATGGCTTCAATCCTTTACAATTTATTGAGACTTATTTTGTATCCTAGCTTTAGCTCAATTTTTGTAAATATTCCACATGTGCACTTGAAATAAACATGTTGTCTTACAGTTGTTGGGTGTAGGGTGCTATATATATCTATATCTATAAATGCCTGTATGTAAATCTTTGAAAATCATACTGTTAAAATCTTTTATATCTTTACTGATCTCTTTGTGTCCATAATCTTTCAATTACTGAGAGAGGTATATTAAAAGCTCCTATTATGGGGGCTCCCGGGTGGCCAATCAGTTAAGCATCCAACTCTTGATTTTGGCTCAGGTCATGACCTCAGCATCACGAGATTGAGCCTCTCATCAGGCTCCATGCTGAGCATGAAGCCTGCTTAGGATTCTCTCTCTCTCTCTCTCTCTCTCTCTGCCCCTCTCTAAAATAAAAACATTTTTTTAAATTTAGAATCTCCCACTATGATGTAGATTCATCTACTTTTTTTGAAGTTTTGTCAATTTCTGGTTTTATATATTTTAAGGAAATATACAAATTTAGAATTCTTATATCTTCCTGGAGAATTGTACTTTTTATCATTGTGAGGAGACCCTCTTTTGTCTCTAATAATGCTTTTGACCGTTATATACATAATGAGAAAGAAAGAAAGAGGGCTATAGAGCTATATATACACACACTTGTATGTTTATATACATATGTGTATATATGTGTATTTTTACATACATACCCATACATACATAAAGTCTGTGTGCGTGCGTGTGTGTGTGTGTGTGTGTGTGTGTGTGTAAAGCTATATTAACTTTCGTTTGGTTAGTATTTACATGCTTTATTTTCATCCTTTTACTTTAACTCTTTCTTTAAACCTTTCTGTATACGTATGTTTTGCAAGGATTTAACAAAATAGAATCTGACATTTCTCTCCTTTAACCAGAGTATTTCATTCATTTACCTTTCATATAACAATCAACAAAATTGGGTTTTAAAACAATCTGCTATCCTATTTGATGGCTTCTATTTGTTCTGCTACTTTCTGTAGCTTAATAAGGAGCTCACTCAGCAGATCCCTGCTCAATGGAAGGACAGAAGTCACTGAAGTCCAGCGGCTCTCCTATTAATGACTCCGGTTTCTTGCTCCGGAAGGTCCCACTGTTACAGAGCTGACTTGGTGCCCCTGCCTTCTTCCAAGTCCTTCATGAACACAGTAGGGATCTCATAGGACAGGGTCTTTCTACTGTAGCTCTCTGTTCCTCAGTCTTGCCTCTCTCTGGGATAATAAGCAGTGGAGTCCTGGGTGGTATTTTCAGCTGCTCTGTGCCTTCGAGCTTCCCTCATAAACTTGATTAGCCATGGATGTCCTGTCACGCCCGTGGTAGGTATATATATGAATGCCCCTTTGCCCAATACCTTTCTCGCCTTCTTTTTTATGGATTTCTTTCTCTCTCTATTTTTTTTTTTTGGTTCTGTATTGATTTGGCAATTACTTTTTGCCTATTATTTAAGTAATTACAATCTGGAAAATCAATATATCAATGTCTAAAGTTAATCAGTACCTTTATCCTCCTCTGGAAGTGGTGAGGGGGGAGCACAAAAAGACAAAAAACAATGTTCAAACCTTATTCCCTCCATATCTATCAAATTCATATACTTTCACAGTTGTGCATCTTAATTAAATATTTTTTTAAAGATTCATACAGACCTTCTTATTAATGTTTATACAATCAGTGATTGTTTTCTTTATCCAAATAGTTACCATTTTCTTTTCTCTCCATTCTTTTTCTCATCTTGAATTGTCCTTTTTCCAGAAGCCCATCCTTTAGCATAGTGTTTCTTAAACTGTCTTTGGTGAAGGACTTGTTTTTTTTGTTATTTTTTGGTTTTTTTCTTTTAGTCATCATAGACTACTGTTTTTTTAATTTTTTAATTTTTTTATGTTTATTTTTGTGAGAGAGAGACAGAGACAGAGACAGAGAGTGAGCGGGGGAGGGGCAGAGAGAGAGGGAGACACAGAATCCGAAGCAGGCTCCAGGCTCCGAGGTGTCAGCACAGAGCCCAACGTGGGGCTCAAACTCACGAACCGAGAGATCATGACCTGAACTGAAGTCGGCACTTAACCGACTAAGCCACCCAGGCACCCCAGACTAATGTTTTTTTTAAAGTACAATAACATGCATTACTGGGAAAATCAAATGAAAAAATGAAAGATACAAAATATTAACCCCACATTTCTGTTTTTAAATAATTTTTTAAAGTTTATTTTTGAGAGAGACAGAGACCCCTCAAGTGGGGAGGGGCAGAGAGAGAGGGAGAGGGATAATTCCAAGCAGGCTCCACGCTGTCAGCACAGAGCCCCATATGGGGCTTGAACTCACAAAATCGCAAAGTCATGACCTGAGCCAAAACCAAGAGTGGGCCTCTTAACCGACTGAACCACCCAGGTGCTCCAAGCCCCACGTTTCTATTATTAGATTCAATAGACATTAAAGTACTCTGTCAAATTGCTGTACTTTCTGAAGGCTTGCTCCGAGCTCCTGGACCCCTCTCACCTGGTACCAACACCCACACACCGGCATTAGCCCGTGAACCTCACTCTGAGTAGTACTGCTTTAACATTTTCCTAAGTACCTACCTGCTACCAATGTGCCCTCAGTTTTTGTGTCTGAAAATGTCTTTTTAAAACCCCCATGTTTTAAAATGAAGTTTTTAAATGCAGTATACTATACATACATAAATCTGCACATATTATGAGGTTACTGCTCCATAAATTACCACAAAGCAGACCTACCCATGGAACCACCAACTAGGTCAAGACGTAAAACATTACCAGCATGCAGACCATCCTCCCACCCCTCCAAGTCATCAACCGTTCCCCTCTCCCCAAAGAGAACCACGATCCTAACTACAAACAGCATAAATTAGTTTTACCTGGTCTTAGATGTATGTAAGTGGAATCATACCATTTGTATATATATATACATATATATATACATATATATATTCTTTCAATATTTTGTTTGTGAGATACATGTGTTGTCTCCCATAGCAATATTTTGTACATTGTCATTGCTGTATGGTATTCCATTGTATGAATATGTTACATTGAGAAATAAAATCCATTCCACTGTTTTTTTTTTTCATTTTTTTTTCTTTTTGAGAGAAAGGGTTGGGGGAGAGGGGGATAGTAAGGGAGAGAGAGAGAGAGAGAGAGAGAGAGAATCCCAAGCAGGCTCTGCCCTCTCAGCTCAGAGCCCAACACAGGGTTCTGACTCATGAACTTGAGATCATGACCCAAGCCGAAATCAAGAGTCAGACTCTGAGCCCACTGAGCCACCCAGGCGCTAAAGTCCATTCCACTATTGATGGACATTCAGACTGTTTTTAGTTTGCTGCTATTATCAATAATGCTTCTGTGAACATTCTCATATGTCATTTGGTACACATAGGTATGCATTTCATTTGGGTGGATATCTAGCAATGGAAACGTTGAGTGGTAAGATGTACATATGCTAGGCTTTGCTGCTAATCATCATGTGGAAACCCACATTTACCAGAAACTAGAACTTCAGTTACTGCATTTGTATTTTGTAGCAAGAGAATATTTCTCTTTTTCTAGGTTGGTTAATAATACTTACTTGGAAATATATTCAGAACTTCAATATAAATTATATTAAGTTCCAAATTTGTTTTGAGTATAGTAACTACAGCACATATGTGTATGCATATTTATGAGTGTAACAATTTACAGATAAATTGTTATATTTGTCTTACGTCTTCCTAATGAATGTGATTCTGCATTATTTTGCCATTTGATAAGTAACTCCTTTTCCAGTGACCCCCTCCTCGTCGGTATAATATGGGGAAAGCGTGTTTTTTTCTGAAGGTAAAATAATTAATTATATAACATTTTATGCTTCTTTATTCTTCAGTTAGATCATGGAGGTGGGAACATTGGCTGCCATGTTATACTTGTTAACAGTATGTGACGGTAATCCTACGAGTATGAAAGGAGGTAAATCACTAAGAAATTCCCAAGGCCAGAAACTTGGACTGGGCAGAGATTAGCATGAGGAACTATTACAAATTCAGTAAATATAAAGAACTCAAGGGAAGCTTGCTGATACCAAGTATAATTTTAAGACAATCTCTATAGAACAAAAGGAAAAAAGCAAGTAAGTATAGCTTGAGGTCATTTGTTCATTAATTTCTTCAGAGCATTAAGAAAGAAGAGGCTTAAGATTATTAATTTGTTTTCAAGAAAAGACTGTGAATAACTATATAACACAGTAGAACGGATAAAGGATTAAAGACTTGGGATTTTGGTTTGAGTCCCAGCTTTGCTATGTACCAGCTTTGGGAAAATGAGCAAATATGTAATGAGACTTCAGTTTTGTCATCTGTAAAATGGAGATAATACTGGTACTTAGATCGATGGTTGTTTCCAGTTAACACGAGAGACTTGTTGGAGCTTAGTCAACTATTGAGCAGAATTCTGGGTCACAGATGTATTGCCTTAGTCTCATGTGGGTAGTTTTCTAAAAGCTTTAATTAGCTGTCACATTTTTAAAATTTGGATTTCCAGCTTCTCTTTTTTAAAACTCAACTTTATCAGGCATTTCTTATGTAAAATACAAGCGCCTATTTTAACTGTAGAGTCCTAAACGTATACAGATGCATAGACCTCTGTAGCCACCACTATGGTCAAAATAAAGAACATTTCTGTCACATTGTGTCCCTTGGCACCAACCTCCCCACCGCACTTCCATAGTGCCGGATAACTATTTCTTTGCTTCCAGTAATTACCACTTTATTTTACCCTTTTCAGAATTTCACAGAAATGGAATCATATAATATGTATTCTTTCATATCTGGCTTCTTCTGCTCACCATACTGTTTCCTGGCCACTGATGTTGCGTGTACCAGTTGTTCATTCTATAAGACTGCTGAGTAGTTGGGGGCATTCCCTTTCGAACATCCCCTCTCTGTAAAGAGAGCTTTCCTACTATTCTTCCTTTCTAATCTTATACTCTAATAAACTTTTGCCTGCTGCTCGAAAGAAAGAAAGAAAGAAAGAAAGAAAGAAAGAAAGAAAGAAAAGAAAAAGGATGCTGGGCCGTCATAGGCATCGTATGCTTAACTTTATAAGAAACTCCACATTTTTTTTTTTCCAAAGTGGCTATACCATTTCACATTTCCACCAGCAATGTATGGGAGTTCCAGTGGCTCCCCATATTCACCAGCACTTGGCTCATCAGTCATACTAGTTTTCATTATTCTAGTGGGTGTGTTGTGCTATTTCATTGAGGTTTTAATTTAATTTTGATTACATTGAGCATTTTTTCATGTATTTGTTAGTTATGGTTTTATCTTATCTTTATAGAGTTATGGTGCTATTTCATTGAGGTTTTAATTTAATTTTGATTACATTGAGCATTTTTTCATGTATTTGTTAGTTATGGTTTTATCTTGGGGTGACTGGGTGTCTCAGTCAGTTGGCCATCCAACTCTTGATTTTGGCTCAGGTTGTGATCCCAAGGTCTGGGGACTGAGCTCCACACTGGGCTCCGTGCTGAGCATGGAGTCTGCTTAAGATTCTCTCTCTCTCTCTCTCTCTCTCTCTCTCTCTGTCTCTTTGTCTCTCTCTCTCCCTGTCTGCCCTGCTGCCCTGCTCTCCTGTATGTGTGTGCACTCATTCTCTCTAAGATAGATAGATACATAGGTAGATAGATAGATAGATAGATAGGTAGATAGATAGACAAAGTTTGTCTTGTTATTAAGCTGTCAGGCACATCACACGTTCTGGATGTGAATCCTTTGTTAGAGATATGAATTGCTGATATTGTCTCCCAGTTGGTGGCCTGTCTTTTATTTTGGTAGTGATGTTTTCTGAAGAGCAAAAGTCCTTAATTTTAATGGGATTCAATTTATCAATACTTTCTTTATGCTTTTTGTGCCAGGTCTAAGAAATCTTCATATGAAGATTTGCTCCTATGTTTTCTTCTAAACATTTTACAATTCTGCCTATTGCCATTAGGTCTATCAGCCATTTTAGGCTAACTTTTTGTGGATAGTGCGAGGCAAGGATTAAGGCTCATTTTTTTTTTTCCCAATGAAAAAGTGTCCATGTGGGTCTATTTCTGAATTTTTTTTTCCATTCCAGTGATTTATATGTGTGTACCTATGTTAAGTCCCCATGCTATGATTATAGTAGTTTAATAATAAGTTTCAAATCAGGCAATGTAAAGTCCTCTAACATTGCTTCCTTTTGAAAAAAATTGCCTTGTCTATTCTAAGTTATTACAATTTCCGTAAAAATTTTAGTGTCAGCTTGTCAATTTCTTTCTTTTTTTTTTTTTTTTGTAAAAAAAAAAAAAACCCTTTTGGATTCTTGATTGAACTTGCACAGAATCTCCAGATTAATATGAGGAGAATCAAAATCCTAAAATTACTGAATTTTCCAATTCATGAACACCACATATCTCACCACAGATTTAGGTATTTAAAATTGTTTCTCAATGATTTTTTAGTTTCAGTGTACTGACCTTACATATATTTGTCAATTTTATTGTTAAGTGTTTTATAGTCTTTGGAGCTATTGTAAGTGGTAATTTTTAATAAACTTGATTTTTAGATCTTTTGTTGCTAGCGTACAGAAATATAAGTGATGTTTATATTTTGACCTTGTATTACAAGACTTTGCCAAATTAGCTTATTGACTTCTAGTAACTTTTGTGTAAACCCCATATGTATATAATCATGTCATCTGTAAATAAAGTAATTGTTGTCTTTCAAATCTGTTTACTCTTTATTCCTTTTCTTTGTTTTATTATACTGGCTAGGACTTCCAATATAACATTGAAAGAAGTAGGAGAAGTGTGGGGAAGCATTCAGCATTTCACCATTAAGTAACATGTTATAGGTTACAGATTTTTTAATTGCTATCCTTCATGAGATTGAAAAAATTTCCCTCTATTCTTTGTTTGCTAAGAATTTTTTGTCACTAACTTGTATTAATTTTGTTAAAAGCTTTTTATGCATCTGTTGAAATACTTACTTGTTTTTTCATCTTTGTTCTGTTAATGTGATGAATTATATTAGTTGATTTTTGAATGTTAGGCCAAACTTGCATTCCTTGGATAAATCCTACTAGGTTGTTATGTCTTATCTTTTGTATACATTGCTGCATTCGATTCACTAATTTTTAAACAAGATGTTGTGTCTATGTTCATAAAGGATATTAGTCTGTAGTTTTCTTGTAATGTCTTATTTTGTTTTGGTATCAGAGTTATGTCGTCCTCTTGAAATGAATTAGGAAGTATTTTCTTTATCTCTATTTTCTGAAAGAGCTTCTGTAGAATTAGCATTATTTTTTCCTTGCTTGATAGAAGTCAGCAGTAAAGCTATATGGTCTATAGTGTTCTCTATGAGAAGGTTTTTTAAAAATTGAATTTGTGGGGGTGCCTGGGTGGCTCAGTTGGTTAAGCATCTAACTTTGGCTCGGGTCATGATCTCACTTCATGGGTTCCAGCCCTGCATCAGGGTCTGTGCTGACGTCTCAGAGCCTGGAGCTTGCTTCAGATTCCGTGTTTCCCTTTCTCTGCCCCTCCCCTGCTTGCTCTCTCTCTCTCTCACTCTCTCTCTCAAGAAGCAAATAAACATTAAAAAAAATTGAATTTGTGTAATGGATATGGGAGTATTCACATTTTCAGTTTTATCTTGCATCATTTTTGGCATTTCATATCTTCTAATGAATTTTTCCATTTTGTGTAAATTGTTGAATTAATTGGCATAAAATGAATCATTATTAGTTTACCCTCCTTGTAACATCTATAACTTTATCTGGTAGCCTTCCTTCATTCCTGATACTGGTAATTTGAGACTTATTTATTTTTTTATCAGTTCAAGCTAGAAGTTTATTACTATTACTCATCTTTCCATAAAATTAGCTTTTCATTAATGTTTCTCCATTGCACATATGTTTCTATTTTACTGATTTCTGATCTTACCTTTATGATTTACTTGCTTATAATTACTTAGGGTTTCATTTATTTTAGTTTAAGCTTAAGATGCAGCTTAAATCATTGACTTAGACTGTTCTTTTCTCTAAAATAAGCATCTAACTTTGTCTGTAATTACTGCACTGGTGGCATCACACACATTTTGGTGTGTTATGTTTTCATTATCAGTCAATCAGAATATTTTATAATTTGTTATGTTTTCTTTTTTGGCCCCAGTTTCCTTAAATATGTGTTATTTAATTTCTGCATGTTTTGGTATTTTGCAGATATCTCATAATTGATTTGTAATTTAAATGCATTGTGGGTAAGAGATCATCCTCTATGATTTCAATCCTTTTAAATGTATTGACAATTGTTTTATGATTCAGTATATAATCCATTTTGTTGAATGTTCCATATTTACTTGAAAAGAATGTCATTTTGCTATTGTTGGATATAGTGTTTTATAAATGTTTGTTGCTAAGTTCAAATCCTCTAAATCCGTAAAGATTTTCTGTCTGCTTGTTTTATTGACATGTTCTCAAGCTCAGAGATTTTTTTCTCAGTAGTGTCTAGGCTACTGACAGGCCCACCAAAAAAGCATTATTTATTTTTATTAGAGTGATTTAAAAAAAAATTTTAGTGTTTATTTATTTTTGAGAAAGAGAGAGGTAGAGTGTAAGCAGGGGAGGAGCAGAGAGAGAGGGAGACACAGAATCCGAAGCAGGCTCCAGCCTCTGAGCTGTCAGCACAGAGGCTGACATGGGGCTCGAACCCACCAACCATGAGATCATGACCTGAGCCACCCAGGAGCCCCAGCATTGATTACTTTTTTTAATCTCCAGTGTTCCTTTTTGGTTCTTACTTAAGATTTCCAACTCACGGCTTACATTGCCCAACTGTTCTTGCATGCTGTATACTTTATCCTTTAAAGCCCTTGACATATTAATTGTCATTGTTTTAAATTCCCCACCTGATAATTTCAAGATCCTCGCCATGTCTTTTTACAGTTCTACATTTTATATATAAATCTATGATTCATTTTGAGTTAATTTTTGTATAAGGTGTGACGTTTAGCTTCAGGCTCCTTTTATTTTTCTTTTGCATACAGATATCTAATTGTTCCAATGCCATTTCTTGAAAAGCTACCCTTCATTCTTTGAGTCATCTTCTCACCCTTATCACAAATCAGTTGTCCATCCTTGTGTGGGGTTATTTCTGACTTCTTTATCCTCTTCCATTAATCTCTATCTGTATCTCCGCAGTCTTCTTGAAATCAGGTAGAGTGATTCCTCCTTCCCTATTCTTCTGCTTCAAAATTATTTTAGCTATTCTAGTTCCTTTGCTTTTCCACTAAAATTCTGAAAAAATCTTGTCTATAGCTTTAAAAAACCTTCTTACGTCTTGATAAGAATTGCATCAAATTTATGTGTCAATTTGGAGATAACTGATCTCTTTACTATGTTAAGTCTTCCAATCCATGAGTACAGTCTATATCCCTGTTTATTTAGATCTTCTATTTCTTTCAACAGTTTGTTTCAGTTCTTGGCATTATTGTCTTATACATGTTTTGTTAGACTTGCACCTAAGTATTTCATATTTTTGGAGAGCTAACCAATGGTATTACAGTTGTAATTTCAGTGCCACATATTTTGTTGCTAGTACCTACAAATACAATTGATTTTTGTATGTTGATCTTGGATCCTGAAACCTTGTTGAAGTCACTTGTGAGTTCTATAAATTTTTTAAAATTGAGATATAATTGACACATAATATTATATTAGTTTCAGGTATACAACATAATGGTTCAATATTTGTATATATTGTAAACTGATCACACACAATAAATCCATTTGACAGTCATCACCACACACAGTTACAGAATTTTTTTCTTGTGGTGAGAAATGTTAAGATTTACTCTCTTAGCAACTTTCAGGCAAACAATATAGTGTTAACTATAGTCACCATGCTGTGCATTACATCCCTATGACTTCTTTATTTTATAACTGGAAGTTTGTACCTTTTGATCACCTTCACCCATTTTTCCCACCCTCCAATCTGTTCTCTATATCTGTGAATTTGTTTGTTTACTTGTTTGTTTGTTGGGATCCCACATGTAAGTGAGATCATATGACATTTATCTTTCCCTGTCTGCCTATTTCACATAGCATAATGCCTTCAATGTCTATCCATGTTGTTGAAAATGGCAAGATTTCCTTCTTTTCATGGCTCAGTACTATTCCATCGTGTGTATATACACCACATTTTCTTTATCCATTCATCCATCAATGGACACTTAGGTTGCTTTCGTGTTCTGGCCACTGTAAATAATGCTGCAGTGAACATGGGCTGCAGATATCTTTTTGAGACAGTGAGTTCATTTTCCTTGGATAAATGCCCAGAAGAGGAATTGCTGGATCATATGGTAGTTCTATTTTTAATTTAATTTAATTTAATTAATTTATTTTTTAAACTGTGATTCATAGGGGGTTTTATGGGAGAAAATTGATTTTGACCTGTGGTGTTATTTACATATGCTTAAAATGAAAGTAGCTTCTTAAGAAATGGGCCCACACTTAGTATTTGTTTTGAATATCTCAGTGCTTCATAAATACTGCTGTAACACAGAATAAATTATTTTTTTCTAATTTTATTTTTTATTTTTTTAAATTTACATCCAAATTAGTTACCATATAGTGTAACAATGATTTCAGGAGTAGATTCCTTAGTGCCCTTACCCATTTAGCCCATCTCCCGTCCCACAACCCCTCCAGTAACCCTCAGTTTGTTCTCCATATTTATGAGTCTCTTCTGTTTTGTCCCGCTGTTTTTATATTATTTTTGTTTCCCTTCCCTTATGTTCATCTGTTTTGTCTCTTAAAGTCCTCATATGAGTGAAGTCCTATGATTTTTGTCTTTCTCTGACTGACTAATTTCACTTAGCCTGATACCCTCTAGTTCCATCCACGTAGTTGCAAATGGCAAGATTTCATTCTTTTTGATTGCCGAGTAACACTCCATTGTATATATATATCACATCTTCTTTATCCATTCATCCTTCGATGGATATTTGGGCTCTTTCCATTCTTTGGCTATTGTTGATAGTGCTGCTATAAACATGGGGGTGCCTTCGAAACAGCACACCTGTATCCCTTGGATAAATGCCTAGTAGTGCAGTTGCTGGGTCGTAGGGTAGTTCCATTTTTAGTTTTTTGAGGAAACTCCATACTGTGGAGTGGCTGAATCAGCTTGCATTCCCATCTATTTTTAATTTTAAAAATATTTATTTATTTATTTATTTATGTATTTATTTATTTATTTATTTTGAGAGAGTGAAGGGGACAGGCAGAGAGAGAAAGAGGAAGAGAGAGAATCCCAAGCAGACTCCATGCTGTCAGCACAGTGCCTGATGTGGGGCTCAATCTCACAAACTGTGAGATCATGACCTGAGCTTAAATCAAGAGTCAGACGCTTCACTGGCTGAGCCACCCAGCTACCCCTATTTTTAACTTTTTGAGAAACCTCCATACTGTTTTCCACAGTGGCTTGCACTACGCTAATTTACATTCCCACAACAGTGAACAAGGGTTCCCTTTTCTCTACGTCCTCACCAACAACTGCTATTTGCTGTCTTTTTGATAATAGCCAATGTTCTGTAAGATTTATTTATTTATTCATTAATTTACTTACTTATTTATTGTTAATTCCTTGGGAATTTCTGGGTAGACTACAATCTCATTTGCAAATAGGGACAGCTTTTCTTTCTTTCCAGTCTGTATGCCTTTTATTTCCTTTCTTGCCTTATTATGCCAGTACTAATTATGTTGAATAGCAATGGTAAAGTGGATGTCTTTACTTTATTTCTCATCTCAGGGGGAGAGCATTCAGTCATATGCCATTGAATATGATGTTAGCTGTGGATTTCTTATAGGTATTCTTTATCAAGTTGAGAAGTTTCCCTCTATTCCTAATTTTCTGAGCGTTTTTATCATGAATGGTTATTGAATTTTCTCAAGTGCTTTTTCTTCATCAATTCTATTATGACAGATTTTTTTTCTTCTTTAATCTTAACATGGATTGCATTTATTGATTTTGAATATTGAGCCACCTTTGAATATCTGGAATGAATAAAACTTCCTTGGTTGTGGTATATAATTCTTTCTACATATTGATGAATTCTACTTGATGGGTTTTTTTGTTAAGGGGTTTTACACCTGTATTTATGAGAGATAATGGTTTGTAGTTCTCTTTCTATGGGTACTGTGCTTGTCTGATTTTGGGGTGAGGCTCTCTTACTGCCCTGGAAGAGGTGGGTTGTCACAGGAGGGAGCCTGGGAGGTGACACATGGCCTCTAGGGGTCAGGAACAACCCTGCTGACAGTGCACAGAGAATGGGGACCTCAGTCCTATAGTTGCCTGTACCACACGAACTTGGAGGAGCACCCTGAGCTCCAGAGAGGATATGTCTTGGCTGACATGGTGACTGCAGCCCTGTGAGATCCAGGAAGGCCCAGCTAAGTTGAGCCAAGCCCCCTCACCTGCAGAAACTGTGAGGTATGGAACATACGTCTATGTCATTTCAAGCTGCTGAATTAGTGGTAGTTCGTCACAGCGCAACAGATACCTAACACAGCACTCCGGTGTCTGAGTCTTTCTTTTAATTGTGTGATCTCTTCTCCTCCAACTCTATGAGCTGCATCAGTGACCCAAACAAGTGGTAGGTGTAAACATTTGGGGGCGTGCTTTATGATTTGTCTGTGGCGAAAACTGATTAAAAACTTGATACCCTTCTTAATACGACGCAAGTGGGCTTAGTGGAGAAGAGTCTCTTCTGCCAAAAGTTGGAGGAAACAACACAGGGTAATAAAATTTAATATCAGAGGACTGGTAACAGATGGACTGTAGGCTTTAGACAAATGACTGTTGGAATCTCTAAGGTGAATGAATCCTTTATGACTAAAAATGGAAGACAGGTTTCAGAAGTACACAGCGAAAGGAATGAGAAAGTTGAACTATCATGAGAAGGATGGAAAATAAAAAGTTAAAAGAACACATCTATGATTAGCATCAAAAAGTACATCTGTGCCAAGAAGCTCCCCAAAGAATAAAGCAAAAACAATTTTAATAAGGAAGATACTAGTAACAGAATGTCACATGTTCAGAAACACGGAAGTCAAGACAAGATCGCTGTGGGGCAAATAATGATGCTGCCGGTGGGTGCTACAATATCACCAAAGAAACAAGTTTTCGGTTCAGAAGCGCAAACATGTCAGTCATTTCTTGCCCATTTCAAAATTCCAAAGGAAGTTGGGTCCAAGATCCAGCATGAGTCTCCTGCTAGCCAAACATCGTAGGATTTTCTCCTCAATTAAATCTTCTTGGTGAGCTACAAATGTTCCCTTTGTCGCTAACCACTCCAGGTGGGCCTTGTTAGCTCCCGCTTCAGTGCCAGATTGTTAAGCCCACTGCTCAAGCAAAGTGCTGTCATTTCCTCCTCTTCCCACATTCTCAACCTCCACCCTCTTAAATCACAACTGCTTACCACTCCCACTCTCCCCTTACATTTGCACCTCTTTGTGAGCTTCCACGTGGCCCTATACGGTGGAAACAAAATCCTCTTAACCATCTGACATCACCTTTCTCCTACATACTCCTCCAACAACGCTCACCTCTTTCTGAGAAGGCAATTCTGAACGGGTTGAAATGATTTTCAAGACAAGTTTAAGCAGCACGGAATCTACTAATCAAAATAATCTATTTTTGATCTACAGAAGGTCCATACTCCACCACCCCCCACCACCCCTAAACAGAATCCCCTCCTTTCCATATGTCCCTGAGTCTTGACTGCGGACCAAGTATGATTTACCAGCTCAAGAGGCAGAGACTGAACCCATGAGAATGTGTTACAGGTAGTGTCTTTTCTGTTGTTAGAGACTAGCAGGCATCATTCTTAGCTGACTGGTAAAAAAAAAAAAAAAAAAAAAAAAAAAAAAGTCAGTGGGAACTTAGCCTCCGGTTCAGAAAATTATATTATTTCAATGCTTGATTTAATTATAAATTCAAGAAATGCTTCTTGCTGATTACGTGCTCGGCAGTGCTCTGTGCTATCTGTACGTTGGGGGAAAGACAGACTTTTAGTGTGTGCAGGGAATCGAGACCAAACATGAGGGGAAAATACGGTTGCAGAAGGGTTTTGAAGGAAGAGAAGGGAGTTTGGTGACAGGGATAAGGCCAGAAGGGAGCGAGTGGGGTGGTTGGGAAGTCCTCACTGAAATGATTTTCAGTGACAACGTTTTTGCTCTGTTCTTTTTCTTGGTCTCTGCTCTTTGTTCTTTGTGTCCTCCAGCCCTATTTCACTTTCGTGCTTCTCCTCCGGATCAATGTGCTCTCTTTTTTACTCAGAAGCCAGTACTCCCTGCTGCATATACCTCGGAAAAGGAGCCGAGTTTGCACTGTGTGGGTTCTGGAGTCAGAACATCTCTGGCCTGAAATTCTGGCTTCTCCACCTGCTAACTGTGCAACCTTGCGCAAATTTCTTCTCAGTTTCCTCATATATAAGATGGTAATAATTATGGCTCCTGGATTCTAAGGTAGTTGAGAAAATTAATTAAAATACAACACGCAAACTCATTAATACAGTGCCTGGCATATAAGCAAAACTCAGCAGATGTTAGCTTTTCCTGTTATTTCCTGTTATTTTATGTTATATCATTTATGTGTTTAAGATAAGATGCCTTTATAGGTGCGTGTGTGTGGAGGGAGTGCTGATTTATGGATCTGTGGACCCCAAAGATCAAAGCATCCCCTAAGCATAATTAACTTGAAAAGATTGAGTTGAAAAGATTATTATTTTCAATCACATATATTTTTGTATGGGCATATTTCTTGATTGGGGCGCCTGGGTGGCTCAGTCGGTTAAGCATCTGACTTTTGATTTCAGCTCAGGTCATGATATCATGGTTTGTGAGATCCAGCCCTGTGCCTGTGACATTGCAGAGCCCGCTTGGGGTTCTCTCTCTCCATCTCTTTCTGCCCCTCCACCCACCCTCTCTCTCAGAATAAATAAATAAATGCCTTAAGAAAATGAAAAAAAAAACATTTAAAATGACTCTTTTCTTGCTTGTGACTTTGCACACATGTCTAAGAGTCAGTGGGACTACCCTAGAGTACAATTTCAAGAAATATGACTACCTCGGCAATTGTAACACCTCTGTCATTAATCTGTTTGTATTATTAAATACAATTTATCCCAGTTCCAATTGTCCTTTAGAATTCAATAGTAAACGATTGAAAGATGGAGATCCAACTCTCCCTGCATCTCTCAGGGTGAGGTTGTTTCTACGAGGCTCTGAGACTCTAAGTCTGGTTGGCATTAAAAGGTTTCTGGGCTGGGGCACCCGGGAGACTCAGTCGGCTGAGTATAGGACTTTGGCTCAGGTCAGGATCTCGTGATTCGTGGGTTCGAACCCCACATCAGGCTTGCTGATGTCAACACAGAGCCTGCTTTGGATTCTCTGTCCCCTCTCTCTCTGCCCCTCCCCCACTTGTGAGTGTGCATGCTCTGTCTCTCTCTCTCTCAGAAGTAAATAAACATTAAAAAAAATGTTTCTGGGCTACCATACTCAGTTGCCCTAATTAAAAGGCGACTTTTTGGTTTTTTTCTGACTCCACTACACTCCTCTACTTAGGTTTGTGTTCAATACACTTGGACTTCTATAGGCTCCTGAACTTGGGTATCAAAACTTCCTGTAAGCTACCTACACTCCTTCACCTGCTTACTAAAACGAGTTCCTGAACATTTCTAGGACCTTTCCCTTTGGAACTCAACCTTCCTTTTCAAGAAAAGATTGTGGCTGCACTGTTGATCTCCACATGTTGTTGGTCACAAGAATCTTAGTGTTTTTTTTTTTTTTTTTAATTTCAAGAACATTCATCATTGGACCAACTGCTTCTCTTAATCGTAACTCTTTGCCCTGTGAAACTACAGCCTTATAATTTCTAGTCTGTGTGCAACCTACTCAGTGGTCATTTCTTTATACTTTTGGAAAGCATGCTGTAGTGCTCCTATATCACATCCGTTCACACAGCCACCGCTATCCTGGGTGCACCTCCTTGAACACAGAGACTGTGCCTTTTTCTTTCTTTCTTTTTCTTTTGAAAAATTTTTAAGTTTATTTATTTTGAGAGAGAGACAGAGATAGCGAGTGGGGGAGGGGCAAAGAGAGAGGGGGGAGAGAGAGAGAGAGAGAGAGAGAGAGAGAGAATCCCAAGTAGGCTCCATGCTGTCAGCACAGAGCCTGACACAGAGGTCAAACCTATGAACTGGGAGACCATGACCTGATCCGAAACCAAGAGTCAGACGCCTGACTGACTGAGCCACTCAGGCACCTTTTTCTTTGGTACCACACTCCTAGACTAGGCCAGACACAGAGTAGGTGCCCAAGAATGTTTGCTTGTATGGACAAGGCACAAGGATGTTCACACGCTTGCTGCAGTCTGTAATAAGATTATTTCTTTTCCAACACAGACAGACCTGCTACCCAAGTCTAATTACATGTAAAATTTGACAAGGTGTAAAAAAAAACCAGACACATCGATGGTTTCATCACTGTTTTTATAGTTTAGTAGGTGGTATTTAGATTAGCTGTGCAGAACTGTTTTCCTGCCGTAAAGCCTGTGTTAAATATTGAAATGGTTCCCAAGCGCGGCGACAGAATGTGGTGGCCGGCCTGTACTTACGTGTGAATTGTAATATGCAGTACAATTTGTAGATCTGTATTTTGTGTCATGGTCTGTCCCGTGCCTGGCTCAGTATTAAATTGTATAGGTACAAACACAATAATGTCCTAAAGGCTCGAGACACACATGGGGAAAAACTAACAAAATTTCGGCACGAAACTAATAAGCCTTAATAAATATTTAAAAAATAAATTACAGTCCATCTGGGAGAAGCATAAATTTTATTTTCATTCATTTGGGTGATCCACTCACTGACTCATAGTGTTCTAACTTCCTTTACTAATTTGAAAAATTAGTCATCCTATGTGGTGATGAGAACGTTGCAGCTAAGCGGCTATTATATTTTTGATTTGCATAATTTGTGAATACTATCTAGAAACTCTAGTATTTTCCTAAAAACTGGAAATTATATAATGACAGAAGAAAACTCAAACCAACCATTAGTGTGATGGGTACAAATTGACTCTCAAAGATCTTATACACAGAACGTTAGTCAAAATGATCTCACGGAGGGGGCAGCAAAACATTTGGTGTCAACATCCACGCTTTTTGTAAAACCTTTACCCTTCCCCCTCTCCCAGTAGCCCTCCTCTAAAGAGACTTAGTAGAGAAAGGATATTCTGGAAAAACCTTGCCCTTTTTATTTATTTATTTTTTTTTATTTTAAATTTTTTTCAACGTTTTTTTATTTATTTTTGGAACAGAGAGAGACAGAGCATGAATGGGGGAGGGGCAGAGAGAGAGGGAGACACAGAATCGGAAGCAGGCTCCAGGCTCCGAGCCATCAGCCCAGAGCCTGACGCGGGGCTCGAACTCACGAACCGCGAGATCGTGACCTGGCTGAAGTCGGATGCTCAACCGACTGCGCCACCCAGGCGCCCCAACCTTGCCCTTTTTAAACTTCCGAGGAGCTGCTATCTTCTTCTAACAGCTATATTCAAACAGCCAGTGGTTATTCCAAAACAGCAGTGGCTTCCCCACGTACTTATTTTTCTTCTGAACAGGTATTCCTCTTTAAGCGTAGCCTTCCTTGGGGGCGCCTGGGTGGCACAGTCGGTTAAGTGTCCAACTTTGGCTTGGCTCAGGTCTTGATCTCGCCATTCATGGGTTCGAGCCCCGCGTCAGTCTCTGGGTCAGCTCGGAGCCTGGAGCCTGCTTCAGATTCTGTGTCTCCCTCTCTCTTGGCTCTTCCCTTGCTCGCACTCTCTCTCTCTCTCTGTCTCAAAAATAAATAAACATAAAAACAAACAAAAAATATTAAAAAAAAAAAAAAAAGCATAGCCTTCCTTGGAGTGGGTGGCCTGGGGTCCGGTTACACTCTTCCATGTGAGAAGTTTTAATGGTTGAAAGAGTTTCTCCTAAACTTTCTATATCCCAAGGGTTCCAGAATCCCCTTCTTGAAAAATTTCCTAAAGCTGTTCAATGCTATTGCCTCTCAGAGGCACATACTATCCAGAATGTCACTATGGAAGGGAACAGTGGGAGAAATGACAGCGGGGGCATGTTTCCCTGTGTAACTGGGGACCGGGAGATTGGATTTCCTGCAGAAAAAGGAACAGATGGGAATCATAGGCTCAGCTTTGCCTCGTGTCTGACGATTTGGTTCAACATCTAAGAGGCTGCCTGATGCCTGCTCCTTGCTCTCCATCAGGCCTGACACAATCATGCTTTTTCTTTCTTTCTTTCTTTCTTTCTTTCTTTCTTTCTTTCTTTCTTTCTTTTAACTCTTTCTGTGTGCAGTTGTGGTGTTGTGGAATCTGCAGCAAAGGACTCATTTGCAAATCTTCTCTTGGTGACTCACTGGGTTTGCAGCAAGCTGCCCTGTAATCTTCCTCAGAGGGCCCTGAAGGATGTGGAACAGAACTCCTGAGCTGATTCTTTAATGCTAACTGCCTTCCTCTGTGAGGAGGGAGAATGTACTGCAGAACCAGGGAGGACTTACACTAGCTGAAAAGTCAGTTGCCAAAAGGCAACCTGTTCCAGATTCCCTGGTTTCAGATTTTAGGACAGGAATGCTTGAGAACATATGAGTCATGATGTGCTCTTAGTAATTTCGCTAGAACATTGGGGACGAGGTGCTTGGTGTTACATACTGCTTGCATCTGGGTGGAATTAGAGCTTTTACTGTTGCCTCAAGAAGGCTTATTAATAGCAGAGGACTACAGTAGTAAGTGTGTGCCATGGATAGCGTTCGAGGAAATGAGCGATGCCAGAGAAGGTTTATCAGGACTTGCTGTTTGTTCTTTCTCTACCCCTGGGGAAACAGATGTATTGATCAGATTTTTAGAGGAAAACAGCCTGCCGTGGGTTTACTGTGCTGAGATATGATAGCCCAGGAAATAGCCTGCCAGAAAGACTCGAAGGTTGGCTAGCCTCAGCAGCAAAGGGAAGGCTGTAACACATAAGGGAAGGCAAAAGATGCCAGGGTTGATTTCTGGTTTAAATTCTCTTAGCCTCTTAAGGTAACATTGCTGACTTGGGATATATCATGTCCCAAATCATTATATTCCCAACACAAGGAGCTGATGATGAAAATAGTCTTAAAGATGAAGCACTTTTTCCTCCCCCCCCCACCCCACTAAATCTTTAGCACTGTAAAACAGACCAGAAATTAAAAACATTTTCTGTAGCTATGAAATTGAAAAATGAAATATACATGACTAAAGACGTCAAACGGAAACTTAACGACAAGATAAATGGGCACAACGTAAGCCACATTATACTTGTCTGTGTATGTGCTGGGACATTTCCTGTTTTGTTTTTCCTTGACCGAACCATTATATAGGGAAACACACTTAAGTGGGTGTAAATTTTTAAAAATGAATTTCTTGGCTCTTATAACTGAGAAGGTCAGGGATCTAGCTTCAGGGAGAGCTGGAGCTGGCCACTCAAACAACATCATCAGGATTCTTTTTCTCCAGGTTTCAGCTCTGCCTTATTCTGCATTGGCTTCATCCTCAGGAAGTTCTCCCCATAGATGGTTCCTAGTAATTACAGCCTTTTCCCCCCCACTTTATTTAAGCTTCATAACCCAAAAGAAAGTAAGTTTCTCTAGGGGCACCTGGGTGGCTCAGTCGGTTAAGCGTCCAACTTCAGCTCAGGTCATGATCTCACAGTTCATGGGTTCGAGCCCCGCGTCAGGCTCTGTGCTGACAGCTCAGAGCCTAGAGCCTGCTTCGGATTCTGTGTCTCCCTCTCTCTCTGCCCCTCCTCTGCTCATGTTCTGTCTCTCTTTCTCTCTCTCTCCCTCTCAAAAATAAAAAAAAAACATTAAAAAAAAAAAAAGAAAGTAAGTTTCTCTCTCCCAGTTTCAGCCAATGTCATGGAATGGACTCTCAGGCTTGGGTCTAGGACCCAACCCTGAATCAATTCCTATAGCCACAGTGATGGGATATATCTGGTGGGTCTGGTCTCAGTTGTCCACCCTGCCCAGGAGCTAACTGGACTAAAAAGTGGGTGAGAGGCTCATTCCCAGAGGAAATTCAGGTCCTGTCATTGGAAGAGGGAAGGGTAGGTGCTGAGCAGACAAAACGGCGGGTTTATGCTTCGATTGCCAAATGTGCTGAATTTATTTAAGGATGTAAGACTTCTTTTGCTAAACCAGTCTATCAGTCCTGTCCACCCAACCAGGAGCAGCCCCTTCAGGAAGCTATGTGCTTATTCAAATCATGTCACCTTTTACTCAGCATGGTTTTGTTTTTGTCTTAGCATTCCACTTTTGAATTGCTTCCTGAGTCAGTTCACAAAGTATAAAATAAAAATCATCTCATCGGTTTATAATTACATAACACTTTTACCCCAAACGGCTAACCCTATTAAATAGATTAGGTTTCTCTCCCACTGTTTGAGAATGGATCTGCAAAACAAAAACAGAAACAAAAACAAAAAAACAAAATGAAACTTAAAAAATGATCTGAGTAGAAGGATGATCAGATTTAGACAAGAACTTCTTGTACCTGTTTTGAAAGGGACAAAGGGTAGATAAGTCATCTTTAACTGGGTCCTTGCCCTTAAAGAAAGCTTGGCCTCGCTGTGGTTCTGACCATAAGTGTGAATGGAGGTAGAACATTCCTGATCTTATTCCTAAAATCAAGTCTCTTCATGAGAATTTGGAAGATGCAATGGTTAAATACTAAGGAACAACTTGTCTACCAGCACAAGCATCGAAAGTGCTGCGTTCCCCCATCATCAATAATGCCAAGATTGGAGAAGGGTGCATCCTGGGCAGATGGTTGGACAGACTAAAGCATTAGTTTGCTGAGCCTCCGTGCTTGCTAATTAATTCTTCAGTTTACTAGGATTTAAAACGATTGTTCAAAACAAGACACCCCTTAAAATAAATGCTAGGTGAAAGTCTCAACATGGTATTGATTACCAAGATGGTTACTTTGAACAGCTGAGGGTTGTCACTAAGTAACAGAATTGCCTTACCTGCCCTGTTGGTTTAATTAAGCTGTTTTCAATCTGTAAAAAAAAAAAAAATACCTACAGTTTTAATTTTCGTGTTCTCCTGGATTGTGCTTTCCAATTTTCTAGTTAAAATGGTAAATGGGATTCTACAGCAGAATTCATTTTTACAATTCAGATATATGGTAGAGTTGGCATTTATTACTGGAAAAGCAGCATGTGTGGGACGGTGGCTTGCATAGCCTGGGTATTGAGAATTAAAAGTTGTAAATTCTAGTTTGACACAGATGCTTACTAAGTTATCACATGTCATATAACTTCTGGGTATTCCTTCCTCCCTGGGAAATATGAACACTGAACACTGACCAATCTCATGCAAAGTGGTAAGAGTGAACTATATATCTCTTCTGAAGGATATTGAAAGCATGTAGTATTTTCTTAATATTTATTTATTTGGGGGAGAGCGCAAGTGGGGGAGGGACAGAGAGAGGGGAACAGAAGATCCAAAGTGGGATCTGCGCTGACAATCTGACAGCAGCGAGACTGACATGGGGCTTGAACTCACAAACTGCGATATCATGACCTGAGCCGAAGTCGAAGGCTCAACAGACTGAGCCACCCAGGTGCCCCAAAAGCATGTAGCATTTTCACTCTACAAAAGATTATGGGAAAAAAATCTAAGCCTTAAGATTTTTGTTGTGTAGAAAATTCTTCAAATTTATTAAAAGAGTTTTGGGCTGGTCCTTTTTATATTGGAATTCTGACACTGACCATGGGTATATGCAGCTGCAAACCACACAGCTATTTATATAAAGCAGTTGAGAAAACCTCAAGAACATCTTTATAATCAGGCAGGCTCTCCAAGTGTATCTGATTCCCTCAGAATAACAAGCACATTTTGAAAGATGTAATAACTTGGACAGGTTGTTAGGCAAGTGTCATTTAAAAAATGAGCACTATAATCCAAAGATCAGAAATCCAAAACAATTTAAGGCACAACCATTCTTTAAAATCAGACACATATGATAAAAATAGGTTAGTGGGTGTAAATGAAGCAAGACACAAAGTCTCCTTCTTTTCTTACTCTATTTGCCTATTATCATGAGCATCTTTCTTTGGGAGGGAACTTTAGGGAATATTTGTTAAAAGCAGATGCTTGTGTTTGCCATGGTCAAAAACACTAAATTTGCTTCTTAACCATTCAACACTTTTAAATGATCACTATATACTAAGATTAAGATACCTAGGAATAAACCTAACCAAAGAGGTGAAAGACCTGTACTCTGAAAATTATAAACATCGCTGAAAGAAACTGAAGAGGACATAAAGAAATGGAAAGACAATCCGTGCTCATGGACTGGAAGAACAAATATTGTTAAAATGTCCACACTACTCAAAGTAATCTCCACATTCAATGCAATCCCTATCAAAATACCAATAGCATTTTTCACAGAGCAAGAACAAACAATCCTAAAATTTATGTGGATTCACAAAAGACCCCGAATAGCCAAAGCAATGTTGAAAAAGAAAACCAAAGCTGGAGGCATCACAATTCCAGACTTCAAGGTATATTGCAAACCTGTAGTAATCAGAACAGTATGATACTGGCACAAAAATAGAAACATGGATCAATAGAACAGAATAGAAAATTCAGAAATATACCCATAATATATGGTCAAGCAGAAAAGAATATCCAATGGGAAAAAGAGAGTCTTTTCAAAAAATGATGTTGGGTAAACTAGACAGCTACATGCAAAAGAATGAAACTAAACCACTTTCTTACACCATACACAAAAATAAACTCAAAATGGATTAAAGATCTAAATGTCAGACCTGAAGCCATAAAAATTCTAGAAGAGAACACAGGCAGTAACATCTCTGATATTGGCTATAGCAACATTTTTCTAGATATGTCTCCTGAGGCAAGGGAAACAAAAGCAAAAATAAGCTATTGGGACTTCATCAACATAAAAAGATTCTGCAGAGCAAAGGAAATGATCAACAAAACTTAAAGGCAATCTACGGAATGGGAGAAGATGCTTGGAAATGGCATATCTGATAAAGGGTTAGTATCCAAAATACATAAAGAACTGATACAACTCAACACCCAAAAACCAAATAATTCAATTAAAAAATGGCAGAAGACATGAACAGACATTTCTCCAAAGAAGACATCCAGATGACCAACAGACACACATGAAAAGATGCTCAACATCACTCATCATCAAGGAAATACAAATCAAAATCACAATGAGATATCACCCCACACCTGTCAGAATGGGTAAAATTAAAAAAAAACACACACACAAAAAACAACAGGTTTTGGCAAGAATGTGGAGAAAGGGGAACACTCTTGCACTGGTGGTGGGAATGCAAACTGGTGTGGCTACTTGGAAAACAATGTGGAGTTTCCTCAAAAATTTAAAAATAGAACTACCCTATAATGCAGCAATCAAATTACTAGGTATTTTACCAAATAATACAAACTAACTCAAAGGGATGCATGTACCCCAATGTTTACAGCAGCATCATTTACAATAGTCAAGATAGGGAAGAAGCCCAAGTGTCCAATGACTGATGAATGGATAAAGATGTAGTATACATATACAATGGAATATTATTCAGCCATAAAGAAGAATGAAATGTTGCCATTTGCAACAACGTGGATGGAGCTAGAGAGTATAATGTTAAGCAGAATAAGTCAGTCAGAGAAGGACAAATACCATGTGATTTCACTCATGTGGAATTTAAGGAATAAAACAAACGCTCAAAGGAAAGAGAGAGAGAGAAAGAGAGAAACCATGAAACAGTCTCTTAACTGTAGAGAACAAACTGATGGTTACTAGAAGGTAGGTGGGTGGGAGAATGGGTGAAACAGGTGATGGAGCACTGGGTGGTGTATGAAACTGTTGAATGCCATATGCTTGAAACTCATATAACACTGCATGTTAAACTATACTGGAATTAAAAATTTTTAAATCACAATAAATTTTAAAATGTTGAGTTAGGGGCGCCTGGGTGGCGCAGTCGGTTAAGCGTCCGACTTCAGCCAGGTCACGATCTCGCGGTCCGTGAGTTCGAGCCCCGCGTCAGGCTCTGGGCCGATGGCTCGGAGCCTGGAGCCTGTTTCTGATTCTGTGTCTCCCTCTCTCTCTGCCCCTCCCCCGTTCATGCTCTGTCTCTCTCTGTCCCCAAAAAAAAAAAAAAACAAAAAAAACCGTTGAAAAAAAAATAAAATGTTGAGTTAAAAAACATTAAGATTTTTATTGTATAGCATTCTTAAAATTTATTAAAAAGCTTTTGTTGGGCTTCTTTTATTTTGAATTTTTTGGTAAGAATTTATTTTTGAGAGAGAGAGAGACAGAGAGACAGAGACAGAGCGCAAGTGGGGGAGGGGCAGAGAGCGAGGGAGACACAGAATCCAAAGCAGGATCCAGGCTCTGAGCTGTCAGCACAGAGGTCGGTGCTGGGTTCAAACCCATGAACCCTGAGATCATGACCTAAGCCGAAGTGGGATGCTCAACTGACTGAGCCACCCAGGCGTCAAATTTTGAAATTTTGTTATAGCAATTGGGTCTCCTTGATGCTGTTTGCCTAAGTCTCAAGCTCAGAGCTGTCTCATTCGATTACCTGCTGAACTGAATGTTTGCGGGTACCTTAAACTCACTATGTCCAAAACAGAATTCTTCATCTTCTCCTCATATGTGTTTTTTGCCCAGGGGTCTTATTTTTATAAGTAACATCCAGTAGCCCAAGTCTGAAACCTACAAATTATTCTCGGTTGCCGCCCCTCCTTCAACCCTTCCTGTATCAAGCAGAGTCCAATCAAAGCAAAGAGCCACCAGAGGGTATGTGTATACTACACACATGTTTATAGCCAGAGGTAGGTAGATAGGTGCCTACATACATGCATACATCTATTAGAGATTTGATCTCATGCAGCGTGGGCACCGGTTATGTGTCTCTGGAAAGGTAATCTGTTTGCATGTGATGTTGGAGCGTAAAGCCCACTGGATGGGAAGACAAATGAAAAGGCAGGAAGAAGAGGAAAGATCTGGACTCAGAAGTACGAGCTGGCTCCCCTCAGCGCAGACTGACACCCAGGCCAGGTCGTGCGCCCCTGCCCTTGGTGGAGTGCTACCTGCCCAGGCCAGGGCGCAGCCCCCACGGCAGGGCCCGGGGAGCAGGTGCACACCCCTGGTGGAGTGTGCGTGTGAGCAACATCACGTGGGCGGCACACGACGCTTGGGGCTTCACTTTGTTAGACCATAAAGCGAGGCATGGTGAACACTGAGAGTGACCTTGAGCAAGTGTAGGCTCTGACCTGCAGCACCAACTCACAAGTGGTGAGGGACGCTCTGCCCCCAGCCACGAGCCCTGGAGAACCCTGGTTTGGCGATGGGCTGCAGCTTAAAGCCCAACTGGTGGCTTAGTCCAAGGATTTTAATTTCTTAGCCTGGAGGCGTTTCCAGGTACATGCCTTGGCGCATGGAGCAGGCTGTGTGCAGAGGGCCGCCACCTGCACCCCGCGGACCTGCATCCCTCTCCAGGGCCACCTTAATGGGAAACGTGCAGAGAAGGGAACTCTGGGAGCAAGGGTTCAACCCGGCCAAGTCCACATATCACAGAACAACCACAGGTCTGCCGAAACAGTCCTCAGGTCCTGCTTGTGGGACCTCCTGTTGTGCTCCTGCATTCTCTTCTTCACCACCTCGGCCCCCCTGTGACCCTCTCATGCACCTCCCGGCCTCTCTGCTCCCTGACCCCCAAGCCTGTTGATCAGGGGAGATGAAATCTGCCTAAGAGTTATCAGTGCCCCGAGAAGAAGACAGCAGATCAACCAGGTGACTGGTGAAATTACCATGCTTTCTTGGACCTTAACGGTTTTGCATGTGCTACTGTTTCTTCTAATGTTTTCTTTCATCTTCCCCCCTTTTCTCCTTCCCTCAAGACTCTTCACTATTAAGCTCCGCTCCTAACTTGGGTCTCATGTGAAGATGGTTAGGGCAGAAGGCCTTTCCCAGCTGTGCTGTTGCCCACTAGGGTGCCCTGTTCCACTCTTGACACATACCTATCACTTTGTATTGTTTAATGGGGATCTTCCTCACCTCGTTCTGGGAGGGCAGAGACTGTGCCTGTCTTGTTTACTGTTGTATTTTCAGATGCTGGTGTATAGTAGATGTTTGCTTAATCAGCAGAAGAACACTAGGAAATACAAAGCAAAGCCCTAATCTTGCATCCTAGCCAGAGACAGACTAGACATAGATTTCCCCTGTGTGCAATGCACCTGATGATTGCTTTCACAGAATTTTATAGCGGGCACTGCACTATCTGGGAGACAGAAAAGGCATTTCTGAAGGACAAGTGCAGAAGCTGAGACTTGGCAGAAGAGTTAAGTCTACAGAGGACAGCGGGTGGGAGTGAAGCAGAGAGAGGGAAGAGGACAGCAGAGGTTAGGGCTCAGGAGCTGGTGAGCAGATGCGAAGGCAGGGGAGAAAAGGCAGGACCCAACTTAGCATGCTCGGACTTGAGATTTTCCCTCCTGTGTGGAAGGGGAAGCCTTGAAGAATTGTGAAGCAGCAGTGCCCACCACATTGGTATTTGGGGGATCATTTGCAGCCGTGTTGCAGGTGGATTGGAAAGGTGAGTAGTGTTAGACTCTTCTCCATTTTTAGGGAAGGACACTTGCTCAGTTGGTGGGGCGCTACTGACAGAACTGGTGGGGAAAGTGGGGAAGACATGTAGCTGGGTCATCCATTGCGCAGCCCAGCTCGACTGGTGAAGACCAGAACGACATTGTTGCCTGTGCTAACTTGTTGCCCATTCTGCTGTAGGCAATCCCTGCTGCTTTTTGGAGTGGAGATGCAGCCACCCTCTGTAGCTTATCTGCATGGCTTTGCTCCCCAAGAGGGAGGATTTGCTTGGCAGCCAGTTTTAATCCAGTGTGGAGCATCCTCACCCCTACCCCTATTTGGGCAGGTCTCTGTTATTGTACCTCCTCCCAGGCCTGTGACTGGCTGCCTTTGGATGTTTGTTATGGGGCTGGTGGTATCACACATTAGCAAAATGACTTCTTAAGAAACCTCTGGGTAGGGGGCTGGGCTCTAAGGCTTCTCAGGAAAGAGGGGGAGTGGAAAGAGTCCTCTCTGGGCCTGTGCGCCTCTGGGGCCTAGCCAGAGGCAGCTTAGCTGAGAGGCTTCTGCACCACTGAGAGATGGTGGGGGCTGGAACAATGACAGGGACCATGTGTATGAAGAAGCAATGGTGAATGAAAACACACGGAGAGGACGTAAGATTGGCAGAACTTGGTGACTTGGTGGATCGGGTTTGGGACGTGAGACAGCGTGATTCCTACATAGAAATGGGCTGGTTGTATCTAGTAATATTTAGTGTGTTAGGAAGCATAGGGAAAAAAGAAGCTGATTTATCAAGGGGGAGAGGAGTTTGGCTTTGGATGTGTTTGCTTTTTAGGTGTCTATAGGCCCCCCCAGATTGATTGGCCCAGTGGGCAGCCCATTAATGAATGGAAGAGATTCTGGGTTGGCCATACAGTCAGCACATTCAGGAGAAAGTTCAAGAGAAGGATTGGATCACCCAAAGTTTAAGAGAATAGTTGGATCACCCAAGGAGAAGGTGTGAAATGAAGGAAAAGCAGGCTGAGAAGGGAAAGGTGGTGCTGCTAAGGCAGACAATCCAGTGGAGACGAAGGTCACGTGAAATGTGATATAATTAAACCAATAGTATTTTAAGCTTTCATAATGTATCAGTTAATCTCAAATGTCTTTAATGATTATTATATTGCTGTCTCTGATTTCTCTCTGCTGCATCTTGTAAGATTTGGATGTATGTCTGAAAACTAACTATAACGGATGTTCACATCACCTTCATTTTGTCTTTAGATCATAAAGAATGTCGGATACAAATGTGTTAAACGGATGTAGAGCAAGAGATTAAATTGGGGTAATTTTTAGCTTCATTTCCCCCCCATATTTACCACCACTTGCAATATAATCAAGGCCTAAAATTCTCTCCCCTTTGGTTAGCACCCTTTGGGAAGCAGTACTCAATCCATCGGGTCCAAGCTTACCACTTTCATGTCAAAGAATGGAAGTTAATATCCTCCTATCTGTGGTTAGTATCTTTCTTAAGATATATTAGCCTGAAGATTCTCATATTATTTAGTGACATCTCTTGTCTTTATTTCCAAAACATTTCTAGACAATTTTCTTGCTATTTTTAGCTACATACCGACCTACCCAGACTGCTCTTTTACAAACTGCATGTAATGACCATGGGCTCTGAAATGACTTCAGTCGCTTGGGTCAGCCTTTAAAAAAATTAAATGAATGGAACAGAAAATACTGTAGTGTCTCACATACATAAAGGGTGGGTCTGATTTGTGAAAATTGTGTTTCAGTGGGGCACTGGCTGCATAAGTGTTTGCTTGTGTGTGCATGAAGGTATGTGTGCTTTATAGGTACCGAATCAGGATGTAGAGTTTATTTCCTACCATGGATTATTTATTAGTAAAAAAAAAAAAAAAAAAAAAAAAAAGAAAAGCTTTGAATTTGAGAAATACTGGCCGGACCACTTTGGGATTGACGCATGCTAACACAGATTCCATCACATGGTGAACTTCCTTTTTCATGTCGAGAATCCCAGAGATTAGCACAAGTGCTTGTGTAGGGTGGATGTTAAACAAATACTTGTAGAATAAAGGAGGCAGCGAATGGAGGTAGGAGTGTGAGTGTAGTAAGGGTTAATTTCCCCTGAACTCATTATCCTACATTTGCTGATGTTCAGGATAGGCTGTGATACAGGGAGAAAATAAGGACAAGAAATCAACTCAGTCCCTGAAGGAGCTTTAAAAAAGGAAACCTGATTTTGACAGAAACAATTATTATGCATTGCAGCCTCTCTACTGGGCAGAGAATGCCTGAAACACTAAATGGAAGTGCTATGTATAGCACATTTATAAAGTTTTGAAATATTATCCCACAGCCACAATCTCGTTCATTCCATTTATAGGAAATACATCACTTTTTTTTAAATGCTTTGTTCTGTTAAGAAACAACATATCCTGATTCTTAAGCTTCCCTAAATAACGGTCTAGTCTAGTGAGTATCTGATTATGGCTAGGAAAAACAAATATATTTTATTTATTTATTTATTTATTTATTTATTTATTATTTTTTTTAATATATGAAATTTACTGTCAAATTGGTTTCCATACAACACCCAGTGCTCATCCCAAAAGGTGCCCTCCTCAATACCCATCACCCACCCTGCCCTCCCTCCCACCCCCCATCAACCCTCAGTTAAACAAAGATATTTTAACATATATATTTTTCTCCTTCCTGATGAACAAAATCACGGAGCTTTGTATTTCTCGAACCTGGGTCATGAGACTTTATCCAGTGACACCTTCCCAGTGGGAGCTGTTCTCTGGAATGAGCTAAGTTTAGTCAGGTTCTCAGATGGAACTTGAATGCAGAGAAACTCACAGCTAATAGAAATAGAAAACAGCAGACGAATCCCACACTGCTGGCAAAGAGCAACTGAGATCAGCGGTGCAACATCCTGAGAAATCGAACCTTCCACCTGGGGAAAATGTCAAATATCCTCTTTCACAATATCTGAACAGCTTGCGCAATTTTATCAATAGAGAAAATCAGCAATTGATTTTTTTTCTAGTTTGTTTTTCTCTTCCTCTATTACTGTTAGCTATTTAAGCGAATTCATTGCATGGTAGTGACCAGAATTCCTTGATGAAAATATTAAACCTTTTTCATCAGGACTCTGACTGATGGCAGAGGCTCTCAATTTTGAAATTAATGATAGCCTTATAGATAGCTGCTCACACGCGGGAGCCAAAAAGTATTCTTTTGTACTGCAAGAATAAGAAATAATATTGTTTTAATACGTTTTTGTGATCGTAGTATCTCAGAGTCGGAAGGACTCCTAGACCACTACCAACTGGTTCTGGCATCACAGGAAGCTTTTCTGGGTTCCACTAAAAGGAAAACCACAGGGGCGCCAGGGTGGCTCAGTTGGATCTGTGTCTCCCCCTCTTCTCGCGCGTTCTGTCTCTGTCTCTTAAAAAATGAATAAACGTTAAAAAAAATTTTTTTAGGGGCACCTGGGTGGCTTAGTCGGTTAAGCGTCTGACTTCGGCTCAGGTCATGATCTCAGGGTTTATGAGTTCCAGCCCCACATCAGGCTCTGTGCCGACAGCTCAGAGCCTGGAGCCTGCTTCAGATTCTGTGTCTCCCCCTCTCTCTGACCCTACCCTGCTCACGCTCTATCTCTCTCAAAAATAAATAAACATTAAAAAAAAATTAAAATTGGGGCGCCTGGGTGGCGCAGTCGGTTAAGCGTCCGACTTCAGCCAGGTCACGATCTCGCGGTCCGTGAGTTCGAGCCCCGCGTCAGGCTCTGGGCTGATGGCTCGGAGCCTGGAGCCTGTTTCCAATTCTGTGTCTCCCTCTCTCTCTGCCCCTCCCCCGTTCATGCTCTGTCTCTCTCTCTGTCCCAAAAATAAATAAAAAACGTTGAAAAAAAAATTAAAAAAAAAAAAAATTAAAATTTTTTTTTAATAATAAAAAAAGGAAAACCTAAGGACAATGTCATGATTTTTTCCAATAAACTAAATGATTATATTCTCAGGACTGTTGTTTATTCTGTGGTTTTGTAGTTACCCGCTTTCTTCATGGGAAGATAACTCTTTAAAACCATTGACAAGATGGAGAATTAATGTTTTTTCTTTTCTTTTTTTTTAACTTGGGAGAAAAGATTGGTGACCCTAACCTGGGAAGGACTAATCTAGTCCAAAGCTCCATCTAGTATTTTAATATCCTCCTCACTTCTCCTGTGGTGACTTCATTTAGCCTTCCAAACCACTGCCAGAAACAGGGAAGGTGGCTTCTCCCAGGGAACATGCTTCTGAAGAGGATGTTCTAAGAATGCTCTCCAAAACCCCATAGAACTCCCTTCATTGAGGATGTATCTGTCTTGAAATCCCCCTGATGGTCCCGTTTCACATTTGATGACTGGGGGAGGGGTAACTAATCAGAAAACTTGTACAGCTTCTTCATCTTTTTGGTGAGATAGTTTAAGATACATTCTAGTTTATTTTAATGATACCTGTTACAGTATATGCATTACTTCCATCCCCTACTCATGATTTTTTAGTTTTAATTCATCCATTCAGATGAAACCCTAAAAGGAGAAAATTGAAGCATATTTTGAATTTATCATAATAGTGTTAACTTGTACTTGGGCAAAATGGGTTGACAATTTAGAGTGGCCGTCCTCTGAACTGTGATCCTTTTTTTAAAACAAATTCTTAAATGTTTATTTATTTTGATAGACAGAGAGAACACAAGTAGGGGGAGGGGCAGAGAGAGAAGGGGACACAGAATCAGGAGCAGCCTCCAGTCTCTGTGTCAGCACAAAGCCCAATGCGGGGCTCGAACTCATGAACTGTGAGATCATGACCTGAGCCGAAGTCAGATGCTTAACCAACTGAGCCACCCAGGAGCCCCTGGGATCCTTTTTTTTTTTAAACTTTTAAAAAATATATTTATTTATTTATTTTTGAGAGAGAGAGAGAGACAGAGTCCAGCAGGCGCGGGGCACAGACAGAGGGAGACACAGAATCTGAAGCAGGCTCCAGGCTCTGTGCTGACAGCAGAGAGCCCAATGCGGGCTCCAATTCACAAACTGTGGGATCATGACCTGAGCCAAAGTTGGATGCTCAAATGATTGAGCCACCCAGGTGCCCCTGAACTGTGATCCTTAATCCTGAGCAGTGTGTACATTTTACACTCACTGTGTCACATTATCATCACGATTTCATCATCATCACATTTTAGAGTATTTTACAGTTTGCGAAGCTGGTTCACATCATAGTCTCATTTAATCTTTACTATGATCCTGTGAAATAGTCAGGGGAGGGCTTCCACCTTTATTTTAGAGGTGATAAACTTCAGTTCAAAAATGGTAGGTTACTTGCATAAGCCCAAATAAAGGGCCAGGGTTTAATCCTAGGTCTCTTGACCCCAAATCCACAGCTCTCCCACCCAACCAGGAAAACTTCTATCTGCGTATAAGGATTAATACTTTTCCTCTTGCCTTCAAGTTTGCTGACATCTGATGTTAAATCCACTAAAAGAACATCAAAGAATACATGATCAATGGTGAATCTCTGGTAAACAGACTTTTAGATCAATTTGTTCTATCTAAATAGAGTCAAACAAGCAATAAGATCAGCCTTCTACTGTTCTGTGTACACACGAGTGCTCAGTAAATATCGTTGACAGACTGCTGTGACAAAGTTAGCACACAAAACGTAAATGATAACTCAAGAGTCATGATACTTCTGACGGGGAGACAAACCCCAAGGCCTATCGATTAAAAAGCTAAAAGTGTATATATTTGGCGCATAGATTTTTCTCCCAAGTCAGCTCATGATTTTGAGTGACCAAACCCAAAATAATCTTTTCTCTCATATTTTTTCTTTCACAAACAGACTGGTTCAGAATAGTGATAGCAATTAGTATTCTGTAAGCAGCAACGCATCTTCAGCTGTGATGGCAGGGTCCAAACAGCCTAAGCCAGAATCCATATGACAGGAGCTCAGTTCTTTTTATTTATTTATTCTAAACACATGTGGTCTCTGTAACTCATGGCTGGGGATTGTGATTAGAAGGGCAGGATGACAATTTCTGCAAAGGAAAATGGTTATTTGCCTAGCTAAAGTTTTAGGCTGCCAAACAGACTACTATGAAATATAGAATTATACTTTTTACCTGCTGGTTCCAGCAAGTCAGCTACGTTCAACAGTTTCTCAAGGACAAGGGAGAATTCGTGCTGGCTTTATATCAAGAAGCTAACTCCAAACAGACAAGAAAAACAAAAGCAAGTGCAGGACCAATAGATAAAAGAGCCCTTGTTAGTGGACTAAAGCGGTTGCTACAAATAGGACAGCGGAAGGAGGGTTGGGAGGGGGAAGAGTAAAGCAAGGTCAAAGAAGGATGATATCAATAGAATATCTCCAAATAGCACAGAATGCAGCAAGAAGTAGCAGCAGATGTCAGTCCAGCCCAATGTCAACCCCCGTGGAGCTATGTAGAAAGACTTGGAAAGAAACAGCATCACTGCAGTTGGTATTAGGAGTAAAGAGAGAGCAGATGATACCTTTCTCCCCATGAATTGAAAGCCACGACTTGCCACTGGCCACAGCCTCATCTCCTTTGGGACTGGCCCCATTCAAGCTTTTAGGTTTTTTTTCCCTCTTTCTCTATTTCAGATCTTTACTCCCCTCCTTTCCTTTTGATTTCCTTTCTTCTTCCAGACTCTTGCTGCCAAATTCTAACTCTGATCCTCACCCCACTGGCTGTTTCTTGCCTACGCCACCAGGTACTCTGGTTCCAGATGCTTACTCTGGCCTCCGCAACGTTCCAGGAGTGATGATGCATCACCAGGATTTACTGCAGCACTCAGAAAATTCCCATCGTGATTTTAGACATTACTGGCATGGATTGACTTTCATAACTGTGGAGGGGAGCCAAAAATGTATGAAGGAAGTCTGTTTTCAGAGTTCATATTCCTTAATTTTAGTGAATGGATGTGGGTGTTTTGAAAACTTAGTTTCTTAAGAACTGCCTAAATTTCATAATTATTTCATTTTCATCCGCTCACAGATGGCTTTGCCCTGGGTGTAAAAATTGAAGAGCCAATATAAAATGATGCTACCTTTACTCTGGCAGTTAAATTTTAAATTTCAAACATTGGTTTTCAGAACCTTGGAGAGCTCAAACTCATCCCTCCATTTCCCTCACTGGAGCCAGCTCAAATGTAGGCTGATTTCTTCTGTAAAAATGTGAAATGAGAAATAATGAGATAGGTTTACAGTGAAACTAGATTTTGTAAAAGAAATGCCTTCCACAATAACCTATTTTTATAGCTTAAGTTGCTGTTGTATAGTGTCACATAACTCTTAAGAGGTGGATTTGGAGTCAAGAAGACTTGGATTCAGAGCCAGGTTCTGCCAGTTCCTAGTTATGTAACCTTCAGCAATCTCCCCAAGCTTTCACTATTCTGTATAATACAGCTACAAATAGTAGTGATTTCACAGGGTCGTTATGATGGTTACATGAGATAATACATATAAAATCTTTAGCATACAGTAAGCACTCATTGCTTTCTGCATACTTGCAAATGTGTTGTTTCTGACCTAGTTGACAGCAGTTATAGTGACAAAGGCTATACTGAGGGTTGGGGGCTCTTTGGGGGCATTCCCTTTCAGCAGAAGGACATGCCCGGGAAGTAAGAAAGTAGCCCACTCCCAGCCTTGTTAGTTTCAGCTTCACGTTCTGGACTAGGGGCTCCAGGCCATTGCATTCACTACTCAGAACTTTCAATCGACTGGGGTTTACCTGTTTTCCCATTTTAATCATGGTATCAGCTATTGATACTATATTCTTGCTTTTCTTTTTGTCCCTCCCAGAGACAACTGGATCATACATCCATTTGTTCATTTCGTCCATCTTTATTGAACATCTACTTAGTGTCAGTATTGTGCTAAATGCTTGAGATATGTTGATGAGCAAAAGGAAATGATCCTTTTCATCTTTGGGGGGAGTTTTTTACAATAGGAATCTTGGTACAAGTTAGAACTCACCTCACACTATTGAAACTAAAGGGGCCAGACTTCTCCTTTCTCAGTGTTCCTTGCGGTTCAGGCCCAGGCACAGTCTAGACTTAGACCTGGTCATTTAGACTCACCTGCCCCAGACTTCTGATTAGGATTGGTGATCCAAAAACACAGGTAGAGGGAAAGATTCTTTCTGGTGGCAGCAAGGATAGCCGCAACACGCAGTTTCTAGGGCTCCAGGAATGGCAGTGCTGTCTTCAATGTCTGGTGCCTCTGCTGGCAAGCTTGGGGCTGCAGCCACTGTGACTCATGTCTAACAAGACGGACTGCACAGTGGAATCAGCCAGACTAGTGTAGGGGCATGATTTTGGCTGTGGTTCTGCCTTCATAGCCTCCTTTTGCTCCTGGCCATTTTTTTCTGTGGCTGTTAATGTAGCCCTCCTGGGAATTCTATAAACAAGTCTACTATGCTTTCAATAATTTCTTCCTTTTTGCTGAAACCAGCTGGTCAGTGTCCATCTTCTCAGCTAAGAGCCTTGACTGCCTCAATGGAAACTCAAATCCCAGATCCATTCTTGAAAGCTGGGCGGCCTTGTGCAAGTGACTTTATGTTCTATAAGCCTCAAGCTTCTTGTTTATAAAATGGAGGCTACAACAGGTGAAAGAATATACATAAAGTGCTTATCATAGCATACCTAGAACATAGTAGAGGTATAATATATGTTAGCACCTATCAACATCTTTGATAATAATAAGTAAGGACGTGAGAATGGTGGCAAAACTTGTGGGTGAAGCTCTCAGCTATAACATGCTACTCAGACATGAAAGAAAAGAACCAAATTTATTTTAAATTATTTCAGTCACTGAGAATATGATTGAGCTAAAGGAGGCAGGCAAGCTTTAAGTCAGTCAGCTTCAATTTCTTGGTGTGTCAGAGCATTAAATGAGGTTTCCAGATACCTATATTTTTAAAAATACTCAGGGGAACCTGGGCGGCTCGGCTGGTTAAGTGTCCAACTTGGACTCAGGTCATGATCTCATGGTCTGTAAGTTCAAGCCCTACATCAAGCTCTGTGCTGACAGCTTGGAGCCCATTACTGATCCTCTGTCCCCTTCTCTCTCTGCCCCACCCCACTGGTATTCTTTCTCTCTCTCTCTCTCTCACTCACTCTCTTTCTCTCTCAAAAATAAATAAACTTTTAATTTTTAAAAAATTTCTCTGAGTGTTTTATTCAGTGTATATTCAGAGAATACATCAAAATGATTGATTGAATTTTAAATTTCGTCTTGATAGTTAAGCAACACATATACACAGATATAGAATCCTTGGGTATAAGGGCCCTCAAATAAATCAATTCAGGTTCTGAGAGGTTATTACAATCTCATGTAACTAGCAGATATGATCCTAAACATTCAAAATTTGTGTTTACCTCCCCTGCTTGTGAATGCTCCATGCATGACCCTCACAACTTTTCCTCAAAAAATGCAGTGCCCAACTTTGGATCCTTACTGTTTCAGTCCCTGCTGCAATTGTCTTTCTCCTCATACTTTTACCTTTATTATCAAGAACTTGGAAGGGCACCTGGGTGGCTCAGTCAGTTAAGTGTCCGGCTCTTGGTTTTGGCTCAGGTGATCTTGCAGTTTGTGGGTTCGACCCCCACATCGGTCTCCTCGCTGACAGTGTGGAAGCTGCTTGGGATTCTCTCTCTCTCTCTCTCTCTGTCTCTCAAAATAAATAAATAAACTAAAAAAAATTAAAAAAGAACTTGTGTCATGTCTGACAGCTAATGGAACCAATGTGCTTTTTAATGCTTATGTTCAAAATCAGTTTGGACCAATAAATGTTGTTTTCTGGAATATTCCTTCATGAGAACCGTAACAGACATAGAGATAGAACTAATATGATAATCTTTCACATAAAACCAGATCCTTCAATACTCTTGTTAAAAAATTCAAAATTTCACTGCAAATTATTGCTTTATGCCTTGACACGGCTGTTGTTTCTTCTCTATCATTCGATGTTACCATGTGTACGGCTGTCATAAATTGTGCAGAATTATTCATTACCTGAGTAGTTCTGCTAAACCGTTTTGGAAGTTTTATAAATGCTTGACCTTAGGCAAAATAACTGAAGTGTTCATCACCCTGAAACATCCAGAAGGACTGCATTCTTAGTGGGCACCCAGTAGTCTTCATTCCTTTACCCACCTTCCCATAAGTAGCCACCAGACCAAAGAACTGGTAAAAGCCCTAATATATACAAGCAAAACTTAGAGCAGGAAGATTTACACAGCTGCAGGAAGGGGTGACTTGGAATGAAAATCCTGGCTTATTGCCATGTGAAGTTGTTTTTAATAGGAAAGAGAGTTTAAGGGCATCTGTGTGGCTCAGTTGGTTAAATGTCTGACTTCAGTTCAGGTCATGATCTCATGGTTCATGAGTTTGAGCCCCACATCAGGCTCTGTGCTGACAGCTCAGAGCCTGGAGCCTGTTTCAGATTCTGTGTCTCCCTCTCTCTCTCTCTGCCCCTCCCCTGTTCGTGCTCTGTCTCCCTCTCTCTCAAAAATAAATAAACATTAAAAAAAAAAAGGAAACTTGTTTTGAGGACTTTGGTCAATAGAAAGTCCCTTATTTATTTTGGGAGAGTGTGTGCAAGTGTGGGGGGAGGGCAGTGAGGGAGAGAGAGAGAGAGAGAAAGAGAGAGAATCCCCGGCAGACTCCACACTGTCAGCACAGAACCCCACATAGGGCTCAAACTCACAAACTGTGAGATGATGACCTGAACTGAAGTCAAGAGTCAGGCGCTTAACTGACTGAGCCACCCAGGTGCCCCAGAAAGTCCCTTCTAAAGCCAACATTCTGGTTTGGATTTTTTAATGCTATTATCATGAAAACAAACAAACCAAGCAAAGAGTGCAGGTCAAAATTGGGTAGGAAAAATTGTGGTGAGGCTTAGAGATTTTACCTTTGAGCACCAGCAAATTATTTGGTATTTAACTAAGCAGAATGTCATAGTGGTTCACATTTTCGTGTCATTAGGGGTTAGACTGTAACTTAATTTCTTATCTCTATTGAAGTTTTAATTTTTATTAAAATTATTGACAGGGGCGCCTGGGTGGCTCAGTCGGTTAAGCGTCCGACTTCGGCTCAGGTCATGATCTCGCGGTTCGTGAGTTCGAGGCTCGTGTCGGGCTCTGTGCTGATGGCTCAGAGCCTGGAGCCTGTTTCCAATTCTGTGTCTCCCTCTCTCTCTGACCCTCCCCCGTTCATGCTCTGTCTCTGTCTGTCTCAAAAATAAATAAAGGTTAAAAAAATTTAAAAAAATTATTGATGGAAAATTGCCTACAGTGAAGGACTTATGTCTGTGCATGAACTCCAGGAGTTGGTCCCATTATTCTGAAATTCAAAACAAAAAAAAAATAGAGGCAATTTTTTCAAAGGATGAGGCCATTGGTTTGAAATATCACATTTCCTATTTCATTAATGTCATGTCATTTCAAACTCTTACAACTGGATAAAAATGCAGTTACACTTTCATTTCCCACCTCTAATATATGTTTAGACTCCTATTTTCCTTTTGTGCTATCTCTTGATCTTTTCTGTTCTTTTTATGTTGAGATTTCTTTTATTTAAGAGCTGTCTCTTTTACTCCAAAGCTCATTTTTCCTTTTATTCCCGTTATTTGACGTTTTTTGGAAGTGTGGTTTGAAAATACCCTCTTCCTTTAGACAAATTACTTTTCTTAAACACAAAAACTTCTTCAGGGTGGTGATCTGTCAAAATACTATGCAGGAAGTAAAAGCACCGAGGCTGTTATTTATCAATGGGAACTGCGTGTCGACTGGTGTAGAAAGATTTGAAAATTACCCCTAAAGAACAGTGGGAGTCTAAGCTGAATACAGATATGAGTCCGTGTCAGCATGATTACTGGAGAAAGGATTCATTCAAATGCAATGCTGGCAAGAAAGGAAAAAATTTTTATGGCATAAAGAAATACTTGGTAAATTTTTGTTTGCAACAGCTTATTACTGTTAGTAGGCTGTGCAGTGTGTGGATTAAGAAAACCTTATTATGTGTGACATTAAATATCAAAAATGAGACAAAGCAGGAGCTCCGGCAGGTCCCTTGCAACTCTAAGTACTTGCTTTTCAAAAAGGACTTGCTATAGTGGCAAATAAAAAGGATGCTGTAGAGAGGGTCTGCCATGTGTTCAGTATCCTTGGTCTGTTATGCCACTTGGCCCTCACAGCCTGTAAGTAGATATTGTTATTCTTGTGCACTGAGGCTCAGAGACCTCAGAGAAATTGCCAACATGCAAACCGGGGAAGGAAAGAAACAGGGACTTGAATTCAAGACCACCTCCCTCCTGAATTTATATTCTTTCTGGCCTGCATTTACTTGAATAAATTGACCCTGCATTTTATGTTAGTTTGCCTAATGGTGTTTTTATCTGTGTAGTCAGTCTTCTCTTCTGTGATTTAAATTGAATTCCAGCTTTATGTTTGCGTCATCAGGGGAACTAATTTGTCAGGCTACACTTAGGTCACCCCCACGGTGGTGTCCCTGGGAGAAAGTGAACACTCAGTGGGGAAAAGTGATTGAGCACTCCCCACACAGTGAGTCTGTGCTAAGGGATGAACTTGCACTATTTTAACTGATCTTCAAAGTAGCAACATACGAATTAGTCGATTAAGCATTTATACATGCAGTACATTTTTATTGATCTGCTATGTGGTTCAGATCCAGACTCTGGAGATACAGCAGTGAACAGGACAGACAAGATCATTGTCCTGATAGAGCTCACATTCTAGAGGGGAGGCAGGAAACAAACAAGATATACAAAAGTGTGTTTTACAGTTTTAAAATATGCTGTTGATGATGTTTGAGCTGAGGACTGTGGGATAAGGAACTGAAAACCATTTGAGGATCTGGAGATGCAAACATTGGCAATAGTGAGTACAAATGGAGAGGAAGCCTGGAGTGTTCAGGGCCCAAAAGAAGTAATGTGAGGCCGAGTGTAGTGATGAGGAGAGCAGGATTCTGGGGGTGAATGAAGAGGTTGGCAGGTGTAACTTATAGAACTTGGTCATGGGGATTGAGAGTAAGAGGGGAATGAAGAAGGATTCTTAGGGTTTAGTGTAAACAGTGGGGTGAATGGCAAAGCCGTCTGCAAAGAAGTGGGTGACTGAGGGGAACAATAAGTTTGGGGAGGAAAATCAAGACCTCTGTTTTGGAGATATTAAATTTGAGACATTTATTAGACACTCAACTAGAGATGACAGGAGGTGATTGGCTCTGAGTCTGGAGTTTGGGAGAGGGTTTGATAGTACCCAGAGTTTTTAAAAAGACAAGTTTATTATGTAGTGATATGTGTGCTTATCTGTTAATGCATTACATTACAAGATCTAGTGGTGGGTCTAATAACTACAATAATTTTGTGTTGTGATGAAGCAGAAATGCTCTTTTGAGATGTCTGCAAAACTGATGAAATATCAAAACATCTGTGATTTCTACTGCTGATGAAGAGAAAAAGTCTTGCTGATCCAACTGTGACTTGTTCAGTTAAAGAAAATAGAGATGTATTATCTTTCCCCATATAAGTTCACAAAACTGAATTTTGTCCATGGACTCCTTGTGGATCTATGGACACTTCTTCCATTATAACCAAGGAGATAGCAAAGATGAATAGTGGTGAATGCTGACTTGTGGATTTGGTGGCTTCTATTTTCTCCAGGAAAGCAAGGTGATCAGCTGAGAGTGAGGAAGTAGGAAAGGGGTAAAATGAATGAGGAATAAAATACTCAAGTCTGATAGAGGAGGCAAACTTTTAGGGAAGAACAGGAGGCTAGCTGGGCTGTATGGTACTTTCATTAAGCACTTGGGCTCAGAAGGCAGTCTTTGTGGTTTGAATCCAAGCTTTGACACTTTCCTACTGTGTGACTTTGAGAATGTTACTTTATGTCTGTGTGCCTCATTTCCTCATCTCTAAAGTCAGGATGTTAGTTGTACCTACCATACAGTATTGTAGTCAGAATTAAAACAGTTATACAAATAAAGAGTTTAAATTAGGTGCTCAATAAATGCTAATATTTATTTTTTTAAGTGTTTATTCTTAAGAGAGAGAGAGAGAGCGAGAGCACATGCACAAGGAGAAGAAAGGCAGAGAGACAGGGAGACAGAGAATCCCAAGCAGGCCCTGCACTGACAGCAGAGAGCCCAAAATGGGGCCTGAACTCACAAGCCATGAGATCATGACCTGAGCTGAAGTTGGATGCTTAACCGACTGAGCCAAGCGCCCCAAGCTAATCTTTATTTTTAATTCTAGGGTTATAGTAGCAGTTATGGAAATGAATGCATGGATTCAGAAGATACTTGCCAGGTAGAATTGCCAAGTCTTGGAGATAAATCTGATAGGAGTGTTGGAGAGAGAGGAGTCAAGACTGATTTGTATGTTTGAATAACCTGGTGGATGGCAGTGCCATTTTCTGTCAAGGAGAGTAATGAAAGAGCAGGTCTGTGATAGACAATGGGGAGCAAGAAGAAAAAATAGGTACTTTGTCCAGTGACTGGTCATGCAGACAGACCATGCACTCTGGACCCAGAACAATAAGGCTAACAATGCTGGGGATTACTCCAAGCCATGTTCATGGTCCTGGTTTGGGCATTGGTTTTAATGGATTGGTTGGAAGCACACTCTTTTTTCTTTGTTTGTTTCTATTTCTAGTCCATCTTTGTCCAGGTTAAATATGAGTAAGCTGACCACTGAGTTTTGAAGATTAACAGTTCTAGGTCCCAAGTATTGTTCATCAACAATTCCTCATCAAATTGTCCCGTCCCTTCATAACCCCTTAATTTCACTCTTATTGCCCCTTATGTGTTAATTTGTCCATTTCTAAAGAGAATTAAAGGCAATTTGCAACATAAATAATGGAGACTATAGGAGCAGGAAAACATGTCTGTTTAATTCACTGCTCTTTTCCTTGTGTCTAGCAAGTAGTTTTGTATATATAATAGGTATCCATAAATAGTGTTCCAAAAAAAAAAAAAAGATTAAGAAGTAAAAATCAGGTGGAATGGGAAGAAACTATATATTGAGATCCTAAGGCAAGAGTCCAGGATTATTCTTACACTTAAAAAAAAAAAATTGGCATCCTTTTTCAAGTGAAATACCACCTGGCAACTCAATGTAGTTTATATATTAAGATATCTAAAGTATGTAAGATAGAATATTAATTTAGAACATGTGCTTTTTCAACTCTCAAATATTAAGAAGTAACTTTATTCAAACTTTTAAAATGAATTTTTAACACCAATGTGTACTAGCTAGGGTTCTCCAGAGAACAGAATCAGTATGACATTTATAGATATATATCTTGAAATGTTTATTTTGAGAGAGAGAGAGAGAGAGAGAGAGAGAGAGAGAGAGACAGCATGCACTTGTGTGGGCGGGGGAGGGGCAGAGAGATAGGAGAGAAAATCCCCAGCAGGCTCCAACGCTGTCAGTGCAGAGCCTGACACAGGGCTTGGTCCCACGAATCGTGAAATCATGACCTGAGCTGAAATCAAGAGTCAGACCCTCAACCGACTGAGCCAACCAGGTGCCCCAGGTATTTATAGATATTTATATAATGTATATATTTATATCATATATATGTTTATATATGTATAAATAAAAGGAGATACATAACAAGGAATTGGCTCACGATTATGGGGGCCGAGAAGTCCCACCATCTGCTGTTTGCAAGCTGGAGACCCAAGAAAGCCAGTGGTAAAATCCAGTCTGAGTCTGAAAGCCTGAAAATTGGGAGATCCAAAGCTGTGATTCCCAGTGTGAGGGCAGGAGAAGATGAGATGGGTCAGCTCAAGAAGTGAGGCAGAAAAATGGGGCAAACTCCCCTTCCTGTGCCTTTTATTTTATTTAGGCCCTCAGTGGATTGAATGGTGTTTAATCCCCTTGAGGAGGACAATCTCCTTTTTGAGTCTACCAATTCAAAAGCTAATCACATCTAGAAACACTCCCATAGACACTCCCAGAATTAATGTTCAATCTGGGCATCCCATGTCCCACCAATGTGACACATAAAATTAATGTATCACATAGTGTCATCATCAAAAGGAGCTGCTTTGGGAGTCATTTGCCACATTTTGGGGAGAAGAATATTACCTTTTCATATAAGTTATTTGGATACAGCAGCTTTTGAATCTATGTATGATGCAGTCTTTGATATATTATCTCAAGACCCAAATATCATTTACATAAGACAAGACGGTTAAACAAATCTTGTTTTGCAGGGGTGCCTGGGTGGCTCAGTCCATTTGGCATCTGACTTTGGCTCAGGTCATGATCTCATGGCTGGTGAGTTGGAGCCCCGCATCGGGTTCTGTGCTGACAGCTCAGAGCCTGGAGCCTGTTTCAGATTCTGTGTCTCCCTTTCTCTTTGCCCCTCCCCTGCTCATGCTCTGTCTTTCTCTGTCTTTCAAAAATAAATAAACATTAAAAAAAACTTTTCAAAAATTTGTTTTGGGTCACCTGGTTGGCTCAGTCAGTTGAGCGTCCAACTTCAGTTCAGGTCTCGTGGTTCACGAGTTTGAGCCCCGCATCAGGTCCTGGGCTGACAGCTCAGAGCCTGGAGCCTGCTTCAGATTCTGTGTTTCTGTCTCTCTCCCTGTCTCTCCCCTGCTCATGCTCTGTCTCTCTGTCAAAAATAAAAAATAAATAAATAATTAAAAAAATTTTAAAAAATTTGTTTTGTAGATGTATGTAATGGGTTGAATCATGTCCTCCTAGAAGACACGTTGAGGTCTTAACTGCTAGGGCCTCAGGGTATGGCCTTATTTGGAAATAGTGTCCTTGTAGGTGTATTTAGTTACCATGAGGTCATACTGGAGTAGGATGGGCCTCTAATCTGATATCCAGCAACAGGAGAGGAGAGACACACAGGGGAAAGATGGACGTGTGATGGATGACTCAGGCAGAGATCAGAATGAGGCACCCACTGGTCAAGAGATGCCAAAGATTGCCAACAAACACCAGACACCAGGTGAGGCAAGGAAGGATTTTCCCCTGCAGGTTTCAGGAGGAACGTGTGCCTGCTGTCACCTTAATTTTAGATTTGCAGCCTCCAGAATTGTGAGACAATAAATTCCTGTTGATCTAAGCTATCCAGTTTGTGACACACTGCTGCAACAGTCCTAGCACACAAATGCACTATATATTTGTGATCTTTCCAACACAGTGACAGTGACTTATCTCAACGCCTTTTAAAAAATGACCTGTATGTAGATAAATAAGTCCTGGAGACTGAATACATAGTACAGTGATTAGAGACAACAGAACTGTATTATGAAGATTAAACTTGCTGAGTGACTAGGTCTTACTTGTTCCCCAAACTAGAAGGAATGATAATTATGTGACACAGTAGAGGTATTAGCTAATGCTTCAGTGGCAATCATATTGCAATATAAATGTATCAAATCAATATGTTGTACACCTTAAAAGTACACACAATATTGTATGTCAAATATATCTTAATTTTAAAACTTTGCTCATATCTGTTGGTAATACCTTCCCCCTTCCCACCCCCCACACAAAATCTTTAAAAGACTTGTTTTGGTGGCATCCAGAAACTTTCATTTGTAAGATCAGACCGCCAGAAATAGCCACTTAAATCTGTGCTACATTTCTCTGCCTTCTTTTAAAGAATTTAAGACTAACTTTGACTGCGATGGTACCAGGCTGTCTTTCTTAAATAATACTTTGTGGTAAAAAATAATTGATTCGGTCCCTTGTAATATGAGAAAGTTTTTAAGAGCTCAAGTATAAGAGGAATTCCTCTTCTCTGAAGGTTAATTCTGGAGAGGGGTGAAACAGCAGGTTCTCATACAGAACAAGTAAAAATAGATGCCCCTGGTACGGGGGTTTGGCCCCTCAAGCCCCTCCATGGCTCTTGCAACCCAATGCAAACACTACTGCTCTGAAGGGATTTTTATCAGGAGAGTCACTACAGAGCACTATTACATAGCATAAAAATAACATCTGTAGCAAAGGGGTTCTAGAAAAGGGGTTCTTCATATGACCATTTCATTTTAAACCCAGATGGAAGCCAAGCGTGTAACACTATGGACAAGTCAGCAAAGGTGTTTCTGTGGAGTGCTAATTTAATGAGGTCTAATGCAAAGCTCATGATCTCATTCGTGTGGACTAGTACCGGACTAAGCCACCTAAGGAGGGTGGGCGGTAAGCCCCTTAGACTAGCTTCTTTAAATCTCACTTCCCTTGGATGGGCATTTGTCAAGCATTGAACAACAATATTTTCCAGTTAAATTCCCTGGTGGGAGCCTAAGACCTGTGTCTACTCTGTGTTGTTGATTGAAAGACATTCTTATGCTCCAGTATCGGACACCCATGTGACAAGCCTCACATTCCACTATCAAAGTGGTAAAGCCCGAAGGGTGCTCTTGCCGAGTTGGAGGACTGTCCCGACTTTGACTCAGAGGTTGTTTTCACTTTACCGTTATAGGGAGAAAGAGAGAAATTTATTTATTTTTCCTTAAAAGTAAATGCTTTGCATCTGACTTCAGCTCAGGTCATGATCTCATGATTTGTGAGTTCGAGCCCTATGTGGGGTTCCGTGCTGACAGTGTGGAGCCTGCTTGGGATTCTCTCTCCCTCTCTCTGCCCCTTCCCCACTCATGCTTTTTTTTTTCTTCTCTCTCTCTCTCAAAAATAAATAAACTCAAAACAAGTAAATGCTTTGTTTTTCTTTATTATTCATATCGTACTTATTAGTTGAAGATAAATGAGAAAATACAGATGTTGGTGGACATCCAGGTCAGTTTCCATTCTATTGATGTTTTTGACTCTTCTTCTATCCAAAGTAAATAGCACTACTGGGTCAAAGATGTACACATTTTAAGGCTATTGATAAGTGATTCCCGATCATTTCTTATAGGTTTGCTCCACTTGGCACAACCAGATGGCAAACTCCATTTTGTTTTTATTGTTTGGCCAAAGTAAAATCTGGTATCTCTTTGCTGTTTCCTTTCATATCTTTAGTCACTAGTGAAGGTGAAACTCCCCACCCCTGTACACGAAGTCAGCAGTTTTCTGATTAATACGCTCCAAACTTTAAGAAATCTGCCTGGACTTTCTGGATTTTATTCACTGCCTTTTTGTTTTCTGAATCATCACTGGATTCCCAGGTACATAGCATAGGATTTCTAGCATTTTCCAGGGTACCAAGGAGATCACCCATCACTGGTTAGGAAACCCCTATACACCACCCTCCTTCCAGGCGTCTAACTGGGAATGGCTAGGGCACACGTTCATGGGTTTACAGCTTGTTTTTTAACCCCCCTTCTCAGAGGCAGAGAGTTTTCTTCAACCCCTTTCATGGGGAAAGAGGATGGCTGTCATTGAACCTGAGCCCTTCCGGAAGCAAAGAAACTTCCATGAGGCCAGGTTTTGCCCCTGATAGATTGTGAACCCCTCCAGCCTCTTCCATCCGGTCTTCTCCATTTGCCCTGGGGTGTGACCTGGAAAGTGGCATGCTCTCTCCAAAGGAGACCATTGAGATGGAAAACGTAGATGGTTTTCTGCTGGCGAATGCCAGTGCAGGTTATAGAATAGTTCTGTATCAGTGACAGGTGCGGCTTAGTGGTGAAGCAGGCTCATTCTGGAAGGCTGGTTCCACGTGGGGTGCCCCAGGGCCAGTTTGTGCCTCAGTTTCCTCGCCTGCAGAATGCACCTACCTCACAGGGTTGTGATGATCATGAGATCACTCACTCCCTGTAAGGCTCTCAGAACAGAGCCTGGAACATTCAAAGTGCTACCTGAACCAAGAGAATGGAAAAGGAGATGGGAACAGAGGGCAGAGGGTTTAAAAAGTGGGGTGAACCCCAGGCAGAGCGGAAGAACTGGTTTGAGGGAAAAGGTCAGCCGGCCTGATCTTGCTTTTCCTCTTCTGCAAATTCTGGGCGAGGGGCGGCTCCCACACGTGGAGGCATAGTTGAGTGAGGCCCAGCCAGGAGGTTGGAGCCAGGGGCCCGGCTGGGGCCAGGGCTGGGAATGCGGGGAGCTGAGAGTCCTGGGTTGGGAACCTGGGTCGGGGGGGTGCTGGAGACTGGGACCCAGGACCAGGAGCTGGGGGTCTGGGGGTCAGGGGCCAGGAGTGGGGACTGGAGGCTGGGGCCCAGAACCAGGGGCCAGGATCAGGGGCTGGGGGCTGGAGGCCGGAGGCCAGGACCTGGGACTGGAGGCGAGATCTGGAGCTGGAGGCTGGAGGCTGGGGCCGGGATGGGAGGGGATGGTGGGGGCTGAGAGCTGGAGGCTGGGGGCCAGGGATTGCAGGCTGAGGGCCAGGGCCGGGCGGCCCGGGGTTGGGGGCTGGGGGCCAGGGGGGACCAGGGGCTGGGAGCTAGGGGCCTGGGATGGTGTGTGTGTGTGGGGGTGGTTGGGGGGCTGAGGGCTGGAGGCTGGGGACCGGGGACTGGAGGCCAGACTGGGAGCTGGAGGCTGGGGCCGGTAGGCTGGGGGATGGGGGGGGTTGCTGGAGGCTGGGGCCTGGGACCAGGGGCTGGGAGCCAGGGGCTCGGGATCGGGGGCTTGGGGCTGGAGGCTGGGGGCGGGGGGCCGGGGGCAGGGGGCCCGAGCTGTGCGAGGAACAGGCGCCCGGGCCCCACGCGGGGAGCCAGCCAGGGCTTTGTGCGACGGTGCTGAATGGAGCTGGTCTGTGTGCGCGCGGGCTTGCACGGATTAGTCGTGCTTTCCCATGAACTACAAAAGAACGCCCGAATCTGGGACATTTGTCATCAAGGGGCAGGCTGCTCAGGATGCAAGGTAACCGGAGCTTTTCCCGGACTGCTTCAGTCTTTTGGGACGTGGGGTCACTCTAATCCTTCCTGTTTATATTGTGAGCGCGTATGCAGCGGGGCTTAAGCTCTGCAGCGGTAAATAAGAATCGCGACGCAGGCATTCCTAAACAGCTACGTCCTCCGGCTGCTTTTTACATTTGGCTTGGAAGGGGCCACTGTTCCCTCCCGTTTATTCAGTCCGGTCACAGACGGCAGCGCGGCTGAGGCGCGACCGACTCGATTTAGCTCTTGGATAGTTTAATGCTCTTGTTTGCACATATATTTCTGTTTTATGTCTTTTCTGCATGCCACCACTCTGCCTTCCTATTATAGTGAGGGTTTTTCGGGAGACTGCAGTAGATAACTGTCCGCACACATCTCATTTCACAGTTAATTCTCAGAAAATGGAAGCCAGCGGATAAACTGTAACGGTAGGACCCTCTACAAGTGACTCAGAGTTCTCCCCCAAATGACACGTGTTTCTCTTTCATTCAAATTTGATATGTTTCCGTCTCTGGAATCTCAAGCTTTCATGCACTTACACATCCGTTTCTGGTGAAGTTTAAATCTTGCAACCCCACTTCTGCTCAAGAGGAAAGAAAATATGGCAGTGAAGCCTGAAGTCAGGGCTTCCAGAAGAAGGGACCACTCCCCTTCCTCCTTGTTACCCCTCCCCACCCCAAGCTGAGCACAGAGGGTCTCAGCAGACACCACTGAGGACCCAAGGACCAGACCCCATGCTAACCTTTCCATCTTCAAAGATACTGAGCCATTTTTCCTGATTCCTTCATTTATTGATTCATTCCACAAAGATGGAGAGGGATTACTGTATTCCGAGCCTTGTGCTAACACTAGGAAGAGTAATATGGTGGAGATCCTGCTTTATATATCACATCTTATTATATTATGATATATTTATATTTATATATTGCTGGGGAGAATAGTGGGGAATTGAGAGGATTAGCAAGCCTTCCAAGAGAAAGGGGTACTTGAAGAGGGTGTTAGCAGTGGTTCCCCAGTTTGCCCGTTCTTTGGAGTGACTTAGGGAGGTGACCAAAATTCATATTCCCAGGCTTCATCCCCCATCAACTGAGTTAGGATTTCTGAGGACAGGGTGGGGAACCTGCATTTACCAGATGGATGAACTGACTGTATGGCAGGTGACAGAGCCCTGGGTCCCACTGAAAGCAGAGTGGCAGTGGGCTGGAGGGAGACGGACTGGGGCTAACAGAGCAACAGAGGCGACAAGCACCTGATACAGTCCATGGTGAGTAGCTACACCATTTGTTCCAGAAGGCATATAGTTGGTATTTCTGCAACAACTATGTAGGAAGCCTTTACTTCTAAAATTTATTTGCTCCTTTAGCTTGGCATTTTTATTACACTAGTAGAAATCAGTGGGGGGAAAACACATAGAGTCCTTGATTTAGGGCTCCTCTCTCTAACACACGCACGTGCACACGTGCACACACACACACACACACACTGCTGGAATGTATCTAGTTAATATCATGAGAGATACTGGGGTGCCTGGGCGGCTCAGGCCATTGAGCATCTGATTCTTGATTTTGGCTCAGCTCATAATCTCACGGTTGGTAAGATCAAGCCCCACATCAGGCTCTGTGCTAACAGCATGGAACCCGCTTGGGATTCTCTCTCTCCCTCTCTCTCTTTCTGCCCCTCCCCTGCTCTCGCTCTCTCTCTGTCTCTCAAAATAAATAAATAAACATTGAAAAATATATATAATGAGAGATACCTAATATCCGAGGCCAAGTCTTAGATGAAAGGTAAGTTCTTATTTTAAAAAAAAAACTAGATTAATACATGAATGCTTATTTTATGAGTAAAGATATTTGTTTTGCAGACACATTATAAATATATATAGCCATAAAGGCTTTTCATATAATAAGCAGTGACATAAAAAGTCTTCAGGATGCTTATGGGGAAAAGTTACTGTACAGAGCTAACTGTAAACAACTGACCCTCTCTATTTTTTTTTAAAAATTTTTTTTTCAACGTTTTTTATTTATTTTTGGGACAGAGAGAGACAGAGCATGAACGGGGGAGGGGCAGAGAGAGAGGGAGACACAGAATCGGAAACAGGCTCCAGGCTCCGAGCCATCAGCCCAGAGCCCGACGCGGGGCTCGAACTCACAGACCGCAAGATCGTGACCTGGCTGAAGTCGGATGCTTAACCGACTGCGCCACCCAGGCGCCCCTGACCCTCTCTATTTTAAGCCTGGTAACTAGCCAATGATATTGAAGCATAAGAATGGAGAGCTTTCTTAATTTTTTCAATTAAGGAGATACTCAAGCTTGATTTTTTTTTAATAATTAGAGCTTCAAGCCTTCTGACAAATACTCCACAAGACCTGTCTCCTCTGGTTATTTTCTCTTCTCCTTAATTCATCACTGAACGTTTTAAAGAAGCCATTTCTTCTGTCTGCATTAACTTTAACTGCACACCTGCATACCAAGATTTCCTTAAACCTATCCTTCTAGGGGTGCCTGGGTGGCTCAGTCGGTTAAGCGTCTGACTTTGGCTCAGGTCATGTTCTCGTGGTCCGTGAGTTTGAGCCCCGCGTCAGGCTCTGTGCTGACAGCTCAGAGCCTGGAGCCTGTTTCAGATTCTGTGTCTCCCTCTCTCTCTGACTCTCCCCCATTCATGCTGTCTCCCCCTATCTCAAAAATAAATAAACGTTAAAAAAATTAAAAAAAAAACAAAAAAAACCTATCCTTCTAGTGGAACTTTTTCTAATTAGATTAAGGGAAATTGTTCTCCCTCTTCAATATCTAGGTAAAGTAGTCCTCCCTTAGGAGAGCCTTTTTGGACCCCTGGATCAGATGGGTTCCCTCATCCTGGCCGCCATTAGCTTGAAAGTCTTCTCTTGTTTTGCTTTGTTTTGTTTCAATTTTTTAATGTTTATTTATTTTTGAGAGACAGAGGGAGGGAGCGGGAGGAGCAGAGAGAGAGGGACAGAGGATCTGGAGCAGGCTCTAAGCTGACAGCAACGAGCCCGAATTGGGGCTCAAACTCAAACTTACGAACTGTGAGATCATGACCTGAGCTGAAGTCGGATGCTCAACCAACTGAGCCACCCAGGTGTCCCATAAGTCTTCTCTTACATTTCCCATCAAAATAGTTTTTTCTGCTTAATGTCTGTCTTTGTCACACCCTTATTCTCCTTGAGGACAGAGACCATACACATCAAATTCAAGAATGCCAGAATCTCGAACAAAGTAACTGTTCAGTAATATTTGTCAAATTGGTGACTGAATATGAATTTTAATAAATTAAAAATACCATCTTTTAATTGACCTGTAACTTTCAACATTAAAATTTCTAGATTTTTTTATGTGAGTGATACAGAAAGTGATCTAATCATCTTATTATTTCCTGTGATGGATCATCTCCTTTCAAGATGCCAGCGGACATGCTTTTGTCTGTTCTTCCAAAGAGTGTCAGGAAGCTTAGTGGCCATTTCCTAACTGTGATTAGCAAACAGAGATATATCTTTGAGTTTTAGATCTTTTAACGAGGATCTGTTGTTTTGTTTTATTCTGTACATGGCTGTTTCCACTGAGCAGTTATCTATTGAGTGTATATTAAAAGCTTGGTGCTCTGCCAAATGTGTGTGTGTGTGTGTGTGTGTAACCATTAGACTTGGTTCCTGCCCACAAGGAACTTTTGACTTACTTGAAGAAATGATACATAAACATACAAAACAAGCAGTAGAAGATTGAAAAATAAAGTGAATGATAAAGTGCATAGGAGCTGGTTAGTCTGACAGAAAGGAATGGTATGAAAAAGTTTAGACTGAGGAATGACCTCTGTGGCTGGACATCAGCAAAGCCACCATTTGCACAGCTGGAGATCCAGGAAGAGAGTATGAAATCTGGGTGGAAGGAATTGCCTTTGGACCCTTAGCTTCAAGAAGACCAGAAGGAAGAAGGCAAGGGAATCTTGTTCAAAGCAGCTGGCTCAGAATTATGGTTACTGAAAAGAGGGCAAATATCACAAAACTTGATAAAAATAATATCACCAGTAGAAATTTGGGAGTAGACATGGGAGGGACCAGTGGCCTCACCTATGGATCCTTACTATCTAAAATTAAACCTGTATTAATTAATTAATTAATTAATTAAAGAGAGAGTGAGAGCAAGCAGGGAAGAAGGGCAGAGAGAGAGAGAGGGAGACAGAGAGAATCTTAAACAATCTCCATGAGGAGCTCAGAGTCACTCAGGGCTTGATCCCACAATTGTGAGATCATGACCTGAGCCAAAATCAAGAGTTGGGCGCTTCATCAACTGAGCCACCCAGGTGCCCCTAAACCTATATTTAAAAAATAAAAACAACTTCTTGAGCATTGTATTTTCTTTTTTAAAAGAGACTTAAGATATTTTAAGAAAATACTATATCTTATGGCCAAGAAATACATGTCTAAAAATTCCACGATACTTTTTAGTTTCACGTCAATTTATTTTTCCTACCAATTAAAAATCAAGTCAAATTAAAGCTAATATTTTTAATTAATAGGAGAATACAGAGCATGCCATTCTTATTAATTTATTTCTCTCTTTATCTCTCTTCATATCTGTTTCACGTGCAGAGTGAGGTCTGCAATTATGCTCATCATTGTTAACATTAGTTGGTTCTCAGCAGTGAGATTTGGTAATTTGTTGCTTTTCTTCCTTTGTACTTTCTGTATTGCTCATTAAAAAAAAGTAAGGAGTGTATATATACCATTTTGATAAAAACAATGAAGTCATTTTAAAAAATGTACATTAAAAAAAATGTATATATGCCCAAAGGAGACAGAAACTTAGGGAGAAGGGCTACCCGAAAAAAAAAGACAAAGGAGACTAACTTTCCTAATGGCCAGTTTGCTGGTAGAAACTCCAAGGTCATGTGTTTCCACTTCATTGGTATATATCATTATGCTAGATTTTCATTTACCAAGCACGGGGAATAGAATTGATGGGGCTCTCACAATGTCTCAGCCTGGAGATAACAACCACAATTGTTTGTCTCTTCATTGTTTATTATCCTTGTACTCAGGGAGGAGATCCCAGTCACTCCTGGGGTGATTCTCGATTGGTCCAAGCTATTCCTAGTGGTCTCAGTTCCTATCTCCAGTGATTGATTAAACAGGAGCATATGATACAATTCTAGCCAAATAGATGTGAAAGGAAGATTATTGGGTAGGAATTTTCTGTGAAAGGGTTGGGAATGTCCTCATTTTCCTACCTCTTTCCATTACTGTGTAAGGATAAAACGCTTGGAGCTATAGCAGCCATCTTAAGGCTTTGAGGCAATAAGCCTGAGGACAAAGGCCACAACACTGAAAGTAGGAGAATGGAAAGAAAGATTGTTGATTACGTAGATTTGGTTGCCAATTAACCCAAAACCATTCCACTTACAGTCTTGTTATGTGAGATAATAAATGCTCTATAGTTTAAGGTACACTGAGTTTGGTTTTCTGTTCTTCTAACTGAAAGCATCCCAGCAGATACATGTAGTCCTGCGAGGCACTGTGACACAGACATTAGTCTGGCAACAGAAGCAGAAAGAATCTCATAATTTTTTTCTACAATAGAAGTCCAGGCAGAATTGGAGTAAGGTCCCATGTTGCAATTAAATGGGTTCCAATTTAGGGCACGCCCACACGCACAGAAGGCTACCATTTATTGAAATCTTACTGTGTGCTAAGGCATTATCTTATGAATCTGCAAGCCTGCTTTACAGATGAAAAATCTTGAAGCACTGGGGCAAGGCTCTGCCAGTAAGTGACAGAGCCAGGATCTGAATCCAGGTCAAAACTCTCTTTCGATGACTGGCATTAATTCTCAATCGTCAGATTGTTAATATTTGGGCTATCCCTACGGAAAGCACTGTCATGAGCCTATATTCTAGTGCGTTCACTTTCTGTTTGGGGAGAGAAGAATGGTGGCATTCTCTTCAGCCCCCAGGGAGTTGTGCCCATCTTATCTCTGTCATATCCCCTGGGGTTCTAGCAGTCCATCCCTGTGCTGGGGTGTGTCTGTTCCTCCACAGGATCCCTGTGGATAGGGCCTTTTTTTTTTAAGTTTATTTATTTATTTTGAGGGAGAGAGAGAGAGAGCATGAGCGAGAGCAGGGGAGAGGGAGAGAATCCCAAGCAGGCTCCACAGTGTCAGCACAGAGCCTGATGCCAGGCTTGAACTCACAAACATTGAGATCATGACCTGAGCTGAAACTGAGTCAGAGGTTTAACCGATTGAGCCACCCAAGTGCCCCATCCCTTTCTTCAAGACCATTTCAGGCCAGCCCTTTTCCGCTGCTGGTAGAGGTATAGCTTGTGCCAATACAGCTCTTCTTCTCTTAGCTCTGCCAGCTCTAGAAAGCCTCTTATGTCTAGATTTTTACTTCAGAAAAGCCAGATGCCCAGTCTTATTTTTTCTAAATTCCAGAGGAACTATGTCAAGCTAGTGGGGTAGATTTCTTGGAGTTTCCTTTTACTCAGACTTAAAGTGAGGGGGAAGCACTCCCTTCCCCTCCCATGAACTACAGAGATACCAATAATGGCCAATTAGAAAATACACAGTCTTCAGGCGCCTGGGTGGCTCAGTCAGTTGGGCATCCAACCTCGGCTCAGGTCATGATCTCGCGGTCCATGAAGTTGAGCCCCGTGTCGGGCTCTGTGATGACAGCTCAGGGCCTAGAGCCTGCTTCGGATTATGTGTCTCCCTCTCTCTCTGCCCCTCCCCTGCTTGTGCTCTGTCTCTTTCAAAAATAAATAAACAGGAGCACCTGAGTGGCTCAGTCAGTTGAGCGTCCGACTTCGGCTCAGGTCATGATCTCACAGATTGTGGTTCGAGCCCCACGTCGGGCTCTGTGCTGACAGCTCGGAGCCTGGAGCCTGCTTCGGATTCTGTGTCTCCTTCTCTCTGTACCCCTCCCTTAATGATGCTCTGTCTCTCTCTCTCAAAAATAAATAAGCATTAAAAAAAGAAGAAAATACATGGTCTTCTTTGCCCCTCCTCACCTCTTTTATAAGCCTCCATGTAAGTGCTGGGTGCTGTGGCAGAACCAGGGCCATGGCCTAGTTTTTCCTGTCAAGGTTGGCTGGAGCACAAAGACAAGGGTAGGTTTTCTTAATCACAGCACTGTTGACATCTTGGACAAGATGAGTCTTTTCTGGGGGGCCTCTCCTGTGTAATATAGGTTATTCAGCTGTTCCCTGGCTCATTACATATCAGTAGCATCACCCAAGTTGTGACAATGAAAAACGTCTCCAGACTTTGCCAACTGTCCCTCGGGGGCAAAATCACCCCCGGTTGAGAGTCTTTAGGGTCTTGTGTTGCTGTCAGCCTTTGGCCTTCCAGAGAGCCCCCATTTTGTCATTCTGTTGCATTTGGCCTCTTTTTATTTTTTAAAGTGTATTTATTTTGAGAGAGAGAGAGAGAGAGAGAGAGAGAGAGCACACAGATGGAGGGGCAAAGAGAGAAGGAGAAAGAGAATCCCAAGCAGGCTCCACACTGTCAGCACAGAGCCTGATGTGCAGCTCCAGCTCATGAACTGAGACATCATGACCTGAGCCGAAGTCAAGAGTTAGATTGACTTAACTGACTGAGCCACCTGATATAAGAAGGCGAACCTAGAGGCACGCTGGAAATAGACCCCGAGAAGACAATTACTAGACCACATTTGTAGTAAGCTAAATCATCTAGCTGTAATCATTTCTGTTTATTTCCTTTCTCTTGCCTCTTTAGAAAAGCTTTCTCTATGTGTTGCAAGCTCACCTCAACGGTAGCACGGGCATAAAGAGGAAATTGGAGGTGGTGACACCCGGGTTTTGGAGAGTGGGTGCAGCTCTCTGCCCCCATCGTGCCCCCAGCGAGGCCAGCTCGGGTGTGGTGCGGCTGATAAGCAGAGAGCATTCACAGAGAGCCACACTCTGGGCTTCAAGATGGGAAAACCATTGCCACCAACCCATCCAAGCAGATCTAGATGCCTTTCTTTCTTCGTCCCTTCCTCTCCTTCTTTCTTTCTTTATCAGAAAACCAACAGTTTTCTGATAATGCTCTATTAGGATTGGACAAGCAGTAAGAGCCACAGAATGTGGGAGTGGCAATAATTGAGTGCATCCCCTCCTCAGGTGGGGCTTGATCTGGAAGCCTGGTGTGGAGCTGAGACCCACTTGGGTGGGAGGAGGGGAAGCAAGCCACAGCCAGGGACTGGACAGTCTGACAGGAACCCTTCTTTCAAAGATTTCTTTTTCCAACCAAATACATGTAATAGATGCTCACAGAAGGTAAATGAGCGAGAAACGCTCATGGCCAAGTGGGTTACACACTGTAGGCGGCAGTAACAAGAGACCTCGGGGAGACCCCAGCCCTGCCCCCTGCCCTCATGTCTGTGGCCACTGAGGGGCCCTGCCTTGCTCTGATCCCAAAGGCTGAAGTCACCACTTTAACACACCTGCATTTTTTTTTAAATTATTCTTGGTGAACTAGAAGGGGGGCGATAGATACAGAAGGCTAAGTTTGCTCTGACACAGGAGGCAGCAAGCGTGGAGGCCCAGCAAATGTGAGGAAGAGCGCCAGAAGGAAGTCATGTGGCTGGACCAAAGGCAGAAAGGAAAGCAGTAGGAAAATACCTGGAAATACAGAAAGGAGAGAGTTTGAATATTATATCCTATCTGGTGGGCAGCTGTTTTACATGGGCTATTCTTGGAAAGGCCCAAGGACACTGCATAGGACGGTGGAGTTTTTGGAGAATGGGGAGGAGGCCGGGACCTGGCCCCTTGGGGTGGACTGTGTTCCTTGCCCTCCCAACCGCCATTTGCCTATATCTTCCCCTTCGTATCAGGCAGACATTTATTCTGGGAGTGACTCATGCCAGAGTTAAGCCCGTTTTTCTTTTCACTAGTGATTGGCCTACAGAAAGGCTAGAGATCCAGTTGTGCCAATAAGATCCAGGGGGACATCTACAAGGGTGGCCCTTCCTGAATAAAGAAGGAGCCCAGCAAAGATCAAACCTGTGCCTCTGCCCTTTCTTCGTTGCTGGGATGCCAGTGAGAGAATATGACACCTCAAGCTTTGTTAGCCAACTTTAGACTGGGAGCAGACAGATACTAGAATGAAAAGCCTATGCACAAGTGATGGCAGGACCCAAGAATGGGGAGGTGGGGCCCTGGAGGGTACCTTTGAGCTGCTGGTCTACCCGAAGCCATCCATCCTTCCAGTCTTGTGAGGACGACAATAAATGATCCTTACAGCTTGAGTCATGGCCCATCATCTTGTCCTTATGCCCTAACTCATGCTAAGGGATCCACCAGAAACTCTTATGTGTCTCCCATTTCTTTAAATGATCTATTAAAACAAGTTCTTAGGAAATGACTTAACATTTCTTTTTAAACTTTATATATTTTTTAATCCCAACAGCTAAGTAAAAGGTTATGGAAAAATGGAATTCTTTACAAAAATAACACAGTGCGTACATATTTGCTTGATATTGTGAGAACCACTCAGGCTTAAAGAAACATTTTATAATGTCTGGTTTTGTTGATCTTGGACATGGTTATTTTACTCTCTGTCAAATGATGGATTCCCACTGAGAAGCAGGCACTTACTATTTCCCTCCCCTCCCCTCCCGTTTTGTTCTGATGATGCTAACAGTCTGTTGTATGACAGACACAGAAAAGAATGCAGCAGAAAAACGGGGGAATGCATTCAATTCACATGAGGATTCAACGAGTCCACCTAGATTACAACCCCCTCACTGGCAAGGTTATATCTTAGCAGTGATTTGTTCTCACCTTCTCTGTCTTTGTTTACTTTATGCCAACAACACGAGTCAAGGAGTTTAGAGTGACTTGTTATTTGTCAATAGAGATTTAGTGGCCTGAGGTTTTGAGCTGTGCCTTTCGTTCTGGCTAGATGTTTTCATGTAGTTTAGATTAATAAAACATGAAGGAATTTCTGGTATAATGCATGAGCTCTGTGTGCTCTTTGATTGCATATTAATTATATGTGTACATCTTCCTTCCAAGAAAATAGAATCACACATCTCTAAGCTGTAACTTGCTACCCAGGTTCTGGTTGATTCTTCCTCTATGTTTTTTTTTTGTTTGTTTGTTTTGTTTTTAGGAGAAAATATGTAATAAAAACAGAGACAAGAGCTTTGGGTTTTGTCATTGCTAATAACAGAAAATGACTGGAGTAGCTCTTTCTCTCATCCTTCAGCACGGGCAAGAGCCACGCAAGCAACGCCTGGGACTGAAGGTCATGCTGCCTGGCTTTGTGGGGACAGATGGCCATCGCTCATGATGTTAGCAAGAAACTTGACGCTGACTTCTGGACATCAGCTGCTCACTGTGTATATTAAGTGATAATTTAGCTTCAGGTGGCCTCAGCCCTTGTGCTCTCTGATCTCCCGCCACCTTAATAGAAAACATTTGGACGGCAGTACCTTGCTTCAGGAAAGTGCAGGCACTCCACAAGGAGACAAAAGCAGACTCATTAATGCACCTAAGAATGATCATAATAAACACTATGGCCTCTGATCTTTGGGTTCTGCGCTCCCAGCTGTGTATTTTGAATTTAGGATGCCAAGGGGCAATTTTGTAAGTTGCGGGGTGGGGGTGGGGAACAAACCCCCAGAAAACCAGAGTGAAAATCATGTGGCAGAGCACTGGGGCTGGGGTGAGGGAGGGGCGGAGAGGGGCAGGTTTGGGAGGAGGCATCAGGAGTGGCAAATGTTACTCGGTTTCAGAATATTAACTTCCTTGCCAGTTGCGGCTTTATTGACCAACTCTGCTTCTGAAGTAGCTTAAAGTTCTCCAGAGCATCTATATCATTAATTCTCATTGAATTCCTATAAGTCACTGTCTTCCCAGGTAAATGGAAAAGCCAGGCACAGGCAACTCTTCCTCAGGTGCTATTATTGGTGCTGCTTAAGAGGGTTGTAGAATTTATTTTCTTCATTTATATTCCTTACCATGTTCCACAATGGGTTGGACGCTGCATCCAGAATATATATTGTATCATGATAGAGAAGGTATAAATATAGAATCAGGGCTCGGGAAAATATGGATAAGATTGGAAGACCATAATCCAATATGGTATGGAGATACACAGGCCATAAATTTTCACATTGCTACCAAGACTTAGTGCCAAGTTTGGATCTAAGTTTCCTGGTTACAGGAGCAACAGGCAAGGGGCGCCTGGGTGGCTCAGTCAGTTGAGCGTCCGACTTCGGCTCAGGTCCTGATCTCACGGTTCGTGAGTTCGAGCCCCACATTGGGCTCTGGGCTGACAGAGAGGAACCTGCTTGGGATTCTCTCTCTCTGCCCCTCCCCCCCCCCCAAACAAATAAATACACCTTTAAAAAAAAGTGCTGTTGCTTAAGCTACTCAAGTCTCTGGTACATTGTTGTGCCAGCTCTAGCAAGCTAATCCACCAGCCACCTGTCAGCACCTTACATGTTCCTTTTTCCTCTCCTGGAGGCTCTCGCTGAGTTTTCCTGATTTTCTCAGACGCTCCCCTCCACCCACAGCATTTGAGAAGCAGGGGGTGGGCCTGAGAACCATCCCTGCCCTCCACTGGAGGCATGGCCTAGGCAGTGAATGAAGAGGTGGTTGGTGGTTTCCCAAGCTCAGCAACCGCCCCTCCCCTCGCCATCTGAAAAAAGAAACTGTACCTTATCCACCGCCCCCCCCCAACCAGGACATTAACCATAGAACCAACATGATGTCTAGTAATTTGTTTCTAAGTTACAAAGAAATACCTGTGGGAGGCAACCTGAATTCAGTCCTATATTCGACATACTAAACAAAGAATTCTGGTAAAGGGTAAGGAGGCCTACTTGGAACAGGGGCTTTTCAATGTCTAACAAATAGCAGAAACGGAAGGGGAATGTTCTCTGAAGGCTAATGAGTCTACATGAGTGCCCTGCTCATGAGTTATTTTCAAGGGTCCCACTTCAGGGATGGACTAGGACAGGATGACATTATTTCATGTTCAATGTCTTCTCCTTTGCAGACTACGTGCAAATACGTCATTGTGTTTGATTTTCAAAGCATTCCTGAAAAGTCAACCGTGATCACCCTCATTCCTGAGAAAGAAAATGGGACTCAGAGATTAAGCAACTTGGTCCAAACAGCCGAGCTAGAATCTACCTAAAACCAGGTAAGTTCCCAAAGGCCTGCCACCTAGCCTGGTTTTACAAGCTGGAAAAGGAGCAGGACCCAGGGGAGCCCCTCCCAGTTCCCACCTCCATTCAGTGGCAGGTTGGGTTAGTAGCGCTGTGATTCCGCTGTGGTTCCGTGTCCTCATCTGCAAAATGGGTAGAACGGCTTTGTCTACCTCAGACTCCTAGAATTGCCCCGAGATTAAGTGATAACATTACATTTGAGCAGTTTAGAACATTCCCTGGCAGATTGTGGCGTCCAGCGACAATTTATCATTTTTTACTGACTTGGCTGCTTTTCTCACCCTCCTCGGAACGTCCTTCCCCTTCTCTCGTACAGAACAGGCCCTTCTTCTACATCCTACCCTGCAGCGCCCTATAGAACATTACAGACCTGCAGTCATCTTGGGGTACGAAGTTCAATCCCAGCTCCCCTGTTCCACTCCTACCCCTGGAATTTTGGCCAATTCTTGGCATCCTGAGCAGTAAGTAAGTCTGAAAGAGCAGCTAACTGGAATCCTTTCCCTGGGGACCTCTTAGCCTGGATTCGTTGTTTTGTTTTGTTTTGTTTTGTTTTGTTTTGAGTACAGCCACTTTCCCTTTCAAGGAGCCCAAAGCGTTTTCCTGGAAGGGGTCCGGTGGCAGGCGACAGGCCCCCTGGGCCCCAGGAGCCCTTCAGGTCAGGAGAGTGTGGGAGAGCGGCCCGGGGCTGTGGCTGGGGGTGGGGGTGGGGGACTCGCTGGGATCTGTGCCCCACCCCCACCCTCCGTAGCGCCTCATGCACACGGGGGAGGTCTCCGAGCAGAGTCGCTGGACCTGGAAAAAGGAGGGTCATTATGCAGGACTGGGTGCCCTCCCTGGGGCACAAAGAGGGGACTGTGGCCCTGGCGGTGAAAGCGGGGTGCGGGGGTGGGGGGCGCTGAGAATGCGCTGATGCAGCCTCACTCATTCCTCTCGTTTCTTCGAAGATTCCCGAGGTGCGCGCAGCGCGGGGGCGCGGCCAGATCTGGGGCACCTGCCGCCGCCCCCGCCGCCCTCGCAGCGCTCCCCCGGGTCCAGACGAGGCCAGCAATGCGCTCTTCCTGGTTTCCTATTGAGTTCTCACTGCGCCCCGGGGAAGCCAGGCCAAGCCACTGGGTGTTTAAGGAGAGACCTTATCTGGAGAAGGGTAGACACAGACGTGCGAAAGAGAAAGCTCCAGGCAGATGTTTGAATTTTCTGAAAATACAGATTCAGACCTGACGGGACAGCGGCTTCGGGCTCCTGCAGACCTTTTGATGACTCATCCTGGCAGGGGAGCAACATTTGGCGCCAGGCACTGTGTGTACCTTGTCGTTTCGCAGATAAGGGCACCGAGCGGGAGAGAATAGTCGAAAGCAGGGCTGGGCTCAGAGCGGGGGCTCTGGCTTTCTAGTGCACCTACTGAAACCCTGAATGAGTGTGGGCTGCTGGGAGCCGCAGGAGCTCAGGTCGCTGGCGGCTTCTGCCAATGTCGCCTTTGGCTATTCGGCATGTTGGAGCAAGCTGCTGTCCCTGGGTGGGTGGGAGAGAGAGGAGGTGGGCGAGGGTGTGTGTAAGGAATGAGGTGTTAGCTTAACATTTGCGGTGTCTAGGGGTGGCATGAGCAGAGAGAAGTTGGCAATTTCCAACTATTGCTACACTCCAGTGAAAATCCTCTAAGTTTCGAGTTCCCTTGGGCTAGAAAGAGGGTAGCACTGGGGAGTATAGGCTGTGGGCAGTAGGGAGTGGCTGCAGCCCCCCCCCCCCCCCCCCACGTCCCACCTGGCCCTCCTCACCCAGCCATCTCTGTTCCCAGCAGAAGGTAAGGCATAAAGCAGTCTTGCTAAAAGGTGGGGGGCGGGAGGTGGGATTCTGTGATTTGACCTCCAACAAATCAGCTGGATGAGAATCTGCACAGTTACTTAGTGTAGCTGCACAGGACTTACCAAAGTAAGTGGGGAGGCCAATCAGCTAAGCTGGTTGTTAATATTTAGTTCCTTCCCCCCCCCCCCAAAATAATGCATGGATTGCCTGCAATGTGTCAGGCAATTTCTCCTTTTAGCCCCTTCATGGAAGGCTCTTTTGGAGGAGTCGGACTTTGTGCTTGGAGATTAGAGGACACAACTCCAAAATGCTGGTCGATTTCCTAGTTCCATCCTGGCTATAATCTCTTGCTTTATTTACTGAAGGTCATTTTAGGGTTGTCCCCGGTTAGGAATGAGTTGAGAACATCTCAGTCTTTGGTGCCGCTGGAGGAAAGGGGTATTTTTGGCTTAAGCTAAGGTGAGTGTGTAAAAACATTCAGCCCCCCAGGCAGAAGACCCCCCGGGCCACTTACCATCTCGCGCCATACTGCAGAACGAGAAGGGGGAGGTGGATGTCCCAGAGCAGGAGAGTAGGGCTGCCTTTTCTCATGTGCTTCTTCTGTTTCGTGAGACATCTCTCTTAGCATGTGTTTTACATTTTACAATAACATTATCGTCACCTGTGTCCATTCCTTACCATAACTTTGATAGTTTGCTTCCCTCTTTCTAGAAATTTTTGCTGCAGTTTCATTTTTGTTGTGCTAGAGTACCTCCTTGAGTGAGTTTTCCAGAAAGAACAAAGTGGGATACATTTAGAATCCTTGCATAGCAAAAAATATTTTTAATTTGCTCTTACATATGAATAACTTATTGTTGGGTACAGAGATCTTGGATCAGACAGCTTTCTTCTGGAAAAGTCTGAAGACATCGTTCGTTGTCTTCCGATGTTAGGGTTGACTATGAGATAGTTCCAGAATGATTTTATTTGCTTTAAAAGAAATTAAAGCAAAGAGAGTTGCTTTAGTTTCTGAGAGAGTTGTAAGATTTTCATTAGAAAGGAAAAATTGTCCCAGACCTGGTCTGGATGGAACTCTTTGCATGATGTATTTTCCTACTTCCTTCTGGGAAGAAATTAATATTCCTGATAAAATGCTTAAGTAATTTTAAAATAAACTTTAATGAGCTTAAAGAGAGCCTGCCTCCGGGAGATTAGCTTCCCCCTCAGTGGACTGTCAGTTAAGAATTTAATGATCTTTAACCAGAGTTTCCTACAAATGTGTCCACCAAGAGAGAAATTTTTATGTTGGTCTGTTTCTTGACTCTTCCTTTGAAGCGAGGGCTCATAACTCTCTTTTCTGAAGATTTTTAAAAAAATCTTTATTTAGAGTTCAGAAATCCCTCGGTATCCATGTCTAAATGTGACAATGACACCGCTCTTGATGAATCACAAGAAAGGAAGGCACAAGAAAGCCATGAACTTGGTTCAGTCAGTTAAGCATCTACTCTTGATTTCAGCTCAGGTCATGATCTCACAGTTTGTGGGTTTGAGCCCCACATTGGGTTCCATGCTGACAGCATAGAGCCTGCCTGCGATTCTCACTCCCGCCCTCTCTGCCCCCCTCCACTCACTCGTGCTCTCAAAATAAACTTAAAAAATAAAAATAATAAAAAAAAGAAAGCCATGAACTTGTTCCAGGATTTTTAACCTGCCGATAATGGAGAGTCATTGGGGTTACAGAGGAGAGAGCTTTGGGAAGACAGTTCTGATGGTGGTGGTGCGCAGAGATAAAAACATAGACCTACTCCTACCATGAAACTTACCACACACAGTGGAGTCAGAGAACCAGTAGTTGGAGCTGATCAGAGCTCTGCTTCCCTCCCCGCAACCCTGCCCACTGGTCTCAAACTTTAACCCTGCTCCAGACCAGCCAAATCACAATTTCTTGGGGGTGGGGCTTAAGCCTCATGACTCATTTTTAATCTCTCTGAGTGATCTAAGTGCAATTAAGGATGAAAGCCACTAATACAAATATTCTTCTGCTGCACTGGGTCTCTATCCATTTTTTTTTCCAGTCAGAGTCCCCAGAAACTCCTACTTTTGTCCAATTTCCCTGATACCTTGGTACCATAAAGCATCTTCATTGACTTAGATGTGTTTTTCCCTACCTTGGTCATCAATGCAATGACTATTTGTAGAACTGCCTTTTATGCCAGGATGATGCTCAAAGTTGGGAACCCAGAGAGTGTAGGTAAGCACCCCCTTCCCTTCCTGACCTGGGTCCCTAAGGCACCTCTCCACGCTCTCACTGGCATCGCTACCTGGGACATAGAAGGCCTTGTTTTACCCTGCATCCTTAAGTATAGTACTCTCTTGCTCTCTCCCCCAGATCGTCTGCAACCCAGTCACATGTGTTCCTGATTCCTTCACTGCATCCTTGTCTTGTTGGAGGGGCACCAGAACAGTCCTTTATGGGGGCAAAACTACTCTGAGCTGAGACCATCTTTGGTCCTTCTTTGGACCATCTTTGGACCGTCTTTGATCCAGTCCACTGGAGACTCAGTAGGAACAAAATGCCCATAAGAATGTAGAAGGAGAAAAAAATGCCAGCAAGATGGACTCTCAGAACCTCTTGCCTCATACAACATTCCTTCTTTCTCCAGTCATTCTGGTGCCTTCTGCTATTTTCTCATGAATAAGGGATTGGGTCCTTTTTCCTTATCTTTGCGTAGTGGGAGCCAAGAGGCACAACAGAGTGACTGGGAAGAGTGTCTATTTGGCTGAGTGTAAAAGGGAACATACGATTTTGTGGTCAATTTATTTTCACCTCATTCATTCTCAGGGGTACATGGTTTTCGCCTCATTGATTTTCTGTGTTCATTGACTTGAAGCCTGCTGTGTATGGGAGTTTGCTTCGTGTCTTCTCAAACCTTCTTTTTTTTATTGCCTTGGCAACTCTGTGCCTCAAGCTTGAACTAGTTTGAACTAATCTCAGTGGTTTACCTACTGAATATGACACTTGTCTTTTTAGTAGAAGCATTATACCATTTAATCTTTGAACCACAAATGTTACAGTTTGAAGGCTTCTTACAAGTCATTCTAGTCCAACTCTTCCATTAAATATGAAGACACTGGGGGTGGCTGGGTGGCCCAGTCAATTCAGTGTCCAACTCTTGATTTCCGCTCTGGTCATGATCCCAGCGTCATGGCATCGAGCCCTGTGTCGGGCTCTGTGCTGGGCATGGAGGATGCTTGGAATTCTTCTCTCTCTCTCTCTCTCTCTCTCTCTCTCTCAAATTAAAAAAAAAAGATGAAGACACTGAAGAGCAGGGAGGTTGAAAGATTTGCCTAAGTTCACACAGCAAGAAAAGCTGCAGAGTGGCCTCCTTAGGGAGGGAAAGGAAATAATGGAGAGAGAGAGAGAGAAAGAGAGAGAGAGATAAAGAGCTTTACTTCCAGGTATATCCATGAAGGTACTTCTGGCTATAAGTAACAGAACATTGGAGTGGCTTAATTAAGAAATAAGGGCATTTGTCATCTCTCATATCAAGAAATCTGAGGTGGGCCCCAGATGTAGTACGATTAGGGCTCGGGCTCCACTTCTCAGTGATTGTATATGTGTCCAATCTCTGCATCAGCTTTGTTCAGAGAATGGCTTCCCTCTTGGGATCTCGGTAACTACTAGCAGCAGCAGCAGCAGCAGCAGGGACCCTGTGTTTCCTTGTTCACACCCAGAAGAGGAGAGACAGAGGGAGAGGGAGCGAGGGAGGCAGGGAGAGAGAAAGCATGGATCAGAAGTCCTTCCCTTCAAGGCCGATTGGCCAACTGAGGCCACACGCCCACCCCTCAACAGATGCTGGAGGAAAGCCATGAAGTTGTGTGCATTCCTGGGCCAAATCTCTGGCAGGGAGAATGAGCTCACTATGATTCATTTAGACCCCTTAGCATCTACCTATGGGGTTGATTCGTCATGTGTCGCTTGGGCTTCACAGGAGAGATGTTGATCGGGGACGAGTGGAGGGGCTGGGTGGGCACCAGAGGAATCTCCTACACCAGCAACCATTCGTCAGTGACTTTTATTTAAATAGCATGTGGCAGAGAGCCCACATTTGGTAGGCAGTAGGTGACCAGCTCCTAGTGCTGTTCTCATCATTGTGTACTTGAGCCTGGTGACTTGGGGGATGAACTGTAAATTTTGAATTTCACCTATGTGGGCAAGGCGGGGGTGGGGGGGCGGTGATAAAGTCAGAAGAGGACTGGCCATGATTCCTTCTGTGGAAACTCTGTCCTGGATTTGAATGGCTTTGTGCTTTAGAAGGCTACCCCATCTCGTCTGTAGAGGCTGTGCCTGAATCCGGGCTCTGCAAGGTGACTTCCTTATTGTGTGGGCCATGGGGAGAGCTCAGTCTGGGTAAGGATCCTACTTCCTCAGAACGACCTGAGCTGGCACAGAACAGAAAGAAGATTGGGCTGCACCTGACCATTTCCTCTTGAATGAACTACAGTCCTCTCTTGCCAAAATGCCATCCTGTTCAGGCGAGGTTGGAAGCATGTGACACCAATCAGAGTCCTAATGAGGGTCCCAAGCAGGCATGTGCTTGCCCTGTTCCTGGCTCACGATTTTTCCTTCTCTCTGAAGTTTTTATTTATTACCATCCGTGAATGCGAGTCTCAGGGCAGAACGCCCTCCCCTGTCCGAGGCATTGTTTCGACTTTTGGCCATTCCTGGAACTTTTTACTATTCTGAACACTATCCATTCTCAATTTATTGTCCTGGCCTTTTGCGGCTGCTCCCTTGGGTGTATTTGATGAAGAGTGCTTTGAGGTTTGTGGAAGGCATTTTTTGAGACACTTGCAGTTAGATAACATCCCTGGGTCTCAGAGATCCCTTTTTAAGCATCAGCACCATCGACATTAATCATCCTGTTTTTGATGCAGAGACAAAGGATGTGGAACTGTTTCTGTAGGGCTGGGATGGGGGGGGGTGGTGTTGCTGTTTCTAGGAGCCGTTTCTTCCAGTCTGGAGAGGTAGCTTCAGCCTGAGTTGTGGGGGCGGTGTAGAAGAGCTTTTGGCTCCTGAATTACAATAAGGATCTGAATCAAGGGAACCCACAAAGATTCTGCCCATAAAACTGTTCCACTCTTATTTTCTGTTTTGGAAGCAAGGCCCTAAGTATTCATGTTTTCCCACTGAATGCAATTATGCAGGAAGAGTGCAAAAAGAGGGGAGGCTCGGGAATTATTCCAGGTCTCTCTGTCGTTCTTTCCTAAATAACGTGCTAGAGTCCTGATAATCTTGGGGAGTGTGTGCTTGTGGGTTCCCTGGCTGGGTGCAGTGGTTCCATGCGGGCTGGGCTGTTCTGTCCGTCTCCCAGGCTGCTGCCTTCAGTTCCTCTCACAGAATGTTCTGACGCCCCCACTGGCGGGCTCAGTCTGGCCCCAGGTCCCGAATCAATCCCAACAATAGAAAGATGTAGGCAATCTCAGCCCTGTCCGCCCCCTGCAGCTCTGAGAATTAAACTGAATGCCCTGCAGACTCCACATGTACATGGCTGTGCCACGTCTGTTAAGTTTCCATGCCCGCTAGTGCCCTTTGCAGTCAACCAGCCCTAGGGGTTTGTGCCCACCTCCTATGTGCCCTTAGAGTATTGCATTTCACCATGCCCTGTGCTGCTCCATCCGCCCTGTGCCTGCCTTGTTCTAGCACTCTGACCTCTAACAGCCTCTACAAGGCAGAATGCTGCTTTGAGCCCTAGCCTGCTGGATGGACTTCTTTATACCATATGCAGCTTTTTAAAAAAGGCTTATTTGTTTTGGGGGGGTGGGCAAAACGGGGCAGAGACAGAAGGAGACAGAGAATCCCAAACAGGCTCCATGCTGTCAGCACAGAGCCCGACGCAGGGCTTGATCTAATGAACTCTGAGATCAGGACCTGAGCTGAAATCAAGAGTTGGACTCTTGACCGACAGAGCCACCCAGGCGCCCCAACCATGTGTGGCTTGTGCTAGCCCTCCTTCCTGGAGCTGACCCTTGCTCTGCTCCTCTCCCCACCTGGGACTACTGACCAAGGTTCTGATTCCCGAGGGCATCCTGGGTTTGTCACCCCATTGAGCAAACCCTGTTGATGCCTGTCTGTGTCATGCCTGAAGGGCTAGTCCCTTTGACATTGTATCTGATGGTTAGAATGTGAGGACTAGGATGCCTGGATGGTGCTCAGACATTCCGAAGGGTCCAGGCACCCGTATGTCCATCAGAGGCTGAAGGTAGACTGGGTGAAGAATCTCTTAGATAAATATATGCATTCTCCTTTGAAAATGTGTGTGGATGCTTCTCTATCTAATTAGATATAAATCCACTTAAAGGCATTGAACTCATAGCATCTTTTTGTCATTATGTATCTTCTCAGTCAGTGGGAGTATCAACAATACCAGTACAGCACAGTACAATGTCAACATCCCAAAAAGCCCCTTTTTTTTTTAAAGCTTATCTATTTGCTTTTGAGAGAGAGAGACAGAATGTACAACCAGGGCAGGGACAGAGAAGGAGGGAGAGAGAGAGAATCCCAAGCCGGCTCCACACTACCAGTGCAGAGCCCAATGCGGGGCTTGAAGCCATGAACTGTGAGATCACAACCTGAGCCGAAATCAAGAGTTGGATGCTCACCTGACTGAGCCCCCAGGAGCCCCACCCCAAGGCCTCTTTTGCAGTCACTTTCGGAACTAACCTGCTGTCACTGATCTGCCAATTCCCTTGGGCTGTGCTATCCTGACTGCCATGCGAAACTCCCCAGAAGCAATTCATTCTGTGTCAGCTGTGAACCTTTGCTGGTGGTTTTCCCTGCCAGCTACTATGGGTGGCCGGCCTCTGAGCCATCTCCACACACGTCTCCAGGCACTTCGGCTGCAGAGTTGTGCCGGCCTCAGCACCACTACGCATGTCGCGTCTGCTCCAGGGTGAATGCTTTGGGGAACATGTTTTGGAGGCTTATCTGGACTCCAGGTCTCTAAGGATGTCCATATCCTTTAAGGTTAGTGGAAGACTAGAGTCCTAGAAATTCCCAATCCATTTGAAGACCCAACTTTGTTCCCATTAATCATAGGGACAAGCTCCAACTTCTAAGATCTTCGAAGCTGTCGTCCATATAAACATTCTATTCTGTAGGAATTAACAGAAGGAAAAGGCAACCAGAATCGATAACTTCCAAGTTAGTATTTTGCCAAGACTAACTCAGACTTGACCAGACAGTAAATTCCTGATGGAAGGAGCTGGGATTCTGAACATACTCCCCACTCCTAGCCCTGCCACATTTCCAATACAGCTGGGTGTAGGTCTGAGATACTAGATTCCAAAGTAAAGTCTCTGAGCTAGGTGGCAGAGTGAAGCCTGACCTTGAGCCCAACATACCCTTCTAATGGCTCTCTGAATGTCTGAAGTTAGTACAGAGGGAGAGTGGCTCAAAGCTGTAACAGAGGAGAAGGCCCCTGCCTCCCTCAGGCCCAGGGGAGCTGTCCCTGGTGTTGAAACGGACCACTGCCCCCTCTGCTCTGGGGGAGAGCTATGTAAATAATGCCTTTGTCTCTTGAAACTCTGTTGTCCCAAGTGGAGGGGAGCCCTAGGTGAAACTTGGCAAGACCAGTCAGTCCCATGTGGTGTCCATTGCCCTTGGTCCACCCTTTCTGAGTCAGTAAGCGAGCACAGGAGAGCCAGCCTGTTGGGGAAATCATGGGCAGGGAGAAGGTAGAGGCCCTGGAGAAGCCACATTATTACCAGTAACACCTCAAAGGAAAACTCCTGAACTCTGAAGGAGAGGATGTTAATAACAAGGTTCCCTCATTCCTGCCCAACTAGGAAGAGCCCTCCCAGGGGCTTGGGACAATGTTCTATGTCTCTTTTGTCAGGACTGTGAGAAAATCCAAGGCAAGTAAGGTGATTTGGCCAGTTGTCATGGCAATGACAATCCTTCCTCAGACCACACTTCCTGCTGTGAATAGAATGCAGAAAAATATGGGCGTGGCCCTGACCTTCATGGAGCTTGTAGTTTGAAGGAAGGCACAGGAAAATAAAAGGTTAAAAATATATCTATTCATATATATTTGCATATTATGATATGGGAACAAACCAAGCAAAGAAAGAATGACAATGGACTTCCTTGAGACAGTCAGGGAAGATCTCTTAAAAAATGATACTGGGTTATGAAGGGTGAGAAGGAGTTGGCCAGCTCTGGAGTTAAGGTAAGAGTGCTGAGGGAAAAGTGAGTTTAAATGTCCTGGGGCAGGAAAGAGCCCGCTCCTTTGATGAGCTTAAAGAAGGCTTCTATGAGAGGAGGTCATACAGGCTGCTTCCCTGACACCACCTAAGGGCAGGGAGAAATGCCCAAGTGAAGATGAAGTAACTGAATAACAAGTTAACTAGTAATCTGGAATTTAATTCATTTCTTTTTAAAAAATTTTTTTTAATGTTTATTTATTTTTGAGAGACAGACAGAACATGAGCGGGGGAGGGGCAGAGAGAGAGGGAGACACAGAATCCGAAGCAGGCTCCAGGCTCTGAGCTGTCAGCACAGAGCCCGACGCGGGGCTCGAACTCACAAACCGCGAGATCACGACCTGAGCCGAAGCCGGACGCTTGACTGAGCCACCCAGGCGCCCCAAATTCAAGTTATTTCAAAGGAAAGTAAAAATTCTTGGAATCCACCTTATCAGACTGACCTTGAATTCTGCTGCGTAGTTCTACATTAAGACTTCAACAGTGCTATGAGATTCCCCACCAAATAGAATTCTGTTTTGTACCATGACATGTGCCTTTAAAAGCAGGAGAGAACTGTATTCTCAGTGGGGGGGGGGGGGGGGGGGAGGGAGGGGGGAGAATGACTAGAAAGAGGAAATCTTAGAGAAAACAAAGAAGCAAGCCAAGGCAGAGACAAAGCTCTTATCTGCACAACCCCAGATTCTGGTCAAGAAACGCTCGGAGAGATCAGAGACCAGTTTATCTGCGATAAACAGATGGGGAGACATGGAGGGCCTTTGTTGGTGGAGGGGTCTGGGAAGACCCTACGGGATGGGATTTGGGGAATGGGGTTTTCCAGGCCAGGTCAGGCTGCCCGACAGCATAGCTAGTCTGAGAAGGACAGTGATATGCAGAGCTCTATGTGAGGACGGGGATGGGTCTGGGTGCACGGGCCAGAGTTTACAGAATAGAAGTCTACGCATATGCGTGTGTAGGTGTAGGTGTGCACCCACGGGAAGAACCTTCCACAGGGACAAATGCAAGAGTACCAGGGACCCTCCCCGAGTCTCAGAAGAATCCTGGGCCAGAGAAGGGCCTGCATCTCAAACTTCATTCACTGCGTGGCACCTCTGAGTGTGTGCAAGTCCCTCATGCGAGTTATGATGCAACATGGGAAAGAGGCACCTACTTGGACCACCAGCTGAGTCCCTGCTGTCATGGAGGGAGAGCAGGGAGAAAGAATCAGGCAGGTCAGGGCTGGTCACCAGACAGGCCACCAGGGCAACCTGGAGTAAGGTCGCAACCATGGCGGGAAAGGGTGAAGAAAACACAAAGCCAGACCAGTGTGAGAGGAGGTTGTCCTCACTGTTGGTAATTAGCCTGTGACAGGTAAACCTTAGGTGACACAGAGCCTGGTGTGCTTTAGATTCCTTCAGGCTGGAGCCAGCCTCACCTGCTAAGAGGAGCAGTGAGCAGAAATGCTTGTCTCCAGGCTCCTCACCATCTTCACCCTGAAGTTCCTGCCCACCTTTCCAGGCCCCCAGAGCCATGACCGGCCCTTCATGGCCAGCCACCCGTAGCCCACCTTTTCATTATGCCCTGTTGTTGATTGGGAGCTGCAGACAAACCTATACGTTTCCTAAATAGATCCCTCCTTCTAATCTCCATTCTTCCTGCTGTCCCTATGGAAACAAACACACCCACATCACACCTCACTCCCCGAGTAGCTTATGACATCAACTCTGTAGGATGAATTTATACTTAGGCCTTAGGTACTGTTGCCTGGAGAAGTATTTTTTCATTGAGCAAAACCTCTGGGCATTTGATGCTGTGCATCAGATGCTGAGTTAGGGTCTGGGGGGAGGGGTCCATCAGCCAAGTGGGAAAAGCAGGCACACAGTGTGTCTTGGGCCGTGCAGAGCCCAGTCAGGGCTTTTGGAAAGAGGATCTGGCAGAAAGCAAGCAGTGACTGTCCAACATTGAGAGTCTCAAATGCTGGTTGCAGCTGACAAAGGAAACGCAGCAGGACAGAGGGATCTTGCCATGTCCTGCACGTGACAGCCCGGGAAATCTCCCATGCACCTGACCAGTCAAGGTGATTACCCGTACTTGGGAGGCTTGGCTCATGGGTCCTGAGTATTTTCTTCCCAGGACCGGGTGATCTCCGAAGTGTCGACCTGCTCTCAGTTGGGTACAGCCTGGATTGGAACTATTTTGCACGAGCCCAGACGGATGGCAGAAAAAGTGACTGCTGATTGGTTCTTGAGTCCTGCCTTGGTGGAGAGCAGTGAATGGTGAGGGTGACTTTGGGAAAAGCCGAAGATGGAGTGACTTAATATCACCCAAGTTTCACCCTCTGACAATCCTGTTGCCCTCTGTATTTGTGGTGATTTGTACGTATTAGCTGGAGTGCTAGCATGTCTCTGCAATGTGAGAGTGGCTATAAATCTGTTCGTTCAAGATTCTAGCATCCTGGGGCTAATCCTTACCCTTTTAGCTCCATGAGAAGAAGATGATTGTACCGTCCAGGCAGGGTGTGGTCCTGAGAAGCAAAATGCTGCAAATTGCTTTCGGAAAACATTTGGCTATGATGACCCGAATTGAAAGGTGATAGAGCAATTTGGTTTCACAGAAAGAGATGATTGTGTAAAAGCATAACATCGATGGCAGTTCTTTTTGAATCGGTGTGGAGTGCTGCCCTTGCTAATGGAGAGCACAAGTCTGGGCTGGGCATCTGTGCCTGGTGTTAGATTTCTGCATTTCGTATGCTTCACACGGGGATGGGTTACTGGATTGCAAGTAGGTATATACTCTCCATTTCCTTTTCCTTTTCTTTTTTTTTTTCTTTTTTCTAAGTTTTGTTTGTTTACTTAGAGTGAGCTGGGGAGGGGCAGAGAGAGAGAGAAGGAGTCCCAAGCAGACTCCACACTGCCAGCACAGAGCCTGATGCAGGGCTTAAACTAACGAATCACAAGATTGTGACCTGAGCCGAAATCCAGAGTTGGATGCTTAACCAACTGAGCCCCCCAGGTGCCCCTAGTCTTGGTTTTCTGACTCTATGTGCCATGTTTCTGCAATGGGAATCTTAAATGTTGCGAATGGCTGAGCACCTCTCTGGAGGTGCTAAAAGCATCTATTGAATCTTTGGAGTGCCAAAGAATTGTTTTCATTTCCGCTTTCCTTTTACCCACCCAGCTGCTACCATACACTGCTCCTGTCTCTATAATTGTCCATGAGTCCTATTAGTGTGTTTGACTCACATTTAAAAGCTCAAAATAAATCAAATCATGCTAATAACATTTTCAGATTTTTATGTCTTTTAATTTTTAAGATATATATATTTTTTTATTTTTTTAATGTTTATTTTTGAGAGAGAGAGAGAGAGAGAGAGCGCACATGCAGGGGAGAGGAAGAGAGAGAGGGAGACACAGAATCCGAAGCAGGCTCCAGACTCTGAGCTGTCCGCACGGAACCCAATGTGGGGCTCAAATTCATGAACTGTGGGATCATGACCTGAGCCAAAGTCAGACACCCAACTGACTGAGCCACCCAGGTGCCCCTGGGATATATTTTAAAATTATAATGCAAATCTATTTCATATAACTTTAAAACTTTTTTTTAGAAAAACTGTAGCATCTTGACTTTAGTAAAAATGATTTTATTTCTCCTCTTGTTACAAAGAGCAAAGGCCAAAAGCCTGCAGGTTTTTTTTTCTTGTCATGGGTGGAATTGCATCCTCCAAAAAGATGTGTTCAAGCCCTAATCCCCCCTACTTATGGATGTGACCTTAATTAGAAATTGGGTCTTTGCAAATGTAATCAAGTTTATGCTAGATCAGGGTAGGCTCTAATGCAGTGATGGTGTCTTTATAAGAAGAGAGAAGTTTGGACACAGACACAGACACACAAGACAACACTATCTGATCTTGGAGATTGGTGTTATGCTGCTATAAGCCTATGGGTGTGGAGGATTGCTTGCAACCACCAGAAGCTAGAAAGGCAAGGGAGGATCCTTCCCTAGAGCCTTAGGAGGGCACGTGGCTCTGTAGACACCTGGAATTGGTACTCAGAACTTCTAGAACTGTGAGAGAATACATTTCTGTGGTCTTCAGCAATGCATTCTAAGGTGTTTTATTGAGGCATCTCTGGGAAACGAACACAGCTTCCTTTCCCTAAGCTTGGATCATTAGATGTTGTGTCTCTAATACAGTGTTTTCCCTGTGAAGGCTTTATGAATACCTCTGCTTACATCTGAGACATGTGAGTTGGATCATACGAATGAATCTTCATCTCATGGGATGCACAGAATCCCAGAAGAATGTCAGCAGCCAAAACCAAGGCCCCAGTTTGCTGGGTCTTATTGCAACAGCCTTGGGGACAGGCCAGAGGGTCTTGTGCTGTTGTTTGCTACCACAGGTGGGAACTCGGTCTCCCCATGTTGTGTTGCATGGTGGTAATAACTTGGGAATCCCATTACCAGGGATCGGAACGTCTTGAGGGTACCCGTCAAGGACGTGAGATCAATTAAGTGACATCAACAAAGTAGCCTGCTGTATCTTCCCTAAATGTAGCTCTTTGGTTTGACCATTGGTTTGATAAGTTCTATCAAGGAGACAGAGACATCTGATATCATTTCATTGTGTGATGATTTGTGGTTTGCAAGTTTTACCAGGCAGGAAGTTAGGAAGCTCTAATGAGAGGGCAGGTGGTACCTGGTCTCACAGATGAAATCATGAGCCATGAGTTCTGTCTAGATTACAAATACTATTTTATTTTATTTTATTTTATTTTATTTTATTTTATTTTATCTTATCTTATCTTATTTTGTTTATTTATTTACTTTTTATTTTATTTTTTTATTTTTGCAAAATTAGCCATTATTAAAACTGAGGAACATACTGGCCATAACAAGGCAGAGTGGATAATCTTCTAGCAGGAGATAAGAAAATATACTTCTTTGTAGAGTTTGATCTTTTTGTTGGAAAGATTCATAAGCATTATACATTTATTGAAGTCTCAGTCTCATATCCAGACTTTATTTTGGTTTTGTTTTTTACCTGTGATGAACTACTGGCTTGGAGACTACAGACTGGGATAGTAGGAAACCTTTAGAACTCAGAACATAGTTCAATCAACCATAATAGAAAGATGTAGGATTTCGCCCAGCCCAGGGAATGGGGCAGCTAGACAATTACTAAGTATGCTAGATAAATATAGTGTAACCCAGCAAAAGAGCTAACATGTCCACAGGAAGGTTATAGTCAAAAGGAAGTAGGCTTCCAAGAAGCAGAATTTTCCCGGAGAGGAACAGGGATGATTTCTGACGGGAGACGTCTGCCCTCAGTGATCTTCTGAGCTTCATTCATGTTTAAACTTAGTTAAATTAACATTCCCTCTGGGTAGTTTAATGGCACCTCAAAATCAGTACATCCCAAACCAGTGCAGTTCCCAGTATACAGTAGGTACTAAAGAAGGTATTTTTTTTATAGATAAATGAATAAATGGCTCATCTCTGCCCACCCACCCCCAAACCTAGTCTCTCAGAATTTCTTTTATTAGGGAATGGCACTGACATTCAGATTAAATTGTCAAGCTAGAAACTTCTGACAATCGGTTCTTTCCTCTGACTCTGCCCTATCTCACTGATCACCTACTGAAACTGCCTAAATTCCCTGAAAAAAACCCATGGCCTCTGTTCTACCTCAAGCGGGGAGGCTCCGGGGTTCCTACCTGCATGGCCTGACCACCGACTGCAGGCAGCTTGAACCCCTCCCTCCAGCGAGATTCTCACAACCTTTCCTGTCACTGTATTTAGATTTCTCTCCGCAGACTGATAATCTCCCCCACCTGAAGCCCTTCCTTGCTCCTGTCTGCACACTGCTGCTCATGTTCTGTCTGTTGAGATCCAGCAGAGATGAGACCACAGTGACCGAATGAATGGAAGGAGACCTTGTGGGGTGTGTGTGTGTGTGGGGGGGGGGGCGGTTGCTGTGGACACACAATGTGCCATCTCCACCGTCTCTGGCTGAACTTGGTTTGGGAAGCATCCCCCTGAGGCTGAGGAGAAGCAGTGAGTTCAAGAATGGTCCAGAACAGACACCAGAGCGGTTGGCTGGAAGTGGAGTAATAGAGGTGAGAAGTGTCTGTTATTGTAAGCCTCAGGCAGATACTTTTTCAGAAGCAGAGGAGTGTCCATTTAAAATAAATTGGCACAGGGGCGCCTGGGTGGCGCAGTCGGTTAAGCGTCCGACTTCAGCCAGGTCACGATCTCGCGGTCCGTGAGTTCGAGCCCCGCGTCAGGCTCTGGGCTGATGGCTCAGAGCCTGGAGCCTGTTTCCGATTCTGTGTCTCCCTCTCTCTCTGCCCCTCCCCCGTTCATGCTCTGTCTCTCTCTGTCCCCCAAAAAAAAAATAAATTAAAAAAAAAAAACGTTGAAAAAAAAATAAAATAAATTGGCACATACATTGTGACACTTGGGTGTGCACTGCCCTGTGTTGTGCACCCCGTCACCAGGGTGAGGAGTGCATTCAGGAGTGGGGTGGACCAACAAACCATTCAGAGGGGGGCTACTACAGCTCTCTCTTCTTCCCTCACCACAAATGTGCCTTGTAGGTGGAGAGAAAGCACCTGATGGACTGAAGGTCTCCCTCTACCCCCACCCCGAGGGCTATAAACCTACCCATGGGAGGAGAACTTTTGGCACCCCACAAAGACTGCTGGGTGGAGCTGGAGACCCTCTGCCCCAGAGAGGAAACAATGGTCCTGCCTGGAGCCTGTCTGGCCTGGATCCTGTGTCCCGCATTACAATCCTAATCAGCATAACTAAGGAAGTCCCTTGGTGAAAGCCATAGTACCATGACAGAACTTTTATTTATATATATTTTTAATGTTTATTTATTTTTGAGAGAGAGAGAGAGAGAGAGAGAGTGAGGGAGGGGCAGAGAGAGAGGGAGACACAGAATCCGAGCTGTTAGCACAGAGCCCGTCGTGGGTTCGAACTCATGAACCGCAAGTTGATGACCTGAGCAGAAATCAAGAGTCTGATGCTCAACCAACCGAGCCACCCAGGCACCCCCATGATACAACTTTTTGCTCACGCTTAAATGTGTTTGTAGTTTATTGTCTATGACTGAAAGAGCTCTGCAATAAGTGGGGCATGTGGTAATTAGGACATTCCTGGCACCGAGCAAGTTCTGGAAGCAGGCAGGTGGGTGATGTGTAAGCACCGTGAACCTCTCCACCCAGCTTTACCTGTGCACCCTGCTCCAGTCCTCCAGGCTATCATGGGTGCTCCCAACAGCTGTAGGCATGGGGCTCTCGGCAAGTCAGCAGGTGCCAAATTCTAGTTTCCTTTTGTCAACTCTGAGTAGACCTTGGGCCCTACCACATTTGACTTTGATCCTAGGCAATATCCAGGGTCAGATAAGGCTGAGTTGGCTCAACACATTGATTGAAATGAGTAACTGCCCTAAAACCTGTTAAGTGAACCCTGGTGGGAACTTAGGTCAGTCTTCTGAAGACCTGAAATCTTTTACCAGTGATACCATTTGTTGATAGACAGTCTGTGGTAGAATCACTTTTATTCTCTAGAATGGTGGTTACCTAATCCTCGCCTGTGGAAGAGGGCCATTCTGTGGCTAAGTTATTGACACTCCATAAGGAGTAAAATAGAAGCTATGGAGAGAGTCTCTCCATTAACTTCGGCGTACTCACTTTGTCTGGATTATGTCTTTCCTATATATTCTGGAGTTTGAAAATGCCCTTTCTACCTCAATTCAAGCATGAACAACAGACGATTCCAGAATGTAGGACATTCTACAAGACAGCTTGCTTAGATTATTCAAAAGAGTCAATGTCATGAAAAACAAATGATTTTTTTAAAACACATGGATCAGAATATACTGAAAAGATATAGCAACCAAATACAGTGTATGGAATTGGATTAAATCTCAAATGGGGAAAAAAACTGTATTTTTGAAAGAATTGGTGAAATTAAAATATGAACTGTTTATTAGGTGACATTGAATTCTTGTTAACTTTCATGGGACAACAGTACTGTTGTTGTTTTGGAGAATTAAAAAAAATTTATGTTTATTTATTTTGAGAGAGAGAGAACACTTGCATGCAAGCAAGGGAGGGGCAGAGAGAGAGGGAGAGAGAGAGAATCCCAAGCAAGCTTCACACGGTCAGCGCAGAGCTGATGCAGAGCTCGAACTCAAAAACCACGAGATCATGACCTGAGTTGAAATCAAGAGTCGGACGCTTAACAGACTTAGCCATCCAGAGCCTCAGAGAATTTTTTTTCTTATGGATTCAGGACAAAGTACTCAGGAGCGAAGCAGCATGACGTCGTAACTTTCAAATGGTTCTGCAGAAAGAAAAGGTGGAGATAAAGCAAATGTGGATAATTTAAAGAATTTAGGGGATGGATATTCATTGCAATGTTATTTCAGCTTTTCAATAGGACTGAAAACTTAAAAAATAAAAAGCAGGCAGAGAAGACTCAATTACTCTTGATAAAGCGTTTTATTAGCACTACATGTGTGAACTGTGCTCTCTTGCATGATGTGAGCTACTTTAAAATGTGAACGTTTCAGAAACAAACAGCTCAACACTCCCTTTTCCTTTATAAAATTATAGCCAAGGGTAATACTTGTGTTGTATTAACATCCAAAATAAAAATTTGGGAACTCCACATTGTTTCTCCTATGTTTTTTTCTTCTTAATGTTACTGGCCCATGGAATCTAGATGTCTAGAGAGTGCTGCCCCAGCACTTGGCTTGTGCTGTTTGGTTCTACAACATTCTTTGTGTCATGGCACGTATGGAAAATGGTAATATGTGTATGGCCAATGGGGTGAGGCTGCTAATGTCTGAAGGTGACTAGCTCAAAAGCTCTGGCTGCCCCAAGATGAAGGTATCGCCATCTTGGCATCCATGAGCCATCTGGGCCACACAAGTGTACCATTGTCACAGGTTGGGAAACTCTGCTTCCGTGCATAAAAATGTGTTTTACATACAATTTGAAGTGTTTGCTTGAAAAAAGCTATCTAGGGGTGCCTGGGTGGCTCAGTCAGTTGAGCGTCCAGCTCTTGATTTTGGCTCAGGTTATGATCCCAGGTTCATGGGATCAAGCCCCACATTGGGCTATGAACTGAGTGTGGAGCCTGCTTGAGATTCTCTCTCTCTCTCTCTCTCTCTCTCTCTCTCTCTCTCTCTCCCTCCCCCTCTCACTCAGTTCCTCTCTCCTGCTTGTGCACACACACTGTCTCTCTAAAACAAACAAAAAAAGCCACAAAAAGCTACCTAGTATATGTCCAACCCACTGTGGATTCATACTTAGGATACAATGAACAGGGTTTAGGTATCATCATGTATCTGCAGTCGCCCTAAATGCCAGCACAGTGACTTATCTCTAACATGTTTCTGTCTGCATCAGGCATCCCAGCACTTGTTATGATGGATCTTGAGTTGTAACGAGGTTAACTACAAGGCAAACTCCTACAGGAGCATATGGAGCAAACTCAGGAGCTAATGTTCTATCTCTGGCTTTTGTGATTCAGTCCAACTTGAACGTATTGCCGTGAGGCAAGAGATGAGTCTGAAAGCAGAAGCCAAGAAAGGACAAGTTAACCCAGTTTGATCCAAACCTTTTTCATGAAGTAACATTTTGCATTTAAAGCTCAGCATTCTGAAGTTCTAAATAATTAATTTAAATGTATTTAAATGTCTCTGTTATGAGGCTGCTTTAATGAAGAGAAAAGAGCACTACTGGGCTTACAAAGTGGTTTCTTAACTCTCCTGGTGCATCTGGATAGCCTGGTGAGCCTCTTCAAAACACACACTCCTGGGTCTTTATTCCTAAGAGGTTCTGATTCAGTTGGTCTAGCATTGCCCACCCTGGTGATTGATAGTAAAAAATGGAAGTCTAAAGTGCTTTACAAATATGAGACACTCATTTTATTATGTAACTACTATAATTTCCTTCCTGTCTTCTCCTCCTAATTTCTGGACATGGTTAACTGGTTCCATTTGGAATGGCGTTTTTCTTCTGGAATCCCTGCGGTCTTATTCCTTCTATTGGTCAGCAAGGACCCGGGTCCTGTATTAGAGACACATCTAATGATCCACATTTAGGGAAAGGAAGCTGTGTTAGTTTCTCAGAGCTTCAGCAATAAAACACCCTAGAATGCATTTCTGAAGACCACAGAAATGTATTCTCTCACAGTTCTAGAAGCTCCAAGTCCCAATTCCAGGTGTCTACAGAGCCATGTGCCTTCTTAAGGTGCTAGGGAAGATCCTCCCTTGCCTTTCTAGCTTCTGGTGGTTGCAAGCAATCCTCCACACCCATTACCTGTGGTTAGCTCCAAAGAGATAACTGGGAAGTATCTGCATGAGAATGTGTCAACACACTACCGACTGAGAGTGTGTTTTCTTCCTGAAGCCAAATATTGCTGTTGCTGTGGCCTCTCTTAGTCTAGATTAATCATGCCTTTGCTTCCTTCCATTCATATGGGCACCTCCGTGTTCTCTGCATTGACTACATATCTACATTGTGTGCCAGGTAGGATACAGAAAACAGTTGGGTCATTGCTTAACTTCAGAGTCTCATTCCAACTTCCTTTTTTGTAATACAAATTTGATGGTCCAGCTAAACACCTGGAAATAAGATGATTTATTTATTTTTTTACATGTTTATTTTTTAAAATTTATTTTGAGAGAGAGAGCGCACGCTCGTGAGCAGGGAGGGGCAGAGAGAAGGAGGGAGAGAATCCCAAGAGCTTCTGTGCTGTCAGCGTAGAGCCCGACCATGGGGCTTGAACCCAGGAACCATGAGATCATGACCTGATTCAAAATCAAGAGCCAGACATTTAACTGACTGAGCCACCCAGACGACCCAAAAGTGTGACTTTAAATTGATGCTGAAGTCTCAGCATCAGAGCTGATACAGCCGCCGTATCCTAGATACAGCTTGTATGATATAAGAGAATAAAAATCCCACAGATCCAAGTATCCTAATCATGAGGAGGAGGAGGGCTAACCCACAGTGTTTACTGTTTGTCAGACCCTGTTGTCAATTCTTTCTGCCAATTGACGCACTTAATCTTCAAGACTCTTTGGGTTCCATACAATTACTATCATCTGTATTTTACAGTTTACACATGACGAACCTGAAGATAGGTTTTCTCTGCACTTGATTTTGCCATTATAAGTTGTGTGAGCTCGGATATGCTCTGAGCACCAGCTTTCTGATTGGATTAGTGGGTCTGTACTAATGATCTCTGTTCTCCTTGTTTCCAACCAAGACAACCCACTTCTATCTGTTTATCTTATTGGCTTGGTGCAGTGATTTATTCTTTTCTGTCCTTGCCTTGCTTTGTTTTCTATTACCCTCTTGCCCTACTTCCTCAAACTGTTCGACATTTTGACAGTCTTCACTTCTAGGTGTGGATAGCTCACCTATGTGTATTAGCCCTGGAGTTCGGGGACTATTTAGGAACTGAATATAAGGCTTGGAACATTAGTGAGTCAAACAATGTCATTTTCCTGAAAATAAGTAATCAGGTGGTGAAAATGACAGCGATAGTGCTGATGGAGCCATGGCCCCTCAGTGTGGTTATTGCCATTTTTGATAACATTTTCCTAAATATTGCTGTTATAACTGCTAGTATACTTGTGATTTAAAGAGTCAGAGTGTACTGATGCCCCTACTGATGAGGGAACTACATTAGGATTTGTGTTCTTCCAAAATTGAAAGTGTGGACAGTGGGATTGAGGAAGTAGTAGAAACGTAGTCAAGAAATTTAAGAGGCCCAAGGTGCTCTGTTTACTCCAAGTAGCTAGGAGATCAATGCACAGTAAGTCCATGGTGACTTACTCATTCCAGAGAAACAACTATTTAAAGGGGAAGCTAACTGTCATGAGAGCAAATTTCAAAGTCATTTGGATCTTTTTATCTGCATGTCATTGAAATGTGTGGTTTTCTATTCTTTACCAGCAGATCTGAATGTTCTCATGGTCACCATATTAAAAACTTATGTAAAACAAAAGGCCTGATAGGCGATGAAAAATATTCTCAGCTGTGTATGCCTCCGTGGCACTCGTGACACTCGATTCTGTATTTTACATGAAACCTTGAAGTTTATGGATTCCTCCAAGTATTCAAATGACTCACATCAATGAAGGCGGTAAATATGTTGGGCCAAAACACCATCGGAAACATCTTTGTCAGCAGGGAGCAGAAGTTATATTAATTAAAATGTTCTGGAAAGATACAGGGTACACTCCCAACGAATCATAAAACTATTTCCATCCTAATTACGGATGTTCCCTCTTGGCATCTTGGAACATAGGGAATTAGAATAAAAAAGTCTGTGGCATTTCTAGAAGTAGGGTCAGCAGACTCAGACTTGATCTCTCAAGTTAGGAACTTAGGCATATTTTGATAGAAGGCCACCATTTTACTTAATCAATGTTTATTCAGTCTCCTCTCTACGTTCAGGGAAGATTATAAAAAGGTATGGAGTGAAAAGATCAGAAACAAATGAAATTTGGGTAAGAGAGTGAAGGACTCGGGATACTGAGAAATGATCACTGACCCCATAAGGGGAAAGTATGATTGAATCGAGGGTATTCTACCCATACAGGAATACTGGCATGTCCTGAAACCATTGCCCATGTGTGTCTGGACTCTCAGCCTACAGACCCTTGTCTGGGAAGAAATGAGGTCACTAGGATTTTTAGCCTAAGACCTAGACAGATTCATTTGTTTTAGGGTAATTTGGTAATTCCCTGTGGAAGCTTAGTGTTTACTGCGTGGAGTTTGAAACCTCATAAAGCTGTTGAGACATCTCCTCACTGTACCTTGCCACATGCATAGACTGAGTACAAATGTTTGGACGTAATCGTGAGCCATTTTATCTGTTGTCAAGAACGTCGCCATTAATGCTTTGAAGCACTGGTGAATGGTTACAACTTTCATCATTGGAAACAGCAGGTTAAATAATCCAAGTTGAATAAACAGGAGGTAGTGTGATGTCCTCTGGACCTCACATTCCATAGTAAAGCATCAATTTTCATATGACAGACTCTGGGTTCATCCTCCATATCTGAAAATGATTTGAGAGGAAAGAATCTGGTGTAAAGTTTGGAGATTAAGTGTTAGTGCTCCTTTAGAAAGGCCTTCCTAAATGAGAACAGAAAAGAAAAAAGAGAAGAGAAGAGGAAAACACTACTTTTGGGTTTGCAGTGATACAGAATACTGAGCTTTTGAGTATGAAAATACCTTTTTTGTTGTTTTTCAACCTTACAGATGAAAGCGCATTCTTATCCAAAGAATGGTTTGTGTTGGCACTGGTAGAATTGACATTTGAGAGAAGAGAGAGAGTTAGCTTCTGGCCAGAGCATAAGCTCCTGACCTTGCTTCCTTCCATCAGTAAGTGGCCAGTGCAACAGCCTGGCCCTACCCCTGCATGCATCCTTGGTTAATACTAACCCTAACCCAGAGAAGGGGAATGGATGACACACACATCAATCCACACATGTAACTCTGTCAATTAAAGACCAATAAACAGACAGCCTAATAGAACATTATGCCATAGATTACTCTAATCGGCTAGACATATTGATTTTTGCACATTCTCAATTTGTTTATCTGAACGAAGTTATTCTTTTTTAATTAGCTCGCCAATTTATTGTTGTGTCCCACAGCTTCTGCAATATTTTCTTCTATACAGGAAAGGCCCTGCCACAATGAACGCTGAACTGGTTACTGAGAATGAGTTTAATATGATCAAGAGGACATTGACCAACTTTATGTTGCTAGATAAAGTTGCAGTGGCAAAAAAGATTGGAGAGCGCGATGTGAAATGGTTGTAAGGGGGATTTTTGCCTGGATTCCATCTAAATACGTCTCAAAAAATTGTAAAATAGAATCTACCAGCTAAAACTAATGAGCACAGAACTGCATTGATTTGGCCCAGGGTGGACAAATAGAACATCTGGCATATTTGGCACCAATGACACAGCTGGCATTGTTGGAAACGTCTCTGCAGAAGGTACAGATGCAGAAATGGGAGAATTGGTACAAACAGTGCAGATGGAGCAGTTGGAGCAGATGACAGTGGGCAGAGCTGGCGAAGCTGGCACAGGTGTCATAACCTCAACAGCTGGCACGGGTTGTGACAATCCTGGGATTTCTTAGTACGAGGCACATGTTCATTTTGGCTTTGGCCGCAAAGAGATAAGAGCATTTTATAATTAGTAAATGTGCCATTTGAAAAAGAACTTCCCCCCCCCCCCCATCCTTAAGGACATCTACCTCCAACTGTTAAAGCTTGGGATATAGAGCATTTTTGCAAATTAGAATTTCCTGGAGAAAGCCATAATTGATAAATGCAGATTTCAGAGAGGAGGCAATTCGATATTTTTGTTCTGACAGAGATGAAATCCATGAATGGGATTTCTTCGCTGTAGTTTTGCGGGAAAGAAAGGTCAGATTTGGGGAAATGAATGTACACTTTACATTTCTGCCATGATTTGTTATCAAATTAGCTGCTATTTTTTTTCCGAAATAGAGAGAATATTTCCCAATTGTATGAAATTTCCTGGAGAATCATGCTTGAAGACGTGGTTCAGAATTGGAAACCGGTCGGCAGAACAGGTTGGGAAAACAGAAAAAAATGCTGGAATACATAATATGGAGAAATCATGAATTGCCACTTTCAAATACCAGTGGGACTTGGCTCTAATTTCATTTAAAATGCTATAATTTGGGCTTGAATTAAAAATACAATATAGTATAATCTTTTGGGCAACGACATTTAATGCCAGATGAAAAGTTGTGAGAACAAAGCAACTTGTTTGTCAGTGGCTAGAAATATCACTGTAACAAAAGTCCATTCAAAAAGTCTAACAAAAGTATGGGAAAGCCAAAAAGTATTACCTAATTATAAAATAATAAAAGCATAAGAAAGGATTCAACAATGGGTTCTTAAATTTATATGTATGTTCTCTTGAACATAGTAGGTGCTTCCTAATTTCTGATGAATAAATGAACCTATGGTCTAAGAAGCACCAATATCCAGAACTTGAAAAAATCAATCATTACCTTCTATATCAATGACAAATCTTCCATTAGGAAGAAATAAAGTGAATTAGGTCTCAGTCCTCCTTAAAGTCTTGAACTTGGCATGTATATTTTAGCCAGCTTCCTTCCCCAAAGCAAAATCATACTGTGAAAGATTAGTAGGATGTTATGTACTCTCTGTCCTCAAGTAAACCCGAAATTCTTTAGGTTTTCCAGTTCATGTTGAACTAAAATCAGCATAATAAATCATCTTCTGGTCGTAATCAGTGCAACACGGTGAGAATGTTTTATGTGTGTTTTGAGACTTTAGGGAAACTCCTACCATAAGGGTTAATTATTTCAAACTGGATGTCAAATTCTTGACCATTAAAAACATACTGTCTTTGTTTCCAGATGACCTTTGCATATTGTTACTTATAGTTAATTAAAAAAACAAACAAAAAACCCAACAACTGTGGAAAGTCATTTAAACATATTCAGTTTCAATTTCCCCATTACTTCAACTTTGTTATAACCTCATGTTGAACCCAACTAAACTGTTCTTATTATTCAGAACTTTCCATCACTTAACATTAGTTCATTTCTTGACTGAGATGACAAAAGTGTTTCTGCTTAACACAGATGAAATACCTTAATTTGTTAACTGTACTTCTGTGACATAGAGCAAGTAAGAGAGGAGGAGGGAAGAGGGCTTACTGTTCTCTCCGGGCACAAAGATGACGACAGTTGAATCAGTTCAGATGAACAGGCTGGAAATGTCCACCTTGTACCTCTTTGCCTGGTTTGAAACACCGCTTCGTGGCTGAACCCCAGATGAGCATTGCTTCTGATCAATAAACACCCTGTGAAAGATGATCAACTCAGGAAAGTAAAAAATAAAGGTATTTCCAGGATTTGGCGTCCGAGGGGTCGGCAAGAGTGTTTCTGAAGGATGAGCGTGAGGGTGAGTCACTCCTTTGAGCCTCTGCCTTCCTCAGGAATTAAACGAAAATTAAACATGAGAGATGCAGTCTGCTGCAGCAATGTGATTCCTTCATCATTGTCCCAGCCACTGTCTATTTCTAAGCACATTGAACTTTCCGATTTATTGGCGTCTCATCTTATGTAAATATCCTTTTCCTTCTCTTAGCGCCAAGACATCAGGATGTGCCTTCATTCCGCCCTTCAAACAGTTGCTGCGCATTATGTCTCTCCACCATCACTGGGACAGCTTCTCTTCTCTGCACGTGGCAACCTGGGATATGGTTTTTGCTTAGACTTAAAAAAAAAAATCTATCTGTTAGTAAATTAAGCATATCCGTTTTATATAAAGCCACTTAGAAATGCGAACAAAAACCCAAGGGAAATCTACATATTAATTTCAAGAACTGAGAGACATTGTCTCCTGCCACCTTTCCTGCATTGTCCTGATGGTCCCCAAGTCTTCTTTGGGGTCATGAGTGTCCACCCACCCACTGGGTCTGGCACCAAGCTTGTTTGTGAGAAGGCAATGCTTTCCCGCCTGGGGCCTGCTGCAGAAGGCTGGTTGTCAAGATTCAACAATGCAACACTAAAGTGACGCAGTCTTGATAGCCTGTTGGAAGTGGGGAAAGAGGGGAGGACAGACAGGTAAGGATTAGGTGGAGTCATTTATTTCTTTCTTATGGAAACCAGAGTAGACCCGTACAGAGATTAGTGGGTTATTGTCTCACTGCAGTCAGAACTGAGATGATTATTAGTGATTTGTAGTGTAGAGCTTGCAACATTTATTTAAGCTATGATCCATTTCCCAAAACAATTATGCTGGCAACTGACATTGTGTGCTGTGAATAAACAAGTCACTGAAGTGTAGATACATTTACTCATATTTTAAAATGTTTTAGTACAAAAAAAAATTAGCAACTTACAAAAGAAGTAGATAGACTAGAATAATGAGCTCTCAGGTGTCCATCACCTGGACTTAACAATTATTACTATTTTGTCAATTTTGCTTCATCTCTCTCCCTGGTCTCCACACACACTTTCCTCCTCCCTTTCCTGGAGTATTTTAAAGCAAATTCAGAATGTCACTTCACCTTGAAACACTTTGCTATTCATCCCTAACAGACCAGGGAAACTTCTTGAAACACAATGGCCAAAAATAACAATATTTCTTGATATCATCTCATTCCTGGTCCATCTTTAGAGTCCCCTACTCTGAGGTCCTTATGTGTTTTTATGGTTAACATGTTTGAAGCAGATCCCAAACAGGGTCCTAATAATGTCTCTTAAGTTTATCTTAGTCCCTCTCTTTTTGTTCCATTGATAGTTGGATAAACCAAGTTATTTGTCCTTACTATGTCCTAAACACTGAATTTGATTAGTTGCATCCCTGTAAAGATATTTAACCTGGCCCCCTATCCCTGTATTTCCTGTACACTGGTATGTGCAGCTGTAAGCTTACTTAGATTCAGGGTCAAGCTTTAGGCAGGAACATTTCATCATTGGCGCTGTGTCATTACTTCCTATTGTATCATGGAGCATACAGTATCTGGTTGTCCACTTTCCATGATGCTAAGACTGGTTGGTGAGTTCAGGTGTATATACTATTGATCCTTCAGACTATATTCATCAGTTCTCAAGCTTCTTTCCTGACACAGATTTCTCAATATCGTTGTATAATCACCAGGGAGTCCTTCAATTGTTAACAAAAAATCTTTGATATTCTTTTTAAAGACTTTTTTTTTAATGCTTATTTTTGAGAGAGAGCCAGTGGGAAAGGGGCAGAGAGGGGAGACAGAGAATCCCAGGCAGGTTCAGTGCTAACAGCGCAGAGCCCAACGTGGGGCTCGAACTCATGAACTATGAGATCACGATCTGAGCCAAAGTCAAGAGTCGGACACTTAACTGACTGAGGCGCCTTGGTGTTCATTGTATTAGAGAAATGCCACTGGGCAGCGTCAAGTTTCCACAGACACACACACACCCCTGGAACTTTTCCATCAAATGCATATACACTGTTGGCGGCTAAAGCTAAATTATAACATGCTTTGTATTTCTAAATGCACAGGCCATTTGCAGGTTGACCAATGAATAATAGTAGAACAGATTCCTGATCAGTTAGCAACTATAGTAATTAAGTATTTGTAGTCTGGTTAATTTCAGCCACATTTCTCTTCATGGACATGTGACCAATCTACAAATGATATGTCCAGTAGTTTCAGGAAGGCTGATGGCTAAAGAACTTAACTATTCTATTCCATTATTCATTATCTGGAAATTCATCATTGTGACTGTCAAATATTTGATAATTTAAATATGGTACGACTTGTTTTTTATGGCACATCATTGATAAAGAAATATAATAAATGGAAATATAGAAAAATATGTAGATACATGATTCCAAAATATAAACATTCAGATTAAAAGCTTCTGATAAACTGCATAGTAAATTTAATTGTTTGGTTGCCACAGAGTAAATGCAATTAGAAGTATATGCAATTACGTATTTCTAACGTTTTAATATCTTTAGTTCTTATGTTTCCTATCTGCTTGAAAATGGAAGTGTTGGTATCACTGGTCTAGTGTTAATAAATATAAAATCCAGTGTTTTTCCAGTGCTGACTAAAAGGAACTGTAAACGCTGTTGGTAACAATGAACCATTTCAAGTTTTTGCGAAGCCTTAATTATGAAAAATGTCTTATTTCTGCAGGAAGTCTGAGGCTTTGCTGCCATTATTTCATTTGATCGTGGCTCCTACCCTGTGGGGGAGGGCATTTGAACAGACAGAGCTGTGACAGAAGGTCACATGTGGTAGGCGAGGCCACAGAAGCAATAAAGGACAAAGACTTCCATCAGGATCACTGCTAAATCCAGTTTGAATTTACTGCATTCTGTTCTAGAAAGAATTTAACTTCCTGCTGCCCGCAGAGCTTCAGTTATTCTGAAGCCTAGGCCTGTCCAGAAGTGCTGAAGAAGCTTCCGGTTTGAACGTGCTCCCGGAAGTTCCTGGGAGCTTCCGTCAACAGCTTTACACAAGCTTCTCTCTGCGCACCTGGCAGAGGACATTTGATTGCCTCGTAATTCTCTTCTGTCTCTCAGGGCATCTCCCAGCTAAAAACCTTTCCGTCCTTTGAATGCTCACTAGGAAGCTGGATTTTTATGTGGTTTTCCCTTCCTTTCTTTTATGAGAACAGAAAAAAGCTGGAGAGAGATAAGGCCTTTTTGTAGAATATTCGTAAGAACTTTGATTTTTCGATCTAAGATTTTTCTCCTCCCTCAAACATGAAAAAGTTTTCCCTGGCAACCATCTATTTAGTTTCTTTCCCTCTCCTTCCTGGGAAATGCCCAGTCTGTGTTGGGAAGAATTTCTTTATTAAGCTCCACTAGTCTTCAGCATGACTTCTCATGTTGACCCAAATTTTTAGAAGAATTGCCAATCTTCTCTTGTTTCCATGTTAAAAAACAAATACACGGAATTAGAAAATCATCTTAATTAAATACGTGTGTAAATAGAGATACATATGACTTTTCTTGGGGTGTTTTTCTAATCTTCTAATAAGACTGTGGCCAGTGAAATTGAGAAATAATGTTTTCTCCCTGCTTAGGACTCCATGTTTCAGTGTTTTCATTGGATATGGAGAAAAGCATATAGTGCTTTCGAGACAATTGCTTAAGTGAATTTAGGGAAAAATCAAGACCTTGAAATTACCAAGCCCAAAGGAGAAACAGTCATAGAGCATCTCTTCAAATCTCTATGATTTATAATCTTTGTAAAAAAAAAAAAAAAGTTCTTGCCTGTCATGGTATTCATTTAAAAAAACAAAGAGAAATATATTGAAATTATAACCAAAAAAAGAATCAGAATGAAATTACTCTGAATACTCTTTTTTTTTTTTCAACGTTTTTTTTTTTTTTTTAATTTTTTTTATTTTTGGGACAGAGAGAGACAGAGCATGAACGGGGAAGGGGCAGAGAGAGAGAGGGAGACACAGAATCGGAAACAGGCTCCAGGCTCCGAGCCGTCAGCCCAGAGCCTGACGCGGGGCTCGAACTCGCGGACCGGACCGCGAGATCGTGACCTGGCTGAAGTCGGACGCTTAACCGACTGCGCCACCCAGGCGCCCCTACTCTGAATACTCTTAAGAGTAATTGTGTTAGGGGTACATGGGTGGCTCAGTCGGTAGGCGTAGACTTTGACTCAGGTCATGGTCTCGTGGTTCATGGGTTTGAACCCCATGTCAGGTTCTGTGCTGACAGCTCAGAGCCTGGAGCCTGCTTTGGATTCTGTGTCTCCCTCTCCCTCTCTCTGCCCTTCCCCTGCTCTCTCTCTGTCCCTCCCCACCCATGCTCTGTCTCTCTCCCTCAAAAGTGAATAAACTTAAAAAAAATTTAAAAAGTAATTGTGTTAATATCAGAGCATGATTCCTTTTTTATTTTAATGTTCATTTATTTATTTTTGAGAGAGAGAGAGGAAGACAGAGAATCCCAAGCAGGCTCTGTGGTGTCAGTACAGGGCCCAACTCGGAGCTTGAACTCAGGAACCATGAGATCACGACCCAAGCAGAAACCAAGAGTTGGATGCTTAGCCAGCTGAGCCACCCAGGTACTCCATCAGAGCATGATTCTAAAAAACTCTTAGAATGTTTAAAAATGACACAGACACAAATTGATCCTTAATCTTTGACTACTGGGAGGCTGGGTGCTGAACTGGAGGCTCACTTGAAAACCAGGTCTGAGTTTTTACCTACTTGAACCTCAGACACTCTTTGCTTTACAGAGGCCCCTGTTCCATAGGGCTGAGATCTTTTTTTAAAATCTGACTCTAAACTTGGGCCATTTCTTCTTTCCTCTTCCTCCTCTCAACTTCCATCTTCACAATGACAGACTGCACTGGGTAATTGCTGTCTTTTGTAATTGTTCTATCTCCAAATTGGCTGATTAGGGGAGAGACCCAGCTGTCCATCAAAATGGTGTCAAGTGGCTGAAGCCACCATCCCCTGAGCTGGAGAAAGTTAATTGCACTCTCTGAGGCTGTCCCAGTAGGAGAGGTGCTGAGAAGAGCCCTGGGAGTCCCTGTTGGTGCTTTTTTTTTTTTTTTTTTTGAGCATGTCCATTCGTAACCTGGAAAAAATGTAGTAAACAGCATGTTAATTAGATTTACAGACGAAATTAAATCAAGAAGAGTTGGAAACATACCAGTGAATAAAGAAAAAATTCTACACAGGGTTTATGAGCCTAAAAATATGGAAAGGATCAAACAAAATGAGAATTAAGGTAGACAGGTGTAACCCCTGTGCTTTGGAGGGGAAAGAGACAGGCTATAGAAGGAAGTGGCAACAGGGAAAAATCCAGAAAACAGTAATGCCAGAGAGACCAGGGGAGAGTGGACAACAAATTAGACATGTTTGCAATATGCTGTTGAAGCTAATGTGATTTGGGGCTGTATGTGCAGAGACATCACATCATGAGGGAGAGGTGGAGTAATTTAGTGCATTTGGCAGAAACACACCTGGAATATTGTGTTCAGGTCTGTGTATCTGGGGAGCACACAGATATAAAGAAGAGCTAGAGGGAAATCAGCATAAAGCAACAAAAGTGATTAACAGGTGACAGGCTGATGTTTTGAATCCTGGACTGTGCGGTGTGACTTAAAAGAGACACAAGAATGGAACATTTAAGTGTAAAGATATCTTCCTGATTTTTCACCTAAGAGTCAAGAATTATTAAAGCATAATTAGTGTAAAAGTATATAACCTAGTTTAACAGCACTGAAATTGACAACAAGGAAAACTTCTTGTGAATAAAAATGATGAGATCATATTGCGAGGGGAGGAAAAGGAGGGCTAGGCAGGAAAAATAGGAGTTTGCATTGTTATCATACTTTTCATTCCAAAGCCATTGGATTTACCCTGGCCGTGACCCTTCAGCACTGAAGATTTCAGTGGAACCCGAGAGAACTCCCTGGATGCCCATTCCTCTGCAAAGTTCCACCCAGAGGTGCACATTTAAAATTTTCCCCATGTAAATGTTTGTAGCAGATGGCTTACCCTCCCCATCCTTTTTGGGTGCTCCTGATATCTGCAAAGGCAGTGACCCAAAGCAACAACTGGTCTGCCATATTATCTCTCTGTGTGGCTGGAGGCAGTCATTTAATCTAAGGGTTGGCTTCTGATGGCAAAGGAAAGATGAATCTAATTTTAAGAAAAATCTCAAAATGATAGCAGCATTTTGTACTAGCTAATGAGGCTAATTTGTTCTTAAAATACGAGTTGCTGTGTTTCCTAAATTAAAATTCCCTTCTGATGTAAATACAGAAGATATAAATACAGAGAAGAGATGTGTGCTGTATTTTTTATTTTGCAATTTGGAACTCATTCTAAAAGGAACTGTTAGAAAAGTGATTTTATTCTCTAAGTTCGGGAAGACCTTTACTTCCTGGCTTCAAATACAGGGAGAGACAATATTAGCATGACTTTTACAAGAAAGAGAAGAAGGTGGGATGATGTCTTCCCAGCTAGAGATTGTAAAATGCATTGTCCTAGAGATGATTTCCTAAATCAATGTGATTCTCGACTTCCTCATCTGGAAAATGAACATGGGGGAGTGTATTGCTTTCAGAGTAATTAAGTAGTCCACTGACAAATGCTTTATTAACATTTAGGTATTTAATTAAATCTGCCGGAGAGAAAGTTCTTATTCCTAAATCAAGGGATTTCTCTGCTTCTGTTCACTCTGGTGGGGAAAGCAATTCTCAGGGGGTCTTGCTATAGAAGTTTGTCTTATCCTTTACATTTTGAATGATACAAAGGACAGAGCAGAGTCTTGGGGTAAATGAAAGTGAACAATACAATGAAAGACCTTAAAAAATAAATGGCATTAATTTTCTAAAGACTGTTTGATCTTTAGAAAATGTCAGAGCTAAAATGATAGTTCTAACCACATTCTAGAAGAAATAGATACTCTCTTAATGGGGCAGTAGCATTTAATGCATAAACTAACAAATTATATAGGGCAAGTATCTAAAGTTTTAATATCTAGTTTATCTAAGGGATTTATTCTACCCTTTTGCTCTAGATTTTGCTTCTGAACACTGGACTCTGATTTTTCTTTCCCCCATGTAACAGGGGAGTGAGCTTCCCCAGCTTTATGTCATTCTAAGTTCAGATTTAGGAACCAGAAAAAGTTATGTTGTTTAGATGAATGAATTGATGAGTTATGTCTGGGATTTTGTATGCATCTATAACAGATAAACGTGGCCCTTTATGGCACCTGTAATTCACTTTAAAGCAATTAGAACTGTTCCTCCAAGGAATTTCAACTTCTTTTCACTGACCCATCCATGTCTTCATAACAGGCCACATGACAGCGACCTCAGCTTTAAAAAATCTGAGCACTCAGACTAAAGGTTTCTTTGTTTTCCCTTTTCCATCTAGGTTTGGCCAAAGTTTCTCAAAAATGTACTCCTCCCTATGCATTTTCTTCTTTCCTATAGCACTGTTGAAAATTTTGGTGTAACAAATGGTTATTAAAGTCAGAAGAAGAGTATGCCAGATCAAAGCAAGATCGCTGTGTGGAGCCTGGCGGCTTAGATGCAAGTTGCTAACACGCTAGACATGTTTTCTCCAGCACCTGCGAACTTCTCACAGTGGTCACAAGGCCCTGCCTGATCTGGCTGCTGTCTGCGTCTCCAGTCTTGTGCTGCAACACTGTCCCACCTTTGGCCGTGCTGGCATGCTTCCTGTGGTTTGAGTAGCCTGTCTCTTCTGCCTCCGGGCCTTTGCACTTGCTGTCCCTTTTGGCGGAAGTCTCTTCCCCTGACTCTGAGTGGCTGTCTGTCTCCTCTTTCAGGTCTCAACCTAAATGTCACTGGGTCAGAAAGGACTTCCCTGCATTCTCAGTGCTGCCACCTTTTCTGTAACTTACTCTCTATCACATCACCTGGTTGTCTCTGCCCACCCCCTTCCTCCTCTTCTGCCTCTTCCTCCTTTTCCTCCCTGGCACTTAACACAAATTGTCCTGCTTGTTTGCCTGTTTATCAATTGTCTCCTCCCCTCAAATGTGTGTTCCACAAGAGAGAGTACTTGCCTGCTTTGTTCTTTGCATTTGAGAACAATACTTGACCCATAAAGGTGAGCCAATATTTGTTAAATGTTGGACGAGATTTTATAGAAATGTCTCATTACACATTTTCCAAACATTTTTTGCTTATATTAATGGAGGAGGAAAGAAGTATTGAACGTAATTGTCTTAGAATACACTGAAGCACTTTTTGTAAGTACAGCTATATCAGGATATTATATCAGGATATAATAAACGTTGCCAACTTCAGCAGACTCATCTGAATATATGCACGGATGCCAGGGTACCACCATCAGAAAAACAACAAATCAAGAAGTTGGATTCTTGTAAAAGCAAAGGAAATTGGAGGACTGACGAAAGGTTACAGGCTGGAAGGTCCTTGAGGTGAAGACCCTTCTTTTCAATAACTCTTTTGGAGCCTCTAAAACAATGGTAGGACACAGAACTCATCCATAGCCCACAGAAGAGGCTGAAGAGAATGGACTGTTGTCATGATAGGTGCCAGGCATGGACACGCCAGTGGGGAGGATGTGAAGTCGGTTCTATTCTCAGTCGAAGGGCATTACCAGTACAAGACACCTAGCACAGCCCCCTTGCCTTTCCCAAATAACAGAGGCTTAAATGAGGAGTAAATCCACGGATACGAAGGAAGCACCCAGGCCCGTGAAGAGAGCAAATCACACAGAAAACAACAACAACAACAACAAAAAGTGCATTTCCCCAAGCCCTTATGCATCTAAGTACTTGTAAAGACTCCTGCCATGGTCCTAGGGGGAGCAAGGAAGTCTCTGCTATGGTCACTGCTACAAGTGCAAAGGGAAAGCCTGCCCCCACAGCAGCAATAGTGGAAAGGGTCTTCTAAGGGGAAGGTGTCGTGTAAGTGCTATGCATACTCATCAAAGCTCCATCACAACCCTGGGAAATACATCCTGTTATCCTTAACCTTTTTATGGGTGAAGGGACCAAGACACAGAAAAGGGAAGCAATTTGCCCAAGATCAGTCTGCCAGCAAGTGGACCTGGACAGGCTGGCTCCAGAGCCTGTGGAGACTGAGAACACTCCTTTTTCCTGGGAGATCTGGGTTCTGAGGATATCCCTTGTATAGTCTCCTATCACTGAGGGCAGGAAAACCAGGGTCAGATATTAGGGAGGGATAAAGCCAACAGTGCCTCACCATGCCTGAGCAACACAGTAGAGAGAGTGCTTAGTGACCCAGCTGTAGTCCGCTGCCTCCAGAGAGATGGATGGAGAGAGGCCTGCTTCTTTCTGTGAGCACCATAGCATTATGCAGGGGGCAGAAAGGAAAGCGTTTATGACTTCCTGAATGGGGTCCACCTGGCTCTCTGCTGCATTCCAAATGATGCTTGTTGGTAACACTTATCCCACAGGCCCCGCACGTACCAGGAGAAGCAGCCCGGCAGAGAGGAAGGGGTGGATGGGGACCCCGGGAAAGAGGCAGCCCTGGATTTAAATCCTGGCTCTGCTACTTAATTAGCAGCATGACTGTTGGCAAGTTATTTAAACCCCTTTATGCCCCAGGTTTTTCATCCACAAAATGAGCTTGGTCATACTCCCTTTCCAGAGCTATTGTAGGAATGATCAATGAAATAAGACCTGTGAAAATGTCTAGCGCATGGAAGGCATTCTATAAATGCTTGCTCAGTCTCCCCAAGCCAGACCAAATCCTTACCTGGAGATGGCTGAAATTATGGTTAAGGTCTTGTATGGTTTCCAAGTAAGTTTCTCAGCGGGGGACATGGAACACACAAAACTGGGTTACCAGTTTGCATATGTGTGATAGAAATGTAAGACCACCTAGCACCATTTGAATTCCAAGTCACTGAAATCCACACCGGTTTTATTATTGAAGGTGTAGACGCAGGTTTGGTGATACAGGCATGTGATGAAGGGTGATGGAGAGCAATGTTTACCCAGATGGCAACAAGAGAGTTAAGGCAATTAAACTAGATTTTACCCTCCGCAGTCCAACACAGTTTCTCCAAGTACAGTGAGTTACAGAGATAGCACATCATGTACCAATAATGAAAATAGCTCTGTGAACAGCACGGAAGTAAGTTGGGGCTACTTCCACCCACACAGAGATGAATTTTATGGGCAGAAGCCCAGTGGAATATAAATGAATCGCTGTATATGAGAAATAAGGAACAAAAGGCTGAGACTCTGGGATATATCTCCAGAAGAAACCTGCATATTATTTCCTCTGTCTTCCCAAAGTAAGATCATGGACACAGGACTTCCTTCTTGCAGGGCCAAAGCTGGTTGTAATAAAATGTCACACACAGTGTGAGTGAAAGCCTGCTTTTTGAGGCACTCTGTCTCAAGAGCCTCTGGTTCTCATCACAAACTCTCTAGATGCTCTTCTATGTGTCCTTATTCAGGGCACGCTTCACTGGCAGCAGGTGTTTGCTCAATTTGATAAATGTCAGCTTCTTAACATTCACTTTGGAGAGGGAAGGGTGACAGACACCATCCTGCCCTTGCTGAACTGATGGCCCTTCCACAGTGTGTGCTGAGGGCAGAAGCATATACATGTTAGAGCCACATGGCTGGCGCTGGCCCTGCCTCCCTTCCCCTTGTCAATGTAGGGCGACTCAGCATCCGCAGACATGCTCCAGATGTCCTGCCATCATCTGACTGATGTAGACTCTAGGGAGCCCCTAGCCTCCCATGATATACAAGGAGACAGGAAGCCCAAGGCTTCCAAGTGGTGCCCTAGGGGTTTCTGAAGTGCACTAATGCACTAATTGAATATCACTGTTCTGCTGTCTGTCCTGCTGCTTCTGTCCCTGCCCGTTCCTCTTTCTTAGTTGTTTGCTTTCTGAAGGCTCACTTAATCAAATATCCCACTCAGTCTAGCGACGCCGCGGCGCTGTCCATGGTACTAACGCTATAGTTAGTTACTGCAGATTGCTGTTTACTACCAGAGGGTATGCTCCATTTCTGCCTCTGTGAAATCTCCTCCTTACGAATATAAAGGGTAATTATAGACAAAGAATAAAGTGATTAAATAATATTAATTGAGAGTTTTGAGATAAAAAGTGATGAGATGTTGTAACTTTCCAAGTGGCTGTTTTTCCAACATTTACTTAAAATTTTAAGGGAAGCATCAGACTGAGGTGTATCCAACTAAAAATCCTTCTTTATTGATCAGTAATTATTGATTTATCATCTGTTGTGTCACTGCACTGTTATAGGTCTCAAGAAGGACTTGGAAAGGCTTAGACATGGTTCAAGCTTTCAGGAAGCTTCCAGTCAATCTAGTTAGGAAGATATAATAAATAATGTACATATCTGAATAACCCAAGCAATATGCAATTAAGCAGTAAAAATTTTTAAGGGAACAATTAGCTAAATGCCTTATTTTAAGCTCTTAAACTTATGCATGGACTTGGTTAGCATGAACTCCTTTTTTCCTAATTTTTTGATGCAGTACATGTACATATGATATTTACCATAAAATCTACCATTTTTAAGACAAGTTATGTGACATAGTGGTAAATTTTGTAGTATATACTCATCTGGATGGAGAAATTCAGAAAGGGGGAAGAATAGAGAAGTCTGATGCTCTCAAAGGAGGTATGACTTCAGCTCTTATTCAGAGAAGACATCTAGGACTGGGACTGTTAGCAGCGTCTGTGGCACACCAACAAGATTTGCCTGAATGTCCACATCTAGGTTGGAATTTATGCAAAGTATTTACTCATTTTTTTGTGTGGCTGCTTAAATGTGAAATAATATAGTTCTGATAAATGTAGAGTTCTAGAATAAAAAATCTTGTTTTAAACAAATTAAAAACTTGAGGGTCATCTTGCAATCTTGTTACAGCTTTTGTTTGAATACATTCGATAAAAAAATTTCCCCAGAGACTAAGTGTCAAAGAATAGCTCATTAAACATTGCTATTAATCAAAAATGGCTTCAATCTTTCTATTTTTCTAGGTAATAAGTGGCCTACTTCTGTAGAGGTGACAGTTGCTATCTCATCTGTTTGCTATTGGCATGGCTATTGGAAACTTACAATTTTTTTCAAAGCTAAAATTTTCTATAGGGATTGTCTTTCTAACAGCAAAACTGACTGGCTTAAAATGCTATGACACTTCAAAGGATACACAGATATCATACATAGGAAAATGCAAAGCCAAACAAAATAGAACAGAAATAAACGAATTCCATGACATATAAGGAACTTCTGATTGGAATTTATTATAAAGAGTCCTAGGGTATGGCACAAAGAAGGAGTCCTAACACCTGGGTTTGTGCCCAGCTTCTGGCACCTTGATCACTTTGGCAAAGAAACACTAACTGGTAAGCTTCAGTGTCCTTCTCTAAGCTAGCCATTAGAGCAACAGCACCTTCCTCTCCATTAAATGTCTGATGAGTTGTCTAAGATGGAGATAATGCCTGTTCTTCCCAATTTTCTTGGTTTTGTTAAGTGTCAAAATGGATCAAGATGTACTAAGAAGATGTAAGATGTTGTTATCAATAAGAAGCCAACAGAGTAAGTGGTACAGGGACCCAACAAGTTCTCTTTTAAGAGTTATTCTTGAAGAACTTTTGGATCACAGAGGTGAGGACTGGACTCTTAGTATTAATTCTGAGCATTATTTAAAAACTTCCATCTGTATGACTTTGGACTTATTTTTGTGTCTACTAGAAAGCTTGTTTATATGTATGTTTTCCCCATTATCTGTCTCTGTGCAAGGCCCCTTAGGTGGCATTTGCATTGAGGGTGTGATTTTTGTTTTCAAAGAGGGAAATTTTACAAATTGTGCTTCACTTTTATTTCAGCTTGAGCTGTTTTCTCCTGGGAAAACAGCTTTTTGCTTGGCAAAAATGGATGTGAAGCATTGGCGAAAACGAAAGGCCGTTTTTATTGCAAAGAAAACTGCCTTTTGCTTTTGCCAAAAAAAAGCAAAACATATGAGACAAAACCACAAATATTTCCCTGTTTGCAAACCCTGTGAAAACGTGATTTTTCACCAGTGGTGAGAATATTTTCCCACACTACACTTCCCATTTCTAAAAATTATGGTTTCACTGGTAAAAGTCATAATTTATACCTATAACACCTCATTGCTATAATCAAATATTATGAGTATTGTTATTAAACATGTTGAATATATTTTCTGCTGGATATAATATTGGAGGAGACACAGCTTTTACCAAGATTATATTTTCAACAAAGTAAAATGAAAAGGGTACTGAGCAATTGTGGGCTGTGAACATGGGGCAAGAAAGCTTGCAAAAGGAAGAGGTTTGGGGTTCAATTTGGACTTAATATAGAGAATGTAGCTGAATGAATCAAGACTTTAGAGAACAGCAATGAAAGAGAATAAAAGCTTGGTAATAATATCATGTGGCAGAAACAGTGCTGAAATGGTATTTGAGAGAATTGTGTTCCAGTCCTGAGTGCACTGGCTCCACGACCTTTGGTAAATCAGTTCAACCTCCTGGGGTCTCAGATTCCACTTGTGATATGTTAAGGTTCAGTTAAATGACCATTCAGATTCCTTTCTTACCTAAAAGTTTGCAATAATAAGATTGGAAGTGCATTTGTAAAATACAGAAATTGTGACTATCAAGGGATCTCCTCTAAATGACTCTCTTGATTTCAAAGTAGCCCACTAAAGTCAGAGGGTTATGTGGTGTCCTTAATAATTTATGTGAAGGTATTCACATAACAAGTTTAATAGGGAATTTCTTTGTTTTCACGGTTGCCCTTAATATCAATGTTTTTCCTCATGCCTACCCTAAGCCATTCCTACTGTAATTAAGCTAATTTATTTTTATCCTCCCCAGTGAAGTAGAAAGCATTCACTAACAATTTTTTATATTATTAAAATATTAATACAGATGTGACTTGATCAAAACAAAAAAATTGCTCAGGAAAGTGGTGTGTAAATAAATTTTTGATATGTGAAATGCTATTTTGAAAAAGATTTACTATTTATTTTTTTACTTTTATTTTTAAGAGAGAGACAGGGGAGGGGGGTATGTGCAGGTTGGGGAGGGGCAAAGACAGAGGGAGAGAGAATCCCAAGCAGCCTCTATGCTGTTAGTGCAGAGCCCGATGTGGGGCTCAGTCCCACTAACTGTAAGATCATGACCTGAGCTGACACTAAGAGTCAGATGCTCAACTAACTGAGTCACCCAGACACCCCAAAAACAGTTTAGTTTTTAAAACAAATGGATGGTGAATGTTTTATCAAGCAACGAACCACTTTATCAAATGAAGAGATTTCCCCAAATGAATTTATTTTATACAAATTTATTTACTTATTTATTTTTACTTTATTTTTTATTAACTTGTTTTATTTTTTATTTTTTTAAATTTACATCCAAATTAGTTAGCATATAGTGCAACAATGATTTCAGGAGTAGATTCCTTAGTGCCCCTTACCCATTTAGCCCATCCCCCCTCCCACAACCCCTCCTGTAACCGTCAGTTTGTTCTCCATATTTATGAGTCTCTTCTGTTTTGTCCCGCTCCCTGTTTTTATATTATTTTGTTTCCCTTCCCATATATTCATCTGTTTTGTCTCTTAAAGTCCTCATATGAGTGAAGTCATATGATTTTTGTCTTTCTCTGACTGACTAATTTCACTTAGCATAATACCCTCCAGTTCCATCCACGTAGTTGCAAATGGCAAGATTTCATTCATTTTGATTGCCGAGTAATACTCCATTGTATATATATACCACATCTTCTTTATCCATTCATCCATCGATGGACATTTGGGCTGTTTCCATACTTTGGCTATTGTTGATAGTGCTGCTATAAACATGGGGGTGCATGTGTCCCTTCGAAACAGCACACCTGTATCCCTTGGATAAATGCCTAGTAGTGCAATTGCTGGGTCGTAGGGTAGTTCTATTTTTAGTTTTTTGAGGAACATCCATACTGTTTTCCAGAGTGGCTGCACCAGCTTGCATTCCCATATTTTTATTTTTTCAATGTTTATTTTTGAGAGAGAAACAAAGGAACAGAGTGTGAGCAGGGGAGGGGCATAGAGAGAGGGAGACACAGAATCTGAAGCAGGCTCCAGGCTCTGAACTGTCAGCCCAGAGCCTGACACGGGGCTGGAATTCACAAATCGTGAGATCATGACCTGAGCTGAAGTCGGATGCTTAACCAACTGAGCCATCCAAGCGCCCCTTATACAAATTTATTTTCATAGATACTGTACAGAACCCTCAGAAGTTGCTTGCTGTTCTTGACCATCATCCTTCAGATCTGGATCTTTGTTTCTCTCCCTAAGAGCTGCCTTTAATTGAATGACAGCCATGCGTCAGCCACTGGGCTAGGTACATTGACTCTTCAACCATGTATTGGTTTATTGATGCTGAAAGTGCAACAGATACCTTAGGCACTTGAAGTATGTTTTTTTCATTCATCCCTAGAGCAAGCCCTAAGGAGGAGTTATTATCCTGTGCAACGAGGGTGGTCCTCTTTATGGCTTGGGTTGCTGAGAAAGTATGGTAGGCAGACCTCAGATTCCCCTTCTTTCTTCTGCTGATCTATTTGTCTCCAAGGCCCTACTGTTCTCAGCAGGGTTTTGATAGCATTTTTGTGGTTAGGATGACGTGAGAGTTGGGGAATGTCCATGCGCCTTCTCTGCAGAGGGACAATGCTTACTGGGAAGAAGCTACATGGTAATCACGTCCAGAGCGCAAAGCTGGTGACACCCAGGCTGCTGTGGCACCCCTGGTTCCAAAGCCGTTTCCTCCACATTGGTAAATGTTCAGAGGTGGGCTGTCCCTTCCTTGATGTACTTGGTGGAAGGGCTCTTGCCACTGTTCCAGGGCTCTTTGAATTCCCCTCATCCTTATTTTGTGGAGGCTCAGAGCTGAACTAGTCTGGCTCTGTGGGAGAAGCCACTCTGCATGGGCCAGCAGTGTGGATGGACAGATGTGATTCATGAGTGTCCCGCATGCTGGAATGGCCTGAAGAGCCTGCACTTCAGTGGGAAACAAACAAATAAACAATAAACAAAGAAGTAAATGAGAAAAATAACTGTTAGTGAGGTGAAACGCCAAGATGATTTTGAGCAGATGATCCTCAGCCCTATGAAACACAAAGCTCTTCAAAAAAGCTTATAACACTCCATTTACTACCTTGACATGAAAGTTGTGGTTAATATATCAGCAAATGTAATTTTAAAAGAGCACAATATGGGGTGCCTGCGTGGCTCAGTCAGTTAAGCATCTGACTTCAGCTCAGGTCATGATCTCATGGTTCGTAGCTTTGAGCCCCATGTCGGGCTCTGTGCTGACAGAGCAGAGCCTGGAGCCTGCTTCCGATTCTGTGTCTCCCTCTCTCTCTGCCCCTCCCCCACTCACACTTTCTCTCTCAAAAATAAATAAACATTAAAAAATTTTTTTAAATAAAAGAACACAATATAATACACTTTATTATTTTCATTTTATTTTTTTTTAAATGTTTATTTTGAGAGAGAGGGTGGGGAGGGAGAGGCAGAGAGCTAGGGAAAGAGAGAATCCCAAGCAAGCTCCATGCTCAGCGCGGAGCCTGACGCAGGGCTCAATTTCACCACTGTGAGATCATGACCTGAACCAAAATCAAGAGTTGGTGGCTTAACTGACTGAGCCACCCAGGGGCCCCTATAATGCACTTTAATAGAAATATAGTGCATTTATAAATGCATTTTATGTAAATATATACCTAGAAAATATTTTAGTTTATGGTAAATATGAAATAGATTTTTATTTATATATAAAATATACTATATTTACTAAATACAAAGAGGAAGTAAGAGGGAAGCAATTGTCAAAAAATAGTATGTATTGCAATATATATGTATATATAAACAATTGAACTCAACTATACTTGATATTGTTCTTTCTCTGGTGGTTACTTCCAACTTTATTTAGATTTTTATTTATGTTTATTTTTCACTATTAATGTTTAAAGTGTGTGCATATTTATGTCTTCCCATTGAATGAAAGAAATGCTTAGCATGCTTTCTGGTTTCTTCTTCCTCAACCCTCTCTTCCTGGCACATTGCTATTGTCTGGAGTTTTAAGTCTGAAATGCTATAGATAGTTTTTGGCAGGGGACAGGGATAGACCATTGCTTTTTTTTTTTTTTTTTTTTTCCTTTAACTGACTTTCCTAGTACCTTTTTTTGAATTTATTTAAAATTTATTTTTAAAAGAGTACAATTTGGTGTGTTTTTAGTATAGTGGCAAATTTATGCACCTGTCACTACTAACTCCAGAATGTTTTCATCGCCCCCAGAAAGAAACCTTGTACCCATTAGCAGCCACTTCTCACCTTCCCCACTTAGCCCCTAGTGATAACTAATCTACTTTCTGTCCCTGGATTTCCTATTCTTAACATTTCATGTAAATAAAATCAGATAATATGTGGCCTTTTGAACTAGTTTCTTTCAGCTAGTATAATGTTTTCAAGGTTCATCCATGGTATATCATATATCAGTACTTTATTTCTTTTTATTTCCTAATATCTTAAAGTGTATACCACAAGAAGTCCTGCAAAGAGGCATAAATCTATGGCACAAATTTTTGTTAGGCTCAGGATGCTTCATAATATCCTCATTTTGTCCTCACATTTAAATATGATTGACTGAATGGAAATATTTAGGTTCAAAGTTCCTTATCTTCAACATTTGGCAGATATTTCTTTACTACTATCAAGAATCCTGATTCCAGTGTGGTTCCTGTTCCTTTGAAGGCCATCTTCTCTTTCCCTCTGTAACCTTTTAGAATGTTCTCTTGGCTTTGACGTTCCTAAATGTCACTATGATGAAAAAAACACATAATTGTGGCTTTCGCCACCATCTTTGATCTTATTTAGCACTGGATAAGACCTTGCAATGTAAACATTCTTTCTCTAATTCTGGGAAAGTATTTCATTAAATATTTTTCTCTTTATTTATTTATTTTTGCCCCTTAGAGACCTTACTATGCAGAGAGTGATGGTTTTAACTCTGCTTTCTATGCCTCTTTGCTCTCATTATTTCCTTTCCTGGTGCTTTCTCTGGGAGTTCCTCAACCTGATCTTCCAGATCATTAAGTCTTTCTTCAGACGTATCCATTCTGACATTTAATGTACCCATGGAATCCTTTACTTGGAAAATTATATGTTTCTGTATATAGTATTTCTAATAGCTTTACCTTCATAGTTACTTGTTGATGCTCCTTTATGTTGGGGGCTACTAATTATGCCTGTGTAAAATTATTGTTCTTTCTTTCCTATTAATTTTGCTCCCTCTGGAACAGTTGTTTGTTATTTTCTCTATGAGTTCATCTTTTCTTCCATTGGGACTCTCAGCTGCATTGATGACTGATGTTTGCCTAGACGAGGGGAGAAAATCTTGCTTGTGCTTTCCAGGTTAATGTAGGTTTGGAGGGTAGGGCTGCTCCTCAAGGTATACAGACTCTTGTATTGCTGACTTGCTCAACAACTCCCTTTGTTCCCTTCTGTAGACATCATCTGTCCCCCAAGGAACCCCCCAGTACTTCTGTCCCAGGAGAGGTGTTTGCAGGTGGGTGCCACGGAGAAGATGCTCAGGCTCCTGCCTGCCCCTCTGCCATGTTTCTTATTCTGATGGGCACTAATGTTGGCCTCATGTGGCCTTTCCAGCTCCACTTTCCCAAGGTGTTGGGCTAATGTTGCTGTACAAAATGATTTCCATGGGTAAATGCAAAAGAGGGAAAGAGAACTGTAGGAAGGAAGGAATCCAGTGGTTTAGGCCCTCTCCAACTCCAGACCACACTGCTCCCATGTTAGTTGTTGAGCTAAGCTCTGGAGTCCTACAGCTTCAGCCTCTTGATCACTTCTGTGGTGTCTCCATCAAGGGTTAGATTTAGGGGAAGGGGCCAGCATGCTGTGCTACTTTGTTATTATTCAGTCTTCACATGTCATCATTTGTCTTTCCCAATATGAAAGAAACATTAATTTTACTTCAACCAAGGCTATTCCAATGTTTGAGCAGCAGGACATTCGGAATAAAATGTGCAAGCCATCGGATTTTATTTGTACCCAAATAGTGTATATATACAAAAAGAGATCATTTCAAAACTTAATCAAACGTCTGATTAATATTTCATCTCAGGAGCCCAGGCACTGAGCCCAACCCAGTAGTCAGTAAGGATTCAGTTGGTTGGTGCTTGGCTCCGAACTTCCAAATTCAGAAAATGGCATGCTTGTGAGGATGTTTGTCTGTACAATTGCCAGCTCTAATTTCAAAAGGCAATCTAGTAGTACAACTTTTGGAGAGGGCGATTTTTGGTGGGGAAGAGTGCATTTGAATCATTTCTTCACTCAAAAAATATTTACCGATCACCTATACTGTTCCAGACTCTATGCTAATATCTTCATAAGATATTCTTCTGTGTGAGTGATAACTGGAGTTTTGAAGTATAAATTGATCATGTATTTCCTGGCAATGAACATATAGTCTGAAGAATGAGTCTTATTGTCTACTTGTTCTATTAAAATTCTGGCCTCTGCTAAAATTTGGGCAAGTTATCCATGAAACTTTGTTCAACAATTTGATGGCTCAGGAAATACTGTATCAGACAGATGGCTATTTCTTTAGACTGTCTAATTAGACACTGGTATAGAAAAAGTTAGCATCCAGGTCTACAGACACAGCTGAAAGCAGAGAACCAGCAGAGGACTCTTGGCAGATATGTGGGTAGGCACAGTGGCCCAGAAGCAGCACAATAAATTATCCAGAGAGCTAGTAAGTCTGGGATCTTTCCAAGAGATACTGAACTTGTGTCTCTAGGGTTCATGACCCTGACATCCAAAAAAACTTCATGATCTTGCCTGTCTGTGGGTGTCTCCTGTAGTTCAAGGGCAGACTAGATGGCAGCCACTCATCTGAGAAGAAGACAAGGAAGGTCCGAGGAACAGGCAACATCGTTGGGCATAGGGGCCATAATAGAAAGTGAAATTGTATTCAGAAGATAGCTCAGTTATTAAGTCCTGAGAAATGAGATTGTGTGTCAAGATAAGTGCATGAGGTGACAGAATCATTGCCAGGATGGGTTGTGAAAAGGAAGCCAAGAGTTAGGTGTGAAATTAGTGTAGCAAATTGAGACTGTCCAGAAGACTGGACAGTGGTAAAACCTAACCTAACTTAGAGCTTCATGTCTGTTGTCACCCCTTGAAGATTCCACTGGTGGATAGAGAGATTATTTTCCAAGTCCTAAGAGGAAGGTAGCTATTCACTTATTTATTCATTCATTAATTTGTTCACTTAACAGCTAGATGTGGCATATTTATTACTCAACAAATATTAAGGGTATCCTACATACCAGGCACTGTGTGGATGGTAAGATAGGAGAGGTAGGCAGAGATCAGACCGCCCAGGGCTAAGTGAAGTTCTGTCTTTATCCTAAAAGTAAATGGAAGTCATTGAACAATTCTAAGAAGAGATGTGATGCAAACAGGTCACATGTTGAGAGGCTACTCTGCTGCAATGAAGAGGGGAGATTGGAGGGCATGGACATGGCTGCAGGGCAAGTCCAATGGGAGACTGTTGTGATTGATGCTAGACAGACTATGGGGAGGGTTTGAGGGAGAGGGATGTGCCAGGAGTCATTCCTGGATTCCTGGCTTGACCAAATAGATGGACGATGGTGCTATTCACTGAGAACGAAGGCTGAAAAAGGTAGGTTGTGAATTATGGTGCTACGTTCAAGCTATGTCCTCTGGCTACTCCTGTTGCCTCTAATGGGCCGCTTGGGTTACCTCCACAGAGCATTGACTCACTGCACTGAAGAGAAATGTTTTCTAAACTAGTTGGTGACCAGTATGGGAAGGCCATAAGGTAAAATAACTGGGAGGGTATGCAATAGTACCGGGTCCCACCCCAGCGACCGAGGGGAAGGAAGAACCTGGATGGTTTCATCTTGGAAATTCTTCACTATGGTTATGAAGCCACTGGAATCCACCTTTCTGGCTTTTGTGAGCCCTTCCACCCCCAACATTCATCAGAGTTGGCTAACAAGTACTACCTGTTTTTAATGTCCTTTCCTTTAGTTTTTTTTCTGACTCCTCTGGAGCTTGTAAACAGAAATATGTCAGAAAGGCAGACAGAAGACATTATTCAGCCAGACGATGGTATTTATTGAGCTCCCTGTGTTCAAAACATTCTACTGGTTTTTCTAAGAGGTAAAGAAGAAATGGCTCCCAAGAAAAAGAAGAAGTAGAAGCAAACCATCAAGGTAGTTTGCAAACTGCACAATCAGCTCTTAAAAAAACTGAAGAGGAGGAGGTTGGTTGTCAGGAGGTCACATGGACAGAAGCTGGGAGCTCAATAGAGGCTGGTGACTGAGCCCCTTGGTTTACTGTTTTACAAGTGGGGACCGGCAGGCAGTTTGGAACTACTGGGGTGTATTCAGGCTGGTGTGATAGACTTTGGCCACTTCTCTCTTTCTCACTTTGTCACTGGAAAGGACCCCTAAATGTGCTGCTGATGTAAATCACAAAAGTTACAAGGCGATATTCCTGGAAAACATACCCTCTGTGTGTAATTTTAGAGAAAATGGAGTTAATTCCCTCTGTCTCGTGGGTGAGTTGATCACAGAAAGCTACCAAAGTAGGAAATAATGTTTATAGAATGTTACAGTGTAAATTAAGAAAGTAATAACTTTCTCTCATTTCTAGACTCAGAAATAGGAAAGATGTCGATCCACATATGGGGTCTAGTGCCTGCATATTTTCTGAATAATGTCATAAAATGGTATGAGGAAAACTCATGGGAAACCAAGGCTGGGGAATGAAATACCATTTCTTGGCCACTTACTATAACCCTGAGTCAGGCACTGCAGGACCTTCCTCGACATTACCTCTAGGTAATTCCTGAATCTTTCCAGCCATCCTATTACATGGTTATTGTATCCCCATTTTTAGAGAAAAGGAGGCAGAAATTCAGAGACATCGATCCCGCAGCCAGTATAGGACAGAACAAGACCCAAAAGAGTTCTGTTGGACTCCATAGTCTGGGATATTATATTGTCACCTGTTCTTGGTTCCTTTCCTCACCTTTACTCTTTACTTTTAATTTTAACCTCTAGAGAATTACTCATCCCAAACTACATGAGCTACAGAGGGAGCTTCCCACACCTTCCATCTCCCCAAGGCATCAGACACTTGGAGCAGTGGCTGTGCAGGTGACCTCAGGACCAACAGCCTCGGCGTCACCTGGAACTTCTTAGTCACGCACATTTTCAGGCTGCATCCCAGAGCTACTGAGTATGAAAGTCTGGGGTGAGGGCAGCAATCTGTGTTGTTATAAGCCCTCCAGGGATTCCGAGGTAACCAGAGATGCAGAGGGATTCCCTGGGGATCTTTGCTAGGGCATCCCCACGAAGCACCCTGGAGTAATTCAAGGAAGTGAGCAAGAACTCTCCAGGGCTCCATGGGTGGCAGATCATTTCCTGGGGGCCTGCAAAGGGGTCTGTGCTTCTGGAGCTTCTGCATGGATGGAGGAGACCACGCCTGCAGTCTTTCCCTGGCAACGTAGGAAAGCCTCCTAGAGATGTTCACTTCACAGACCATCTGGCTACAAGACAGGCTAGCCTGGTGGTCCCTTACCCTGGCAGGACGCGGCCCAGGCAAGGCTCTCTCTGGCACATTCTCCTCTGTGTTCCCGTCCTCTTTCTGGCAGGGAGGCTGGCATGGTGGCGAAGAGCAGGTTGCTTTGGAGAGAACTCCTCTAGGCCACCGCTGGGTGGATGAGGGCCTCATATTTGAAGATATTGTGATCCCACCCCTGGGGAAGATGTGCACCTGCTAAGAAACAGGTAGGGATCCAAAAATGGTAAGCTAGAGAAGAGACTCAGGGCAGACACCAACACGGAGGGGCTGAGAGCAAAGTGGGGCAGAGACCTGGGATGAGTATTCTGTTCCAGAAGCTGCACCACAGAATTATCTGGATAAAATGACAGATGTTACAGGCCTTCCAAGTTTTTTTAAAAAGCTTCTTGGCTGGGAGCCACCTGGGTGGCTCAGTCGGTTAAGCATCTGACTCTTGATTTCGGCTCAGGTCATGATCTTGTGGTTGGTGAGTTCGAGCCCCATGTCTGGCTCTGAGCTGACAGCACAGAGCATGTTTGGGATTCTCTCTCTCTCTTTCTCTTTCTGCCCCTCCTCTGCTCTGTCTCTCTCTTTCTCTAAATAAAATAAAATAAAATAAAATAAAATAAAATAAAATAAAAATAAAAGGTCCTTAGCTGGCTGACTCTGAAAGAGCTGATCCATAGACCTTTATCTGGAAACCCTTGCTGACTTTCACAATACGATATGAGCCCACTCTGTGTAACATCCAGAAGTAGGGTGGGCTTCTTGGGATCTGTGTGCACTTTAATCATTGTTACAGCCTGAACTTTGTTTTTATTAGTTAGGATGTTGGCTTGGCTGTTTTCACAGAGATGAAAAACAAGAGGACTAAATGTAGAAGATTTACTGCTCTTCTGTATCAAAATCTGAGCTGGCAGGGCGTCCGGGGTGGTACATTGACTTTGCTCCACAGTGGTATCCCAGAGCCCCAGATGCCTTCTTTCTTGCTGCCTGCCTCACCTTGGGGTGCTGTTCCCATCCACATGATCAAAACCTGCTCACAAGTGCCATGTCAGTGTTCCAGCCCTCAGGAAGAGAAGAGAAGGAAGCAGGGTGCATTAATCTGCATGGGCTGCTCTAACAAAAAACTAAACTAGAAGCCTGAGACCAGGAGGCCAGCAGGACTGGGTGCCGAGGACAGCCCTCTTCCTGGCCTGGAGATAACCACCTGCTTGCTATATCTTCATGAGGCAGATAGAGCTCTGGTCTCTTCCTCTTCATATAAAGGCCTTAATTCCAACATGGGGTCTCCACCAACATGATCTCATCTAAACCTAATGACCTCCCAAAGGCTCCATCTCTGAGAACCATCACATGTGGTCACGCCTTCAACATAGGAATTTCAGGGGGGACACAAGCATTCAGTCGGTAACCTGGAGCAAATGGTTTCCTTTTAACAATGGAATCCCAAAGCTGCAAATGTCACTTTCACTCACAGCCCATTGGCGAGAATCTGTGCATGTGGCCTTACCTATTGCCAGGGAGGTGGGGAAATAAAATCTTTAACTGGGTAGCCATTGCCCACGTAAAATTTTGGGAGTTTGGTTATTAGAAGGCAAAGGGGATAATGGATACTGAGGGTTAATCAGATGTCTTTTTAAATGTCCTGGAGTCACTATACCTCTCTTCCCCAAGCTAACACTTTCTAGCACTATGCTCTGTCTCCTATCTTTCCCTTGTATGTCACTCTCCCATGACCTTAGCCATTATGGAGGTCCCTCGAAGGCTGTGACCAGTTCTGTATCTGCCACATGGGATGTTATATTTTAAGCTGCCTGGGGTTTTGCTTTCTAAGGAGGAAGTAGAGGTGGGAGGGGGATGGGGCTCAATAAATGGCAGGGCCAGTGGTCCTGAGCTCACTTCTAGCAGCTGCTTACGCATTGATTTAAGACTCTTCCTTCAATTCTTAAAATGGGGATTCCCAGTTTTGTTTGGCTCTTATTGGGTCAGTGCACATTTGCCTATACTTCTATATCATACACATCTATGTCACTACATAATAAAATCCTGTGTTTGCCCTACAGCACCTTATCCATCAGATACCCCTCACCCATCAAAAATCCTCAAATTTAATGGACAAACCAGTTTTTTTTTTTTTTGACAAACCAGTTTTTAAAATGTATAGGTTGTGGGATATGAAGCAAGCAGTATTTATGTTTGAGTGTTTAGCATCTAATACAAAATGGGCACGTAGTAGGTATTTTTTAAATGAGCAAATGATTAATTGTGGGGATCCGAAGGTGAAGTAAACTGTCCTGAAAGAGTTCATCATTCAGTGGGGAAAATGAACACAAGAAGACCTCATAACACCACTCTGGGAATCTTCTGGTCCCTGACTCTGCCTTCTTGTCCCAGCACACCATACCAGCTTCCCTGTGTTGGAGGGGGCATTGTCCATCCACCAGATTGGGCCACTCACCTCCTTACACACATTGCCAAATGTCTCCTGAAAGGCAGAATCCACCCTGGTGGAAAAACTATCAGACATGTCCTTTACAAAGCGCACTGCCGACATTGACTGAGATCTTGCACAGGTACTCACAGAGGATTCAACAGTTTTTCTCAGGGACACTGGTTTTTCCCAAAGCTTTCATCTCATTGAAGAGGTTGGACTTCAGTCTGGGGGGCACAATACACGTCTTATTCTTAAACTTTCCACAACAGAATGATAACTCTTTTCTCACATCTGGTTTTAAGTCATATGGTTCTTGTTCCAACCGAGACACCAAATATTTGCACGGAGGCAGTGGGTAGAAATTCATTCCACTCACATGTGGAATTAAAGAAACAAAACAAACAGAGAAAAAGAGAGATAAAACAAACTGGTGGTTGCCAGAGGGGAGGTGGGTGGGGGTGGGTGGGGGAAATAGGTGAAGAGGATTAAGAGTGCACTTGTGATGAGCCCTGAAAATGTATAGAATTGTTGGTCACTGTACTGCACACCTGAAACTACTATGACACTGTATGTTAACTTGAATAAAAAACAATTAATGATTGCCAGGGATTGCCAGGCTTTACTACAGACATCTGGTATTTGAGAGGCAGGTTAATCAACATGTTTATGTTCTTGGACACATGGTCATGCACAAACTTTACTGTGCATCAGAACCTCTTGTGGGGGGGGGAGTGTTTAAATACATGTTTTCCAAAGATTTTGATTCAGTGGTTTTGAAGTAAAACTCAGAAGCTACCTTTTCTGAAAGGCCCTTCCAGATAATCCCTGTGTTCCACTTTGAGAAATGGAATTTATTTCTCCAAGTGCTATTTCTGCGTGAAATTAGGCAGTAAGAAAGAAAAACTCTTGCATCTTATTATCTCAGCCCCCTTAAGGGATGCCTTCAGTAACTCACACCTTCATGCTCTATGTTCAAACTTTATAATCCAAGTTGATCTAAAAATTTATCTTTAGTGCTTGTTTGTATTCAAAATCTATCCATGGTGTCCATAAAGACACACATGATGAATTTCTTCTAGGGCTTAATTTAAAAAGCATTTTTTCAGGGTGCCTGGGTGGCTCAGTTGGTTAAGCCTCCCACTTCGACTCAGGTCATGATCTTGTGGTCCTTGAGTTCGAGCCCCACGTCAGACTCTGTGCTGACAGCTCGGAGCCTGGAGCTGCTTCAGATTCTGTGCCTCCCTCTCTCTCGGCCCCTCCCCTGCTCATGCTCTGTCTGTCTCTCTCTCCCAAGAATAAACATTAAAAATTTTTTTTAATTTAAAAAGTGTTTTTTCTACAAAAGGTGTGTGTGTATGTGTTTATATTTTTATATTTTGGTGGGGATGGGGCAAGGAAATACAACTAAACGTTTGCAATATAACGTGTGTCCCTTTTTGCTTGAGTGTCTATCAGCCTTTTCTTGGTATTATCTGGGGTCCAGCTGAGACTTACTCCCAGATGCTCTGCAGTGCCCAAATCTAGAAACATGGAATCCCACCTTGGCAGAATATTGGAAACTACTCCTCTAACACTGAAGGAATCTGATATTGTCATAACTGAGATCCCTTAATCAGAACCCTAACCTATATCACACTTGACCTTATTGTCTCCTGCTTGGGTTTCAGACTTCATTCCAAGTCTTACTAGGACCAAACCTGCTCCCAACCCCAGTCTGGCTTCCCTTTCACCTGCTTCTTGTGAGCTCTTCACCCTACCCTTTGGGAGCTGGTTCCTGTTTTTTGTTATCATTCCAGGTGTATTACTGTCTCCAGAGTAAGATTCACTGACTACCATGAAGCTTCAATCCTGATATTCGCCAACACCAAAAGTGACTATGGCCTAGTAGAAGTCCCAACAAAGCTGGGATGGAGGGCAGCACCATCTCCCTCATAAACCAAAATTTATGGACAATTTTCAGTCATTGCAATTAATTTATAAGGTAGCAGTTTCCCCTGTGTATTAGGGTTCTCCAGAGAAACAGAACCAATAGGATGCATATTTACCTATCATCTATCTATCTATCTATCTATCCCTATCATCTATTTATTGATTTATTATAAAGAATTGGCTTATTTGATTATGGATGCTGAGAAGTCCAAAGATCTGTGGTTACTGAGCTGGAGACCCAGAAGAGTTGATGGTCTAATCTCCAATCCAAGTCCAAGTCCAAAGGCAAAGACCCATGACCCAGCTTGAAAAAGTCAGGTTGAGAGAGAACAGTTTTCCCTCACTCACTCTCTTTGTTCTATTCATGTTTTCAACAGATTGAGTGAGGCCCACCCACACTGGGGAGAGCAATTTGCTTTACTCCATCTACCGATTTAAATGTTAATCTCATCTAAAAATAGATAAATAAGTAAATGTTAACCTCATCCAGAAACACCCTCATACACATACACAAAATAATATTTCACCAAATTTCTAGGCACTCTGTGGTCCAGTCAAGCTGACACCTAAAATTAACCATCATATCCAAATACTTTTAGATGATCTGCTTTTCTAACTGCCTTATTTACCAGTTTATTAAATTTTGTAAGGCACTTAATTTTTTTCATTCATTCAGTGAACAAATATTTATTGAGCAATTATTTCACGCAAGGCAATGAAGATATAATAGTGAACAACATAACTACAGTCCTGCCCTTGAGGAGCTTATAAATTAAAAGGGAAAGCAACTTGAGGCTCCTCAAGTGTGACAAGGTAAGGGAAGAGAGACAAATGTTCAGAGGGATCACTAATCTTGTCTGAAGATGGGGAAGAAAGGACCGAAGTCAAGATTTTAGATATCTAGGGAAGATAATGGTGAGATATTTAGAGAAATGTTGAGAACACAAGACGGTCTAAAAACCAAGACATGACCAACATGGTAGGAGTTGAGATGAGTCCTGAGATACAGGCAGAAGCCAGATGGTGGGAACCCTTGTAATCATTTTGGATATCACCTTAAAGACAATTAGAAGCTACGGAAGGGTTTTAAGAAGAAGAAGAGTGACATGATTAGATCATTCTGGATTCTGTGTCTACAGGTCCTAAATAAAAAGTGAAAAGATACTGGTCGTGTACCAAAGTCCAGTTTAAGTGTAATTTTATTGAACAATAACCTTTACCTTTCTCCTAATCTCCTATCTTATTAGAACAGCAAATTGGTGCTCCATTGTAGTCATTTTTCATTAACCTTCATAATATGGGGTGATTTGATTAGCCTAATGCAACGTGGAGGGAGGGTTTGTAAAGGGCAAACCATAAAGACTACCTCTGACAGAAATGCAGATTCACCGGAATGCCTGGGTGGCTCAGTTGGTTAAGTGTCTGACTTCGGCTCAGGTCATGATCTCATGGTCTGTGAGTTTGAGCCCCACATAGGGCTCTCTGTGCTGACAGCTCAGAGCCTGGAGCCTGCTTCAGATTCTGTGTCTTCCTCTCTCTCTGCCCCCCCCCTGCTCACGCTCTGTCTCCCTTTCTCTCAAAAAATGAATAAACATTAAAAAAATTAAAAAAAAAAGCAGATTCACCAAGATGCCAGTGTGCTACCTAAGATGTGTGTTAGCATCTCTTTCTTCAAACACACTACTAATTTACTTCTTCTTGTCTAGCACTATTTCCTGAATCACCGCTAGGACTTCACAGCTCCAATGTAAGTATTAGTCAGGACTCTTTAAGTTGCAAGTGAAGGAAGTGTCAACTCAAATGGCTGGTGCAAAGATAGGAGTTCAGATTTCACACAGGGGAGCTTGATGTCAGGTATGATGGGATTCAGGGATCAGTTGATCTCCTAAGAGCTCCTGCTTCCTCTGCTGTGGGTCAGTTTGGTTCCAGGGAAGCACTTTGGTGGCAAATGGCTGCCAGTAACTACACTCTTACCAAGTTTTACTTTCTCAAGACAGCCTATAGGAAGAATTTTCCTTCCCCAACAGTCCCAACAGAAGTCTTGGAATTGAGTTTCATTTGTTCTAGTTGGCCTGGGTCACACGCCCACCTGGAACCAAGGTGGGGCCAGTCCCACGAAACACAGGGGAACTGAGCATAGGGTGAGGGGTCAACACAGGACAGGAATGGCTAAAAATGTCCCCATGAGCACCAAAGGGGGACCGAGGTGGCAGCCTTTCAAAGGTCAAGCCTGAGAAGATGTCACGGTGGGTCCACTCAGTGCTGTGTTTGCCCACATACTGAGCTCTGGCTCACCTGAACCCCTAGGAAACACCTAGTGTTAACAGCTTCCTGGCTCCAAACCTTTGGTTTTAATAGTGCTCTTCCATTTGCTCCTTTGCTGTGACTCTCAGGTTCCCTCCTGTTTTCTCTTCCAACTGTGGCTCCAGCAGCCACCCCACCATTTACTTGACATCCTTTAAGTTTTTCATACACTTCACCCAACCTGTGTACCTACAGTTTCAAATGTAGCCACCCTACACTTGTGGTGACAGTATGCAATGTGTGAGATCTGGACGCAGCTCTGCTGGGATCCAAATGCCATCAAGTGGATTCATTAAACGTTGCCACACATCTCCATGCAGAGAAAACAAAAACAAATTAGAGATTTGGAGATTCCAGGAGAACTTTACCCACCCCACCCCCTTCTCTTTGGGTTCATTGTAGGCACATCCTGCTTTTGGAGGGCCATAATGGGAAGTGTTGTCCCAGTGGCCATGACCTTCCATTATTTTTAAATGACTGGAGCCAAACAAAAGACAAATGAAAACTTTCTCTGCTTGACATTGAAAAAATTACTGGCATGTCATATGGTAATTCATTAAAGAATTCTCATTCATCAAAACAATTCATTTTTGTTGGAAGGGCTGAATAAGCAGTTTCTTGCTGATTTCACTGTCAGCCTCTCTGGCCACATGTGGCTCCAGTTCATTTGCAGTTATTTTATTCCTAATATTAAGAGATTTGGGGGCATATGTGGAATATTTGAAATCAAATTGGGCCATTTTACTTAGATACCTCCATGTAAGTTTGTTTCTCCCTTTTATATTCTTCTACAATTCTAATACACAGGATAGAATGTAATCATTTTTTTTTTCTTTAGATGGAGAGATTCACACCAAGTAGATTCTTTCTTTCTCAGAAATTGAAGTATACCTGACTGATTTGAATCCACTGCTGAACTGAGCATAGGAAACTGGTCTCAGGGTAATTTTTAAAAATTTTTATTTAAACCCAAAAATTAAAAACAGATCCACCCTGTGACCCAGCAATAGCACTGCTGGGATTTACCCAAGGGATACAAGAGTACTGATGCCTGGGGGCACTTGTACCCCAATGTTTATAGCAGCACTCTCAACAATAGCCAAATTATGGAAAGAGCCTAAATGTCCATCAACTGATGAATGGATAAAGAAACTGTGGTTTATATACACAATGAAATACTACATGGCAATGAGAAAGAATGAAATATGGCTTTTTGTACGTGGATGGAACTGGAGAGTGTTATGCTAAGTGAAATAAGTCATACAGAGAAAGACAGATACCGTATGTTTTCACTCTTATGTGGATCCTGAGAAACTTAACAGAAGACCATGGGGGAGGGGAAGAAAAAAAAAGTTAGAGAGGGAGGGAACCAAATCATAAGAGACTTAAAAACTGAGAACAAACTGAGGGTTGATGGGGGGTGGGAGGGAAGGGAGGGTGGGTGATGGGTATTGAGGAGGGCACCTGTTGGGATGAGCACTGGGTGTTGTATGGAAACCAACTTGATAAATTTCATATTAAATACATACATACATACATACAAGTTAGTTAACGTATCGTGTAATAATGGTTTCAGGAGTAGGATTTAGTGATTCATCATTTACATATAACACCCAGTGCTCATCCCAACAAGTGCCCTCCTCAGTAGCCATCCCCCATCTAGACAATCCCCCTGCCCCGTACCCCTCCAACAACCCTCAGTTTGTTCTCTGTATTTAAGAGTCTCTTATGGTTTACCTCCCTCTCTGTTTTTATCTTATTTTTCCTTCCCTTCCCCTATGTTCATCTGTTGTGTTTCTTTTTTTTATTTAAAAAAATTTTAATGTTTATTTTTGAGAGAAAAAGAGACAGAGCACAAATGGGGGAGGGGCAGAGAGAGGGGGAGACACAGAATCCAAAGCAGGCTCCAGGCTCTGAGCTGTCAGCACAGATCCCCACGCAGGGCTTGAACACACAAACTGCAAGATAATGACTTGAACTGAAGTCAGCCGCTTAACCTACTGAGCCACCCAGGACCCCCACATTTGTTGTGTTTCTTAAATTCCACATATGAGTGAAATCATATGATATTTGTCTTTTTCTGATTGACTTATTTTGCTTAGCATAATACATTCTAGTTTCATCCACGTTGTCGCAAATGGCAAGGTTTCATTCTTTAAAAAATTTTTTTTAATGTTATTATTTATTTTTGAGAGAGAGAAACAGTGAGAGCAGGGGAGAGGCAGAGAGAGGGAGACACAGAATTCAAAGCAGCTCCAGGCTCCGAGCTGTCAGCACAGAGCCCGATGCGGGGCTCGAACTCACATACCGTGAGATCATGACCTGAGTTGAAGTTGGAAGCTTAACCAACTGAGCCACCCAGGCACCCCCAAGATTTCATTCTTTTTGATCACCAAGTAATATTTCATTGTGTATATATACCACATCTTCTTTATCCATTCATCAGTCGATGGACGTTTGGGCTCTTTCCATAATTTGGCTGCTGTCAATAGTGCCGGTATAAACATTTGGGGTGCATGTGCCCCTTTGAATCAGCATTTTAGTATCCTTTGGATAAATCCTACTAGTGCAATTGCTGGGTCATAAGGTAGCTCTATGTTTAACTTTTTGAGGAACCCCCATACTGTTTATAATATCCCAAACTAGGGGGAATTGTTTTAAGGTTTCTCTGAGTCCTGAGCCCTAGTGAAATTTTGTAAATGAGTGCTTTATGAAATCCTTCATGACAAAGAACATCTAGTTCATTCTCTATGTTAGCCACATTTAGGCACCACAGGAAGGTAGCTGCTGGATTCGCCCCAATTTCTTCTCAGAAATTGTTAGTCAGGAGTATTTTCCAATATGGAATTCATATTATTCGTCCAAAGGATTTTATCTTTGAAAAGACTTCTGTTTCCCTTTCTTTAACCTTTGAGCTGATCCAGCTGTGAACACAGTTCCCCTCGCCACTCTCCTTTAGCTTCCCCTTACTCCTCCTCATGGCATCTTCCCCTCCTGCAAAGAACAGGGTTGGAAGCTTAAAATGCTAACCAAGGTCACACACACAGGTATTTTAAAATACCCATTTAAATTCACCCATTTGAAAGAAGTGAATAGGTTGGGGACAATAGAAGGGTGTATCGGGACTCTGGGAAACCAGACTCTCTGGCTAAAGGAAAAGGCTGCCACCATTCAGCTCCAGCTGAGTCCCCAGAAGAGAATTCAGTACTAGATTTGCCAGATCTCACACCCTTCATGAGAAGCCAGAAGTGGGTTTTATGTGAAATGTTCCAATTTTAGAAATAGCCAGTTATTTAGAAGATTTATAATAACTCCTCCCCAAAGCCTGGACATGTCCCATAGACCACTAGAAATTCTTTTTTTCGTGCTTGAACCAAACTTGTTTCCATCATAATCTGATTATGCCAAACTGACCTCGCCCCTTCCCCACCCTCTTCATCCTTGGCACTGAGTTTTGCAGTAACTTGGCAAAATCCTGGTGAGGGAGAGACCTTCTCCCTAAAGGTCGTTTCAGGAGTTGCAACCAGAGTTCTTCCTGAGAGTGAGTTCTTCTTGGCTTTGCCCTTGCCACCAGACTGAACAGTGATTTCGGATGTGGTTGGGGAGGGAAGAGAAGGCTGTGCCCCTTGATGCTGGAGAATTTTATTCACCACCTGTGCACTTCTTTTTTATCACTTGTATCCCTTCCCTTGTCCACTGTTAGTCTAGCACCTCCCCTGCCAGTCCACACCAGGCAAGGCTGGATATGGGCTCCTCCCTATACACACACATCCACACATGGACTCACATAGATATGTGCGTGCCCACACACATATCCACACATCTAGTCCACACATGGACTCACACAAATGTGCACACATGCATACACATCCACACACGGACTCACACAGATACGCGCACGCACACACACACATCTACACACAGACTCACACAGATATGCACACACATCCACACATGGACTCACACAGATACATGCATATGCACACACACAGACTTACACATATATGTGCTTATGCACACACATCCACACACAGACACACAGATACATGCATGTGCACACCCACACCCACACATGGACTCACACAGATATGCACACAGGCACACATATCCACACACGGACTTACACAGATATGTGTACATGCACACATATCCACACACAGACTCACACAGATACATGTGTGTGCACACACACATCCACACAGAAACTCACACTGATAACACGTGCACTCACATATCCACACACAGACTCACACAGATACACATGTATGCACATACACATTCACACACAGATACACACACATGCACACACATGCACAACTACACAGCCATACATACCCACATACACACATACCACTGTCATTTTGTGACTTGTTTTCCCCTTCTTACCTTGAGGTTCATTTGCTTGATTTTATCTGTTCAAACACTGTGGATCTGAGATTTGCTGTGCAACAAAGGACTGAAGAAGTGGTAGGTACCCAATTATATCAACACCCTTCTCAGTCCACAAATTTGGATAATTGGGAATTAACTTTACTGCAATAATTACACCTCAGATTTATATAGTACTTAAATTTTTAAGAACATTTTCACAGTTATTTCATTTTTATCTTTACAAACCAACCCTGTGACTCAGTACTGAGACACGTCATTGCCTTTTCCTAGATCAGGAAACTCCTGGCAGAAAGGCCAGAGACTTGCGTGATGCTGGGGTCAGACCCATGAGGCTCTCCAAAGAAATTCTCACAGCAAATATTAAAATAGAATATTAGCTGACATGTACTTTCAATGAACTGTATCTTTTTCCCTGTGATTCCACTCTTTTTAGCAAAAGTAATTTATTACCAATGGGATCCATAAATACGGTTGACTGTAGTGACCCAATTTTTGGTCTGGTTAATCTGATCGCTGTAATTATGAGCCACCCAGCCAGGTAGGAGGAGGTCAAGGACCAGTATTCATTTCCTGAGTAGGATGATTTGTTGATTTTTTTCTAATTAGAACAGGCCAAGCAATACAAAAGGAAGGGTAAATGTGAAGTTTTTCAGGCAAAGTGCCTGTTTATACATACCTTGCTAAAATTTTCAAAAGCACTACACAGCTAACTCATTGTTAGCTTGTGCTCTAGCAAGATCTTTTGGAAAGACATATCAATTAGGATTTTTTGGTTACAAACAAAAGAAAACAAAATGGAAAACCCAACTGAATACAGCTTTAAAAAACATGCTGTCTCCAGGGCACCTGGGTGGCTCAGTTGGTTAAGTGTCCAACTTCGGCTCAGGTCATGATCTCACGGTTCGTGAGCTCAAGCCTTGCGTCGGGTTCTGTGCTGACAGCTTGGAGCCTGGAGCCTATTTCAGATTCTGTGTCTCCCTGTCTCTCTGTTTCTCCCCTGCTCATGCTCTGTATCTTTTTCTCTCAAACATAAACATTAAAAGAAAAAAGCATGCTATCTCTTCCAACGGCCAAAGTTGAAAGGATCTGAGCAAAAAAATAGAGTAGTATTGGATCATAACACAAAGTATAAAATAAATATCCATGAGTCCATACTGATATAAATCAATTATTAAATAAATAAATAAATGAATAAATAAATAAGGTTACCAAGACAGACCTCTCGTGTGGAGGAATTCTAAATAATCAATGTAACTGCTCTACCTTCAAGGAGGGTGAGTGTAACTCTGCACTCCTTAAGTGTAGGCTGCTCATTGTGGAAAGGGGGAGAAAGTATATCTAGAGTGGAAGAACTTTTTTTTTTTTTAGGAATTATATTTTGTTTTGAGAAGTATTTCTTTTTTTTTTTATAAAATATAATCTACTGTCAAATTGGTTTCCATACAACACCCAGTGCTCATCCCAATAGGTGCCTTCTCAATGCCCATCATCCACTTTCCCCTTAGATACTGAGAACAAACTGAGGGTTGGTGGGGGGTGGGACAGAGGGGAAAGTGGGTGATAGAATGGAGGAACTTGACAAACACTAAGGCAGATGGTCAAGGTTAGTATCAACTGGCCATGCTTCTTTACAAGCAAAAGCAAAGCCAATGACCTTCCTAGCTGGACTGTGTGAAATCTATTTCCCCAGCTTGAATATACCACTCTGCTCCCTATTAAACTCCATCCTCTTTGTGTGTCTATTTCTCTGAGTCATTTTGAAGGTTAATCCTTAAAGATTCTATGTTAAGTGACAGGCACTTACTTTTCTCTTCTCTTTTTAGTAGCTGCTGGCTGGCTTTACCATTCTTCATCACTACTCATCTCTCAAACTGACCAGGAAAACTGCTTGGCTCTGTTCCCTGCATTGGGCTAGATTGGAGGCGCTTAACTTGCAGTGTTTCCTGATAAGTTCTGAGAGGGCAAAAATATTTCCCCCTTGCTTTTCATCAGAAAAACGTAGATGATGTGTGCATATTGCTCCTTCCACCAGAATCCCTGAACATCTCTCCAATGCCTCAATCCCATTATCTTACTACGTCCTGCCCATTTCAGCTTCTCCAAATGGTGTAAGTGTTCTTAAGTTAAGATGTTAGATTTTCTGCTTTTAGTGACATGGTTTTTAATAGGTTCTGCAATAATTATTTGTAAATAATTACTACCAGCAAATGGGGTCCCACAGTCTTTCTTCAGATGTCAGGCAATGTTTTTACATATCCAAGTGAAGACAAGTATTGACAGAAATCAGGTTCCATCTCTCCTAAAACCAAGAAAAGGCAAGAAATAAGAATGACAATAGGAGTTGGAGACTGAGATCCAAAAGTGTACTTTGTTCAAGAGACACAAATAAAGACATTGAAAATCACATATTTTCTGGAAAAGAGTGTAAGCTGAATGTGGTGAATAAACGTGGACCCAAGGAAACCACTAGGGTAAAATTGCTGTTTCCCCCAACCCCCACCACCTCTTACTTCTCCCCTTTATTTGTCAACGTAGACAGTAGCAAAGAATAAAACCAATAACAAACAGTTGTCTAGTGATCATTTCTGAACATTTTCTGCCCCTCTCTCTTACTGAGATCCCCAAGAGGCAACAGTGTGGGCATGAGTCTTATGCTAGTTGAGGGCTTGAATAGAACAAAAAGGCAGAGGAACAGCAAATTTGCTCTCTTTGCTTGAACTGAGACATCCATCTCCTCCTGCCCCTGGACTTTGGTGCTCCTGTTTCTCGGGATTTGGGGTTCCAATTCATACTATTGGCTCCTCTGATTCTCAGACCTTGAGACTCGGACTGAATTACATTGCCAGAGTTCTTGGTTCTCCAGTTTGCAGATGGCAGATTGTGCGATTTGTGAGCCTCCACCATTGTGTGAACAAATTCCTATAATAAGTCTCATATATACATCTGTGTACATATATCCTGTTGATTTTATTTCTCTGGAGAATTCTGACTAATACAGATTTTGGTACCAAGAGTGGTTTTTGTTTTTTTTTTTAATTTTTTTTCAACGTTTTTAAATTTATTTTTGGGACAGAGAGAGACAGAGCGTGAACAGGGGAGGGGCAGAGAGAGAGGGAGACACAGAATCGGAAACAGGCTCCAGGATCCGAGCCATCAGCCCAGAGCCCGACGCGGGGCTTGAACTCACGGACCGCGAGATCGTGACCTGGCTGAAGTCGGACGCTTAACCGACTGCGCCACCCAGGCGTCCCGTACCAAGAGTGGTTTTAAAGGAACAGAATTTTAAGGAAGAGCTTTCTGAATTAGTCTGTTGTTTCTGAAATTGGATCTCTATTCTAATTAAAAATGTCAAATAAATCTGTTTATAAAAATATGGAAAATGTTTGCATTGGATACTCCTGATTGGCCACTTATTAGAAACAAGGGGCTAAGTAACTCTGTATATGATCCTTTAGAACATTTTTGGAAAACTGTGGAATGACATCTGTTGGTTTTTCTTAGTATTTCTGGACAGAATAGTGAAAGAAAAAGATGAACCCAGCTCAAGTACCACAGAGATGACCTAAGAACTTCTGTGTCCTAAAGGAGAGTTTTATCTCCTATAGCAGCAAGACTCAAGTTACTAAAAATAAAATGTAGGATCTCATCCCATAACCACTGAAATTACCATGCAAGATGAATTCTCAGCCTTGCAGTGTATTTACTGTTAAAGGCAGGGAATTGGTTGGGAAAGAATGAGATCCTATAAGTTGGTGTGGCAATGTGTGGGAGGACCTTGATGAAGCTGGAAACATTGAGCTTCTAAATCCTGATGAGTCTCCTTGCCAGTGAAAGAGGTCTCCCCAACCGCAGAGGAAGTGGCCTTCCCATAGTGAGTCCCTTGATCAGAAGCAATGCTTTGTGTGTGATCAGAAGTAAAGGAAAAAATATGAAGATATTTGTGTGTCATGTGAATACTCACCAAAGGATGATCTCAGCAGAAGAGGATTTTAATAATCAAGTAGATGATTTGACCCATTCTGTTGATACTGGTCAACCTCTTTCCCTAGCTACCCTATCATTGCTCAATAAGATCATGAACAAAGTGGCCACCATGGTAGCAGGGATGGAGGCTGTGCATGGGCTCAGCACAATAGACTACCACTTACCAAGGCTGGCCTATGACCACTGCTGAGTGCCCAATCTATCAGCGGCAGAGGCCAATACTGAGCCTTCAATATGACATCAATCCCTGGGTTGACCAGCAGGTTGAGTACATTAACTGCTTCTATCATGAAAGGGACAGTGTTTTCTTCTTACTGGAATAGATTCTTATTTTAGATACACATTTGCTTACCCTGCACACAATATTTGTGCCCAAACTACCATTTGTGTACTTACAGAATGCCTTACCCTCTATCATAGTATTCCACACTGCATTACTTCTGATCAAGGAACTGATTTCACTGCAAAAGAACTGTGGCAATGGACCCGTGCTTATGGAATTCACTGATCTTCCCACCATCTTGAAGCAGCTGGCTTGACAGAATGTTTTAATAGCCTTTTAAAGATTCAGTTTCAGTACCAGATACATGGTAATATCTTGCTAGTCTGGGGCAAGGTTTTCTAGAAAGCTGTATATGCCCTGAATCAGAATTCAATATATGGTGCTTTTCTCCAATATCCATGATTCACAGGTCCGGGAATCAGAGGATGGCAATAGGAATAGCATCATTCACTATTATTTCTAGTGACCACTAGCAAAATTTTTGCTTCCTGTTCCCATGACTTTATGCTCTGCTGGGCTAGAGGTCTCAGTTCCAGAGGAAGAAATGTTTCCACCACGAAACATAACAATGATTCCACTGAAGTAGATGGCAAAACTGCTACACAGCCACTATGGGCTCCTCAGACCTTTGAATTAACAGGCAAAGAAGGAAGTTATGGTGCTGGCCTGACTACCAAGGGAACATTCAACTACTACTCCACAATGGAGGTAAGGAAGAGTATGCAGGAAATACAGGAGATCGTCTAGAGTATCTCTTAGTCTTACATGTCCTATGATTAAGGTTAATAAAAAACTACAACAACAAAATCTAGACAGGATTAATAAGGTTCAGACCCTTCAGAAAAGTTTGGGCCACCCGAAAGAAATAAAGAACCATGAGCAGCTGACGTATTTGCTGAAGAAAAAGGGAATATAGAATGGATAGTGGAAGAAGGTGGTTATAAATACCAGCTATGACAATGTGACCAGTGATAGAAAGGAGGACTGTAATTGTGAGTATTTACTTTTTATTTTGTTATGAATATATTTGTGAGTGTGTGTGTGAATATATATATATATATATACACACACACATACATATATATATATATATATATATATATATATATATACATGTACATATATAAAGTAGATATCTTTGTTTTCTTTCCTTTTTTAGTCCCATATCATGTAACATAATTTTATATCAATATTTAAATATTGTTAATGTTAAATAATAACATTTAAGTTATGGGATATCAGAAGAAGAGTACATCACTAATGACTACTTTCTTCTGGGGAAGGGATTAACAACTTTCAGTTGTACATAGGATAGTGGTATCATATTAGGTGAGATTATGACTTTCACACTGTCTTTATTTGAAGATTAAGTATGGCTTAAGGAAATATGTATAGGTGCCAAGTTGACAAAGTGTGGACTTGTGATGGTTAATTTTATATGCCAGCTTGACTGGGCTAAGAGATGCCCAGGTAGCTGGTGAAACACTATTTCTGGGTGTGTCTGTGAGAGTGTTTCCAGAAGAGATTAACATTTGAATCAATAGACTGAATAAAGAAAATTTTCCTTACCAATGTGTGTAGGTATCATTCAATCCTTTGAGGGCTCGAACAGAATAAAAAGACAGAAGAAGGGCACATCTGCTCACTTTGCTTGAGCTGAAACATCTATCTTACCCTGCCATTGGACATTTGTGCTTCTTGTTCTTGGGTTTTCAGACTCAGATCAGAACTTTCATCACTGAATCTTCTGTTCTTGGGCCTTTGGACTCAGACTTACACCATTGAGAACCCCTAGTTCTCAGCTTTTCAGACTCAGACTGAGTTACACTGCCAACTTTCCTTGTTTTCCAGTTTGTTCCTCAGCCTCCATAATTGCATAAACCAATTCCTATAATACATATATTATTGTCTATCTATCTACTGATTCTACTTCTTAGGAGAACCTTACTTAATACAGTATATATGAGCCTGGACCCTAAAGTGTTAGGTAGAGAGGAATAGAATCACAGTTGGATAAGGGGGAGTTTGTTGATATGGGAATGTTCTCCCATGCTGCAGAATTATATACCCTGTCAAGGACCCTGAGAGAATATATTTTGGGATACACCATCAGGTTGGCTCTCAAAATCATGGGAAGAGTGATGAGCCATACTAAGCAAAGTAAAACCATGAGAATGTCCATGGAAAATGATGGAGGAGGGGATCAAAAGGAACTAGAAAGTGGGCATGTTAGAGTGGATACACTATGAAAAGCCCCAAAACCCAGTGTTACCTGAAGTGCCTTGGGGGACATTCTATAGAGTAGGAGATAAATCTTATGATAATCCAAATCCACATCAATGGATATATAAAAGTCTACTCTGAAGCATGCCAGGACATCCTCTGAAAGCAACACAGAAGAGGGGAGGGCAGTGGCAGAGTAGAAAGACAAGGCTTCCCTTGTCCCATAGATACAACTAGTTAACTCTCAAATCACCCTAAATACCCCAGAAATTGACCTGAAGACAAAACTCCACAACTAAACTTAGGGAAGAGGCCACATCAAAGAAGGTAGGAAGTGTGGAGATGTGGTTTGGAAGAGAAATGGATTGTGGCCACTGCAGTGGGGAGGGAGCCATAGTCACAGAGAAGGGCCAGAGACAGACTAACACACAGGGGAGTGCACAGGAAAAATGAATCCCCATAGCAATTGGCTTGGGAAGTGAGAGGGTCTGAATTTCATGAGTTCTTGCAACCAGTGGGAGAATTAATGCCTGAAGTTTTAAAGGTCAGTGTGCTTGGCTCAGGGAGAGCTCAGAAGACATTGGGGCTGCTCTTGGAGAGAAGACAGACAAACAGCTGGTAGACATACAGTGTGGTAACAGCGATCTGAGGGCCCCTCACCTGGGGGATACACAATGGGGAGGTTAGTTGCTCTTCTTAGAGCATGTCCCAGAGAAGTAGCATGCATGGAGAGACCCCTCCAGGAACAAGGAACTGGCAGGCAACATTTCTCTCCCTCATTCCCCAGCATAAGCACAGAGCCAACTGTGGGAACAAGTGCAGTGCCCACCTACCTTGCTTACACTAAGCTCTACCCACCCATGTTCCAGTGGAACTGCCCCTCCAAGTCACACTTGTCTCAGTCCCAGTGCAGTGCTGCCCACCCCCATCCCACCCCCCAGAAGACTGGCCCAAACCCCTGCATAGACTGTTTCCAAATCTGGGAGTTTTATGAGGCCTAGATTCCAGTGGTGGTGGCAAGAAGTCCCATTTCACAAGTAGACCAGAGCACATTTACTTAAAATGCACTACATTCAGCCTGGGAACAAAACATTGCCCACAATAGGCAAAGAGAGTTTCTGCCGATGACTAGCCTGAAGGATAAAGTGGTTAAGGCACAATAGCACATGTATAGCACACATTGGAGACACTCCCAGAAGTGCTAGGCCCCAGGAACCAAGGACACTACACTGCAGGGCACTACAGGACCTCTTCTTCATAAAGCCATTACCCTCAAGAACAAGAGTTGTAGATGACTTTCCTAACACAGAGAAACAGGCACAGAGACTTAGACAAAATGAGAAGACAGAGGAATTTGTTCCAAATGAAAGAACACGACAAGGCCATGGCCAGAGACCTAAGCAAAACAGATATAAGTAACACTTATGTAACACTCTCCATAACCTGATGGAGAATTTAAAACAATAATAATAAATACACTCACTGGACCTGACACAACAGTGGAAGACATCAGTGAGACCATTAACACAGAGATTAGGAATAACATAGCAGAGATAAAGGACTCAAAAAACAAAATAAGAAACACACTTGATAGAATGAACAGCAGGCTGGGAGAAGAGAGGAACAAATTAATGACCTAGAGGACAGAGTAATGGAAAGTAATCAAGCTGAAAGAAAAAGAGAGAGAATAAAGAATCATGCAAAATATAAATAGACTTAGGAAACTCAGTGACTCTGCCAAATGTAATACATAACATTTGTATTATAGGAGTACTAGAAGAGGAAGAGAGAGAAAAAGGGGCAGAGAATTTATTTAAAGAAATAATAGCTGAAAATTTCCCTAATCTGGAGTAGGAAACAGATATCTAAATCCAGGAGGCAGAGAGAACCCCCAAGAACGTCAACTAAAGCAGATCCACACTGAGAGATATTGTAATTAAAATGGCATCCTATAGTAGTAAAGAAAAATATTAAAAACAGCAAGACAGAAGAATAGTTATGTAGACAGGGAACCCCATAAAGTTATCAGTGAATTTTTCAGCAGAAATGTTCCAAACCAGAAAGGAGTGGCATGATATATTCAAAGTACTGAATGTGAAAAATCCAAGAAAACTCTATTCAGCAAGGCTATCATTCAGAATATAAGGGGACATAAAGAGTTTCCCAAACAAAAACTGAACTAGCCCTGAAAAAAATATTAAAGGGGACTCTTTAAGTGGAAAGGAAAGACCAAATGTGACAGTATGATGGTAGGAAATGTGAAATGAATGTTTCTGTAAAAAAAATCAGTCAAGAAACTCACAAAATAGAAGAATGTAAAATATGATACCATATACCTAAAACATAGAGAGGACAGGAGAGGAAAGGAGTAAGGAATGGGTTAAAATTTAAACAATCATCAACTTAATATAGACTGCTGTATGCAGAAGATGTAAACTTAATGCAGAAGATGTAAACCATACATAAACTTAATGGTAACAACAAATCAAAACTACGAATAAATAAAGAATAAAGAGAAAGAAATCCAAATATATCACTAAAGAAAAGCAGCAAATGATGAAAGAGAAAGACAAGAAAGGATCAGAGAAAATCTTCAGAAACAACAACAAAATAAGTATTAAAATGGCAATAAATATGTACCTATCAATAATTACTTTGAATGTAAATTGGCTACATGCTCCAACCAAAAAACAGAGAATGACAGAATAGATTAAAAAAAAAACAAGACCAGGGGCGCCTGGGTGGCTCAGTGGGTTAAGCGGCCGACTTCGGCTCAGGTCATGATCTGGCAGTCCGTGAGTTCGAGCCCCGCGTCAGGCTCTGTGCTGACAGCTCAGAGCCTGGAGCCTGTTTCAGATTCTGTGTCTCCCTCTCTCTGAACCTCCCCCGTTCATGCTTTGTCTCTCTCTGTCTCAAAAATAAATAAACGTTAAAACAAAAACAAAAACAAAACCAAACAAAACAAAACAAAAAAAAACAAGACCCATCTGGGGCACCTGGGTGGCTCAGTTGGTTAAGTGTCCAAATTTGGCGCAGGTCATTATCTCACAGTTCATGGGTTTGAGCCCCACGTTGGGCTCTGTGCTGACAGCTCAGCTCCTGGAGTCGGCTTCAGATTCTGTGTCTCTCTTTCTCTCTGCCCCTCCCCTGCTCGTGCCCTCTCTCTCTCAAAATTAAACATTAAAAAAAAAAAAAGACCGATCTATATGCTGCCTACAAGATACCCTTTTTAGACCTAAAAATACCTGAAGGTTGCAAGGGAGGTAATGGAGACACATTTATTATGCAAATGGATGTCAAAAGAAAGCCAGAATAGCAATACTTACATCAGACAAAATAGACTATAAAACAAAGACTGTAACAACAGACAAAAGACATTATATGACAACAAAGGAAGCAATCCAACAAAAAAGATACAATTGTAAATACTTATGCACCCAACATAAAGCACTCAAATACATAAAACAGTAACAAACATAAAGGAACTAACTGATAATAATACAGTAATAATAGGGGAAATTAATGTCCCACTTACATCAATGGAGAGATCATCTAAATAGAAAATCAACAAGGAAACAATGACTTTGAATAACACATGGGACCACATGGACTTACCAGGTGTATTCAGAACATTCCATACTAAAACAGGAGAATAGACATTTTTTTCAAGTGCACATGGAACATTCTCCAGAATAGATCACCTGTTAGATCAGAAAACAAGCCTCAACAAATTCAAGAAGATCCAAGTCATACCATGCATCTTTTCTGACCACAATGCTATGAAACTAGAAATCGACCATAAAAAAAAATCTGGAAAGAGCACAAATACATGGAGATTACACACATGTTACTAAACAATGAGTGAGTCAACCAGAAAATCAAAGAAGAAAGAATAATTACATGGACAAAAATGAAAATGAAAACACAACAATCCCAAACCTTTGGGATGCAGCAAAAGTGGTTCTGAAAGAGAAGTTTATAGAAATACAAGCCTACCTCAAGCAGCAAGAAAAATCCCAAATAATGATCCTAAATGTACCCCTACAGGAGCTAGAAAAAGAGTAAGCAAAATCCAAATCCAGCAGAAGGAAGGAAAAAATAAAGATTAGAGAAGAAATAAATGCTACAGGAGCTCCCCCCCCCCCAAAAAATAATCCCCAAAACCAAAGCAATAGAAGATATTGATGAAACCAGGAGCTGGTTCTTTGAAAAGATCAACAAAATTGATAGATCTCTAGCCAGACTCATCAAATAAACTCATCAAATAATAGATAAATCAGACATGAAAGTAGAGAAATAATAACTGAAACCACAGAAATACAGAGGAGTGTAAGAGAATATTATGAAAAATTATATGTCAACAAATTGTATAACCTGGAAGAAATGGATAAATTCCTAGGAACATATAAACTACCAAAATTGAGGCAGAAATAAATGTAAAATTTCAGTCTGTTCAATACTGATTACTAGCAATGAAACTGAATCAGTGATCAAAATCTCCTAGTGAACAAAAGTCCAGGACCAGATGGTCTCACAGGCAAATTCTACAAAACATTTAAAGAAGAGTTAATACCTATTCTTCTCAAACTATTCCAAAAAAAATAAAAAAGGAAGAGAAACTTCTAAATTCATTCTGTAAGGCCAGCACTACCTTGATACCAAAACCAGATAAAGACACATGTGCGTGCGGGCACTCACACACACACACACACACACACACACACACACACAAAGAGAACTATATGCCAATATCTCTGATAAACATAGATACAAAAATCCTCAACAAAATATTAGCAAACTGAATCCAACAATACAATAAAAAAATCTTTTACCATGATCAAGTGGGATTTATTTCTGGGTTGCAAGTGTAGTTCAATATTCACAAATGAATTAATATGATACATTACATCAATAAGAGAAGGGATGATCCTTTCAATAGATGTAGAAAAGCATTTAACAAAGTACAACATCCATTCATGATAAAAATCTTTAACAAAGTAGGTTTAGAGAGAACATACCTCAACATAATAAGGTCCATATATGAAAAATTCACAACTAATGTCATCCTCAATGGGGAAAAACTGAGAGCCTTTCTCCTAAAGTCAGGAACAAGACAAGGATATCCATTCTCACCACTTTTATTCAACATAGTACTGGAAGTCCTAGCCACAACAATCAGACAACAAAAAGAAATAAAAAGCATCTAAATCAGTAAGGAAGAAGTAAAACCTTCACTATTTGCAGATGACATGGTACTCTATACAGAAAACTCGAAGGAAAAAAAAAGAAAACTTGAAAGACTCCACCCAAAAACTGCTGGAACTGATAAACAAATTCAGTAAAGTTGTAGGATACAAAATCAACGTACAGAGATCTGTTGCATTTCTATACACCAAAAATGAAATAGCAGAAAGAGAAATTAAGAAAACAATCCATTTACAACTGCACCAAAAATAATAGTTAGGAATAAATCTAACCAAAGAGGTGAAAGATCTGTACTATAGAAAACTATATAGAAACACTGTTGAAAGAAATTGAAGACAACACAAAGAAATAAAAAGACATTCTGTGCTCATGGGTTAAAAGAATAAATATTGTTAAAATGTCTATTACTACCCAAAGTAATATACACATTTAATGCAATCCCTATCAAAGTACCAACAGCATTTTTCACAGAACTAAAACAAATAATCTTAAAATTTGTATGGAGGCACAAAAGATTCCTACGAGCCAGAGCAATCTTGAAAAAGAAAATCAAAGCTGGTGGTATCACAATTCTGGACTTCAAGTTATATTACAAGGCTGTAGTGATCAAAACATTATGGTACTAGAACAAAAGTAGACACATAGATCAAGGTAAAAGACTAAGAAATCCAGAGATAAACTCAAACTTTCACGGTCAGTTAATTTTTAACAAAGCAGGAAAGAATATCCAATGGGAAAAAGACATTCTCTTCAACAGTGGTGTTGGGAAAACTGATCAGCTACATGCAAAAGAATGAAACTAGACCATTTTATTACACCATACACGAAAATAAACTCAAGATGGAATGAAGATCTAAATGTGAGACCTGAAATCATAAAAATCCTAGAAGACAGCACCACCAGTAATTTCTCTAACACTAGCCACAACAACTTTTTTCTAGATATGTCTCCTGAGGCAAGGGAACAAAAGTGAAAATAAACTATTGGGACTAGATCAAAATAAAAAGTTTGTGTATAGCTAAGGAAACATCAACAAAACTAAGAGGCAAAGGGAGAAGATGTTTGCAAATTATATATTCCATAAAGGGTTAGTATCCAAAATATATAAAGAACTTATAAAACCCAACACTCAGAAAACAAATAATCCAATTTAAAAATGGGTACAAGGTATAAACACACATTTCTCTAAAGAAGACATCCACATGGCTAACAGATACATGAAAAGATGCTCATTGTCACTTATCAGGTAAATGCAAATCAAAACTAAATGAGATATCACCCCATACCTCTAAGAATGGCTAAAGTAAAAAACACAAGAAACAACTGGTGTTGGTGAGGATACAGAGAAAAAGGAATACTTGTGCACTTTTGGTAGGAATGCAAAATGGTGCAGCCACTGTGGAAGCAGTATGAAGGTTCCTCAAAAAGTAGAGCCATCCTACTGTCATCCAGTAATTGCACTATTGGGTATTTACCCAAAGAATACAAGAACACTAATTCAAAGACATACCTGCACCCCTATGTTTATTGAAGCATTATTTACAGTAGCCAAGATATGGAAGCACCCCAAGTATCCACTCATTGATGGATGGATAAAGAAGATGTGGTGTACATAAACAATAAAATATCATTCAACCATAAAAAAAGAATGAAATCTTACCATTTGCAATGACATGGATGGAACTAGACAATATAAGGCTAAGTAGAATAAGTCAGAGCAAGGCAAATACCATATGATTTTACTCATATATGGAATTTAACGAACAAAAGAAAGAGGCAATGGGGGGAAAAAGACAGAAAGAAAAACAAAAAACCAGACTCTTAACTACAGAGAACAAACCGATGGTAACTAGTGGGGAGTTGAGTGGGGGGAAAGGGTGAACTAGGTAATGGGGATTAAGGAGTGCCCCTGTCATGATGAGCAATGGGTGATTAAAATAAAAAACTTTAAAAGGATTATGTCATTTACCCACTCCCCAAAAGCAACGTGGAATACACCGATGTATGGGTCTTTGCGAGACACTCAGTATTGACTGTTCTCTGCAGACCAAGTGTTATGGTAGGAAATGTCACAGAACTTGGCTCCCTAATAGCAAGGATGACAATGTCCCCAAATAATACAGGCCAGGTGGTGGATTTAACCACCAGAATCAAGGTCAGTACAATTATTTTTTTTAAAGTTTATTTATTTATTTATTTTTGAGAGACAGGGAGAGACAGAGAGAGAGAGCGAGCACAAGGTTGGGGAGTGGCAGAGAGAGAGCAAGACATGGAATGCAAAGCAGGCTCCAAGCTCCTGGGTGTCAGCGCAGAGCCTGACACGGGGCTCAAACCCATGAACCATGAGATCATGACCTGAGACAAAGTCAGACACAACCAACTGAGCCACCCAGGTGCCCCAAGGTGAATACAATTATTAAAGTGAGCATCAAGGACAGATAGGGGAAAAGATTAGCTGCAGAAATTGACATTCTAGGAGCAAGGTAAATGGGCAGCCAATGAGGGTATTGTTTGATCTATACATCAAAATAATCAAGGATGGGTGATTAGGAGGCAAAGACAGCCATTCCAATAAAACATCATGATGCCTTGTCCAGTTTCTATACTGGGAATCCACTGACTAAAGAAGATAGGTCCTGAGGAGAAATGACCTAGCATTACCACAGCAATTGTATATAATGATGATTTGCTCGGTCTTTCCCCAAAGAGACCTATAGCCATTTACTCAGAAAATCATACAGCAGGGAAAGGAGAGTACCCTGGCATTTCCAGTATTATTAGCCATGGAGTCTGAGTGTACATTGATAACTGAGGATCTGAAGCATCATGATGCTCCTTCTATTAGAATAGGGCATATGGGGGCCAAGTAATAAATGGAGGCCCTGACATGGGCTGATTCACAGTGGGTCCGCTGGGTCAGTGAACTCATCAAATGGTCATTTCCTCAGTCTCTGAATGTGTAATCGGAATGGGTATACTTTGTCATGGACGGAACCTCACGTTCTTTTCAGTTTGTGAGCTTCTGGAACAATAACTACTGTAATAGAGAAGTCTGAAGAGGGAGCTCTGAAACACTAAACGAAACACTAAATGAAAACAGTATTGTGCCCGGCCGAAATACTAAATGAAAACAGTATTGTACCCTAGGGAGAACAGAAGAGATTAGCGCCACCCATAAAGACCTAAAGTAGCTGGAGAGTAGTGGCTGTAACCATAGACCCCATTTGATCCATCAGTGTGGGCTCTGTGAGAACCCAACAGATTCTGGAGGATGTAAATGACTGCAAACTCAACCAAGTGACCAATTTCTACTGTTATTCCAGATTTGCTATCGTTGTTGTTAGAGAAACACAACCTGGGGTACACGACATGTGGCTTGATCTAGTCTTGATTCTTTTTCATTCCCATCAGAAGAGGGTTCTAGAAACAGTTACATTCACATGGAGTGAACAACAGCGTACACTCAACAGTCTTGCCCTACACCTGTTAACTCTTAGGCTCTTGGGGTGCCTGGGTGGCTCGGTCGGTTAAGCGTCCGACTTCGGCTCAGGTCATGATCTCATGGTCCGTGAGTTTGAGCCCCGCGTTGGGCTCTGTGCTGACAGCTCAGAGCCTGGAGCCTGTTTCAGATTCTGTGCCTCCCTCTCTCTCTGCCCCTCCCCTGTTCATGCTCTGTCTCTCTCTGTCTCAAAAATAAGTAAACGTTAAAAAAAAAAAAAAAAAAACTCTTATGCTCTCGCAATAATTTAATTTAAAGGTAATGTGGATTGTCTGGGCATTTAAAGAACATCACGTTGGTCCACTAATTTGATGGCAGCAAGTTAAAAGGTCCACATGAGCAAGACATGGCAAGTAACTGAAGACCCTGATGGCACATGTGCTCTGGAGGATTCAAGAGCTTGTCATATCTATGGACATTTAGTAAAGGACAAGTTATTGCACTGCACGCTTCTCTTCACTAAGAAGGAAGTGCATCACCTGGTAAACCTCTCTGGGTTCTGGAAGCTGCATTTACCACTTGGAATACTACCCTGACATATTTATCAAGTAATACGTAGGACTGTCAACTTTGAGTGGGGGCCATGTCTGGAAAGAGCTCTGTGTCAGGTCTAGGTTGTGATACAAGCAGCCTTGCTTCTTGGACCATATGACTAGCAGACCCTCTGTTATCAGAGGTATCTGTGGCGGGAAAAGATGCCATGTGGAGTTTATGGCAAGCCCGATAGGAGAGTCACAATGTAGACCCCTAGGGTTCTGGAACAAGGCCATGCCATCTGCAGCAGACAATGATATACCATTGAAAAAAAAGAGCTTCTGGCATGCTGATGGGCCTGGTTGAGATGGAGTGCCTGACCGTGGGACATTGAGTGACCATGTGGCCAGAACTGCCCATGATAATCTGGGTTCTGTCCAACCCACCAAGTCATAAGGTCAGGCAGGCCTAGGAGTGATCCATCATAAGATACAAATGGATTGTCTAGCATGAACAGGGACAGTGGGCACAAGGAAGCTCCATGAGCAGGTGGCCATCCACTCCTGTCCCACCAGCTCCTCCTCAGCTTTCATCTGTTATGATCCCTTATATCCTCACAAGATCCCTTATTGATCAACTAAGGAAGAAAAGTTTCAAGCTTAGCTTATGGAAGAATTAGATTAGCTTGTGGGGGTAAGTTAAGAATAGACAGTGACTGTATTATAGCCCCTCCCAGGAGTGGCCTTGAAAGAGGTAAGGGGAAGTCCTCCTCCACTGAGGATCTTTGGACTATGCATCTGATCACCTACTTTTGAGGAAAAAGAAGTGGCATGTGCAGAAACTCATGAGCAAACGCGAGGGAACCAGGAAGCGGCAAACTGGAAATATCAGAGTCAAGGACTCTGGGGAAGAGGCACATGGCTATAACTATGGGAGTAGGCACAACCGGTGAAGACCTTTGCATCACCTTTTAAATGCCTGCCAAAGAACACCTACCACGGGGGAGGCACCTGCCCACCCAAATACAAAATGCCTCACCAGTGGATGAGAACGAGCCCTTACGATTGGCCACCCAAGGGCTGGAACCCTAGTGCATCAACGTCAGGGTTTGAGGCTGTGTCTGGGTTCACCAAAGCTGGAGGAAGGAGTCGCCACCCTGGAGGAAGTAATGGATCATCAGGAGGGCGGGGAGGGCTGCAGTCATACGGTGGGGCTGGGGAGAATTTGCTGGCCTCCAGGTGATCTGTGCTGATGTCTGTTGGCGCTCCCAGGGCAGATTCTGATGATGGACACGCGCAGCAGTTAAAGCCTGAGAAGCGCAGGGTGGCCGGGAGCTGCGGGATGAGACTCATGGTCACCCCACCAACTAAGCAGTGTGTGAATGTGGAATGGGCGGAGGGGGCGGGAGGAGGTGAGAAGCAGTTGCGGTCGAGACCACCTGCAGCCACCGGGCGGTCGTTCATCCCACTCCCCTTCCTCTTGCGGTTTCTCCAGGAAAAGAGACGGAGGAGAATCCTGGCCGCGTTCCTGGCGGTGCGAAGTTACACAACGTAAACGGACCCGAGTGTGCAGGGCGGGACTGCAGGTGCTGTGGTGGAGGCCCGGCCAGGATCCCCCATCGGGCTCAGGTGCTCTTTCCCCAGCCCCCAGGAGCTCCCGCTGCAGACCAGTGGCCCAAGGCCGAGGCCCCGCCCCGGGGGCCCCTATATCTGATGCCCACCTGATGTGGGGGTGCAAAGGCCTGGAGCCTTTGCCCCACTTCCCTCCAGCTCTGCAGGTCCTCGTGGTTGGCTGAGGCCTTGTGACACCACGCGGGTGCCCAGTCCTGGTGCCCTTGTCTCCCTCACGGGTGGGCCTTGGGCACCCCCATCCCTCTACTGTTGCCCCCACCCACCCCCTTAAACTTCCTGCGAGCACTGCCCTGCCTCCCCGTCTGCCTCCCGGGAACCTTCACCCAGGACATCCTGAGACTGGACCCTCAACAGAGAACCAGGAGGAGCCGCACACGCTTCTGGTTCAATCCGAACATCGACTGCATGCTTCTCGGGGTGTTTCAGCCTAAACTGGAGCGTTCAGCTGAATGATGACAAATGATATTTGCAGTCATTTTACAAAGTTCCTCCAGAGCGGGCCCGACACATCTCCATCGGGCCGCACACCAGCCCCGTGCAAACGGGAGTCATTAATAGAGCACGTGGCTCAGCGCATTCGTGCTGAGCACAGGCAGAAGGCAAACCAGAAAAACAAACAAAAACCAAACACTTTCCAGCCAATCACGTAAACATCCGTGGCAAACTCCTCTCTTGACATACAAGTTACAAATATTGATCTTTAAACACCCATCACAAAGAAGTGACTAGTGCCCTCCCTGAAATCTAAAGAAAAAGCTCAAATTTCATTTCATTCAAACACATGTCCAATTCAAATTTCCGTGGTTTTGTCAGAAATTAAATGTGGGGGAGAACAGAGAAGAAGGATATTATTGGGTTTACATGGTGGGCTCCATGCTAACAGGTGCTTAAAATTCACTGCTACATAAACTAGACTCCCATTCAAAACTCCACTTTTGTTGGGTGATGCATATTCCAAACTTTTACTTTTTTTTTGCTGACAGAACCTTGTTTCCCCCCCCCCTTTCTTTTTTTTTTTTTTCTTCCAGCAGGAAGGCACAATCATTCTACAATACTGCCAAATATAACAAACATCTACAGATGGGTTGGTCTGCAGCTGGAGGCTTTAACTTTGTAGTATTTATTTGAAATACCCAAGCCAGCAAAGCAGGGCTAAGGCACTGTGGGCACGATTCACAATGTTTTGGCTCTGGAGCAAATAGCAGTTGAACTTAGTTTTTCCAGCTAAAATGGAATTTATGCAGATGCGCTTTGCACTAAATTCATTAAACAATTACATCCTGGTGCAGTTTTCACATTTTTGTAAAGGATCTGCATAAGCACTAATTAGATCTAAAACAATGTTACTGAGCAAATTACAGTCCTGATTGTTTGCCTCGTCTCTGCGTTCCGCATCTGCTTCGCAATGATGATGATAATTTAGGTGCAAGCCATACAAATGCCGGTTTTTGTTACATTTACCAGAAATATTTATTTAAAACATACTATAGATTAATTGATCATGTAACCGGCTTTAAAGAGCCTCCAAATGTTTTCTCGTGGACAGTGAGCGGTGAAAATCGAATGTGGATGTACAGTGACTGAAACTTCTCACGAGTGCGAACTGGCATTTCCTCCTGGAGGTTTGCTATTGAAAGGCCACTTTGCTTGTCATCTGGCTGCAAGTGCAAGCTGGGTTAGCTGAATTTCAGCGGTGCCTTTCAGAGCGCGGCATTGGACCTAGAGGCATAAAGACTGCCCTGAACAGCTCCCAGCCGCTGCTACCCACACCACCCCTCCTTTAGGCACTGGTTTAAAAGGATAACTTAGTATGGGAAAAGTATTCAGTTCTCAAGTATTCCAGACCTCCGAGTATGTTTTCTTTCTTCTATGTTTATCTGCTTTCTATTTCACATATCACGAAATGTAAGAAGGCATATTAACATTTAAACATCAGCTCAGTTCTGCAGAAGGGAGGACATTCAGGGAGGGTTTCTATGGCAACTTTGAATGTACCAACTTAATTCAGGGCTTGCCGCAGCTCGGTCACCTCCATTATTGCTCTAGTCCCAGACATTCTTTAACTCGCCTGACCAGCCATGCGGTTGGGAATCCTGAGTGTCACCCAGGATAACAGCTACGACAGCTACCTAGCATTTTCTTTATTCCTGGGAAGGGGGCCAGCTTGGTGAATCAGTCTGGCTGCTGGTCTCCCTAAGAACTACTCCTGTTATTTGACTTTACAAATGGTTACTTTTATTGTTGGTCGGAGCCAGCCATAAAAGAGCAAACTGGGTGTCAGCACCAACCAAGATTAAGAGGCAAAATGTCGCTCCAGATTTTAATCAGTGCAAAGTGCAAGTTGGGAAATATCTCGTCTCGAAGCAGGAAGACTAGTTACTAATGCGAAACACAGCAAGTATGAATGGTGCTTTCAAAATTTCACATCCAGTTTCCTTCACTTTGCTGGATTGCCTCCCTAACCTTTATACGGGACTTTGTTTCATTCCGCAGTTCCTGCTAGGCACGAAGGATCATAACTAGAAGGATGATAATTCCTTCTACAGACTTAATTGGTAAGCCTGAAATTGCTGTGCTGGTTGAATATGAAATTATATCCTCCTTGAAGGAAAACATAATTTAGCACTGGAGCTTTGGGTCATTTAAAGGTAAAATATCATTATGCCTATGTACAAAGGCAAAGTAAAACTTGTATCAAAAATGTTATTTTGGTGCTGGCTTCAGCAGCACATATACTAAAATTGGAATGGTACAGAGATTAGCATGGCCCTTGGGCATGGAGGACACTATAATTCGTGAAGAGTTCCATAAAAAAAAAAGGTTATTTTGGGGGCACCTGGGTGGCTCAGTCGGTTGAGCATCCGACTTTGGCTCAGGTCATGATCTCGTAGTTCGTGAGTTTGAGCTCCAAGGCCGGCTCTGCGCTGACAGCTCAGGGTCTGGAGCCTGCTTCAAATTCCGTGTCTCCCTCTCTCTCTCTCTCTCTGTCCCTCCCCCGCATGCACTCTCTCTTTCTCTCAAAAATAAATAAATAAACACTTAAAAAATTTTTAGATGTTGTTCTTGATTAGAAAAAGAGAATAATAGGTATTTCCTAACTTGAACTCCAAATTCTTCTCTCTCGCTCTCAAAAATAAATAAACATTAAAATCTTTTTCAAATGCTATTTTTGATTAGAAAAAGAGAATAATCAGCATTTCCTAACTTGAACTCCAAATTCTTATTGTTTCACCTTAGGGAGATATTTGATTCTATATTTTACTTCTATGTGTGTGTTATTGTAATGGGGAGATGATGAGGATTTAATTTTTACCGAGTTAGAAATAATGTGAGTTTTTTCCTCAAGCTTCCAAAAGTTACTTTTGGACTGATAGCAAGTGGAAAAAACACTAGCCAAAACACTGAAATTTTAGAAAGTTATGAACAATTGGGACAAGGTTATTATGACAACTTTATTATTACAGTTTTTATTTCTCCTGTAGCTGATAAAATATACACTAGTCTTTACAACTGCTAAAGAGATAGTGAAATGAAAGAACAGAGCTCTTGGTAAAACTGATTTAATTCAACTGTTGTGCTTTTGGCCACAGAGGATCCCATTTATGGTTGGTTGGCATGGATGAGACCATTTACTGTTCCTGAGTGTCCCTGTAAGTCCCTGGGTAGTGGCCATCTTTGGCCCTAGGGAGCCTCAGATCATTCTTGTTTCCATTTTATCTCTTTCTTTCCTGGCCTTCTTCCTGCTTCTACTCAACGAGAAGTTCCAGGTTCTTTCTCTGGGCCAACCACCATATTAGCATTATGCATCCAGAGCTGAATGAGCCTGAGTCTCTGCCTTCATGGAATTCTTGGTGTGGTGGGAAACAGTCACGTATCTTTATCTAACATGGCACATGTTTGTCGTTCCTGATTATCTTAGTCTGTATGTTGGGGAAGCCCCAGAGGTTGAGTGTCATGTAGCTATAGTTATTATGAAGTAACCTTAACTATCTGTGGGACAGAACTCCTGAACTGTCTTTGTCAGAATATATTATCCAATATAATATTAGATACTACTTATCTGATATAATATTACATACATAATAATTGACCCACGAATGCCCATCCAGGAAAACTACAAGTTGCTATTACTGAGGATGCTGTAAGGTTCCACTGGCCCCGAGAATGTCTTTCCATACAGTCTTGTCTTTCCATATGGCTGGCAATTTCTATTTCCAGCATTCAAATGTCCTCTTAAATGAATCTTCTTTAAGAAGCTTATCTCTTTAACCAATTTCACTTTATATTACCCAGATTATCTTTATATCACCAGCACTATGGTGTACTTCTGGTAGAAAGTTGTTAGTCTAGGGGCACCTGGGTGGCTCAGTCTGTTGAGTGTCTGACTCTTGATTTCAACTCAGGTCATGATCTCATGTTTCATGGATTAAGCCCCACATTGGGCTCCGCACTGACAGCACAGAGCCTGCTCAGGATTCTCTCTCCCTCTCTCTCTGCCTCTCCCCCACTCACGTGTGTGTGTGTGTGTGTGTGTGTGTGTATGTGTGTGTCAATAAATAAATATTAAAAAAATTGCTAGTCTAGATGCTGTTTATGCACTGGACAAGGAGCTAATTCTCTGTTTGTAGTAGTGCCCTCTCTGTTCCCAGATAGGGCAGTGAGAGTTCTTTGTTCTATATATGACAAGAGACTTTTACATTTGGATTTCTGTATCAGAAAGGCTGATGCACTAGGAAAAGGAGCATAGGCTAACCTTTAAGCTATCAACTGTTACGTGAGTTTTTTTTTTAATCTTTAAGATTAAAATCTTAAGATTAAATTATTTAATCAAACCTCTTCTATCCATTGCTTTCCAACAGAAAAGAGGAAATGGGTGTGGTGGAAAGAGATCTAGGAGCCCATGGGTCGCTGAGACAATGCTGGAGGGCTGGTGTCCTCACAAAGGACGGGGGTGGGGGGTGGGGGGGGAGGGGGACTTTATGTGCCTGAGGGACACGCATAACATCACCTGGAATTTTCTCTGCTCATTCACTGCAATTCCTCCTTTAAAACACTCAAGGAACCTCATTGGGAGGAAGTTAGGTGCTGGGCTAGGCGGTCCTTTCCCTACACATCAGATTCTGGCTGTTTTGATAGTGTTTTTACGTACTTATTGTGTGCCACACATATGCTAGGCTTTGAGAATATAAAGAGGCACTAGAGATATGGTCCCTCTCTGTTTTCAAACTCTGCTTAGTGAGGGCAAGAACGTATTTGTTATTCCTCCTTATACCCTCAAAGCATAACATAGCATCTGACACTTAGTGTTTTCTACTTATTGGTGGAGACAGACCCCTAACCAGATAATTTCAATGTAAAACAGTAGGTGAGGGGGCACCTGGGTGGCTCAGTCAGTTAAGTCACCAGCTCTTGATTTCAGTTCAGGTCATGATCTCATGGTTGTGAGGAGTTGGGCTCCACATTGGGAGTGGAGCCTGCTTAAGATTCTCTCTGTCTCTCTCTCTCTCTCTCTCTCTCTCTCTCTCTCTCTCCCTCTTCCCCTCTCCCACTTGTGTGTGTGCATGCTCTCTCTTTCTCAAAAAAACCCACCACTACCACCACCACCAAAGAAACCCCAAAAATAAAGCAGTAGGTGAGAAAGCAATGGAAATCCTCCAAAGAGTCTCCTAACCCACTGTCGTTGAGTCCTAAAGGATCATCACATGTTAACTGGGCCAAGAAGACTGTAGAGAGCTTCCAGACAGAAGGAATGGCATGAGCAAGTTGTGGAAATCTAAAATGGCATGCCTTCTGGAATAACTGCAAGCCGCATGGTGTTAATAAAGCCAAGAGTCCCAGGTGGATCATCGAGACAGAAAACTTGAGTGGTAAATACAGACAAGACTTGTGCCCTATGGGACATATGGAGAATCTTGGGTTTTACTCTATAGGCAATGAGAAGTCATTTCAAGGTTTTTAAGTACAAATCAATCTTCTGTATGATATTATCTCCCCCTCTGGTAATAATAATATCTAATATGTATTGAATGCCTGCTATGTACTAGATACATGTCTAGGTGCTTCACGTGCTTTTCCTTTTCTCATTTTGCAGAAGAGAGAACCTCTACACAGAGAGATTAAGTAACTTGCCCAAGGTCACACTTGTAAGTGTAGAGTTTGAAGTTGAATCGGGTCTTTGTCACTGTAGCCAGAGGCAGGGAGAGTCTGCAGGATTTCACAGAGAAGTGTTATAACACCATGTTTGTTTTTTTTTTTTTTACTTTTTATAAAGAAATGGTTTTTCTTTATAACTAACACTAGATTTTCAAAATCCTGAATCTCTAGAATATACAATTCTTCTTTTTTCTTTCTCCATTGTTCATATTTCTGCCTTTCTTAAAGAGTACAGGGAAAACATTAATTGTGAATTCCTTTTTCTTCCAACATATATGTAAAAGTTATAGATAAGGCATTAATTGGATCAGCTAACATATTGAATTTGCTTTTTGTGAATCATTTAAGGATGGAAATACCATTTGCTTCTTTCTTATGTCCCTCCAACCCAGTGCCTTCTTTACTGGAGACTCTAGGTCAGCACTCTCCAATGGAACTTTGTGTGATGATAGAAATATTCTATTATCTGTGCCATCCAATACCATATATGTAGCTAATGAGCACTTGAAATGTGGTCAGTGTGCCTGAGGAACTAAAATTTAAATTTTATTTTAATTATTTTAAATTCAAATTTTATTTAATTTTAATTATTTTAAATGTAAATATCCACATATGGCCAGGGGCTACTGTTTTGGACAATATAGGTATAAGACATTTCCATTACAGAAAGCTGCATTGGATAGTGTTACTCTGAAGCATCTACCTTTGTTAAGCAACAGCTGGCACCTGTAATCCTAATATTACTGAAAATGAAAGCCTCCTCCATAATGACCTATTAACTTCTATCTGAGAGGTCTTGCTGATAATTTTCCAATTTTTTTCACCTTTTCAATTAGATTTTGGATCTCATCCACTGTCTCCTGGGGTAGTAAATTATTCTCTGAAAGCAAACCTCATGAGATCAGTGATTCTTCCACAAAATGTAGAAGTTTTAGAATTCTCATCCTAAAGAATCCACTAAAAAGTCCGCTAGGACTAGTGTTAAAAAGAATAATAGTGTTAAAAAGTGTTAAAACACATAATAGTGTTAAAAAGTATAAAATCCTTAGGGATAAGTTTAACAGAAGAAGTCCAAAATTTATATTTAAAAGTTACAAAATATTGAAAGATGTAAATAAATAGGAAAACATCTCATGCCCATGGACCAGAAGGCTTAACGTTGTTAAGATGACAATATTCCTCCAGTGAATCTGCAGATTCAAAGCCATCCCTCTCCAAATCCCAGCTGAACTCTTTGTAGAAATTGATAAACTGATTTTCAAATTTATAGGGAATTGCAAGATACCAACCAACGTCAAAATAATCCTGAAAAGAACAAAGTAAAAAGACTCACTCTTCCTGATTTCAAAGCTTACTACAAAGCAGTGGTAATCAGGAAAATGTGGTACTGGCATAAGTATAGACATATGGATCAGCAGGATAGAATCAAGAATCCAGAAGTAGTTCATGTATCTACAGTCAGGTGTTCTTTTTTTTTTTTTTTTTTTAATTTTTTTTTCAACGTTTTTTATTTATTTTTGGGACAGAGAGAGACAGAGCATGAACGGGGGAGGGGCAGAGAGAGAGGGGGACACAGAATCGGAAACAGGCTCCAGGCTCCGAGCCATCAGCCCAGAGCCTGACGCGGGGCTCGAACTCACAGACCACGAGATCGTGACCTGGCTGAAGTCGGACGCTTAACCGACTGCGCCACCCAGGCGCCCCTACAGTCAGGTGTTCTTAAACAAGTGTGTCAAAATCATACAATGGGGAAAGAGCAATCTTTTCAACAAACGGTGCTGACACAAGTAGATAGCCCTGTGCAAAAGAATGGAGTTGGACTTATTTCACACTAGAGATAAAAATTAAATCAAACTGGATCAAAGAACTATATGTAAGGGTTAACCTATAAAACTCTTAAAGTAAATCTTTCCGACCTTAGATATGGCAAAGAATTCTTATTAATGACTCTCAAAGCACCAGCAACAAAAGAAAACAGGCAAGTTGGACTTCACCAGAATTAAAAACTTTTATGCTTCAAATACAGCATCAAAAAATAAAAAGAGCCCAAAGAATGGAAGTTGTGGGAAAATTATATATCTGATAAGGGATTAGTATGTAGAATATATTAAGTAACTCCTAACTCAATTAAAAAAAAAAAAAGCAAATAACTCAATTTAAAAATGGGCAAAGTGTCTGGATAGATATTTCTCTGAAGATATACAAATTGTTAATAAGCACAAGAAAAGATGCTCAACATCTTTAGTCATCAGAGAATGTAAATCTCACCATGAAATACCACTCCAGACCCCCTAGGCTGGCTAGAATTAAAAAGTCAGATAACAACAAGTGTTGGTAAGGATGTAGAAAAAACAAGAACCCTCACATGTTGCTATTTGGGATATAAAATGTTTCAGCTGCTTTGGAAGACAGTCTGGAAGTTCTCCAAGTGATTAAATATAGAGTTACCATATTATCCAGCAATTCCACTCCTAGATATATATTCAAGAGAAATTGAGAAATATGTCTGCACAAAAATTTGTACACAGATATTTATAGCAGCATTACTCATAATAGCCAAAAGGTGGAGGTAAATCAACAAACAAATGGATAAACAAAATATTTATGCAAAATGTTTATATTGTATATATATATTCCATTATATTCACATAATGGAATTTTATTTGACAATTAAAAAAGAATGAAGCACTGATACATGCTACAACATGGATGAACCTTAAAAATATTATGCTTGTGTGCAAGCAACCAATCACAAAAGACCATATATTGTATGATCCTATTCATTTGGAAATCCAAAATAGGTAAATACAGACAAAAAAGAGGTTGCTTAGGGCTGGGTGGGAAGGGCTGGGGGATAAGAGGTGATAGCTTACCAAAACTAAAGGAGTTCTTGACCACTAAACCAGCCCTGCAAATAATTTTAAAGAGGACTCTTTGAATGAAGAAAAGACAAAATAAAACAAACAAGACCCAAAGCAACAAAGACTAGAAAGGACCAGAGAACATCACCAGAAACACCAACTCTACAGGCAACACAATGGCACTAATACCGTATCTTTCAGTAGTCACTTTAAATGTAAATGGACTAAATGCTCCAATCAAAAGACATAGGGTATCAGAATGGAGAAGAAAACAAAACCCATCTATATGCTGCTTACAAGAGACTCATTTTAGACCTAAAAACACCTGAAGATTGAAAATAAGGGGATGGAGAACCATCTATCATGCTAATGGTCATCAAAAGAAAGCTGGAATAGCCATATTTATGTCAGACAAACCAGATTTAAAAATAAAGGCTGTAACAAGGGATGAAGAAGGGCATTATATCATAATTAAGGGGTCTATCCACCAAGAAGATATAACAGTTGTAAATATTTATGCCCCTAACTTGAAGGTACCCAAATATACTAATCAATTAATCATAAACATAAAGACTCTCATTGATAATAATACCATAATAGTAGGGAACTTCAACACCCCACTTACAACAATGGACAGATCATCTAAGCAGAAAATCAACATGGAAACAATGGCTTTGAATGCTACACTGGGCTAAATGGACCTAACAGATATATTCAGAACATTTCATCCTAAAGCAACAGACTACAAAGTCTTCTTGAGTGTATATGGAACGTTTTCTAGAACAGATCACATACTGGGTTACAAATCAACCATCAACAAGTACAAGAAGATCAAGATCATACATGCATATTATCAGACCACAATGCTGTGAAGTTCGGAATCAACCACAAGAAAAAATTTGGAAAGACCATGGATACTTGGAGATTAAAGAACATCCTACTGATGAATAAATGGGTTAACCAAGAAATTAAAGAGGAAATTAACAAGTACATGGAAGCCAATGAAAAGTGAAAATGCAACAGTCCAAAACCTCTGGGATGCAGCAAAGGCATTCATAAGAGGGGAGTATATGGCAATCCAGGCCTTCTTAAGGAAGGAAGGAAGGTCTCAGATACATAACCTAACCTTACACCTAAAGGAGCTGGAAAAAGAACAGCAAATAAAGCCTAAAACCAGCAGAAGGAGGGAAATAATAAAGATTAGATAAGAAATCAATGATACTGAAATTAAAAAAAAATAATAGAACATATCAACAAAACCAGGAGCTGGTTCTTTGAAAGAATTAACAAAATTGCTAACCCCTTAGCCACACTGATCAAAATGAAAAAGGAAAGGCCTCAAATAAATAAAATCACAAATAAAAGAGGAGAGATCAGAGCCAACATCACAGAAATACAAACAATAATAGAATATTATGAGCAATTATATGCCAACAAATTGGTCAATCTGGAAGAAATGGACAAATTCCTAGAAACATATAAACTACCAAAACAGAAACAGGAAGAAATAGAAAATTTGAACAGACCCATAACCAGTAAAGAAGTTGAATCAGTAATCAAAAATCTCCCAGAGCCGTATGGCTTTCCAGGGGAATTCTACCAAACATCTAAAGAAGAGTTAACACCTATTCTTTTGAACCTGTTCCAAAAAAATAGATATGGAAGGAAAAATTCCAAACTCATTCCATGAGTCCAGCATTACCTTGATTTCAAAAACAGACAAAGACCCCACTAAAAAGGACTACAGACCAAATTCCCTAATGAACATGAATGCAAAAATTCTCAACAAGATACATTGATGTAATGTATTACAACAATACATTAAAAGAATTATTCACCACAATCAAGTGGGATTTATTCCTGGGATGCAGAACTGGTTCAATATCCACAAGTAAATCGATGTGATACATCACATTAATAAAAGAAAGGATAAGAACCACATGATCCTCTCAATAAATGCAGAGACAGCATTTGACAAAATACAGCATCCTTTCTTGACAAAAACCTCAAGAAAGTAGGGATAGAAGAATCATACCTCAAGATCATAAAGGCCATATATGAAAGACCCACAGCTAATATCATCATCAATGGGGAAAAACTGAGAGCTTTCCCCCTAAGGTCAGGAACACAACAGGGATGTCCACTGTCACCACTGTTATCCAAAATAGTGTCAGAAGTTCTAGCCTCAGCAATCAGACAACACAAAGAAATAAAAGGCATCCAGATCAGCAAGTAGGAAGTCAAACTTTCACACTTCACAGATGACATGATACTCTATAGAGAAAACCCGAGAGATTCCACCCCAAAACTGCCAGAACTGATCCATGAATTCAACAAAATCACAGGGTATAAAAGCAATTCACAGAAATCGGTTGCATTTCTATACACCAATAATGAAGCAGCAGAAAGAGAAATCATGGAACGGATCCCATTTACAATTGCACCAATAACCATAAAATACCTAGGTATAAACCTAACCAAAAAGTTGAAAGATTTATACACTAAAAACTATAGAAAGCATATGAAAGAAATTGAAGAAGACACAAAGAAATGGAAAAAAATTCCATGCTCATGGATTGAAAGAACAAATATTGTTAAAATGTCAATACTACCCAAAGCTATCTACATATTCAGTGCAATCCCTGTCAAAATAACACCGACATTCTTCACAGAGCTAAAAAAAAAAACAATTCTAAAATTTGTATGGAATAAGAAAAGACCCTGAATTGCCAAAATAATGTTGAGAAAGAAAACCAGGGGCTTCTGGGTGGCTCAGTTGGTTAAGCTTCTGACTTTGGTTCAGGTCATGATCTCACAGTTCATGGGTTCAAGCCCCGTATTGGGATCTATGCTGACAGCTCAGAACCTGGAGCCTGCTTTGGACTCTGTGTCTCCCTCTCCCTCTGCCCCTCTCCTGCTCATGCTCTGTCTCTCTTTCTCAAAAATAAACATTTTTTAAAAATAAAAAAAAAAAAAGAAAAAGAAAGCCAAAGCTGGAGGCATCACAATTCTGGACTTTAAAGCTGTATTATAAAGCTGTAATCATCAAGACAGTATGGTACTGGGACAAAAACAAACACATAGATCAATGGAACAGAATAGAGAACCCAGAAGTGAACCCACAAGCATATGGCCAATTAATCTTTGACAAAGCAGGAAAGAATATCCAGTGGATAAAGACAGTCTCTTCAGCAAGTGGTGCTGGGAAAACTGGACAGTGATATGCAGAAGAATGAATCTGGACCACTTTCTTACACCATACACAAAAATAAACTCAAAATGGATGAAAGACCTAAAGATAAGACAGAAGGCCATCAAAATCCTAGAGGAGAAAACAGGCAACAACCTCTTTGACCTTGGCCGCAGTAACTTCTTACTTGACACGTCTCTGGAGGCAAGGGAAACAAAAGCAAAAATCAACTACTGGGACCTCATCAAGATAAAAAGATTCTGCACAGTGAAGGAAACAATTGGCAAAACTAAAAGGCAACCAACAGAATGGGAGAAGATATTTGCAAATGACATATAAGATGAAGGGTTAGTACCCAAAATCTATAAAGAACTTTTCAAACTCAACAGGCAAAAAACAAATAATCCATTGAAAAAAAATGGGCAAAAGACATGAATAGACGGTTTTCCAAAGAAGACATCCAGATGGATGTTCAACATCATTCATCATCAGGGAAATACAAATCAAAACCACAATGAGATACCACTTCACACCTGTCAGAGAGGCTAAAATTAACAACTCAGGAAACAACACATGTTGGTAAGGATGTGGAGAAAGGGGAATCCTCTTGCACTGTTGGTGGGAATGCAAACTGGTGCAGCCACTATGGAAAACAGTATGGAGGTTCCTCAAGAAATCAAAAACAGAACTACCCTATGACCCAGCAATTGCACTACAAGGTATTTGTCTAAAGGGTACAAAAATGCTGATTTGAAGGGGGCACGTGCACCCCAATATTTACAGCAGCACTATCAACAATAGCCAGCAGCACTATCGACAATAGCCAAAGTATGGAAAGAGCACAAATGCCCATTCACTGATGAATGGATAAAGAAGATGTGGTATATATGTACAATGGAATATTACTTCACAATCAAGAAGAATGAAATCTTGCCATTTCCAATATAGTCGATGGAACTAGAATGAACCACCCTAAGCAAAATAAATCGGTCAGAGAAAGACAAATACGTGATTTCACTCATATGTGGAATTTGAGAAACATAAAAGATGAACATAGAGAAGGGAAGCAAAAATAAGCTAAAGACAGAGAAGGAGACAAACCATAAGAGATTCTTAAATACAGAGAACAAACTGAGGGTTGCTGGCAGGGTTATGGGTGGGGAGATTGGCTAACTGGGCAATGGGCATTAAGAAGGGCACTTGTTGGGATGAGCACTGGGTGTTATATGTAAGTGATGAATCACTAAATTCTATTCCTGAAATCATTATTACACTATATGTTAACTAACTTGGATTTAAATTAAAAAATAAATTAATTTTTTAAAAAAGAGTAGAAAGGGTTTTTTTTTCAGTCCTCAAAATAACTTTTAATAAAAAGAAACAATTTTTTCCAGATTTTTTGAGCCCTGATATCCAGTTTGAGAGTGAAGTTGTCAGCACTGATTGCATTGTTCAGAATGACCATGGAGCCAAGAAAAAAAAATAGCAACAAGTCTTCCACTTCTGTTAAAGTAAGAGTCAAGTTTGGGGCAGTCGGTTGAGTGTCTGACTTGGTTACAGCTCAGGTCATGATCTCATGGTTTGTGAGTTCAAGCCCCACACCCGCATCTGGCTCTGTGCTTTCAGCACATTTTCCCTAGATGTGGTCCACAGAATATCTCCTTTGGGAAATGTTATTTGGAGAAAATAAGATTTATCTTTTTATTTTTTTAATATTTTTTTTTAGTTTTTTTTTCCTTTTTTAAAAATTTAGATTTTATTTTTTAAATTTACATCCAAATTCATTAGCATATAGTGCAACAATGATTTCAGGAGTAGATTCCTTAATGTCCCTTAACCATTTAGCCCATCCACCCCCCCCCCCACAACCTCTCCAATAACCCTCTGTTCTCCATATTTAAGAGTCTCTTATGTTTTGTCCCCCTCCCTGTTTTTATATTATTTTTGCTTCCCTTCCCTTGTGTTCATCTGTTCTGTGTCTTACAGTCCTCATATGAGTGAAGTCATATGATATTTGTCTTTCTCTGACTGACTAGTTTCGCTTGGCATAATACCCTCTAATTCCATCCACATAGTTACAAATGGCAAGATTTCATTCTTTTTGATTGCTGAGTAATACTCCATTGTGTGTGTGTGTGTGTGTGTGTGTGTGTGTGTGTGTATCTATCTCACATCTTCTTTATCCATTCATCCATCAATGGACATTTGGGCTCTTTCCATACTTTGGCTATTGCTGATAGTGCTGCTATAGACATTGGGGTGCATTTGTCCCTTCGAAACAGCACACCTGTATCCCTTGGATAAATACCTAGTAATGCAATTGCTGGGTTATAGGGTAGTTCTATTTTTAATTTTTTGAGGAACATCGATACTGTTTTCCAGAGTGGCTACACCCGTTTGCATTCCCACCTGCAGTGCAAAAGAGATCCTCTCTCTCCACATCCTCACCAACATCTGTTATTTTCTGAGTTGTTAATGTTAGCCATTGTGACAGGTGTGAGGTGGTATCTCATTGTGGTTTTGATTTGTATTTCCCCGATGATGAATGATGTTGAGCATTTTTTCATGTGTCGGTTTGCCATCTGGGTCTTCTATGGAGAAGTGTCTATTCATGTCTTTTGCCCATTTTTTTCACTGGATTATTTGTTTTTTTGCATGTTGAGTTAGATAAGTTCTTTATAGATTTTGGATACTAATCCTTTATCTGTTTGATATGTCATTTACAAATATCTTCTCCCATTCCGTTGGTTGCCTTTTAGTTTTGCTGATTGTTTCCTTTGCTGTGCAGAAGATTTTTATTTTGATGAAGTCCCAATAGTTGATTTTTGCTTTTGTTTCCCTTGCCTCTGGAGACGTGTTGAGTAAGAAGTTGCTGCAGCCAAGATCAAAGAGGTTTTTGTCCGCTTTCTCCTCTAGGATTTTGATGGCTTCCTGTCTTACATTGAGGTCTTTCATCCATTTTGAGTTTATTTTTGTGTATGGTGTAAGAAAGTGGTCCAGGTTCATTCTTCTGCATGTCACTGTCCAGTTTTCCCAGCACCACTTGTGAAGAGACTGTCTTTATTCCACTGGATATTCTTTCCTGCTTTGTCAAAGATTAATTGGCCATATGTTTGTGGGTTCACTTCTGGAATCTCTATTCTGTTTCATTGATCTGAGTGTCTGTTTTTGTGCCAAGGGTTTTTTTTTCCCTTAAATTCAGATATAATTGACATAAAATATCCTATTAGTTTCAGGTGGACCACACAGTGATTCTGTATTCTTATACATTGTGAAATGATTCCCATGATAAAGTCTAGTTATTATATGTCACCAAAGTTATTATAATGTTATTGGCTATATATTCCCCATGCTCTACATCACATCCTCATTAGTTATTTATTTTATTGTTGTACGTCTGTACTTCTTAGTCCCCTACACCTATTTCACCCCCCAACCCCCACCCCCACTCCGACCCATCCCTGCTGTGGTCACCAACAGCTTGGTTCCTGAATCTTTTAGTCTATTTCTGTTTTGTTTTATTTGTTTTGTTTAGATTCCACATGTAAGTGAAATCATATGTTATTTCTCTGTCTGACTTATTTCACTTCCCTGTAGATCCATCTCTGTTGTCGCAAAAGGCAAGACTTCATTCTTTTTTATGGCTGATCAATTATTTATAAATAAAATACATAAATATAAATATATGTACACACATATATATATACCACATATTCTTTATCCATATATCTATCAATGGACACTTAGGTTCTGTCCATATCTTAGCTCTTGTAAATAATTCTGTAGTGAACATAAGGGCACACATATCTCCTCAAATTGGTGTTTCCTCAGATAAATACCCAGAAGTGAGACCGCTGGATCATCCGATAGTTCCACTTTTAATTTTTTGAGGAACCTCCCTCTGTGCTGTTTTTGTAAATGGTGTAAGATAGTGGCCCAGTTTCCTTCTTTTGCATCCAAGTGTCTAGTTTTCCCAGCACTGTTTATCGAAGAGACTGTCTTGTCCCCATTGTGTATTCTTGCCTCCTTTAATTGACCATATACGTGTAGGCTTTTTTCTGGGCTCTCTATATTCTATTTCTTTTATTGTCTATGTCTGTTTTTGTGCCAGTACCATGTTATTTTAATGACAGTGCCATGTACCATGGTTATTTAGCTTTGTAGTAGAGTTTTAAATCAGGGAGCATGATATCTCCAACTCTGTTCTTCCTTCTCTAGGTTGCTTTGAGTATTTGGGATCTTTTGTGCTTCTATAAAAATTGTAGGAGTCTTTATTCTAGTTCTGTGAAAAATTCTGTTGGTATTTTGATGGGGATTGCATTGAATCTGTGGATAGCTTTGGGTAGTATGGACATTTTAACAATACTAAAATTGTGTTCCAATCCGTAAGCACATTGTATCTTTCCATTTATTTGTGTCATCTTTCTTTCATCAATATCTTATAATTTTCAAAATACAGGTCTTTTACCTCTTTATTTAAATTTATTCCTAGGTATTTTATTTCTTCCTTTTGATGCAATTGTAGATGGAATTATTTTCTTAATTTCCTTTTTCTAATTGCTTCTTATTTATGTATAGAAATGCAATCAATTTCTGCATGTTACTTTTGTATCCTGCAACTTTACTGAATTGATTTTTAGTTCTAATAGGTTTTTGGTGGAGTTCTTAGGGTTTTCTATACAGGCATACCTTGGAGATATTGTAGCCTTGATTCATGACCATTGTGAAAAACAAATATCGCAGTAAAGCATGTAAACTTCTTGGTTTCACTGAATATAAAAGTTGTGTTTACACTACACTGTTGTCTATTAAGTGTGCCATAGCAGTATGTCTGAAAAAGCAATGTTCATACCCTAATTTTAAAAATGCTTTATTGCTAAAAATAATTTGAGTATCATCTGAGTTTTAGTAAGTGATAATCACTGATCATAGATCATCATAAGAAATATAAGAACAATGAGAAAGTTACCAAAAGGTGACACAGAGACATGGAATAAGCCAATACTCTTGGAAAAATGGCACTGATAGACTTGCTTGGTGCAGGATTGCCACAAATCTTCAATTTGTAAAAAACTCATCTGCAAACTGCAATAAAATAAAGTGCATTAAAATGAGGTATGCCCACATACAGTACTGTCATCTGCGAACAGTGACAATTTTACCTCTTCTTTTCCAATTTGAATGCCTTTTATTTTCTTGCCTAATTGCTGTGGCTGGGACTTCCCATACTACATTGAGGATAAAAGTGACAAGAGTGTGCATCCATACCTTTCTCCTGATCTTAGAGGAAATGCTTTCAACTTTTCATGGTTGAGTATGATGTTAGCTGTATGTTTGTCATGTATAACCTCTATTATATTCAGGTATCTTCCTTCTATACCCACTTTGCTGACAGTTTTTTTCATAAATGGATGTTGCCTTTTATCAAATGCTTTTTTTGCATCTACTGAGATAATCATAGGATTTTTAATCCCTTGTTTTGTTAATGTGGTTTATCACATTGATTGATTTGTGGATGTTAAATCATTCTTGCATCCCTGGAATAAATCCTGTTTGATCATAGTGTGTGATCCTTTTATTTATTATTTATTTATTTGTTTAAACATTCAAAAATTTTTTAATGTTTATTTATTTTTGAGAGAGAGAGAGAGAGAGAGAGAGAGAGAGAGAGCATGAGCGGGGAAGGGGCAGAGAGAGGAGAAACAGAATCTGAAGCAGATTCCAGGCTCTGAGCTGTCAGCACAGAGCCCGACGTGGAGCTTGAACTCACTATCTGTGAGATCATGACCTGAGCCAAAGTTGGACTCAACCAACTAGTCACCCACGTGCCCTAGTGTGTGATCCTTTTAATGTATTGCTAATATCATGTTGAAAAATTTTACATATTTATCAGGGATATTGGCCCGTAATTTTCCTTTTTGGGGATGTCTTTGGTTTTGGTATCATGGTAATGCTGACCTCATAAAAATGAGTTTGGAATCTTTCCTTCCACTTACCATTTTTGGAATAATTTGAGAAGAATAGGTACTAACTCTCCTTTACAAGTTTTGTAGAAATCGCCCTGGAGGCCATCTGGTTGTGAAGTTTTGTTTTTTGGGGGAAGTTTTAAAATTACTGATTCAATTTCATTACTTGAAGTCAGTCTATTCAGATTTTCTGTTTCTTTGTGATTCAATCTTGAAAGGTTATGTGTTTATAAGAATTTATCCAGAGGTGCCTGGGTGTCTTGGTTGGGCATTGACTCTTGATCTCAGCTCAGGTCATGATCTTATGGATTATAGGATCTAGTCCCACTTTCAGCTCTACAATGACAGTGTGGAGCCTACTTGGGATTCTCTCTCTCCCTCTCTCTCTGCCCTGCCCCTGCTCACTCTCTCTTTCTCTCTCAGAATAAATAAATAAACTTAAAAAAAATTCATTAATTTATTCTAGGTTTTCCAATTTTTTGGCATATACTTGTCCATAGTAGTCTTTTATGATATTTTATATCTCTGTGGTGTCAGTTGTAACTTCTCTTTCATTTCTGATTTTATTTATTTGGTCTCTCTCTCTTTGATAATTCTGGCCAGAGGTTTATCAATTTTTTAAAATCTTTTCAAAGAATCTGGCTTTTAGTTTCAGCAATATTTTCTATTGTATCTCCAGCCTTTATAACATTTATTTCACTCTAGTGTTGATTATTGCATTCCTTCTACTAACTTTGAACTTTGTTCTTCTTTTCTTAGTTCCTTTAGGCGTAAAGTTAGATTATTTGGGATTTTTCTCATTTGTTGAGGTAGACCTACATCACTACGAACTTTCCTCTTAGAAATGCTTTTGGTATTTCTCATAGATTTTGGAAAGTTGTGTTTCCATTTTCATTTGTCTTGAGATATTTTTTCTTTCTTCTTTAATTTCTTTATCGACGCATTGGCTGTTTAGTGGCATGTTGTTTAGTCTCCACGTGTTTGTGTTTTTAAAGTTTTCTTCTTGTAATTGATTTCTATTTTCATAACATTGTAGTCAGAAAAGACACTCAATACATGACTGCAATATTCTTGAATTTATTGAGACTTGTTTTGTGGCCTAACATGTGATCTGTCCTGGAGAATATTCCATGCACACTTGAAAAGAATGTGCATTCAGCAGTTTTTGGATGGAATGTTCTATATGTATCTGTTAAGTCCATCTGGTCTAATGGGTCATTCAAAACCACTGTTTCCTTGTTAATTTTCTGTCCGAATGATCTATCTATTGATGTAAGTGGGGTGTTAAAGTCCCCTACTATTATTGTATTATTGTCAATTTCTCCCTTTATGTCTGCATATTTGCTTTACTTATTTAGGTGCACTTTTGTTGGGTATTTAAATATTTACAAATGTTATATTCTCTTTTTGGATCGACCCCTTTATCATTGCACAATGAATGCCTTTTGTCTTTTGTTAAATCTTTGTTTTAAAGTCTATTTTGTCTGATACGAGTATTCCTACTCCAGCTTTCTTTACATTTTCATTTGCATGAAATCTTTTTCCATCCCTCCACTTTCAGTTCATGTGTGTCTTTAGACCTGAAATGAATCTCCTATAGGGAGTATATAAATGGGTGTTGGTTTCTTTTTAATCCATTCAGTTACCTTATATATATTTTTTGGAGCATTTAGTCCATTTACAGTTAGAGTAATCATTGATATGTATATACTTATTGTTATTTTGTTCATTTGTTCTTGTTGTCTTATAGTTCTTCATTCCTTTCTTCTTTTGGTCTTTACCCATATGGTTTGATGGTTTTCTTTAGTGTTATGTTTGGGTTACTCTCTCTTTATTTTTGTGTATCAATTATAAGTTTTTGGTTTATGGTTACCATTAGTTTCATATATACTGGCCTATATATACATAGCAATCTATTTTAAGCTGATAGTAACTCAAGTTTGAATGCATTCCAAAAGCACTACATTATTACTCCCCCCAACCCCAACATTTTATGTCCTCAACATTATATTTTAAATCTTTTTATTTTATGTGTAACTGCTTATAGTAGATAAAGTTTACTATTTTTGTCTTTTAACTTTCATACTAACTTTTTAAGTGACAGATCCATTGCCTTTAGTATATATTTGCCTTTACCAGTGAGATTTTTTTTCTTTCACATATTTTCTTATTTCTAGTTACAACTTTTTTCCCACTTAAAGAAGATGCTTTAACATTTCTTGTAAGGCCAGTTTAGTGATGATTAAGTCCTTTAGGTTCTGCTTGTCTGGAAACTCTTTATCCTTCCTTCAATTCTGAATGATAACCTTGCCAAGTAGCATATTCTCGTTTGGAAGATTTTCCCTTTGTGCACTTTAAATAGATCCTTGCTACTCCCTCCTGGCCTGCAAAGTTTCTACTGAAAAAGATAGCTGATGGTTTTATAGGGTTTCCTTTGTGACTATTTGAGATTCTATTTGTGACTATGTAAGGTTTTCTCTTTATCTTAATTTTTTCCATTTTTAAAAGTGTTTATTTATTATTGAGAGAGAGAGAGCAGGGGAGGGGCAGAGAGAGAGGGAGACAGAGAATCCGAAGTAGGCTCTGCACTGTGAACACAGAGACTGATGCAGGGCTCAAAATCACAAACTGTGAGCTCATGACCTTAGCTGAAGTTGAACCCTTAACCAACTGAGCCACCCTGGCACCCCTAATTGTTGCCATTTTAATTATAATATGTCTTGGTATGGGTCTCTTTGGGTTAATCTTATTTGGTACTCTGGATTCCTGGACCTGGATGTCTGTTTCCTACCCCAGATTAGAGAAATTTTCAGCCATTATTTTTCAGCCATTATTTCTCCAAATAAAGTTTTCTGCCCCTTTCTCTTTCTCTTCTCCTTCTGGGACCTCTATAATGCAAATGTCAGTTGTTTGATTTTATACCAGAGGACAGAAGTCCCTTAAACCTTTCTCATTTTTTAAATTCTTCTTCCTTCTTGATGTTCTGATTGAGTGACTTCCACTATTCTGTCTTCCAGAACACTGATGCATTCTTTTGTATCATCTAATCTTCTGTTGATTCCCTCCAGTATATTTTTCATTTCAATATTGTATTCTTCAGTTATGATAGGCTCTTTCTTGTATTTTATAACTCATTGTTGAAGTTCTTACTGTGTTTTTCCATCCTTCCCCTAAATTTGGTGAACATCTTTATGATTATTATTTTGAAGTCTTTGTCAGGTAAATTACTTATATTCATTTCACTAGTTTTTTTCTGGGTTTTATCTTGTTCTTTTATTTGGAACATATTTCTCTGTGTTCTCTCTCTCTCTCTCTCTCTCTCTCTCTCTCTCTCTCTCCCTCCTGTCTCTCTGTATTTGTTTCTATGAATTGGATAGAACATCTGCTTCTCCTGGTCTTGAAGGAGTGCCCTTGTGTAGGAGCACCTCTTATTTAGATTGCATGTGCCTGGTAGCTTTGGCAGGTTATCTGGAGCTAGAACAGTTGTGGACTAGAAGGTCCCAGAGCATGTTGTGCCAGGGGTGCCTTGGAATGATGACTGGGGCTGGAGCAGGCACAAGCCAGGGGCTCTGAGGTCCACCTTGGCAATTTGGCTGGAGCTGATGTGAGCATGCTCTAGGAGGTCCAGTGGTGAGTTGTGTTGGGGCATCCCTGGTGAGATGCTTGGAGTTGGAGCAGGAATGACCCAAGGGATTCCAGGACATGCCACACTGGGGCCACATTAGTAGGATGGCTGGAACTAGGGCAGGTGCAGGCGATGGGATTTTGGGGGTAGGGAATGTCTCTCTAGGGCCATCTTGGGGAGATGGTTGAAGGTGGTGTGAACAGGAGTCTGGAGCATGGTGGAGCAGTCTTAGCAGGCTGGTGAGAGCATTTGGACCTGCCTCCAGCCTTGTGCTATCAACATGGAGGTGAAATGTAAGAAATGGCACTCCTGGGTACTTCCAACACTGAGATAGTCCCAGCAGTTCCCAACATATTTGGTTGACACTCTAGGGTTAGCAAATAGATCTCTTCCACTTATAGTCTAGTTGCCTTTTAACTGATTTATTTTCACTGTGCCTAGTGAAGGGGTGCTGAGTCTCTACACAAGCCCCCCAGGGACATTGCAAGTTTCTATTACAAGTCAACATGTTGGGGGTGGGCTTTCCTTAGCTACCATATCTCCCTCTCTGCTACCTTTCTCTATGTGGTCTTGCTATTATTTGTTGTGCAGAAGCTGTTCAATCAGCCCTCAGTTCTTCTTCAAGAGGAATTGCTCTATATGTGGGTGTACATTCAGTGTTTCCATAGGAAGAGGTGAGTTTAGGGTCTTCCTATGCTACCATCTTGGATCAGCTTCCCCAAAGTTTCTTTTAGAGGGATAAAAATGTTCTAAAATTGACTGCGACGATTGTTCCCTAAATCTGTGAACATACTAAAAGCCATTGAGCTATATGTACACTTTAAATGGGTGAATTTTATGGTAGGTGAATTATATCTCAATAAAGCTGTTTTTTTATATGAAAAAAAAAGCTTTAAAGTACTTTGCAAAGAGTCATATTTAAAAGATCCCATGATTCAGCAAATTTTTCATTCCCCCTCAAATGGGTCAGATTGATTTGGAAGAAGTTTTTCTTCTCAAGATCCACCAAAAGATAGGGACATAAGGAGGAGTCAGATTTTCTGTATTTATGAGCTTTATAACAGCTTCGCAAGCTTTGTAACATTGGACAAGATACTTAACTTCTCTCTCTAAGCATCTTTTTCTCACTTGTCAGATGGAACCAACACAGTAAGAATCTTCTCTGTGGTATTGTTGTGAAACCTGGGCAAGAGAGTGGTTGTGTAGCACTCAGCAAATCCCTGCTCAGTGCTCACTGGTCATTATAATTAATAATAACTGATTATATTAGTGTTAATTATAGTAACAAATAGAATAAGTTGGTAAAACAGCCTGAAGACTCAACAAAACAAATAAATCAGTAAAAATATCAAGTTATTATAGTTTTTATTTGATTTTATCATGGAGACTAAAAGCAATGATTCCTCGCATTTATTATAATGGCCACAATAGACAAACAAACAAGCAAATAAAACTCCAGAAAATAACAAGTGATGCTGAGGATGTGGAGAAATTGTGACTCATGTACACTGTTGGTGGGAATGTAAAATGGTGCAACAGCTGTGGAAAACACTATGACAGTTCCTCAAAAATTTAAAATAGAACCACCGTATGATTCAGCAGTTTCACTTCTGAGTATACACCCCAAAGAACTGAAACAAGGACTCAAACAGATATTTGTACACACGTTAATAAAAGCACTAGGTGGAAGTAATTTAGGTGTCCTTCAACAAACAAAAAGATAAAATAAATAACTCAGTGAAGAAATGAGCAGAAGACATGAACATACACTTTTCCAAAGAAGACATCCAGATGGCCAACAGACACATGAAAAGATGCTCAACATCACTAATCATCAGAGAATTATCAATCAAAACCAGGATGAGATACCACCTCACACCTGTCAGAGTGGCTAAAATTAACAACACAAAAAACATTAGTTGTTGGTGAGGATCCCCTGGAGAAAGGGGAACCCCCTTGCACTGTTGATGGAAATGCAAACTGGTGCAGCCACTCTGGACTACAGTATGGAGGTTCCTCAAAAAGTTGAAAACAGAACTATGCTATGATCCGGCAATTGCACTGTTATTTACACAAAGGATGTAAAAATATAGATCCAAAGGGGGGTACATGCACCCCAATGTTTATAGCAGCATTATCAACAATAGCCGAACTATGGAAAGAGACCAAGTGTCCATCGACTGAAGAATGGATAAGGAAGATGTGGTATATACATACAATGGAATATTACTCAGCCATCCAAAAGAATGAAGTCTGGCCATTTTCACTGACATGTATGGAGCTGGAGAGTATTGTGCTAAGTGAAATAAGTCAATCAGAGAAAGACAAATATCATATGATTTCACTCATATGTGGAATTAAAGAAGCAAAATAGATGGACATATGAGAAGTTGGGTGGGGGGAAGAGAGAGGAAAATGAGCAATAAGAGACTCTTAATGATATAAAACAAACTGAGGGTTGATGGAGGGAGATGGGTGGGGGATGGGCTAGATGGGGGATGTTGTTGGGAGGAGCAGTGGGTATTGTAGGCAAGGGATGAATCGCTGAATTCTACTCCTGAAACCATATTGCACTGTAAGTTAACTAAAATTTAAATAATAAAAAAGATAAACAAAATGTGGCATATATATAAAATGGGATCATACACAGTCTTAAAAAGGAAGAAGATTCGGACACCTGCTACAACATGGATGAATCTTGAGGACATCATACCAAGTGAAATAAGCCAGTCATAAAAAGATAAATACCTTATGACCTGCTTATATGAGGAAACTAGAATAATAATCTTCATAGAGACAGAAAATAGAATAGTGGTCACAGGGGCTGGGGGAGGGGCGAATGGGGAGATGTTTAATGGGTACAGAGTTTTAGTTTTGCAAGATAAGAATTTTGAGGTTTGGTTGCACAACTCTGTGAATGTATTCAACACTACTTAGCTGCACCCATAAAAGTAATTAAGATGATAAATTTCAGGTTATGTGTATTTCACCAAGATAGTAACAAGAAAAAAAGCAATGGTTATCTGTGTTATCCACTCAGTGTTTGAGAGGTGGTGCAAGGTCATGGAGAAGAGCAGGCTTTGGACTCCCACAAACCTGGGTCTGGATCTTAGCACCGCTGCATATTAACAGAGTGACCCTGGGAAACTTCCTCCATTTCTCTAGGATGAAAGCTATAAGGTTAGGAAAGTTCTCTTTCTCTAAGTGTGATATGGTAGCTAAAGAAGTTTGTGCCTATGGTACGTCTTTGTTATCTTTTTCCTATTAATGCTAATTCAAAAAAATATATATATAGCCCAGTGACCCTACAGCCAGGACTGCCAGATAAGGTACAGGACACTCAGTTAAATTTGAATGTAACACAAACAATGAAAAGTTTTAAATAATTTTCTAGCATAAGTGTGTCCTAAATGTTACATTATATCCCCTGCAATATTTGGAATATAGCTGTGTACTAACGAGCTATTTATTTTTTTACCCAAAATCCAAAATTTTCTAAGTGTCCTGTATTGTATTTGCTAGACCAAACAACCCTGTGAACAACATTATTGTTTTCATCACTCAGATAAGTAACAATGGTTGGCTGGATGGGTGAGGAAAACTGCTTTTCCCCATATCATGGCAGTTCATTCTTGTTCTAATTCCAGTGTCCAGCTATTGGCAAAGAGTCACAATGGACTAAAGTGACCACTGGGTCTTATTTATTAATTGTCTGTTTCGCCTCCTAATTACAGTTGCTTTGAAACAAACACAGACATGCATGGGTTAACTGCTCTCCTGTTCTATTTTCTTCTCTGCATCTCATTGCAGTAAACATCTGTGAAATACCCTTTCCTCTGTGTTATGCTCCCATTTTCCTCCAAAGCAGAGCTTTATCTGTGAAGGTGGTGGCCCTGAGTCATTATCTAGAAGCTCTGCTTTGATAAAAATTAATAACGGTTAACACAGTCATCTAACAAAACTTTCATTAGGGAGTTCTCCTCCCATCTTGGAGTGTCTATGATGTCTAAATGTGATTTAAATACTGTTGGCCCTACTTGCACTCACCAGACAGTCTCCTGCTGGGGACAGTGCTGTGTCATTAAAATGGAATCCACTGAGAGAGACAATAGTCACATTCACTGAATAGAAGCGCTAAAGCCATGGTTAAGTATTTTCCAGGCCTTATCTCAGGATACCCACATAATATATGCTTATGGACTTGTTCAGTGTGCTAGATAGGACCCTCTGGCTCTCCATTTAAGTTTGTATTTACACCTGGGCCACCTGGGTGGCTCAGTCGGTCGAGGGTCCGACATCGGCTCAGGTCATGATCTCATAGTTCGTGGGTTCAAGCCCCACATCAGGCTCTGTGCTGACCGCTTGTTCAGAGCCTGGAGTCTGCTTTGGATTCTGTGTCTCCTTCTCTCTCTGCCCCTCCCCCACTCACGCTTTGTCGCACTCTGTTTCTCAAAAATAAATGTAAAAAAATTTTTTTTTAAAAAGTTTGTATTTACACAAACCTTGTGTTTGATTTCTACAGATAGTGCAGTGTGCAGACATTAGAACCAGGAGCTGGGAGGCACAGATCTCAGTTTCTGTCACCCTTGTCCTGGGACTTGAGTGAGCCTTATAGAATGAATGTTTATGTCCCCTCAAAATTCTTATATTGAAACCTAATCCCCAATGCAATGGTATCAGGAGGTGGGGACTTGCAGAAGTAGTTAGTCATGAGGGTGGAGCCCTCAAGAGTAGGATTAGTGCCCTTATAAAAGAGACCCCAGGGAGCTATACTATGAGACACAGTAAGAAGTCAGCTGTCTCTGAACCAGAAAGCAGATCTCACCAGACGTCTAATCTGCTGGTGCAGGCATCTTGCACCTCCCAGCCTCTGGAACCATGAGAAATAAGTGTTTGTTGTTTAAGCCCCCAGCTATGGTATTTTTGTTATGGCAGCTCAAATGGGCTAAGGGAGCATGTCACTGGACCTCACAGAGTTTTGGGTGGCACTTCTGTACAATCAGAGGTAATGAGTGTCCTTGAGAGCAGATGAGAAAGACTTACAAAAGGGCTCTGAGGACGACACCAAGACTCCGCATGTGGAGAAAGGGCACTTTGGATAAAAGCTTCTTTCCATTTTCTGGACTCCAGCCCCACTAAAGGTTGAGGGGGACGGGTTGAGTGGCCAATCTTCCTCTGCTCCACCCCCAACTCTCTGCTCCTTGCCTTCCTGCAGCATCACCGAACCATCATTCACACCAGAAACTTCCTGACTGTGGCCCTCTTGGACAAACTCAGACATGTAGAGGCCCCATGAGGGACCATCACGGACATTTGAAATATTGAGAATCTGCCCACTCCCCTTCAAAGAACACAACAGACCTGGGGTTTAAATTCAATTCAGTTTGTTAAAATTACCCATTCAAAAGCCCAGCTTCCTACAGGCTTCATGTTTGTGTTACAAACCTCATTATTCTCTTTATAAATGTAGTACATTTTATATAAAATAAGAGGAGACACCTTTGATTAGTTTTTGGATGACTCAGTGTGAAAGAACTAAATTCCCCTTGAACCACGAGTGTCATTTACATTAATTATTAGTTTCTTTTAAACTGCAGTGATAAATTTAACACAATTTTCTTCCTAAGGAACTTCCTATGCCTGATCTGGCAAGCCAATCACACAGGCATGAAAAGTATTCCAATGATCTTAACGTTTTGTAAATCTAGTAAATTGGAAGTCATAAAAATGTTGCGACTCTTCAGGTTCTATCGGACATTCGAACAGTGTTTACAAACTTAATAAAATTATCTTGGAATATTCAGCTTCTGGTCAGAAGTCTTAAATTTTTTTTTAACATTTATTTATTTTTGAGAGAGAGAGAGAGAGAGGTGGGGGAGGGGCAGAGAGAGAAGGGGACAGAGGATCCAAAGAGGGCTCTGTGCTGATTGAGCCTGATGCCCGGCTTGAAGCCATGAACCATGAGATCATGACCTGAGCTGAAGTCCGATGTTCAACCAACTGAGCCCCTGAGTTAGAAGTCTTGAAATCACACTTTTAAACTTGTATTCAGGGGACCATGGTGACTGGAAGGATGTGGGTTTGGGAGGTCCTGGACCAAAGGTGCCCCAGGTTAGGGTTGATAGAAACAATGGCTTCAGAGGAGCTGGTGTGTGTTCAGGTCAAGGAGGCAGGGCTGTGAAGGGGAAAGTGGTCAGGTAGGCGGCTGGGATTGCAGGCTGAAGGCAGGACTAAAGTTTCAACCACAAGAGAGAGTGTAGGGAAAGAAAAGAAAAAAGGTCTCACAGAGCCCAGGACCTTGGAGCCTGACAGAAGCTAGTGATGGACCCAGAGAAGGAGTCAAGAGAACAAGTCATTGGTCTAAGGTTCTGGGTCCTGCGCTCTCAACTTTCAGAATTGGAAGGAGATCCTTCAGGATGAGTCATGGGTTCACCCTGTGCTGCCACAGTTGTACTGTGTGAAGGTGATAAATCTTCAACTTTTTGAGTTCAGTTTTCCTATCTGTCAGATCTTGAAGGCAATAATAATTTCTGATATTAGTGGAGAAACAAAACAAAATTACCAATGAATGCTCAATTTCTAAGGAAATAGACTCTTTTAAAATAGAAATTGGGATACCTGCATGGCTCAGTTGATTAAATGACTGACACTTGATTTTGGCTCAGGTCATGATCTTGAGGTTCATGAGATCGAGTCCTACCTTGGGCTCTACACTGACAGCACTGAGCCTGCTTGGGATTCTCTCTCTCTCTCTCTCTCTCTCTCTCTCTCTCTCTCTCCCCCTCCCCTGATCTCTCTCTCTCTCTCTCAAAAGTAAATAAATAAAAAAACTTAAAAAAATAAAATAGAAATTGACCAAGGAGAAATAGGCCCTGGGGGAAGAAGCTGGGGAAGGGCTTCATACAAATAACAGGAAGTGAGAGTCCCCTGGGACCACCGGGAGGCAGTGAGGATGTGGTTGGGAAGAGAGATGAGGCCTAGAAGGAGCACCAGGGTCACAAGGTGGCCATGGCCACGTGTGGCCACTAAGCACTTGAAATAGGGCAATTCTGAACAGAGACGTGCTGTCAAGTATAAAACACACACTGTGTGGGAGACCTTCTGGAAGAAAGAATGTCAAATATTTCATTAATAGTTTCAAGACATTGACTACATATTGAAATCCCAATATTCCCCATAATAGTATCGGGTTAAATAAAATTTATTAAAATCAGCAAATTAATTTTTGAAGTTTTTTTTAAATTTATCTTTTTTGAGAGAGAGAGAACACAACCAGGGTAAAGGCAGAAAGAGAAGGGGAGAGAGAGAATCCCAATAAGACTCTGCACTGTCAGCACAAAGCCTGATATAGGGCTTAAACTCACGGAAACGTGAGGTCATGACCTGAGCCAAAATCAAGAGTTGGATGCTTAACAGACTGAGCCCCCAGTAGCCCCAGCAAATTAATTTTTAAATGTGGCCAGTAGAAAATATGTGGTTGTGTATGTGGATTTTTTTTTTTTTTCTGTTGGACAGTACTGGGTTAGAGTTCTTAGCCGGGTGGAAAGGATCAGCTAAGTATGACCCTACAGTAGGATGGATTTTTTGTTTTTTTAATGCATTATGGTGTCTAACCTTCTATCGAACTTGTTTGAATTGTTGAGATCCCCCTTGCCTTCCTCCAGGTCTTTATAAACCTGCTGCATACTTAATTTTCTCTGTGTGAGTGTGATTTCTGTGAATAGAAATTGTGTTGCACACATGGGTCACTGGAACAGGGAGGACACGACTGTAGGGGAAGAGGCTACCATGAGAAAGACCTACTCCAGCAGGGATTCATAGATGCCTTGGGGAGCAATTTTGACTCCTACAGGGTATGGCTTTGAGGCTCCGAGTCTCAATCATCTAGATTTCAAGAGGTAGCAGGGCCCCTGGGGTCACCAGGGTTATATCGTTTTATAGAGATTGTGAGGTCATAGGTAGAAAGCTCAGAGGTCCGACCCCTAAACCTGATCAGAGATAACAGGGTGCAAATCCCCATGATGAGCAGGAGGAATTGACTGCCCACTGCTTTAACTACCTGGCTTCTTTCTGGAATGTTCCAAGTAAGCAAGGTAGATGAGATTGGGGGAGAACATAGTGACCAAACACAAACATGGGTGACAGCAGACTCTTTCTGTTAGACCTCCATGTGGCTGTGTCTAGCCAGGGTTCTCACACTCCCTCTGGAATGGTTCTCTTACTCTTTAGGGGCCAACTCTCAACCCAAGCTTACTGAGGAGGGAATATTCCTGCTGCCGAGCCTCTTGAGTTTGATCATCCATGGCTTCTGTGTCCTGGTCCTCATCTAGCCACCCTTTGTAAATCTTTTTTTTTTTAACATTTATTTTTAAATTATTCAGAGAGAGAGAGAGAGAGAGCATGACTACAGGAGGGACAGAGAAAGAGGGAGACACAGAATCTGAAGCAGGCTCCAGGCCCTGAGCTGTCAGCACAGAGCCTGACGCGGGGCTCGAACTCACAAACTGGGAGATCGTGACCTAAGCCAAAGTCAGACCGCTCAACCGACTGAGCCACCCAGGCGTCCCCCTTTGTAAATCTTTATAGCAGCCCTCCTGGCACCAGTTCCTGGGAGAAAAGACATTCCAGAATGATTCTAATATTTTGTCAAAGACTCTCTGTTTCATTGGAGGCTCCATCCTTTTACTCACTTCTTCTGGCCGTGAGGAGGTGAAAGATTCCATGGAGCTCACATCTCCACACTGGAGACAGCATAGAGTTGTCCGTGATCCCCAGTTCCCCATTTCTAAACAGAAAGCATGACACGTAAGAAAGTCGGGGTCCATAATTCCCAATCTGAGATCCTTTGGGCCACAAAGTGTTTTGAATTCAGGCTTTTTTAGATTTTAGGAAGGTAACATGGTGCATGAAGCATAAAACATCCTAGCAAGTTCTTGGGAAACACCCATAAACAAATGCGTTATTGTTTCTGTAGCAAAACATAAGAAGATTCACACTACGAGAAATAAATAAAAAACTCCAGATAGCCTCCTCTCCACTCAGGATAAATTTTGATGCCAAGTGAGTTCGATCTTCACTTATTAAAGACAAACAAACTTTTGGCTCTCAGAGCTGTCTGGATATTCTGTAACTGCAGCATGTGAGTGTAGACCCAGACTCTCAGTGCCAGGTCTCAGTGGGTACCCGTGCTGGGCTTGCTGGTGTGGGCTGTACTGTTACCAGCAGGGCTCCAGGAGACTCTGTTGGCCCTACAAAACCTTTCATGCAACTTTGGCATTTTTGAGGGAATAGTTCACCATTACCCAAAGATTACCCAAAGTCTGAGTGTTCTCTGAATTTGAGTTCCCCAAACAGCCAGTTTCTGTTCCCATTGCTTTTGGGGGGTATTATGAGGGGTGGCATGGGAAATTTTTCTTTAATGCTTTCAACTCTGGAGTATTATGGAGAACAAAGACTGGTATTTTTTTTTCCCATTTTTCTACTTCACGTCTTGTTTATAAGTTCATTTTTATTTTTATTTTTTTATTTTATTTTTTATAAGTTCTTTTTTTTTTAATTTTTTTTTTCAACGTTTTTTAATTTATTTTTGGGACAGAGAGAGACAGAGCATGAACGGGGGAGGGGCAGAGAGAGAGGGAGACATAGAATCGGAAACAGGCTCCAGGCTCCGAGCCATCAGCCCAGAGCCTGATGCGGGGCTCGAACTCACGGACCGCGAGATCGTGACCTGGCTGAAGTCGGACGCTTAACCGACTGCGCCACCCAGGCGCCCCTATAAGTTCATTTTTAATAAAATATTTATTTTTGAGAGAGAGTGAGCAAGAGAGTGGATGAGGGACAGAGAAGTGGGGGGACAGAGGATCCCAAGCAGGCTCTGCACTGACAGCAGAGAGCCTGATGCAGGGCTGAAACTCACGAACCGTGAGATGATGACCTGAGCTGAAGTCTGACACTTAATCGACGGAGCCACCCAGGTGCCCCTCTAAGTTTATTTTTAATCAACAAACATTTTAATTGTATGTACTATGTCAGATACTGCTGCAAAGTAGGGACTACTATAATCATTTTGCAGGTAAGATGCAGCCTAGGAGGATCAAAGAATGCGGTCAAGGTCACACAGCTAGCAAAATGGCAAAGGAAGAATTGAAACCCACAAGTCTAACTTCAAAGTCTCTGCTCTTAACCACCATACCACACCCTCTATCAAACACTGGGTTTATAGGAGGTTAAAACATAGTACACACACAAAGAAAGGCACTTAATTTTTTTAACGAGAAATAAATGTGATTTACTTCTTCCAGGGAGTTAAACCATGCCCTGAAAGCATTAACTCTCCATCTGTGGTCACTTATCTCTCACCCAAAGTAAGAGTCAATATGGTTTTCTTTTGGAAGAATTGGCATTTAAATATGGAGCCTGTTGTCCCAACAATTATAGATTTTAATAGAAGAATTTAAGATTGAGTAATGCTTGTGAGTGTAAACTGAATTTCCAGAGCTTAGGAATAATTTACATTATAAAGAACTTCCCTACTCTCTTCTGTGCATGAATCAGCTTAAAATATGATGATGGTTATTCTTGTTCACAGTACTATAGTTATGAATTTAAACATGCAAAGTGCTTTAAAATCACAAATTGATTATTAATGAGAATATTGCTCTTGAAGGCTTATATTGTTTCAAAGGAATGCGATTGTTCTATCGGAAGGAATATATTTTGTACATTGTCATAATTCGGGGTGGGTAAACAAAGCTAGCGTCTGGCCACGTCACTAGGTATTTCAGATCTCCCCTTTTCTGCCTTGGTTATCCCTTCACTGGATGGATTCAGGGTACAAGGATAAAAAATATCCTGGGGCGCCTGGGTGGCGCAGTCGGTTAAGCGTCCGACTTCAGCCAGGTCACGATCTCGCGGTCCGTGAGTTCGAGCCCCGCGTCAGGCTCTGGGCTGATGGCTCGGAGCCTGGAGCCTGTTTCCGATTCTGTGTCTCCCTCTCTCTCTGCCCCTCCCCTGTTCATGCTCTGTCTCTCTCTGTCCCAAAAATAAATAAAAAACGTTGAAAATTTTAAAAGAAAAAATATCCTGCCAATGTTTTGGAAGGTGAGGATCAAATACACTTTAATTAGAAATCCACACTCAGCAAATCTACCTGTTTCTATACATTTGTACTTACTTTACCTTTGTTTCTTAGTAATGAGATTTCCCTTGGCAAAATCCCCATATTGCCTCCACTGGGCAGAGAAGAAAAGAGATATGGGCACCCCGAGGCTGGAATGCTTGGAGGTCTCAGGGGGCCCCCAAGAAGACAGGCATGAAGGAGGCAGCAACTATCACAGCCTAGCATCCTGGGAAGAGTTAGTGTGACTGGGGTTGGTTGAGAGGGAAAAACACAGGGGGGAAAATTGATTTTTTTTTTCCATTGGGAGATTTATTTGCACTGGGTGAGTCTATTATTAGTCCATAAAGTTCCTTCCATTTCTACCAAGGCAGTGATTTCTCATCTCCTCTAAAAGTCCTCAGCAAAACAAACACTTATTAATGGTATTAGGCTGGATAAGCTATGTTGTCGTGCAGTAAAAAATACACTCCCGTGTCTCAGTGACTTCACACCACAAAGGTCTCTTTCCCATTCGGAAAGTCCACTGTGGGTTGGGTGGCCTCCCAGGAGTCTATGCACCATGCTGTCACTCTACCAGGCTGATCTTACAGGTCTGCCATGTTGCCATGAGCCTTCCTTGACAGTCCAGGCCAAGGGAGACACAGCTGGGGGACTGAGCATCGCCTCTTCTGAGTTTCGACCTGTAAGATTCACATGGTCACAGCCCATAGGACAGAGCGAGTGATGGGGCTCCCCTTGAAGGAGAGCGTGGCCAGAAACCCAGTTTCTATTGCGTTGGGTGAAATGAGAATCATTACCCAAAACTGAGTATCAGTGACACATACAGATAGACATTTCAGCCCCTTTCTCTTAAGGGAGACCCAGGGAACACATTTGTTGTGTGAGGTATTTGCTAATATGATAATAACGATGCTGACGGTATGAACGAAGGCTCCTAGAAGGCAGGGACAGTGTTAGGCATCTTGGTACCCCTCACACCTGGCAGGTACGTGCCTTGGGAAAAGGGCTCAACGAAGCCTTATTGGGGAAATAAATGTAAGAATGAGGCACCCTGTATTCTTAACTTCACGAGGCATTTCTTATTGCTGTTCTTTCCCAGCAGACCCCAGTTATATCACATTAAAAAGGCATTCTTTGAGCCTGAAATAGCTTTCTACTTGCCATAATTCATCTTGATGAGAACTGGAAGCCATGGCCTTGCTCTGGTAGCGGATAGGAAACAACAGGAAACAAGTCAATTGCATTTCAGTTGTAGACGTAATTGCCACTGTTGTTTGTCCCCTTACCTAAATCTCTTTCCAAAGAAGCGCATTAGCCTTCAGATGCATTTTGCACATTAGACCCCTTGGACAGGTCTTTATCCAAACCAATCCAGGAGCCATTCTTTCAATATCCAACGCTCCGACCACCATCGGCATCCATGCTCATGGTTGATTTTCTCATAACAGTAATGGGCCCGCATTAACCACACGTTGTCTCTCACCTAGTTTCCTGTACGGTCAACGGTGTTCCCCTTGTGAGGCAATTTGGCCTTGCAGCCACTGCCCAGATAATGCCTGTCTTGATATTTTGGCTTTGGCCTTCTTAGAACCCACTCATGAATGAGCAAATGGTCCTTGGCTGGACTCCTAAAAATAACTTGTTTTGCCTGCTGCCTTGACATCTGACTGCGAAGTCAGTGATAGGCAGAATTAAGTCAATGTGAATTAAAAAAAAATGTGCTGTGGTTTATGCACTGTTGTTCCTTCTGCAGTGGTTTGAAACAATGTCAGGATTTCTACACACTCTTTTGGGTTTACATATGAACTTGGATATGCCCAAGTACTGCGTTCTTTCATTTCTCTTACACCTGAACACTGGGTTCTTTTATTTCTCTGAGTGAAATCTTGTATGCAGGCTTTGGTTTTCTCCTCTAGTCCTGGTGTCATGCAACAAAACTGTGTATGTGCATGGTCATATTTTCATCTGTGTGCAGGCTGCCCCCTTGGGGTTTGAATATTAGCATTTGCTGATTTTTCCTGCCATATACATTTAAGTGCAAAGAGTTTCATTTAGATGCAGAACGGCCTGGAGGGTTGAGGCCGTGTAAGTTTTCAGTAATGACCTTAGTATGTACGAAAAGGTAATGGGCAGTTTTATATGGACTACTTATAAACTATCAAAGGGGAGGAGCACCTGGGTGGCCCAGTCAGTTAAGAATCTGACTCTTGATCTCAGTTCAGGTCACTTGATCTCACAGCCATGAGTCCAAGCCCCAAGCTGGGCTCTGTGTTGGGAGGGAGTCCCACTTAAAGCAAGCAAGCAAACAAACAAACAAACAAAACTATCAAAGCAGGAAAAAAAAGCACATGTAATTCTTGTTTCCAGGATAACGTAAACTGGACAAGAAGACTGTATTCATTCAAGTTTAACTATTCTCTATCAAAAAGCTTGGAATGGATGGAAATCAGTATTTCAAAAAGACAGCAGGCTAAATAAAAGTAACCATACAATATTAATCCCAAGTAGTTCTATTTTTCTTTCTCTTTGCAATTTATTAAAGTCTGGAAATAATAAGAGAAACCTGAAAAATGAGGAGGGGAATGATCCCAATTTATTTTTAGTTATTTGATAGTCTTGTAATTGCAATCCAATATTTTGACTTTGGCCTCTTGTTCAAACGTGTCTTTGGTTATAGACCAGATTGTTCATAACTGGATATAATCTACTTTCTGGATTTTCTAATTGAAAAAAACAAACAAACATTAATCATATGCCATCGTGCTCTAGCCTATTTCTTATTTACTAACAAATGCATTAATTCTTTTAATGGTTTTAAATGAGTGTCCAGACTGTCAGTTATGGTTTTCTAATTGCTAACAGTCCACCTACACTTACTCAACCTTTCTTTTTTCTAGTGCTCGTATGTTCACAGGAACACAGTCCAAATGGTTAGAAGTTAGGTAAGTTGGCGAGTGTTTAACACAAGGGCATCTTATAAAGATGCCCATGCTGTACGCTGCCTCCTAGAGGTGGGGACCGAGACTGCAGGGATCATGCAATCATTTAGGAGCGAGGACATAATCCAGTCCTTTGTTATTAAGCCCGTGACCAAAAGCCGTGACAGCTACATTTGGAGTCCCAGTTAATGCTGAGTTTCATTCAACTGCAGAGGTGAGACGTTTCTCGGTCTGACAGGTAACAGATTCAACAGGGAAGCTTTTAAGACACACATCCCCAGATCCCACGCCCAGCCCTACCCCTTGGAGATCTGGCTTCAGTAAGGCTGAAGTGGGATCCTGGCAACAGTATTTGGTAAAAAAAGTCCCCCAGGTGGTTCTAATGAGCACTTAAAGTTTGTGAGTTAGTGACCAGTGCCTGTGGTTGGACCTCTAAGCCTGAATACACGAAGAAAGATTCGAGGGAACGAAGGGATGAGCCCAGTTCTGGCTCCACACCACAAGGTCCTGGAACGCTGGAGAATTCCTGATGTTTTCCCCAAACCTCAGAGCCAGGGGCAGAGGGCAGAAAAATCTCCCCTTTCCTAAGCCACAAAATTCTGGCAGGTGCTTGGTGATTTCTTTGTAGCAGATAAGAGTGGAAGAGTCACTTCATGCAGATTGGGAACCTTATTCATTACAACTGTTTAGAGATGCTGGGGCCCCATTTGTGCAGGTGTGTCTCCTGCTGGAGTTGCAGGAATGGGCATCCTTGGGCATCTTCTCATTTCTCATGAAGGTGAAGACCCCTCCCCCCAAGTCTTGTGTCCTCTATTCACCCTCTTCTCCCACTCCTCTGGGGTCCCGGTCATTCACATACCTTCCTTCCAAAATTATTGGAATGCCCATGTGGCCCAAGTGATCCTAAAGCCAGTAATACTAAATTGGGGCTTCCTTGAAACACACATAAATCAGTTAGAAGCCTTTCCATTTTTAACTTAAAATTCATCCTGGTTTTACAAAAGCATTTTTGTATAATTTCCTCTTTTTATTCTATATGAACATTAATACTTCAGATTTCTTTCGTTAACACAAAAATGTTTAATTCACTCTTACATTCCAAGTGAACAATCCAAAACATTAAAGCTTGCTTTGATTTTTCACTTGGGAAATAGACAGTCTGAAATTCACCTTCTGCCTACCAGATACCTCAGATCTCTGGAAGACAGCTAAACTTTAAAACCAAACCATGGAAGGCAATAGCAGTTAATAGTAACAACATCTTCTGAACAGTTCTGAAAATGGAGGTTGCAAGCTGTTTACACAAATGAAGGAAGGGGCACCTGGGTGGCTCAGTCGGTTAGGCATCTGACTTCGGCTCAGGTCACAATTTCACAGTTTGTAAGTTTGAGCCCCACGTCAGCTGACAACTCAGAGCCTGGAGCCTGCTTCGGATCCTGTGTCTCCTTCTCTCTCTGCCCCTCTCCTGCTCATGGTCTCTCTCTCTGTCTCCGTCTCTCTCTCAAAAGTAAATAGACATTAAAAAAGTTAAAAAAAAAAAAACAAATGAAGGAAGGATTCTCAAGATAAAAGGTGATGGACAATAACGTCCTATTTGTAGGGTGCAAGCTGGTAATTCAGTTGAAATGGAATCTTGGACTTTATTCTTCTTGAATCCATTATCCTTTATCCCAACCATGTTTCCTCAAATGGATTGCCTTTAATGATTGCCTAGGATTCAAGGGAAATGCTGGTTTAATAAAACCATCATGATAGATTTTCTAAGGAAAAGTAGAGTTTTATCTACTCATCCATCCACTCACCACCTACTAATCTAAATCTATCATCTATTTCTGTTGTCTCTCTCTTTCTCCTACCCCTCCCCATCTGTTTTTGGAGAGTCTAACACTATCAAAAATATCCCAAATGACCTTATATCTCACAAGTATCAGCGCATAATCATAGAGCCTATAAAGTATACAACAGAAGTATAAGAAAAAATGGAAAAGCTCTATCTGCCTTGATGATCCATTGATATATACTCCAAGATCACCACTTAAAGGCATGTTAAACTGTTTTTCTCAGCAATATAAAGCCTTATGGAAACTTTTCTTAATGTCGTCTATAGGTGTTAAAGAATTACCCCTCATTATGGAAAAGGCACGTGAACAAGGAGAAAGACGGAAAGGAAGAATCAAAAGAAAAGTAGTTGGTCAAAAAAGAAGAAACTCCTGCAACTTGGGACAAAGTGGGTGGGCCTCACGCGTATCATAATAAGTGAAATAAGTCAAACAGAGAAAGACAAGTAGCGTATGATTTCAGTTACATGTGGAAGCTAAAAAACAAATCAAAAAACCAACCAGCCAAGAAATAAGCAAGCTCATAGCCACAGAGAACAGAATAGTGGTTGCCAGAGGCGAGTGGTAGACGGTGAGAGAAAGGGAGTCAAAAGGTAAGAAGAAAACACAAAACAGAAGACATCGTGCTGTATACCTTAAATATATACAATTTTTGTCAAGTATATAGACCTCAATAAACTTGAAACAAAAGCTTTAAAAAAAAAGGTCTTCATGTTGGAGAAATATTCTGTTTTCCCAATTAAAAATCTAGCTGCAGATTAGATATGTCTAGATATTGCCTGGGTGTCTCAGTCCGTGAAGTGTCTGACTTTGGCTCAGGTCATGATCTCATGATCCATGAGTTCGAGCCCCAGCACAGAGCCTGGAGCCTGCTTTGGATTCGGTGTCTCCCTCTCTCTCTGCCCCTCCCCCCGCTTGCACTCGGTCTTTCTCTCTCTCTCTCTCTCTCCCTCAAAAATAAACGTTAAAAAGGTTAAAAAAAATAAAACTAAAAACCTAGCTATAAAATTATTTTGGAGTTTCATTAAAAAGCATTGGTAAAAATGTAAAGTCTATTGAACTAAGTGTATTACAGGAAAAGTTTGTGCATAGTGCTTAAAAAAGTCAAGGAAAAAAAAATAGTTGGACTTGATCCTTTTTAACCATAACGAGTCTATAATATTTTGCTACGGACACTCTATAAGGTAATTTAAGGGCATCCAGTATCTCAATGTATACACTTAATATGTTAAGAACATGAAGAATTTGTAGTTGACTAGGGCTTGTGACTGAAGTCACACTGTTTAGGGAGCTCATCTTCCATGATCAGAAATGTTAAGAGTCTTAGATGTTTCAGCACAAAATGACCTGAAAAGGATATTTTGCCACACACTGAGCTGTCTCCTTGAGCATGTAGTGCTTGTTGAATCTGGCCTTTAGATGAGGATTGAGAAACAAGGATGTTGGAAACATACTTTCTGTGTATTCATTAGGTAAGGGAGACCTGGTGCTCCTATTCCTTCTCTCCTTCCTGGAACACAGCGGAACTGCATTTCCCAGGCTCTCTGGCAACTGTTTTGGGGCCCTGTAGCTGAGTTCCCCCTGGCAGAATGCGGGCAGAAGTGTCAAAAGCCACTCTAGGCCTGGACCGTTATACATTCGCCACACTGTCTCTATTCTGCTGAGGCTTGGGCGGCCATAGATAGAAAATGGCCCAAGTCTCTGACTGATGGCTGACGTAGAAAGAGCCTTGGTGTCCGCACAGCTGCATGGAACCAGGGCGCCCATATTCTACCTCCATCCCTAGCAATCCACACCAGAGTGTTACATCAGAAATACACCTTCTATGAAGCCACTGAGGGAGAGGGTGTTTGTTCTAACAGCTACCATTATTTCTCCTGATATTTTTTTTTCATATACTAGATATGTGTTCTTGGAAGTATATTAGAATCTAATATTTAAATATAGCCTTTGTTACATTGGCATATTTACATGATATTGTACTTCATTTAAAGGTGCAAACTTTAGTGGTAACATATACCCTACTGTCCACTGTGCTTTAGGGAAAGGCATATAAAAGCATCAGTTAGAATTTGGTTCAGCTGTATGTGAAGAAACTCTAAAGACCAGGCATTAAACAAATAGACAGGATTTTCTCTTACAGAAACAAAGTTGAGAAGCAAGCAGTCCTGGGCTAGTATGGTTACTTTAGGAAGTCATTAAATTCAGAAGCTTCTTGGACGCCACCTCTCCGGCCTCCCTATTGTGTGGCTCTCATACTCGTGGTCCATGATGTCAGCCCAAGCTCCAGCCATCACATCCATATTCCAGGCAGTAGGAAAGAGGAACTCAGCAGAACTCAGCTACAGGGCCTCAAAACAATTGCCAGAGAGCCTGGGAAATGTAGTTCCGCTGTGTTCCAGGAAGGAGAGAAGGAATAGGAGCACCAGGTCTCCCTTACTTAATGAATAAACAGGAAGTATGTTTCCAATATCCTTGTTTCTCAATCCTGGTCTAAAGGCCAAATTCAAAGGGCAAAGAAGAAACAGGTCACAAGGCATATTAACAATCTTTTTAAGGGGGGCTTCCTATAAACTGCCACAAAACACTTCCACCGTATTTTGTTGTCCAAAACGGATCATCTAGGTAAACGCCACTGCAAAGGAAGCTGGGAAATGTAGTTTTATTTTGAGCAGCCATGTACCTAGTGAAAAATGAGTTATATTACTAACACAAAAGGGAAAACAGTTATATAGATGGATTCCAGAGCCTCTACCACATTAAATAAGCACAAACTTTTTGCTGTGAGGGAAAAATAGACTTATACAGAAGGCAATTTTGGACGGACCTCTGTGTACGTCATACAAATGTGTGTTTGTCTTAAAAATATGTGATGCATTTAGCTTACCGTTTCCATCTTACTCTCAGTCCATCGGAATTCCTCTGGAGTCCGTGAATTTTAACTATTCTCCAGTGTTTGGGGCACAAATAGACCCGCATCAGACAACAAAGGAAGAGTAAAGATACTTTACATTTTGTGTATCAGGATGCCCAGAAATAAGTAATTCCGTGCCCACCTGAGTATAACAGGGTCTGCAATTGTTTCAATGTAAGGCTAGCATTGCGACTGTGGTATTGATTTATGGATAGCTAGTCTCTGTTCTAAGTCTGTTTATGTCTGGGTGTGCTTGAGGGAATGGTAAGAACTTCCTGTTCTCCATTTCTATAAGGAATCATGGAGAAACTCTGGTAGAATAAATACGGATCAAGTGAGAACTCCCTTTCAATAAGATATGGGGTCGACACCTTTCTTTATCCTGTGTCTTTTTGGTGCCCCGTATTTTCCAGGCGTCCAATACATATACCAGATTCCCCTCAACATCCTATGACATCAGTAATGCCCTCCCAAGTAAACTGTATATTTGGTTTCAAATTGTATTTATCCTTCTTCCTCATTCTTTAGCCAACCTGTGTACATTCAAACACTGCATTTGCCCAGGCGGCCCCCAATGGAACAGATGGAATGTTTCATACCAAGGATTTGGGGTTTTGAGTGCCTTTGGGCATCAAGTGTTGGGAACGTCAAAAAAGTGACTCCCAGAAAACTAGGGCTAATTAACCACCTGCTGCGGACTGCTTTGCAAAGGACCATGCTTTAAGCTACTTTTGCGTTCCCGCCAATTCTGTAATGAACGTGCGCGCTCGTCTGGTCACCCCTGTTTTTACAGAGGTGGAAACTGAGGTTCCAACTTGGGTCCAATTACACGGCTTGCAGCAGCCTAAGACCCTGTACAAACTGTCTCACCCAAACCCATGCATGTGGGGCATTCCCTCTCCGGGAAAGGCTTGGGTCTAATTGGAAAACAACAGAGTAATAGTAAGAAATGACTTGAATACCTAATACCCTGTCCTCCAGAAGACACAGGACTGCAGGTGAATTACATATGTGACTCTGGCCACTAACCTTCTTTTAGGGGGCTATCTTGCCTTCGGATAACAGAAACATGGATTTGAGGCAAAGGTTTGGTGGAGATCTTTCATCAGGCAGATCCGTCCTGCCATGAATCAACCACCAACCACTTTCATATGCCCACTTAGTTCCTCCCCCCTCCTCCCAAATCATTTATTTGCAATCACGTTCTCATATTCTGGGCACCGCAAGTTGGTTCAGTTAACGAGGAAGAAGGGAAACTGATAAAGATATTGTTAATGGATCTCTTTGTGCATAAAAAGAACTCGAATCTTCCCTCCCACATGCTGTCCTGAATTCCCCTTTTCCTCCTTCTCAAAGTTTTACTTTTTCTCGAATGTCTGTGTGTGCCATATGACAGTGATTTTCTGTGGTAATTGCTTTATTCTTCACTAAGAACCTTTACAATAGCGAACTCCTACAATACTTATGTGTAAATTAGGGCTGTTCCAAGGCAAAAACTGAACCTTTGAATATAAACCTGTATCGTTTCTCCCCCCCTCTCCCCTGAATGTGAGAATTTTTGACTGGTGCAAACCCCCCAAAATTCCCTCTTTTAAAAACAAAAAATCATTCTTTTTTTTGCATCAATCATTTCATGCCTTTGGGTTTACAATACAGGATCTCAGAGAGGACAGATCGTAAATTCACTTCAAAATAGCTTACTGAGAAAGAGTATATTTCATTCTGTCATATACAAAAGTTGGGTGGAATTCTATATAAATGCAATTTTAAAATTCAAGTGCTGGGGCGCCTAGGGTGGCTCAATCAGTTGAACACCCGACTCTTGGTTTCTGGTCAGGTCATGATCTTGCAGTTTGTGAGTTTGAGCCCCAAGTTGGGGCTGAAAGTAGGGAATCTGCTTGGGATTCTCTCCCTCTCCTTTTCCCTCTCTCTCTGCCCCTCCCCTGCTTGTGCTCGTTCTCTCTCTCTCTCTCTCTCTCCCTCTCTCTCTCAAAGTAAACAAATAAACTTTAAAAAAAATTAAAATTCAAGTGCTCTTGGGCTAAGAATTCTCATGAATGGGCTGGCTGTGGGACAGGGGGTGGCTGTGTCCCCAGGCAGCAGAGTCCACGTAGAGAAAAGCCACACACCTTATCCGAGGGGCCCCCAAAGAGATGATGGCGCTAGCATAGCTTTATTTTGCTCACTTGCAACAGCAACAACAAAATGATGCCGCAGACGAAAACTGCCATGTCCCACCCACGCCATCTGTCCTGCGCTGTGCACCCACAGCCCCCTCGTTCTACAAATTAATCTTTCACACATTTTTTAACAAAAAAAGTGTTAATGTTATAAAAGAAAAAAAACCAAGGAAAACAGAAAGGGCTGTGTAGAAAATAAATTAAATTTAAATTTGATGGCAGTTATGACTTTTTTTATTGACTATAAGAGCAAACAGTCACATCAAATTGGTGCCACTGGCATATCATTAAAACTACAGGGCACCCTTAATGATCTCTGACAATGATTGCGTGTGTGTTTTTTTTTAAATATAGCATGCACATTTTGTCCAATTTGGGCTCTTTTTTCCTGTTGCTTTTGTCCTCTTTCTGAGTGGATATTATTCATGAACTGAGCCTTTATTATCTATTTGGCCATCTGCATAGCATTGGCCATAGTCCCCTGTATTGTAATTTTGAGTGAAAATAAGGACTTTAGGAGATTGCAACACTAATACCACTACTACTAATAATATGCTTTAAGAACCCAAAAGTAAAAAAAAAAAAAAAAAAAAAAAACTTACAAATTCTTTGTGATGGAGGTGAGGTTTGAGGGAAAATAGCAAGGAGGTGTGGGGGGGTTGTAAACTCAATCATTCCATTCGCTCATTTAGCATAACAGAATCTGGATATTCACTCTGACCAAACTAACAACTATTTGCCTTGATAACATGCAGTTCAGAAAGTGATGCTTCTTCATGGTAGAATGTCTTTGAAAGGAAAAAAAAATTACCATTTTTTGGTTTTGTTTTCTTACTCGCTTCTCTCTTGTTTCGGAAGTCTTCACATCTGTTCCTGGAGTGACAGCCCCAAACAGTAGCATGGCCCCAAAGCTATTAAGATTCTAGAATTTGAATATTCATGCTCACAAGGCATTAGATGCCTTGTTTTTAGTCTAGCGAAGAGAGATTTTAAGTGAAAATATTAGGGCATATTATTTCCAATTTTAAAAATTCTGTACTGGGAACAAAATGAATTGACTGGAAACTTGTATACTTTTTTTTATTCCTAAAACTTCGCCTAATTTTATTTGGCTTTCTTCATTCTGCTTTCTTTTTTTCTTCCCCTTTTCTCCGATCTTCTCCTCTCTCTCGTTCTGACATTCTCTTAATCAGTATTAGTTTGCCATTTTTTTTTTTCTTTCCACTTGCCAGATTTTCCCTGCAGTCACAGGAAGGCCATCGAAGTCAACTGACTGAAAGATGTATGTGGACTAGCTGGGAAACATCTTCTCAGAAGGGCAAACACACAAGGCTGTAATGAATCAGGACGGGAACATTTTTGTTTGAAAAGAAAATGTATAATATCCTATTTGTTTTTTAACATTCCTTGACTTTTTTTCTTGTAGTTGTTTCCTATTAAACTTGAGTACTATGCAATTAAAGCGATATGTACATACACACACACACACACGTGCACATGTACTCGCATATGTGCATGCACACACAGACACACACACCGCACACACTGAGTTTACTACCAAAGCAAGATGAAGTCTGTCAGTTATCTTATGATTTGGAAAATGAATTATTTACTTGCAGTTAGTAGTGGCTTAAAATACCTTAAAAAATGTTCCTTTCCTCTCCAAATTGGTTCATGTGTGGATATAGTAACAACCTATATGGCATAAAACTTTCAGATTTGGAAAGTTAGAGCTAATCACTTTAGTATGCATATTGATTCACCTGAAAATAATAGTTGCTAAAACCAAGAGGGATAACTCAGTTTCAAAATTAACTACTTACTCATGGTTGGTAAAATTTGGGCCATATATTTTTATTTATTTTCATACCTATTTAACTTGTATGTTGAGGGTATATTGGTCTTTTAAAAATAATTGAATTAATTTATTTTTTTATTTTTTATTATTTTTATTTTTTATTTTAGAGAGCAAGAGTGCAAGCAGGGCAGAAGGGCAAAGAGAGAGAGAGAGAGAGGGAAGGAGGGAGGGAAGGAGGGAGAATCTCAAGCAGGCTCGTGCTCAGTGCAGAGCCGGACCCGGGATCATGATCTGAGCCAAAATCAAGAGTCAGATGCTCAACCGACTGAGCCACCCAGGCACCCCATTCTTTTATTTTTAAGACTACTTTAATTACAAATATTACAATAGCCCGGAAATAGTAAACATTACCATTTCATTGAATGGTATGCAATTTTCATTAACATTATAAAATATATGTTTACATATCAATATTATATGTTACCTCTAGAAGATCTGCGGAAAATAAAACGATGATGTTATTTTATATATCTATCATATGGTTCTATTTCCACTAAATTGGTGTGATAATCACTGATATTTTTAAATCTTATCCAGATGTACATTTGATAATATGGTACAGGCTTCTCTTTCACAAACTATATTTCCAGTCTGATTGTTAAAAAAAGATAAAAAATAAAAATCTACACCTAACACAGCAAAACCCAAGCTGGAGCATTCACAGTTGAGAGCCAACATTTTTACTCTTGCAACATAACAAGAATAAAGTGATGAAAAATCATGAATTTAGATACTGCCTTTTAGATAAATGGCATAAAATAAATGCTTTTGGTAATATTAACAGACACCATACTCGAACGAAATGGTTTCGGTCAACATCGCACGCCTCGACCCTGCTTTAGTATTGCCTCTTCCCACCACCCACCCCCCCCCCAAGTATTATTTGCATTGAACATCATCTGAATGCTAAACATCATCTCTCAACCAGGGCTGAGGATTGCTCTAACTAGGAGTTCCGAGTCAGAACAACGCACAAGACCCGGAGTCCTCACCCAGTCTCAATCTGCGGGAATTTTAGGGCTGTTGAGAGAAGCAGGATTGGAGACATGAAGTACAGGTGTGCTTAGGTCAGACTGCTTATTCTTGGTTATTTCTGTAGTTGTTTTCAGCGTCACAGATTGATGATCTCAGAAGCTGTATGAGAAGAAAGGATCTCAATCAAATTTCTGACCAGATCCCTCCTTATGGCCATGAGAGTTTGATTTTTCATTTAAACAACAATAAATGTAGGCATAAGGGTTTGCGATAAATTATGGAAGCCCTTTAGCCGTAACCACTACATTCTGCCACCAAATGAGCTGCTGTTCTCACTTTGTTTTATGGGCTCCGCGTAGCCTGTGTTATTGTATCTGCCAAATAAAACCCAGCAAACCATGCAAATGAAAATATAATCTTTTATCTTTCATGGTCACAGGATGCGCCCATATATACAGTTTTATACATTCCTCGGCACCAGATTTACTGCTATTAGGACCCTACTGTCTTAGTAGGGTCTCCAGGAAGGGAAAACATCTCTCTCTGGGATGCTCCTTCATTTAGATCCACCAATGACTTTGTCTGCAGTAGAAGCTACACTTGGAAAGTGAGGGATAATTATTTTCACTATATTTTTAGCTTATCTGTGTGGTTCATTTGAGATCCTGGACTCTGTCCTTAAGTATCAAGACCTGAGAGCTTGTATTTTTTCAAAGCATAGCAGATTTTAATTTGTTTAAAAACAATGGAGCTTTTCTTTTCCTCTTTGGTTTTAGAGTGGCCTAAACACCTGAAGAATGATGACTTAATGAATCAATGACTAACTAGTTTTGCAACTCACCAATCTTAATATTGGGCCTTAAATAAGCTACTTAGCCATTCCATATAAACAGTCTTCTCCCGGTAACAAAAATAACAACAAATCGTCTGCCTAGAAGAGGTTTTGAGCAATAACTCATTTCTAAAATGCCTCAGAGATGAAATACTCTTTACATATGCTACAGAATTACTGAGGCTCTTACTAGAAGTAAAGTCTCTTCCACATCCATCTGGGTTATTTCTACGCTGGGTCAGAGTACTTCCAAGAAAGTAAATGGACGGTTTTCTGGTAGTCTATAGAATAAGATGTACTCCTCACTTTTTCCTGAGTTCCTGAGCAGCTGAACATGTAAAGCTGTGCTATTCCCTCCAGCTGGAAAAATAGAAAGGTGTAAGTTGTTTCTTTCCATCTCTCCCCTTCCTCCCTTCCTTTCTCTCTTCCCTCCGTCCCTGCTCATCGATCTTTCTGGAGTGTGTATTCTGTGTCCAGCACCATTCTAAGTGCTAAGGGTACAGCTGTTAAGGTCATAGAAAAAGTCCCCAAAAGAGGGAGCGCATATCCTATCAAGGGAGATTAGCAAACAAAAACTAGAGTCAGTATCTTAGATCACGGGAATTTTCCTGGTTCACTTGATTCCAGTAGTTTAATCTTCTTCCTTTACAATGCTAATTAATGCATCTGGTCATGAGACAGGCCAGATGCTATATATGGAGGCCGATGAGCCTCGCACCAGGCCCTATGTGTGGTAGATGTTTAGTGACCGTTGAATGAATGATTTTCTAAAATGTGATTAGGTAGGTGGATAAATAGTTCATATTCCTTAACGAAATGCCAATACACCCCCACCATCTCTCCATAAGAAGGTCAACCCCAAACTATGTAGTAAGTGTGCTATGAAGCTCTGAGTCTATGTTAAGAAAGTTCTTATCAAGCAGGTCTTATCAGAAAACCAACCAAACTAAGGTAGGCATGTGCTTGCATGAGTAGTTGCCTGCACGCACCCATATGCAGTTGCCCTGATAGTGACAACTTAATGTGTAGGAAAAGTTAAATACCAAGTATATTCTAATTCTCTTTACTTTGGGGCTAGCTAATTCGTAAAGCATTATTTAAGGACAAAGAGCAAGATATGATTTGACAAAAAAATAGTGGCAAGGGATCAGCAGAGGCAGGAAGGAATATTAACATCTCTGTTTTTTTTTTTTTTTTAAGTTTGTTTATTTATTTGAGAGAGAGACAGAGCAAGTCCAGGAGGGGCAGAGAGGCAGGCTCCACGCTGTCAGCACAGAGCCCCACTCGGGGCTCCAACTTCCGAAACCCTGAGATGACCTGAGCTGAAACCAAGAGTCAGACCCTTAATGACCGAGCCTCCCAGGAGCCCCGACATCTCTGTTTTCTCTCCTTCTCTCCTTTGCTGCCGCCGCCACCTCCACCCAGGACCACGTCCACCAACCAAGACCTCTAAGCACAGACCACTTCCCAGTGGGATCTTTTCTTCTCTCCATCTCTCTGCGATTGTCCTTCTAGACTGTCGCCATCTTCTCCATGTTCTTTACAGCCCTGCCTCTCCCCTATGAAGCTGTTATCACCTATGTTGCTGTTCTCTATCATTTTTTTCTAAAATTCTCTGTTGTGCATGTGTCTCTGTTACGAACACCCTTGTTGCTGTTCTGTCTTAGTAAGCCTCCCTTCCTGCACCTGTCCCATATTCCAAGTGCTAAGGCATAGCTTGCCAATGTGCACTAGTTGTCAGTTTCTTCTTTCTCTTTTCTTTTTTTTTTTTTTTGACTCACACTACCACGACCCCTCCAATTTTTTTTTTTTTTTTTTTTTTTGCTATGACCTTGCTGAACAGCCTCAGTTTTGTACAACAGCTTCAGAGCAACAGGTTCTCAATTAAACATGTGCCAATACATTAAGGTACAGAGCCAGGAAACAAAGAAAGCTCCGAGACACATAGAAGAAATTTGAAATCTGTTTTCTCTGAGTTCATATTCAAGACCCACTTTTCCTATTGTCTCCCATAAAGTCATTACTGCGGCTTCAATTTAAAATGCTTATTTTTACTGAGTTTAATTTAGATACACATTTGCATTGTAAAATGAGTACTTTAAAAATAATCATTTTAGTCTTAAGCATAAATGCTGGTTCTTTGTGAGGGAAGTAACTTCCTGAGTCGCATGTTATCGCTAAGGGCGAAGTAAATTTCTGGAGTGAGATTTTACCTTCTGTCTGCTCTTATTACCAGGAATAGTTTGAAGTTGGTATGTATAAAGACTTTGCATTACATTTACAGAATTTCTGTATAAGCAAAGGTTTTTATTAATACAATTTTATGTGATTATAGTAGTTAGGGTTGGTATGCATTCATTAGCCACTGAACAAAAAACAAATGGTGTCTTTGTCCAGCCTGTCCACCATGATATTTACACATAACAAGGTCCTGAAGGGAGGGATGATACTATTTTGTGTATTGTTGGCACCTAGGATGTGGTAGAGATTTTACAAGGACCATGAGAAGGCAGTTCCGTATTTCTCTAATGTGTCATAAGTTCTCAAAAATTTGGAGATGCATCACTTTCCCTCCTGTCCATTTTAAAGTCCAAGAAAGGGCTGCATTTTGGGGGTGGAACAAGCATGAAAGGAAAGAAAAACTTGTCTTTCTGCATCAGAATGTGGACAGACAGGTGCTCCTTTTGGTCTGAAACACCATACTTGACACATAGTAGAGGTACAGCATTAATACCTCTTGGTAATCTCTCTAATTCTCTTTATTTCGGCTTTTCTAGCTAAGTTCATTTGCACTGAATTTCTACGAGTCCCAATTTAAGCAACTGAATATAATTAAGAATATTAGCATTTACATATTTAGGAGCTTTATTCTTTCATTTTGAACAAAACAAACTACCTCTATTTACTATATATTTTACAGAATTTTAGAACAATCAAAACTCAAAGATTTATGCTAGTAAAAAGTGGGGCATAAATATCATAGGTTCCTATCAAATCTTTCCGTTATAGAAGCTATTCATCTGGAAAAGTTACATGCTCCATCAGATTATTTTTAAAAATTAAATCTAAAAGAACCCACAGGTTGAATGGATGTGTCTTTCAATTACCCAAATTAATGCAGCCTCCACAACGACAGAACGCATCCAACAGCTGGATTTTGGAGTCTGGTAGACTTGTCCATAACAATTTATTTTGTTTAGGAAAGAGTAGGGGTGGGGAAAGAGAGAGACAGAGAGAATAGAAGTGTGGGTGGCCAATCCTGATGTCAACCAAGCCTAAGCCATCAGCCTCCTTCACCCATGATGCTGTCTCTGGATTTATGATGGTCATTAAAAGCACTAATTTACAGCAAGCAACTGAAAACTGGCTACACAGGAGACACAGTGCTGGGAAGACTGTATCTTTTGCTCTTCTTTTGCCCTTAACCTTCAAACAGGTTTGAATTACTGGTGTAGGCTCTTTCTGCTTTTAGCATTGGGGGTGTATCCCCAGCGCCCTGTGTAAATCTACTAAGAATCTCTCATCCAGAGTGTATAACATTATCTCTGTCTTCAGGGCTGAGAATCAGGATGAATTATCTCTTATTTATGGCTTATCAGAGTTGAGGAATTCAATAAATAGATTCAAGTATTACAGAATTTATAACCCAGGGAATGATTTGGTATATAACAGTTTTGCGGGATTACAAACATACATTTTTAAAAACGAGGCTTTGGGAAATATGCTCCCTGTTCATGTCATTATTGTAGTGTGTGTTCCAAATTGTTCATTTCTTTCTTTTTACTATTGTCTCCGCTGTGTTTCTGTGTCTCTTTCTACCTTTAGGCCATTTCAGCCTGTTCATTTCTAAAAGCCAGAAAAGAATGAGAAAGAGAGAATCTAAACAAGTTAATAGAATGTCATGTGTGCTATAACATTGAAAGAGTCTAGGCTTAATAGAAGCTTTAACACATTTTATAGTATACTCTTTAGTATGCTTTCCCTCTCCAGATTCAAAGTCAGGTTAACCTCTACCCACATTTTGTTACATTTTATAGTTATCATATGCAAAATACTACACTTTGGGACTATCTGGTCTTTCATTATTAATGCTTGCCTCCCTAATGTTTTGAGAAAAAAAAAACCCAATTATACAGGAAGTTTATAAAAAGTCAATATTCAAAAATTAATTGCATAGACAACTTTTTCAACATGACCTATTGCACAAAGAGTAACAAAGATGCTGATTTTTTCAGAGATTTGACCTGTGGTTCGCATTTAAAAGTCAGACCTCCATTTTATGGAGTTGCCCATCAAATTAAATTTTATTGGGTCTGTCAACATTTTATAGTGTTAAATTGTTATTATTTGAAATCCATGCGTTATTAAAACATAAAACTTGTTCTCTGCAAGAAATTAACCATGAATGGTTAGATGGACTTGTATCAGTTTTAATTTCAGGACTCCCATAAAAGTATGGATTAATTGTACCTATAGAGGATTGGGATTTTTTTCAGAGGAAAGCAATGGTACATTTTTATAATGGTTTAGAGACTAGTTTTTGCACTTTTTTTTTTTCTCACTGTGACAGAGAGGAAAAAAATTATTGGCTTTCAAACTCTGTCAAGTAGCTTTTTATCTTGGTAATTTGCTAAGCCTGTTGGGTAGAGGTAAATAGACCCCACTTTGAGGAGCTTACTTAAGGGGGCTATTTGAGTCTGACTTAATACTTTTCCATGGTTCCTAATGGGCACCCAGTTGAAACTGTAATTATTCTGTATCAGGATACCTCTGACATCAGTCTTGCTTTACTTAGAATTTGTATGCTGATGATTTTCCAAAGATGATTAAAAGTATTTTTATAGTAAGTTTATGACACTTTAAAATACGGTCAGGAAAAAACATTTTTTTTTTAATGTAAAAAAAGAGGCAGAGAAAATACAACCTCACCAAGGAGCAGGGATAAGATGGTTGTAACAACCGAATATTAAATTTAGCTCTGATGCTCATATCCTTTTAAATTGTTATTTAGCTTCTCTGTTGTTTCAGGTATTTACATATTATACCATCTCTTTCCCAGCTAAATTTAAACCCCAGGAAGGACAGAACCTGTTCTCACGCTTGTTTGTCTTCCATCTCATCAGAGTGTCTTTCTTGAACACAGCAAATACTCCAGAAATGTTTTTCATTGATTCTGACAATGTATGGATAGTCCATGCATTGTCATAAATTTATAAACTCTTTTACATAATTGAGAGGACACACTTGCTTCCTTAAATATCCATTTAATCTATATTTTCTGGCTACACTACTCAGCCCTCAAAATGAATTCTAGTAATGGCTGTTAGATCTAGAAAACAACGCTCACGACTCTTGACGCATCAATGTGTCTGTCCCCCACACACCTCTGGTGCCTTTACTCCTAGATGCATTGTGTGAAACCTTTTGTTACAGCTGTGATTTTGCTCTATATGCCACAGAACTGAGTTTCTAAGCTTTTTGTGGATAATCTGTTCTAATTTTCTCATGAATTCATTATTTTTTCACTATTTTTTCATATTTCACTATTACGTCTACTCATCCAGAGATCTGTTACTTTCCTTATTTTTAACTTTTAATAGATGAGAAACAGCTTTGAGAATGCAAACATTTCTTTATCCTTTTTCTTCCCTGAATTTGTTGGCAAAGCATGCGCTCCTTTTCATATATATATATATACACACACGCACACACACACACATATACACACACACATATATTATATATATAACGGAAAGTATATATACACTGTACATATACTATACAAATATATATGAAATATAAAATATATATATGAAATATGGTATATTTCATCCATCAAGAACATTTACAAGTTTTCCTAACTTGAAACAGGTCAAACTGAAATTGGGCCTTGTACCAACAGATGAAAAGATCTAGAATTCACCAGAAGCACACGTAAGATTTATTTCACGGACTAAAAAAACCCAGTTATTACAGGGTGGCCTTGGCCTCAGTGATCAATCTTGAGGGCAATATGAAAAAGTTGAGGAAAGAGTAGAGACCATCACTACTGTTTCTAACAGGATATCTTAACAGTATTTCAGTTCCAGGCATGTTACGTGCTCCTGTTTTTACTTCATCAGTAATTCAACATGTCTGATTTGCCCACACAACACTTTCAACTTCGTTTACCCATTTGACCTGGAACAAAATGAAAGCACATTTTGCCCAGCTGAAAGGTCTCCTGGCAAGTTGGTTAACAACAGGCTTGCCAGTCCCGCTTCAGTTACCAAAGAATAAACACATTTCATTCGACAATTACTAGTGTAGTGACTTCCTCACTGTGCAATTTTCTAGTTCACATTCTCGAACCATTTTTTAACTTGCTGTTCAACTCTTTACTTGTAACCCCTGCCTCAACAAGATTTCTAATTTCTTGCGAATATAAGTTTCTACATTGCTTCATGGCCGTGATTAACCCAATTTACTTGCAAAGAAGAGGGACCGAATAAAAAGTTCATTTGAAGGGAGGGCAAGTCCTGCATCTTCCCTCGGTGGGTTAACGTTGTGGCTCAGTACGTGCCAATTAAGGAATCAGGCTGGGCTTCCACAAGTACCAATTTTACTGTAGTTCTCTACAATGTGGCCACGTGGGAGTGCGCACTTGCGGCAGTGCGAGTGCACCTGGGGCGTGAAAGCGCCGCCGGCAGCCGGACCTACCTCCCCGCCTGGCCGCGTCCCCAGCGCCCGGGTGCGCACCTGGGGACCGGGCGCGGCCGCGGCGGGCCTCGGCCCTGCTCCCCGCGCTTGGGGAGTGGGGGGGGGTTGAGGGGGGGGGGCGAGGAGCCGGCGGCGTCGCCCGCGGCACAGGGGGCACCGGGCGCCGCCGCAGGCCAGACTCCGGCCCTCGGCGTCCCCGGGGGCCCTGCCTCCGGAGGAAACCGGCGCAAGTCCGCGCGGACGAGCCGCACTAGGTTTAAAAGTGTATTTATGGTGGTCACGGTGCACACGGAAAAGCTCGCTCCACACCCCCAGGGCGCGCGAGGCCTCCGAGGCCGAAGACAAGCCCCTCCCAGCGCAGCTGTCGCCGCCGCCTGCGGACTCCTTTCACTTTCTCACGGCCAAGTCACCCAGAGGGGCTCCGCTGCCGCCACCGCCGCTGCGCCGGAGGACTCCGCCCCGCGCCGCCTCGCTGCCGGCCCCCGCCCGCCCGGGCCCAGCCCACCCCGACAGTTTCTGCCCGCGATTGGCGCGCGCGAGCGGCAGCTCCGGCTCGCTTCTCCTATTGGCTGGGTCTCCCTGTCAATCCGACAGTTGCCCGCCACTCCCTCCGCCCTCCTGCAAAGCCGCCCTCCTATTGGAGGAGATTGCGCGCTGGAGGCGGGCAAGGAGCTCCGGTCCAGCCGCTTACGGTCAATCGCAGAGGCCCCACGCCGGGAGGGAGGGAGGCAGGGGGAGGAGCGGGGCGGACCGAGGCTGGGCGGGGGGGAACATCTGGCCGGCGCCGCCGCGTGCGTGCGTGGTGCGTCCTCCCGCCCCCTCCCCTCCCCCTCCCCCGCCCGCCCCCCTGTCCCCCGCCCCCTCCTCTTCCCCCCCTCCCCCCCCCCCCCCGGCCGGCGGCTCCGCGCTCGCTCCCTCGCTCGCTCCCTCGCTGTGTCTGGCAGGCTGCGGCCGCCGCTGGGCTGCTGCCATGGGGAGCCGTTGAGAGTGGGGCCCTCTTCGCTCCGCCGCGCTCCTCCGGCTGCCAGCGGGGGTGGGCGGGAGGGAGGGAGGGGGCAGGGGGGAGCGGGCGACGGAGCCGGGATTGGGGGGCGGGGGGGCCGGGAGGGAGGGGGGCAAGAGGAGGAGGAAGCCCACCAAGTCCGGCGGCGGCGGCGGCGGCGGCCGGGAGGAGGAGGAGGAGGAGGCGGAGGACGCGGCGGCGGCGGCGGGGACGCGGTGACTTAGGGCCGCTCCGTGTGAGTCCCGGCGCCCGCCCCGGCCCCTGACCCGGCGCCCCCTCCGCGCGCGGCCCCCTGGCGGGCGGGGGGCGCCAGCTGTGCGGCCCCGGCCGGCCGGCGGGGCCGGGGCGGGCGGAGGGCGGGCCGGGCCGGGGGCGCCCCCGCGAGTGGAGTTAGTTTGTGTGCTTGGAGCGGCTGGGGCGGCGGGGGGCGGCGCAGCTGCGGGAGGCCGGGCGCGGGGACGGGGCCGCCGCAGCTGCGGGGTCGGGCGGGGTGCGGGCTCGCCCGCTCCGCGCCCCCCCCCCCTCTCACCCCCGGCCGGTGCAGCTGCGGCGCGGGGCGGGCTCCCGGCCGGTGCAGCTGCGGCGGCGCCTCCCGGGTGCGGAGGGCGGCGGGCTGGGGGAGGGGGGCTTGGGAGCCGCCGCAGCTGCAGCGGCGCCCGGGACGGCCGCGGCTCCGGGGACCGGTGCAGCTGCAGTGGCGCCCGCGGGGGGGGCGGGGGGGGGAGGGGGCCGGCGGGGGAGGGGCCCCTCCCGGGCTGGTGCAGTTGCCGGGAGGCCCCGGGGGCTCGCGCGCCGCGGCGTCGGGGAAGCGGTGGCAGCCACCCTCCTCCCGCGGGCTGCTTCTTACGACTTTTCTTTTGTTGTTGCCGTGACCCGGGTCTGTTTTCTCGTCTGTTGTTTAAGGTGTTTTCCTGCTGCACCGGCTCTCCGCCCTCCTCCTCCTTCCCTGTGGTTTAACCTTCCTCTTTCCCCGTGTGTTTTATGCACGGCCAACTACGTGGACATTTGCATTTCTTACCCCCGCACCCTCGCCCCCACCTCTTGGAAAAACAAAAACCCAACCCCACAAAACCTCTCTGGACCCCGCGGTAGCAAGACGTGAAGGGGTTGATTTGTGGGGTGGGAGTCGCTGGCCCATTGCGGTGCTTGGGACTCATTAAACTGTCACTCACCCCCCACCCCACTGGGTAAATGGGGTGATTAATGTCTGATATATTGGAATGGGGCGAGGGCATTTGTGGAGTAGAGGCTGTGTGGCTGAGAAGGAATTTAGCTGCGAAGGGTGCCTCCTGGCATAGGCGTTCGTCATTCTGTCATTCCCCGCGAAGTTAGAGAAAGTTAGGTTTGTGACTTTGGCAGAGCGAGAAGGACAGGACCGAGACGTTGGGTTTTGTTACTCTTTAACTCTGCCGCGGTTTCCTAATGAGAACGGAGTGCTGATCACCAGGCAGGGCTGCGACACTTGCGCCTCAGGCCTGTTCTTCTCCTCACCCTCCCGGGAGTCTGTGGAGATGTATTTGACATTCACAGATGTCGCAGCACCTTGCAGGGCACTGGTCGGCCCAGCCCGGGTTACCTTACGATTTCATCAGCCATTAGTAAAGACCCACAAAGTCTAGCTAAAAAGTTCCCAAACTTACTCAACCTGCTCCCCCCCCCCCCACCTCCTTTCTGAAAGGTTTTCTTGTGATCACGAAACATTACAGAGTGACCCAAAAAGAGATTGTTATGGGACACAGATCAAGGGGAAGACAAAGTTCTGCTTTTTCGGAGCCGGGAGGCGGATCAGATACGCAGGTGCAGCGTTCACGTTAAGTGGTGGTAGCAGGTTGTGACCGTTTATTAATTTGTCTCATTGAACCGAAGTACTTTCCAGGATTTCAGAAAGTGCAGTTTCACCACGTTGATACCGAGACTTGAAATTTGCATGAACTGGCAGTGTGAGAAATTGCGTTGAGAGGGAAGCTGGAGATAAATAGTTAAATAAGAGGGGAATAAGAAGGTGAACCAGGCTGGAGCAGTAGTTCTGAATAGTCTTCCACCCTCCTGAGACACGTATGCCATGATCTCGGCAGGGGGAAAATATGAAAGTGCCATAATAATGTCGAAATGGGACTGGAGATGTCAATTGGGTTGGTTTAAAAATATCCCTAAGCTGCCTTTGAAACTAAACGTTGGAGTTGAATAAAAGTGAATCTGGATTTCCTGAATAGCACCGTGGCTTGAGTGTGCTGTCAGTATGTAAGCCAGTCCACCAACTTAAGACAGAAGTGTTGCTATTCCATAAATACAGTAGAACTCCATATGCTGAGTTTTTCAATTTCTTCTGTTAGAAAGTTTGGGGGAAAAAAAGGGAGACTTTGAAGTATTTTGTTTATACTAACAGAAGAGAAAAGTTCTCCTAAGAAAAAGCTGGTGGCAGGAGTGTAGAGGAGTAGCATATGGCATTAAAAGGAGCACAGCTGGAGGTAGCATTTCCATCTGAACATGATGTCAGAGCAGCTGACAGCCTGCCATCCCTCAGCCTTTTATTCTAACACACAGACAGGGAGTTAGTGTGTGCGGATCTGTGGTGGAGAAGGTATCTCGTTCCTCTCTAACATCATCTCCACTTTGCATCTGTCTCTCTTAGTCTGCTTTTTTTCCACCGATGTAACAGACCTGGAGCCAGCGAGACTCAGAGGAAAGGACTTAATCAGGTTTATGTGTCCTAAAGGTAGGAGTAGCAAGAGATTAGATTGAGCATATTTCTGTTTTGGTGTTTTGTTTATTTAATTAAAAAAAAATCACATTACTTTTCTAACCCAGTTTAGGAATAATATATGAAATCGAGTATTAAATGAACATCTTGTTGGAGTTGAAAGTCTTGGGCTCGTTTAGTTTTAATTTTTATCCCTTTTGCTCGAGCAAGTAAATAACTTTTATACACAGAAATATTTCAAGTTTTGAAATGCTAAGAAAGGCTTTGAAATGTTGCTTTTTGAGATCACTTTGGATTAGAATGCTTTTTTCTGTTCACTGCGATTTAGGCTCCTTTTGCTTTTGGGGTAGTGGGGGAGAGAAATAGTAAACTGTCTGGAATCCAGCGATCAAACTTATATGAGAAGATTATTCTAGTTAAGAAGCTAGATTGTTGTGTAATTAATTCCACTCTGAAACTTTATTCTTCAAAAACATTCAGCAGCACTACTGAAACATACAGCTGTAAGTGCTTTTGAAACCGAAGGTTTTTTAAAAAGGGGGAAAAAAAAACTTTTGTCCCCAGGAGAATAGTTTGACTGGTTTCCTCATTTCTCTTTCAAATATATATTTAAGAGATCTTTTATTTCAGCATAACAATAATTATTTGCAGGAGTTTTTGTGTTAGCGACTAATTTAGAACTTGTAGATTTGAGCTGCCTGAATTGGCCAGACAGCTGTAATCGCACTCCTCCATTCTTAATCTCTTTATCTCGGCAGCAGCTGCCATATGGCCACAGTCAGCTGGATCAGATGTTTATAAGCTTCCTTCTTCGTCCCTCTCTGTCCTGTCAGCCTCCTAATTTGATCACGGCTACCTTGTGAGCTGCCCTCCAATCTTTATTTTTAGCCCTCTCAAGGATTAGGATTGATGTTAGCTGTGGAGCACTCAAAGTGATTGTATTGTAAATCTTGGTGTATTCTAGCGGGGCGTCGTGCGGAACGCATTTGGGGGCTAGGATGAAACTTTTAGCCCATCTTGGGCAAAGTGTAGAAAAAGCAGGGAGGTAATTTCTGAATATTAAATTACCATGTATCCGTTCCCCAAATGTACTTTCTGAGCTGGTTGGTGTGGAACCTTGCTTCTGGTCATAGGAAAAGGGAAGTCGGGTTTTCTTGATTTTTTTTTCTTTTTTTTTTTTTAAGGAGTTGAATTTTACAGTTGAATTTTGACCCTTTGTACCTCCTCGCCTTTGCTCCCCCTCCATTTCACCCTCCTTCACCAGAAAACAAGGGCAACGATGCATATTTGAGAGAATAGAAGCTAGTGAGAGAACAAAATATATCAAGTTTTATTGAAACAAAGTATTTTCTGTTGAATGAGGTAAGGCAGAGTCAGAAAAAAATAGTTTCTCTTTTTCTAGCAAGGCCTTTTTTTTTTTTTTTTTTGGGTGGTGGGGGGGGAACGTTGAACCTGTAAAGTTTTGGAGTTTCATTTGAATACGATACGCCTTTATTTAAAAGTTTGAAATCATTTTAATATGGAATTCATTTGCTTTGCAACGGATCAAAGTTTAGGTGAGAATTTTCAGAGTGAAGGGAAGCCCTTCTGGTTCCTCATATCCTAGATGTACAGATTTTTACAAAGAAATACTACTTTTTTTTCCCCCCCTCCATTCACTTAAAAAATATTTGGATTTGTTCATAGTAAAGATGATCTTTTCCATCTGTTGGTGTAGTTCTTTCTGATCTCTTGTACACGTGGGCTCTACCTGCAAATCCTAAGGCGTTAACATCTGTTTTTATACACAGGGCTTTTGTTGTTGTAACACTCTGACTTTAAAAGTGAGTTGTTTGCTAATTTCTGAGCTAATTATGCGATTTCACTTTTTTCCCCTTGATTCAGCCAGTGTGTGTGTGTTAAAATTGTGGTTTCTAAGCGCAGTCATGTATCAAAAGTAATGGAATAAAAAAGGATGGTTGAACAAGTTTTCTGAATCTTCCAGAATGTGTTTGGGACTTTTCTTTGTTCGCTCTACGAGCTGTTGCAGGTTTCGTAGGACATAATTTGATGAGTAGGTTCACTTCTCCTGAAAGAGATGTAAATTCTCACTCTCAATAAGGGCCAGTAGTGAAACAGAAGGCTTTTAAAACTTGCCGGAAAGTTCCAGGAAGGTGGGGATGCGTCAGGGACTGTTGGGCTGGGGTAAGGAAGTTGGGAAAGGGTACGTTTTTCCTTCTCGCGTTTGGGTTTCGTGCGTGCGGTCTGGTCGTCCTCGGGTCATGAGCCTGATTAAAATGCAGGGACGGGTACCTCGGCGGCCCAAGCCGAATCACTGTCATTATCTCTCTCTTTTTTTTTTTTTTTTTTTTTTTTTTTTGTTGGTAACGGGGACCCGGGCGGCGGAAAGTTGTTCCTGAGCAGGCTCTCACGAGGACTGTCTCTGTCCCCAGGTTATGAAGACAGCATGGAGTTCCCAGACCACAGTAGACATTTGCTGCAGTGTCTGAGCGAGCAGAGGCACCAGGGCTTCCTTTGTGACTGCACCGTCCTGGTGGGAGATGCCCAGTTCCGCGCGCACCGAGCTGTGCTGGCTTCGTGCAGCATGTACTTCCACCTCTTTTACAAGGACCAGCTGGACAAAAGGGACATTGTTCATCTGAACAGCGACATTGTTACAGCCCCGGCTTTCGCGCTCCTGCTTGAATTCATGTACGAAGGGAAACTCCAGTTCAAAGACTTGCCCATTGAAGACGTGCTCGCAGCTGCCAGTTACCTCCACATGTACGACATCGTCAAAGTGTGCAAAAAGAAGCTGAAGGAGAAAGCCACCACCGAGGCGGACAGCACCAAGAAGGAGGAGGACGCCTCCAGCTGCTCGGACAAAGTCGAGAGCCTCTCGGACGGCAGCAGCCACATGGCGGGCGACCTGCCCAGCGACGAGGACGACGGCGAGGACGACAAGCTGACCCTCCTGCCCGGCAAAAGGGACTTGGCGGCCGAGCCCGGCAACATGTGGATGCGCCTGCCCTCGGACTCGGCGGGCCTGCCCCCGGCCGGCGGGGACGCAGAGCCACACGCCGCGGCAGCTGGAAAAACAGTGGCCAGCCCCTGCAGCTCCACAGAGTCTTTGTCCCAGAGGTCTGTCGCCTCCGTGAGGGATTCGGCAGATGTTGACTGTGTGCTGGACCTGTCTGTCAAGTCCAGCCTGTCAGGAGTTGAAAATCTGAACAGCTCTTATTTCTCTTCACAGGACGTGCTGAGAAGCAACCTGGTGCAGGTGAAGGTGGAGAAAGAGGCTCCGTGTGAGGAGGGCGAGGTGGGCGCTAATGACTATGACATGGAGCATAGCGCCGCGAAAGAGAGCGGGGGCGCTAACGCCCGCGGGCCGTACGAGCCGGCGCACCTGGCTCCGCTGCGGGAGGACTCGGTGTTGAGGGAGCTGGAGCGCGAGGACAAGGCCAGCGACGACGAGATGCTGAGCCCGGAGCACGAGCGCGGCCCGGCCGAGGCGGCCGTGGACGGCGGCCTGCTGCCCTACGTGTCCAACATCCTGAGCCCGGCCGGCCAGATCTTCATGTGCCCGCTGTGCAACAAGGTCTTCCCGAGCCCGCACATCCTGCAGATCCACCTGAGCACGCACTTCCGCGAGCAGGACGGGCTGCGCGGCAAGCCGGCCGCCGACGTCAACGTGCCCACCTGCTCGCTGTGCGGCAAGACTTTCTCGTGCATGTACACGCTCAAGCGCCACGAGCGGACCCACTCGGGCGAGAAGCCCTACACGTGCACGCAGTGCGGCAAGAGCTTCCAGTACTCGCACAACCTGAGCCGCCACGCCGTGGTGCACACGCGCGAGAAGCCACACGCCTGCAAGTGGTGCGAGCGCAGGTTCACGCAGTCGGGGGACCTGTACAGACACATCCGCAAGTTCCACTGTGAGTTGGTGAACTCCTTGTCTGTCAAAAGCGAGGCCCTGAGCTTGCCCGCGGTCAGAGACTGGACCTTAGAAGATAGCTCTCAAGAACTCTGGAAATAATTTTCTATCTCTCTCTCTATATAAATAATATATATATCGACACGTACATATATATACATAGATCTCTATCTAGTTGTGGTACGGTCTAAAAGCAGCCTTGTTTCCTGGAACTAAGACGTCGGGGTGTTGACTCGGTTTTGCACTTTAGAGTAGCATGAGACTCTCGCTAATTTAGCATTCTGGTAAAAGAGACTCGAGCAAGTCGGAGACTAGAGAGGGCCTTTTCTTTCGAGGGGTCAGGGGGAGGAAGCCAATAAGAACCTTTGAAACAGGTCGTCCTATCACAAGATGCTTTCACAGGGCTTCATTTTGTCGACACTGCATTGTCTTCTGAGCTCTCGCTCTCGCGCTCTCTCTCTCTCTCTCTCTCTCTTTCTCTCTTTCTCTTTTTCCACTTTGTTTTTGTTTTGTTTTGTTTTGTTTCGGAGTAGAGATCCCCTCCAGTTTTATTAGCCTCTCTATATGTCACAAATTGCATGAATCTTTTCTGGCTGTTGGAAACCTGAATGCTTTTAGACCCAAATGGGAGATTTCTGAGATGCTGGATTATCTATTTTTAAACAAGCAGTTGACTTAAAACTTTCTGTGGCAACTTCTGGTTTCCTGACGGTTCCCAATGAGAGAAATGCGGAAAGTACACTGGGCTCACTGGGACGCTGTCTTTGTGAAGGTTTGCTTGGGATGGAAAAGGATACTGCAGCTCCAGCAGTGTTGAACTGTGTGTTGAAAAATGTGAATTACTGTTCTTGTATACTGTAATTGATTACACGGGCTGGGGGGGGGTGTCAAAGAACTTGACAGGTTGTGTTGATGCTCTTAGTTGAGTCTTGAAAAGTAAATATTAACGCTACAGAAATGCATGAGTTTCAATATATTTTTTGTCTTTGTTTGCATTGTATAACTTTAACGAGTGAGTTTAAAATTATTTAATTTCCTTAGAAAAACAAAATAGCACCGTTTGGGGAAAAAAAACCTGGTGTTATGAAGAACGTAAATGCACTGTTTTTATTTTTATTTTATATAATTTAAATTGACTTTCCCACTGTCTTTAAGTTGAAACTGTTAAGCTGAATAAAAACTTAAGCTGCAAATTGATAACTTCGCTACATAACAAGGAAAATATAAATGTTTACAAACGGCTTAAAGATTTGCATGTGCAGTGTGCATTTGTAACAGACTTCTGATTGCACAGAACCCATGCCAGCTCAAAGTTTAGGGGTACACATTTACCCAGTGGAGCATTTTTAGAATAACTACTGCACAAATTGACAATAGGTCATTCTCTCTTTTTTTTTATTTTTGTTTTTGGGTTTTTTTTTTTGGCTCCCCTTTCTTTTTCTCCCCTTCTTCCTTAACCCTCCCTCCCTCCCCTCCTTCATCATCCCCCCCCCCCAACACCCACCCCCACCCCCACCCCAACTCATGAAAAGATTCTATGGACTGAAAAAGCCCCGGGCTGAAAGGACTGGCCTGCCTTGATTGACGTGGGGAAGGTGGGGAAGGGGGTTAGTAGACTATGTGTATCACGCAGCACAGGCTGCAGCCCGACGTGTGGTTTTTAATGACCAGCGCGCAGGGCAAAAGCATTTTGCACAGTGTTTGTTTTCCTGTCTTGCACTTACAAATAAGGTCTATGGGAGTAGCATGGAAAACGTTTGCTGTTTTTCCCTTTTTTTTTTTTTAATTGCTTTTGTTTAAAATTTGATCGCCTTAACTACTGTAAACATAGCCTATTTTTGTGCTTAAGATACTGAATGGAAAACTCCATTGTGTGTTGCTGGACTGTTTTGGAAATATTTGGTCAAATGTGTGTTAATTTGGCTGTAATGGCATTTAAAGCAAACAAACAAACAAAAAAAGCTGTGAAAATGGCCTTGGAGCATTATCTTTAGTTACTTGAAGAGTTTCTAGTTTGTTTTTTTTTTTTTTTTAAATACAGTTTATGTTAAAATAATTTTTATTAATTTAGAGGAGACAATCAATGTCTGAGAAAACGGACTTTCTTTTGGATTTTCTTTTTGTGGTCATTGTGAGTGATTGCTTTTCCCTTTTATTAGTTTCACATTCTTCCTTTGTTCTAAAACTTAGACTGACATCTAGCTTTGACAATCATAGTATGTTTTATTTTCCTGAGGGGGGAATAACTTATAATGCTGTTTAGTTTTGTACTATTGGTGTGTTGGTGAATTTTTAAACTGTGTGCTAACTGCAATAAATTATATGAACTGAGAATTTTGCGTGTGTTCTTTTCATTGTGATCTATCTACCCCATAGATCCTAAGTGTGTATGTACCTGGTGCCCTCATTTTTAATATCCGTTCTATCCGGGGCTTACGAAGTTACTAGAATGCCTTATTAACGCCAACAGAGATGTGCAGTCATCTTGGCTTCTGGTCACTTAAGGGCCTCATGCACATTTTTAAAACGTGACCCGTTTTCTACAACCTAGATCAAGAGTGGGTGAATCTATAAAACTTCAAGGGGCAGTCTAGGCTTTTCATCATACCGCCTACAACAGCTGCTCATTCACACACACGCTGAGTCCCTCTCGCGGGTGATCTTACCCTGAGTCGGCCGGTCCAACCTATTCTGTGTTCTGGTGTAAGTGGAAGGCTGAGGAGACCGGATGTCTTCACTTGGAAGAGTGCTTGGCTAACAACTTGGAATTCTAGGCAATCCAATTAGCAAGCATTCGATCGTTCGAGATTGGCTCCACGGGTCCTTTTTGTTGCTGGGAGAGCTCAGATGTTCCCAACTTTGAATTCTCAGAGTTTTACTTTGAAAATGCAGTTACAAGGACTCCAGACCCTCACTTTTGTGATCGTCCCGACTTTGTGATGGTCTCAGGCGTGTCAGGGTGAGAAACACTGCTGGTGGATGGACAGAGCACGCGTGGTCCCGGACAGCACTTTAGAATTGTCACACTCGGTCCTAAGTGTGCGTAGGGCCGGCGCAGACCTGAGAGAGTTTTTGTAAACCCTCAGATCTGTATCTGTCAGTACCTTCCAGCCTTTAGAGATACATATGAAGTTACAGTTTTACATGACTGCTGTCCAATAAAATACATTTATGTTATAAGGCCAATAGGAATGGGAATTTTCTTAACTTCCATAGAAAAAGTGAGATACAAGGTCCAGAGCTTGGAACTATACTTGTGAGCTCCTGGATGGCTTTGGTTGAGAATCCAAAAAGATTTTTTTAATCAGCGCAATTAGTAGTTTACTATTTGGAATCCCTGCATTTGCTTTTTTTTTTTTTTTTTTTTTTGGTTGAAGCAGGATTTCTATTACACGTAACTCACACTGGGTTTTAACCAACCAAATGTTGTTTCACGTGAAAGAGGAATGTGTATTTGAACTCCACAGAATTATTTTTCAGCAGTTACAAGCTTATTTTTAAAAAGGGCTGGAGGTGGGGGTCGGTGCGGGGTGGGTGGAGGGAACTGGGGTAGAGAAGGTGGATTTTGTGTTTTCAGTTCCTGTAGTAACTGGTCATAGTCCCTCAAAACTTTCTGGTTTTGTTGAGATGTTGAGAGTTATAATTTAGTTTCACCAACTAGCATCTAATTTAAAATGAGCATTGTCTTAAACTTAGCTGGATATACTCATGAAAACAATATTTTGACGTGTGATTTGGAAGAAATAACTACTTAAAACATTTCTTGCAAACCTAGGACAGCATATCAATTACATAAATCGCCACATTTGTTAAGAGAAGTGAAGGAATCAGTTGTTCATTTGCTACATTTCAAAAAAAAAGGAAATTAATTTGTCATGTAATCACGTTGGAAACCATTCAAATTGATTCCCCCTTTGACATCTGGCTGATGTCTAAGTGTATTTTAACTATGTGATTTCATTTACTTTTGAAACCATCTGTTTTTTTAGGTAGTCAGTCATGCCCTAGATCACTGTGGGCCCAGCACTGTGTGTAAGCTGCACCCTAGGGAATATCCCAGAAGTATAAAATGTTAGGGATGTTGGTTTTGGATTTCCTTTCTGGTTATTTATGCTATCAGATTAATGGGTGAATCAAGTAGAGTTTTTCTTTAACAGACTTGTCATGATTACCTATAAACAGGTTCTCGAGAGCCTAGAAAAAGGTGAACACCATGTTATAATTACACAAAGGTGCACATTAAAATGGTCAAAATATTCATTTTTCCAAGTAAATCTTTTGTTTTGAACTATCATCAAAGAAAACAGTTGAGTTTTTTACCCAAGAAGTCATGCTGCTTAAAAAATCTTGAGTCTCGCAAGTTTCAATGAAACACAAGTACATAAAAATTAGACTTTACAAACCCCACTGTAGGAGACAAGGATTTTTTTTAAAGTCTTAAGATCTCAAAATTTCCTGTATTGTAGGACTATATTTTATTCCTAGAAAACTTAAAACATTCTTTGATTTCTAATATAATTGGGGAAACTTTTATATACCTCTGGTTAGGAAACTCCGATAATCTTATATTTCATTTGTAGACACTGATCTAAATTTTTGTTTAATTGTTTGTTACAATGTTTTAAATTGCTGATAAAGTGAATCAAGTAAGTGTGAACTTTGAAATCCCGGACGGAAGAGCTCTATCCTTTTCCTTAAAATCATTTGGCATTAACATGCTAGAGATCATACCATTTAAAAAATAAAATAATAGTTTTATTGTTTTCTTTTAAACAAATAGCTTTTTTAGGAGTTTTATTTTGGCCATAGTCCAAGTTTATTACACTGACAAAATTTTGTCCCTTATGTTAACATTTTTCTACCTTTTGCCAACAGTAATGTGGCAAAATATCTTCGTATGTGAGCCTTTGGTCTCAAATGTAGAAGTACCTATTTTTTTTTATTTCAAGTCAACTCCAATTAGAAAGAAACATGTTTCTAACCTCCCCGCTCCTTAGATTTTCTTAACATTGTGAAGAGTTAGCTAAAGCAGTCAGATCTTACTGATGTCACTGGAGGTGTTTAGAAGTAGTCGTTTATTTTCACAGACATTTTAGAAATTAAACTTTTAGTATTTTTGCAAACTGATCCCTTAAAAATTATTTCTCATTTTTGTTAATTTCTTGTAAATGAAGCTAAACTCTCCAAATTTAAAACATTGTAACAAGAAAGGGTGAGGTCATAGAAATGAAACAGAAGTTTGAAAAGTTTCTCTTCTAAGCCCAAATACCTTAGTACACTCAATTGTTCAATTAATTATCCCGGTAACTTGGGCTCACAGCGTAGCTTTTTCTGAAAATAGTCAAGCCCTTGAGAGAAATCGGATTTTTGTTGAGAGAGACAAATATACCAGTCAACTTTTCTGATTTTATTTTAACATTTCCTAGTTGACTATGGATCACAATCGCTAGGTTTATGTGAATGTGGTATTTCCCTTGGCTGAAGGGTACTTTACAAAACAATTTTTTGAAACTAAAATTTTCCTTGAATTTCCAGGCACTTTCGCCCTCTTTCTAGTCTTAGGGAATGGGTGTGCAGTTGAATCTGCCTTTTGCTATAGGAGGCATTCTCTCTGTTTGGCAAGAGAAGAGTGAAAACCCAATTTGGCTTTAAAATGTGGCACATTAGTCCGTAACAGTTTCAGTGAGGATATTTAGAGTGGCTTTGAGAGGCAGTATGACACCCATAGAGAGTCCCTTCACGGAAATGACTTATTTTACAGTGTGTTATAATCTCTGTAGTTAATCATTAAATCAGGTCGTTTTTATTAAATGTCAGTATGCATGCTTAATATGACTGCATAGGAATTGAAGAAGTCCTATTGGCCTAAATATCGAAGTTTGTTAAGAAGTACATTTGTAGTTAGTATGAGGTGGTGTATGGAAAATGTATCTGAATATTAGGAAACATTTAGAGGGTAGATTAAATCTGGTGTTTCAGTACATAATGCTTATACAACAGTACTGAACTTGAAGGAATGGGAAAAGTTTATTTATGTGTGCTATGCTGGGCCCAAGCTAACTCTGACATGTGACAGAGCATAAAGGAATGCATCTTAACCGTGTGTGATTAAAAAAATATCCATTACTTAGAATACTCATAAAGAGGGGTGTATTTACTTCATTGAAAAAATACTACTCAATGCAGTGTGCACTTTACCTCTGAAAGGATTAAGAAAGACACTAACATTTTTTTGTATGTCGAATGCTCTGAGATGATCTTTGATCAAAGGAAGAACATTCAGGCTTTTCATGGGAATCTCTTACATTTGTTTTAAAAAGCAGACTAAAACTATACATATATCTTTTCTGTGGACCACTTCCTTGGAACCGTATCATGTAAACAAGCTGTTTGGTAATATTGAAATGCCCCTTTCATGTTTACTGGACAGACGACAATGCTTCCTAAGGATGTCTATTTGGACAATTTTCAGAAAAGCACAATGGTATACTAATGGAGAATTAAAACATTTAAGAAAAGTATTTCTTGCTTGTGAGCCACAGCCACGGAAGTTAGTGAAACAGTGTAAAAAAAAAATCCATTTCTCCTGCTTTACACTGTTTCTCTGTGTAACTTACAGTCCTCACCGGATAGAAGTTTGAGCACAGAATCATATCCCAAGAAGATCAAATTTATAAAGTTATTTCTATAACTAACTTCCTTTGAGAAAGACAGCCTCTCAAGGATGGGCCAGGAAGGGACAATGGTGCAGGTTTACAATCAAAGCACAGACACGATACATTTAAGATTTCAGGATCCCCAAGACTTCGCAACTGAATAAACCCAAAGAAGCTGGAGGGGGTGAGGGGTGCAGATGGAATACGGGAATATGCCTTTACGTTCTTATTTCTGCTGAGACCCAAATTTCATATATATATGAAATTTATACTTCATATAATGTCCTCTGTTTTCTCCATGTCTCCATGTCCCTCCTATAGAGGGTAAAATTTTACGCAAGGAGTGGTTTTGACACCACTCTGCACCCATGAATTTTCCAACCCAGTCGGTGTCATGTCTGAATTTCTACCATCGTGAAAGAATGGAAACGACTTTGAAATGAAAACTACATTGAGATTGGCCGTATTTGCCAGTCTGCACCAGCAAACTACATGGGCGGGCTGGGGGGGGGGGGTGGGTACAGGCGGAGCACTCGGACGAAGGAGCTGAGGTATTTCCGGGGACTTATTACAACAAATGACACTGAACTGCATGAAATCCCTAGGTTAAGAGAAAACAAAATTAGAGGGGATGTTGGGGCACAGTGAAGTTTTGTTTTTCATACTAAGTGTGGAGTCTAGAAAATGTGGTGATTTCTCACATTCTATTTATATGTTATTTTACTTGAGGGATGCCTCAGAGCAGTACTAGAATCACTTATGTGCAAAAGGGGAGGGAGGGAGGGTTTGTCATCATTTTTGTTCCATTTGCTTCGTAAAGGTGCTTATCTTGCAGTATAAATAATACTTTAGTCAAAATACAGGCGGGTTTGGAGGCTTGACCAGCATGGAAGGATTTTAATGATTGAAGTGTTTCTGTTTAAAAGTCAGTCAAATGATGCCCTTGAAGGCAATCAATCCTCACATTGTTATTCTTACTTAATAATACATATATAATTTTTTCCTTCTCCAAAAATAACAAAACTTTTAAGCATTATAAACAAAAACAATCCCAGGCTTACTTCTGTATCCTGAATTTTTAAAATTTGCATTCTGGACTGAATGTTCTTGAAATAATGAATTAATTTTGTTATTCGGATTGTAACAATCTAATGGCCAGAATTTGAAAATAATCTAATGGTCCAATTATTCTCCATCATTTGAAGACCTGTATTGTGTGTCGGATACCCTCCCCTACAGACTGCCGTAGCACATGGGCTTCCACAGAGACCCATCTAAAATCACAAAAACTCAGAGCTTGAAGGAACAAAAGTGATTTCCAGTTTATTTATCCTGGGCATAGAGGGGCAGGTGCAGAGCTAGGCATAGGGGAGGGGAAGGAACTGAAAGGATTTTGCAAACATTTCATACATTCCCCAAGCCATTGACCATCTATCATTTCAGACACGAGGTTTTCCTCTCTTTAGAAGCACACGAAGGGTGAATTCCTCGCTCTGGGCACATCTTTGGTGGCGTCTGAATCTGAAATCTACATTCTGGTTATGCCCAGGGGATAAACCTTGCATCACGGAATTATATGTTTACCACCATTGCGCTTACCATTGTCTGCTGTGTGTATTTACAAACCGAACCCAAGACTGGAATTCTACGATGTCTCTTCCTGGCTTCGAGCCTATCAACTATTTTAAAAACATCACAGAAGAACACTCTCTGCCGGTGTCAGAGGTAGGCATGTCTTGGGCCCTCTGCCTCAGGCTCTCCAGGAGCGGAAACCCTGGCAGAAGTCTACTGACTGACACGCTCTCTCTCTCTGCTCCCGGCCACAAAAAGAGTTGCTTGGGTTTCCAAAACATGTTATTTGTTCAACCACAACGAGGCCCTGCTTCTTGCAGGGCTACTGACTATAGGGTTGACAGACCTGTCGCTGGCCATTTGAGAGGGAGAGAAGAAACATGGCGGCATGGCCGGGTGGCAGCCAGACAGAAGCCTCGAAACTCATTTTGCCGCCCAAGTGGGAGAACTGAATAGTTTTCCGCTTAATCTGAAAATTGGCCTCAGTTCTTGGAATGTTTCTCACCTCCTTCTCTCAGGATCGGCTGCTGAACAGAAGACTGAGGAGAAATTTGCAGAAGGTCTACCAATGACACGGAAGGGACCATGCCCTGACACCTTCATTTTTCCGTTTCTGAGACCAGAGTAATAATGCCCACCTCACCTTCTTCCTTAGAGTAATGTGACCACAGATGTGCAAAACGTTAGGCTCAGAGACAAGGGGCTGAGTCTGTCATCTGAGGTGACATCACTGTTATGACAATTATTATTTCTTACCCTGAGAGGAAGTTTCTCCTTAGCATCCAGCCTTCTTACCAACGTGGATTGTGTTCAAGGTGGAATTTTATGATTTTAATCCATGGAGCACTGAATGCCTCAACTTTATTTCAGTTTTAAGCAGGCCTGGAGGAAAGCAACCTCTAAGTGCAGTGCAAACAGGAAAGGAGCACAGTCATGGGAACGGTTGCACATTCCCAGGTGGGCTGGTAGGTGGTCCACACGTTTACCTACACGAACCTTGTGTAACTCACATGCCACTGTTGGTTCCTCTGCCAAATCTCTCAAAGCCTTTTCAACTCTCTGATGATCTAATCCAAAAACCCAAGTGGAACACAGATACTTTTTTTCCCCTTTAATGTTGAAGAGACCAAGACGGAAGCTCTGGTTTACGTTTACACTTGCGTCATAATATAAACAACAGCATGATTAATATATATCACGATAACGAACAGGCACCGCTCCCCAGGGAAGCACACAGATTAAAGCGATTCACCCAGAGCCTTCAGTGGGTTCCTCCGATCTCACCAGGAGAAGGTGGAACACGCCAGATCAGAGCTCGCAGCCTCTCCGTTTCTGGCCTCACATCACCGATGTGCTTGCTATGTTACGTGTGCCTAGAGCCACGCTGTGGCACGATGATGAGCAAGTCCCTTTAGAGGAAGATGCACCTGTTCAAAGTCTACACCTTGAAGAAATGCAGAGCTGCTGTGCTCCTTTTAGGGAAACTTTGAGTAGCTATTTATTGCCTGGAATAAACTTACGGTCCGTCTTGCCCATGTAAACAGGCGTCGGAAAGCCCTTTCGGAGTGTCCGCTTGGCTCTTTGATGCAGCGCCACTTTACAAGAGGATTCCTGCCACACTCGTCTCTTTTTCTGTTCCTCCTTTCTCCCCTTGATATAATGACGCAAATCTTCCTTTTTATTTTATAATTTTCGTAGATTTTTTTTTTTTTAAAGGCCATGACTTTAAGAAGACACGTTTGGTGAAATAGGTCCTTTTGGTTGATGTATTTAAGAGTTTGGGTTAGGAAAAAGTTGAAAAACAAGAACCAAAAACAAACAGGTCCCCCCTCCCCGCCTCCCCCTTCCCCCCCCGCCGCTCAGTGCCATAGACAAGAGTCCAAAGGACATTAGCTGCCCCATTGCACACATTGGAAAGGAGAGTTTGCTGTGAGCTCAGTCCTTCTAATAGACTGGCAATTTTGTGAAAGGTTTAGGGGATTTTGTTTAACCATTTCTGCATGTGTTTTTAATGAGCTCATGATGGTTTTAACAAAGGCCAGGTTGTGCGTTTTGCGGCATTTTCTGACCTGATCCCTCCCTGCTGAGCCGGGGAGTGGGCACCTGTGCTCTGCTCCTGGCTCACCTATGGGAGTCAAGGTGGTGGGGCCATCTCCGGGCCTGTCTTCGTGCCAGGGATGAATCATGCAGTAGGCAGAGCGGAAGGAGCCTCTTTGTTGACAGCTTTCCATCTGGACTTTGGATACGGCTGATGGTTCACGTAGAGCGTTGGTTAGCTGGAAGGGACTAGGAGAGTCCGCTCCTCCGTAAGGGATCAGGAGCGTGCAAAGCCCCAGCAAAGAATGGCCCCAGATTTCATCTGCAAAGCTCAGAGAAGCATCTCACTCCCTGAGGTTCAGGTACCGAGGTCCGTGAATGTGTATGACTGCGGCTTTGACACGCCGGTGTTCAATAGTCAATAGGTCATTTACAGCCCCATTCACATAATCCGACTGGAGTCCGTCTGAATAAATTCATCAAGCTCAGGTGGCCAAGAGCGAACCCCTTCCGTGTTTAATAATTAAAATAAACAGGGCTATTGAGATGAATTTCAGTTTGTCATGTATAAATGTAAGAGACTCCATAAGGGATGGTGTTTTGTGATTCATATAGAAATATGATGGATGTATGATACGTTTTCCACAGCTATTTAAGAAAAAAAAAGATTATCTTAGTCATGGGGTAAAGTTATGTGATGCATTGCACCATCCAGGCTGTGTCTGGGCCAGTACAGATTTTTTTTTTTTTTTTTTTTTTTTTTTTTTTGTGAAAGATTACTTCTTGGCAAACTAGATATGCAAACGCCAGAATACAGTAAAACCACATTTAATTGGACCTACTTGCCAACTTCTTGAACACAGCTTGGATTATTCCACGGGAGAGGTTGCTTCTGTTAAAAGCTGGCGGGGGGGCGGGGGGAGGAAGTGGCATATTGACAAGGCTTCAGATAATTTTTTTTTCACTTGAAGTACAATTATGCAATGAGCCAAGTTTGGAAGTATTTTACTATGTTTAATAATTATTATTCAAGATATTGTAAAACATATGCATTTGTTAAGGGGAATGTAATGGGAGTGAAATCATGTCATAAATTATACTTCGGATTTATTTTCCCTATTTTGTGTTTTTTTTTTTTTATTTGATAGCCTTCCAAATTGGTTCTAGCCAAAACCATGCACTCTAATACATACCGTACTTGATATCAAAGTGAGAATATGAGTAATTTATAGAACCCGAGTGAGAACAGTTTTCTTCTCTTAGCCAGCTTCTGCCACCTCTATTCAGGTACCAGCCGACACATCCAACAGCCAGTGAGATAATAGGGATCAAGAAGTCCTCCACGTAGAGGAACTGCCACATCCTTCTCAACAACAGAAGACTCCAAGTCCACTCAGCCTGGCCACATCTATTGTTCGAGTGTCTCTCCTTCACACAGGAGGATGACTATTTCTTTAGGTGTGTGTAAGTCTGGGAGAATCGCATGCCGCTCCCTCTCCCGAGGTGTGAGTGGGGACTCCCTGACCACCCACGATGTGCTCAGGTGAGTCTGAGCTCTGGGCGACGCTGTCACCCCGAACTTGGGAAGCTTGAGAAGGCATCACATCAGTTTGCTTCCCATCTTGAGCTGAAACAAATTTATATTGTTTTTGCAGTCTCTTTTCCAAGGGAGAGAAAAGAAAAAAATTGCCCCTTGCACTTCCTGAAACTGAACAAAGGTGCCATCGCTAAAGATTAGCAAGACGCTACGGATTTGCACCGAACCCCACCTGCTCTGTGAAAACCCCACGGTTTTCTCACAATCCCACTCAAGCTGCTGAGCAATTGGGCCTTGTCTTCTGAGTGTGGTTATTCGTCAGCTTGACTTCTGTTTGCTCTGCCGGTTCATTGTTTTCTCATGCCATGCCACAGCCAGCGACCGGGAGAGGAGAAGGCAGAGCCTTGGGGCCGGCTCCTGGGCCCCTGCAGAGGGGCAGACTTTCCCGGCGGGCAGACAGATCGGCGGCGACCCTAGGTGTGTTTTGAACGTGTGCCCGGGGCTCACGGAGCCTGATGCAGCTTTGCTGCTGTGTGGGGTGGACTGCAGCAGTGCGAGCCTTGTGTCTGCAGAGGGGACATGAGGACATCTGGACCGTGTCCCTGCGAGCAGGGCTTTTGCTGCAGGCCTTTGAAAATCCTGCCGCAACGGCCCCCAGCGCCTTGGAACTTTCTCCCTGGAGAATTTAGAAGAGCCGGTGGCCTTGATTTCTTGGCCATCTACAGCCTTCACACTTGCGGGGCTGTCCCTGAGCAGGGTGATTCAGGGGGTCCAGGAAGCGTTTTGCACAGCCCTTCTCTCTAAGAGCCTAACACTAGGACTGGGGTCATGCATGCCTCTCTCCCGTCCTCAGCCACCTAGCTGTGCTGTCTTGAACAAGTGACTTCATCTCTCTGGGCTTCTCCCCACACACACCGCACTCCCCCCCCCCCCCCCCCCACCTTCATCTTTAAATAAACCTCTTGGACCATGAGACTCTGAGGTTCTTTTCAGGTCTAAATTCTTGGGCTTTTCTTTTTCTTTTTCTTTTTCTTTTCACCTGTTTAACTGCAATGCTGACTGAGCTTGGGCTGATTAACAAGAAAATATTTTCCAGGTAGAATAGAAATGGTGACTAGCTCATTGCCATGAAAGGCACGCTCACTCGGATAAGGGAGGACACGGGCAGGTTGGGTGAGCGTTTCCACCGGCCTTTGGATTTTTAATCTCTAACTGTATTTACAAGTGCCCGTGCTTCCTTGTGTCTTTTCGAGCCCAGCGGGTCTAGGGTCCTTTTCTGTTTTCTGATAGCAGGAAGCTGAGAGGTCCTGGGTAGATGGTAGGCAAGAGCTCATCTAGTTCCAAGGTCTGTTTACACTGCACCCTACCTGCTTTTGCGAAAGTGATGAGGACCATATGACCCTTGCTGTGGTCCCTCATCGTCTTAACAAGCGGTGAACATGTGCAGGGAACACCAGGCTGGGCAATCATCCCTGTCAGTCCTGCAAAGCGGTTTTTTGCTTGTTCAGCTCCTCACGGAGTCTTGGTTGGACAGCTCCCCGGCCACCTTCCAGCACAGGACAGGGCCTTGCGTATGAAAAGGCTAATTCTGGTAGCTTCCATAGGAATGGGCACACCAAAGACCATTGCCGTGGGTTTCGTTCATGGAATTTGGAGTGTCCCAGGGGACTGGTGATAGGTCTACAGATCAAAGACCATTTGATGTTGATCATGAAGAGAACACACCACACTCATAGATGGACTCTGAAATTAAAGAAAACCCAATTCTTAGTGACTGTCATAAAAATCCCATGTTACACCATTCACAGCCAGACCACTGACCTAGTCATCCCCTGTATTTCTAGCATGTACCTAATCCATCCCAGAATGAAGGAAAACCCTACCAGAGTGTTGCGTGGGCAGGGGTGGGGAAGAAAAAAAAAAAAAAAAACAGCCAAGAGAATGATTGTGGACTCATTTGTACAAGAGTCTAACTCAAATATTTCCCCTTTTATTTTTTTCATTCTGAAGCCACAAAGCAAAATGGTTGCCGAATTAAAGATTAGCATGTAAGTAAGATCGAAATAGGACTACATTCTTATATTAGTTAAAATTCTTTTGGTTGCAAGGAATAGAAATCCATCTTAAGCTAGTTAAGCCAAAAAAGAATTTTATTATAAGGCTACTTGGATTCAGTGGAATCCGAAAGAGGAATACGGGAGGCCTTGGGAGCAGCTAGAATTAGGAGCTCAAAGGCTGTCAGGCTTTCTTCTCCCTTCCCTGCCTCTGATTCCCGTTCTGCTGATTGGCATTTTCCATTCCTCAGGCCACATGGCGGGACAGGCTGCCAACTCCTTCTGCATTTCCTTGTCTTCATCTTCAGACTCCCAGGGAGAGGCCGATGTCTCTTGTCAGTTACAGTTCCCAAATCCTGGGGGAGAATTCTGGTTGGGCTGTATGGATTGGGCGCCCACCTCTCAACCAATGGGAAGTGCCAAGGGCAAGGCCCATTGTACCAACCTGAGGTCCCCGACCTGGAGCCCCCACCCCCCTGCACTCGTGCTGGGGTGGGGGGAGGGGCAGGGGCGTGGTCCCCAGGGGGGCGGGGAGACACTTCCCTGCAATGAGGCAGGTGCTGAGCTAACAAAACAGCAGGGGACTGCTATGTTCCTCTACAGAAATTAAAGGGAAACTATGAAAAAAATATTATTTACCTGAAAGTGAGACTAATATATTCCCCTTTGTGCTCTAACAACCGTTATTAAATTTCTAATCCATAGCCAAATAGTAAAGTGAACTCATGTCTGTTTTCTAAAGTATAAAATATTCATTAATTTTCATTTAGCTTAGTTTATCTGACCTCCCTCAAGTTACCTATCATTTTATAGTCTTAGAGCATGTTCATGTACTTTTTGGTGAAATCCTTACCTGGCTCATCCCGGTGAGGCCACAGAATTCAGTTGTTGACCTTATCTTTCAGCTATTTGATCACCATCCGGGTGTCCTGTGAGTGAGGCAGGGGGTGATCAGACAACAGAACACACTGAACAAAGACACTTCTCGTTGAGGACGTAAGGAGACTGTGCAATGTAAGCTCTGTGTTGGCAGCAGGCAGCACACGTGTGTTCTCTATCTGGGGACACAGGAATCCCAGAGTCCAGAATGGGGGAGGGGCTGGGAAGGCCAGTGTTGGTTGATTTGAGTGAGGTGCTCAGAGCCAAGGTGTTGACTACCAACAAAGCTGTGTTAACCCTCTCAGGTGCCTCCAGGGTCACAGCTGGGAAATGCGGCTGCCTGTTGGGAAGAGAGACTGGCACCCACGGACTGAGGTAAGAGACACACTCAGATAGTTTTAAGTGGAAGACACAGGCTGTTTGGACGTATGACTCCTCACTCCTTAGGTACTTCCTGTCCCATTGCTAAAGATGCAAAATACTCAAGGTTTGAAGGAAGCCACTGGTTAGAGTTAGGTCTTCAAGGCCAAGGTAGAGGAGCCTCCTTGATTCACTGTGTCTCAAACTGTATAGAAAAAAATATGAGTATTTTAGGTACTGTGGATTTCACTGATGCTTTTTTTTGTTTTTTGTTTTGTGTGTGTGTGTGTGTGTGTGTGTGTTTGCCCAAATTATTGTAATCTGCATTTGAGGAACTTTGGAGCCTGACAAAGCACGTTCCTCTTTTCTAGCCTTTGTCGTTGGTCGTCCCCTCCTCCTGTGCACCTCGTGAGAGGCAGCTGGGAAGCCAGGATACAAGAGTTTGTGCTACAGAGGCAGGCAGAACGGGGTTCAGGTTCAGCCTTGGGCCAGCTTTTTGTCTCTACAGCAGAGAACCCACAACTGCCCCTCAGAAGGACCTTGAGGACTGGCCAGATGGCACCTTTAAGGCAACAGAAGCATTGCACCTGCCAGGACCCGTCCAGTCACAAATGACAGAAAATGAACTCAGACTAGCTGGAAATGCAAAGGAAATTATTGACTCACATGTCGGAGGAGTCTGGGGGTGGCAATGGCCTCGGGGGTGACTGAGCATGAAGACTCAGGTGACAGCATTGGGTTCTGTCTTTCCCCTCATTCTCTCTTTCCCCTCCCCACCCCCTTTCTTGGGTTCACTGTCTTTACAGCTATAGATGGGCTTTCCTCACATGATGGGGGAGCTGGGTGTGGACAAAGATGACACTAGCTGAGCTCGTCCCAGGAAATGACCCCAGAGGGAAGAGAATGGCGTCTTCTGAACATCCGCCCTATTAGTATAAGCCTTGATTCAAGCTTCCCAGAGGAGGAGGTAGAAGATGCAGGAGGTCTGGAGAGCCCTGAACCCAGACACGAAGATTTCACCAGGGAGCCAAGGACAGAAGTAGTTTCTGCTCATGGCTTCCTGTCCAGGGAAGACAAATTTGACTTGGGTGTGGGATGGTAGGAAAAAAGGGATACGGCAGAGGGCAAATATTTATTGACCACTGTGCACTTGGCCCTGGGGGTACAGCAAGTCCCTGCCCTCATAGAACTTACTGGTTAATGAAGGAATTAAGGAAAAAATGTTAGTAAAGCATTGTAAGCATTATGAAGAGAGTACACGGCAAGTTCAAACACAGAGTAAGGGGAGTCCAACCTGGCTGCTGTGTAGCAGAATAAGGGGGTGGACAGTGTTTGGGGCAGAGGGATCAACATGTGCAAAGGCCCAGAAAGAGAACCAGGTGGCTTTAAGGAGCCCGTCAGTTTTTTCCCCAGCTAGTCCGAATGGCTGGAGCACTGAGGGTTCATTTTCTGAGGCCGCTGGAGCAGATTACCACAAACTCGGTGGCTCAGAACAACAGAAATGTACTCTCTTGTGGTTCTGGAGGCCAGAAGTCCAAAATCAAGATGCCAGCAAGGCTGGACTGGGGCGGGGGGATCTTTCCTCTTACATCCCAGCCGCTGGCAGTTCCCGGCACTGCTTGTGTCTACACCATCCCATCCCTGCCTCCATCCACACACGGCTCTCTCCTGCACGTTCATATCTTCACCTCTCTTGCTTCCTAGAAACACTTATCATTGGATTTAGGGCCCACCCCAGGAATGTGGGGTAATCATCTCATCTCAGGACCCTTAACTTAGTTATATATGCAAAGACCCTTTCTCCAAATAAGGCCACATTCACAAGGTCGGGGTGTTAGGAAATGGACATACCTTTTGGGGGCCACCATCCAATGCAGGACAAGAACAACAGATACTCTGGACTGAGAGGCAAGGCAGGTCCTAGGAAATCGGGACCTCATCCTCCAGCAGGCCAGTGATGTTTCACACTGCATTTTATTTTTTTTTTTTAAATTTTTTTTTTTTTATTTTTAACATTTTTTATTTATTTTTGGGACAGAGAGAGACAGAGCATGAACGGGGGAGGGGCAGAGAGAGAGGGAGACACAGAATCGGAAACAGGCTCCAGGCTCCGAGCCATCAGCCCAGAGCCTGACGCGGGGCTCGAACTCACGGACCGCGAGATCGTGACCTGGCTGAAGTCGGACGCTTAACCGACTGCGCCACCCAGGCGCCCCTCACACTGCATTTTAGAAGGAATACCGTGGTTGTTTCGTGGAAGCAGACTGGAGGTGGGCACTGAGAAGGAAGCAGGGCTGTGGTCTATTGGGAGGCCACTGCTGTGGCTCAGGAGGGAGGAAGAGGGGCTGCGCTCAGGAAGTGGCTGAGCCAGGGACGGAAAGAGGTGGATCATAGATCTGCATAGGAAAGCGGGTAATGGGACTTGGGGATCAACTGGTTGCAGGGTGGCAGGTGGCAGGACACAAGCAGGGGATTGTCATAGATAATGTGTATGGTTATGCTATGTACCCTGCATGTTCATTTTTCCCAGGGGACAGCCCTGGGAGAAGGAAAGAATGTTGGCTTTGGAATTGCCTAAACCTGGGTTGAAATCCTAATGCTTTTCACTTTCCAGCTTCTTGACCTTGACTGTGTTTCTTATTTTCTCTGAACCTCAGTTTCCTCCTCAATAAAATGAAGATATAATACTGACTTCATAGGGCTCTAGGAAGAAGGGAAAGTCACCATGCACAGGGCGCCTGGCCCGGAGCCCAGCACCACATGGGCACCCCAAAAGTGCCAGTTCCCCCGCCTTCCCTTGCTTGACCAGCCCCCTCTCTTGCAGGGGCTCTCCCCTATCCCAGCCATGGTTCAGCTCCTCCCACCTCCCATCTCCCTCCCATCTGCTTCCTGGCGAGCTGCCTCCTCACCTGCAGCCCCTTCCTTCCCAGGACCTGCCTACAGATTACCCTCTCACTGTCCCAGACCTTCTGCAAATACTCTCCCACTTGTTACACTGAAGTAGCCTAGACCGTGAAAACAAACAAGCTGTGACATGGGTGGTCTCAGCTCCTTGAAGAGGGAACTGAAGTGCTTGTTTCATTTAGTTCCTGCTGCATTTCATCCATTCACTCATTTCTTCCTGCATTTCTGCATCCACTCCCTCAACAAACATGTAGAGCGGGGGCGGGGAGGCAGGAAGGGGCAGGCCTGACAGGACCCACAAAGCTGAACGAACTGTGGCTCCACCTCCTGCAGTTTGCTGATTCTGCTGGGCCACCAACCTTCTCTCCCCTTGTGGATTCTCCTGATGTGCCAATTTCATGGCTTCGCTATGGCTTTGAAATCTCCACAGGTAAACTGAGGGGAAGCATGAATTAGATGCCCTGAGTCTAATCCAGAAATAAGAGTCCCAGGAGGTGGCAGGTGTCCCCTTAGATAGCACATCCTCTCCATCCTGCCTCTCAGGCAGATTTCTAGTCTCGTTCACAACATTGTCCCCAGCCTATCTCTTGCCACAAACTCACTCCCACTTCTGCTCATTGCTCTTCATCTGGTTGGCTGAGAGGGCAGGGCTAATCTTTTATTTACTTAGAGCCATGTTTTTTTTTAAGTTTATTTATTTAGTTTTGAGAGAGATAGAGAGAGGCAGAGAAAGAGGGAGACAGAGAATCCCAAGCAGGCTCCATGGTGTCAGCACAGAGCCTGACATGGGGCTTGAACTCAGGAACCGTGAGATCAAAGTGAGCTGAAATCAAGAGTTGGACACTTAACCAGCTGAACCACCCAGGCATCCCTACTTAGAACCATGTTTTAGGAGGGAGGGTACAAAAACCCACATAGTTTTCAAGGACTGGCCATGCACAAAGTGGAAAGGATCTACCACATTCTGCCCTCCTGGGGGTTTGGCTTGCTCTTTTGGGGAGTGGGGAGGCCTCTGCTTTCTGCCTCTAGGCTGCCTGCCTCATGGTGCTCTGGGGAATTTATACAAGTAAATGCATCCTGATGGGATCACATGTGTCAGGAACCCTCTCCATAAAAGGATGGTCTCAAAGACTTGCGGCAGAGGTTACGAGACGTTGATTCAACCCACCATCTCACACGTGCTGTCTTGAGGAAGGGGGAGATGGTGTGAACTCCAGGAAGGCATACATGCTATCTTAAGGACAGGGGAGATGGTGTGAACTCTGGGAAGGTGGAAACTTCAGAAAGAACATATGAATAATTTTATTCATTGGCACATTCATTTATTCCATCAGCATCATTCAAGACACCGTGGGGCTTACCAAAAAGAAGAAGAAATTGTCCCTGTCCTGGACGACCTCAAAGAATCAAGAGTCAGACGCTTAACTGACTGAGCCATCCCAGGCACCCTCTAACAATGTTTCAAGATAGGTAAAAACACCCATTTCATAGATAAGGAAACTGAAGTGCACAGAGTAACTTCTCCAGGAATCACAGTTTCCAACCCAGTTGTACTGACTCCAACGCTTATTAAATGTGCTTGTCAAAATTTAAATTAGGGGCACCTGGCTGGTTCAGTTGGTTGAGTGTGGGACTCTTGATCTTGGGGTCATGAGTTCAAGCCCCACGTTGGGTGTAGAGCCTTCTTTAAACATTTGTAAATTAAAAAAAACCAAACAGATGATGGGGGTGCCTGGGTGGCTCAGTGGGTTAAGTGGTTGACTTAATTTCGACTCAGGTCATGATCTCATCATTCATGAGTTCAGGTCCCATGTCAGGTTCTGTGCTGACAGCATGGAGCCTGCTTGGGATTCTCTCTCTCCCTCTCTCTCTGCCCCTCCCTTGCTCTCACTCTCTCTTTCTCTCTTTCAAAAATAAATGAATAAACATTAAAAAAACAGATGAAAGGGAATTTGGCACATCACAAAATGTTTTTCCTTTCGCAAAAGAATTCGGTTCTTCAATCCTTTAAATTTTAAGTGATTCTAGAACCTTCACTATAGAGTTTTCACTCACCTGACTTACCTCCAGAATTTCAGGAACATCCCCGACTGGCGGCATGAGGCGTTGCTGGCTGAGCTGTTTGCTGCTCTTTCTAGAAGAGTATGTGGCCAGAGTCTTTGGTCTCATTTGCTGATTCCAAAGGTTGATATGAGAAGGCCCCAACACAGAATTTAGAGCCAGAAGGGAATTTAGAGTCTCTCGGCAAAATCTCTCATTATCAGGCATGGGCACTGAGACCCAGAGAAGTTAGCGGACTGGCCTGAGGTCACACAGCTGGTTCGTGGTGGGGAGAGGAGATTTGATTTTGCCCAGTGTCCCTTCTGCCATTCAGTGCTACACAGCACAGTAGAGGAGCTGGCTCTGCCCCCCGGTTTCTGTGGCCCATGGAAGTGCTAAGAATGATCACAGTCACCTTTATTTGATGGAACAACCAACTACCATCATTTCCAGCAGTTTCCACATCCTGGGATACCCACGGCCAACTATATGTACCCTTTGCCAGGAGTCAGACGTCCCTGGTGCCGTGTGGGCGAAACCCGGTGAGCAACCTTGCCCGTTTCGGCCCCGCTGCTATACATTAAGGGATCAGTTTACATTTAATTGAAGTTTGGCCTACCTTGAGCTGAGGTGGCCTTGCTTTGGCTTTCTGAAAAAGGCATGCAGCTTTGGCCTGAGAGTTTTGAGTTTCACACAGCGGGTGCCAGTACCTGAGGGAGACTGCCCCTATTGCTTTCCAGAGTCTTTCTGAACTGAACCTAAAAGTCTGTGTGTTTGCCTCCTCTGCTGTTCCTTTCTCAGCCGAGGGCAGCTCCTGAGTCTGCAAGGCCTGGGGAGCTGAGGCTCGTGGAGAATAAACTGTGTCCCCTTCAGCGCTCGGGCCATTACTCACCACGGGGGACATTCTCTGGAAGTAGAGGATGATGTGAGGAAGGGCTCGGCTGTTACTACCATTGCTGATGCTCACTCAGGCTTCCACACCTGCACCTCCGGCAGACAGGGACCTGGAGGCCAGTGGACGGGATCCTGGGAGGGAAACGATGGCGTGTGAAGGTTAGTCAGTGACATAAATCAGCCCACAGCCCTGCCAGGCTCGGCACCTTGCCCCTGCCTGCAAAGTCCTTCCCGCTCTCTGACTCTGGAAATCCTAACTGCCCTTCAGGCCCCGCCATCCCCCGAGCTCTGCACAACCTCTGCGTGCGTTGCCTGCCTTTATTCTCACACGCTGCCTCCTCTGGGGTCCACTCCTGGCCTCGGCCGCTGAGACCCTACTCTGAGTCACTTGACATTGAACATCCCTTTAGATCCTCACATCGACCTTATGCAGTAGATGTTTTCCCCTCGTGATGGATGAGGAAACAGGGTTCGCAGGAGGTAAGTGACTTGTCCAAGGTCACCCAGGGAGTGACAGCGTGGAGGCAGTCTCAGCTCCTCTGTTCCCTAACACCTGCTACAAGGGCTGCTTGCTGGCACTGGGGTAAGATGTGGTCCCTGACCTTCAACCAGTAACGTGTCTGGGGGATGTGGGAGCTTTTCTTTTCTTACACATACATTTCTGTTTTGCAAATCTTTCCCAACAAGACTGCATCACTTGCGTCATTGAAAATCACGTTAATGATCGCTGACTGTAGATGGGCACTTACTGAGCCCTGGACAGGTGTCATCTTGCTGGGTGAGGCTCCTGTGATCGTCATCCTTGCTTTCTAGAGGAGGAAACCAAGCTGAAGAAATGTGAAATAACCACAGTCACGCAGTCAAGGGCAGCAGAGCCAGGAGGCCCAGGGAGGCCTGACTGAGCTTTTCCAAGTGGAAATGAAACTTTGTCTTAGGAATAAAAGGAGAAATCCATTTAATAAGAAATGTGCAGAGTAGGCAAATCCACAGAGACAGAAGCAGATTAGTGGATGCCAGGGGCTGGGGTGGAGGTGGCGGATGGGGACTGGCCTTCTTTCCAGGGGATGGAACGTCTGGAACAAGATAGTGGCGATGGCCATACACCATCGTGAATGTGCTAAATGTCACTAATGATAGATTTTATGTTTGCATTTTATCACAATTTTGAAAGTATAAAAAAAAAAACCCAGGAAAGGGAGAAACTACTACTGACCATTTCCAGGGACAGTCTACATTCTGGAAACTTCTTTTCAAGAAGGAATATGGTTTCTTAAAAAATTAATAGCAAGTGGGGAGCCTGGGTGGCTCAGTGGGTTAAGCATCTGAATCCAGCTCAGGTCATGATCTCACGGTTCGTGAGTTCAAGCCCCACATCAGGCTCTGTGCTGATAGCTCAGAACCTGGAGCCTGCTTTGGATTCTGTGTCTTTCTCTCTCTCTTCCCCTCCTCTGCTCACACTCTGTCTTTCTCTTTCTATCAAAAAAATAAATAAACATTAAAATTAAAAAAAAATCCGTAAGGGGTGTCTAGGTGGATCAGCTGGTTAAACATCCGACTTGAGCTCAGGTCATAATCTCACAGTCTGCATCGGGCTCTGTGCTGATGGCTCAGCCTGGAGCCTGCTTCGGATTCTGTGTCTCCTCTCTCTCTGTCTCTCTCTGCCCTTCCCCCGCTTGCACTCTCTCTCTGTCTCTCTCTCAAAAATAAATAAATAAACATTTAAAAAAATCCATAAAATCAGACTAAGAAGAGGCCCATGGGGATGGGCAACCCCGAGGACCAGATAATCAGATGGCCATTAGAAGTACTGAGTTTACAGAAGGGTCTACAGGTTGAAAAGTCTCACTGAGAGTCACAGTGCACCGAGTGCCAAGGGCGGTATGTGGACCGTTTCATCTGATGCTCATCAAAATCCTGGGCATCACTGCCTTTATCACACCCATTTCACGGATGAGAAAACTGGGGTGTAGACAGGTTAAATGACCTGCTGGAGGTCATGATGCCAGTAAGTGGCAAAGCTGGACTTTGATTCCATGCGGTGTGACCTCTAGGTCCACGCTGGGAACTGTAGCCCTCAGAGATCTGTGTTCAGTCTTGTTACCTATGCGTGCAGCACGGTCTGATTTAACTCCGTGAAAACACTCCTACCTTCACCCTTCCTGCTTTCATCAGTAATAACTTGTCCAACAGGGATAAGTGCTTCAGAGATATCTGGCTTAGCGAAACTGCTGAACACAGGAACCCCAGCCAGGCGATGCCGGGGGATGACAAATCGTGTTCAAATTAACCTCGTGCCCTGAAGTTTGCATTTGGTGGGAGGCGAAGGAGAAGGCATGAGCTCCCGCAGGTGCCGGTGGGCATGGTGGCCGTTCCTCGGCCTGTCTGTGCCCAGCACCAGGCTTCGTCACCTCCTGCTTGGATCTTTGCAAGAGCCTACTAACTGGGTTTCCTGCTTGGACTCGTTCGTCTTTAGCCACCCACCAACCACTGCACCCCAGGGTGAACTTTCCAGAGCCAGGTGGGGTCAGCTGGCTGCCTTGTTCCAAATCTGGCCGTGGTTTCACTTTATTCACAGAATAAAAAAAAACGCACTGGGCTGGCAATCAGTGCACGCAAGCATCAAGCTCCCTCCAACCTTTCGTTTAGTACTTGTTCAATGCACATTCCTCCACGTGCCAGGCACTGGGACCCCCACTGTGGACATGAGATGACAAAGTCCTGGTACCTTCTCCAGGGGATCTCACAGTGTGGTGGGGTCCACCGCCAGGTCCTATGGGACCACACAGCCCGAGTTCCAACCACAGTCCCGGGAAGGCAATGAATTGTCCAGAGTCCCTTGAGGTCACCTGAAGGGAGCAAGGAATGGGGCGGGGTGGGGGGGTGGGGGTGGAGGGATGAGCCAGACAAAGACAGGTGGGTCTGTGGTGTGGCGAAGACAGGGGAATGAACCAGGTGTGGGATAGAGAAAGGCCCAGAAGCAAGAGGCTATAAAGCAGTTGGGTCCAGCCACAGCCCGTTAGGACAAGGTGACGGTGGGAGTCCATGGGGCCAGCTTACAAAGTTCAGACTTGGCCCTGAGAGTGGGCGTGGCTGGGGGGGGGCACAAAAAGATGTAAGCAGAAGAGTAATAGGACCAGACTGACATTTCAGAGAGACCGTTCTGTCTGTAGTTTGGACAAACTGTTGGAGAGAAGGGAGAAGAGAGGCAGGGAGATTAGTCAGAAGCACTTCCCAGGAACCCAGGCAAGAAGTGATCATGGTATTAGGGGTGGGCGGGAATGCACAGATTCGAGAGCTATTGGAGATGTTGAGTGGGCAGGTCTGGGCAATTATCTGTGGCTTCACAGGTTTCTGGCTTGGCCAGCTGTGTAGACGAGGGGGCCAGCTCCTGGGCTAGGAGCCAAGGATAAACAGGTCTGGGGACTGGGTGGGGGTGAGACTGTGAGACTATGGCTCAGCTTCAGACACAGTGACATCCGTGCCTGTGATACACACAAGGAGAAATACTGTGGTCAGAAGAAGCAGTGGGCCTAAGACTGGCTCTGAGGATCCCTGCTGTTTAAGGATGGCCATGGGAAGGGGCCTGCTTAGTGACACAGCAGGAGGACTCAGGGTTGGAGGCCAAGCTGGGGCAGTAGGTCCCCAAAATCAGGATGCCAAGGCAGATGGGGACGGAAGAGCACCTGTGACCTTGGCAGGGGGAATTCCCGAGGGGCTGGTGCTGGTAGGGGAGAAGCCAGATTTCAGCAGTTGGTGAGAAGGTGAGTCAAGGAAAACAGTAAGATGACTTCTTTCGAGCACTTCAGCCAAGAACACAGGAGAAAAAGAAAAGACTGAGTCTGCAGAGGAAAAATCTTCAAAAGAGGTTTTCTTTCTTTCCTTCCTTGCTTCCTTCCTTCCCTCCCTCCCTCCCTCAATAGGGGATCCTGATCTTGTCATATGGGGAAGGGGCCAGCACAATGGCAGCAGGGAAGACCCACGGGAAGGTGGCCGGGGAGGGAGTCAGAGCCTGGGGAAGAGAGGTCCCTCTTTCACCGCTGCCAGAGGAGGACAGCAGGGGTTGGATGCACATTAGCCTGGGGTTTGTGGCCAGGACTTGGGCATCATCTCACCCTTTCTAGCCTTACCTCCAAATGGTCCTATACAAAAAGGGCAAAGCACACAAGTTCCCCTGTGTGCCTGGCTTTCTCTACTTTGCTGCACCTGCTACCCAGGACCTCCATGCTATCTTTCAGGGGAGGGGCATCCAGATTTTGTGGAACCTGACATGTACATGTGAGACAGCTTTCTTAAGAAAAAGAAGGCTAGAATCAATACCTTTGGCAAATTTTTCAAAAACACATGAAATTGGGAACACGTTTCTTGGTTCCTCCTCAGACCTTGAAGGGAATCCATGTGAGCAAGGGTCCTCGAAGGTCAAGCTCTAGAAATCCTCCTAGATTCAAATGTTACAAACACAGGCAATCTTCAAACCTGAACCACAGCAGCAACAGCAAACACAACAAAACAAAGAAACCCCCAAACGAAAACGTCCTCCATGAAGCCTTTCCGAGCTATCTACCACCTTGCTGTGAGCATTAAATCAGGTGACATATAGGACAGAACCTGGATAGATCTTTCTTCATAATTGGCACCTTCCTAAATGATTGCCAAGGAAGTCAAGTTAACACATGAACTTGCTCCCCTCCATCACTTATCACTCTGACCTGCATGGAAGTTACGTGTACGCTCACCTTCTCCTTCCGAGGGACTCCACACACCTTGCCCATGTCTTGCTATTTTAGATCCTGTACCCATGCCTCTTGCATATGGTGGGCATTCGATGCATTAATCAGATGAATGGATCGATGAATGAACTGTGCACGAACCACTTTCGGAAGGAAGTTCATTGTTAGGAGACTTGCTTAGAACTCCACCTGAATGGGTTTTCCAGTAGCCGCTGTGGATTGTCGGTGTCCACACTGGTGATTGGGAAGAGCAGGAAGGTGTCACGGCAGGTAGCCTGCATTTGCAGCTGGAGGAAGCAGAATGTGGGAAAGGCAGGGCCTCGCTTCAACCAACTTTCAGAGTTTAGTTGGCAGAATCAAGGAATCTTTAAGACAACACGGTGAAGAGTGCTGCTTGGGCTAAACGTGGCAACCCCTCCCCCCCGCCCCAAACTAGGCAAGAGCTGTGAGACGCGATTCGCAAGTCTAATGAATATGTAATATAATATGGGCGGATTTCTTGCCTTATTCATTTTGAATATGTTGCTGCTTAGAGAAATTTCATTTTCCAGAGCTACCTGTGTGGGGAGAAAGTGCTTTATGGTTTACTTTCCAAAGGACTTTTGCGAAGGTTAAAAGGAAAAAAATTGAAGGTGTTTGATAAACCGTAAATGACACATAAATATATTTTGTTATTACTGATATTACTGCCTCCCTGGCCTGATTGCTCTTCCTCCCCATTTGGGGTCCCCTCTTGTCCTTTCCCTCTCTTCCCACAGACTCCAAGTCCATTCATTTCTTCGAAGTATCATCATTTCCCAAACACATGAGTGAGGGTATTCCTTGGGTCTTTGTTCCAAACTGGTCAGGGTAGCCCACCCACACATGTGTCTGCCTCTCCCCAGATGCTGGAGTCCTTAAGAATGGTCCTGGAACATAGTAGGAGCTCTGTAAATGTTTGCTGGGCAAGTAATACTCTAAGATGATGGGAAAATAGTGCTTGTATAATTTCATCTGGATCATTCGGTTGCACAGCCTCTGAGGAAAGCAAATGTAGTTCTCAAGACACCAGCCCCCTTCAGTATTCCTTGGAAAGCAAGGTCATAAATTTTCTACAAGCGTTGAAATCCTGGAAATCACAATATACCTGTTCTGAAGTAACTTCTAAACTATGCTTCATGTCACATTAAGGAATCCAGCTCTTTGCTGTGGAAAAAGCCCCAGCAAGATATGGCCAAGGATATGGGTTTAAAGCCACATGATCTTGTCTAAAACCCTTGACTTCTTGGAGTCTTAGTTTCCTCTTGTGTAATGTGAAAGTAGTAATCCTGTCCTGACTTCCTGTGGGGACTGTTTTTTGGATCAATAGAATAATGTGTGTATCTACTAAATAATGTGTGCACCCTTATTATGCTCCCTCGTCCCAGGACAATCTTTTCAGACAGGACATTGGTAGACACAAAAGACATTTATTGATAAACATTGGTAAAGTGTCACAAATGGAAGGGAAATACTAGAAACAGGTAGAGCAACAGGTATCCCAGGGGGGCAGAGCAGTTGGTGGTTGTTACCAAGTGGATTGTTCTAGACTGGCAAATGGGACCTTTTGGTGGGAAGAAGGAGGGCATAAAGCATAAGGGGGATAATTCTGGGGCTTCCACTCCTCCACTTCTCCTTCCCCACTCTTGCAACAGAGAAGCCTCGTTTTAGGAATCCATCCCACCCAGTCCCCTCTGGACCCTGCACTACACTGGCCACATCCATATTTCACATCTCCCTCAAAACCACGTCCTTTGCACTGATATGCTCAGTCTGCCATCTTAAAAATATCCTCCATTAACCCAATAACCCCCTGCCTCCATTTCTTCCCTTTTTCTGCCCTGCATCTTGGTAGAGTTCTGTGCTCATGGTCTCCATTTCCTCATGTCTTATTCACTGGTGTTAATTTTCCATTTCTCCACAGAATCAGTTCTTGGCAAGAACCATGATGCCCATGTTCCTAAATCCAGGGAATGTCTTGCAATCCAGTGAAATCTAGTCTTCCTCTTATTTATGATGATCCCTCCGTCCTCCTCAAGGTGCTGCTTTCCTGTGGGTGCGTCCATGGTATTACAGTTTCCTGGCTTTCCTTCTGCCTGTGGCTGCTCCGTCTCAGTCTCCACTGTGGGTTGAATTATTTCCCTGCAAAAGATGTTTAAGTCCTAACTCCCTGTATCTAGGAATGTGACCTTATTTGGAAATAGGGTCTTTGCACATGGAATCAAGTTACCATGAGGTCATTAGGGTGGGCTGTGATCCAAAGACTGCTGGAAATTTGGACATAGACACAGAGGCAAGGTGGCCATGTGACCACAGAGGCAGAGACTGGAGGGGTGCATCCACCAGGATTGTCACCAGTTACCACGAGTCACCGGAAGCTAGGAAGAAGCAAGGAAGGACTCTCCCTGAGAGCCTTCAAAGAAAGCATGCCCTGTTGACACCTTGACTTTGGACTCTGGCCTCCAGGACTGTGAGGTTAAAAATATCTCAGTGTTTTAAGCCATGGAATTTGGGGTACTTTGTTACGACAGTCCTAGAAAAGAACATAGTCTCTTTTTAGGCTCATCCTACGTTAGATGTCAGTTTTCCTAAACACTTAGTTCTAGACTTCTCTTCATTTCTCTACATATCCTCCTCCCTAAGTGACCTCCTCCACATCTACACGTCAGCCACAGCTTCTCCACCCATAAACCACTCCCCTTCTCAACACTCAACTCAGACCTGACTCCCACAGAGAAGCTTCTCCTGTAGATGCTGTCAGTGCCCGCCCACATCCCTGGGTCTCCTCAATACCAGTTCAGCCTCTTACTGGGGGCTGCTGCTCTCTGCCTGAGCACTTTCACTGGCTGCGAGGGGATGAGGGCAGGCCAGAACCTCAGAGAATGAACATCTCCAGGAACCACCTGCCAACAATGGCAGATGGGAACTGGAGGAGAATAGCCAACCCAGCTTCCTCACCACCCAGTCACCTAGAGCATCTCTGAAAGACTCCAGTAGATGAAGCCTTACTGGCCCATGGGGTAACCTACTCACTAACTTGGTCCATGTGGGCCACCTTCTTGGTCCCCGCTCCCTTCTCATGCTGCCTGAGGTCACCTCCCAAATTCACTGCATACACTCAAATCCTTGTCTCAGGGTTTGCTTCTGGGGGATTCTAACCAAGATGCTGTCTCTGAATTACCAGCCTGTGACAGGTTATTCAATTATTCTTTCTAACAGCATGATGAACCTTGGCTGCAGAGTAGCTATTATAGTTTGTGTGTACATATTTTGTGATTATTTGAATAGTGCCTGTTTCTTATGCTAGAGCGGAAGTCAGCAAGCAACAGCCCTCAGGCCAAACCAGACATGACTATTCATTTCTGTGGTGTCTATGGCTCCTTTTGGGCTACAACAGCAGAGCTGACTGGTTTCAGTGAAGACCGTATGGCTTACAAAACCATAAGCTTGTATCAGTTAGCTTTGGCTGTGTAAGAATCCATCCCCAAACTTGTTCGAAACAAACACCATTTACTTAGCCACAATTCTATGGTTTTTCTGGTCTAGGCCTGATCAGCTGATTTCTCCTGGGCTCTCTAATGTTCTTGGGGTTAGCTGCTAGGTCAGCTGGAGGCAATGATCCTAGGATGGCTTCACCTACACTTAAGAAGTTGGTGGCTGTTGGCAAGGGAGACAGTAGCAACTGGGCCTTTGTGTCTCTCACCATCCAACAGCTTCTTAGGCTTTGTCACATGTGGTGGTGACAGAGGTTCTAAGAGCAGCCAGACAGGACAAAGGCCTCTGCTTGGATCATGCTGGCTAACATCCCATTGGTTGGAGCAAGTCACATGGCCAAGTTCAAAGCAGGAAGGCACTCAAAGGGCATGGTGGGGGGAGGGGAAGCAATTCACCATGAAGCTCTATGGGGCACAGGCCCTATTTTTTGTTGATAGTGCCTGGAATGCAGTAGGTGTTAAATACATATTTATTAAGTAACTGAATAAAGATTAACTGCTTGATAACTGTCTTGTTGAGCCTTTGCTAATGGGTGCTGTTCAAAATGTTTCACATGCATTATCTAATGCTTACCATCTAAGACATTACCGGCCCCATTTTATAGACAAGAACACTGAGGCTTAGAATCAATAACTTGCCCTGTATAACACAGGTAACAAGAGAGGAATCAGAATTTGAATCAAATTTGTTTAACTGCAAAGCCCGTGCTGTTAACCACTACTCTAGAATGCTCATATTAGTGTTGCTATATATATATATATATATATATATATATATGTGTGTGTGTGTGTGTGTGTGTATTTTTTTTTACTAAAAGCTTTAAATTTTGTAGTTGAAAATTTCTTCCTTTAGTTTAATTTTAAATTTAGTAACAGGATTCTCCTTGTTTTTCTTGGCCTCCCCTGCATCACCTCCTTAGAGGTCCAAAGGTCCTATTAACACTTGACAACAGATCTCTCGTTCTCATGACACTTTTGAGTTAAAATAGTAAGCTCGTGGGGCACCTGGGTGGCTAGTCAGTTAAGTGTGTGACTCTTGATTTTGGCTCAGGTCAAGATTTCATGGTTCATGTGTTCGAGCCCTGCTTTGGGCTCTGTACAGACAGCGTGGAGCCTGCTTGGGATTCTCTCTTTCTCTCTCTCTCCGCCCCTCCCCTGCTCACTCTCTCTCTCTCTCAAAACTAAATAAAAATTTTAAAAAGTAAGCTTGTAGGACAATCAAAAGCCTCACATGGAAAATCACTGCTCTTTTTTTTTTTTTTTTTTTTTTTTAAATTTTTTTTCAACGTTTTTTATTTATTTTTGGGACAGAGAGAGACAGAGCATGAACGGGGGAGGGGCAGAGAGAGAGGGAGACACAGAATCGGAAACAGGCTCCAGGCTCCGAGCCATCGGCCCAGAGCCTGACGCGGGGCTCGAACTCACGGACCGCGAGATCGTGACCTGGCTGAAGTCGGACGCTTAACCGACTGCGCCACCCAGGCGCCCCCCGGAAAATCACTGCTCTTGATGGCTCAGCAAAGCCAGTATTTCACCCAAGAAGGCAATAAATCCAGCCCCAAAGGGAGCTGAGCAGTGCTGAAACAGCCTTGTTTGTCTTATCTGTCAGACCCGTCAGTCCTGACATGAGGGAACCCATGGATCAAAATCAGAGTGGTCTCTAGTGAACATAGTCTTCTAAATGACCATCGTTATTCAAAAGTCAATAATTAATCAACCCCACCAACATTTATTTAACATTTACTCTATTCCAGGAATTGTGCTATTTACGGGAGGGGAACATAAATGAACAAGAGTCCCTGTGGTCAAAATGTTCATGTAGACAGACTTATTTGACAATGTATTTAGTGTGCTGGTAGAGAGATGCCCAGAACATGCAGAAGAGGGGCACTGAAATCAGTTTGAGTGGTGGGGGTGGAAGGGGAGGGGTGGGAGTTCTATACAATTCAGGTTCCAACAGGGCTGGGCTTCCAAAACTGTATAATTGAGTTTTCACGCTCATGGACTGAGGGGTCAGACAGACTGGGTTAGTACATTGTTTCTGCCACTCGTTATGTAATGCAGTTTTGTAGAAGATAACTTCTCTAAGCTTTTATTTCTTCATTTATAAAATGGGCTAAGAATAGCATCTGCCTCATTTTTGTGAGACTTAAAAAATTATCTATCTATCTATCTATCTATCATCTATCTATCTATCCATCCATCCACATGGCAAGTGCTTAGCACAATTTTGGGCATATAGTAAATGTCCCAAAATTGACAGCTGTTATTAGTGGTTGAGGTGGTAGTAAGCAGTTGTAATGGCATCCTCAACTAGTTGTAATTCTTTCATTCACTCAACAAGTATTTGCTAAGCATCTGTCATGTGACAGACTCCATGGTAGGTAGAAACATGACAAGGGTCCACACCATGTTCTCAAGAGGCTTACAGTTTGGTGTAGCGAGAACACACATATAAGTAGCTACTCTCCTGTCCAGATCCAGCCTGGCATCCAGTAAGAAGGGGCCTGGAATTCTCCTGCACAGAAGGAATGATTTCCCCTTAACATGCCCAGTGATCTGTCTCTGAACACTTCTGAATCTTTTTGATATCAGATTTATCCCCCATCTTTCATCTGTAATCTCTCTGTGGGTAGTTCGCTCAAGTGTTTTTATACTGACTTCTGGCTTTCGTTTTCTGGCTAGGGTTGATGCTCTTTCTCCCTTTGGTTTATGTGATGTTCTCTTTTTGGATTATGTGGATTATTTGTCTCCAGGCAGACATCTTACCTGACCTGGCTTAAGCAAAAGCTTGATCCAAGCTTAGTCCTTAGAGGTTGGTCAGATTAAAAAGGATCTTAAGGGAGGGATGTGAAAGCACTATGGACAGCTCAAGGGAAAGTCAGCTTGGCCTAGACTTCTTCACATCAGCTGGGTGGGCGGGAAGCAGCCAACCTTTATGGTGTGATTCATTTTGTGCAACACAGAGCACCTGTGCAGCCTCCTAACTGACCTCGGGTGTGTCTGTGTATATATATTCTCTGTTAACGTTTGTACAGAGTCTTCAGATGCTTGACTATCCCTTGACATCGAAAAATCCATCAGTTTATTTAGTAATGTTAACAAACTGGTTTCAGCCATAGGAAATTAGAAGCTAATTTTTCAATAAGCCATGTCTCCAGGGATAGTTCACGAAATCAAAGAGGAAAATACCTGGTCAATTTAATTCATTATCACAATCAAATAATGGTGAAAGGTTATTTGTGGAGTAAGATTAAATTAAGGAATTATATTAGCAGCACTAATCATTATTGATTATTTAATTATCAGCCTTTAAAATTGTCTCCGGTTTTGAGATTTTGGATCAGATTGAGATTTATAATATTGTTCTTTAATTCAGTCTACCTGTAGCAACGTGTATTGTAATATTGTTGAATGAGCACTGGGCTCCCCTGCGTTCTTGTCATGGATCCTTCATTTAATAACCTGGGGAAAGTCAGCCATTCTTCCTGAGTCTTGAGGTCCTCATTCATAAATGGAGAAAATAATACTAACTTTGCAGAACTAACACAAGGATGAAATGAAATCGTATTTATGAAGGCACTGTACAAAAATAATAGTTAATAGTTATGAGTGCTTATCGTGTGCTAGGAACGTCACTTCCTAACACATGTGGTTGACCATATTTGTTGACTTCTTTAATCTATTTAAAACCCTGTGAAGTTATTATTACTCCCATTATATAGGTGGGAAAACAGAGGCACCAGAGAACCCTTCGTAATTTGATTGAAGTTCTCACAGTGAATAAGCAGTAGAACAAGACTTTGAGTCCAGCTACCCTGGCTCCAGGGTCTACACATGAACCACTAGTAAAATTCATGTCTAACCACTAGGCAACGTTGCCTCTTAGTACCTCCTAAATCAGTGTTCAATGTACAGTGGGTGTTCAACAAGCACAAATGTAGCCAACTACTAGTGTCATCACCAGAGTGTAACCTCTTTTGAAGATAGCAGAGTGTCAGACACTTGGGTGGCTCAGTCAGCTTAGATCATGATCTCCACTGTTCGTGATTTCGAGCCCCACATTGGACTCACTGCTGTCAGAGCAGAGCCTGACTGAGATCCTCTGTCTCCCTCTCTCTCTGCCCCTATCCCGCTCATGCTCTCTCTCTCAAAAATAAACATTAAAAAACATTAAGATAGCACCATGTCTTAGTCATCTCTGCATCTATCTTTCACAGATGCCAACAGTTGGCTACTAGAAACTCAATACTGTGTGTGCATGTGTGTGTATGTGTGTGTGTGTGTGTGTGTGTGTGTAATTGGAGGGATGAGATTGGGGGAGGAGGAGAGAGGCAAAAAGGATAAGATACAGATTTTACTAATTCCATAGGTAACTTGAAGTCTAAAGATGTTATGGCCTCTGCTCAGAGTCTTTTGGGGGAAACATCCTAGTGTAACTTGGCCAGGCTTAACTCTGCCTAGACTGCCCCATGTCTGAGAAATCAAGTCTGGACACACTTTCTTGGGAGAAGTATTGGTGGGTAACAAAGAAACAAAGTTGGAACAGTTGGTGCATTAATATCTGAAATGTAATTCGGGTGAAGTCATACTAGGTTCTGCCAATTTTCAATTGCTTCCAGCATCTTAAACATCAAGTGCCAAAACTTTCTATCCACCTCACTCACCAAACACCTCTGCTTCCCAGTCACTGGGGCTCAAGATCCCCATCTCTGAATCCCTGTTCTCCCTGTGCACCCACGCTCCCCCAAATCACTTTCCAGGGCCACAGCCTGTCTTCTCCACGCCATTCACACTGGAACTACACTCCAGGTCCTTCCTTCCCTGATGTCTGTGGTCACCAAAACCTCCTCCCTGTTCCTGTCTTTCTCCAACCATCTATGCACCACTCTTTTATGCATTTTCTTTTTATTATTTTTTTAAGTTTATTTATTTTGAGAGAGACAGAGGCAGTGCAAGGGGGGAGGATCAGAGAGTGAGGAGACAGAGAAGCCTAGGCAGGCTCCCCACTGCCAGCACAGAGCCTGACTTGGGGTTTGAACTCATGAAACCACTTGATCATGACCTGAGCTGAAAGCAAGAGTCGGACGCCTAATGGACTGAGCCACGCAGGAGCCCCTTCACACATTTCCTAGTTGCAGTTCTAAGTACATCATTGCCCTGCTGGAAGAAACTTGGTGGACGCCACCAAGTATGTTCTGGAGCACATACTCCTTCTCCTTGAAATCATGGGCTTTAATCAGGTGATTCAGTTGAAAACCTCAGGCTCCATTCCCTCCACTTCTCTCACGTCCAACCTCACCTTCTGCACTCCAACCCAACGTGCCGTTTGTGTTTCCATGGCTTCCTTCTGGGCCTTTTGGACCGTTCTGCTCTTCAGCTGGATGCTCCTCTTTCTCACCTGCCTTTAAATCCATGTAACCTTATTGCCGTTTACAAGCCAAAGCCAAAGAGACAGATCATCCAGGGTGGCGAGGATCTTATAATTTTTCTTCTTGAAAGACACAGTGTCTAACACTGTCTACTCACCAGTTGTCAGGACACCTCAAAAGTTTCTTCATTACCCGCTATGCTTTCACCCTTATCTCATTAACGGGTTGCCCATTAAATCTGAACCTTACCTTTCTTGTGGACAGGACTGCTCCGGGCTTACTGGTTTACTTAGTGGTCTGTACCAATTACTTTTGAAGGAAACCACTTTGAAGCACCCCATGTAGCTAGGGACATGCCCCCATGGAAGGAAAAGCAGAGGGAAGAGTGAGAGAGTGGGAGCAGGCAGCCAGGGGCCAAGAGCCAAAAGCATGGAGGTGGATGATGGGAAGGGTGGGAGAGGTGATTGCATTCTGGGGCCTGGTGCTCACTCCTTTTGACCCCTTCAAGTACACATTATTCCTCAAATGCCAGGCATAAAGCAACTAAGTTAAATTCTTTTCCTCCCCAGGAGGATCATGATGGATCTCAGTAGAAGGTTTTGGATTCAGCCAATAGAAAATGCACGTTCTTCAGATTTGGAGACAAGTTCATCTATGATAGAATGGATGTTACCATCATCCAATTGATAATTGGGCAGATTATTTCATCCACTCCTGCATTTTGCAGACTCTAGGGCACTCCCAGCCTGGGATCCAGTACCCCCACCTGCTTTAAACAGGTAATGAGTAAGTCACTGATTCTAGAAATCCTTCCTGTCCCAAGAGCTGTTGTGCCGGCTCTGTATTCTAGCTCTTATATATGGGTCACTTGTTAGGGACTTCACATAGAAATCTCTCCTGTATCTAAAATAGCTTTCCCTAAAATACAGACCTCTCAGTTTGCTACACATCCCTTTAGAACTCTGTGACATCTTTCTTCTTAACAAATGTCACATTGCAGGGCACCTGGGTGGCTCAGTTGGTTAAGTGTCAGACTCTTGGTTTCAGATCAGGTCATGATCTCATGGTTTGTGAGTTCAAGCCCCACATTGGGCTCTGGGCTGACAGTGCGGAGCCTGCTTGGGATTCTCTCTCTCTCTCTCTCTCTCTGCCCCTCCCCTGCTCATGTGCTCTGTCACTCTTTCAAAATAAATAAATAAATAAAAAGTCACATCTAGATTTTCAATACTTCGTCTGAGGATCATGAAGAATTTAGGTATACAGGTCTATAACCATTTGTTGCTTTATTGTCTCATTTCTCATTTCACTTGAGAAAAAATTGAGCATAATCTACAACTTTTACTGTGTGGAACAATTTTTCATATAGCCACAATATCACAGAGGGACTTGGATTCTCCAGGGAACAAGCAGTAAAATCTTAGAATCAACAGTCAGGTGTTAACGTTTCTTGAAAGTCAGAATCATAACTTCTTGCCATTAATTTTTTGGCATAACAGCATGTTTGTGGCACTTTCCTAGGCACTGGGTGGAGGGGAAAACATATACTGAGGAAAATGAGAAAACACATAGAAAACGGGGACATTGGGGCACCTGGGTGGCTCAGTCAGGTTAAACATACAACTCTTGGTTTTGGCTCAGGTCCTGCTCTCACGGTTTTGTGAGTTCAGCCCTCATTGGGTTCTGTGCTAATATCGTGGATCCTGCTTGGGATTCTCTCTCTCCCTCTCTCTCGGCCCATTCGCGCTCTCTGTCTCTCTCAAAATGAATAAACTTAAACAAAAAATAACAACAAGACATTGCCCTTAAAGGCGTTATAGGCAGTTTTGTTATGAGCGGTGGTTATGCTCCATCACTAGGGCACAGACACTGAACTCAGTGAATGCTGAGTCGTTTCTCCTGGGAACTTGCAGTGTGAGGTTCCTGTGAGTCTCTGGTCACAGCATTTTCATCCATCAATCAATATATAACCTTGTTTTATGTGTGTTTCTCTCTAAAGACACCTTACTTAATACATATTATCGATTCGTTAACATTGAACTCACTGCCAACGACACTATAACTCATCCCACACCAAGCTTGTCTAACGCGTGCTTTCTCCGTAAGGCACATCGCCACCTTCTTGCACTTGGGAATGGTGCACACCACTTCAGCGCTCTGCTTGTGGCCATTGTAAACAGTAAAGTCACCAACAAAAAGCACAATATGGAATCCGTGAATAATGAGGATTGGCCGTGTATTCCAAAAGGCATGTTAACAGCAAATTATAAAACTTACAAGGCAGAATTGAGGCAGAGCATTAGAGCCGGAACCAGCTACATAATTGACAGGCACGGGACAAAATGAAAATGCAGGGTCCCTTGTTCAAATACAGCAGCCCCAGAGCATCAAACCAGGTGAGGGCCTCTGTGAGGATGAGGCCCTTTTGACTGCACAGGTCCTATGTCCACAGAGCTGGCCCTGACCCTGACCCTTGGATTAGTACAACTTGGGGAGCGGGGACATGTCAGGAAAGGTTTTTGTTTTTGTTTTTGTTTTTGTTTTGACAGACAGAGACAGAGTGCAAGCGGGGGAGGGGAAGAGAGAGAGGGAGACACGGGATCCGAAGCAGGCTCCAGGCTCTGAGCTGTCAGCACAGAGCCCACATGAGGCTGGAACCCACGAACCACAAGACTGTGACCTGAGCTGCAGTCAAACACTTAACCCACTGAGCCACCCAGGCACCCTGTGGAAAGGTTTATCTTGGAGGTAGCATTCACACCAAACCTTGGGTGGCTTGAAAAAGTGGCTCAAATGAATGGCTGAATGCTACCCACGCCTACCACGTTCACAAACAAAACAGCTGGGAAATGTGCTCTGGACCCCATAGTACAAAGGCTGAGGAGCACATATTGACCTTGACTGTGTGTCAGGTACTGGGGCGAACCTTAACATGCATTCTGCCATTTAACATCCCCAGAGCCCCGTGAAGGAGGAGTCACTTACACCCCATTTCCGGTTAGGGGAGGGGAGGCTTGGTGAGGCTGGATAACTTGCCCCATGAGGTGCAGCCAGGGGCAGAGGAAGGTCCTGAACCAGTGTCTCTGATTCCAAATGGCACACAATCTTGACTATACCGTGGCCGCCTAGACAATGGGAAATACACAGCGCCCTGTTTTCACAGGGTTGGCTTTGACAGTCTCACGGCTGCTGGGCCAGGGATGCAGACACAGGTCACAGAGGGGACGGCCTGAGCCTGAGGGGCGCCTCCATTCCTCGCTCGCTCCTCAATCCTATTGGTTCCTGCCAAGGAAACTCGGCCACGCATTCTAGGCGTAGACAAAGGCCTTGTGTTTGCACAGCCCCTTAGAGTTTACAAAGTGCTTTCACTTTTGTTATCTCGTGCCTTCTCACAACAGACTTGCGAATTCCTCACTCACATTTTACAGTCTGGAAAACCATGAGCAAGGGTGAGTGACGAGTCCAAGGGCACGCAGGCGAGGCGCCGAGGCAGGAACTGGAACGCCGATCCAGCTCAGGGTCCTTCGGGCTCAGCCCCTCTGTCTTCACCTGGGACCACTGAGCGCTCAGTAGTCTGGTTACTCCTCTGAATACTAGACACGACAGGAATCTGCTGGCAGTCCGGGTCAGTCTGTGGACTGTTGGGCCGAGGGGGGGTTTCTAGCGGCTCAGAAGAGCAGGGTAATTAAGCAAAGTTGCTTGAGGGGGGCTCCCCTTGGTAGGGGAGAGGGAGAGCAGAGCAGTGTTTGAAGACTCAGGTACCGGACTGGCATCTCTGCCCAGCCCTGGAAGGCTCTTTGGATCCGAGAGATGAGCCTTTCCTTGCTTCTTTGTGGCCTTGGCTCCTGGCCGCCTTACTCTCTCGCAGCCAGGGCGCCCAGGCCTTCCGCCCTCACGGGCCTCCCAGGCCCTCTGTCCTCCAGCACATGTGAGGGGACCAGGCGCCCTTTCTAGGGCCATGAGGAGAGGGAAGGAATAAAAAGACACACTGGCTCTGCTTTCCAGAATTAACAGCTAGCATCCGCTGAGGCTATTTGCACAGTAAACGAGAGTAAACAACGAAAAACAGGGAGGAAGCAAAACAACCCAAATGATCAAAAGCCATTCTGGTGGCGGGTGTAAAACTCTCTTTCTCTCTGCAGCAGAGGCCCCAGCACATGCCCCCTCTCGTAAAGGCGAGCTGCTCAGGAGGACACCTGTGCTGTCCCTTTTGCTTGGGGACACATGAGCCCGTGTGCATTTCAGGAGGAACACACACTTCTGCCGCCCTGCACAGCATCACACATCCGCGTAGGAAGCGGTCTGAGGGGTCTGAATCTCAAGTGGAAGTCCCTGGAAATTTGGGTAAATTCTCAAAAGGGGTGGGTAGAAATTCAGCAACTTTATTCTGTTAGGTAAGGAATAATTCTGTGGCAGCTAAGCATCCTTCTGTCTCACCAAGAGATTTTGTGGTAGACTCATTCTATGGAAAGTTTTGTCTACAGTTTTCCATCTGTTGTGATAATCATTATTAGTCAAGCTGCTGTCACGCCATCTTGGGCTGTGATTTTTGTCAACTCCTCGCTGCTAAGCAGGGTCGGTCCTGGGGAAGGAGAGTGTACCTGAAGGGCTCAGATGGTGCATGTTCCCCGCGTCATGTGAGAAGTCTCTGGGCTGTTAAATACCATTTTCTAAAAGAAACATACTATGGAGTCTGCAAACATAGATATTTTCCAAGGCTCATCCAGCAGCTCCCCCCCACCCCCCAGACCCTGTTTCAGCTGGAAAACAGGTATTGACATGGAGTTGACCCAAGTCTCTGACTCTATCAGAAAACTTCCCAGTCACTATCTGGGTTTCTTGGCCCCTGTGGATTCCCCATGCGCAAACCCTCATTTCCAGGTGATCAGAGGGGAGTCCTGGGTCCTGGAGAACGAGCTTCTCTGCAGCTGCCCCCCAGTTGGTGGTCTGCAAAAATTAAGCTGCGTGTTTCAATTTTTTTTTAATGTTTATTTATTTTTGCGAGACAGAAAGAGACAGAGTGTGAGTGGGAGAGGGGCAGAGAGAGAGGGAGAAACAGAATCCGAAGCAGGCTCCAGGCTCTGAGCTGTCAGCACAGAGCCCAACGTGGGGCTTGGACTCACAAACCGTGAGATCATGATCTGAGTCGAAGTTGGACGCTCAACCCACTGAGCCACCCAGGCGCCCCTAAGCTGTGTGTTTTAGAGTCTGTTTGTTGATTTACTTTGTATTATTTCAAAAAAGCAACTGAGGCTAAACAGTATTTTAAAATTAATTTGAGAATTTCGTGCTCTGCTTGAGATGATTGGCAAGGAGAGTTATTTTTAAAACTAGAACCTCAGGACCAGGAGACATGAAACAGAAAGCAGGAGTGGATTCCCATGTTATGATTAGGACAATGGCAGAAAATTTTCAAGTGGAATTTTGGGCTTAAAACCACTAGGATTCATCATGTTGGAAATATCAACAAAGCTTATTTCTCTGTAGTCCTCAACCAATCAAATTCTCCCTCCCTTCTTGGCCTCCCAATATATTCCATTTGAAAGACAGACACAACAGAGCCTTCCAAGAAAGCAAGTTTATCGTAGCAGTAAAGGATGTGGTAAACATATGTGGGCTAATGGGTAGATCTTTTGTATCTCCTCGTGCAGAATAGAAATCAAAATAACAACAGAACAACAACTAAGATTTACTGAGTGTTTATTGTGTGCCAGACCTTGTGCTAAGTGATTTATGTGATTATCTCATTTCTTCTGCCTGACAATCCAAGGTACTATTATCCCCATCATACAGATGGGTTTGAAGTAGCTTGCCCAAACTATAACTAGTTCTATAACTAGTTCTACATCTCGTAAGGAACAGAGCTAGTATCTGAACTCAAGTTTGTGTGACTGCAGAGGCCATGCTCTTCAACACTGCACTTCACTAGAGAGAACGAGCTCGTAGCCAGACCTAAGAACTAAAGTTCACGAGGACTTGACATTAACAAGAATCCCTCAGTCTTTAAAAAAAAATTTTTTTAACATTTATTCATTTTTGAGAGACAGAGAGAGAAACAGAGCGTGAGTGGGGGAGGTGCTGAGAGAAAGGGAGACACAGAATCTGAACCAGGCCCCAGGCTCTGAGCTGTCAGTACAGAGCCCGACTCGGGGCTGGAACTCATGAACCGTGAGATCATGACCTGAGCTGAAGTTGGACACTTAACCAACTGAGCCACCCAGGCACCCCCTTTTCTTTTCTTAATTTTTTTTCTTTTAAGAATCCCTCAGTCTTTAAGGAAATAGGAAGCTGTGTTCCCTCATCTGTGCTCCCTGGGACAGTTAAGGGTTTTCAGGTTAACCTTGAATAATCCAGGAGTTCAGGTAACTGGAAGATGACGTAGTCAAATGATTTAGATTCATTAAGATTTAGATTCCTTTTGTTGCTTGACTGTCACGTTTCTGCACCTGGGTATCTAGATTACCCTCCCCATGGTGTTTCTTGTACTTCAAGTCCCCTGGCTTCCATGTACTTCTCTGTTTTTCTTAGTGCCATTGTCACTTGCTTCTGTGCTTGGGAGAATTTTTTCTTTATATATCTTGACTTCTCTTTCCCACATTTTTGTTTTGAAATAAGCCAAGAAGCTCTCCTGAAAAAGGCAGGTAGGATTCTTATTGGCTATTATGTACTCCTTTGCTCCGCACTAGACTAACTTCAACGTTTTAATTTTTATCTCTCTTTGCATCTCTGCAGCCCTTATTCACTTTATTCCTTTTCCCCTTTCTTCTCCTTTTCTGTACTAAATGTTCAAAGCAGCTCTTCTCTCAGAGGAAAGCAGCCCCTCCAGGAAAGAGGCGATTCGGCTTTCCAAGTTGCCAATTCAGCATGGCATTGGAGGATGCAACAGAGAGGCATACATTTAAAATTGCTGATAGGCATAGAAAAATCTTGTAGGGTGGTAGAAAACTGTGGAAGCCATGAATTTTCTGGGACCGCGTTCATTACTCACGAACTTTGGCAGGTGGAAGCCTGCTCACCTCTCCCAGAGGATGTCTGCTCCGGCTAATGGAATTCTTCTGTTTTCCTATGGCTCTGTTTTGTTTTCTTTAGGCACTGAGTCAAATGGCATGTGCCAGTGTGGGTGGTAGCTGTCCCCGCTGCTACTGTCCTGGCATGGCTATGACCCTTCTCTCTCTATCAGCATCAAGAGGATGCCGTCATCCCGTGGCGCCCAGCAAAGCCCTCCATCCTCCACCTCCTAGAGCATCACGTTGTCTCCAGATCCTTCCCTTTCGCCATTAACTGTGAAATACCCAGCGCAGGAAATGAAGGTGGGGAACCAGTAAACGGATGCATTCCTGCATCCTGACAGTGATCTTCCTTTTCCTTGGGATTTCTCTTCTGCTGACTCGAGTTTCAAATCCTAGTGTTACTGTAACTAATTCCTGGCAGATGATGGATTTTTTTTAAAGCACAATTAAATTAAAGCAGACTTTGCTCTTCGTAAACTATTTTTAGTAAAATGTATAGGATGAAAAAAAAAAGCCCAACTCAACACTAACAACATGCTCAATCTAGAAGGGAAAGCACATTGTTCACTCAAAACCCTTACACACGTTTTGTTATTGTTTAAGAAATGGACTGGCTTATTCGTCTACAAGAAATTTAACCTTGTGTAAGTAAGTACGAATACATAGCAAGACATCTGAAAACTCTAATCTATATATACTCAAACAAAAGATTTAAAACTATTAAAAATCCTAATATGCCTGTAGATATACTATTTAATTTGCATAAAATAGTAAGCAGGGAATTGCTGTACAAAATGCTACGACGTGGGCTCTAAAGCATATAGGCTTAGAAAATATCTAAGGACCATACACCTCCCATCTTAAAGTCAATTTTAAGTCCATAAACAACTGTCCACCCATACCTGGCATATATAGTGAGGCCAGGATCCCAGTGCCTAATTACATGCTTAGCAAAAGAGGAAAAGGCAGAGGGTCCTTCATCAGAGGGCGGCTTCAAAATGGGCAGTGCTTAATTCCATGTGACTCCCAACTGGCTCATAATAGAAATGGCCCTAAAGTTTCTCTTTTTTCTCTTCTACACTGAAGAGAATTATGAGTGAGAAAATGCAGCCCACTGAGAAGCAAGTCCTCACTGCAAACCCAGTGGTTGGAATCCCTGACTTGATTGATTGCCCTCACGTACTCTCTTCTCGCTGGCAAGAGCATCCTCGCCCCTGCCCAGGACCACAGAGCCACCTCCTCCGCGCTGCTCACCGGACCAGCCATCCATTATCCCTCCCTCAACAGCTGTTTAGCTGTTTTCTGCTTGCACTCCATGCAACGGGAGGCTTTTAAATTCCTCCTTCCTTCCTTCCTTCCTTCCTTCCTTCCTTCCTTCCTTCCTTCCCTCCCTCCTTCCCTCCCTCCCTCCTTCCCTCCCTTCTTTCTGTTTTCTTTCTTTCTTTCTTTCTTTCTTTCTTTCTTTCTTTCTTTTTCTCTCTTTCTTCCTTTCTTCCTCCCTACCTCTCTCCCTTCTTTCCTTCCTCCCTCCCTCCCTTTCCCTTCCCTTCCCTTTTCCTTCCTTCCTTTCTCTTTCTTTCTTTCTTTCTTTCTTTCTTTCTTTCCTCCCTCCTTTCCTTTCTTTCTCTTTCTTCCTTCCTTCCTCTGTCTCTCTCTCTCCCTTCCTTCTTCCCTCCCTCCCTCTCTTTCTCTTTCTTTCCTCCCTCCTTTCCTTTCTTTCTCTTTCTTCCTCTGTCTCTCTCTCTCACTTCCTTCTTCCCTCCCTCCCTCTTTCTTTCTTTCTTTCTTTCTTTCTTTCTTTCTTTCTTTCTTTGTCTCTATAGCTTCCATAATTTCCTTTTGGGATCTAAGACTGTTCTTATTTATTTATTTAATTTTGGAGAGAGAGAGAGAGAGCGCGCACAAGCAGGGGAGGGGCAGAGACAAAGGGAGACACAGAGCCTGAAGCAGGCTCCAGGCTCCGAGCTGACAGCACAGAGCCCAACACAGGGCTTGAACTCACAAACCGTGAGATCATGACCTGACCCGAAGTCAGACGCTTAACCTACTGAGCCACCCAGGGGCCACATAACTAAGATTATTCTTCCCTTTTCCCCAATTACTGTATTTGACAGCACAAAATCAAGAATCTGGTCATCACAGGTTTAACATCTCCATAAGTGGGACAGGTAGACCAGAGCCCCAGGGACAGCAGTCTTGTCTTTGCTTCCCCTGGTGCCACGGCAACATTGTGCCTGCTGGGGGCTCACTGCAGGGTGGGGGTCACAAAGTCTGAGTGGTTCCCTGTGCTCTGAGTACCTGAGAACCACACAGATAGCATCAGGCTCTGACTGGAAAACAGGCTGCTGTCTTCTTTTCCTTCCAGGCAATAACATAATGAAGGATTCTTAAAAGGAAAACGAACAGCAGAAAGGTTGGTGCCTTTGCTAAATCCAGCAGACCGGACAGCCTACACAGAAAATCATCAGGATGGGTATACTTACGGAGCCAAAATGTAAAATTTTCCACAACAGTGAAGTTTCCCTTCTAAATAAAAGCAATTCCCATTATCTTGCAGCTTGATCTTTATATTCATAAAGAGGCTCTTCGATTCTTTTTTATTACTCTTTCCACAGTTTACCCAAAGAGTGAAAAATTGATGCTGGTAATTCCCATCTTATTTCTGGAAAAATTAGGAGACAGAAGAGTGAAATGACTTCTATCGGATACACAGTAAGTCAGTGGCAAAATCTAAATTAGAACTCAGGTGCTTGGGTGGCTCAGTTGGTTGATTGTCTGACTTTAGCTCAAGTCATGATCTCACAGTTTGTGGGCTCAAGCCCTGTATCGGGCTCTGTGCTGACAGCTTGGAGCCTGGAGCCTGCTTTGGATTCTCTGTCTCCCTCTCTCTGTGCCCTTCCCCTGCTCACACTCTGTCTCTCTCTCTCTCTCTCTCAAAAGTAAACATTACATTTTTTTTAAATAAATAAATTAGAACTCAGCGTCTTTTGAGTTCTCAACTTTCATTTTGCTCATCAAGCCACACAGACAATGATATTCAGTAGCCAGGGAAACACACACTACCACAGTGTAAATTCTACAATCTTATGAATCTTTCAGGAAATTCTTGAAATGCCGTAACCCATAGAGTCACATTTTGAGTGGTTTGTCACCAGGTCTTCCAGGTGAGATATTTTCTGCATTTTCTTGTGGCCTATTTGTCATATTTTATAACCCGAAGTTATTATTTTGGTACTTCGGGAAATAATTATTAATTTGTATTTCCCCCCTCCCCCCAAATAACATCCTAAAATGACAGCATATGCTAGACGTATGGCTTTGTCTTTGAATAGGACTTGTCAAAAATCACATCCTAACCCTGCCTGGTTGACAAATAAATTTTATAGCTGTCTGAAGGTTTAAAGCAATACAGATTGTCTGAGCCAATAAGTTGATTTGGTGAGAGCGGGATGCTAATGAGTCTTTGATCCGTGCAGAGGCCAGTGAGCTCTAGCATAGTCTCAGCCTGCACCCCTCACCCTGCCAGCTGTCTCGCAAATGCCTGCCATTGGTCACAGGGGGGACCAGGCAAGCTGGGAGTAGAGATGGATCAGTGCAAATCCATCATCTTTCCGAACGCATCACTCGAGTGTCGGTCCTCTGCAACACAAACCAGCGGCATTCTCTTTCTGCACAGAGATGGGCACGTTGCAATAAAGAACCGTTCCCCAACGGCATCACGGTCTTGTTTTTCTAAGGGAGACTTTTCCCCCTTGTGCCGAAAATAAACGTAGACTGGTGTGTACTTCATGACTTGGGCTCTTTAAAGATACTGTGTCTGGTGATCCTGGGGGTGAGGAGGGGTGAGTGTTGAGTCCTCAGGAAAACTTGCTGGGTCTTAGAAACGGACCATGCGGGTGAGTGATGTCAGGCACGCGGGGGCCGCATGAAGCAGCTGGGCTCCAGCGGGGAGGCCGAAACAGCCCGCAGCAGCTGGACAAACGCAGGAGGTCAGGCCGTGTTTGTGGACATTGACTTCTCCCTAAGCATCACTGGATGGCAAGACACATCAAAGCCCATCACCCAGGAATAACACTCGGTGGGTTTTCTGTGTCTGACCCCCTCCCAAGACGCTGACCCAGGACAGACCAGGTCTTCTGTTGGCTTCATGCCCTTGGAGGATGGAGTCACATTCCTCCTGCACCTGCTATTTTTGGAATAGGTTGCACGACAGAGGAGGAAATAACCCACATCATTGTATCACGAAGGTAAAATTGGAAACAATTTTGTCCTTTGCTATTCACTTTCTTTTTCTGATGAAAATGCCTTTTTAGAAATTTTTTTTAAATTCATTTTATTATTTTTTTAAAGTTTCGATCCAAGTTCGTTAACATATAGCATGAAAATGCCTTTTAATATTCAACAGATCTTTTTACTAGCACCAAAAACCCTTGGGTATAGTTGAGGTGGCAAGACGTTATTTTACTAACCAGAGCTCTTTTATGATAATACAGAAAAGGACAAGAAAACATAGTCTCTAAGGTTTAGGAGCTGGGATTATCATTAATTTTTAAAACTGTTGATGTTGAATGGATGGAAATAATTAGGGAGCCCTCTTTCGTGGCAAGAGGAGGCATATGCACTGGGGACAACCACAGCAAAAGCTAAAAGAGCTGTTCTGTACAGGGTAACATTCCAATTTTGTGCTCAAAGTGCTTGAACCCAAGATGAGGCAGTGCCATTTCTAGCCTGCTTCCTGTTCACCTGCAGCCTCCGAGTTTTAAATGGGTTGGACTCCAAAAGCTCCCTGGAAGACTGTCATGTGGAATTTTGGACGCTCTCCCATAGGAATATAAGGACTTTTCACAAGAGCGACATTCCCATGACAGCCCTTGAACATGCGTTCTATCTCTGCCATGGCCGCAAGACCCCCTCCCCAGGCAGCATCTTTTGGGTGGCCCCGCACTGCTCTCCCCATGTGCTGCTGTTCCGGGGACCGTTCATGCTGTTCCTGCTGCACTGAGTCCTCGATGTTCTGGGATCTCGTGGCAATAGCTCCCACCTCTGCACTTCGTCCTGGTCCCCTCCACCTGGAGGGTGAGTCCCCAGGGCTGCGTGGCTCGCTGCCATGCTTCCTCCAGGACGCCGTCTCTGACATCCCTGACCACACGCCACCCAACATGCCCACCCTGTGGTCTCCATGTTTCTCCAGAGCCCTCTCACCATCTCCTCCCACCTACAGGTAGGCAGGCTTCCGCAGGCAGGAGTTTTGTCAACTTTATTCACTGCTTATTTTCAGCACCTAGACAGGTGCCCGGCCCAGGGTCGGCACTTAGGGAGCACTGGCTGGTGAGCAGTACTGCCCTGCACCTGTGTGGCCACGCCCATCTCACCTAGTCTGTCTTCTCACCTTGGGGGGGGGGTGCATTTCCCCCTTCCCACACAGCACTGCTGGCATGAGCCACCAAGCAGTGTCACCGAGGGTGACAGTTTCCCTCTCTCAGCCATGGTGCTTCATCTTTAAAATCAGAGTGTCCTATTAGCTGCTGGTTATGATCCTTGAGAGCTCTTTTTTTTTTTAAGTTTATTTATTTATTTTGAGAGGGGGAGGGACAGAGAGAGAGAGAGAGAGAGAGAGAGGATCCCAAGGAGGCTCTACACTGTCAGCGTGGATCCCAACGTGGGGCTCGAACTCATGAATTGTGAGATCATGACCTGAGCCAAAATCAAGAGTCCAATGATCAACCAACTGAGCCACCAGGCATCCGGAGCCTTGGGAGCTCTTAGGGGATGACGACGGAGACAAAATCCCGCTTCCTTCATGCTTCCGGGCGCTTGCTGCTGACTCCTCACGCCCCACGTGGACGCATGGGCTGCACTCCCAACCCCAAGCCTCCACCTGCTCCTCCCATCACGGTGGAAATCTGCCCCGTGATTCTGGGGACTTCCTGCCTCTTATGATCCATGACGCTCCCTCCGGACAGAGCCTCCTGGGTAGGCGGTGGGACTGCCCTGTGCACCTGCTACGCTCTGATTCTGAGGTCCTCATTCTGACCCTGGGGCATGTGATGGAGGTGCCTCATGGGGCCTGGCAGACAGGGGCCGAGGCATCCTTCCATCTGTGAGCCCTGTGGAGCTCGTCCTTAGGCACAGGTGGGGCTACTTTTAGTGGGGCTGGGTCCTCCCGGCACTGGGACAGAGGACTGCAGTGGTAGAGCCATCTTCCTCCTTTAGCCTGAAAACAAAATTGTCCCCACATGCCAGAGGGCGGCTGTCCCCCCAGAAGCCCTCCTGTGCCCTGACTGACCCATCCTTGGAAGGAAAGTCTCCTCTCTACCCCACCCCGGCTTTCCCCGGAAGGACCTTTCCATGCCATCCAGTTCTCTCTCTAACATATACCGAAATGTAAATTTCTAAGATTTATTTTAAATTTCCTTTTCATATGTCAAGCCGACTTCCCTTTATAAATCCTGAGATCACCTTTGAAATTTTAGACCAGGGCAGATGTCACTTAACGTGACTGGCAAGTGTTCCACACGCCATTTGTTGCGTGCGGTTGTTGTTTTCCCTTTTGCTTCTTTCTTATTTTTTTTCTCCGTTTAAAAATCACCATCGCACTGTAAAACCAATTAAAACAAACTTTTCAAAGACTGTTACTTCCTGGCTGAGCTCTTCCAACCTCTGACTTTCTCTGAAGCGCGAGATAAGACTTTCTGATTAACTGGGGGTGGGATGTTTGTTCAATCTGTTCGTTTTATACATTGTGGATACCGCTTTTTAATTTTTGTGCCGTGTCAGTGGCATATACTTTCTGAAATTAATAAGTACAATACATACCATCCATGTGCGAAATTAAAAAAAAATCCACATATTTCCATAGTTTGACATACAAAAATGTACTCACACACTTTTGAAATCTACTGTCAAATAATTTCACATCTGTACCTAAAGCAAACAGACATAATGCTAACAGCTTGTTAGAATTCAGAAATGCCACCCGCTAATCAGCCCACCTGTGGCATATTCTCGGTCCATCTTGCAAGCTGGGGAGCCGGCTGCCAAGAAGCTTGACAAGAAAATGTATATTAAATTATTGAATAAGATTGGAAATATTGTACAGCGTGGGATAAAGAGAGTGCACAACGTGTGGCCAGTGACATACTGTACCTTCTCATTTTAACGCCTGTCTGGAGGTGACCTAGCTTCATTCACATTTGCCATAAATTACGAAGTCTCTGGGTGAAAAATCAGCAGCAAGATTTTCATTGTTTCGATCGGGTTTTGTTATGTGTCACTGGCACTGGGTAAAACAAGAGCCAAGTTGAAAAAAAAAAGAGCAGAAAACAAAATTTGAACCGAGTTTGACAGAAACAACCCCATTTGCCTACAATTCCATCCCGGGGTTCAGAGTAAAACAAAGAAGGAGATTTTTCTGATATTGCTGATACTGTTTGGGAACCACAGTAGCGATGATGTGAACCAAACCTAACCTTTATCTAAAATCCTAAGGAAATGATCTTTTAGCAAAAAGTCAAATAACACGCACAAGTGAAATAAAGCTAGATCCTAGAACAAAATGGGGCAGAAGATTAGGGGATAAACTGTGGGTGCACTTTGCCCACGCCTGGAAGCTTGTGAAATCGGGGGTAAGCGTGACATTGCACCACACGATTACATTTCTACCGATTATTAATTTCTATAGAATATAAACTAACGCGCTCGCAGAAGTATCTTCTCTGGGGGTCTGTGAGTAAGAAATGTGATTTTAGCATCTGTTCTTTTAAGGCTATTTGCTCTGGGAAGGCAGTGTGTTTTGCCATAAATCTAGGTCATTAATTTGTATCTGTTCTTTGTTTATTTAAGACACAGGACAAAAGGGCAGCTGCTGAAACATTTGGCTGTGCCGAGGGGTAGTGGGCTCGACATGCTGGAGTTCTGCACATGACCAGCTTGAGTTTGTACCCACAGCTACAGGACAGGACTTTATGGAAACACTTTGCCAAGCCATGTGGTGCGCGGCTTCCCTTTGCATCAATACCCTTTTAATTACCTGATCCTGAGGGGGAAAAAGTTAAAGAAAAGTGTCAGTGCAAAACCCTAGGAACCTGCCGAGAATCAGACTTAAAAAAAAAAAAATCCTCGTGATACGATGTTCGGCAATTATTCTACAGAATATCCATGTAAATCCGCAGCTGGTCTACGAAGGTAACGCTATGACCTATATAACTTGATATTTATAAAGCACAATAATATCCAGGAAATTGATTGTTAAGAGCGTTTAATGCTCTGAAATTGGCCATTAAGTGCAGAATCCTTTGAAAGGCATTATTGTTATTATGAAGCATTGCAGAGGTTTTATTTATTATCATAAACCTAATGGACTCAGTAAATTAGGTGTATTTAAAAAGGTCATTTGCTGCTTGTTGAGGCCAAATCCTAAGCACTTGGATTCAGATGGATCACAAAACGTAGCAGTGTTTTTAAAGATGACTCACCGTAAGCTACTTGAGATAAATAACATGGAAACACAGTTCCTTGGATGTGTATATGATAATAATGAGAATGATAGCAATGTCACAAGAACTCTTAGGATTGTGTAAAAGGCTACATTAGAAAATGACGAGTTTCCTTTTCAGAACTATTTATTAAAAATAAAAGAAAAAAAGTAAAATTCATCAGAAGGGAGTTTTAAGTCACAAAGAAAAATCTTTTCCTGGAATTGTATTTCTTTTGGATGGAATATAGTGTCATCTTTGCATCTTTCTAAAAAAAATCTCTCACGGTGAGAGGGTGTGGTTACTTTATAATCTAAGGAGTTAGCTAGGGACCTGAAGGATGAGAGATACACATGGCTGAGGGGGTCCCGACACGCCGCTGTGGCCTCGAGAGTTTGTTGAGTACACGATGGAAATTGAACACTTATGTGGATGGAGAGTAACATTCTTTTTTCCTGTTGAATGTATTTTCATGTGAGTAGAAATGGTTTTGTTTTCTCAGATGCTCTCTTTTGAGGAAGTCATAGCTGGAAATGTGGTCGGAACTAGGCACTGGTGTTTCAGTGCAAAGTCATACTCAAGGCCCTTGCCTGGAACAATCTGGAAACCGGAGGAACATGCAAGTGCCTGTCTTTGCAGAGCTCTCCTTGGGTAGCAGGCAGCAGACAGCAGGCTGCATCTGAGTGGGACCCGGCCAGTCTATATTCAGAGACAAGGATTGAAGGCCTTTAGGAAGAGAACTCCAGCACAACCTTTTCTTTTATTACTGGAGTCTTACACTCGGAGTAAATGTAAACTTGGTCCAAAGAACGTGTTCCTTCCCATCGTTGCGTTGTTTTGTGGTCAGGTGGTGCGGAGGAAAATTTAACAAGTGTCCCAGCCCTAAGACTAGCTCAAAAGACTCTTTTCTCAACATCAGTGAAAAAAGGAAAAAAGAAAAAACCTGAAATCAGTTTGGTATGAGACCTGAAAAGAGTTCTTATGCTCTGTGACTATGTTCGGAGAAGAAAACACACAAAAGATGCTTCCTGAATATGCACAGGCCAGTCGCTTGGTATTACACACACATGGTACTATCTTAAGTCCATTAAAAAACCATGGGATGGCTACTAGCCAGCATGTATTTAGCACCTGCTATAGGTGATGAGGATGTTATGTATTGTACTATCTAGGACTCTTTGAAAAATAAAACAAATAATTTCAAAAGGTCTTATCTGCACCTTTGGTGTGTACCAAGTAGCAGTAGACTTATTCTGTAGGCTTAGATCAGTTGAAAACTACATTTTGGCAAAACAAAGGAAACTGACTTGAGATGATTCTAAAACTAAGGGGGGGCATCCTCAGAATTTGTCTGAAGGAAACTGATCACCAGTTCGCTGCTAAGCTGGGACAAAACACTGGATTCTTGTCTCCTCCGGCCATTATGTTTCAGTTCTATGCACCTCTTGATGTTTTTTTTTTGTTTTTTTTTTTTTGTCTGACCTCATCCAGACTCTTTTATTCTCCCACACTGTCTCCGACTCCCCAAGGGTTTAATGGATGAAACACACACACATAATAAAATGCTGCATTCTCACCCCCCACCAGGAGAGCCAAAAGGTATCTATTTGGTCCTTTATTGGTCTCTCGATGAATATATATAAAAGCCGTTTTGTAGATGTATAAAGATACGGTTATATTTATATGAGATACAATGATCTGAGGTTTTTCTCCTGCTACCTACAACCTTTTCATTCACTAATCTTGCTCACTTTTCAATTCTTCTTCAATATCTTTTGGCTGCTAAGTTCCTCAACTTTTCTCTGTGTCTCTTTCTCCCAAGCCCAATTCAGAGGCTCTCCATCTGATCATCTCCCCCAGGGTGGTTGTGGCCGTTGGGATGCAGTCTAGGTGTTAAATGAATGATTATTCATTGCGATCTCCAAGCATGAAAGCCCTCCTCTCTTTATAGAGGCTCCACTCCCTAGAGAACAGTTTGGCAGCATTTTTTTTTCAAAGTAGAATAAAAAATGCATCACACTTAAAAAAAAAAATGCCTGGCATCTCTCAAGAGACTTTTGATGCAGGTTCTGTTTCTGTCAAGAGAAGATGCATGTTGTTGTCAAAAAAGCATTGAACTTGGGTCTCAAGAGAACTCCCTTCCAGGCTGGCTCTGCTAATTACGAACTGGGGGATCTTGGACAAGTTACCTACTTCTCCTGGGGTCTTAGGTCCCTGATGTAGAAGTAGAAAATGGGACAAGGGAGTATCCATGGTCTTTCCAGCTCTAACATTTCTTGAGTCTAGGAAATGGGGTCCTAAGACATTAAAAGGAGAGATGTCAAAACTAGGATTTGATGACCTGTGAATAGGTAAACCACCAGAAGGTAAACTCTTCTGGTATTTTACCTTAAAGTAATAGAATTTTGATCCCCTTGGCTGGGCTTCTATAGGAAGAACATCTAATAATCGTGTAAAGTACAATTTACCTTCAGAAATGAAATTTTTTAAAGTTTAAAACCAAAATTCTTCTTTTTGGGGGGCAATGCTGATAGAGTGAGGTACCATTGATTTAAAAAATGGACAACCTCATCATTTTCTCTATTGGCAACTTCTGTGAGGCTTGTTTTGATAAATCACTTTTTAAAAGAAAAAGGTTTTCTTTCTGATTCTATAACCACAGTCATCTATCATCTATCTATCTATCTATCATCTATCATCTTTCCTTCTCTATCTATCTATCTATCTATCTATTATCTATCTATGATCTTTCTTTTCTTTCTTTCTCTATCATCTATCATCTGTCTATCATATTTCCTTCTTTATCTATCTTTTATCTATCGTCTTTCTTTCTTTCTTTTTTTCTCTATCATTATCTATCATCTATCTATCATCTATCATCTTTTTTCTCTATCTATCATCTATCATTGTTCCTTCTTTCTTTCTCTATCATCTATTTATCTATCTATATCATCTTTCCTTCTTTCTTTCTCTATCTATATATCATCATCATTTGTCTTTTCATACACCCACATATACTATTTTAACAAAATAAAATTAGGAAACCTTCCTTTCCTCTTTTCTCAATAAATGCTTCATATTAAGTGCTTAGTGTTGAGAAGATTTTCATCCTTAGGATGTATTTCAGGTATACTCAAAAGACTGTAGAGAATTCAGAAATAAAAAAGAATAATTGATTGCTCTTAGCTGTATTTGTGCAGATATGAGCAAGATTCATGGTCCTTGTGTTGGGGACAGAATCCATTACTACCCCTGAGCTTAGAAAGGACAAGGACAACATGGGGAACTAAGGTGTTTTCCTAGCACACTATAAGTATTATGCCCCGACAATATGTAGTAGCCTAGAAAGGCTTTAAAAATATCAGTTGAGAGTTGATGCTTTGGGAAGTGCAAGTGTAATTTCAGCCAGTATTCTCCCCATCCCTGGCTCAGCACACATTATCACACCATGAAGCTGTCTCTGAGAAAGCCAAGTTTTCTCCAACCCAAAGGATGTCTATGACTGTATTCTTGAGGCTCTCACTTCCTCCGTCCACTAGTCAACCCGCATTTCTGGCTGGCTTCCCGAACAGGACCCAAATCCAAGTCAGGCTGCTTCCAGCACTCTGTCTCACCTTCCTCTAGGACATCATCCCATTGTGATCACACTCCCTGCCCTTTCTTGGCTCCTTACGTTTTGGACCACATCCTGGAAGTCTCTTCTTTCAGACCTCAGTTTCCCTTTTTGCCACTTGATCTGTTCATGAACACTCTCTCATCTTACCCTTCCCTAATGGCTTAAAAGAAAATTCTAGCAGTTTTCAGTAAATAAAACAGACACTTGAAAAGCTCTGGACTGGCCTGGAGAAACCAAGCCTATCTGGGAGCATGGTTTGTCATGGGTGGGCCAGCTCTGAAGTCATGTTCCCTCTGTTCTCCCAAAATTCCCCAAGGTACTAGGGTGCTTCTGGTGCTGATTGTGTTATTAGAGTGCCATTAGGGAGTGATTTAGGATCACTCGATGTGAACCAATATTAAATCTAAACCTAGATATCTTTCAGTTTTGAAGTTACGTAAGAAAGCGAACTTTCTAGCCCATGGTAATTCCCTAAATTTATTACAACCCAACATCTAAATCTATAGATTTGATAAACAAGCATATAGATTATTTAAGTGATATTCACTACTATTTATTAAGGACTTAGGAACTGTGCTCAGCATTGTCTGTGCATTATTTCACTGTCTTTCCTCAACAAACTTCTGTAGAAGGTGTTAGTCCCACCCCAGTGAGCAATTTGCCCAAGATCATACAGCTAATAAAATCACAGCCAGCGTAGGGACCACGGCCTGACCCTTGACACATGCTAAACATGAAGTTATGAAGATATGTGGTTTCGATTTCTTAGAGTCATTCACCATGGAATACAGACCTTGAAGCAAGTTATTCCTAGAAAGAGCAGTTGAGTAGGACCTTGGGGGAAGATCCCACTAAAGGCTGCAAAGCTCTTTGATTCTAATCTTCATGGGCGTGTTGGTCTCCCACAAAGAATGGTACCACACTATTCTCAAATGGAAGGGGAAATCAATGGGTATTTGTTGAAGTATGAAGTGTTTAGGTTAAATAGTTAAGACATTTTCCCATTTTAGAGAGTTGCGAGATGCAGGAATGTGTCTCCAAGAGAAAGGACAGAATTTTTTCACTGTAGTCTTTTAAAACATGGGATGGATTTTCTTTTGAACAAAAGTGGACAAGATCCTAAAGAAAGGTCCAGGCCTCTTTTGTGATAGAATTGTGTAATCATTCTATAATTCTAAATAATATTCTGGCATTATGTTCCTTCAGTAACAAATCATTTGTGATCACAATAGCCAAGTGTATGTAGGCCCCAATAAGAGAACCCTGAGGGCCAAAATTGGGTGAGAATCCACTATTCTGAACTTTAAAATGACAGTTCAGACAAGAAATGAATCATTGCTGAAGATAGGGCATGAATCAAGCAAGAGGATTTTATCCTAATTTGATATTCATTAATTAAATACAATTTGACCAGTCTCTTTCCTAGTCTGGATGTGCAAGATTCAATCCTCTAAAGTCACTGAAGAGAGAAAAAAAAAAACCTCCCCCTTTTCATTGCTGTTATGGGAGAAGCAAGCTTTTCAATCTTTGATCAGCCCTTAGATTTCAGCGAGCCTCTGTTCTAAGAGCTTAAGAAATAAAATAATAGCTTTTTGAAACAATGAAGTCTTTTAAGTTTTACTTCTTAAAGTAGTTAATCATTGGTCAAAGAAAAAAAATATCTAGGCATGCAGCAATCGAAACAGGGATTCAAGATCTACTTAACACATGTCTGTGGAAGGTGTTAACAGTCCCACTTGAGTAAGCAAGCTGATTAGTGAACATCATAGCTTTGGGTACTTTGTGGGGAGAAGGGGTTTCAGAGGTCATGTCAGAGATATCAGTAAGAATTTTAGTAAAATCTGGAACTTTGATCCATTAAACTGTTTTCTGATTTCTTAAGGCTCTGATTGCTTACTGTTACTAGATGCATTATTATTTTGTCACTAATAAATATGTGAAGGCCTTGAAAAATCTGGTGGACTGGAAATTGCTTGTGAACCAGTAAGTCTAGCTTTTGAAACCAATTTACTGGAGAAGATAATCATGCTCTTTTTTTCTTTCAATCGTAGAAAATAATCTCTGTGTGCCATTAAGTGCAGTAGTCTGTGTTTTTTTTTTTTTTTTTTAAGAAGCAGCAACAATTTCCTAACACCCCAAATGCACTTCAGTGCGCTATTTTAAGAAAAATATACATGAGTTATGGGTTTGAGCAAAATCCATATTTAATCCAGATTATACATTCCATAGCGGTTTAAGAGAGTGTTTGTTTTTATCTCATTATTTAGTTCTCCATTATGTCCCTCGGACTCCTTTCAGAGGTTCTGATGTGAATGTACCTTTCCAATTGTTTTCTTTATTGATTTAATCTTGTAACTTGAGGTTTCAGACTGATTTATCCAGTTTTTTATACAGCAGTACAATTTTTTTTCTCTCTGTTTAACACGTCTCAGAGAACTGAGCGTCAGGTTTCTGTCTCAAATGTTCCATAATGCTGCGTTCTGGTGTGATGCCGGCATAACTGATATAATTTGAGACAAATAGTGATCTTTCCAAGTTTCATAAAATAAGTGCTTATAATTTATAGCATTTATAGGAATTAGAAATGCAAATATTGAAATGCCTTAGAATACCACATGGTTACATTTTTTTTTTCCATTTCAAAGGTCTGGGGCGTTAAACTGACCTGACCCCTGTACAAATTACAGCTAGCATTCTAGATTGTGTGAGAGTAAGTGGGATGAGTGCCCCAGAAGGAGGGTGTGGAAAGACGAAACAGCCACCAACCACCCTGTCACGTTGTCGCTTTCTAGTTTAGAAAGACCAGCAGGACGCTTACACGGCCGCACGCGCTTATTCATATGTCCATTCAATATTGAAAACACAGCAACATTTAGGTGGATATAAGCGTCGTTGTCAGTTGTCTCCATGTTGATGCCAATCGTGTTGCCCAAATGTCTTAAAAATCTGTTTAAATAAAAATGTCAAACCCCCATATGATTTCTAAAGCTGTGGGGGGCATTTGAGGCGATCTACACAGTCGAGGACAACATCTTCATTGTCTCTTAATTTCCCACAATGCCTAGAGTGGGGTTTTTTGCTCAATAATTATGTATTTAACAACAGAATAAATGAACAGATCTAGTGCAGCCCACATCCCAATGGGGGCATCGCTGCTTTGCATCTCTGAATATCTCACTCATCAACCCCAGTCTATTCTTGCTCAACTCAGTGGCTCCAAAGATCCCCCTGATGTTGAGTGAAAGCTTGCCCGGTGGTAATCTCCACCTATTGATTTGGTGTATACTGGGGGGTATAGTCTATTGCCTTTACTACAGGACAATCCTTTTCATATTTTAGGGCAGCTGTCATGTCTTCCCTTAAATATCTCCAGAATCTTCCCCAGGTCCTCCTACCATTGCTTATAAGGGAAGCAGTATAAAAAAGAGCTAATTGCTAGGCAAGTGCTCAGTAAACTTGCATTTATGCCCCACTGTGGTCATCTATGAGCAGTGTGACATTGAGTGGGCCACTTAATCTCTCTGAGCATTTACAGATATGTGTATAACATGTCATGTTAATGTTTGTCTGCTTGCCTGATGGTACTGTTTTGGGGATCAAACCTTCCAAAAATTATAAGATATTATAGAAACAGAAGATATTATTATTAGTGTAGTTTCCGGCTACTTCACCAATCTAGTCTCCTTCCTCCAGCCATATTTGTAGTTTGTCATTTGTGTTCCTTAAAATGTAGTGACCAGAAAAACTCAGTGTTCCATCCATGACTGGCCTTGTCCAAAGTACAATAAAGACTAAAGAGGAGAAAGATGTGAACTCACTTTGTTTAAAACTCGTCATGTGCCAGGCCTTCATTCTTTATTGTAATCTTCATAATAACTCTTGCAGGCATGTATACATAGGCAAGAAAAGAAAACCTTAGGAATTGTAAGTAACTTGCTCGAGTCACCAGGTCAACTTGACTCATGTTCTTCCTACTCTGCCATGTTGCCCATAACCCTGTTATCCCTACATTCCCCCTTGGCTGGAGCGTAACACTGACTCCTTTTTCAAGATTGCAGCAAGCTAAGGGCTTTGAGTTTTCCTTTTTATTTGGTTTCACATATATTTCTATTCATCGTGTACTTGTGTAACAGATTTGGGAAAGCCTGAATTCAAGACTTTTTACAGATTCATTAGAATCTTGGGTTCACAACCTCTCTCTGTTTAAGAATTCACTCTGGATTTGTATAGGGGATAAACACTGGCCTTACCAACTCTTAGCCTTATCCATTTCTGGTTGTCCCTGATTTTGAAAATGGAAACACTCGTCAATCTGTCTTCTCATACCTCTTTTCTTATTCTCTTTTCTTCCTCCCTTCCTTGTCTCTTCTTCCCTAAGTGACCTAATACATACAAAGCACTCAGAAAAATGCTGTCATATACAGAGTGCTCAAAAATGTTAGCGATTGTTATTTATTTAACAACTAGTGATGGAGCATTTCCTACATACCGAGGATGGTGCCGGGTGCTGGTTATACACCAGGGATGAAAAAGGAAATAATCTTTGTCCTATAGAGTTCACAGACCAGTGGGTGGGAGAAGTGGGACAGAAAAATCCTTCGGGCAGTGGACCACCCTTTGAAGAAGTGACTTTTAAGCCACCACCTGAAGATTGGAAATCATGCAATGCAAGAAGTTCCCTGCTAAAGGAATCCTGAGACCACATCTGCCACTGCTTCTAGACCCTGACAAGAGATTCGAATTCACACCAAAAAAATGGGTACACACACCCCGGTAATTCCTCACTTAACTTGGCCTTTGCCTGCTGAAGTGTTCAACCATTTTATTTTATTTTATTTTATTTTATTTTTTTCAATGTTTATTTATTTTTGAGAGAGAGAGACAGAGCGTGAGTAGGAAAGGGGCAGAGAGAGAGGGAGACACAGAATTCAAAGCAGGCTCCAGGCTCTGAGCTATCAGCACAGAGCCTGATGTGGGGCTTGAACCCATGAACTGTGAGATCATGACCTGAGCCAAAGTTGGATACCCAACTGACTGAGCCACCCAGGTGCCCCTAATGTTTTCATTTTATTTTTGAGAGAGAGAGTGTGTGTGAGTGGGGGAGGAACAGAGGGAGAGGGAGACACAGAATCTGAAGCAGGCTCCAGGTTCTGAGCTGTCAGCACAGAGCCCAATGAGGGGCTTGAACTCATGAACCACAAGATTATGACCTGAGCTAATGTTGGTGCTCAACTGACTGAGCCACCCAGGCACCCCTGTGTTCAACCACTCTAAATGTGAAGTCTCTTCTCCCTTTTGAAAAAACTTGGAGCAGAATGAAAGTGAATAAATAAACGCATTCTTTGTTCTTCGTCCTTCTCTGAGTGTGGCTCAATGAGCCATTTCTGTCATCCTGGGTGTTTTTACAAGCTCATCCTGGGCTTCGGCCTCCTGTAGTCAACTAACGGCCCACAAAAATATCAGGTCCCAAGCCCTGGAATCTAAATGTTTCTGTATATGGGGAAAGGGACTTTCTAAATGGGATTAATTTAAGGATCTTAAGATGAGGACGTTATCCTAGTGGGTCCTAAATACAATCATACGTGTCTTTATAAGCAGGTGCAGAAGGAGGTTTGACACAGATGATAGAGGAGGGTGCAATGTGACCCCGCAGAGATTGGAGTGATGGGCCTTAGACAATGAATGGCTGCAGTCACCCCAAATTGGAAGAGGCAAGGATTAGCTTCTCCTTTTACAGCCTTTAAGGGGGGACACAGCTGCCGGCCTGGATTTCAGCTTCTAGATTCTGATTCTGAACTTCTGCCCTCCAGAACTGTGAGTGGATACATTTCTGTTGTTTTCAGCTACCAAACTGGTGGGAGTTTGTCATAGCAGCAACACAGAACTAATACACTCTCTTACATTATTCTTTGATGGCCCTGAAATTTGAAACTCTTTTGTAATCTCCTGAGATTCATGCTCCTCTTTCCTTTTTTTTTTTTTTTCCGGTATACACCTTAGTTATGTTTCAATAACATTCCATATGTTTTATTTTAACATCTGAGTTAGCCAAACGGCTAACCATCGTGAAAATGTTTATTTCATTTTATTTTGTGTGTGTGTCTTAATCCCATCATTTAGAGGTCAGAAAATATAAAACATTGCTTGGACAAATAAGGAATAATTTTCAAATGTCTTCCTTCTTGGTTTTCCAAATATTGGCAGTACAAGAATGCTTACCAGTTGTTTGTAAACTAGGAGAACCTTTGCTCAGTAAATTCAAAAATTTGCACTCGAAGCACTGTGGATGCCAATAGACCCAGTGAGCTAACACCCAGAGGCGGAGATTGGGAGAGGCCGCTGGGGAGGTGGTTGACACAGAGACCCACAGAAAACCCCCTCCACAGCTCAGCCTCTGCCTCCAACAGCCGGATGAACTTGCTGCCTTTTATGTCAGACAATTTAATGCCTCTTTCGAAAAACTATCAGGACCAGGCAGTCAGGTGGGTCCACATGAAACAGCAACAGAGCATATAAGTAAACAGACTTTACTTATATCCTCTTTCCTGTTCCTTTCTAGTTGAAAAAGGTTGTTTATTGCCTCCTGTCTAATGTTCAGAATAATCAAATCTTAGAGAAGTGACTGCACTTTACAAGTGCCTGGAACAGCCCCATATATAATTTATGTGCTTGCTCTGCATGAAAAAGTATCATTCTTGAGACTATTTGGAAAAGCATATACGCAGAGAAATAACTCACTGTCGTCAGGTTGACTTGGCTTTTGCTCTGCTGCTGTTCCGGCCATCATCAGCCCTCTCTGGGATTGTGGAAGGGGTTGGGAGGGGAAGGCCAGGAAGCAGCTGGAAGGGGAGCGAGCGAGGAGGAGGCAGGGTGATGAGGAAGGAGGCGCAGAGGAGAAAGGAAGCAGGTTTGACCTACATTCCCAGCTGCCTGGTCCTTGAACGTCAGAACTCAGGTCAGCGCCGTGGGGGAGGGTGGGCAGAGAACTTGCACCCATGTCAAGTTGGAGCCCGAAGATGGGACCCTGTGCAATTTCAACACAGTGTCACCAGAGGCCGGGCTGGTGCTTAGAGCCCTGCTTTCAGATGCACATGTGTGTCTGCAAATACTGCACATCTTCTTTCTTCGTGAGATGAAACTTACTTATTCTGCCACATGCTCAGAAATACTTAACCTTGCTATGGATAACCCTGTGCTCTTGTGCCCAGGTGGGTGGAGCTGCGTGGATGCTTTCCTGCAAGAAGAGGTGGACTGTCTGAATGAGAAAGTCTCTGGCAGGGAGGCTTTGTGAGTGACCCCTGAGTCAGGCTCAGGGGGCTCAGACGCGCCTCCAAGCCACCCTAACCTGGTGATGTGCCTGCGTCCAGTTTGCTTCTCTAGGTATGGACCTCCGGGATTCTTGATGAGTGAAACCCACCCGATTCATTGATAACTGTCAAAGCAAAATAGCAACGGAGTAACAGGAGGACTTGTTGTCTGTGCCTCTTACGTTCTCTAAGCTAGCATTGGTGTTACAGCATCCTGGTGTCTGACCTGAGGCTCCCATCACTGTCCAGCTCTTATGCTCTCTGGGGGAGGCATGCACCGAGTGGAGGGCAGGGAAGAGCACAACGCACGAGCCTTGGTCCCAGAGGGGGACCAAATGCCCCAAACCTGCAGATGACAGGAGCTCTCCCCATAGCAACAGACGCCCACAGTGTACTTGTGGCAGGCAGCCGAGGATTAGATCCAGGCGGGTCCCGGCACTGAAAGCCTTCATCACGGATGCAGCGTGGGAGCAGAGGGGGCCGCACGACAGGGCTGGGCCCAGGGTGAAGCGAGCGAGGCATTTGCCTCTAGTACAAAATTTAAGGGGGTGCCAGAAACTCAGGAATCAAGCTACAGAATATCACAATGCAGTACTTTAAAAAAAAAAAAATCACAAGGAATACGAAATAATAACGAATGAAACGTCGGAGTTTTGAAGAACAAGACCGATATGACTGATCCTTCTTTTTTTCTCAGGCCCTGGTACGGCCCCACACAGTACTGATACTGCAGGGTGGGGTGAGCATCAGGGGTGGGTATCAGGGTGCTGAGAAAGGAGGCGGAAATGCACTTGTGCCATGAGGCCGATTGGCTGGGACAGGGGTCTAACAAGGGGACAGCAAAGACGACAGCATGACATGGGGGAAGAGGTGTGAGAACCCTTGGGGGTGGGATGACGAGCACAGTGAGAACAGGCAGGATTTGTCATCGTGGATTTTCAGAAATGGTGGGGAGTGTTCCATAGAAACAATTGTAGCACTGAAGCATGGGAGGGTCGGTAGCTGCACAGATTGCCTTGGGGAAGTCGGTCAGCAAAGATGCAGGGTCCGCAGAGGCATCTGCTAAGGGTAGCTGTGGTACTGGGAAAAAAACCATTTCCAAAAGGCATTGTAGATAAAAAGAACTGGCAGAACCCAACCACTTAGACATGGGGATAAAGGACTAAGAAGCAATGGACAGGAGGAGACATCTGCCAGGCTCTGGGTTGATCTAAGTCTGACCTGCCCACCAAACGATCTTCTCTTCGGCAGCGGTTGGCAGGAGGGGCCAGGAGTGATGCTAACAGGTGGGAGAGACAGGCTTGGGGGTGTTGTGTGTGTGTGTGTGACAGAGAGGTCTGATCCCACCATTGAAGCAAAGTGTTTTAGAGTAGGGGTTCAGAAATAACGAATGAAAGGTCAAGAATTTGATTTCCCCACGTGGTGTTTCTCAAAAGTGTAGTGCTGTTTGGATTTTGGCAAAACAAACCTTTGTCACGTGGAACTGTCCTGTGCATCCCAGAAAATTAACATTCTTGCTCCTCTCCCCTCCCTGCACCTGACTCCCATTAAATGCCAATGGCCCCATCACTGGAAAATGCTCTGCACATATCCAAATTCTTCCCAGGATGTGGTTCCTGACCCTCCAACACAGGATCATTGAGCACCCCTCTGGGGAAGAAGAAAATGTGGATTCACTGGAGGGGTTACCCACGAGCGGCCAAGAGATACTATTGTGGCAGAAAATCCAAAGGCAAAAAAGGTTCTCAAAAGGAAGGTAATTGTTGGTGCCAAATGTAACAGAAAAGTCAACAAATAAGGACCCTCTAAGAAACAAGACAATTGGGGAGGTGTCTCTCATTACACATTTAGTTATTCCAGAACAGTTAGGTGTTGTCCTGTGCGGTAGGTGACTGGACAGCTGTATTTTTTCAAGCAGGGCCCCAATTTTTATGTTTTATCGTTATTATCATGTTCATACAGTTATGTGGTCTGAGAACCTGGTTCTCTTAAAAATGCCTTGTATCTAATAGATGAATTATTTGTATATATGTTTGTATATATACATGTAATATGAACTGATTCATAGGAAGAATGTGGTTTTTGTAATCAAAACCCTGTCTTCATTGCCGCTACATATCCATTAAAGCCATCTGGAGCTATCTGTAGGATGACAATATGCAAATATCAGGAGACTTAGCTAAAATTTTCCTTTTACTTCTTTCTAAATGTAAAGAATATTTTTGTGGGTGTGTGTGGAAATAAAAGGGCATACCATCACTTTAAAATGAACTTGCCCAGGGGCGCCTGGGTGGCGCAGTCGGTTAAGCGTCCGACTTCAGCCAGGTCATGATCTCGCAGTCCGTGAGTTCGAGCCCCGCGTCAGGCTCTGGGCCGATGGCTCGGAGCCTGGAGCCTGTTTCCGATTCTGTGTCTCCCTCTCTCTCTGCCCCTCCCCCGTTCATGCTCTGTCTCTCTCTGTCCCAAAAATAAATAAAAAAACGTTGAAAAAAAAAATTTTAAAATGAACTTGCCCAACTATAAAGGGTAACTTTCATAATTAAATGTAGTCAAGAAACTGATAATGGCCTTTTCCTTATTAGTCGGTTACCTTCAAAGATGTATGGCCTGCATTTCTTTGTATATACGGTTTGCCTTTGAACTCGCATAAAGGCTTTGTTATGACTTCATCTTCTGGAATATTCTGTCTTGGGAGTAAAACAGAGAAGACAATTTTCATGTATTATTTTTCATTCTCTTTCATACACTCTTGCACTTGGACATCAACTGGGCATATGGTCTTCAGAATGGTCATGGCTGTCCATTCCCACAGAGTTCTGTTGCTTGTCCTGAATCAAATCACATACAATTTTGTGAATTCCAACTCAGCGTTCTATCAAGGTCTTCTCTAAATTGTTGGTTTTGGAGTGCTCTGTTATTCCTGGAGCTCCAGCCACTGTATTCTCCCCAGATGAGAAAAGGAACTGTGGAGGAATATTCCTAAACATATAAATACTACCTTTAAAAGTTCTTAATTTCTCTTTCCCAATCTCATATTCTCAACAGAGGTCTTTTTTCCTTCTCATCGTGTTCAAAATGATCTGCCCTTTTATGAATGCCTTGAGACTATCACACAAAGCTAACGGTGAGGGAGCAGATGCCTCATTCAATTCCAAATAGAAGGAAATCTGTTGTCTCAAATAATCCCTAAATTCAGACACTTTCAGACAGCTATTATCAAGAGACCACATTCTAAGAGCAGATGTGTTATTAAGGCTGAGAAATGTTATGAGGACTTCGTGATCTGACAAATGATTTCAATCTATCCAACATTCCAACATTTCATCTTTTAATAAATTAGAGATTAAAATATCCATTTTAGGGAGACAAGTTGTGTAAGGTGGTTGGGTACTGGAGGTGTAACAGACTTCATTTCCATGCAAAACCTGCCCTAAATTATGCCTACAGGTCCCTTTTATATACAAAATCTGTTCATTTGACTAAAGCAATTATGAAGTATTTTAATCTCTGTATTCAATCTTCTGGCTCCTTCCTACATATATGAAACATAGCTTTTGCCTTTCAGTGAGGAATGAAAAACAAACGCACCCAGCCTTCAGTTATTCCACCTAAATGTGCTCAATCATTTCTTTATACCATTAAGTTTACCTTTACGTGATTGCACTATTGAGCCTTTTCAGGGAGGCAATTACTGAAAATTCTGCTGAGGGCTAATACTCTCCCTTTCTTGTCTGCTACTAAAACTCTATTTTTTTTTTAAGTGCAATAGCGTTCTTACACTCCTTGAATAATAGAGTCTTCTTTTGGGTTCAAGTGAATGTTTTCAGCAGCCCTATTCAGAATCACAAAGTGTACCATCCGTAACAAAGTATACATTCCTCAGCACTTGCAAACTGCTTATTATCTAGGGGTTGTGCTTTGATCTTCTGAAAATACCTGCAGTGCCAGGAGATTTTTACGTAATCCTATCATTGTCAAATATAATAAAACTTAGATCCAGGTGAACACCAATTACTGTAAATAACCCGAAAAGCAGTGAAGGCCTCCAGACTCTCTTCAGCAGAGATGTCCCCAACTGGACCTGTATGAAAATTTATATTCCACCTGGTCTTATAGAAAGTGGACAATAAAATGATCTTGACTGGTTTTCTTTAATCATCTGGAATTGCTCTCCCGACTCAACATTTGAAGATGTTTCCTTGGTATGAAATTTGGGAGGGGAAGTAAATCATCTCCTAATATTCTACTTATGACAGGTGATACTTTTATCTCAGACCCTAAGGATCAGAATTTGACAATAAGATTCGGAAAACAAATGACACTTACTTTGTAATTTTTAAAATATGTTCAATTGACAAAATCCCAACTATGGAAAATGTTGCACAACATCAAGCATGGATTCCTTGACCGGGTGGAGGGGCACCTCTGTCTTAGCAGTGCTGCAATGCACAGTGGGGCCAACCCTTGGCTTCAGTGTGCCTTCTACAGGCAGGGGCACAGAATGACCCACCTGTGGGTCTCCCCCTCCCACCCTCCCTACCAGTATCCCACTGACCTCTACCCTTAACAAGTTTAAGCTTTCTGGGTACCATCATCCCAAACTTATTCACTCATTCATTCATTCACCATTTTTTAGCTCCTAAACAAAAGTGTTTGGAAAGCCTTTGGAAACTAGACATTTAAAGAAACTTTCTTTGGACCACCAAAATGGTATGATTGTGACCCCACTGCAATAAAATGTTTAAGACTATAGGACTCACACAAGAAATTGAAAGAACACTCAAATCCATGGCAACTTTGGCATTTGCAAGCTTTGTGATTTAGGGCATGTGGCTAAAGACTCCTAATCTGTCTAAAATGGTGGTGACCAAATATGCAGCACATGTTGGGCACTTTGGGGAATACAAGATAAATGAGATACACATTCTGGCCTTACTGAACCTCCAGTAGCTTTGAGAGCAGAGGTGCTCAAGATTGTGACACACAGACAAAAACAGAGGTGTTGCGGGTGAGAGAGGCAGAGGCTCCTAGGCAATTCATGCAGGCCATTGACTCTTTGCAAGTGTGGATGTCTGGACGGAAATACACTTGGTTTGGGTCTAAGGAGTGGGCAGGATTTGGATGCACAGAAAGAGGTAGGATTTTACCCCAGGCAGAGGAAGCATGAGAGAAAGCACTCAGAGGTCGAATGAAGCTCAAGTATCAGGCTCCAGGTAAGAGAATGTGCTTTGTGGTGCTTGCTTTTTTGCTTATTTATTTGCGGTGAAGAATAGTCTTGACCTAGCGTGTAGGTGCGGAGGAATTTGTCCAAGAAAAGATTTTAAAGGCGTGTTGAGGGAGTGGTAGGCAAACAATGGCAGAGAGTCCCGGATCAGGTGAGGGGCATGGGGCCAAGGGGAGGGATGGGCATTGTGCAGAGAGAAGGTAAGGCCAAGCCAAGCTTGAATGTATGCAGAGGCTCAGACAGAGCTCACGGGGTCTGGGGAGCCCATCCCTAATGGCATCTGTGTTCTCTATGACAGGTTGGCATCTGTTGAGTCAAAGGAGCCAGGGCGTGGAGACTGAGAAGGTTGATGAAGATTTAGAAGCTCTTGTTGCTGAGCAGTCCTGAGGGCCCGGTTGAAATTGGGCATCATGCACCTGCAGTGGAGCCAGACAGGATGGTGATCTCTTCTAAAAGTCTGAGCAGGGGAAGATCCAAGAAAAGGAGGCAGACAGAGGAAGCACAATGGGGCCAAGTCATGCAGCAAGCAGAAGGAGATGAGATCAGTGGCAAAACACAGTAAGTAAAAGGTGGAGTCAGCGCTGGGTTGGAAGGGGGTCTTGGAGCAGTGGATGAATCTTCCTTTCTTTGAGTAGGAAGGGGAGAGGATTTTCAGAAAATTTTCTGTCCCTGAAGATTAATGCATTGAGAATTTCATTGTGCCAGGGCCAATGATAAAACGGACAAATAAATAAGTTTTCACAGATATATTTTAATGGCATCAAAAAAATAATGAGAGGGAAGTATGCAAAAAAAAAAAAGCTCTGTGGTTCTTTATGAGAACCCATTCTTTTTTTTTAATGTTTGTTTATTTTTGGGAGAGAGAGAGAGCGGGGCAGAGAAAGAGAAGGAGACACAGAATCCAAAGCAGGCTCCAGGCTCTGAGCTGCCAGCACAGAGCCTGACGTGGGGCTTGAACTCATGAACTGCGGGATTATGACCTGAGCCGAAGTCGGATGCTTCACCGACTGAGCCACCCAGGCCCAATGTAGAGAACTTGGAAAATAATCTGACTCAAGGAAGGCAGATGGATTTAAACTGATAAACTATCTCCGCCTGCTTGTTGGTGGCTGCTTGGGGTGTCATGTTGAAGGATGTGTGTGAGGACCTAGGTGAAACAGCAAAACAGCAGTGAGGGCCCAAAGGAAGGGAGTGGTGGGCGCTTGGCAGTACCTGTCATTCATAAAGTATAGGCAGAATATCGAAGCTTTGTATTTGCTCAGGTAGGTCACCAAAATAGTATCAAAATCTTGTGCAGATGACTTAATTTGTTATTATCAGTTCACCTTAGCAATCAAACATAAATTTACCTATATCTTTCTAGATCGCAAGCATTTTTTTATTTGTAGTGCCCTTTGAGCTCTTACACAGAAGATGACACATAAGTACAAATTGGAATAACATGAGCAATATATTTTGTTGAGTAAGTGTTTATGTTTTGTCCGAACTAAATTACTGAAGGGAGAACTGTTTGCTTTAAGTGAACTATGTCCATGGAAACATGATTCTAATATCTTTCAACTCCTGGAAGCTTTAGAGACATTTGCACTTTAGTGGGCTGAAAACAATAAAGAGAAATGTAATCGTTATTCTTTATTATCAGGGAAGAGAAGAGATTAATGTTTACTGAGACCTGTTTTAGGATCTTTCTGTGTGTTCTCATTTAGGTGACCCTGCAAGTGGGGAACTGTGTGAGGCTGAGGGAGGTAGGAATTTGCTCCAGGGCAAACAGCTCCCAGGTAGCAATGGTAGAGCACAAGTTTATGTTCTTTCCATCACCAGGAAAGAAGGGGGTGTGTGTGTGTTCCACCTTTGCACATGGATAACTTACCTGAACTAAAAGAAAATGCTACCACACTACCAATTTTGCACATAATACAAGGTAGAAATTATGGTCACTAGAATGCTGGAATCATACCTGTTAAAAAATTACTTTCATTTTTTTTTATCAGCAGGAAGAGAGGTTTTTAAAAATGAGTCCATCTGGTTTTGCTTTAAAAAAATGGATCAGTAAGGAAGGCAAAATTGTACAAGTGGATATTATCAATCGGTACTTCCACATGTGTGCTAGACTTAAGTGATCCTTTGATAACACTCCTCGGATCCTGTTTGGTTCCTTTTCTCTTGTGCTATTAGAGCCCACACTGGGTTTATGCTTTCTCTCATAACCTTTTAGTTAAGATGTGATGCCAGTCCTGGAAAGCTAAGGCCATATTAGCCAGCTGAGCACTACAGAGGTACTGATAGTCATAAACAAAAGTAAGGTTGAGTGAGGTTTGTCCTCTGAAAATCCCAAGACAATGACAGCTTGTCATCCTTCAGAGGGTTTTTCTGCGGCTCAAATATAAATAGTTTTTCTAACTAAAAAACAAATCTAACATATTAAGTGTTTCATTGAAAGCCCCAATTATGTCTAGGGTTTTGTGCTGAGTTTATTTTAAAATGTATCTTGAAAAGCCAGTGGTCCACATTTTCCCCTAGACTTACACATGATGAGAATCTGTCCCTTTATATTTAGCTGCAGGCCACCTAACAAGTTCTTAGGCGAAACACATTATTTGCTAGTACAAGAAGAATAAATACTGTATTTGGAAAGTTCCAGTGTTCTTCTTTAAAATATCGCTGTTTCCATAGCAATAACATAATGTACTAAAGAGTAGAATAGTGTTTCTTTAGAAACCACGTGTATGGATGCATGTTTCCATGAAGGGCTTTGAAGCATCTCACCTGCTTGTGGCCCCAAAACAGAACAAAGATGATGGATCACCTTATGAGATGGAACTTGGTATTTTATTGCCTGGTTATACATTAGGTTTCTGCTTTTGGTCACATGTGTAATACTTTCTTAGGCTCTGTGCTCTGAGAGGGTGGAGAATAGATTTGTATTCATTCATTCATTCATTCATTCATTCATTCATATAGTCGGTAAGTGTTTATCAAGCACCTATATGCCAGATATGGTTCCAGGCACTGGGGACTCGGTGACATCATGGAGCTTATAGTTCTAATGAAGAAAACAAGAAACTTCCTTTTAAATAATAAGACATGTCACACTGTGTGCAAATATGCCGATGAAAGTTCTCCTTGATGACGTTAGTGATGTTTTAAATACTTTGCAAGCACCCAGCGTCAAAAAATAATACTAAAAAGGTAAAGAATAAGACAAAGGGGAGGGAGGGTTGGGAACAATCATAACCGATCCAGGGTGGTTCTGCAGGCATCTGAGAGGATCGATCTGGGATAAGCCTCACATTACATGTAGCAAAAGGTACTTTAGGGGGTTGTATAATTAAGGTATGGCAAATACACTCAAAGATTCGGGACAGTGGTGAGTTCTGTGTGAGTGAATGCTCTTTGGGAAGATGTGGTATGTCTCTTAGGATATGACTGTGATCTTTAAAACTCAGATGAGGTCTCTTTGAATACCTACCTCCTCTGTATTTTGACTTGGGTCGGTGCCTTTGCCTTCCTGTAATCCTCCATATTTGTTTCCTGTGCTGATTGTGTCCTGATGAGCCCCACCTTTCTCTGTACCCCCACTCTGACTCCTAAAGCCGGGAGTGTGGACGCCTGGCTGGCGTGTCACTGGGAACGGCTGCTTCTCTAGTTAACTAATGGCTGTCGAGCATCTGGCAGAGGGGATGCAGGTCACGAATGTCTCCATGCTGGGTCATCACTATTCAGAGAGAGAACAGTAAAAGGAGCAGAGTGTCCCCACCCCCTCCCTGAGGCCTCACATCTTTGTCTCCTACACAAGGCTCCACTTGTGCTTTTAGTAGCGAGACCTTGAAATATTTAATGTCTTAGGAAACCTGTGTCTATCTGCCATGTGCAAGGTCCTTTCGTGCCACAGCCTTGCTGATGCCCTGGTCACAAGCAAGCAGCAACCTCTTGACTCTCCCAGACTTTGAAAGGTTTGGCTATCTGTCCACATTTGCTCCAAAAAGGTCTTGGTTTGCAGACACTTCTCAAGCCGCCATGGGAGCAGAAGGAGCTTCGTGGGCCAGATGTGGGGTCACAGAGTCAGAAATGCTCCCAGCGTGGCCACCCTTTCTTCAGAATCAGACATGTTGACTGGCCACCCCAGATGCCTTCTTAGACCCTGCTAATAAATCAGTAGGCAGCAAGGTCACAGAAAGAGTGCTGACATGTAAGCACATATTTTCAAGTAAGCCTTTCAAACTTTTGCTTTTTGCCCCCAGCAGGGCCAGAAGTCCCAGAGGGAGGAAAAATCTAAACTCTATCAAGGAAGTGAATTTTTGGTTGCCAACCACCCAATTCTTTTAACCACTGTGATTCTACCCAGATGTTCTTTCTTAATGCAAAAGGCATCATTTTCTTGCCAAGAAATGGAATGATTGATCAAGCCTTCTCTAAATCATTTCATCTTATCCGTTCCCATCTGAAGGAGCAGCCATTGCATTAATATTAATATTCTTATTGTCTCCCTTGAGAGAGGAATGCCCCAGTAACCCCCCTTCCAATTACTGCCAACACCGCGGGGATATGAAGTTAGAGGAGGAAGCGACCAATGCAGGGACTGGAGTTGTTTTATTAGCAACAGCTGGTGGTAGTCTCCTGCCCCCCCCCCTTTTTTAACGCTATGCCTGTCAGATCCAGCTTCTTAAGACTGGATGGCAAAGGGTAAGACAAGAACACGGCATATTTCAGCTTTTGCAGGCAGAAAAGGGGGATTTATGCTAACGAGGGTGCAGGCAGCATTCAGAAGCTGATGAAGAAACTTTGCAGAATTATCTGCTCTCAATATTGTGTAGGTAACATGTGAGCAATTAGACAAACATATTGAGTAACTGAAACCACCTGTAGGCTTTGAAAAAAACCCCCACCACTTTGTCTTTCCTTCTCGTTTGTCCAAGATACTTTTATAGAAATAAAAATGTGGACTGCACATGTCTCACGTGTATCCTTAGTGTAACTTTAAGTGTGTTTATGATCAAGGGTGGAGTCTGTAACACCAGGACTCACTCAAACTGTGTTGGAAACACTTGGCCATCAAAAGGGAACCTGTGCCATTTGCCCAGCAAGGAAATAAATCTTCCTTTACTCACGTTTGCCCTGATTTCTATCTGAGAAGCCCAAATGGACACTGTTTCATCTCATTTCACATTTGGAATCCCAGGTAGTCTTTGCAGGATATTATATTCACATACGGAATCTATATTTGACAGAAACTTTTGGCTGGTCAAACACATGCCCTTTGTAATTGTAGCTGTTCCATTTTCATCTAGTTTTCCTAATCTGATCACAATTGAATGACTTTTATATATATACTAAATTACAGAGCATATACCACACTGTCAGAGTCATGAAACAGTTCCAGTTTTCTAAAATACCAATTATGTATCATGCAAATAAGAACACTTATGAATCTGCATATGAAACCACATTGTAAGTGTTAGTAGAAAAAGGGCATGTTTGGGTAGTGTGTGGCCTGCTCAAGTCCATAATTAATAACTATTGGGACAAAATGGTTAATATAATCTCCAAAATATGGATCCATGATACGCCTGCCTCTTGGGGAGAGGGACTAGAACAATGCCAAATGGAAGGAACTCTTGGCTGTCCTCCCTATTTCTTTCATATGTGACAAATTTAAGACATGTATTTCTTCCTTTTGGAACAAATATTTTTAAAAATAAAAATTTCACAAGATAACAGTAACACTTATAGGAAGGACTAATGCTTGATACTGGGGTGGAATCTTAAAAACGTCAACACTAACAACCATGTGGAAGCATGGCCCCTCTCTAGAATGTGCCATTTTGTGGACTGCACATTCCCTAGTCATCTTCTTATCAGAAGGAAGTTCACTGCAAAGGAGGCAGATGTCCCCGCTGTTGGCTGCCATTGTCTGCTTATAGGATAGTTCAGTGGGTGCAGACCTGGGAAATTCATTTGCTGCTTGAAATTTATAAAACACAATCTTTCAGGATTGAACATTGGAATATTATTTTTAGACACTGTTGTGCTAATGTCCCCCCGAAGACGCCCACATCCTAATCCCCGAAACTGTGAATATGTTACCTTCCATGGCAAAAAAAAGACTTTGCAGATATGACTAAGTTAAGGATTTTGAGATGGGGAGATTAGTCTGGATTATCTGGGTGGCCTAATGTGATCACAGGAGTTCTCACTGTGGAGAGGAAGGCAGAAGAGTCAGAGGCAGATGTGGCTATGGAAGTAGGTCAGAGGAATGGGGTATGAGAAGGACGTTACTTGCCATTAATGGCTTTGAAAATAGAGAAGGAGGGTCTCAAGTCAAGGAAACTGGAAAAGGCAAGGAAATGGACTGTCTGCTAAAGTCTCTGGAAAGGAACAGAAAACACTGTGGACATTATGATGTTAGCCCAGTAAGACCCAGGTCTGACCTCAGTGCTCCAGAACCATAAGACAACAAATTTACATTGTTTTAAAGCATGGAGTTTATGCTAACTTAACTTTATGGCAGCAATAGGAAACCAGTACACCTGGGATACATGTTTCTTTTTGCTTCTGAGGTTTCTATTTAGAATCAATGATACTGACGGCTTCTGGAATATTATACTGGAAAACTCACCAAGACTCAAACCCAGACAGGGAAGAAAGTGAATATGGAAGAATAAGGATGTGTCCGAAATGAGTAAGTGTAACCAAACTACTTATCATTTCAATTGTGATTTCTGAGGCGCCTCAGAGGAAGCTGTGATTTTGTTTTCAAGAAATGCAGACCTTGGGTTGGCATTGCTGACATTTGGTTTGATTTGGAATTTAGAGAGAATGGCAATATGCTTTCATGTTAATGATTAGCAAGTAGTAATGCAAAATCCAAGTTTTATTTGTTTTTAATTTTTTAAATTTTTTTTTTGAGAGAGAGAGAGAGAGACAGAGTGAGAGTTGGGGAGGAGCAGAGAGAGAGGGAGACATAGAATCCAAAGCAGGCACCAAGCTCTGAGTTGTCAGCAGAGAGCCCAACGCAGGGCTGGAACTCACAAACCTCAAGATCATAACCTGAATCGAAGTCAGATGCCTAACCAACTGAGCCACCCAGGTACCCCCAAAATCTGAGTTTTAATGCCTCCATTTTTGGTTAATATATTTGCCTCACAGCAAACTAGGTAGACAACAGGCAAATTGATATCTTTAATGTTATTCAAGGGCATCTTTTAAATCTGTGGGAGAAGTCTTGATCAAACAGTTCCTTTTTGTCTTATTCTCTTTCATCAGGGAAGTTAGAGGTGTAAAAGACTCACTAGATCATAAATTAATGATCCTGTGTTAATGCAGATGTCCCCACTAATTAATAAAGAAAAATAAAATGCAAAGCTTGAACATATCTAAATACCTTTTAGTCTGGGGGAAGATTAAAAATTCTCCTCATACCTACATGAAATTTGTTTACATTTTACATAAAAAGTAGAGATCTAAACTCCTGACCCTAACTAAGTCTTGATCTCAGCGATTCTTTTTAAACAGACTTTCTCCCAAACCAAGGGACAGACAGAATTAGGCAATGCCAAGGAAGTCAGAGATATTCTCATGATGCTGGGTCACTAGGCACCATCCCCCAAGTAGACCCAGATGCTGAAGTTACATAGTTGTTTCCCAATGCCCTTTGCTGGTACTCTGATTTCCTTCTTGGGGGTTCCAGGTACCCAATGCATGGGAGCTGTAGGCCTAAGAAGAAATGGGTCACCAGAATGGGAGTATGGTTTTCCAAAAATAGTACACTTAAAATGGAAGCTAATAAGAATCAACATAAATGAATCTGGAAGCTGAATGCGTTGTATGACCTAGCCCCAGAAATCACATACTATCATTTCTGTAAAATCCTATTGGTTACCTCAACACCCCTACTTCTAAGAGGGGTTACACAGGGGCATGATACTAAGGTGTGAGACTCATAAACAACCATTCTGGAAGCTGATTACCACAGAGTAGATGGTTTTCCTTCAAAGACATTAATAGGGTTTGCTCTCTTGACTTCATGTGACAGAAACACTTCCTTCAGAACTGGAAAGTTGACATAACTGTCTGCCCACATTCTCTTCTTCCAGAGCAGCGACACCCAAAATGAAAGTATGGAACTTCAATGGGAAGACTGATGTCATTAGTATGGAAAAACCATCTGCCAGATAAAGTCATGTCCATGAACAATCTCCTCTATGTTCTGGGAGAGAGCCTGTCTTTCTTCTCAGTGCAAGCAAGCAAGTAGCTACAAAACAACTTCTGCCTGAGGTTCAACCAAACACTTCAAGACTTGACTTTGGAGAAGTCACTCAATTTGTATGGATAAATGTCATGTTCTCTTTCACTTCCCTGACAGAGCCTCTTGGATTGTATCTCTTCATTACACGTAGTTAACGGATAATTTAAGGCTCCGATGCTGATAAAATTGACAAATGTTATGCAGCGGTGGGCACGATTTTCAAATCATTGGCCAAGTCTTAGATGTGAGCACATGCCAATGTCAAAAGCAGCAAGACGCAATGGTATGTTGTGCCTCCTTGTTTACCAGAGAACCAGGTGGGTTGATGTAAAACATTTCATGTGCTTCATCAGTTCAACAAATACCAAGATATTGTGTCTACGGCAGACCCTTGTTTGGCAAAGAAATACCTTTAACAATTTTGAAGATGTCAGTGCCCTTTGAGGTTTCCAAAAGGGACTCACCAAATAGGAATTCTCTGACAGTATCAGAGTGCACCTCATGCACAAAAACCAAGAACCGGAAACATTGAAAGATGTCAGTAACTGTCTTCAAGGGAAATGGCTTATTAGTGAATTCTTCCTTGACCTTCATCAAAGGGCTAAAAGAAATGCTGAGGATTCCGGAATGGATGAGTTTATTTGACAGAGATACTGTTTCAGTGTTCCTTCCTGATCCAAATTAGAAGTCTCCTGAATGTTTTCCAGGACATGCGGTTTCACAGTTGTGTATGGATTCTTTTCCTTAAGAACATTATAAGCAGCTTTGAGAGATGCATGAAAACAGAGTTTTTGTGTTGAAGCACAGCCACATTTTGGTAAGGTTCCAATCACAAATAACTACCTTTCCTGATGTGTGGAGAGGATAGACAGTTTAATTGGATTTGTGTTTCCATAGGGAGGGTCTGTGGCTTTTGTAATCCATGATATTCAATAGTAAAAGAAACAAAGATACAGACGACTTATCAATCGTTTCTTTTCTATGACATTTTCTCCAATTTAACCTGGGCCTATGTAAAAGGGCAGAGATACTAGGGTGTATTTATTTTCACTAGTATCTATGGGAAACTAATTTCAGTGCCATATCAGGGGAGCGATGATTTTTGCCTTACCTGACCATGTACAATAGCATCCCTTCCTATCCTGCACTCGTTGGACGCAAAACAATACCATAATAACATGGTTGATAGTAAACGCTATCTTTGAAAACATTTTGTTTAAGTTATTTATTCTGAAAGACAGAGGGAGCATAAGAGGGGCAGAGAGAAGGGGAGAGAGAGAATCCCAGGCAGGCTCTGTGCTGTCGGCACAGCGCACGATGCGGGGCTCGAACTCACAAACTGTGAGATCATGACCTAAGCCGAAACCGAGAATCAGAGGCTTAACTGACTGAGCCCCGCAGCCACCCCAACACTTTTGTTTTTTTAATGACAGCAATGATCAAAGCAACAGAAAGGCAGTACAAAGAAAAATAATATTCCCATAAGGCTCATTTGTGAATTCTCTTATGGACTGAATGTTGGTGCCCCTCCAAAATTTATATGTTGAAACCTATCCATTGATGTGATGTTATTAGCAGGTGGGCCTTTGGGAGGTAGTTAAAATTAGACGAGGTCATGAGGGTGAGGCCCTTGGAAATGACATTGGTGCCCTTATAAGAATCATGAGAGAGCCTGCTTCCCTCTCTGCTCTCTGCCTTGTGAGGACGCAGCTAGAAGCTGGCAGTCTGCAACCCAGAAGCGGGGTCTCACCAGAACCTGACCTGAACTCTGACTTCTAGATGCCAGAACTGTGAGAAACTAATTCTCTGTCGTTTATAAGTCACCCAGTGTATCGTACTTTGCTATAGCCACCCAAACTGACTAAGACAAATCCCCTAGGAAATATTGCCATATTCACTTGATTTCCCGTCTTTTCCCTACTAGACTAAGCTGTTTGTGGGCAGGAACCATGTCATTTATCTCTTTGTCCCAACAATATAACAAAATCTAAACAAAATAGTTATTTCTTAAGAAACCTTCTTATGGCATAAGGTACCAGTTACTAAGCTTTATATACCATCTGTAAATCTCAGAGTGATTAACAGTGCTGGCCCCATAGTGTGTATTCATTAAAAATTTCTTGAAATTTTTTGAGCCTTGGGTGGCTCAGTCCGCTAAGTATTTGACTTCAGCTCAGGTCATAATCTCACAGTTCACCAGTTCAAGCTCCACGTCGGGCTCTGTGCTGACAGCTCAGAGCCTGGAGCCTGCTTCAGATTCTGTGTCTCCCTCTCTCTATGCACCCCCCGCTCTCTCTCTCCCTCAAAAATAAACATTAAAAAATTTCTTGAAATGAATGGATGCATGCATGAGAAAAATAACGTGTCCACATATCTCCACCACTAGCTGGGGAAGACAGTCGCTTGGTAGAGATATTCCAACTTAACTGGCAGGTAATGTTCATGCGCACATCAAGCTCTCCTATCTCAAAGGTGATGGCCTTGGGATCAGACAACCGGGGTTCAAATTCCACCTCTGCTACTTACTTGCTGGGAAATAGGTTTCTGCTCCTTAATTTACTCATTCATTCTGCTTGTCTGTTTATGCTCAATCATGAGGCTGGGAGTATCAGTTAACTTCTCTGAGTCCTGTATAACATGACAACATTAGTTTTACAAGATCACTCTGAGGATTCAGTAAGGTTGAATGAAATAACACGTGAAAGTATCACAGTGCTTGAGCTGTAAAAGGTGCTCAATAAATTTTTTTTTTAATTTTTTAACGTTTATTTATTTTTGAGACAGAGAGAGACAGAGCATGAACAGGGGAGAGTCAGAGAGAGAGAGGGAGACACAGAATCTGAAACAGGCTCCAGGCTCTGAGCTGTCAGCACAGAGCCTGATGCGGGGCTTGAACTCACGAACCATGAGATCATGACCTGAGCTGAAGTTAGATGCTTAACCGACTGAGCCACCCAGGCGCCCCGCTCAATAAAATTTAAATGCTGAACAAGATCAGCCAGCTCCCTGTCCCCTGAGTGCATTCACCAAACAACCTTCTCACACTAATTTAATTTCTCAAGAAAACTCTTGGACTCAAAATAAGAAGTTCTATCCATGTACACGTTCTCATCTTAAGTGTGACTATGTCTCCATGTACCAGCCTCTGTGCTGGTTTTAGTAACTAGAGATGGACTTGCCATTGAGGACTCACGCTCTAAGAAAGTGCTCGGTGTGGCAGTATGGGGAGTCTGTCAGGCGCCTGGCTAGCTCACATCCTACATGAAGCCGCCAAAGGAAAGCCAGCCCCGCGTGAGAGACTGTGTGTAACTGCACGTGCTTTGACATCCATACAAACATGGCGATTAGCATGTCACGCGAGGTCCTGAACTTTATGCAAATTGCATCTCAACAGGAAGCTGACTTGCTGTAATACAGTCCTTAAGGAGCGAGTTTAGAACATCACATCAAGGGGGCGCCTGGGTGGCTCAGTGGGTTAAGGGTCCGACTTCAGCTCAGGTCGTGATCTCACAGTTCGTGAGTTCGAGCCCCCCTTCAGGTGAGCTCCAGTTGTGCTTCCGGCATTTCGCTGACAGTTCGGAGCTTGCGTGGGATTCTCTCTCTCTCTCTCTCTCTCTGCCCTTTGCCCACTCACACCCTCTCTCTCCTAAAAAAAAAAAAAAAGAAAGAAAAAACCCATAAGAAAAAAAAGAACATGACACATCATGACGCATTGGAAGCTCCACCTGGTTGTCTGATCTATGAAACTTTTTCTATGAAACTGTGTCGTTGAATCTTCTGCTTAGAAAATGTGCTTCATTCATTCGTTAGTTCATTCATTCACTCACTTATTCAGCAACCATTTACTGAGAGCCTGCTGTGGGCTGGAGACAGCTCTGGCCTCTGAGCCTCAGTCAGCTCCACTGACTCAGATTCTTCCCACTAATCCAATCCTTGCTTTAATAGTACCATCTTGGGGCGCCTGGGTGGCGCAGTCGGTTAAGCGGCCGACTTCAGCCAGGTCACGATCTCGCGGTCCGTGAGTTCGAGCCCCGCGTCAGGCTCTGGGCTGATGGCTCGGAGCCTGGAGCCTGTTTCCGATTCTGTGTCTCCCTCTCTCTCTGTCCCTCCCCCGTTCATGCTCTGTCTCTCTCTGTCCCAAAAATAAAAAAAAAAAAAAAAAAAAAAAAAACGTTGAAAAAAAAAAAAATAGTACCATCTTCCGTAATGAAGGCCAGCCCCTGGCATGCAATTCCTTGGAACTTCCGTACTATGGTCTGTATTACCTTTGGGTAATAAAATAAAATGTAACTGAAGCTTAACGTAGATACAAAACAGGGGTGCTTGGGTGGCTGAGTTGCTTAAGCTTCCGACTTTTGATTTTGGCTCAGGTCATGATCTCAGGGTTTGTGGGATGGAGCCCTGTGTGGGGCTCTGCGCTGACAGGGCAGAGCCTGCTTGGGATTCTCTCTCTCTACCCTTCCCCTGCTTATGTGCATTAGCACATGCATGCCCTGTCTCTCAAAAACACACATATGTGCAAAAAATTGTGCATAAAATTACGTGATTACAACCGAATATACTCATGTAATCAGCACCCAGATAAAAACTGCTCCCACCACCCCTTAGAGTCACTCCCACCCTCCAAACGTGGGTACCTCCTATCCTGACCTGTAACAGCATACATTAGTTTTGACTGTTTCATACTTTATATAAAGAGGATCCTACAGTTTTTATCTTTAGGCATTTATAAACTTCTGCCTGGATTGCTATATTTTATAAATTTTGGGTTTTTTTTTTAAATGATGAGAATGTAACTTATGTAACTTCCTGGTAGAAAAAGCTCGAATCTAGAACAGCGCCGTGGACAGAATACATTAAACTGGGTGCTCTTCAGCTCCTTCAGTTCATGCAGGCTCATGGAGAGGTAGACTTAGGACCTTACCAGGAACATGTCTGAAGATGGGGATCTAGTTTTTTATTCTAGTCCTCCTTCCAGGATGCCACTCTGAGTGTGTGTGTGTGTGTGTGTGTGTGAAATTTATCACTGCCTAATGTAAGCAGCATTTCTGAAAATGTGCATGAGAATAAAAAATGAGAGATTTTCCCCTATCCTAATTGTATTAATGGACAGTTCTCCAGACTGGAGTTAACTTACTGCTGACCTTTTGGGTTTGTCTGAAACACTATTCTTAGCCCTGGAGCTTCCTTCTGGTGACTTCACTGATTGACAAGAGAAGAGTGTCATAGGGTGTCCCATTAGTGATGGTGTGGCAGGTGGTTTATCTTCCTCCCCAACTTAGGAAACACCGAGCTGCCATAAGGCTATTGAAAGAGACTTACACCTGTGGCCTATTCTTATGTTATTTCTCTTTGTTTTTTTTTTTTGTTTTGCTTTGTTTGTTTGTTGTTGTTGTTGTTGTTGTTTTTTTGACAGATTATCAGCATTAACTCTTACTAAAAGCCAAACAGGTCCTTTGTCAAAAACCGGCATGCAACCTTATTGAAAATATTTTTCTTTTTTTTTTTTTTTTAATGTTTATTATTGAGAGGGAGACAGAGCATGAGCGGGGGCGGGGAGGGGCAGAAAGAGAGAGAGACAAAGACAGAGACAGAGAGACAGAATTCAAAGCAGGATCCAGGCCCTGAGCTGTCAGCACAGAGCCCAATGCAGGGCTCGAACCCACAAACTGAGATCATGACCTGAGCCAAAGCCAGATGCTTATCCAACTGAGCCACCCAGGTGCCCCTGAAAATATTTTTCTATGTAAGTTACTTTCATTTTCAGCCTTCAGTATTTCAGTCCCCAGTATCTTGGTAGGCACTGACCTCTACCATGCACTCAAGACCCTAGCAAATGAGTTGTTCTAAGAGATAAGGAAATAACACCACTGAAACGTAGTTTCGTAATGGAGCCATTCTGGGAAACACTGACCTAGCAAATGGCCCCAGTGTATTCACTGTGAATGTCCATCTCCAAATAGCCACAAACAAATGCTGTAAAGTCACAGTGCTGCAAGCTGCTCAAAGGGCATCTGGGGAGTAGGAAGACAGTGGTTGAATAATAAGGGAAACCCAGCTGGCAGACGCCTGCGGGACAGGAAGCAAGCTCCAGGTTGTGGTGGGCAGAGCTCAGATCTGTTGAGCTTGAAAGTCATATCCAAGATTTTCTGCTCATTGCTTCTATTGTTATTTTCACTGCTGCCAACTCAGTGTCAGACACTGTACCTACCTGGGGACTGGCACCTCATATTCTAGGTCATTAATCCATCGGCTGGCTCTCCATCATAGCACCACGGCATATGCCTTTCAAACACTATCTGTTGGAGGCAAAGCTTTGAGACCATCACCTCAGAAATCACAGGCTATGGAGCATCCAGGTGGCTTAATCGGTTAAGCATCTGACTCTTGATTTCGCTTCAGGTCATGATCTCACGGTTCACAAGATCAAACCCCATGTCAGGCTCTGTTCTGACATCATGGAGCCTGCTTGGGATTCTCTCTCTCTCAAAATAAATAAACAAGTGTTAAAAAAAGAATCACAGGCTATTCTGGACTCTCTCTTCCCCTTCCCTACACAGACCTTTGTGTTGTTGCTCCCAGGAGATGCATCGTAAGAAATGCTATTAAGCCAAACTACACCACCCATGTGTTGGTTCATATTTTCTTGCATCTATTCAGATTCAGCTGCAGTTTTCCCATTTTACCAACTAGATGAGTGGAAGGGAGTGGGACACAGGGAGCCCAGGGATGGATTCAGAAACACCTTGTCTTCTCATTTGCTTTTGTTGCGAGGGTGGCTGTCAGTGTCAGAGGCTGACCTGCCCATCTTCCTTAGTTGCCATGGCAGTGACTAACAGGGTCTCCCGTTGGACACAAGGGCTTTTTACAGTTTAAACAAAGACAATGGGGAAATATGTTTTCTTGACCCTTTGCAGGAAATCCTGCCCAATGCACACAAGAGCACAGCATTTCCTGGACCGTCCTTGCTCAGGTCTCGCACTCAGGGTGGGCTTAAGTGAACCTGGAAAAAGGCAGATTGTTTCTGAATAAGAAAACCTGAAAGTCATTACCCACGTCTGAAGGGGCTACTGTGCAATAAAACCTCAGCATAAATCAGCTGGGCCTTCAGGAGAGGGGGAAAAATGACATATATATTTCAAAATAAACTAAAAGAAGAGAGAGCTATACATTTGACCCTGACACTGTCCACTTTCACTGCTTAGTTTTTGGCTATGTTCAAGAGCAACAGAGTAAGAGACTACTTGGAAAGAGAAGAGAGGAGGTCTCGTGGCCCTACAAACAAATGACTGTTTAATATCTTTCTTCTAAAAGCCACAGCTTCTAAGGGGGGAAAAAAAGCAAACTACAGTTTCCTTCCCTGTGCCTGGGTGGAAGTCACAAGAATAGGTAAGACAGCTGTCCTGCCCTGTGCTGGCCCTCTCGCATGGCGACATATCAGAGCAGCATTGGTGCCTTTTCATAAAACTAATGAGAGAAACATCTGTCTCTCTGCTACTGTCTTTTCCAGGCAAATGGCACTTAAGATTCTCGCTTTGGACTTATCAATGCTCCCACCCCCAAAGCAGCTTCAGCATGAACTACTTCTCCCTCTTTCTCTGAATCTGTTGACCACTTTCCTTTCAGATAGTCGAGAAGCAAAGGCCACGACAAAATGCATGCATGTCTCCGACACTGTAGGATTAAGAAAAAAAAGTGAAGATACAGCAGAATCAATTGTTATATGTTTGCAGAGAATTCTTCCTTTCTTTTTAAGAGAAAGTAGAAGAGCCAATGTTTTAGAAGCGTTTATGCCTAAAATATTGCAGAAGTTTGAAAATTATGGAGTGACACAGATCATGAATCGATGGGGTAGTGTTAAGAGTGACACTTCCTTGGGGCGCCTGGGTGGCTCAGTGGGTTAAGTGTCTGACTTCAGCTCAGATTATGATCTCGTAGTCAGTGAGTTCGAGCCCCACATAGGGTCTGTGGTGACAGCACAGAGCCTGGACCCTGCTTTGGATTCTGTGTCTGCCTTGCTCCCTGTCCCTCCCCCACTCATGCTCTGTCTCTCTTTGTCTCTCAAAAAATGAATAATCATTAAAACATTTTTATAAAAAAGAGTGTTACTTTCTTGAAAAATGTTTTTCCAGCTGATGTCAAAGAAATTACTGCCTATGTTTTCTTCTGGGCGTTTTATGGGTTTGGGCCTCATGTTTTAGGTCTTAAATCCATTTTGAGTGCATTTTGTGTTTGCTGTAAGAAAGTAGTCTAGTTTCATTCTTTTGCACGTTGCTGTCCAGTTTTCCCAACAACATTTGTTAAAGACACTATTTTGTCTTCCCAATGTATATTCTTGCCTCTTTTGTCATAGATTATATGGCTATAAATGTGTGGGTTTATTTCTGGGCTTTCAATTCTGTTCCATGGATTTGTGTGTCTATTTTTGTTCTAGTGCTATACAGTTTTGATTACTACAGCTTTGTAGTATATCTTGAAATCTGGGATTGTGATACCTCCAGCTTTGTTCTTCTTTTTCAAGATTGCTTTGGCTATTCATACAAATTTTAGGATTATTTGTTCTGGCAAAGAAACAAAAGCAAAATTAATCTATTGGGACTGCACCAAAATAAAAAGCTTTTGCACAGTGAAGGAAATCATCAATAAAACAAAAAGGCAACCTATTGAATTGGAGATGTTTTCTTTTTTTTTTTTTTTTATTTATTTTGAGACAGGGAGAGACAGAGCATGAACAGGGGAGGGTCAGAGAGAGGGAGACACAGAATCGGAAACAGGTTCCAGGCTCCGAGCTGTCAGCACAGAGCCCGACGCGGGGCTCGAACTCACGGACTGTGAGATCATGACCTGAGCCGAAGTCGGCCGCTTAACTGACTGAGCCACCCAGGCGCCCCAAATTGGAGATGTTTTCAAATGATATATCCACTAAGGGGTTAGTATCCAAAATATATGAAGAACTTACTCAACACTAAGAAAATAGATAATCTGATTGAAAAATGGGCAGAGGACCTGGGTGGACATTTTTCCAAAGAAGACATACACATGGCCAACAGATACATGAAAAGATGTTCAACATCACTGATCATCAGGGACATGCAAATCAAAACCAACATGGGATATCACCTCACACCTTTCAGAATGGCTAACATAAAAAACATAAGAAATAACAAGTGTTGGTGAGGATGTGGTAAAAAAGGAACTCTTGTGTACTGTTGGTGGGAATTGTGTGACTGGTGCAGCCACTGTGGAAAACAGTATGGAGGCTCCTCAGAAAATTAAAAATATAAATACCATATGATCTGATAATTCCACTTCTGGGTATTTACCCAAAGAAAATAAAAACACCTAATTTTAAATTATATGCACCCTATATTTATGGCAGCTTTATTTATAATTGCCAAGATAAGGATGCAACCCAAGTGTCCATTGATAGATGGATGGATAAAGAAGACGTGGTGTCTATATACAATGGAATATTACTCACCCATAAAAAAGAAAGAGATCTTGCCATTTGTGACAACATGAGTGGACCTTACCGCCTTTTACAAGGAAGAGGGTGGCACTGGTCAAGCTGAGTGTGTAAATGGTCCTTCCTGGAGATTAGGAGACTGACTTCTTAGGAAACTTCCCCTTCTTTTTCAGTGCCATCAAACACAGTGTTGATCCTTTTGTAATTTCACTTCATCATGTCACAAAGGGGAGAGCCATTACCTCCACAATGATCTGAAAAAATCCCTAAGGGATGAAGCCTTCAGAATCTGTAGACTTAAAAATAATCTTTTTGTTATACTGTGCACCAAACTGGTACTAAAAAGTTCTGCCTTTCAATGTCTTCTCCACACAAGACCTATCCACAAATGGGAATGAGTTTTCTCCACCTTGTCTCAAGCATGTTTCCATGAAGAGTGTTGCTGTCTCCTTGCAGGGTTTTATTAAGGCAACATATCCTTTCTTGCATTGGTTTTATTGATTTATCTATGTGCTTTTATGTCTAGACCGTCCTCCTTCATTCCAAACTTAACACTCATCTCACGTTGATTATTTTTTAAGGACTTCTCTGGACAGCCGTGTTCATGCTGAGGTCAATCTTTCTAATGCCCTTATTATACTTTCTTGAAGAAAATTCAGCCACTATGGTCTTTTTTGCCAATAAAACCAAACCACCCCATACCAGCCTACTCCTCTTCTTATCTACTATCTTTAAAAGAGTCATTAAGAATTTTGAGCTATTAGGGCACCTGAGAGGCTCAGTTAAGCATCTGACTTCAGTTCAGGTCATGATCTCACAGTTCATGAGGTTGAGCCCTGCGTCAGTCTCTGTGTTGATGGCTCAGAGCCTGGAACCTGCTTCGGATTCTGTGTCTCCATCTCTCTCTCTGCCCCTCCCCTTCTCATGCTCTGTGTTTCTCTCTGTCTCTCAAAAATAAATAAACATTAAAAAAATTAAAAAAAAGAAGTTTGAGCTACTACTTAAGCATCAGGGATTGAAAGGTCTCTCTACCATTTTCTTCAAATCCTCTTAAAATCAACTAATGAAGATAAAGCCAACCAATAGATTAGGGCAGCATAAATTCTTCTAAGCAGCACTACAGCTAAAATCTACTGTTCATTTTCCACATCCCACACAGCCTAATTTTTATAAGGGTTAAATTGATTCACTTAAAAAAAATTTTTAATTATGTTTTGTTTTTAATTTTGGCCCACAATTACTTCTCCAGGTGAATGCTCTTCTCCAAATTGTGTTAAGAAAGTGGCTTGACAGGAAGATGAAAATAAAATTTCAAATATGAACTTAAAATAATTTTTAATTATTTTAAATCATTTAATACTCCTTAAGGCATTAAAGATCACAGGGTAAGGGGTCATAGAAGCTTAAAGGAAGTATAATTTTTTGAATACGCACCTGGCCACAATGAAATAGTGAAAGGTGGATGACAAAAACATGGAAACATCTGAACTGAGCAAAATGTATTCAAACTGAGCTCATTGGTTATTTAAGGTCCCACGAGTAGACCATGGGCAGAATCCATCTGTGGTGGTTTTAAAACATAGCAGCAAATTCTTTGACATCGCCCCCACTGAGAGGTGGGATCCAATCCCCTTCTCCTTGAATGTGGGTTGGCCTTATGGACTAGTTTCTGACAGAGAATGTGACAGAAGGGAAGCTGAGAGACTCCTGAGGCTCAGTTAGAAGGGCAATCTTGTGGGCACCTGGGTGGCTTAGTGGGTTAAGCAATTGACTTTGGCTCAGGTCATGATCTCACAGTTCATGAGTTCGAGCATGCATTGGGCTCTGCACTGACTGTGTGGAGCCTACTTGGGGTTCCCTCTCCCTCTCTCTCTGCCCTTCCCCAGCTCTCTCTTGCTCTCACTCAAAAAAAAAAACAAATAAACAAAAAAAGAAAGAAAGAATGATGATCTGCTTCTCTCCATTGTGATGCTCACCCTTGTAACATGGCAGTCATACTGGGAGGAACCTTTGCTACATAGAGATGCCACATGCAGATGACCTAGCCAGTGGCTGAGGTCCAAGGTCAAATAGGACCAAGATTTAGTCTGATATGGTAAGATTTGCAGAAACAAAAGTGAGTCATAAAAGAAAATGTTTCTATATTCACAGATACCTATAAATGGGAGGCATGCCACGCCCACACAGAACAACATGAGGAAGCACCAGGGTCAGTGGAAAGGCAGAGAGAAAGGGGAAAGTGTGGGCAAGACCCTTCGTTGTGTTTTCCACAAGAAAAAATGGGTGAGGTAGGGCAAGCAAGCTTAGGGTTGGCTAGTTGGAACAATTACAGTGCGCTCTGGGGCTCAGGGGCTGTCTCTAGTTGTCTGGTACCTGGACCTGGGGTGATTAAGGAAAAGGAATGGTGGCCTAGAGTGTGGGAGTCCAAAAAAAGAGGTGGTTGGGCTATGGACTCTGAAAAGTCATTTGTTATCTCTTGAAATTAGCCAGACCTTGGAGGGGTGGGCCCTCTAGGGTCAGCAAGACCCAAATGTTAAATTTACCCAAATGTAAAAGTCATGTTTAAGGGGCACCTGGGTGACTCAGTTGGTTGAGCATCTGACTCTTTGTTTCAGTCCAAATCATGATCTCACAGTTTTATGAGTTTGAGCCCTACGTTGGGCTCCACGCTGGCAGCATGGAGCCTGCTTGGGATTCTCTCTCCCTCCCTGTCTACCCCTCTCCCACTCACGCTGTCTCTGTCTGTCTCAAAATAAATAAATAAACTTAAAAAATACAGGCATGTCTAATATATCAGCTGATAGTCAGCATCAACTGCCACATATGTGAGGAGGCCTTTGAGGTGTCTTTTACCCATATCACTGTTGTCTGGTTACAGTCGTGAGACCCTGACGGAGAGCTGTCTACTGGAGCCCAGTTGGCCCCCTGACCCACAGGAGACCATCATCATCATCATCATTGATTGCGTGGATGTTTTATGCTCCTAATGAGTGTTCAATGACCACATACCCTCTGTTTAAGGAACTAATATGATTGCATATATCACATTTCCATGTTATGCTTATTCTTTAAACATTGAAAGGAGTCATAGGTGCATGGCTCATGATATACATTCTCACATGGAAGACATTCTCCCATATTAGAAATTCTTTAAAAAGCAAAATTATAACATTTCCAGAGTAGCTTAAACACATAGATTGTCTTACCAGTCATAACTTCTATTTTGAAGCAAATTTCTCTCATCAGTCACTAGGTATATACAATCATTTTTATTATGTTCATCTTAGCTGGGATCATTGAATATGAGAAACTGTCTGCTTAACAACACTGAAATTATGGAGCCAAAACTTTGATCGGGCTGCTATCTGTAGGGCATTATTTCCCAGGTGCCCGAGAGGCTATGGTGGCACCTTTGGGAAAGAACAGGAGTGCAAGCTCTCTACCTGGTCTCACTGAGGGATCGGTGAGGCTGCACACTATAACAATTCAGATATTGATTCATTATCTCAAAGAGCAGTCCCTGTGGCTCTAGGACCCACCCATCAGTCTGTTTCTGCTACTAGAAAGTCCACTAGACGCACAGACCTGAGCGTGAACACAAAATGGCTCGGCTCACCACCCAAGAAGAAGGTTCATTCTTTGGGCTCATGCTTATATGTGCAAAGGGTATGAAATAGCAGGTCTTCAGATGGTATTCACGTAAAAGGGTGCTGACAACCGTTAAACACCTCATCAGAATCAAGAAGAGAAGACTTTCCCTTGCAAAAAGGGGAGGGAAAACCATATATTTCCTTCTGTCCTCCTGTGGATGAGAGGACCTAATATAGACCAGGTATGAGCTGCAGAAGACCCTGGGCTCCTTTCCTGTTCCTCTGTTTCCCCTCTTTTCAAGTTTCCTCTCCCTGTCCCCTGTGCCCCGGTCCTAGTCTTGCTGTATGATAGATTTCTCATTTAAAGGGGAACTCTTTTTTTAAGATTTTATTTTTAAGTCATCTCTCTACACCCAACATGGGGCTCAAACTCACAACCCCAAGGTCAAGAGTCGCATGTTCCATTGAATGAACCAGCCAGGACCCCCCTCAAAGGGAACTTTTGATGTCCTCTCAGCCTCTAAGACCCAAAGTTATGATGCTAATATATTGGTTAAAAGACAGGTGAAAGACAGGGGCTTGTGGGCTCAGTAGGTATGGTTTAGACTGGCTTTGCCAGTTCAGGGTGCTGTGAGACCATCCTGCACTATGGGATGACCCCAACGAGAAGTCCCAATGCCTTGCATCATGTTGAAAGACCATCTGGGGAAATGAAACACAAAGAATTTCAGAAAATAACTTTAAAATCAGAGGGTAAAACAACGAATTTTTTTAATCTCAGGATTCCAACACTAACATTTTAAGAAGTTGTTGTGCACGTATTTTCAAAACAGAACCTGAAATTATCAGTGAAGCCATAAAGGAAATCTCTCTGGAGACAAAGTAAGATTTCCTTCAAGTGCATCAAAAGGGCCTTGAATGTCTACCTTCTGAGGCTTTACATCATCTTGTTTCCCCAGCTCCTAGCTACATCCATAGTGGGAGCTCATCGCCAAGTGAGTGACTGGGAGAGAAAAAGATACAGGATCTTTGAAAAGCAGAGAAGTAACTGATGCACTCAACCAAATAGACCAAGGATGATTGATACTTCTTTCAACACCAAATACTGGGATGAAGAACTATTTGAGACAAGATCTATACTACTAATTAAATTGATAGCAACAGCCAATTGTGCCTGAATCTGGCTGCCCTGTGATCAACAACTTCCCCCCCTACACACACACATCCTGCCAAGTGAATAATCGTCTCCTTAATTCAATTAAGCTGTTTAGAAATTGCTATTGTTAGATGCAGGGCTGGTTCTAGAAGGCTTCATGACTCTATTAGATATACCCTTTATTCCAATATAGGTTAGGATTTTGGCTGAAGGCAAGCAAAGAGCTTTGATGACTACTTTGGTTGCTTCTTGTCTTTTAATTTATGATTTCAGCATTTGCTACCTGTACATAAATTTAGAAATTTTTCTTTCATGCTATTACTGCTATTCATTATGAGTCTATAACCACCACGGGCTAAAATGCAATCTTCGGAACCATGATTTGCATCTATATTAAATGCAAATATAAGCATATCTAAGTGTATTCGCAAAGAATTCATTTAAATAGTCAATAACACTACTGAGAAACCTGGACTATAAGTGCAAGCAAAAATCACTGAATGTAAATGTGTCCAGTCAGCTAAATAAATGCATAGTGGAGCATGAGTCCTGCATAAGTGTCCTAAAACCCAACATTTTCAAAAAAGGAAGAAACAGAATGAGTAAATACAAAGACCTGAACCACACAATGTCTCCCAGGCTCATCTATTTTAGGGTTTGAAATTGCTATTTAATTACTTATGTACCATGAGCATCTTTAAAAGGGGGAGGGGTATTTGAGCAACTTTTAATAAAAGCATAAGTACAATAATGCCCCAAACCATTGACAAAGGATTGAAGAAGAAGAAAAGAAAGAAACCCATAGTAATAGCCAAGAAGAGGGGGAAGATTAGGTCAAGACATCCTCTCAAGAAAAAAATATACCAACCAAGGATAGAGCTTGGCTTTGAATTCTCTGACAGGCGGGGCATACCTGGTCATTTAAGGATGTTGAACTATTTGGGGCACTGGGTGGCTTAGTCGGTTAAGCGTCTGACTCTTGATCTCAGCTCAGGTCTTGATCTCAGGATCGTGAGTTAAGGCTCCACACTGGGCTCTGCACTGGGCTCAAAGCCTACTTAAAAAAATATGATGTTGAGCTATTTCTGGTGACCAAAAGAAAGAAATAACAGTCTACCATTCTTTCACCAAGTATTTACTGAGCACCCAAAATAATGATGAAAAAGTCATTCAGTGTCCCTCTTCATTCATAGAATTTCAAAGCTTCCATCAAACTTATCAATGAAGTATCAAAAAGAAGCCTTCCAAGGCTCCAACAATGCATACAACATACAAACAATATGATGTAACGCTTGGTTGTTCTTCAAATGTTAAGAGTTGATTTCCTACTTTGAAGGGTAGAAAATACACAGCTGAGGAACTCAACATCTTCTAGGAAAAACAGGTTTATTGAGACAGAGGTTACAGATTAAACTTAGGATAGCTTTGTACATATTTTTATATCCCCTGAAATAAAATAGCATAGCAATGAATGATAAACATTAATGACGTTTTGTGTTGCTCAAGCTAGTAATAATAAAGGCTATAAAACTAATTTTTATCTCCAGGGCACTGTCTGCTAGGATTTCCTTTTCAAACATTTGTTATCCTGCAAACAATAATGATGCTGTATCTGTAATTCTGTATCTGATTCTTCATTCAAATTCCCAAATATTTTAAATTCTATCATTTTGATTCCCACACTCCAGGTTTTGCAGCGTTCATAGAAATTAGGATTATTAAATTGGAAAAGGCTTTATGCCACTTGCCACAACGCATCTGGTTATATAGGTCACAACACTGGCCATGAGAACCTCACAGCTTCATAGACCCAGCTCAATTCTCTCCTTTCCAACAAAAAAGTCTAGCTTTAAGAACCTAGTTTCAGGGGCGCCTGGGTGGCTCAGTTGGTTAAGCGTCCGACTTCGGCTTAGGTCACGATCTCGCGGTATGTGGGTTCCAGCTCCGCGTCGGGCTCTGTGCTGACTGCTCAGAGCCTGGAGCCTGTTTTAGATTCTGTGTCTCCCTCTCTCTCTGACCCTCCCCCGTTCATGCTCTGTCTCTCTCTGTCTCAAAAATAAATAAACGTTAAAAAAAAAAAGAACCTAGTTTCCTTTTCCTTAGCTGCCTTTCTTTCCCTAAGATTTTCTTACAAAACCTCTACTCTTGCATCTTTGTTTTAAATTTCTAAACTCTATTTCCTTATATTCTAATTACCCCATGAACAAATGACCAACAATTTTAGTGTATTAGAATCAAATTCTTACAATTGTTGCCAAGGCATTCAGAGAAAAGACATCATGTGCTAGAATTTTGAGTAAGAGGAATTTGCTTTGAGCATGGTGGTATCTACTCTATGCCAATCTTGAGAGCTCTGGAAATTGGTGGAGATGAAATGAGCATGTGTTAATCACATACCATGAGCCACACACTGTTCTAGGCACTGTGGGTATGTTCTTTCCTACCGTGAGTACAATTTGAAGCTAAGTGTTATCACATCCAGTACACAGAAGAAAAATGGAGGCTCAGGAAGGTCAAATACATTCTCCAAGGTCTTATGGCTGATTAGCAGTAAAGCTGCAAATTCAACTATACTTTTCTCTGGTACCAAGCTTCCTTAGATTTCGTCTGGAATCTTTTTTTTTAATGCAGACACCAACCAAAATGGGCATACTTTCCAACAAAACTGTTTCCAAACATTTGAATCTTTTCTCAACCGTTTACATCAATATGTTAAGTTATATGGAATAAATTTAATGAGCTAAATTGTCATTCCAATGTGTCTGACCATTTAGAAAATGTAAAAATATGGAATTGATGATTTTTGATAGACACGAAAAATTCAGTATTAGCCCACCTGTGCATTTCATTGACCACTAGCCATTATTTTAGTGCCCATCTTTGGTGTCAAGGGATAGTAGCATAGGTAGAAATATAGCTTGCCTCTTTTTTTTAATAGTTGTGTATCCTTGGGCAAGTTTTTTAACCTCTCTCTGCCTCAGATCCCTCTTTTGCAAAACCTTGATAATAATAGTAACCATCTCAGAGTTGTTAAAGGACTCATGAATTAATACATATAAAGTGCCTAGAACAGTGCCTTGCACGTATTAAGTTCCATCTGGTCTTGTTAAATTAAATTTGTTGTTGTTGTTGTTCAGTGATAATGTAATTCACACAATAAACATTAGGGGGGAAATGAATCATAAAACTAAGACTAAAATCTTTTTTTTTTTTTTTAAGAGAGAGCGATAGAGAGAGCATGAGTGGCAGAGAGAAAGAATCACACTCAGCGTGGAGCCCAACATGAGACTTGATCCCACAACCCTGGGGTCATAACCTGAGCCGAAATCAAGAGGCGGACACTCAACCGAGTCATCCAGGCATCCCATAAGACTAAAATCTTTTTTAACATGTTTACAGGCTGATGATAAGAAAGGGAAAATGTGGATCATTTGGTCACGACTTGAATACGGTGTGGGAACAGTTGGTGTCTTGTGAGGTTCTCATTTGACAAAATGGACATTGAAACCCATCTATATTAGACAATCAGTTCCTTCATTCACTTCCATGCAATATGTTTGTGAAAGTCGCCTTTATTTTTTTTTTAATTTTTTTTAACGTTTGATTTATTTTTGAGACAGAGAGAGACACAGCATGAACGGGGGAGGGGCAGAGAGAGAGGGAGACACACAGAATCGGAAGCAGGCTCCAGGCTCTGAGCCGTCGGCCCAGAGCCCGACTCGGGGCTCGAACTCACGGACCGTGAGATCGTGACCTGAGCCGAAGTCGGACGCCCAACCGACTGAGCCACCCAGGCGCCCCGAAAGTCGCCTTTATTACTATGATGGCAATCTTTGACCTATGAAAAAAATGAAAGGTTGAAATAGCTGAACATAATATTAATGGATACGAAAGAACAGTGGTCATTGGAAACCAAAACAACTTTTCAACTTCCACATTGCTGAGAATGAATGCATCTGGATGTTTGGGACACTGGGTAACTTAGGGGAGGTTGGGAGAATTTCCTCTGCTTGTTTGCCTTTCAGTTGTGAATGATGGGAAACCATCCCCCTAGATTTAGCCACAACATTTCCTGGAGTTTCATACAAAATAGAGTTTTTTTTCCATTATTCTTTACTTTGTAGGCTCAAGAATGTCAAATCACTTAGGCAGTACCGGAATAGACTCCATAAATGATCACCACAGACTCAAAAAAAGTTTGACAAAAAGTTTTTGAGTGCCTCCTAAGTGCCAGACCCTTAAGAATATGAACATCGTAAATGTCGTAAACATCATAACAAGAAGCAGCATGTGAACAGGTTTGATTTTGTGAGAACTACGTGCAGGTCACTGTGCTAAGTACCTTACATATACATGCCTCATTCAACCCCCAAAGAGGTAGGGTCTCCACTCTTTAAGAAGTGGACAACCCAAGGGCACCTGGTGACTAGTCAGTTAAGCGTTGACTCTTGGTTTCAGCTCAGGTCTTGATCTCACAGTTGGTGATTTCAAACCCTGCATTGGGCTCTGTGCTGACAGTGGGAAGCCTGCTTAGGATTCTGTCTCCCTCTCTCTCTGCCCTCACCCCCACCCCCACTTTCTCTCTCTCTCTCTTTCTCTAAATAAATAAATAAATAAATAAATAAATAAATAAATATTTTTTTAAAAAAATGAGTGGACAACTCAAAGAAGGTACCGGACAAGCGTCCATAATGTCAGGCAATGGGTAGTCTCCCTCGTAGGGCTCTTCCACATGCCTTCCATAGCACCTCTGAATTTATGCCCGGCTGTTGGCTACCTTCAGTGCCTCTTCTTCGGAGGAAATCAGCTCCCACAGAAGACCAAGAGCTAATGCTTTATTGTGAACAGGCCACACTGGATCCCTGGGAAGGTAGGTGAATTCCCAAAGTGCATAAATAATGTACAATAAATAAATACAGGTTTCTTTTTCCCGGCTAGATCTCAATTCCCAGGTTAGGCCATGAGGGGCCTACAGAAAAAGGTAGGATGGTAACTAAGAAATGAAAATCCTCCATGTTTAGCTGCAGCATGGGGTGGGCACAGTGATGATCGAATTAGTTACTGCTGATAGTTATTAGTTACCTCGGATGCCCACCAGGTGCTAAGAGCTCTGCACGCCCCTGGGAGCTTCATTGTCACAGCCATGCTATGATGTAGGCACTATTGTCTTTCTCATTTCATTGATGGAAAGCGACCAGGTGTAGGGCAGTAACATCACAGCCGCATGGGGCATTTGAACCCAGGTCTGTCTCCTGTAAAGCCTGTCACATCCCTCAGATGTTGAGCCTCTCCAACATGGGCACAGCTTTATCTTCTGCCTGTCTCCATCTTCCCATCTCCATGTCTTCAGCTTCCTCCTTGCTGTGAAGCCAGCCTGCCACTGACATGTAATTGCATGTATTGCAATTACAATAAGGCCAGAGATGCCCAAGAATGGAGGAGAAATGGGATGGGGCACTTATATGGGGGATCTAAGAAGACAGTAGAAGGGCTTACATCCTGGAACCCTCCACATCCTCTAAGGAGCAGGTGACAGCTCTGAGGGCCTCCCATCCATCAGTTCAACAGCGACACGTTACTAATCTTTACCAGCCACGTGCTTTGCCTCTCCTTTTACAGATGTGGACACTGACGCAGAAGGAATTGTAGGAGGCTGACCTAGGGTCAGCACATCAGGGACTACATGCCACAGACTGAATTACTGGCCTGTTGCTTAGCTGTTGATCTACCAGACACGCCCACACAAATGGACAGCTGGGTGCCTCAGTGGATGGAGCATGAATACGCTGCTGATTCACCCTTCTCTTCTGGAGAAGAGTGGGGAGAGTGTGGACTGCACATTTAACTTCAAGGCAATGGGGAAACCTCAAGGATGGAGACAGATTCCAGAAGTGGAATGGGAGATCAGGAGTCACACCTCCCTTATAGACACAGCATGGTGCATGGACTTTCTGTGCTTGGCTGAATTATCAAAGTATCTACAGACATGCTCATTTCCTCCAGAGAGTTCAAGACTCCAGGAAGGGATTCCAGCTGACCACATTAATCTCTTCACAGCTCTGCACCCCCCAATTCTGTGTCATGTGAGCAGGGACCACGTCCACTTCATTGAGGCCAGTGTTCTGACATTTCAAAACCCAACACTTCTTCCGTAGGATGGCTAAAGCAAGACAGTTGCATGACCGTGAATCCTTGGAAAGCCCACACTTCTGGGAAAATGGCACATAGGCCCCTTTCTCCTTTTTACTGCTGATACAGTGAGTGAGGGAACATTAAGAATTCTGGGTTCTTTTTGCCTTTCCACCAGGCAAGTGGCTTTGGCTATGGGTTTAAAAATTTTTTTTTAACATTTATTTATTTTTGAGACAGAGAGAGACAGAGCATGAACAGGGGAGAGTCAGAGAGAGAGAGGGAGACACAGAATCCGAAACAGGCTCCAGGCTCTGAGCTGTCAGCACAGAGCCCGACGCGGGGCTTGAACTCACGGACCGCAAGATCATGACCTGAGCTGAAGTCGGCCGCTTAACCGACTGAGCCACCCAGGCGCCCCAGGCTATGGGTTTTAATCGGCACCTCGGCCTGAAAAAGTATGTCCTCTACATAGAATACATGCAAGCCAGAACTTTCACATTGAGAAGCGTCTGTCCCTGGTCCGCGCCCCCGCACCCTGAAATTGCTTTCATGTGGACAGTTCCAGCTGCAATGAGAATAGGATCCAACAGGTACCAAGTTGGGGGTGACACTGTGCTACCTGGCCCCCCACCGGTAACTCTTCTCGCTTCCTGGAGGCTCTGAGTGTGATCTGTGGATGGTCACATGTGGCCATTGATTTTTAGATTCTGATCTACTCTTAATATTTGTAATAATGTTGGAACGTGTTTCATGGAATTAGTCATTTGCTTATATCTACTTAATTTAAAAAACAGCCCCTCATTACTGTCTTATGAGAAGTAATGGTACCATGTGAATAAATTCTGATGAGATCAGTTGCTTTAGGAAACCAGGGATTACTGGCAGAGCAGATGGCCCATAGATTCTTTTCTGCAGGCCATAACATTTTCAGAAGCACAAAAGTACTAAAGCACAATATTAACATGATCGTAAATAAACATTCAAAGATGATTATGATTAAAAAAAACCACTAAGAATGTCATATAGTAACTTTGCCAGTTACTATAAATCAGAAGGCCATAAAATCTAAATCTGGCAATAAACTTGAGAGGCCACATTTAGTCTCAGGTAGGAGTCAGGAGTCCCTGGTGATATCAAACATGTCTACAGTTTGTATTTTTAAAAATGTGACTAGGGGCGCCTGGGTGGCTCGGTCGGTTAAGCGTCCGACTTCGGCTCAGGTCGTGATCTCAAGGTCTGTGGGTTCGAGCCCCGCGTCGGGCTCTGTGCTGATGGCTCAGAGCCTGGAGCCTGTTTCAGATTCTGTGTCTCCCTCTCTCTCTGACCCTCCCCTGTTCATGCTCTGTCTCTCTCTGTCTCAAAAATAAATAAACGTTAAAAAAAAATAAATGTCTAAAAAAATGTGACTATAAATCAGATATCATAAACTCAGCAATAAATTTGAGAAGCCACCCTTCATGTGAGGCTGGATGTCAGAATTCCCCAATGATAAAAACTTTTCTTCTACAATTGTTACTTTTCAAATGTAATACCCAAAGTAGTTATTATGCTGGGTGCAGTGGCAAATGTCTACATGAAATACTGAGGTTAAATTACTTATGGGCCCTATGTTATAGTATTACTTAAAATATTTCTAATGGAGTGGGGTGCCCTGGGGGCTCAGTCAGTTGGTTAAGTGGCCAACTTCAGCTCAGGTCATGATCTCGTGGTTCGTGGGTTTGAGCCTCACATCAGGCTCCGTGCTGACAGCTCAGAGCTTGAAGTCTGCTTTGGATTCTGTGTCTCCCTCTCTCTCTGCCCCTCCCTGCTCACACTCTGTCTCTTTCTCTCTCTATCTCTCAAAAATAAACACTAAAAAAACTTATATTAAATGTTTCTAATGTAGTATTACTTTCAATCATTTTGTTAATGTAATCCATAAAGGAATTATTTTTCTTCTGGTTGCGTTTGAGAGCTGCACATAATGATTTAAGAGTTGCCTACGTTCTCAAGTGTAAAGACTGCCTTCTCCAATCTCCTTCCATTTACAGCCTTTAAAATGACACCCTTGCCTATGTTCTAGAAGGTTCTATGTGTTTAAATATAAGGCAAAGTAAAATAGGGGTGAATACCCCATGGCTGATTTTGAGACTTTGGCTTTGCTTAAAAATATTTTATATATAATCCTCTACTCTTTGAAATAAAACTAAATACACATACACCATATCATAATTATTCCCATTTTACAAATGAGAAAACCGAAGTATTAAGGGTCAGGTGAATTGTTTAAGGTCACCCAGCTCATATGTGGTAAAGCACTGAGTGTTTGTCATGCCTGACACAGGCCAATGCTTCTAATTGCTCTTACATTCTGTTTTTCCAAGCTCCACACATGGCTGAGAAAAATCCTGGGTACCATTGTAAGGAACATATTGGATTGTCTTTACCTTCAGGGGCCTGTGTTGTCCATCATATTCATTCATTCATTCATTCATTCATTCATACAGCTTTTCCTTCATTGATCTGTTCATTCATTCAACAAATAGTTATTGAGAAGCTTTTAACTGCTGGACATCATGCTAGGTGCTGGGGTTTAATCAGAGAATAAAATAGACTTGGTCCTAGTCCTCACCCATTGGGAGAGACATTGTTCAAGCAATCACATCAGTAATTATCTAGTTATAAATTTTGACCTATGATTCAAAAAAGACAAAAAGAGGCCTGTGAAAATATGAAAGGGCAGCTTTATTGAGTCTGACAATAGGAAAGTCCCTCCTGAGGAAGTGACCATTAAGTTAAAGAATATAACATTCAGAAGGAGTGACAGTACATGTCTGGCTCTTGAATGTTCATGAAAAAATGACAGCTTGGTCCTCCTACCTAATACCGCAGTCATTCAGAAATTCCTTTTCTCATTTCAAGCAACCACATGGAATATCTACCTACAGATACTTGTTTAAAAATTCAGCCCAAACCCAACCGTTTCTGAAGCTTGCTTAAGACACTGGATTTTGGAAAACATCAACTCCTCTCCCTTACCCTCCAATCTATCCCCACCTTGCTAATTTCATCTCTTAAACGTGTATGTATTTGTCTCCCGCCTTTGTGAATAATTTCTCACTGCCTCATATCATCACTCACCAGGACTTCTGCAACCACCTCCCTGCCTTCGGTCTTGTCAAATAAATTATCCCTGTTGGTACCAGGATGTTCTCTCCCAAACATGGATTTAACCAGAGTATTTTCACTCTTACTTTGCTGGGTCCTACTTAGCAGGCTGAGCTAGGTAGCCCTCATGCACAGCATCACATTGCAGACATCAGCATGGTTTTGATCGTATGCAGAATCAAGCACGCAAAGACTGGGGAGAAATTCAGGATCTATTCCGATAATATTCACTTCCCTCAAAAGAGTCAGAGAAACACAAATCCAGTTGAGGCAGTGGACAAAATTAGTTACATCTTGGTGGGAATTGCAGATTTCAGGAAGTGAACAGAAAATTAAGTAATGGCAGAATTTAAGTCTTGGGACATGGACAAGAGTACAGTCCCTTTATCAAGTTTTGGACTACCTTTTATAGCGACACAGAGAGATCTTGTTTCGTCTCATCATGATGGCGGAAAGAATCAAGTCCCATGATCTGATGAGGGGGTATCTCTAGGTCTTTAGGCAACTGCAATATATTTGCTTGGATGGGGGTAACAAAGTTTCTTTAGAAGGTAAGTTTGTTTGTTTGTTTTCACCCTGGGAAGATATAGAATTAAGTAGTTAAATATCAAAATAAATCAAACAAACATGTTAAGGTTTTAGCTAAATTTGGAAAATACATGTGTATACCTGCTCTATTTTTAGAATGTTTAAGAGAAATAGGCACGTTTCAACATGTAACAGAATGTAATTCTAATTTCACATTTCTACTTAAAATATGACATTAATTGGGTTGACTTATGAGTCTAAATTAAAAAGTCTAAGAGAGTATTACCAAGGTTGTAAACAATAGGAAAGCAGTTTTAAGAGCTTCAGATTCATCATGCGTGCAAGTTTCCTTTTATTAGATTCAAAGGAGCAATGCAGGTACTTAAAAATTTTTTGTTTATTAATCACACAATTGAAGCATTTAAAGAAGAAACGAGTACATCATTTTAATAAACACAGTTTAAATTATTTAAGAGAATTCAATTAAGTAGTGAGAGTTTTCTTAAAAGTGGTTGTAAAAATATAAGGAATGTATAAATAGAATAAAACGATTTGTAAGTTGAACATAAAAGCTTAAGGTTCAACCTGAAAATGAGGTTTTTGAACTTGTGAATTTTTAATTTTAATAAATTAAGCATTAATTTTTAAGCCTCTGAAGTCTCTACAAGTACAGGAACATTCAAACTGAGAAAGCAATTATCAGTGATTTATCAACTTGTTCCTTTTTGTGGTGAATACCTTGAAGATAAGGGTCAAGTCTCACTGAGATGATCATTTTCTTATTCATATGATTTTTTTCTTAAGTATTTCACCTTTTTATTACCTAGGTGACCTCTTGCTTTAGTCTGCGTGATTGAATATTAAGTTAATACCAATTACTTTATTCAGCTTTTAAGACACAAATAGTCTTGAATCTAGGTTGTTTTAAAATTTTAGTTCAGAAATTCCAGGGAAGTACCTTTCTTTCTAGCTTTATTGCAATGTAATTGACATATAATGTTGTGTGCACCTTTTTTTTTTTTTAATTTGGAGATCTGATTGACTTTATTAAACATTAGGTGAATTTAAGGTATACAGTGTAATCTTTTCATATATGTACATATTGTGAAACAATTACTACAATAGATTAGTTAGCGCATCACAATTTGTTTTTCTTGGTGTGGCAAAAACGTTTAAGATCTACTCTCTTAAGAGAACAGCTTTCAACTATACAAGACAGTATTGTTAACTATAGTCACCATGCTGCATATTACAGCTCCAGAACTTATTCACCTGACAGCTAAAAGTTTGTACCCTTTGACCATCTTTACCCCCACCCTGACCCACACGTTATGACACCCACCAACATGCTCTCTGTTTCTAGGTGTCTGATTTGTTGTTGTTTTAGATTCTTATCTCAGTTAGGATAATGTCCTCAAGGTTCATCCTTGTGGTCACAAACAGCAGGATTTTCTTCAGTTTTATGGCTGAATAATATTCCATTGTGTACATATACCACATTTCTTTTTCCATTCATCCACTGATGGACACTTAGGTTATTTCCATGCCTTGGCTATTGTAAACAATGATGCAATGAACACGGGGGTGCAAAGATCTCTTACAGATAATTATTTGACTTCCTCTGGTTATACCCAGAAGTGGAATTATTGAATCACATGGTAGCTCTATTTTTGACCTTTTGAGGAACCTGCATGCTATATTCCATAGTGACTGCACCAAGCTACAACCCCACCAACAGTTAGTTGTACGAGGGTCCCCTTCTGTCCACATCCTCATCAGCGTCTATTCCATGTCTTTTTGGTAATAGCCATTCTAACAGGTGTAAGGCAATGTCCCATTGTGGTTTTGATTTGCATTGCCCTGATAATTAGTGATGTTGAGCACCTTTTCTTATACTTGTAGCCCTTTGAATATCTTCTTTGGAATTATGTCTACTCAGTTCTTTTACCCATTCTTAATTGGATTATTTGGTTTTTGTTATTGGGTTGTACGAGTTCCATGTATATTCTGAATATTAACCTCTTATTGGACATGTGGTTTACAAATATTTTCTCCCATTCTTTAGGCTGACTTTTCATTTTGTTGATTTTATTATTTTTTATTTATTTATTTATTTATTTATTTATTTATTTATGTATATATCTATTCATTCATTCATTCATTCATTCATTCATTCATTTTGCTGTGCAGAAGCTTTTTTGTTTGATGTATTCCTTCTTGTTGATTTTTGCTTTTATTGTTTGTGCTTTGGGTGACATATCCATGAAATCAATGCCAAGATCAATGTCAAGGAGGCTTTCTCTATGTTTCTTTTAAAAGTTTTATGGTTTCAGTTCTTACATTTAAGTCTCTAAGCCATTTTGAGCCCATTTTTGTGAAGGGTGTAAGTTGGGAAAATAGTTTCATTCTTTTGTCTGTGAATATCCAGTTTATCCAACATCATTTATTGAAAAGACTTTTTCCCATTGAGTATTCTTGGCTACATAGTCAGTATTAGTTGACCAGGTATACATGGGTTTCTTTTTGGACCCTATTCTGTTCCATTGATCTATGGTTCTGTTTTTATGCCCTGGTTATTCTTTTTTGATTACTATAGCTTTGTAATATAGTTTGAAATAAAAAAGTAATGCCTCCAGTTTTTGTCTTCTTTCTCAGGACTTTTCCACCTGTTTGGGATCTTCTGTGGCTCCATGCAAATTTTTTAGATTTTTTTTCTGTTGTGTGTGTGTTTTTTTTAATGCTATTAGAATCTTGATAGGTATTGCATTGAGGTGGTTTAGACAGATGGCTTTGGGTAGTACAGACATTTCTACAATATTAATTCTTCTGCTCCATGAGCACATATCCTTCTATTTATTTGTGTCTTCAATTCCTGTCATCAAAGTCTTATACCTTTCAGTGTACAGATATTTTATATCCTTTGCTAAATTTATTCCTAAGTATTTTCTTATTTTTGACAGTGTTATGAATGAGATTTTTTTCTTCATTTCTTTAGCAAATGTTTTGTGGTTAGTGTATAGAAACACAACTGATTTCAGTATGTTGATTTGGTATCCTGCAACTTTACTGAATTCATTGATTAGTTCTAACTTTTTTAAAAAATTAAGTCCCTCAGGGGCACCTGGGTGGCTCAGTCAGCTGAGCTTATGACTTCAGCTCAGGTCATGATCTCATGGTCTGTGAGTTCAAGCCCCGTGTTGGGCTCTGTGCTGACAGCTCATGGCCTGGAGCCTGCTTCAGATTCTGTGTCTCCCTCTCTCTCTGACCCTCCCCCATTCATGCTCTGTCTTTCTGTCTCAAAAATAAATAAACATTAAAAAAATTTAAATAAAGTCCCTCAGCTTTTGTTTGTTTGGGAAAGTCTTTATCTCTCCTTTACTTCCAAAAGACAGTTTTGTCAAGTATAGTATTCTTGGTTGACACGTTTTTTTTCTTTCAATATTTTGAATATATCATCCCACTCTCTGCCTGAAAAATATCTGTTAAAAAACTCAGCTCTAGGATTTCTGCTTGGGACTTTTTAAAAATAATTCCTATTTCCAGGGCATCTGGGTGGCTCAGTCAGTTAAGCATCTGACTCTTGCTTTCAGCTAAGGTCATTTGTGGGATCAAGCCCTGTGTCGGGATCTGTGCTGACAGCATGGAGCCTGCTTGGGGTCCTCTCTTCCTCTCTCTCTGCCCCCCTCCCCACTCGTGCTCACTCTCTCTCTCTGTCTCTCTGTCTCACACACACAAAATAAGTAAATAAACATTAAAAATAATTTTAATGTACTTTTCAGTGCCTTTATATCATAACAAAATGATTTTTTAATGTTTATTTATTTTTGAAAGAAAGAGAGAGAGAGAAAGAGAGACAGAGTGTGAGTGAGTGAGGGGCAGAGAGAGAGAGGGAGACACAGCATCCAAAGCAGGTTCCAGGCTCCTAGCTGTCAGCACAGAGTCTGATGGGGGCTTGAACTCATAAACTGTGAGATCATGACCTGAGCTGAAGGCAAACGTTCAATGACTGAGCCACCCAGGTACACTCCCAAATGTAATTTCTATTGCCTACTACTGAACTACTCATTTTGTTCATGCTTTGTTTTCCTAATTTTTTTAATTGCCTACCTGTGTTTCTAAAGTTTTCTATAAACTTCCTTAAAAGGTTTATTTTGAGTTCTTTGCCAAACATTTCATAGATGTTCATTTCTTCAGGGCCAGTCATTGGAGCTTTATTCATTTCCTTTGGTGCAGTCATGTTTACCTGATTCTGCATGATAGTTGATTTCTTTTATTGGTATATGTACATTTCTATAAGTGGTCTCCTTTTCCCCAGACTTTACATGTTTACTTTGGCATGGAAGGACCCTCACCAGTCAGCTCAGCTTGGGTTACCAGATGGGTCAGCTAGTATCCCATGGGCAGGTTGGATTTGCCACTTGTGTCTTTAGTTGAGAGAGGCCACTTCTTGTGATCTGAGGGTGGGTCTTTTTGGGGGGTGTCACTGACTGGGCTCTCTGGTTGTATGGGTCTGATGGTTGGGCTCCACATTCAAGCAGGGACCCTGGGTGGGTCACTGGGCAGGGCTGCTGGATGTGTTCTGCAGTCACATGGGGCCACTAACTGGGTTCTGCAATCCCCTCTGGTTGGGTGAGGTTGCAAGCTGTGTCTGTTGGAAGGGTGGTGCCACCCTGGTTAGACTCTGTGATGAAGTAAGGTTGTGGGCCAAGCTCTTCAATCACTCCTGGTTGGGTGGGATCTCAGGCTATGCTCCCAGACCACTTGGTGCCACTGGCTGGATTCTGTGTTCATACTGGGCCACAATCAGGGATTCACAGATGTGCCCTCAGACTTTGTTCTGTGATCAGATGAGGCTTCAGGCTGTACTCTGAAATTGGGAAGGGCTGCAGGCTGGACTTTGTGGTTGAGAAAGGCACAGTTGGGTGGAGATAGAGACAATGCTCCACAGTTGGGTGTGGTCACTCTCTGGGCTCCCTGCCTGGGTGAGGCCACAAGTTGTGTTCAGGGATCAAGGAGGGCTACATAGGCTAGGCTCTGTGGCTAGGTACTACCATAGGTTGGTCTCCAAGGATTCCCAGGGCCACTTTTCAGGCACCCTGGTTATGTGAGGCCAGACCAGAGACCTTATTAACAGTTGTTCATGGCTGCTGGCTTGATTCCCTGCTTAAGTGGGGCTATAGGATGGGCTCTGCAGCTGCCTGGCTTCTCTGGCAAAGCTTCCCGGTCAGGTGGGACTGGAAGCGATACTCAGCAGTTGAGTGGGACGGTGAATTTGCTTTCCTGCCTGGGCAGTGTCATAAGACAGTCTCCATGGACAGTATGGCTCATTGGCTGGAGACTCAAATCAGGCAGAAATGACAAGAAAGCTCCCTGGCCATATGGGGCCACTGGTTTGGCTCTGCAGATGGCCAGAGCTGCTGGGTAGGAACTCTGCTTGGGGAACATGCCAACAAGAATGTGATCTGCAAGATCTGAGTGCTGGTTCTGCGAGTGGGCTCCCTTCTTTGTCTTTATCTGATTTCCAGTGTGAGGCCTACAGATTTCCCAGTGATCCCCATGAGGTGGGACCCAAGTAGGCCTCCCAGGAAATATCCTGCCATGTTCAGGGAATGGAGTGTCCACTGTGGGCTCTGCTTTTCCCACTGGAGAAACTATAGGCCCAGGGGGCCCTCTTGGTGCAGCTCTATGCTGGCTGGAGGGAGAGGCGATGTGGTCAGACTGTAGCTATTCATCTTACTCTTCTAATGTGGTCCTCCTTGGTCTCTGTGGCTCAGGGGTGCTTCAGCCTCACTCCCAGGTTCTGGGATTTTCATAATGGTGTGTTATGTATGGATAGTGGATAGTTGATCTTTTTGTGAGGGGGGCTAAAGTTGATAATGATCTATATTTGTCATCTTGATGATGTTACCCCCTCTGGGAAAATATTTTCAATTCAGTGGACTATAAATATAATTCTTATTTCCCTGAGACAATCCTGTAGGAGCAGTGTATATCTTTGAAGTCTGTAATGGACATAAAGTCCATGGAGATTATTTTTATCTAATTTATAAATTCAGCCCATTATGCTGGATTAGGCAAAAACTGAGTTTATTTTCCAGCCCTCTTCAATGAAATGTCCCACATAGCCAGTGATTTACATAAATCATATGAGATTTTAAATTATCAACACATTTTTTTATGCATTCAAAAAGTTTCTGACTAAGAGGGAGAAACTTTAATTAAGACAAGATTGCATTTAAAGTTGGGCACCATGACTCATGGCTCAGTCAGTTGAGCGTCCAACTCCTGATTTCAGCTCAGGTCATGATCCCAAGGTCTTGGGATCGAGCCCTGCATTGGGCTCTGTGCTGAGCACGGAGCCTGCTTAAGATTCTCTCTCTCCCCCTCTGCCCCTCTCCCCTGCTTGTGCTCTCTCTCTCTCCCTCGCTCTCTCTCTAAAATAAATTTTAAAAAACAACCAGCACCATTAAATATACTATTGAAGGTCTGCAGGAAGGCAGGGAGGCCAAGTGCTCCCTAGGAAATAGCAGGGCTCCTTCCTACCAGGCCATGGAGAGAAAATTCTGAGTTGAGTTGAATAATAGAGACACACTTCCACCATCTCAACCATATTTTGACCTGTCTCCCCTGCAACCAGAGGCACACATTTATGAGGTTCCTGACTAGTTGAGCCTTCTGGAGTCACAGGACAAACGTGGACAACTAACTAGCTCACATGGACATCAGACGTGCTAAACAACTGGCAAAAAGGCAGCCACGAGTGCTGGACAGACAACTCAGTCACTGTAGACAGCAAGGCGTGGCTTAAGCAGCCTCCCAGGACTCAAGGGCACCCATGTTGGGATCTGTGGGCAGGATGTGTGCAGGGGCCCGGCAGCTGCTCTGTGCCAGCACAGGTGGGACAGCTGCAATGAATGGGCCAAAGAGCCACCTCAAAGGCACACTGTGCCCAACTCCAAACACATGACCTTGCTGCGGACAGCTGAGAAACAGCAGCAGCAGCAGCGGCGCAATAGCAACAAACAGCCCACCCAGCCCAGGCGTTGGCAGGGAGGGACAGAATGGCTCCCTATTGTGCAAAGCAGGCCAGCAGGCAGGGCCACACAAAGCTCTGTCAGCAGCAGCTTCAACTGCCAGCCAAAAGTTATCTTTACATGTAAGTCACTTGGACAAGGACTTCCGGTCACACAGGACTTCTTCCTCCGCTCAGTCAGCCTAAGAGACATCTCTAAACTCCCATCAGAGTGCATCCGTAATGGGTTTGCAGGCTATTCTGCTATGTGTCTCTCCTACCCAAGTCTATTAGAATGCCCTCCACATCCATTTCACTGGTAGCAACCACCAGGTGGACTTTAGCTGTGCTAATTGTCAACTTAAGTATAGAGAGGCTGGTTGTCTACCCTTGTGGAGCCCCCCAAGGTGCATCTCCACCTAACTGCATTCTTGGATCTTTCTCCAAAGCCAACATCTCCAGGATGAGTGGATGTCATGGATAGATTCCTGTTCATTGCCCTTGTTCCTACCTTATTCGGAACGGTGAGCATTGACAGGAACAAGGCACATGGGCACCCACCATCAAAAATTTTACCTGGATTGAATTTTATCAGTTGTCTCTAAGTGGGCGCCCGCCCTACATCTTGGTTGTTGCTCTATCATCTACATTAACACTCAAACTTTGCCCCTTGATCTGGAACTGGCTGGCTTTAGCTAGAATGCTATTATTCTCAAAGCCCATTGAACAACTTTCTTAGTCCTCCACATGGCACTCTTCCCCGACACCATCTCCAAGGCCACCCCACCAACTCATAGTTTGGAACCTGTTTTGCAAACTGAATAATTGTTTTTCTAAATAATTCCAATTTTGTTCAACCAGGCTGGTGGTTTTGAGCAGTTCAGTAGCATGGTCTCCCAAGTTTGGAGGGTTCATCCATGATGCACTTATCAGGGGAGATTGGTTTGGCTCCCTTCATACATGATCCGAATCACTACGAGCAAATGTTTAAGATCAGCTAATACCTTAAATAGGCTTAGTGATATATATATATTTAAAAATAGCATAGATGTTTGAAATGGAAAAAAAAATTCAACCTTTCCCCAGTGGGCTAAGAAAAAAAATCTATGAGCGAGAAGCTTCTAGCACTACATATAGAACTTCTAATATTATTCCACAGCTAGTTTCCTGATTCATATTTTGTCACTGTTTTCTCACTGCTGGTCCCTTTCTCTTTTAAAACTCTGATCTTTTTTACTGTCTTTATTTTAAACCTTTTCACCACCACCACCCTCCTTTTTTCCCCTCAGCCACAATATACAACAATCTGAATGTTTCAGGAACATCTTTCTTTACCTCTGGGTCTGTGCAGTGTTCGGTGTCTGGGAACCCTGATCCCATTTTGTGAGGAGTCGCTTGGTGGTCTCTTGTTAGAACATAGAGACACAAAACATACTTCTCTTCTTCACAGAAACAGAGAACAGGTCCCAAATAATGAGAGCTAAGCAATACTTCTTGGCTTGTTTGTTAGTTTGTTTCTTCGTAATTATGGCAAATTATACATGACATAAAATTTATAATTTTTACCACTTTTAAGTGTACAATTCAATGGCCTTAAGTACATTCATAATGTGTGACCATCACTACTATCCAAGTCTAGAATGTTTTCATCATCTGAAACATAGACTCTACAACCATGAAACAATACTTCCCTTCCCCCCAGTCCCTAGTGATCTCTATTCTTTCTGTCATTGTAGATTTACCTATTCTCGGTATTTCATATCAGTGGAATTACACAATACTTCTCTCCTTCTAACTTGCCTCTTTCATTGAGCACAATGTTTTCCAGGTTCATTCATGTTACAACATGTATCAGGATTTCAATTCTTTTTATGGCTGAATAATATTCCATCATATATGTACACCATGTTCTATTTATCCATTCATCTGTCAATGGACACTGACATTATTTCCGCTTTTTGGCTCTTGTGAATAATGCTGCTATGCCTGGTTGCTTTTTGAGGATAAAAGCCTTAGATCCAACTGGAGACAGAGATAGCTGGTTAGGATACTGAAATTTTTAACCTAACTCAGTGTTCAGACTCCTTGGGTGATGTGAGTGCCCTATTAACTCAGTTCTATAAGAACGTAAATTTCAAAAGCTAGTAAAAAAAAAAAAAGAACAGAGGACATCATAAAATGTGTATCAAGAATTGTTAGTGACAATCTCACAATCCCATGACCTTTAAGTGCACCCAATATTTTAACAACTAATGCCCAGATATTACACATAGGATCTGACTATAATACATGACAGTGGGTAAGAGAAAATCATTGTTTTGGTACAAATATCCTTTTTTTTTCTTTTCTTTTTTTTGCATGAGTTACAATTTTTCATACTGTATCCTCAGTTTTGTATTATGTGATAGTTGTAATGCCCCATCAGAGATGAAATACATATTCATCTTTGGAAATTATTGGAGTTAAAAATAACCAAATTTACTAATAAAAATTATTCTTCTTTCAGCTAGAGTCATTAGGTAAGAAAAGTTTATATTTCTGAATTCAGGGATTTTCTTCTCTAAACCACATCAGATTCCATGTGAAATAAGTATATAGGCCATTCTGGCACATTCTTGTCTATCTTCCTTATCTGCCTGCTTCACCACCTCCTTCTCCTGCTCTTGCGTCCTGCCCTCCTAGCAAATGGGAAGCCATGTATATTTGCTAGGATTCTCTTACTTACCTGTAACTCTCCTTGCCTATGAAATGTAGGCACATCTGAGGCTCATTCATAGTCAACACTATGATCCGGGGAGATTTTTGCTGGGCTCCAGACAAAGAAATGTTCCTCTTAGTAACAAAATGGAGAGTTTTCTTAGCAGACTGTGACCTCAGGCTCACTGGCTCTTGTTGGGAATGCAGCAAAATTTGTGCCACAAACAACATAAAAATTTTCTGAAAGGGGTGAAATCAGGGTAGTTGGTTCTCAGGTATGTACTTTTCCTGTTCGTTGAAGACAAAACATGTTACAGATTGTCTCCCTGGTGGTGACAGTGGCCTGGTGCAATTCTGGGAGACCTCATGCTCTGGGACTAGCAGGCAGGGTGTGTGGAGGGAATGGGGGTGGGGGATGAACAGGGCCAGGATGTCCAGAACAGGTATCTCATTCCAAAACTATGCCTAATTTGGAAGTCACAGTTTTGATCAAAACTCAGGGTCGGAAGGCATGTGTTCCCTACTCTGTGCCTAAACCCAGACCACCACCTATGTATGTAGTATGGCCCCATGCAGCATAATTATATACAAGTAGCTACTTCATTATTGAACTGTTATGGTCCAGGCATTATGTCACATCACTTCACAATAATTCCAGGAGAAAGTTATATTATTTTCATACCCAAATTTACCAATGAGGAAACTGAGGCTGAACAAGATTGTTATATCTGTGATGACAGAGCTCCTGAGAAATGGAGGTGTGGCTCACTCCATGGGCCTACTCTTTCAACTGGTGGGCTTCACTGTGGTTGGCACCCCATCTTCATGCCTTGTTATTGTTCAAGGAGAGTCAGTAAGGGCTCCGAGGGTGTCTTCAGAACAGCAGAATGTCCATCAGCATTTCAGGTCTCACTGTGTCTTTCCCTGATGTCTTCACCCTTCATGTGGGCACCCAGAGTCCTGTTGAAGTGACTAACCTACCCAGAAGAGATTGCTAAGTTTTCTTATACACCACCACCTTCCTGTCCTCAGTTCTTGTCAGATAGGTATCTGTCTTTGCAAGCTTTCTTTGTCCCAAAGACTTCTTGTCAGTCTTGCAGCCCTGACAGGATTCCTACTGTGTGGAGCCAGCCTCATAGGCGCAATAAAGGGGAGGCGTGTTGTCAGGCCTCCCTCACCCCAGTGCCTGGCACATATCATGTCTTAAATGAATGAATCCCTCATTCTAGAAGTCACCTAGTGTGGGAAGAAAGAGCCGGATGTGCAGCTGAATGGGACACTCACTTGGAATGAGAGAGAAACCACACTTCTTAGAGAAGGAAACGCATAAGCCTCCTTGACCCCAGAGTCCTTTTCCCTGGCCTGCCCCCAAGACCGCTAAAACCCCAAATGACTGTTTCCTCCCCACCACTGTCTGCCTCCCTGCCCATCTCTCTGGACTACTGAGTTGAGAAACCAGTAGGCCTTGAAAACAAACTTCCTGGCTTCACCACTGGCCAGAATGCACATGCACCAGGGTGTCTTCACTGTGGAATAGAGAGAAGACAGCAACTGTTTTCCTGTACTCACTTCCTAGAGCATAGATGGCAGGTGCATGTTGGGCTTAGGTGGGCGTGTGCATGCGTGGGTGCTCACACATGTGTGGGTGTTTCTAAGCAGGGACCATGAAGTTACTATTACCCAGCATTTGCATTCCACACACTAAAGCAACGATTTGTCTCTTCTGAGGGTTGGAAAAGGAGCCTCGTCTGAGGGTTCAAGTCAGTCCTTTGACCTGTAGCTTTGTGGGTGGCCTGAGAAGGGATGTGACCCAAGCTTTGCCAGAAGCCACAGGAATAAGTTGGAAGGTTGGGGCTTGTGCTGAACTTGAGCTCGAGGCCCTCCGAAAAGAGGCCTCCGAAGCATATTTCTTCCTCGGCTAATTAAGCATGGACAGGGGATGCGGGAAAATGTGTGGCAACCAAGCAGCCATTTTCCACGTTTTCTTACCTATGGCCATGGCACAAGAATGCGGGGGGAGCAGGGATGTCCATAAATAGTCTGGCCCCAGTTGCACAGAGACAATGCCTCTCACAACCGAAGCTTTAGCATGTGCTAGAAATGACAATGCCAACCAGTGTCAATAGTTCCAGGGGGACCCTTCATTCCTAGTCACAGCAATGAAACCGCTGGTGGGTGGTCTGTGCTGCTGGTCGTCTTCATTATCATTTCATTGTGCTTCTGGGAGGCCCAGTGCATTTTGGAACTCTCGGCATTCTAAAAGCCTTTCATGCATTGGAGTGGCTTGACATTCATATTCATATATCTCCTCTGCTTGCATGGCTGCAGAATCTCTATTCTCAGGATCCCCGTTCTTTGTGCATTCAAGGTCACACCCCATTTAAGTGGGAATTGCAATATACTCCGAGAACATCAAGCCATCATAACTCAACTCTACAATCCAGATTCCTCTCGGGTGCTGAAAGCTCTCTGCCTCTTGATTCAAAGTCAAAGGGAAACCTAGAATAAACTCATCAAATTACGATCTCCAAGTCTACCTAGGAAACTTCAAAATGTTTACTTTGGAAACTTTCAAAGTTTCATCTCCTTTAAAAAATATACCTTCAGAGGTGCCTGGGTGACTCAGTTGGTTGAGCATCCAGCTCAGATCATCATCTCAAGATTCATGAGATCGAGCCCCAAGTTGGATTCTGCCCTGACAGAGCGGAGCCTACTTGGGCTTCTCTCTCTCCTTCCCTCTCTCTCTGCCCCTCCCCAACTCATGCTCTCTCTCTCTCTCTCTCTCTCAAAATAAATTTTTAAAAATGAAACATTAAAAAGAAATAAAAAATATCCCTTCAATGTTGTATTTATAAGCAAAAGTGGGCTTGTCTCAGTCAGAAACCTGGGCACCACTGTCAGCTTCTTTCCCTCTTTATATGGTGGGTAATCACTTCTGGTCGATTCTATTTATGGAGTATCTTCCAGTCCCACACCTCCGTCCTCATCCTAAACTCCTAGTATTCCTCCTGTCTAGTCTGCCCTACACTACAGCTAGGATAGTTTTCTAAAAAATAAGCCTGATCACACGAGTTTCCCCCAGCTTCCAGAGTAAATGTCACCAACCTTAGTATAGCCTAGAAGGATCTCTGTTGCCTGATCCCTGCCTACTTCGTTTGTCAGGTGTTTACAGTCACCCTCCTATCCAATCAGTCTCACAATCTTGACTAACTTGTATTTCTCCTTGAATGCTCAGCTTAAGCATCCTTTACATTTACCCTGATCTGTACCCCACATGACATGCTCTGCACACATCAGAGACAGCATGACCAGAGTCATCATGAATTTGCTGTTCTGTTTTTCACTGACCATCATATAAAGCTGACTCATGAAGAATGGACAGGTGATTGTGGAAGAAATATTAGATAAATTTTGCTAAATTGCACCTGAAATCATCCTCGAAAGTGGCATCACACAGAGAACCATCAAAGTGATAAGTAGCTTCTTGTCATCCCTTGGCATTATGGGGGGAACGACTGAAATTCGAAGCAGGAGGCTGTGGGAGATGGTCGCGAGGACCTTTGAAATGCCGTTGAGAAGTGAGACCAAGGGGCATGTTGCCACTTCTCCTGTATGGCTCATCAGGCACTGATTGTCCATGCACATGTTGGTTTGCTTGCTATTTCCTCATAAGGGGATGAATGGCAGCCCCAGGGCCCTCCTCTCCTCCAAGGCCACCAATGGTTCACATGAGAATGTCATACCAAATGGCAGAATGAGTCACAATAAGACCCTCTGTGGCCAGGAGGAAATGGGATATTCAGGGTTTATCGTTTTAAATGGAATTCCCCAGTGTTCACGGAGGTATTTTAATTGGTTTCTTCGTAAAAAATGAAAAGGGGCTCTTCCTCGGTTTCTGAGAGTGAGTTTGGGATTCGCTCGGATAAAACACTCTGAGAGAAGGGAACAGAGTCAGTGGAGTCTGTGGAAAGCCCAGATGGGCCTGACCACCAGCATGTCCCTCACACCTCCCCAGGGCTTCCCAGGTAAACTGCACACTGTTTCCTGGAAGCCTCTCGCACGTCTTTAGGTGGTCTTTGTTTAAGCATTAGATGGATGTTTGCAAGATTATTTAAGTGGTTTCCCACAATCTATTTCAAGCATTTACGGTAAGTGGCTCCAGGAATTTTAAGTATGAGGTAAACTACAGATCGCCTCCCTAAATGCACCATATCCTGCGTTAGTTTTATACAGTAGTCTAATCTAAAAGATGGTATAAGGCCGGGGTCTAAGCTGCTGCTAACTCCCCTGAAGGGCTCTGGGTACACCGGAAATGCCTGGGAAGGGCCCCTCCCAGTGTCGTCCAGGGTGCTCTCCTTCCCGGTGTGGCCCCAGACTCTCTCAGCCAGATTCTCCTAAAGACCCTCCCACAAGACCCCTTTTCCAAGATTCGACAATGGAACATGAAAAAAAAAATCTGAGAATTTAAAGCCCAAGGATATAAACTAAGTCTCTTGTAAATATGATTGCCCTCTTTCTGCTGTGCTGTAAGCAAGCTCTGACTCACTTCCCCTGCTAGAGAGGATTTCCTCCTGCATGTACTCCCAGTGCATGGGATTCTTTGAATGCCTTTGCTATTACCCCTGTGCTTTCAGCGTGTATCTCTTAATATTCTTAGGCCTTGCTGAAGGCGTTCCTAGCCATCCGTCTCCACAGCTTTTGGCATTACCCATCTTGGCCTCGCCCCTGGGGTGGTTCCTGGGGATTAGTCACCCAGAACCTTCCATAGGCTTCACTGGGCATAGAAGCGTTGTCTTGTGCCTAACAGAGCTCCATGCCAGAGCTCCCCCTAGCCTTCCCACACTACGGACAGACAGGCCTGGAGCAACCCCAGAACACACTGGAAGTTTTCATGTCTTCAGGAGGTATTGATCAAATTTAGCATTGGCCTGATCAAATGCTGTGGAAAGTGAGCAAAGCAAACTTACAAAAGTTCACAGAAATGGACATGTTCTGACCGTGTACTGTAAGTTTTCTGATGTGATTGATGCTAAACTGCAGGCCCTACTAAAACCTCTCAAAGAGGTAGTCACTACTCTCCAAACAGCCATTCTTGTCAATTAATCTTCATGGAATACCAGATATCAATTATACATCTACAGATATGTCTATGATCGTTCATATGTCACCCTGAGCATTGTAGGGCAGCATGCTGGGTGGTTTTCTTGCTTTTTTTTTTTTTTTTATGTTTTCATTAGAGCACTGCTGATGAGAATGATCACATTAAAGAGATACATTCATGTTACCAAGTTTTTACAACACTTTGCTATGATGGATGGAAAGAAACATAACCTTAGCTTTTAGTCTGTCTGATATCTTAGGGCCTGACTGGGGAAGTAGGGAGCAAAATAAAAATAAACAAATGTCATCATTTCAGGTACTTCCAAGTGCCCTGACATCAGTCAGGCTTATAAGAGAGAGGGTCTGGGGACTGGATTGGAAGGCAGGGCACTGCTGGATGAAGGGTGTAAGGAAAGTTCCTCAGAGGAGGGGCCCTTTGAGCCCAGGCCTGAAAGGGAGAGAGGCTGGCACACAAAGGTCTGAGGGAAGAATGTCCAACCTGTCAGGATAGCAGGTGCAATGGTCTCAAGATTATAATGAGTGTGACTGTAAGGGCAGTGAGGCCAGAGCATGGACAGCACTAGGGATGGGACTTGGTTGGGGGGAGGCGGTTAGAAGGTGGACCCAGGTCATGGTGGCCATATTGAATTTCATTTTAAACTTAATTGGAAGGCATAAGAGAGCTTTACTTCAGCAGAGGGTGACATAGATCTGATTTATGCTTTAGGGAAATTGTTTTGTCTACCGTGCACAAGATAGGCCATAGGGAGCAAGAAGGGAGGCAGGGAGGCAGTTCAGATGGGAGATGATGATACCTTGAACCATGGTGGTAGCCGTTGAGATGGCGAGATGTGGTCAGTCTGAAGCTGTATCTTAGAAGAAGCACCAGTGGGGGGCACCTGGGTGGCTCAGTCGGTTAAGTGTCCAACTTCAGCTCAAATCATGATCTCACAGTTCATGAGTTCGAGCCCCGCATTGGGTTCTGTACTGACCGCTCAAAGCCTCTCAATCTCTCTCTCTCTCTCTCCCTCTCAAAAATAAATAAACATTAAAAAATTAAAAAAAAAAAAAAAGAAGTAGCACCAGTGGGAATTAGCTCATGGATCAGATGTAGAGTTGGAGGGGGAGAAGAAGAAGCAATGACCTCAAAATATTTAGTCTTAGCCACTGGGTGGACCTCTCCATATGCTGAAAGAGGGAGAGCTTGGCTGGTGGGGAGGAACAGATCCAGGGGGAGGAAAAAAGTCAAGAGTTCAGTGTTGGCACTGTTGGTTGTGAGGTACCTATTAGTCATCTAAGCAAGGATATTGAGTAGGCAGATGAGTATTTGAATTTGGAACTCAAAGGAATGTCAAAGCTGAATAAATAATACAATGGTCAGGGGCATAAATATAGGTCTTAAAATCTGTGAGACTGAATAGGGTCATCTTACCTTGATGGAACATAGATCATTTAGAAAGTCAAGAACAGAGTCATGGGACACTCCAGCCTTACAGAGAAGTGGAGAGCAGGAGCCATCAGAGAGGCTTAACATGGACAGCCAAGGTAATGTGGCATCCTGGAGTCCTGGGAAAAAGTTTTTCCAGAAAGAGAAGGACTGACCCATACCAAATGCTGCTGAGAGTCTAGCAGAGGGAGGGCAGAGAACTGATTCCTGGCTTTGATGTCAGTAGTCTTGGTCAAAGTGTGATGGAGAGGACAGAAGTGTGAGCGGTTTCAGGAGCGGTGATATGTGAGGATATGGAAACGATGAATCGTAACAATCATTTCAAAGATTCTCCGATGAAAGGAAACACAGAAATGAGGCCGTGTCATAGGGACAAGTGTGAAGAGGCTGTTGTTAACATGGATGTTATTGGCTCTTGTGTGTTTGCTGATGGAAATGAAGGTAAGGCATAAAAAATAAAGGAGAAAGAGAGAGGAAATAATTGCAGAAGCAAAGTCCTTGAGAAGAGCACAGGGGATGAGATCCAGATCATAAATGGAGAAGTTGGCCTTAGAAAGAAACAGGTGTCCTTTCATTTAGAGGGAGGCAATGTGATTTCAGCTTAGCAACTTCCAGCTTGTGAGTCCCGGCAAAGAGTAAGTGGATAGATACGTGAGCAAGTATGGGGCTTTTGATAAACATGCATGATTGAGGAAGACAGAGGCAACAGTTGTTAAGGGAATTTGTAAAGGAGCATTTATGCCACTAGACCAGGAATCTAAACTAAGAAAGGAAGTGAGAATACATGTGTGTGGGTGGTGGTGGTAAATAGTGAAAAAGTGGAGGTGAGCTGATGGGATTGTCTGTCATGCCAGTGTAGTTCTGTTGGAGGTGGTCAAAGTGTGAGATGCCTAAACTTGAGATTTTAGAAGCTTTGCAGTTATTTTGAATGACAAGGTCCAGGGCAAGCCATGGGAGTGTGTAGATGAGGTCTAGAGGAAAAGATCTTTGGAGCAAAAGAGGTCAAGGAACTAAGAGACCAGGATGTTTGCTGGATCATCAGCATGGAGGATGAAGTCACCACGAATGAGGAAGTGGAAGAGGGGTCAGTGAGCAAAGGTGCCAAAGTCATCTCTGAATGACTGAGAAACCAGGAGACCAGTAGGCTCAAGAAATGAATAGTGAAGTCTGATGCTATTTAGTTCAAAGAAAGGTTTTGAAGAGGGAAAGAGGAGCAGCAAAGGGAGCAAGGGCACCCACTGCACTCCCAGGGTGTAGAAGAAAAACAGCCTGCACAGGCGAGAGCTTTGAGGGAAGCATGGCGCTCAGAACACCACCAGGTGTAAATGAAAGCAGGATGTTGATGAGAACTTCCAGATAGGGAAAGAGGAGAGGAAACCAAACGTTTACCAAGACCATTTCAGTGGGATAGCTAGGATATACCCTGATGCTTCTTCTGCTCCAGTCTCATCAGGGTGGTTTGTCTGGGAGCCTCAAACCTTCCCAGCATTCCACAGACCCTACCTTGTTTGTGTTCTCTGGGTCCTAACACAATTCCCTCCCCACACGAGAGAGGTGGTGTAGCCAGGAGATCACATGGCTCTGAGTGATTTATAATTGTAAACAGTGCACGAGGCTGCTTACAATGAATGGAAACACCCTATGGTGTTTGGGGGCCCCAAAAGCCACTTCTATGACCAGACCCCTCTTCTAATCAACTTACCTCAAATATCATGTTTTCAGAGAATTCTATATGTAAAAGAAGAAACACAGAAGCTATTGGTTTTGAAGCCTGGAAGGTTGAATGTTCTAGGAAGGTTCTGAGCAATGAGGATTCATTCAGTCTTCAGGACCATCCCCCGTTTTGTTTTGTAGGTATTTTTATTACAGTAGTAAGAGTCACTGCTCATGCCTGAATGAGGAATCTCAAGTTCATTGTGCCTGGATCCTAATGTCTGTGATAATAAGGCTGTGAAACCAGGTACATTTCAATAGTAAGTGGTAGTGAAGATTTCATAATATTTTAAGCTGGTGTAATATTTTCTACTGACAAAAACCAAGTGGCAGAATTTTGGGGAACTATTTGCTCTTGGGTGGAGTAGACAAAATTTTCATATAAAGGAAAATATTTTATCAAAAGGTATTAGTGAAAAGGGGACTTCAAATGAAAGTGATTTCAGTATTGTAATTGAGCATTTCCACACAATTGGCTCTATTTTCTTAATGAAATTAACTTATAAATACAGGGAAATGATCGGTCAACTCAGTCAAATATTTGACCAAGAAGGAAAAAAAAAAAAAGAAATTTCTTATTGTTTGGGTCAAAGGATTTTACTGAGTCCAAATGAATACATCCTCTTCATGGGGGCATCTGCTTGTTAAATAAGTACAAAAGCTATAGTTTATGTTAATTATATTCGACTTATTTAGACTAATTGAGGGAGCTTGATGATGTTAAATATAAGTTTATGAGAACAAACTTCTGCTGTTGTAGAAGTGATAAGATACCAAAAGTGGGACCCAGTATATAAGTAATGGGCAATTGACATTTGTAATGATTAAAAGAAGCAAAAAGAATGGGTTTTTGACACTGATGATATAGTGATAATCTGAGAACAGTGTTCTAGAATCTGGTAGAGAACCAGATCTAGAATCTGGTAGAGAATTCAACCATCTGGCACAGTAACACAGCCCTGCAGACCTGCCCCATTAGTCATGTTTCTCTGGTGGTGACTCTTTCTCACAGCTTTTTGTGTGGTTTTTGTTACACGTACGACAGTAGACAAGAGTAAATACAGGCATAACTGGCTTTATTGTATTTCACAAATACTTCATTTTTTACAAATTGTAAGTTCAAGACATCAGGGGAGGATGTCCCTGCAGATATGGTGGAAACAGCAAGGGAATCGGGATCAGAAGTGGGGCCTGAAGACAGGACTGAATGGTAGCGATCTCATCATCAAACTTGAATGGATGAGCACATGGTTTCTGGAAGTGGAATACTCTCCTGGTGAAGATGCTGTGAAGACTGTTGAAATGACAACAGAGGATTTAGAACAGGACATCAACTGAGCTGATAAGGTGGCAGGGTCTGAGGACTGACTCCAGCTCTGAAAGAAGTTCTACCATGGGTCAAATGTGATCAGGCTGCATCGCACGTTCCAGAGAAATAGCCCATGAAAGGAAGAGTCGATCGATGAGGCGAACTTCATTGTGTATTCTTTTTTTACTTTTTAAAATGTTTATTTATTTTTGAGAAAGGGAGAGAGAGAGAGAGGGAATTAGTGGGGGAGAGGCAGAGAGAGGGGGAGACACAGAATCTGAAGCAGGCTTGAGGCTCTGAGCTGTCAGCACAGAGCCCAACTCAAGTATCGAACTCATGAACCACGAGATCATGACCTGAGCTGAAGTTGGATACTTAACCACCTGAGCCACCCAGGCACCTCTCATTGTTGTATTATTTTAAGAAACTGCCACAGCCCCCCAACCTTCAACACCTGTCACCCTGACCAGTCAGCAGATGCCAACATGGAGGCAAAACCCTCCAGAAGCAAAAAGACCATGACCCACTGAAAGCTCAGGGGGTAGTTAACATTTTTTAAATAACAAAGTATTTTTTTAACTTTATTTTTATTTGTTTTGAGAGATAAATAGAGAGCAAGTGGGGGAGGGGCAGAGACAGAGGAAGACAGAATCCCAAGCAGGCTTTGTGCTGTCAGCACACAGCCCAATGCAGTGATCTAACTCATGAACCATGAGTTCATGACCTGAGCCAAAGTCAAGAGTCAGATGATTAACCAACTGAGCCACTCAGGCACACCAACAACAAAATATTTTTTTAAGTTTGTCTATTTATTTTGAGAGAGAAAGAGAGAGAGAGAGAGAGAGAGAGAGAGAGAGAGAGAGAGAATCTCAAGCAGGCTACAGTCTCAGCACAGAGCCCGATGTGGAAGTCGATCCCATGACCCTGGGATCATGACCTGAGCAGAAGTCAGGTGTTGGACACTCAACTGACTGAGCCACCCAAGTTCCCCTGCACAAAAAAAGTATTCTAAGCCTTGATTAACTGCTCTCTGTCTGAATTCTTCATGTTTTCTGAGAGCAATGTAACTTTGATATCAGAACATATCCTTTTTAATTTCCTATTTTCTTATTTGAAGGCACACAGGAAAAAAAAATGAAGTCATGATTTTCCACTCTGGTTCAACATGTCTACCTGAAACAAACCTATAGAGGTTGAAATCCTATGTTTTTTTTCCACCTATTAAATGGGGAGGATAACCAGGAGTTCTTATGAGGATCATCTAATACAAAGCATGCCCAGTCCGTAAAACACAGCTAGCACTCAATAAATGTAGGTATTGTTGGCATTATTATCTGGGACCTTCTGTTGCAACCACCTTCAACTGGCTCACTGCCTAACTCTTACTCTTCTATGGAGTAGCCAAAGTGACATTTATATGTTTTCTCAAACATATAAATTAAATTCTGTCATTCCCCTTCTGAAAACTACCAGCAGCTTCCCTGTTCTTAGAATAAACTCTAAGCTTGTCACCACGACCCACAGTGACTCACTCAGGCCCCTACTCACTTCTCCAATAGGGGCTCACACCACCCTTCTCCCTACTCAAAGACACAACATCTGATGTCTTCCTGCCCCCCACAAGTGCCAAGATTATCTCCACTGTAGTGCCCCTGTCTTTGTTATTTCCTCTTCTGGAGATGCTGCTCTCCCAGATCAGCTGGCTCCTTTTCATAGTTCAGGTCTTAGATGAGATGTTACTTCCTTGAATAACCAATCCCAGCCCATGTCAAGTACTTCCTTTCTTAGCACCAACACTCTTCAGCAAATGACTAAGTTTTGTTTCCTCAGTAGCACTATTGCTATCTGAAATTTTCTTGTTCATTGATCTGATACTTGCTTCCCAATCTTCCCCCAGTGGAAGGTAAACTCGATGAGAGCAGGACTTCCTGTTTGGCCAATAATAGGTGCTTAATATGTAACTGCTAACAAATGAATCAATGAGGGAGTGAATGCACTCAAGAAATAAGCTTTTATAATAATGAAGCTTTCATGATAATCCTTAAAACAAAAATTAATTACATTTTCGTTAAGGTGTGTGTATATGTATATGTGTATTCAGGGCACAGAGTTTTTTTCAGCGGATCTGAATGATAAAAACAATCAATAGTGACAGGGTTTCACAATGCTAAGAAAATCAGATCGCCTTTCCCTAGAGACCAGAGTCTCAGGGAACACCGATGGACATGATCTGGCTGGGATATGTGTGCTGAGTTTAGACTAAACTAAGACTTGCTGTTCACCCTTCTCTGTAGCCAGGGTACAATCCCATACTCACACGAGCAATCATATGGAAGAGGAGAGAAGATGAGAGGGCCTCATCATGTGTGTTCATTCCCTCAGGGTCTGATTCATTGAAAAGACAAAAGAAAGGGGAGGAAGTCTGAGCTCTCCCATGTTTCTGCCTTTCCAGGTAACTGCTCAGTCTTATCCTGGGGGAACGAGAGATGGCAATACATAACTGGCCTCTTTCCAAGCTCCTTAGAATAGAAGTTACCGTAAGATGCATGGACATGCGTAGGCCCACCTTCAGAAAGTCATGCCCCTGTCCAAATACACACTGACCTCTGCCTTTTCAAAGGCAAAATTTGATCCATTAATGTTCTCCAGTGTTGGTTTCATAAAGCATTTGGATGGGCCCTTCTTCACAAATGAATAAAAATGAGTAAAGTCCTCAGAATCAAAGGAAAGCCAGGACTGGCTTCCAGAAGCACGAGGCAACCCAGAGAGTCCATCTGCAGCCAAACCATGCAACAGACCCAGACACAGCTTAGAGGCTGGCAACAAGTCTGCCTGTAGGATCTGCCAAGGAGCCAGATGCTGTTGCTTCCAAAGCTTGGCATCAGGGCCCCTGACTGCCATCCAACAAAGAGGAAAAATAGGAATGATATAATGTGGTGGGATAAAACACATCCCACCTCAACCTTTTTTATTACTCACTGAAAAAAAATATGGAAGATATTTATGGGAAAGTACCAATGTTTTTGGAAATATTGTACATACATTAGCTACAACACCATTTTTGCCAAATGGGAAATATATTTAAAATATGCAGCCTGCGTCTGTCTAAAAATAAATTGTCATCTTTTCTGATCAATGTATATGTCCAGGATATGGAAATGACTCTGCTAATTGAGGATGCTGTCAACCAGTGCACTTGTAAGTTACCAAGAAGTAAACTTGCGAAGAAGTCTGTCTGTGTGTGTGCATAAAATAGCAATTAATGTTGTTGTCATGTGAAGTGAGTTTAAGAAAGATCGGGCTTTGAAAAAGAACTATCCAATGAAGGTGGTGTGTTGAATCTCATGGTTATATAAAGTATTAGGAGTTATGTTAGGCTGGATGAGATAAGATGTTTATGAAAAAGTAGAATGTGGTGGAGAACGGTGTTGGCAAAGGCTTCAGGGTGGTATTAATAACCCACTATATATGAGAAAGTACTGGTTATGTAGTGAAAATTCACTGTCATTCTGCTTCATCTGGGTTTTAAATTAGCAAATTAATGTCACTTTTGATACCACTGGTGAAATTTCTATTGTTTTGAGTGACTCAGAATTCTACATCTAAAAATTAGAAAAATAAAGCAGGAAAGAGAGGGTATCTTTGTTGGGTGAGCCAAGGGGCGTCACCAACAGCAGAGTGCCTGGATTCACACCCACCGGAAATCCCGCCCCCGAAGTCACTGTGGGCTCAGGCCGCACACGCAGAGTCGGTTCCAGGAGCCTTCAGCTAAAATGCCTATCGCCTCAGCACATTAGCACAGGCAAATTTGTCATCCCAGCCCGTTGACAGGCGTTTGAAAACAGGGGACAGTCTGTGGGGGAGCAAGGACACTGTGAGGGCATCAGGTAAGGCAAACCTGGAGCCTGTCACTGACAAGGTGGAGGGGGCCAGTGCTCTAATCCAGGTGGAACTCTGGGGGAGATCCACCCTCTTCACTGCTTTGCCAGGTTGGAGCATTATTTCATTTTCTGTCTCAAGAGTGAGAATCTAGGACAAATACTTAAAAAAGAAAAAAAAAGTTTTGGGTCTAAAATGCAGCTGTTTCCTTTCTAAGCTATCCATTTAAATGTGAATAATTGCATCTCGATCATTAAAATATTATTTCTTCACCCAAGACCCTTGGGTTCCTCATATGAATGGAAAAAGGCAATCAATTCAAATAAAATATGAGAGATCATTCCAGACAGGAAAGATAGATGGGATTTTCTTTTTTTTTTTCTTTCTTTTCTTTTTTTTTTTTTTGGTTTCCTTTTTTAAATTCCATACTGCTCCCACACTTCACAGAGAAGAATGCAATCCAAAGAAATAGACCATTTTCATGTAGAACTTCCCAAAGATCTCCCCAGGTCCCTGGACACCGTTGCAGAGAAAAACTACTGCAGTAAAGGGTAGCCCAAAAAAGCCTGGGTTCAATTGCCTGCTTCATTCATGGGACTGGTGTATATACACATGGACACAAACATTTGTCCATGAAAGCCCATGTGTACTTCAAATAAAGACCCAGGGAAAGATTAGTAGACTCTTCTTGACTCTCAGATTCTGAAAGATCAAACCGCCAAGGTTCTTTTCCACTTAATAAGGATGCTGATTGCCAGAACAAGGCAAGTCTGTACTGATCTCTTACACACTATGCTATTTTTGCAAAAAGAATAACGGGTAAGAAAAAAATTGATAAAATGTTTTTATCTCAGTTTTGACCTTCTTGTGATTTGTGTCACTTCTCATTGATCCCCCACCCCCCCCCCCAGCAAGTGAAAAAAGAAGGTCTTATTATAATGCCAGCAAAATCAAAGAGACTTTCAAAAATTTATGTTCAATACATCTCCAAATCGGAGCAAGAGGTCAGGCTTAGCTCAGGTGAAAAATGTGATGATATAAACATAAATTCATCACTGTTACAGTCAGCAGATCATATGGACATTCCAGCATGTCAGGCAAGGACCATGATTTGTGTCACTGCAGAGAAAGATAAATCACAGTAGAAGACATAACAACCAGAATCACTGCCACCATGTAATAGATCATGATGCACCCCGATCTTTTCCAAACGTTATTTACAGTTATCAGGGCTTAAGGATGGCAAAGCACAAATGGATATTAATCTTTACTCTCCCAGGCCTCGGCCGACTCAGGGTTGCTGTCTATTAGAGTCAGCCCGTGATTTCCAGCAATGTGATAAACTCTGGCTATGTGCAGTCTGTCCAAAAGGGATCAAATATAAATATTTCCAAAAAGAAAGAGTGTTTCCAATCCCATCAATCAAAGCCTTTGAGAACTCTGTCACTGTAGCATTCTGGAAACGATTGCTATGTGAGATTTTGTTCCAGAAAGGAGCTACTGAAGTAAATGAATGAGGCCATGTTATGGAAAGAAGAGGGGGGTAGAGGTGAGCGTGGGGGGCTGGGCAGAGTTAGAACACAGGAAGCTGCAGCAAAGAGGCTTTCAGAGCACTGGTGCTGGAACTGGAAACCTTTTCTCTAAAGCTTATAATGTAACTGCTATTTTATCTTTATATACTTTGGCTTCCCAACTGTGTAGATTAAATGGGAACTTGTCACCCTGCCATCCACCATATGACCGCAGGTCAAGGCTATGTTCACACCTTCTCAGTCCCTAGACTTACTTTTGCAGGGTCCCAAGTCCACTCCATATCACATGTGTTAAAATGTACCCATATCCCATATTATAAGGCATTTCTTTCTTACTTTTTTTTTTTTTTGCTATAAGAATAAACTTTCAAATTGTGATGTTGCCTTTGAAATTATTTGGCTCTGAGTAATTTAAATCATGATAGGCGGTGGTTTCCTGGCAGCTCCTGTGTCTACGTCTTCTTGTAAAGAGAAAATATACATGTATACATCATATTCAGCTGCAGTGCAATTTTTACTAATACTAAATTTAGCAATGAAGGAAGTGGCCATCTTGTCATGTTCTGCAAATTAAATATTTATTAATTTCAATGTTTTAGTTTTCTTTTGAGCCACTATATTTTCTTGGGTCCCTAGAGTTCTTGTGTAAGTGCCTGATGGATGGAACGAACTGTCCTGGGTCCTCAAGAGTAAAAGCACTGGTGTGGGGGCATTCCATCCACTAAACCTTGTGTTCCCATGACCTAAATTCCCCCAGTCTGCTGGTGTCTCTGTAGTTTGCTCACAAGAGAGTACACAAAACTTATTTAGGTGCCCAAGGAAGCTGTCCCGTGGGGGAATGCATATCAGGGCCATACATTTCTCTACAGTGGACTCGCTGTATGGGGTCACAAGTATGGACCCAAAGACTCAAAGACAAAGAACTTGACTTGAAGAACAGAACAGTCCCTTTTGTGCTACCTATTTTTTTTTGATCTCCTTTTCAAGAGACCTTTCATCCTTGAGATGATGGTTGCTTCTGACAAAGTCTCCATACTTTGTCTTTCTAGACCCAAGGCATGCTTTTGAATTTACATCCTGTCTCTTGGCTCAGCAGTGAGTTTCATTAGGATTTAGGCCCTGGGCACATTTCTAACATGTCTAACCTTTGTAGAAACGAAGAGAATGTGCAAACACCTTCATCTCAGAGCAATCTGGGGGAGTGTCTCTGATTTATCTCCCTGATTTACTCTACTTTCAGAGCAGCACAGATAAATACTGCCTGAGATGTATATTTTACCCAATTTCTATATATTTATCTATCTTACGTACTTACCCCTCAGTTGAAATAGGAGGAACTAGGAGTTCTTCCTTCTTTTCCTCATCTGTGGTTACACGGATGGCCACACTCTTCTGTAGTGCCAAGGCCCCATCTTGGATCCGGTCAATCTTTCTTGTCTTTGTCTCTTCATCTAGGCATGGCTCTGATCACACCAATTCACCTGTCAGGTCTTCCAGAGTTTCACAAAAAAATGTTTGGCTTTTATGTCACTCCACGCTTGGGGCCTCGCCACACTGGACACAGCAGATATCTGATATCTCGCCTCTCCCACCTGGGCAAGCAGACCCACCCTCACACCCAAGACAAGAGGTTCTTTCACAAGTTACTGGTCACAAGGACCAAATCACAGCCGGCATTCTAACAGTAGCCTTCACTGATTTCTACCATGACTTTTAAATTCCCAAACCAACATTTTAATATTTTACTTACTCTTGGTTTGCTTCCTGCTTCCCCGGTCATCCCAGTAAGTGTCCTTGTCTGTCAGTTTTCAGGAGCTCCACCCTGACATCCTACCTGCCCTTCCCCTGTCACCTTCCCCCCTGCCCTCCCAGTGTTCCTGCCCTTAACCTTGCTCTGTTCTTTATTCTTTGCAGTGCCTGCCCCCTTTTAACCTGCCATGTAATTTACTTGTTTATTTTGATGATTTAGTGCTCATTTTTAAATCCCCTCCCCAGTGCATAAGCCTTCTCAGGCCAGGGATTGTTGTCTGTTTGTTCTCTGATATAACACAAACATCTAGAACATTGCCTGGCACATAACAGATACTCAACAAATATTTGTTGAATAAATAAATGAACAATACTTCCTCCATTCCCTAAAGGGGGGAGCTTTAATAAAAATTTCTCCCAAGCAGTGCTGTAATCTCTTGATGGTGAGTGCTAACATCTATAAATATATCCAAGGTATCTCATCCAAAAGCCTTATGGGACTGCCTGGTCCTTTACTTTTCAGTCAGACTGAAAATGCAGCCTATCTCCTTAGCTGTACAAACGCTGAAGATGGGAGAGAAGCCACCACCCAGGAGGGTACAGAAACTGGGTTACCTGTGTCTCAGAAGCCTGATGTGTTGAATAAGCACACCCAAAATATTTCTCACCACATTGGAACATGTTTTGCTTATTTGTTTAACTGAGAGCTCACTAATAACTGGAATGGCCACAGCAAAGGTAACAACACATCCATTGTTCTCCAAGTGTTCTTCTACGGTGTGCCTCAACTTCCACACATGCCTATAAGACAGAAGTCAAACTGAAGAGTTGAAATTCCTTCTTTTTTGCTTTGCTTCAAAGGGCAGAACTGAAACCAACAGGTAGGTATCATAGGAACGTGTTTAAGTAGATGAAGGGAGGTTCTCACAATTAGATCTATTCAGAAATGAAATGGTTGTCTTCAATATGGAGGGCTCCAGTCCCTGGAGAATTGTGTCATGGATGCTGTGGAGAGCATTTCTGCAGTGGGTGAAGGGTTGGACAGAGCGACCTCCCTGAGCTGAGATTCTATGAGACAATGGCTTATACTGGTCAGTTCCTATAGCTCACTCTTCTTAGGGGACAAGGGATGCTATCTTAGCTGGGCGGTAAGTAAACTGAGGTGAAAAAACTGAACAGATGACCCACATTTTCAGAGTGAAAATTCATGAAAAGAACACCCATATTTCTGAATTCCATTTTTCCTTCGCATCAGATATAATTAGCTTTCAAAGTGAAAAGTATCAATCAAATGTGAAGGGCAAGGCAGAAATGTTTCCATATTCTTTATACTTGGATAAAAAGGAATCAGCTCCCAGCAATAAAAATTCATTTCTCAGAACCCAAAAGTAATATTGAGATCACCTAATGGGGAAGATCAACAATCTTTTATTGCTGTTCAGAGAAGTCAAAAGCATCCCAATTGGGAGAAGATATGGAACCAATAAAGTGGGAGTCAGAGAGGTACTCCCATGGGCAGTGTACACTCAGAAGCTTCAAACCCGAAAGACTTCTGACTTTGGGCATCAACAGAATTGGCTGAGAAACTTGAAGATATAACTAAGAACACTAGCATGATGCTTACCAGGAGTTTGTAATAGTGGTTATCATCTGAACTTCTCCTCTAAGCTCTTGAAAGGGTCACACAAAATTATTCTTCTGTTTTGAACCAGTGTATACACTATACTTGTTTCCCATTAAATGGTGCATCTAAGCAATCTTATAATCAATTCCAAAGTACCCAGTGCCGTATTTGCTGCTGCCACTCATCTTCCTGCTCCTGGATGTGATGACTAAGGATGGAAAGTTCAAGGGGAGCTGTGTGTCTTCCAAGCTGTAAGAACTCTTAGTAAACTTCACCATGGGAAAACAGGAAGTTGGGAGAGGCTGCCGTCATATAGACTTTACTCTCAGAACTAGAAGAGGCCAATAAAATGTATGTTTATTACTCTTTACATTTGAGGTATTTTCAAGCGAGCCAAACACCACAGGACTATGAACCCCTTTGGAACCTTTTCTTTAGAAAATCCCTAATCTTGGGATCCACCTGGGTGGCTCAGTCAGTTGAGCATAGCTCTTGATCTCAGCTCAGGTCCTGATCTCACAGTTCATGAGATCAAGTCCCATGTCAGGCTCACTATGATAATGCAGAGTCTGCTTGGGATTCTCTCTTCCCCTCCTCCCTTCTCAAAATACATACATACATAATAAATAAATAAATAAATAAATAAATAAATAAATAAAAGTAGTTTAGAAAATCCTAAATCTTAAAATTTTTGATGGTCATTCCTCTTATCAAGTAGAGGTAATATTGATCTATGGGAATGATGTAAGTTCCAAAGACAAAAAGATGCCATTAAAGAAAGTTACTGCTTTGGAGATTTATCCTATAAAGTATTCCAAATTTGAAAGCTCATATAAACCCTTCACTGCAAAGCCTTGAGGAAAGGAGTTCTCCTATTTACTATAAAACTGTGTAGAGTAAGGAACTTCTTGAGTTCACACTGTTTCTCCCTCCATCTTTGCCCCCTGAATGAATGTTCTTCCTTCCCCACATAAACTGAGTTAAAATATGGCAAGACACCTTCCAGCCTTTGGATTAATTTTTTTGAACCTATTTGCCCTCAAGAGGATAAGAAGGATGATTCTAGAGAATAATTATCTACCTGTTTCGGTTCTGCAATCAAGTATAATCTGAGCCCATTCTAAAATTAAGAAGAGGCTAGGTGGAGGTAAACTGGGAACCTGACATGCACTACCTCTGCCTTATAATTGGACATTCCTCCTCATTAGTGATTCTTTTTGAGCTAGAAAGTACTAATTACCAGGGTTGTCTCTCCTCACTCTTTTTTCCCCCAAATGATCTCTTTTTGTTCAAGTTCACAGAATTGGCATCCTATTTCTTTTTGCTGTTTTAAGGATGCAGCACAGAACCTTGGCTGCTTTCAGTGCCCTGAATTTTGGAAGGTGATGTGTCCTCCAAACTGCTAATCACTGGCTCTAAACTGTGATCATCTCCTTACCAGTTCGAAGCAGGAAAATATCCAGAGCAGGGGTCATCAAACTATGGCTTGTCACCTGATTTTTTAAAATAAAGTTTTACCGGAACACGTCATGCACATCTGTCTATGTATTGCCAGTGGGTGCTTCAGGGCTACTGCAGCAGCTGAGTAGTAGCCACAGAGGCTGTATGATTCACGAGGTCTAAAATATTTACTATTTGACCCTTTGTTGAAAGAGTTTGCTGACCCATGGTCTAGAGTATGGTGCGCTAGAGATAGCACATGATAGGGAGTTGAAAAATCAGCAACAAAGACTCACCTGTATTTTGAATTACCTTCTAATTGGCAGTCACTTCACCTTCCAGTTTCTTCTTTCGTAAGAAAGAAGGTAGCCTATAGGTAGCCTATAGGTAGCCTATAGAATCTCAAAGTGTCTCTCAAGGACCCAAACTCTGTAGTCTGTGAGTGGGACATACCCTGCCATCTCCTTTCTTCCAGGCCTGCTCTGTGCAACACTGAAGCCACTGAAAGTATCTGGCACGATCCTGTTTGCTTACGTCAGGAATATCCATTGCCCCCATTTGGTGACCCCGCTGCTGAGCCCTGAAGTCCCTTCTACCGGGGGGTGCACTCCCAGTAAGGCTTGTCCTCTGTCCCCATCATCATTCACATGTTCTTTTTCAGGTACTTGCTCTGTGACTCACCAGGTAAATCCAAAAAACTACTTCCAGCTTTAGCCACTCAGACAGTTTTGAGTTATTTCCCCATCCAGGAATGTAGGGCAGAGCACACTGGTTCTCCATACCCTCTCCCCAAATAAATGAACAAAACTTAGAAGCCCAAGAAATAAAACTCAAAACTAAAAACCATTCTTTTATTAAGAATCACATTTCAGGGGTACCTGGGTGGCTCAGTCAGGTAAGCATATGACTCTTGACTTAGGTTCAGGTCATGATCTCAAGGTTCGGTTTGTGAGTTCGAGCCCCTCATTGGGCTCTGTGCTAACAGCATGGAGCCTGCTTGGGATTCTGTCTCCCTCGCTCTCTGCCTCTCCCCCGCTCTCTTTCTCTCTCTCTCAAACAAACAAACAAACAAACAAACAAAAGAAACATTGTTCATCTGACTCATTCCCTCTGTGAAAATTCTTTGTTCAACCTGTTTGCCCAAGTCTGGGTGGTCCAGTGACACAGACATCAGTGAAACAGCTGACCAGAACCTTCTCTCTTGGGGCAATCTCTGCTACACGAGTTCACACACTTGCTAGGTCCTTACTAGTCATGACACCTGGCAAGGGTTATTTAACCTCTCTGGGTTTCAAGTTGCCACGTTTGCAAGTGGGAGTAAAAGTGTCCATCTTGCAGCCCCATTCCAAGATGGTGGACAATGCATATAAAATCCCCAGCATGTCGCAGGCATGACCAAAAGTATTCTCCATAATGAGATTTCTTTGAAAAAGAAATGCTTACTCCCAGCTAGGAATTTTCTCCCCACCGGTGCAAGACCTGGGTGTGCTGGCCTTCCACATCATGCTTCCTCTGAGGTCTTTGGTGGGCCAGGAAAGTTGGAAGAGCCTCAGGTAGAAGCAACAAGGAAACCAGGGAACTGGAATCTAATCCATTCCCATGCAACTGCTCCCACCTCTCTGAAGACACAGAAGTATGTATGTATGAAGGTTTAGGACATCATGGGACAGCAACCAGGGACAATTTTCCCAGGGACCGTTAAGTAACTAGAATCAACCCTCCCTTCTGACCCATAATTACGGTGATTCACAGATCCTTGCTTAATTATTTTCTTGCTGAAACTGATTTTGGCTTTTGGCTCCCAGATTAAGTCTAGAAACTCCTCGAGGGAAGCACAGTGTCTTCCTCATATTTATGCTGCATATACGGTGCCTGGCACAGAGCTCGGCATATAGTCAGGGGCCGGTAAATGACAAAATGATTAATCATGACTGATTAATGGATGGATTAATAAATGAATGAGCCAATTGACTGGATATCAGGGAGGGGGATCCTTGAACATTTAGCCTCATCCTTTGTGTGGGACCAGGATGGAAACAGAAGGAAAGATAAGGGGACCCTGAATGGAGAGGATTCTGAAAAGGAAACTGAGCATCCAGCACAGGCCGGAACTAGTCGCAGCCCAAAGCGGCCCAACTGTGAACAGTCCGATTGTCCAACTCTGCAGCTCTCGGCGCCAACCCCCAGTCTCTGAGCCGCCAGGCCTCCCGGGCCCGGTGTCAGAACCCATGCTGCCGCGGGAGCAGTCATGCGTGTTCCCCCAGCAGCCGGGCCTCACGGAGCAGTGCCAATTTACCTTCCGCTACCAGGGCCAAATCACTTCATCCAGTAACTCTCCAGACCCCTGTCCCTCTCTGACATTTGGGGGATGGCAGCTCCCAGCCCACAGTGAGCAGTTTCAGAGAAAAATGCAAAAGTCATTCCTTTTCTTTCGGAGAAGGGAGCCCCTGACTGTGTCAGGGCTACTAGCTGACTATTGATGCATCTGAGTTATTAACAGTGTCTGTTTGTGTTTCTGTGTTTTGCAGGGCTGTCTCCCAGCCCCAGCACCTGCCCTCATGGTCTAAGGACAGTCCGTAATGCGAAGCCACAGCACACATTTCTGGGGTGCTGCTCGAGCTGCCCCTTGCACTTGAGAACCCCTGATTGTTGTGGGGCAGAACAGGGACGACACTTTCTCAGTTCATTCTAATTGTTTTGGTTCAGCTTGAAATGCCCTTCTTCTCCCTCTTTGGGGAGTTCCAGGCTGGAGTTCACAGAGGCTCCTGATGTGCAGGACCAGTTTCCGTAACAGCCCATCCCGCCTCGGTGACAGAGATGTCCCCCTGCTCTTTGGGGCCAACCCGACACTGCCTGCAAAGAAGTGAGCAGGCCCTCCACGAGGCATGTGGTAAGCGTGGTCACACATATCTTGACCTCCACTTGCAGACGTGTGGTTAGTGGTTAAGATCTAAAGTCAGACCATCTGGATTCGAATCTTACCATGTGGGGGAGCTTAACCAAGTTACCTTCCCTGCATCTCAATTTTCTCATCTGAAAAATGGAGTTCAGGATGTGCCCACTTCATAGTGTTGCAGCGAGAATCAGGTGAGCTAACTTCTGGCACACTAGTGCTTCAGCAATAGATGTCACAATGATGCCCAGGCCAGGGCAGTGTTGGGGGCCTAGCCCTAATCCGTGCTGTTGGCTGCTTCCGTGAACAACTGGATATTCTGATCTCAGCTTGGCCTCTTACTAGCTGTGTCATCATGAAAAGAACAAGGCCACATTGCATCCCATTTTCCTCATCAGGAAATGTGATAACGATACCTTTATCTACAAAGTCCTTATGAGAATCCAATGAGGTAACATAAATGAAAATTCTCTGTAAATCTACACATGCTGCATGGTGCTTGGTGATTGGGTGACACCATCTAGAACAGGTAACTGGTCTGTTTTTTCTTTAAAAGTCTCTCCTGAGAAAGAGATTCTGGAACTTGACTCTGACCCTGGCACCATCTGATACTATGCTACCCTGAAAGTGGATAAGTTCTTTTTCTTTTTTATTTCTTTTTTTCTTTTTAAGTAGGCTTCAAGGAAGCCTAGCGTGGGCCTTGGACCCACCACCCTGAGGTCAAGACCTGAGCTGAGATCAAGAGTCAGATGCTTAACCAACTGAGCCATCCAGGTGCCCCGATAAGTTCTTTTTTTTTTTTAATTGAGGTATAACTGACATATAACACTATCTTAGTTGTAGGCATACAACTCGATGATTCGGTGTTTGTGTATATGTTGTAAAATGGTCACCGAAGTACGCCTAGCTAATGTCTGTCACCGCACATAGTTATAGATGATAGATTCTTCTTTATGTTGTTTTAATTTCTCAAACTTGGCCCTATAAAAACATGAGCAGAGACTTGTCATCACCACATCGTAAGATAAGCAAAGAGCCTGACCAGGAGGCACAAGGCCTGCTTGAGGTCCAGGTATCCAGTTAAATACCCATGTACCCAGTGCAAGCCTGTGAACTTTTCCTTGACCAAAGTCTCCTCATCACTAAAGTAAGGACAATAAGCACACCTTTGCTTATTCATTTTTTCAACACCTGTTTCTAGCAGCCTCTCCTATCATCTGCCCTGTTTGGGGGACAGATCCAGTGAGATGCCAACAGGGGATGCTCCAGCTGACACCCTGCAGGGCCTCTCGGTGGGACCTACCTGATCTACTTTAGAAGACTCAGCTGCCTTTTCGTAATGTACCCACAAATTACAGTGCTCCCACAGCACATTTATGGACATCAAAGCCCATAATTACAGATAGATCCAAACAATATGTGGGTACCAATGGGCGCCAAGGACCCTGGTAATGCTGTTTCTATGGGGGTTTTGTTGTTATTATTTTACATTTTATCAATGCCTGCTTGTTGGTTAAATCCCAAACTGATCACCTCTGTGCATGAGGGACTGAGCATGTCCCTAGTGGATCTAGAATTGTGGGAAGTCACCACATTGCAAGAAACCTCTGAGTGCTCACTCTGGGGCCCTAAAAGCCCCCCTCCCCAAGAGAAGGAATGGTCTGTCCCCATCTGGCTCAGTGGAAACAGTGTGCCTGCATCGTAGGTAGAGGAAAAGGGTGGTCACGTGCAGGGTGATCTGGCCACACTGTCTTTTCTGATCAGTGAACCATGGGCAGCCAGATCCCTCTGGATATCACATCATTCCTGAACTAGGGGACATGGGTTTTGGTCAGTGCCTCACCTCCTGCCCTGCCAAGCCGCTGACCACACCCTAAGGGTAAATTGGGAAAACACCCAAGCTCAGCACACAGCAGAAGTGAGGAGACCTTCGTGAGGAAATTCTGCGTCTGGAGGTCAAGCCTCACAAGTGGTTTAGTGGGCCAGCAGCAAGCCCCTCTCCAGGCCAGTCTATTAGCAGCTGGTGTGTGTGGGGGGGGGGGGGGGGAGGGCAGTCATCTGCCAAATGCACAGTGTGATGGATGCTTCCTTAGGTGACAAGTCGTGAGGAGAGGAAACAAGATCTACAGGGGGGTGGTTGGAAAAAATGAACTCCAGGGCAATGAGAACAAAAAAGACATGGAGGAGGGCAGCTTTCCCGAAAGTAAGTGAAAAATGGTAAAAAGTCTGTGCTCATTGTGATGAGAGGAAACTCCCTCACTTGCACGCAGCTGCTGACACTGCCCTTCAGGGTTTGGTTTCTGGTTTTCAGAGAACCGCGTGGTAGCAGGCTGTGAAGATTATGAAAGATGTACATTTTTTGATCCTATAATTGAACCTCTAAGAATATAACCCAGAGAAGCAATGGAAAAGAAAAGAAAGACAAGGACTAACCCTATCACAGGAAGAAATTTTTTAAAAAGACGTAAATAGATAAAAACATGTATATAAAAATACATATACATAAATTTTATTTTGAGATGAAATTAGAGATGTAGATCCAGATGTCCAGCCCAAATATCCAGAAATAGTGGGATGACCAAAGCCCTAAGATATCACTACATAGCCTGTTCAGTGGCCACTCAAAGAGATAAAGATGTCATCTGTGCTGATACATGAGAATACACATATTAATCACATTCTGTGGACATGACAGAACACGACAGAGTGTGTGTGCACTGATGCAAAAATGTGTCCGTGTACAATGTCGAGGCTCAGGGATAAATTCGGAAACATGGAAATGGTTGAAACTTCATGTTTTCTTTTCTGTCAAATATGTCAGGGCATAATAAAAATTGTGAATTTGGAAACAGTAGTGGGGACCCCTGGGTGGCTCAGTCAGTTAAACTTCAGACTCTTAATTCCGGCTCAGGTCATGATCTCACGGTTGGTGAGTGTAAGTCCCCCCCGCCCCAACCCCGTCGGGCTCTGCAAGGACGGTGTAAAATCTGCTTGGGATTCTCTCTCTCCCCCTCTGTCCCCACCCTGCTTGCACATGCAATGGTGCTCTCCCTCCCTCCTCTCAAAACAAATAAACTTAAAAGAGAGAAGCGAGGATGTGGTAAAGTCACTGAGAATTTGCAGGCGCCAGAAAAGTGATTAAGAGGAACAAAACTGAACTGCCAATCACAGCAGAGTAAGAATGAGGATCCCAATTCTCGCCCCATCTCCTCCGCCCTGTCCTCCTTTCCCACTTCTACCCACCCACCGTCAGGCCACTACGTCTACCTCTTCTTTTTAAAGGTTTGCTTTTCTGATTCGTGTCTCTTTTGCTCTGAGGTTGGAGAGACTGAAAGCCAGTGGGGCATTTCCAGGTCCTTCCTGGGTCCCTCCCAGGTCCCCTCTCTGAAGGCCAGTCACCTATGATGGGGGCTCTAGACTTTCCAAGAGGTTGGACTGTGCATTTTGCGGCTCGAGCTCCATCACAGCAAGCGTGCGTAGAAAGAGAAGGCACACGCCACAGCCCCAGAGTCCAAATTTGCCACTGGCAGCAGGTCTCAGAGCCCCAGATCCAACAATGGACTCCCCTGGTCCAGCCACAAAACATTTATAACCTCTCCAAGCAGTCCTCTGGCAGAGAAAAGCAAACTGTGAGCTCAGGAAGCTAATGACCTTGAAACTATCCATTTATCTTGGCCTTTCCCCTCCGTGTGAGATGCCACAAAAAGTGCCAGTCTCTCTCTTTCTCTCTGAAGAAGAATGGATGGAGCCAGACAGCCATGCTCGCCTCACCTTTGTTTTCCTCCTGGGCCAGGCCCAGGGCTGGAATACCGATGGGAACCAGGAGGGAAAGGAAATCATTCTTGATCATCCAAACCACCTTCCCGAATCCTCTGTGTAGGGGGGACAGCTCACCTGAGTGCTGCCTCAAAGCCTAATGTTTGTCGGCTCCTCCATAAATCTTCATAAATAGACAATGCAGATTCCCAGCAAACCTCCTGCCTGGCTCCAGAGGCTGGTGTCCACCACAGCGGACAGCTCTGCTCCTAGCTACCTCTGTCCTCCCTGCCTAGAAGAGAGGAGGGCAGCCACCCCGAGGAATCTGAGCGTTGGAAATCAATATTCCTCTCAGTTGCCCACTATCTGCTTCGGTGGCTGCCCTCACCCTGGCACAGGGACATCAGCTTCCCGCTGGGCCCAGCTGAAGCCAAGAGCTGGCACAGCGAGACTCCCCTTTGTTTCTGGTGTGGCCACTTGGGTGTGAGATGTTTCCTCTTCTCTTCCCTGCGACACTCAATTGGATTTGAGTTAAACAACAAATCCGTGGACTGTGGCTGGGCCGAGGAGGCAGCTAACTTGTCTCAAGCCCAGAGCATAAGCAAACCAACAAGCTAGCGAGAGTGACATCAACAAAGAGAAATAAAACTACTGTGCATTTGAAAAATGCAAAGCTGGTTTTAGAGTCCGAAAGCCCCTTTCCCCAAATACCTGCTTCTTTGATTTTGTGTGACCTCCATTTCTTTGATGACTTTTCTCCTTCTTCTTCTCCTGCCAAAGCTGTGTCCCTCTCCTTTAGCTGGATCACGCCAGGGCCATGTATGCGCTGCCCGTAACACAGCATGCCAAGGCCCCTTCCTCACTAATCTCCTGTGTGCTCGTATCCAAGCCTTTGAGAGAGCTGTGTGAAGATAGGGCATTTGGGGAAAACATCTGGAAGAAGAAAGAAGAGAACTAGGGGCTGATGCAATGGTCTCCCATTCAAATGTCCTGTTCAAGGCTCACGCGCTCTCTTTCTCTCAAGTTGGTTTTTTGTTTTTTCCCACATCTGGCTGTAAGGGCGAAAATATATTATTTTCAGGTAAATTCACAGTTGCATTTAAAATTCCCAGGCTGCCTTGGATTCATGAAAAAGTAGTTTCGTTCATGTGCTACTGTATTAATGTGTGAAATGGTTAAATTAATCCTTCCATAGGATGTCTGAATAGGTTATTATAAGGTGCTTAGAGATTTGGCAGGCTAAGCCCCATCTTTCTTTCAAGATGTTAAGAGAATAAATGTAAATGCAGGAAACACTGCATGTGAGGCATCTGCTGTCCAACTGTACAATCTGAATGTCAGCACACTATTTAGGAAAAGTTAACCACAAGAGCAAGGGCACAGGATGCCCACTAAGTTGAGACTTCTGAGGAAACCCAGTAACTTGAGACTGGACCGCCTTCCTGTTGCCCAACCCTCCTGTCTTGGTTAAGACTCTTGTCTTCTAGGGGCATCTAGGTGGCTCAGTCGGTTAAGCGTCTAACTCTTGGTTTCAGCTCAGGTCATGATCTCATGGTTCATGAGTTCGAGCCCTGCATCAGGCTCTGAGCTGACCCTGTGGATTCTGCTTGGGATTCTCTCTCCCCATCTCTCTGTTTTCCCTTTGCTCTCAGGCACACACACTCTCTCTTTCTCTCTCAAAAATAAATAAATAAACTGAAAAAAAAAAGATTCTTGTCTTCTAACAAAAACCAACTTGACCTAATTTGAACCAAGAGGGAAAAGTATTAAAGAGTTGCGGGAGTGTCTCACAGAATCCAGAGGCAGTGGGATGTCTCAAGGAGCACAAAAATAGGAACTGGAGGGAAATTGGGAATCCAGGCTGTACTATTTATTGCTTGCTCTGTTTTTCTCTGTGTTCTCTGTTTACTCTGTTCTTCTGCTCTTCTCTGCAGGTCAGCTTCTTCTATTGCTGCATGCACGTGGGGGAAGGTAGCAAGCCCAGTTCCTGAGCTTTGAGATTCCCTCAATGCCATCCCACACAGAGGAAATGGCCGCCTCCGAATCCGAATTTTACATCAGTAGTCCTGTGGTCAGCACACCTGAGCTCACTCTTGCCCTATTCACACAGTTTGCCTGTTTCTTTTGTTCTTTTCTCAAAGCATCCTGTTCTTATGTCAAGGCCACACATTTTGTATCTCACTTAGGATACTAATTAGATGTTTGTGTTGTGTATTTAGTTGATTTTCAGTTTTCCCTTGTATCCCCTTATCTTCTTTTTCAAGGTCAGCTTACTGTGTTTCATTCTGCTCCGTTTTGTTTTTATGCTGCTCACTTTATTCTGAGGTCTGGTTAACTTCGCTTGCCTACTTGGAATTGCAGGTAGGAGAATGACTTGGTTTGTTTCTAGGTTGCTAGGTGGGTCTTCTCTGTGTTGAAAGCACATGTCTGTTTCTCTGCTCTTTCACAATCAGAATGACTGGGGCGTTTGTAGATGCAAGCAGTCCGCTGCAATTGGCAGGCTTTACTTCAGAATAAGCAAAGGAGGAGTTGGTGAGGTGGGGTGCTGGGTTTGGGGCTAGGTTGTCTCCAGATGCAATGGAGAGGTCTTCATCCAGGAGCACAGCATCCTCCCAAGCAGCCCTAATTCTTGTTAGGCTGGGACCCCTTTTGTTTTGCCTGTGGGTAAAGCACTGGACTGCCTTTCTAGGGATGGTGGAGAAGAGAGGGGAGGGAATCGTGGAGAAGCAATTGGCATGGCCATTGAATAAGTAGAATTTTCTACCTACCAACTGAGTTTGGAGCATTCCCAGGCTTCAGCAGTAGCTGCCTGGGCTCTCCGGGCTGATGCTCCCTCACACTGTTTCGTTCATCAAAACCCCCTTCGTCCAGCAAAACTCTTTGCTCCCAAACTCCCTTCACGCCCCTGACATTTGCTAAAATATCGTGTCTGCTGATGATGCTCCTGAAGACTTATTCCTGTACATTCTATTGGAGTCTCAGAAGGGAATAGAAACAAATATTTCACTCATTCTGCCACCTTGAGCAGGAATGACTAAATCTGAATTTCAAATTCCAATTTCAAAATCCAGTTGGTCCACCTAGATGATGGGCCCACCCCTGTTCCAATAAACTGGATGGGAAGATCTCATGATTGCTAAAAGCAACCATGGGGTGGGCTGGAATGTCTCCCCTAAGGCAGTCACTACACCATTAATTTTAAGAATTTAGATTTTTCTTGTTTTGTTTGTAGGCTCTTTATTCCTTGCCTTGTTCCAACAGATCCTGGTCTCCTGTAACTCCCTTGTTCTCACCTTAAGCAGGACTAGGTCTATTGGTGAGCTGATAAATGTTCAGCAGCTGGATCTCTTGGTTTGTGACATTTTCTGACTTCTGAGTGGTGGATATACTTCCACTATGGCAGATTTCAAACCTTCTGGAATTACTGAACATGGAATTGGGGAGAAATGAACAAAATTGACTCTGCCAAGTGCGTGCAACCCACCTCCAGCACACCTCTGACTGGAGTAGAGCCATTGTATAGTCCTAGCCAAAGCATGGCCAACCAGTAAAGTTGGTTGAATCCATTAAGATACTTCAGTTACAAGGAACAGAACCAAAACACTGTTTGATGAAGCAAAAAGAGAAGTTTATCAGAAAGAACCCAGAATAATCATGGAGTCCAAGGAAGAGCTGAATGTCCAGAACTTGGGAAGAGCTGACGTTGCTTTGGTGACCTCAGAAGCAGCGACACTTTAGGACTCGACTCCTCTTTCCAGTTTCTGGCTCTAATTGAAGTTCCTTAGAGAGAACCTGGTTGTCCTCGAGTTAGGTGTTTTCACCTGGGGGAATGTAGCCCTATCTGACTTCAGTGACATTTAGCAAAACAGGACTTGCTTACATAATGTGTAGGATTCAGTGTAGAATAAAAATGTAGACCCCTTTGTTACAAAAATTATTAATAGAGCATTAAACCAACTGTAGGGCCCTTTTAAACACAGGACCCAGTGTGACTGCTCAGGTTATATGCTCCTGAAGCTGGCTCTGGCTGGCGGGGGCGGTGGGGGGAGCTCACTCTTGTGGTCCAATTGTGAGGTCTGTCTTAGGTTCTCTTCTGAATTGCTCACTTGGGGGTATTGCAAGGCAAGCCCATGGAGAGGTCATGTGGCAAGTCAACCACATGAGTGAGCTTGGAAGCAGAGAAACTACCTTCCCCCATCCCCACCCCCCCATCCCAGCAAGTCTTCAGATGATACCGCAGACCTGAATGATACTTTCAACTTCATGAGAGACATTCAGGCAAAGGCACCTATCTAATCCATACTTGGATGTCTAACATACACAAAGTATGAAATAATAGGTGTCTGTTGTTTTAAACCACAGGTGTTTGTTGTTTTTGAGGCTACTTTGTTACCCCACAAACATTAACTATTATAGTGTTATTTATTACTTTTGACCTATTGAAATGTATTATAATTTACACATGGGGGTGTTGAGTGAGTTTATTTATTATGTCATCTAGCCTTAACTAACTTCATCCTCACAGAAGCTGTCCAAGTGATTTTAAAACATTTCTGCAAAGAAACTAGAGATTGGAATTAAGGCTGATAATGCAAACAAACTCACCTCCAGAAAATGGCTCTTAAATACATTTGAAGGAAAAAAATAACAATGACTAATCAGATCCGTCAAGATGATGACCAAAAAAAAAAAAAAATCAACATTTTTGAAATGTGGACTTACATCCACTTGAAATTACAGCTAATCATGGTAGTACATGTATAAAAATTATAAATAAGTAAATATTCATATGTTTGTGCATACTCAAATGTACTTAACTGATGGTTTGCATGATCCAAACAGATCGGTGATGGCTGTTTCTGTGCTTGAATAGGGTTAGGGGAGAACACCAGTACCCTGTTCTGAGGTCACTTGATTACAACACCATCATCGCAAGAGAGGACAATGGTCAGGTGGGCCAGGTGCAGCCTGGGACAGCAGTTTAGAGTGAGAGTCCATTTAAAATAATCAGGAAACTAAGAAGCATTTCATGATGATAGGGACTAGTCACAGCCACACTAAATCACAGTCACACATGATGGAGATGCATTATTCTTACTTGGATATTAAAGAGAAGAGTGATTCCAGAAGACTGGAAATCCACAGGAAAACTGTAATCATACATGCAATTCACAAAATAATTTTGGTTTGGATATATAATATTCATTCAGAAAAATATCCTAAAGACCTGTGTACAGTTTTACAAATAATAGTAACATGAACTTACTGTAACCACCACCTGGGTCGAGAATTAGAATGTGGCCAGCCACCTGGAAACCTTCCAGGTACCTTCTCCAGTCATATCCCTGTCCCTCTACCCTGGAAGCCACTTTTGTTCTGACTTCTGTGATCATTCTTTTTGGGCTTTACTTGATAGTTTTACCACTTTGGCATGTCTCCATAAACAATATGGTTTGATTTTACCTGTCCTTATGACTGGAAATTTTACACAAATGGAAATCATTCCACATCGTATCCTTTTGCCTTTTATCTTTTGTTCAACACTGTTTGAGAGTCATTTGTGCTTCAAATAGCTACATCTATCTTTATTGATATACAGTCCTCATTTTATGAATATCCTACTTATTTATCCATTCTTTGTAAGAGAACATTTGGCTTATTTCCAGTTTTTAGTTATCATCAGGAATTCTGCCTTAAACATTCTGGTACATTTATCCAAGTGGACACATACATGAGTTTCTCTAGGACATATGTGATACGGAAGCACAGAGTTATAAGCTGTGCACATCTTCAAATGGAGTGGATAACGACAATTCTTTTCCAAAGTAGTTGTACCAACTGACACCTTCCTTCCACTCCACAGTGTTTGAGACTTCTCACTATTACACACCTTATCCAATCTTGGTATTGCCAAACTTTTAAATACTTGCCAGTCTCGTGGGTATGTAGTGTTATCTCTTTGTGGGTTTAATTTGCATTTTCCTCATTACCCATAAAATGCTTTTACACTTATGTATTGGCCATTTGGATTTCATCTTTGGTAATTTATTGGGTTTTGTCCATTTTTATATTGAATTGAGTTTCTCTTATTGATATGGAGTAGGTTTTTAAAATAGATTTTCAATTTATTGACACTTATATATTACATATTCTGTAACATAACATATTTACATCTTCTTCCAATTTACAGTCTGACCTTTTATTATTTGTATAGAATCCTTTGGTGAATACAAGTTCTTAATTTTAATGTACCCAAACTCATGTATCTTTCCTTTCTGATCTTGTTTAAGAAGACATTGCATGTATTTTTTTATGTGAAAATATTCTATATTGTCATCTAAAAGCTTATAGTTTCACCTTTTGCACTTAGATCTGTAGTCTACCTGGAATGCATCATTGAAAATGTCTTCCTCTCCTCATTCATCTGCCATGCATCTTTTTCATATGTCAAATGTCCACACATGTGTTTATCATTTTTCTGTTCTCTCTATTCTGCTCCATTAGTCCATCTGTCCATTCTGTGCCAAGACCATGCTGCCTTTACTACAATTTAAAACAAATCTGGTGTCTGGTAGAGCAAGTCTTTCTGCTTCATTGTTTTCTTCAGAAGAGTCAGAGATTCTTTGTATTTACATCTAAGTTTTAGAATCAACTTCTCAAATTCTACCAACACCTTGCTAGAATTTTGGCTAGGATTAAGATTACATGGAATCCATGAATCAGCTTGGGGAAATTTAGTATCCTTCCAAAATTGGGTCTTCTCATCCATGAATATTGTATATTTTTCAATTTGTTTAGGTTTTCTTTAATATCTCTCAATACAGTGTTAAAATTTTGTCTGTGCATATCTTCCATATGTTAAAAACATACTTATATTAATTGCTTCATATGTTTTACATAATTATTTACTGATTTATAGGAATACAATTGAGTTTTGTATATTGCTATTGTATCCGGCTACCTTGGAAAAATCCCTCATTAATTCTAATAATTTATCTGTAGGTTATTTTAGATGTCCTATGAACACACTGTTGTTGTTTTTCTTGCCCTTCCTTTGCACTGTCTAGGACCTACAGTATAACATTCAATATTATACTTTTTATGCATGTATCTTACACCTTTGTGAAACTGTAAGTTCAATGAGGGATAAATCATTGTACAACAGGGGTATTCAATAAGCATTTGTTGAATGAATCATGGAATGAATGAGCTATTCCATCATCCAGATGGCTAATCATAGCAGAAACCATAAATGGTCATGGAGGCAGGAGACAAGTTGACAAACTGGGTTAAAAATCAAAATCAGAACCAACAGTACAAAATATACTACTGGAGACCAACATGTAGGTGCAGAATACATGCATTAGCCTAGTCAAGGACCTGAGCTGGGTACAGAAAGAGGGACAATAACTGATTTTCTTGAGCTTCTGGTACAATGTAAGGCACTTAAATTCATAACTCTCTTCCCTAAAGAAATTGTGGGTGGGTTTTTTTTTAGTGTGTTACTGTGCTTCTACTACTTTTAGCTTAAAGCCCAAATTTGTATATTCCTTTGTATATTCTTGTCCTTGCCCACCTCTCCGACCCTGGTCTTAGAAGGGTCTAACCTCCCCACCTCCCACCTCACCATCCCTTGTTGTGTTCCACTCACTCTGACTTCTTTCCGGTTTCTAGAAAATTCCAAGCTTTCTCTAATAGTGCTTTGCCTATCTGTTCCTTCTACTTGGAACACTCTTCCCACTGTCCCTCCTCTGGCCATGCCTGTTAATTTGTCAGGTCTCTGCTCTGTTGTCACTTTCTCAAGCAAGCCAACCCTCATTTTCACCATGTAGCTTAGCTACATGGTGTATACTCTTAAAGCCCCTGTACTTTTTCCTTAAAGGTTCTTACCAAAATAGCAATTTTATTCCTGTGTTATTATTTGACTAACGTCTCCTAATTACATTGTAAATTCCAAAATAGGGGTGGCTGTGTCTAGCTTGCTCACTGCTGGCTTCCCCAGCACCTGGCTAGTGTCTGACACACACATGGTGGGTAAGAGTCACTTCCTGAACTAAAACCTGTAGATCTTCACTCTTGGCTTTCCTTTATGTCACTGCCCCTCTGTCCTTTCCCTTTCTCTCTGATGCCCTCAGATGCTCCCTCCTTGTTCCCACAGCCCTGTACCCTTGATTCTATGATGCTGCTTAACCATGTGGAACTCTATGCACCTCCACCTCCAGACTGGTCTTATTAAGTTCACCTTGTACTGTCAGCCCCTGCAAGGTGTTAGGCACATAGTAGGCCCTGATATATATTAGCTTGACTAAATGAATAAATGCAAATGCATAATAAACAACGAATGAAGTGTGTATGTGCATACAAGTATTTGAGAGTCTCTTACCATGGGGCAGTCTCTTAAATGAAGATAACTAATTGCATGTTCTTTATGATAATTTAGTAATTAATCTCCCTTTGAGAGGGTCTAAGATAGAACCACCTTACACCAAATTGCAGTCAGTAGTGAATATTCTTGCAGAGAGGATCTGGGTAGCGTATGCATGTGTAGATGTGTATGTAATATAATATATATTTTTTTCTTTCTAAAAAACCTTACAAAAATAAAGAAAATGTCAAAGCCTTTTAAAGGGCGCGATCACGCTGAGTAATACAACCCTTCCTTGATTTTTGCATTATTTCAGTATGAGATGTTTTTATGGCTCTTGCTAAAAATAAAAGACATTTCAGAGTTTCTCAGTAAATGAAGCACTGTAGACTTTTCAGTTTTGTTGTTTCCCCTAAAATTAATATAATTAATTAAAATCCCATGTGAGTGTGATTTACAATCTGTGAGTCAATGAGTCACAGACTCTTATGCTAATAGGGCAGTTCAGCTTTCTGAGCTCTTTACAAAAAACTGTGCCCCAGCAAAGGGCCAAGAACAGAGGTAAGGTGACAAAGAGGCCCAGAAGGAAGGACCTCTCTAACCAGGCTGTGGTATACTTATATTGTGTTTGGAATGGAGGAGTCTGAGGATGATTTGGAAAGACAACTGCTTTTATCAAGTGTAAGAAATTAGTTTAACTGAATTTAAATGCAATTACAGGAGCAGCTGGTGAAGGCTAATTTCTCTTCAGTCTGGTTTCTCAAGAACCGCACCCCCATTCTGTTCCCTGGGAAGGGATCAAGTTTCAAGCTTTACATCATTGACACCAACCCTTATAGGCTGGCCTTGGTGGAGGTCAGTGCTAGGAGCCACAGAGGACGGGGATTACCTCTCTCCTGGTGTTTACCTGAATTTGCTCCTCCCCTTTCCTTTGTAAAGAGACCCAAGGCCAGGTGCCAGTATCATGTTGACGTTACTTTGAAAGGCTCAATTTCCACCAGGGTCCATTCTGACGGGATCTCTGTCTAGATGGCACCGGAGCTGGAATCCAGGGTTTTTAGCTGCTTCTCCTGGTTCAGGATGGTGAATCCTGTGTGATGAGGAAAATCTTTGACCTCAAGAACTGAAAAGCTCTTAAATGTCATCTACCTGGTCCAGATCACTAACCTGATAGACTGAGAACAGACAGCCTGGGAGCAATATCCTGACTGCCAGTCCAGTGTTACTGGTACCAACACCCCACACTCCATAACCGCACCTCAAAAATGTCAGGCCCATTCTTTCCACACGGGAAATCCCTACCACCCCAAATCCAGCTCAGTGTACACACCGGATTCCCTCAAATGCACTAAAGTGAATACAGTGTTCGGGCCTGGATCTTCTGCCTTTGGGTCAAGGCTTTGCCGTTCTTAAAATATGGAATGTATAAACCATCTCTGTCATCTACACCCCCATATAAAGGAACTTATAAAATCATTAGTAGGAGAAGGGATTGTCACAGGTAAGAGAGAGGAAAGAGAAAAGGACACTGGAAAAGGAGGTTTTGGGGAAGCTGATCAAAGGAAGAAAGAAGGTGGGCACTCTGGGTAAACACTGCAGAGGTCTCCTGGCCGGTCCTGGTCCTGCTCCTGGCTCAGATCAAGTGATCCTCCAAGTGGGGGGTTGGAGGGAGGCCCTGTGGAGTCTCACTTCCCCAAGGGTTACCTGGTTTCTAGCTCTGAACTGGTGGCCCCAGTGGGACCTGGGATTTCCTGTCTTGTGGGCAACCTCTCCAGGGGCCTCCACAGATGAGAAATGTCATGTGAAGCTTCTGGATTTCTCTCAAGTGTCACCAGACAAGGGCATCAGCCACAGGCCGGGCGGGGCCGAGAAATGGCCAAGCTGCTCAGTGTGCCCATCCAGCCAGTGGCATCCCCCCGTGCCCCCACGTTTCCTGGAACTTTACAGACTGCCAGATGCCTTCAAGACAAAGCTGATGGGCCCCGGAACATGGCTCTCAACTCTCCCCAGCAGAGAACACTCTCCAAAACCATCACCCTGCCGGCCCCCTCTTCACTCTCATGCTGCCTTATCTATGTGTTGGTCCCCCTTCCGCTTGGGTACAAGGCCACTCCCCCATTTCACCCACCTTCCCAGATGCTCACACATGAGCACACTGAGGCCTGTGCCTCGTGGGGTTAGAGGGACCCCCTGGGCCCTGGCCTCCTTGGAGATCTCCTCAGGCCCCTGCAGCTCACCTGTCTTCAGCATCCTCTCTCTCTCTCCTGTCACGCACACCTCCCTCTTGTCCGCATGCAGGGCACTTCCTGAGGGCTCCTCATGTGGCCCCACGTTCAGCATTATTACTGAACAGACTAACACCTATAAAGGTTGTTCACCGCAGGCCTCAAGGCAGCACGTAGGCTCCAGATACTTGAAGATGGTTTGCCAAAAACAAAAGACTGACCTCCCACAGGAGAACCAAGGCTGTTATCAAAGCCAAAGGTCCCAATCTCATTTCCTGAAGGTTTGTTGCCTACAACCTAGGATTCAGGTCAGATGAAATTATTAATTCCTTTTATGGGGGCTCGCGTGTCTTTTTTCTCTTCCATGAATTGGCACATCACAGGGGCTTTCTCAAATTATTGGCAGGGTTTGGAGGAGAGGAGGGGCCCCCAAATGCCTGTGAACATTAATAATGTTAGTAAGATCTATTGGAGGTGGGGTCCTAACACACACAGCTCAGCGCCCACGACACACAGCTCGTGCAGCTGATGGCTCCTGCCAGGCCCCGAGAGGTAACGAGGGTGATAAAGAATGGCAGTAGATCTGTGACTCTTAATCCCCAAGAGGGACTCAGCTGTAAGGCAGACCTTACTGAAATCCTTATTTTCCTGGTTCAAACTAGCCAGCCCGAGGCCCCGGCTAGAAGAGCTTGCGGCTTCTGTCAGACAACCTGCTCACTCCTGTCTCCACACCAAACCTGCTCTATTCCAGGCTATTATTTTTATATGAAACTCTCTTCCCGATCAACATATTTTGTTCAACCCCTGCTAAATGTCTTGCGACTCCCATCCTTCAGTGAGCCATATTGGGAAGACAGGGGATGGTGAGGGGGCAAGAGTGGGCATGGGGCGGGATGAAGTCACTGTCAGCAATGCACCTGAAGTCAGCGGGAGCTACGGCTGGTAAACGAACCTCAAGTTCAGCCCTCCAAGACCCACAGGCAGCCAGGCTTCTGCATAGGACTGGACAGGAGGAGCCCTTTAGGACCAGACAAGAAAGAGTTTTGTTTTCTGAGCATTGACTTGCAGCTCAGCCCATGTGAGGGCTGTTCACTGAGGTGTCTCGGCCAGGTGGTAGATTTCTCCTGTTGTCCTGTGACTTGGCTTGAAGCGGAAGATGACCCGTGTCACCTGGCACCCTGATAACAGAGAGCAAATTCCAGCAAAAAAGTGCCCATGCCTGGGCTGGCCATTCTTGTGCCCAGCAGGCAGCTCCCTGCCATCTGGCCACCTTAGAGGGACCACAGCCGCTCTGCTCCTCGCCCACCTGGCTTCAGCTGCCTCCCAACCCCAGTGACAGGGACAGCATCGCCAATACTAGGCACAAACCAGCCTCCGATTTACCTGCTTTCCTGCTCTGGGGACTGGGGACCAGGTCCCCTAATGCTGTTGTGCCCTAGTTTTCCACAGAGCTGATGCCCTGTCCCTTGAGGTAAGCAATCTTCCAACCTTATTTGCAAATACTGAAAATACAAAGCTCAAATGCATTTGTGGCACTCAGGGCACTAACATTTGTCAGGGGACTTCACTAGAGATTTCCTAAGGCATTAAGTGAAGAAAATAAGTACTGGATAGATGGGAATTTGGGGGCAAAGCGTGCACACATGTACATTGCGATGGCCTCTTATTCTAATATAACATTACAAAGAGGAGGTCCAGAAAGAGATCAGGTAGAGGACCCAGGCAGCAAAGAACTGTCATAATTTCACCATGTTTCTTAAAAGGCATTTTTAAAAGTGTGGTAGCTTGTGTCACTCCTACAAATCTGAGCACTCTGTTCATTGGTTTATTTACACAGTGACTTATTTTGGGAGTACATTACAAGAATACATGTGATAAAATGTGAAAGTATAGATAGATACATGGGAAAGCATGTATGGGAGGGAAATTTTAGAATGGGAGGGGAAATCTGGCATGTGGATATATGGATTATAGGGTTACATGGATAATAGAGGTGAGCCACTAATCAAGAACAGATGATTGCTAAACACTGTCCTCTTCACTGGTGTTGGTGACATTAATCAACACCTGTATAAACAAGGTGCTGGCTCCACATGGGCTAAGACATGCTCCTGCCTTCCAAAAACTCAGGGTTTTGGGGCAAATAGAAGGGTCCTTGTCCAAATGGGGTCCTGTCACAGATTCATAGAGAAAAGAAGACTGGAGTCAGCAATGTGGGTCCACATAAGTATCCCGGTGGAGACTCACTGTGTACCTGCTGATCTGTGCTATGCTCCCCCCACTGCATGCATGTCTGGCCGGCAGCCCCACTTCTCCCTGGCTGAGGTCCATGGGGAGCCTGGCCACACCCCCATAAAGCAGCACCCCTAAACTGTTCCTAGCCAACATGCCCTCATCCATTAAACACTCAGCATTGGTAGCACATCTCATGGTTGGAGCCACTCCTACTATAATGTCTAACAACTTGCTAAGTACCTGCATGGATTTATTTGTCTGACGAATTCACTTGAACACTGACCCAGAAGAAAGATTCAGTGTCTGATGACAGGGGGAAGAAGGCTGAAGCCAGGGCCACATCTCCACACACGTTGGTGTTGGCATTTCCGGAAGCAGTCCCCTCATTGAAGGAAACTATGAAGACCAGGATGGGGGAGAAGGGAAGGAAGTTTTTGCAGCTCATCATTTGGCTAACACTGTTGCACTGATGGCAAGGCTCTCTGTCTAGATCAATTCTTGTGTCCATTTGAGCAAAGTAGTACTAACACATTTTTTAATGTTTATTTATTTATTTTGAGCGAGCGAGTGAGAGACAGAGAATGTGTGTGTGCACAAGCAAGGAAGGAGCAGAGAGAGAGGAAGAGAGAGAATCCCAAGGAGGCTCCATGCTGCCAGCACAGAGCCTGACGTGGAGCTTGATCTCATGAACTGTGAGATCATGACCTGAGCTGAAATCAAGAGTTGGTCCCTTAACTGACTGAGTCACCCAGGAGCCCCAATACTAGCCCATTTTAATTCATGCATTTGATTTGTTTTTTCCAAGTAAAAAACTCTGGATTTGGTTTTGGCCCCATCTCTAGGCAATTTTGGAAAGAAACAAACTGCATTTCAGCACTAGAGTCTCACCCTGGATTCCCCTGGGTGGATCCTCACCCTGAAACACCCAAAAGTCTCATATTGTCCACTGGATATTCAGTCTCTTCCTGTAATAGATCTTAATGGGAATCACTTATCTTTTTTCTCATCTCAAGAGTAATCCATTAAATTAGCTAAATCTGACTGCCAACCTTTACATCCAAAAATAATACAGAAAATAAAATTAAGAAAAAGTGTATACCTAAATCCAACTCTTTACTTTTCCAGCTAATATTTGATTATTTTAGACATAATTCAATGATGCTAGACTCTTTTCTAGTATTAAATTACTTATTTTTTTCTTTTTGAGTCAAAATCCTGATGGAGAACAAGTAAATCCTAGCGCCAGCTCTGTTCCCCGAGTCTGTTGCTTCAAGGCCTCTTGACATCAGGCTCTCGCTGGGAGTTCTTGTCTGTCCTTGGGTCCCACTCCAGCAGACCAGGGGTCAGTGGGTACAGGAACCAGAAATAAGGCTTTCTCATCAGAAAGAGCTGAGCTGGAATTCCAGCACAACTACCCAGTTACTGTCTTGATGTTCTCATTTGCAAAAAGAGGTTCCTAACACCTACTTCACAGGCATTTTATAAGGATTAAATAAAATAATAAATGTGAAAAGCTTAGCACAGTGTCTGGCTCACAGTAAAGATGACAGTCATCACCACCATGATGTCCTCCTTATCATCATTGTCACAGCCATCACTGATTCTTACAACTAATTCAAAAACAAGCCACATATTTCCTTTAAATCTCTGATTCCCAGTGGAGGGCTGACCTTGTGGAAAGGTGGTGGGATTTGGGTCCATCCTAGCTGTTAGCTCTGGGTCTGCCATCTTGGACAGCCTGCTTAGCCTCTCTGGGTCCTCTCACCTCGTCTGTCCAGTAGGGATGACAGCTGCTGGGAGGGTTGGCATGGGGGTGTGTACAACGCATCCAGGTCCATTAAAGATTGGCTTTCTGCACCTTCATCCTTTCTTCTTTCACTGTAACGAAATATTAGAAGAAATCACACCCATATGAGATGCCACACATCTACCTAAAAGCCTTGTAATAGCATAGGCAAAATATTTAGTCTCATTTCATCAGACTCTATTCTCTTTGGGCTCTGCTTACAATGGGTATTAATCACTTAATCATACAAGCTAATTTATACTCATCTGTTAATCAGTTAATGGCTCTTCCATAAGCATTTACATAATGTTTTTAGCCAGAAAAAAAAAATGCAGTCTCCCAAAGGCTCCTAGGAAGTGTCCCTGTGGTGAGCCTACCCTGCCCGGTGACAGGGACTACCTTCATGTGGAGAATCTTCCATAATCACCCAACGGCAGCCCATCCTGCCTGTGCCTGAGCCTGAGCCTGAGCCTGGGTCTGCTTGACTTGACAAGATCCCCATTTGTTTGCATGGGTCTGTTTAAATGCTTGCCCTCTGATGGCTACATTTCTTCACACACCCAGATGCACAGTACAATACCTGCCCCCTCTTGTTAGAGTGAATGCACAGCTGGGATTGTGTCTTATTAGCAGGCTGGGGCTGGCTAAGGGGGCAGCAAGGAAGAAGGAAACTTATATCTTGGAAGCTGGCCACTTCTGTGTATAACAAATACAAACCGGAACCGGGTGACACTTGGGACCATCAGCATAAGCCAAGATAGAAGTCACTCTTGCAAGGAGTCTGTGTTCCTGGTAGAACGACACCAACAATCAAAGTTAAATGAGTTCTTGCCATTGTACATTAAGACCAGAACATTGGAGAAAATGCCTCTTCAAGACTCAGGGTGCCCACTGTTGCACCATTTGGTTGTATAAACTTGTCACTATCTGCACCTGGGTGGCAGCTCAGCTGTGGTCAGTCCCTGGGGGGAGGATATTAACCCTTTTGGTGACAGAGGCTGGCTCAGCTTATTTTGCAACCATCTCAGTTTCTGGAAACAAGCCATATCATGTCTTGAAGGTGGAGAGTGGATGGAATCTGAAAGCAGGTAGGTCACAGACCGGCAGAGAGGGCAAGGAATGATTGACAAGAACCGTAAGTGAGCCTCTGAGAGGTTGTGTGACTTTGCTTATATTAAAACATAAACTGTGGTTTGGATGGGGCTCAGACATTTGGCTACAGCACACATTTGGAAAACGCATCAGCCAGAGCAGCCACGGCACCTAATACGCATCTTTGTTTGAGTAATGCTGATGGGAAGTGACTCAGCAAAGGCTGTAAAATGGGTTGCATTGGGAAAGCCAAAGACTTCTGCTCCCAGGTCAGATCCTGAAGGCTAAATCCAGAGTTTCACTTCGTTCTTGGATTTGCTGCTGCTGCCTCCACTGGGGCCACCAGATAGCCAAAGGCCTGGGATGGTCTCCAGTCGTCTCCAGCACCCTGGCTTGGGAAGCAAGCTTTGAGTCCAAGGGTGGACATCTCTGTGGCTAGCCATCTGGTTAATGCTCATCACGCCCATGTGGGACGCCAACAGGGAACAGACTTAGGACAGAATCAATAATCTGGCAAGGAGGAGGAAGCTCACAGCTTCACAGACGAGCTCCTGAGCATTAATTAATTTATTCATTAATTCAATAATAATTCATTAAGGGCATATTATATGACAAGCAATGCTAAGACATAGAGTGATGGTACCATTATAAAGATATATAAAGACATACCCTCTTCCTGTCTTTAGGAAGCCCATACTGGGGGAGCAAGACAACCACACGGACGTGTAATCAGAATACAACCTTATTAAATAGAGTTTTTGTAATGTGTACAGAGTGTTACAGGCCTATAAAGGAATATGCAATTATCTGAGGAATTCCATTAAAGCTTCACAGAGGAAACGGCATGAGGACTGCAGCTCAAAAGGTGACTGGGAATTTCAATAGACACGGGAAAAGGAGAAAGTAGCAGACTTTAAAATCAGGCAGACCAATCCGCTAGCCCTAGATCTACTTGTGCAATGCTGACTTCAGTATTTAGTCTCTGTTTCTCCATCTGCAAGATGGAAATAATAAGCCTATCTTGCAGAATTTTACAAGAATTGGAGATCATCTGTATTCAAAGAAGTCATGGCTTTAGCACATTAACCAGCTGGGTCTTGAAAGAGGACATTTTATATAGCTGGTATACCATGAGTAAAAACAGAGACATGTGGAAAGAAACAGTACATTTTGCCAACAGGAGGTAGTTTACCACATCGGGAAAGTAGGCCTGGGAGGAGGAAATAACAGATGACGCCAGACAGATGATTGGGGTTCATTTATGATGAGCCAGGACTGTCTTAGGTGAAGAAGAGCCAGGGTCATTCAGGCTTGCCCACGACCGCTCTGCCCAAGGGCTCACTGCGAGTCTGCTTCACGGGTGGCTTCCACCCAGTCTTCCTGGTTCTTCCTCCTCCCCACGCCTCCTCCGTCCATCATACTCTGACAGTCCCCACGCCATGCCCACGGCTCTATCCTCAGCATCGCCATATGCCATTCCTCCTAATTCTTTAGCAGTCACGTCTATTTAGAGCTGTATTGAAAGTCATTTCTATCACTTCTCCCGCAGGTGCATTCTAAGAATACCCAACAACAAAAATCCAAACAGGCAAACAAAGAAATGACAGAAAGATCTTGATGACACCGAGAATTCATTGCCCTCTAGACTTTGCTTTCTTCAAGAGTTAGTTGGAAAGAATAATGTAACCAACTTTGTGGGATTAAATGAGATAATTCCGTGAAGTGCAAAGTAAATCCTTATCAGCTTATTAGCTGCTATTATTATGATTGTTCCTAGCTTTATAAAATAGGTAACCATTCAATACATTTGAGTGCTTACTATGTGCAGAGAATCAAAACATTCCTTTACAAACATATAATTCACCTACAACTTTTTGGGCAGATATACTCTGCAGAGAAGAAAGCACAAGCATATGGGAGCAGTATAATTTAATCACCACCTAATTAGCCAGACTATTTAAAATCGGCCTTACAATGATGATGAAAACATTCTCACTTCTAAATGCCGGAAGCTGCGTCTTCCTGTAATTCTCTCCCTGGAAAACTGCGCACTGAGGGGCTCTTGGCTCAGTGTGGACGCTTCCTCTCCATCACATTCAGACCTCACTGAGTCTAGTCATTTCCTTGCTTTGTCATTAGAGGAGGCCAGGATGGCCTCTGTTATCTTTCCTCATTTTCTTGATGTTTCTCCTAGTGGTGATTGTCCTTTGTGTGGGAGGATGTGCTTGAGATAGTGATAATAGGACCCAATATTTATTAAGACTTGCTACATGGTGGGGGCGCCTGGGTGGCTCAGTCGGTTGAGCGTCTGACTTTGGCTCAGGTCATGATCCCACAGTTTGTGGGTTCAAGCCCCGCATTAGGTTCTGTGCTGGCAGCTCGGGGCCTGGAGCCTGCTTTGGATTCTGTGTCTCCCTCTCTCTCTCTGCCCCTCCCCTGCTCACGCTCTCTCTCTCTCAAAATTAAATAAACATTAAAAAATTAAAAAAAAAAAGACTTACTACACGGCAGAGGCCATTTAAGCATTTCACTTTTGTTTTTCTTGAGAGAAAGTGAGTGACATGAGACAGAAGGAGAGAGAGACAGAGACAGAGAGATAGAGAGAGAGAGAGAGAAAGAGAGAATCTTAAGCAGGCTCCATGCTCAGCATGGAGCCCAATGAGGGGCACAATTTCACGACCGTGAGATCATGACCTGAGCCGAAATCAAGAGTCAGAAGCTTAACGGATAAGCCACTCAGGTGTCCTCAAACATTTCACATTAACCCTCCCATAGCCCTATGAGATTAACACCATGAGTATCTCCATTTTCTAGAAGCCAAGGCTCCAAAGGGTTAAATAACCTGCCCAAAGTCTCTCAGCTGGTAGGTAGTGCAGCCAATATCCACCCCCAGGCAGTCTGCTTCCAGCTTCCCTAAGAGTCAGAAAATCCAAAAGCAGTAGAAACCTTTGGGCTAAGAAGAGGCAGTTGCTGTGAGCGAACCCAATTCTTAACTCTTGTTTCCCAATTAACCCAAAGCTTCTCTTACAGAGTTTAGAGAAACCCTGTTTCAGACTGTCCAGTGATGAAATTATGAACACCTAAGCCAGGTAAATAAATGTCCAATGGAAGGTTTCTCTGAACAGCTAATTATAAAAAAAAAAAAAAATCTGTTATGACAGAAAAGCCCAGAGAAACTTAGAACAGAGTAAGAGGCTACAGTGTTCAAAGAATCAATCAAAAAGGAAAAACACTGTAAATACGGAGAAAGCCCACAAACCGAGACCAAAGTACAAGACGCTCAGCAGGAATGTTCTACAGAGGATTAAAGCGTTTAACAGACAACTGGACTAGATGATTTTAAAAGATCTTTCTAAACCCAGAGATGCCATTATTCAATCAGGAATGTAATTTTTTTTAAGTTCCCAGTGTTCGTGTTTTTAATCTCATGGACTAATTCATAGCAGGTCAGCTTAAGTTTGGTGCTGCCATTGCCTCCAAACATTTCCACATCCAAATTCCACTGTGCACACCAAACCCCACGTGTTGGCTCCACTGACCCCTTCTTTCCATGCACCTTATCTCGGTTAATGGTCTCACCATTGCCAGTCACCCCGACCTGGTGCTCAGAGTCTTCCTTGACTCCTCCTATACCCTCAGGCTCCACATCCAACTGGTCAACAAGCACGATCAGCATCTAAAGTTTCTTCCCTAGCTGTCCTCTCCTACCCCACCATGGCCCTGTTGGTGCAAGTAAGTCATACTACAGTACCTACTGTGGACTAAAGACACAAAGATGAAAGTCATGGTCCTTCCCCTCAAAGAGCTCACAGCCTGGTAAAGGAGACAGGCTCATACACAGAACTCAAGACCCAGGCAAGAGGCATACAGGAGGTACAATAAATGATACAACAGATCAATATGTATCAAGCATCTTGTTACCTCACCTGGTCACAAAAGGCTCCTAGTCCACATGCCTTGTCTCCTCATCCTGTCCATTACTCACACTGCCAGCCTAACAATCCCCTCCTTTGGTGTCACTTGATGCTCAGAAGCATAAGGGCACCTGGGTGGCTCAGTAGGTTGAGCATCCAACTCTTGATTTTGGCTCAGGTCATGATCTCACAGTTTTGTGAGTTCAAGCCCCCCATCAGGCTTTGCACACTGACCTCAAGGAGGCTGCCTGAGATTCTCTCTCCCTCTCTTTTTGCCCCTCCCCCACTAGTGCTCTCTCTGTCTCTCTCAAAATAAACAAATAAACTTAAAAAAGAAGAAGAAGAAGAAGAAGAAGAAGAAGAAGAAGAAGAAGAAGAAACGTTGGATGGCTGCACTTGTCCAGGTATGTGAAGGGCAGATTTCTGCACCTTATGCTGAATATAACCTATGGCAGAAGTGACGGGTGCTTATGAGCTTGTTCAGAGACGTTTCCAGAGTAAGATGAGCCCCCGGGAAAACAGTGGCATTATATGATTGGCAAGAGGACTAATACCAGACTCAAAAAGAATATTCACAGAGGTGGGAGGAAACCAGGAAAGAGAAAGACAGGGAAGATATAGTGACAAGAAGTTGAAAACAGTCAGTGGCAATGAATGTTGCTGAAATTTAAGCCAGAAGAGAACTAAAAGCCAGCTACTGGTTGCCTACTGGTTTTGCAAAAGCTACATCTTTCCATTGATTGGATCAGATATCAGGCTTCATGGGTTTGTGATTTGATTATGAGGTACAGGAGGGCTGCAAGGATCCCTGTATCCCCTTTGAACATGACTGGGAGTGAAAAAGATGTATTTAAAGCATTCCATCCTATATTCAATTTATTTAAGCCCAACATGTTGGTTTTTTCTTTTTCTTTTTTTTTCTTTTTTTGAGAGAGAGGGAGAGTGAGGGGGATGGGGCAGAGAGAATGGGAGAGAGAGAATACCAGGCAGGCTCCATGCTTAGCATGCAGAGCCCAACATGGGGCTCAAGCCCACAACCATGGCATCATGACCTGAGCCAATATCAAGAGGGAGACGCTTAATGGACTAAGCCACCCAGGCGCCCCCAACGACTTGGTTTTAACTGCTGAGAGCAGAGACCATCTTGTTTCTCTTCATATCCTTATCCCATGGTAACCAGCAGAGTGTTTGATGCATGTTTGTTTGTTTGTTTGTTTAGGGCAATGGTAATTTTCCTGTAATTAGTTCTTAACTAAAATATTTGAGGGTGCGTGGAAATGGTTGCTTCCACCAATGGTTTCAAACATTGTTCATTGGGTTTTTTGTTCTATTGATTTGCATTCTCTCTAGAGAGGCAACTAGCTGAGTAGGCAAAAATAAACTTTCAGAGATCACATTTGAGTAATCACAAATTCTGAACTTATATTGGCCCAAATTAAGATTTATTTTCATAATTTTGACAGCTCTGAATTTGCAGTGTAAGTCAACAAGAAAACAGGACTTACATTGCCCCCATAACCACCAAACGATTTATAAACAACTTGGATGGAAGCTTCTATGATGTAAAGCAAATCTGCACCAGTATGCCACATCGGGTCAGATGGCGGGACTCACTTTACACTCACCCTATTTCCTGGATGGACAGTGCCTGATCCTAAATGTTCCCTTTATTTCTATTTTTATTTTTTAAATGTTTTATTTATTTGTGAGAGAGAGAGGGGCAGAGAGAGAGAAGGGGGCAGGGGATCCGAAGTGGGCTCTGTGCTGACAGCAGCAAGCCTGACGTGGGGCTCGAACTCACAAACTATGAGATCATGACCTGAGCTGAAGTCAGATGCTCAACCGACTGAGCCACTGAGGCGCCCCCAAAATGTTCTCTTTTTTAAAAAAAAACTGACTTAGTATGCAGGTACTAGGGTTCTGATGTTTCTGAACACACTGGATTCTGAGCCACCCCAATGGCTCCGCACACAAGGTCATTTACAACATGTAGCAGTAACACGATTGCACATGATTTACAGAGGAAATAATCATTTGCTATGAAATTATCAAAAGCTTCCCTTCTGGCCATCCTGAGAGCAGTTCTCCAACAGTTTTCCCTTAGGTTAGCCCCAGAATATTCTGGAAGTCTATTTATTTATAATCCTGGCACTGACCTCCTATGTCTGTGAGGTCTTTACCAAATCCAAGCGGGTGGACAAGCACTGATTCCCTGTCGCTGGCCTCACCTTGCCAGGTTCTCCCAACACCTCCTAAGCCTTTTCAAACAGAGGGCTCACCCAGCCTGCCCAGGGCCAGGGTCCATCAAGCCTTATCTGCTCTGTTGAGAATTGGCATCCCACGGCTCCTGGCCCAGCCTGCAGCAACAGCGGTTCAGCAGTGGCCCTCACACCAGGAGCCTGTGCACACAGGCATCTCCCTGGGGCCCGGGGGAAACAGACAGAAAACCCTCATTGAAACACTGGCTCAGCAAGTTCCATTATTCATGGACAGAGAGAAAGCAATGGCGCTGAAGTTAGGCACCACGTGTCCTGACGGCCAACATGGGGAACAAGTGGGGGTTCAAACCACAGTGCACTCAACCTTCTCTGGGCGTTAGAGGAGGTCCTAAAGCACTTCTGTGTCCCCATAACGTGGGATCTGCATACCTACAGCTGACAGAAAGGTAGGTCGACACGTCTCTTTTATGTTACAAATACCACCTTAACGTTCTGAAAACATGAGTAAGCCACCTACTAAAAGCACATCAGCACACACACTTGCAAAGTCAAACTCCTTCCTTAACCAAATGGCCTTGAGAAGAGATGTGTAAAGAGACATACGATCCATGCTTAGCCTCTTGAGGGGGTGCTGGATTTTTAATTGACATATTAAAAAGGTAATTGCTTGAATCCACTGTAAACCTGAAGAGGCTTGATCCTGCTTCCTCCCAGCCAAAGAGTCCGTTGGTAATTTTTTCTCTTGTTCATCACAACAGGCGCTGTATCCAAGACATTGCCCAACTCAAATCCGGTAATTCCCTCCAAGACCATCATAACCTTCCAAAATAAGCTTGTTCGTTTAAAATAGCCTTGTCAATAGCACTCACCAACTCACACAGAGCAAATAATGATTTATACCTGAAAAAAAAAAAGGGAAAACTGTCAGCCTCTGGCTCATCCTAGAGGAAAGAGTGATGAATTCACAGGCTACTGTTTCAGTAATTTTTACTTTAAAATGTAAATTGTATTTTTTTTGTTGTTGTTACAAGAATGACACATGAGCATTATGGAAAATTTAGAAAGACCACTAACCAAAAAAAAAAAAAAATAGTAGTCAATTCATTAGACGAACTATAATCCCACAGTGGAGATATAACCTCTGGTATTTTGGCTTATACTCTTCCAGATCTATCTCTTTCTTTTTCTTTTTCTTTTTCTTTTTCTTTTTCTTTTTCTTTTTCTTTTTCTTTTTCTTTTTCTTTTTCCTTTTCTTTATCTTTTTCTCTTTCTCTTTCTTTCTTTCTTTCTTTCTTTCTTTCTTTCTTTCTTTCCTTTCTTTCTTTCTGTCTTTCTTTCTCAAGTCCATCCTCCATGGCATCATGATGCTCACAGTCCTTATTTGTGAGGCCATTGTAGAAGATGAAATCTGTGTCAAGAAATAACTATGAACACACTGGATACTTTTAGCCACTGAAACCCAACAAGCCTCTTGGAGTGCTAGGTCAGGCTAAGTAGGTTCAAACCACAAGAGCTGGCTTCATTGATTGGGTGTTCAGCCACATTTTCATGTCATAGAGTGGCTCTCAGCACTGGGCGGGAGCAGCGACCCGGGGGGAGCCAAGAGGGCTTACTGTAAGTCAACATGTTTGTTGATCCTGGACCAGTGGCTGAGCCGGAGGACAGGGAGAGCCCTGCAGGGCAGACAGACAAAGAGCAGGGAGACGGAGCTGGAACATGGAGGGGCAAGCACTGTCTGCTCTCTTCTCTGGGGGAGAGAGAGGCCCTGGGATTCTTTCCATCTGCAGAAACTGCAGTGGTCAATGCCCCCATGGCCTGTGGGGCTTTGGGTATATGTCACAAGAGGGTCCTCTCCCCAGTGGGAAAATTGTTTATTTGGCATCTGACCAAAGGCATTAGGGCTCCTTTGAGAAACATTTGATCGGGGCCCAGAATTTTCATGTACGCTATGGAGAAAGGAGGTCAATTTAAAGAAAATTTAGATAGAACAAGAGCCACAACAAAGCAGCCTCTTTAAGGGGCAAAGGCAGGGATGCGATGTTTCTAGGGCAGGGACACTGACCCCGTTCCCATTCTAGGAAAGGGACACTGACCCCATTGAAATAAACAAAAAAAGCTCCTCAAAGAGGCTCACCAAACCCAGGCAGTCATGAGCGGGAAAGAGGTCCTCACGCCTCTGCAGTCTGGCCAGGGACCAAAGTCTCCATCAGCCTTGACACAATCAGTTCTCTTAATATGGGGAGGCCCTGGGATCACAGCAAGCTCCCCTGGGCAGCTGATTTGCCTTCAGTGATCTGCCAAGGCCTGTACAAGTGCTGTTTCCACCAGAGCTGGAAAGTGTCGATATATTGCGGGGCAGGGAGGACCTCATGTTTCCCGAGCTCTTGCTAACAACAGAGTAGTCCACGTTTCCTCACTTACCCCTTACAGTCACCCTAAGATGCTTAGTACTCTTGTTCCCACCTTGCAGATGAGAACACTGAGGCTCCGATCGTGGGAGGGATCTGCCCCGGGTCCCACAGCAAAGTGACAGAGCGGGCATCCAAAGCCCCTGCACACTGGTGCCAGAACTCATGTCCTTGACCTTCTATGCCGTTCTGATCTCAGTCCCCTTCAGAGTGTTTCTTTCTTCTATCCCACTGACTTCCTCCTTTTTATGAGAAGAATGGAGAGTCTTTATAGGTGACGATAATGAACGTGAGAGCTTAGTTTTTCATAGACCTCTACCTCCTGCAGGAAAGGATCAGAAGTCAGCACGGCGGTGATGTTTTGTATTCCTCTGCCGTAGCTTAATTACGGGAGCGCATTGTGCCGTGATTACTTAATACATTTAACATTTAATAATTATCCAACACGTAGCCAGTATTCCAAGACAGACGCATCCGGAGAATCAAGAACGAAAAGGCAGGAAGGAGAAAGGGAGGAGTAGATGAGGCGTTAAGGAGTAGACCAGGTTTGAGGGGGAAGATGAGGTTTGCTGCCCTGTGCGTTCTTAGTGTGGCTGCAATGGCCAAGGCACCGCGGCGAACGCTGATTCCCTTCCAATAAGAGCAGCGCTGTTCCCTGGGCAGGGAGCTGGCCGCTGAGCACACTGGGGGAGCCCTGTCCGCAGGACACAGATTCCGCTTGCGGTTTTCCAAGGGAGGGACCGATGGCCCCCGGCCATCTGTGCTCTCTGCCGGACCCCACAAGGTTTGACCGTGACAGCTGAGGGGGGGCTAGGATTGCAGCCGTGAGCACACTGGAAAAAAACAGCTGCTGCGGGTCCTTTGCTCGCTGGCCTGCGCTCCGCTGGCGAGTGGGACATTACGGCCTTTGTTATTCACGAAGCATTTGGAATCTCTGTCCATTTAAGGAAGGAAGCCGCGGGGTAATCCAGCCCTGGCTGTGCCATTGACAAGTGACTCACTCATTTCTGCCACGTGAACTGTGGATGAACCCGGGCCGCCGGGGCTCAGGCCCTTCCTCGGAGTGGTCGACAGCCTGCACTTGATTAAACTTAATGGATTCCTGAGGCATACGTGCGCTCTATATATTAAGTCAAATTAAGCCCTGTGCACCATAAACCATGCTTTCTGTTTGTTTTGATAACATTAGAGAGTTGGGAAGGAAAAGAGCAGGTTTAGGATAAGAGCAAGAGCCCGGCCACATTGGTTTCCCCCAAAGGGAATCCAAGCCAGCGCCGGGCCCCCCCCCCCCCACCGGGGGCGGGGAGGGGGTGCGGCTGGGGGGGGTGCGGGGGCAAGGCTTGGGGGTGGGGGCTTCAGCTGGTGGGCCGCCTGGACCAGGAAGGGCTGAGGGCACAGTGCAGAGTGGAGCTTGGTCCTTGGAGAGGGGAAGCCGTGGATTTGGATTCCATCCCTGCCCTACCGCTAATGAGCCGTGTATCCCTGGGCAGCTAATGCCTCCTGCTCTTAGTTTTTTCATCTGTGGAATGGCCTGTCTCGGCTTCAGAGGGCTGGCAGGAGGGTAACATTGGCCAAGGGTTTAGCACAGTGCAGGGTGCACCGCGAACATTAAGAAAGGTAGGCATATACATACAGGTACACCTGCATATATGTGTATACCTGTGCATGTATACATGCTTAATGTAAATATCAGGCTATCTAGGTATATACGTATACCTAGATAGTGTACTTATCGGCCTGTATAGAGACAGATCAGCCCATGTCGAATCAGACACAGACATAGATAATGCACGTCTGGGCACATAGAGATAGAGATATATACATACACATACATAAAGTATCTACTGGCGTATATGGGTATATGTATGAGGTAGCAGGGAGCCTGGGCAGGGTCGGCAGAGGGGATGGTATGGCAGAGGAGGGGGTGACCCCAAGGCCCGCACCTACCTGAGCCATGAATAGAGCCCCTCCTCGGGGCTGCTGGGGTAGGAAGCCGACATTTATCAGGTGACCCCTTATTGGAGAAGCGATGTCCTCTCATGTGGTTTTTGCTGTTTCTAAAAACGGAAAGCATGGGGCGCCTGGGTGGCGCAGTCGGTTAAGCGTCCGACTTCAGCCAGGTCACGATCTCGCGGTCCGTGAGTTCAAGCCCCGCGTCAGGCTCTGGGCTGATGGCTCGGAGCCTGGAGCCTGTTTCCGATTCTGTGTCTCCCTCTCTCTCTCTGCCCCTCCCCCGTTCATGCTCTGTCTCTCTCTGTCCCAAAAATAAATAAAAAAATAAAAATAAAAAAAAAAAATAAAAACGGAAAGCAGAGGCTGTAACCGTGGCCAAGATCGTTCAGGGGAGACTCCTTTGGGAACCAGTAGCTGACGCGCAGCAAGTGACGCCCTCTGGCCGGAGGGAAGAAGAAGCTCAGGGGCCAGTCAGGAGCTGGGGACAGACGCCTGCCTCCCTGGGCCTTGCATCCGTGACCCTGGAGTTAGGTTCCCAGGCCCCCAGGAGGGAAGCAGCTTGGGTCTAAGCCAGCAAAGGAAAAAGGGGTAAGTTTTTCCCGGCAAATCGCTCTGTCCTGACAGAGCCGCCAGCAGCTTCATCCCCCAACCCAGCATGTGACATGGCTCTCTGCGCACCAGTCCTTCTGCTTCTCCACCCACTTTCACTTCTCCTCTGTCCTTATCTTGGCCTCCCCTCTGGAGGAGCGGGTCCGGAGCACGGTGCCTGCGGGGCAGGGACAGGATGGAGCACTTGTGGTGCCTCTGCTCCAACCGTGGAAGGGACTTTAGGCCCCTGAGTCCAGCGAGTCTCAGGGTCCTCACCGTGGGGACAAGTGTACCAGCTCTGCGAGGACCCAGTGAGGTCGCGTGGTGGTGGGGGACGCAGGCTTTGGAAACGAACACAACACTGCTCACACGTACCTCTTTCAGGGACTTGCACCCCCAGGGACTCTGACAAGCTGGCTCATGTCCTTGCCACCACCACTAGAGCACTATGAGAGCACACAAAAGCTGTACGCTATGGCCTGGCTTGTGCCTCCCCCAAATTCACATTTTGAAGTCCTCATCCCCAAAGTGATGGTTTTGGACGAGGGGCCTCTCGGAGGCAATTAGGTTTCCAGGGAGTCATGAGGAAGGGGCCCTTGCAATGAGCTTAGTGTCCTTTGTAGAAGAGACACCGGAGAGCTGGCATTGTCTCTCTCCCTACCACGTGAGGACTCGGTGAGAAGGCTTCCACACACCAGGAAGAAGGCTTTCACCAGAGCTCGACCAGGTTTGCAGGTTGATCTTGGACTTCCTGCCTCCAGAAGTGTGAGAAGAGGACACACTTGTGTCCTATCAGCCACCCGGCCTGTGGCGTTTTGCTGTGGCAGTCCGAGCTGAGTGGGACACACACATCTCAGGCTTATAACACTGACAGCAGGCTAGGTGGATCCCTACCCAGCCGCGGGGCCATGACACCAGTGGGCCAGGGGTTCTAGTTAGCACAGGATGAAAACTGAGCTTTCCAAAAAGTTTTCAAAAGCAATTTGGTTTTCCTTTGGTTTTTGAATGTGAATGATTCCAAAAAGATGGTGGGTTTAAATGTGGGACGGATATTGGTAGAAAGAATGTACAATAATACATGTTCTTACATAATGTAAAAGTGACTGTCATACATTTTCAGAGCACGTGGGCAGGTACAGGTGGGAGAGAAGTGTGGGGAGCAGCACAGAATGTCACAGCTCCACGAGACGGAAAATGATGGCACCCGGGCACACTGAGACATCGGTACATTCACGCTCACCCTCCTTCACATCTAGTGAACAGATATTTCACAGCGAAGACGTTAATCTCCTTCTGGTCAATAGTTCTCAGCCAAATGATCAAAATAAAATACATCACTCATCGCAAGAAAAAAAACCATAACTATGTGTGGTGATGGATGTTAACCAGATTTATTGAGGTTATCATTTCAGAATACATACAAATACCAAATCGTTATGCTGCACACCTGAAACTGAAAGCGTGTTCTGTGTCAATTATACCTCAATACGTTCAGACACACACACACATGCATACACACATGAATACATATACACATGCATACACACATACAGACGTATACACATGCAGACATACACATGCATGTATACATACACACATACATATATACATACACATATGCATATACACACATGCATATATACGCACACATGCATGCATACATACACACGCATACATATAGAAATACACACGCATATACACATATGCACATGCATATACACATACACACATGCATATATACATACATACGCATACATATGGACATACACACATGCATATATACATACATACGCATACATATGAACATACACACATGCATATATACATATACGCATGCATATATACACACAATGCATGTATACATACACACATACATATATACATACACACATGCATATATACATACACATATGCATATACACATGCATATATACACACATGCATGCATACATACACACACATACATATAGAAACACACATGTGCATATACACATACACACATGCATATATACATACATACAAATACCTATATACATACACACATGCATATATACATACACACATACATATATACATACACATATGCATATACACACATGCATATATACGCACACGTGCATGCATACATACACATGCATACATATAGAAATATACACACGCATATACACATACACACATGCATATATACGCACAATGCATGTATAAATACACACATACATATATACATACACAAATGCATATATACATACACATATGCAAATACACCCATGCATATATATGCACACATGCATGCATACATGCGCACATGCATATATACATACACACACATATACACATACACACATGCATATATACACACATACATATATACACATATATGCATATATATACACACACCTGCATATATACATACACACACGCATATACACATACACACGCATACATATATACATACACACATATATATACACACATGCATATATACGCACACATGCATTTATACATACACACGCATACATATGGACATAAACACATGCATACACACACACATGCACACACACACATGCATACACACATGCATATATACATACATATGCATACATATATACATACACACATGCATATATACAAACACACATACATATATATATACACACATGCATATATACATACACATATGCATATACACCCATGCATATATACGCACACATGCATGCATACATACACACACATACATATATATACACACACACGCATATACACATACACACATGCATATATATATACACACATGCGTATATACATACACACATGCATATACACCCATGCATGTATACACACATGCATGCATACATTCACATGCATGCATACATACACACATGCATATATACATACACACACGCATATACACACACATGCATATATACACACATGCATATATACATACACACATGCATATATATGTACACACATGCATATATACATACACACATATGCATATATACATACACATACATATATACGTGTACACACATGCATATACACATACACACATACATATATACATACACATATGCATATATAAGCACACATGCATGTATGCATGCACACACATGCATATATACATAAACACGCATACATATATACATACACACATACATATATACATACACATATGCATATACACACATGCATATATATGCACACATGCATGTATACATACACACATACATATAGACATACACACATGCATGTATACATACACACATACATATAGACATACACACACGCATATACACATGCACACATGCATATATACATACGCACATACATATATACATACACATATTCATATATGCACACATGCATGTATTCATACACACTTGCATATATACATACACACATTCATATATACATACACATATGCATATATATGCACACATGCATGTATACATACATGCATGCATATATACATACACACGCATACATATATACACATGCATATATACATACACATATGCATATATATGCACACATGCATATATACATACACACACATATACACATACACACATGCATATACACACATGTATATATACATACACATGCATACCATTATACATACACACGCATATACACATACACACATGCATATATACATACACACACGCATATACACATACACACATGCATATACACAACACATGCATATATACATACACATACATACATATACATATGCATATATACATAAACACATCCATATATACATACACATATGCATATATATGCTCACATGCATGTATACATACACACATGCATATATACACACATATACACATACACACATGCATATACACACATGTATATATACATACACACACATACATATATACATACACACACGCATATACACATACACACATGCGTGTATACACACACATGCATATATACATACACATATACACATACAGACATGCATATACACACATGCATATATACGTACACATACATATATACACATATGCATATATACATACACATACATATATACATACACACATGCATATACGCATACACACATGCATATATACATACACACATACATATATACACATATATGCATATATACATATACACACATGCATATATACATAAATCACAGCCCCATCCATAGACTTTTTTCCCCCTTCTTTGCTCTGCAATCACAAAGTCTAGGACAATGGAGAAGGTTTCGAAGTCAACTGTCATCTCTTTCTGGTCCTTTTTGTCAGTGCTGTGACATCAAAATCCCTGCTGGGCCCCTCCCCAGCCACAGGTGACATTGACCTTGCCCCCGCAGGAGAAAGCCTTGGCAGGGCCGAGTGGGGAGGCTCCAGGGTGGCTGGGATGAACCAAGGCACCCATCTCAGGAGACCGTGCGGCCATTGATTCTACCCGCCAAGTGCCTGGAGGGAGAGTGACCGCCTTCCCTGGGCACCACACAAAGTACCAACTGTGAGAGGTGCCTATCAGGCCTCACCGATCTGCTTGGGGACGACAGTGAGTGCCTTTGTGAGCTGAGGCTGAACACAGCACTGGTAGGGAGGAAGAACACACCATAATGAGTGTGGTGTCTTCATCTGTCCCGCATTAGGTAATTTGCTGCATTGAGATTCTCTGTCAATTTAACCAGAAGCCAGGGGGAGGAGGTGAGCAGCAGAGTCACTACAGAAAAAAGAAAGAAGGAAAAGTGGTCTCACCTGCACCAATGTATTCACTGGGCAGAGAAAGAAGATCCCACACAAAGAGAAAGGAGAAAGAGGAAGCTCTTGTTTCCTAACTTGTTCATCCCCCACAGTCAAGGGTTCCTGCATGATCAGGGGTGTTTCCCAGGAAAATAGAAATTCAGAAGGAATGCCATTTCACTCACTGTATAGAGTGAAGTATTCCCGATGAATCCAGATTTGAGGAAGAAGGTCTGGAACTTACCCCTTGAGCTCCCCACACAGACTCTGCACCCATCCCATTGTCCTGGGCTGTGATGAGCAGGAACAAGTCGGGAGGCCGGGGGGGACTGGGGAATTGCAGAATTGAGGGGCACAACATCCCCGACCTGTTGCTTCTACAGAGTCTTTCCTTGGCCCCATGGCCACGGCCCCCCCCCAGGCTGGCTCCTCCCCAGAGCTGGGACTGAGTCTCTCTAAGGTTGTTTACCCTGGTCTGTCTTGCCCCAGGGTACTAGTATGTTTTAGTAGCCCCTCTAATTGTAGAGCTCCTTGAGAGCAGGGACTATATCTTACATGCTGTGGGTTCCCCTGAAGTTCTGAGCTCAGTGCCTTGTATGTGGCTGACATTTACAACACGTGTTCAGTTGGAAAGGAATGGGGATATATTACACTGAGAGCCACCCAGCTTCTCTCCTGCCATCTTGCATGAAACCACAGCATGATGCAGTGAAACAGGACACTGAGGAGCCAGCATTGGGCTCTCCCCCAGCTTATAGGGCTGATGCTACGGCCGTAACGTGCTCGGTTACTCGGAAGGGAAGAGAGGGGCAGGCCCAGCGCTGGGGAGCTGGGTTTGCCCTAGGGACCAGGAGGTGGAAGGAGGGCAGAAGGAAGGGGGCCACTGCAGGGTAGAGGCACATCTCTCCCTGGGGATGCAGACAGGACTGGATGGGGGAGAGGCATCCCTTCCAGCAAAAGTATCTCTGCTGATGCCCAGGTTGGGAAGAGGAGCCCGCCAGGCTTTGGGGGTCTTGGAGTTCCCTGTGCTTTAAGGAGGAAGGAAAGAGTCAACGCGAGGTGCTGACTCCAGAAAGCATGGCTCCTGCTGGAATCCTGCTGGTTCTGGTGGCTTCCTGCCCCAGAGATGGGGAGGAGCCCCCCTGGCCACACTGCTTATGCACTGGTGCCCCGGCTGCGGCTGCAGGGCTTGGCGGGGAGGCCTCCGAGTCTGCACACAGATCCCTGTGATTTCCTGCACCCCGTGATACCAGCAGCAGGAAAGTACCTGTCTCACTGGCACAGACCTGCCCCTCCCCTCCCCGCGCTCTGGAAGGGCTGGGAAGCCTGGTGCGGTGTGCAGAGTGAGGACCACGTGGGGCCGGAAGGCACCTTTCCAGCTACAGGCAGAAATGCCTCCCGGTGACCCCTGTGCTGGGTGAACAGTGTGGCCCTCCCTTAGATGATCTCATTTCTTCTACCGCCACCAGAAGGGAAAGGGAGACATTTAAAGAGGAGAGGGAAAAGGAGCCAGGATGCATTTTCGAGAGTCACTGTGGAAAATTAGTCCTTGCGACCCTAACAGCTATTCTGCATTATGCATGCCCCCACCCCACAAACATACACTGTTGCTTTATTGCGAAGCAAAGTGACTTCCCCGGGCTCATCCAGAGCCTAAACAGCCAGGGACAGCGGTGGGCCTGAAGTCTCATTAAAACTTTATGCTGCAGGCGATGCAATTATTTTCACGGGCTCCCTTAAAATCTAAACGTGGCAGGTGAGGCTTACACGAAAGGGGTCGGAGCCCTTCTGTGGGGGGCGTCCTTCCAGCTGTTATACACCGATAAATAATGCCTTGCACATCTGCCAGTCAGGTAGTCCGGGAAAGCTCAGAGTGCGTGGGAATCACCAGAATACTGGGGCCAGCTTGTTAAGGAAAGGGAAATCAACGTTCCTCCATCTCCATGTAAGTGTCACACTCTCCCCCAAAGAGGCTCTTGCTGAACAGGGAGGCAGTGGCCAGAGGTCCCGTGGCCCTCCGTCCAGTTACACTAAACTCACGCACGAGGCCAGATGGTGTGGAGTGGGGCTGTTTGCTCCCTGCTCCGAGTGGCAGAAAGGCAAGAGAAGGACCACAGGGCTCCTTCCACTACTTCCCTGCAGGCCTGAGCCCCAGCAGGCTCCCGGAGCCAGCCTGCCCATCCCCTCTTCTCCCGGCTCACTCGCGCGGATGACCGTGGCTGGGGAGGTCAGAGACGCTGCCTCGTCCTGGCTTCCCCAAGCAATCAACTTCGCAAACAGAAATGGTATCTCTTCTCCAAGCCTCAGCACCCTTGCTCCAACCTTCTCACGCAGCCCCCCGGCACTGCTGGGGCACCTACTGCGGATCATGCTGCTATGCCAGCTCAGGGCAAGGAGAAAATGGCAAGGATCTGTGGACTCAAGGATCACAGAGATTTTTGAGAGAGAAAAGATGTAACATTGGTAAAGAGTGCAAAATCAGTAGCCTGGGTCAAAAATGCAAAATGCCCCATGGCCCAAGCTCATGGGTTTCCCAGGATAGCCCCCATCTCCAATACTCTGCCGTCATAAGTCACTAAAAGATTCAGGTCTTCTGGTATTTAGGGACACCTAAACAGCATCTCTCAGACTGCCCATCACATCTGGAAGCCACACGAAATCCTCTTTCAGACGGTGTCTATTCTGACTCGGGAGCTGTTGCCCCGTCACCAAGGTGCAGTAAGAATGAACTTCCATCTGGGGTGACCGAGCAAGTTTCCAAGAGGAAGGGGACGTGGGGGAGCCTGAGCTGAGGGGTTGCCAATGACAGGTGGCTCTCTGCAGAAGGAATCATGGGAGGCCAAGAACACGCTCCCGAGGCCACGTGGATGCAGGCCGGGTGGGGAAAAGATGCTGGGCAGCTGGGCTGTGAGCGAGCATTGGAGGATACAGACACCTAGAGGAAGGGTGTGGACTTGACGATGTCACGTTAGCCAGATGGTGTTCTAGAAGGCACTGTGTTCTACCAGGTGTGAGCAGATGGTCCGTGCAGGGGGAAAGGTGTGCTGGAGGCTCCCCTTCTCTGTCTCCCTCTGTTCTCTGGAAGGCTGACCTTTGTGGACTGTAAGAGTGAATCCCGTGCCCCTTGACTTTGGGTTGGGTTCAGGTGATGTGAGGATTGACAGGTGCCTGGAAGGCGGGAGGGGAAAGAGGCTGGGGTATCTATTTCCCGGGCTCCTCCCTGAGGTGGCCAGTGCCTCTAGGAGAGGTCTCAGCCCCTGTCAGGCAGTGGTCCCCACGCCCATACCTGTCCCAGGCTCTGTCTTACCTCATCCCTAATTTCCTCGGCTAGTCCCCGGGTGCTCCATCATCCCCTCGTTGGTTTCCTTAATCTGTTCACACTTTTGCTAATAGTCCCTGCAATTACTCCTTCGAATCAGCCATCTGTTTCCTGCCAGGATCTCAGTCAAGTAAATTTGGGGGAAATGCTTGAAAATTTGCAATGCTTATTAACATCTTAAGGCTCCAAAAAGTCCTGCTGTAAAGAAACTCTTTAATTTTGTTTGATCTACAAAATCTCCACCACCACCACCCCCACCCCCCACCCCCCACCATGGAATCCCTACCGATCGTTACAGAGGTTAAGACCTGCTCTTGTAAACTAACGGTCCTTTGCAGAAGGGAGCGACATACAGAAGCAATGTTTTAAGAAAATGGGTTTGACCTGTGGGAAGGATAGATTGGGAGGAACAGAGACCAGGGCGGGGGGGGGGGGGGGTAGGGGGGTGTTTCTGGTAGGAACAGGGTAAGAGTCTCAGCATGAAGGTGTGATTTAGGTCGTGAGAGCGGGGACAAGGGAACACGAAAGCTGAGATGCTCTGCGGCGTCCCTTTCTGGGGACTGGGACCACTCTCATCCCCCACCCCCTGTGAGAACCGAGCCTCTGTGCGTGGCGACTTCCCTGACTCAGCAGCCTCCTCCTTTTTAAGAATCTTATTAGGGATGCTCAGAAAGTACCATATGTTACCCCCAAAAGTTGACAGGACTGAGGAGTAGAATGAAATCTGACCGTTAAGTCCATGCGGCCTCCTCCCCCGTGACGTACAGGTCAGAGTGGAGGCTGTTTCAGTAAGAAATCTGCAGAGTTGATTAACGATGACGTGATTAACACGAGTCAGATCAAGATGCTGAATTAGATGATTTGAAGTGTAATTAATAGGCCAGACCCGGGTCTCATGTTGATGTCAAACTGCTCTTTTCTCAAGAATCTCTTTGGTCAAGGGCCTCAGTTTACGAGGTTCTGTGTGAATAGGACTTCAGCCTCCCCCGCCCCACCCCCCCCAACAAAGTCATTCAAGAAGAAAGAACACCATTCTCTTGACTTTCTGCAAACTCCCGGACTGAGGTCACCACGGAAGTCTGTCTTTCCCTGCAGAGGCTCGCGCCATGGCCTGTGGGGGCCCGCACCCGTTCCTGTCACGGTCTGCATTTATGCCACTGCTGGGTACTTTACCCTGATTGAACCTTTGCACAGAACTCCAGAGAGGGAGCTGGGAACCCAGGTCTGCAAACGGCCCGTTGTTAAGGTGATATAATCAATTCTCAATCATTTGCAACAAGGAAAGTCCGCTCAGCAGGGCTGGATTCAGCAGATTCTACACCCCACCGCTACAGAGAGTCTCGGTCAGGGTGAACCTGGAGGGACCCCTTTCTTTTTATTTCTTTTCTTTTTTTTATGTTTTGTGTTTAATATTTGAGAGAGACAGAGAGAGACAGAGCGCGAGCAGGAGAGGGACAGAGAGACAAGACAGAAGCTGAAACAGAGACAGAAGCTGAAGCAGGCTCCAGGCTCCAAGCTGTCACAGAGCCCAATGCGGGGCTCAAACTCATAAACCTCGAGATCATGACCTGAGCCAAAGTCGGACACTTAGCCAACTGAGTCCCCCAGGGGCCCCTGGAAAGAGCTTTTTCTAAGCCATTTGGACTCAGTGGATGACAGCTTTCCTGGAGCAGAGAACATGGCTTTTCAAGACATCTGATGACTGTCTCCAACACTCAGGGGCATCCACAGGGAGGAGGGGGGAGCTAATTCCCTGCAGCTAGTGTGGGCCTAGAACAAACAGTCAAAATGGTAGACTGGGGCTCAATTTTGATTGAGCCAAAGGAAATTCCTGCTATCTTTGGCAACTCTCAGAGAGAATAATAATAATAATAATACAGATCTATCACTGGAAGTTGATTGTAAATCCATTCTTCCTGTATTTCAATAGACGGCAGATCTTCTTAACTTTCCCAGGCAAAAAGAGAGTAGAAATCTCCAGTGACCTCAGTTGTGCAACCTGGCAAATTCTAGAGCAGAAAACAAGACACCCTTGCCTGCCTTGAGAAAAGTCTTTTAGTGCCTGAACATGTTCGACACATTTCCTTGACATGGAACTTACAGAGCGGTCCATTCCGTTTTTCTCAAGGAATGGATGGGTCAGTTTCCAAATTGTAATCTTCACGTTCAAAGAGGCTGGGTGAAGCCAAAAATCTGAACCTCAGAGAGACTCTATCACTGGGATCTGGAAAGCACCCAGGCATGGAAGGCCTCATGGGTTAGTTCAAGAGTTTTACCTTTTTTGTTGCTTGGAATGATCCATTGTCCCACTGATAACTTAGTCAAATCCATGTGTACTGATACACGTACACACACATGCACATATATACCTTCCTGCACACATACACACACTACATACAAACACATATAAGCATATACACACATATACACATGCACATACACACACATACACATCTTCTTTTAAAGAAGAAAGGATCTTTTTTTTAAGCGTTTATTTATTTTGAGAGAGAGAGTGAGAGAAGGGCAGAGAGAGAGGGAGAGAGAGAATCCCAAGTAGGCTCCACCATGTCAGTGCAGAGCCTGACGCGGGGCTCGATGTCACAAACTGTGAGATCATGACCTGAGCTGAAATCAAGAGTTGGACATTTAACCGACTGAGCCACCCGGGAGCCCCTCAAGAAGAAAGGATCTTAAACAGACTTCCACAGTCTGTTTGTGCAGACCACAAAGACTGTATTTGCTAGGTGTAGAAGGCAAGAGAAAATGGGATATTTAAGTTCCCTCTCCATAACAAAGCGATTTCTTGCAAATTTCTCCATCAGGAGGGATGAGATGACACGCACTATTTGCTTGAACTTGGGCTGAACCCAGAGTATTCCAGCACCCGGGTTAGATCTCCTGCCTCAACCCTTCCTGTCTTAAGGCATGAGACTCTCCCCCTCCCACCCGACCCCCATCTGCAGAGTCACTAAGAGGAAATTAGCCCCTGAATTATGGAGAATTCAGCTCCCAAGACAAACTAGAGTCAGCAACAATGTAAGTACTGGGACAGATGACCAGGCCATCTTTGTGCCTTTAGTGTGACACTTCAGGGAGTTCATTTGCACTCAGAGGGAAGTTCAATTTATAGGTGTGGACATTGAGGCTTATGGAGTAGAAAGATTGCTAAGCACCAAGCCAGGACGAAAAGACAGGTGTCCTGACCGAGGTTGTGCCTAAGAGCCAAAACAGCCACTCAGAGGCTCGAGGAACAAAACAATCCAGCCAGCTGTTTTGCATCCTTTTGCTCTGTGACCAGGTAGAGAAGCATTGGGTGGGGCAACCCCCATCAGCTAAGCCCCAGGGTCCAGCCACTGAGAGCCCGTCCCCTTCCTAGGGCCCAGTTGCAATTGAACCCAAGGGTGGGCTTCTTGGAGTCAAGACCCTGTAAACCCAGCCTCTTGCCGTGAAGGAGTGGCTTTGGTCTCTCTGGGTCCTTGAGGTCCCCGAGTGGTGGAGGAAAGCGTGTGTCTGCCAGCCCGGCTGCACGTCACTGAGAATAAGACGGGACACTACGGGTTCTTTCTTGAGTTCTGCAGGAAACACCTCACTGTTTTCTTCTACGTAGCCCAGAGTGCCCCCAAATACCTCATTAATAAGGTGGGTAAGCAGCTCGTGTGTCCCTCTTGCCAGATCATATCTTGGAAAGAACAAAAATCAATAGTGACCTGTTAACAACCCGCCCAGAATAACTCTGGGGGACGTTTCAGAATGAGGCAGGAAAGGAATCCCTGCAGCTTCCCTTGGGTGACAATGGTGAGGGACATGAGGGTGCCTCGTTCTACCCCATCAGAAACCAGATTTCAGGGAAGGAGAGAGAGGCTGGGGAAGCTGCATTTGCCCCCCCACCCACCCCCACTTCTCCCTTCTCTGTCCTCTGCCACATCACCTACGGGGCTCTTTATTTAACCCGTGACACAGAGAGATCCTACCTGGATTAAGTCACGGGTTTATAGGAGCTGGTCTGTTTTCAAGAGCCAAGCAAAAATGTGATGGAAAGTGCGGAGAACGTGTCTCATAAACAGCATCAGAGGAAGGGCAAGAGGAGAGAGTGGTGATTCTTGCCACGTATTCTATGTTCTGTTCATGTTTGCAACAAGTGATTTTCCATTCCTCGCAAGCGTCGTGTGAGGGTCACTGAGACAACCCCTCAGGCACCGGGAAAAATACAGATCCGAACAGAAGCAGAATAGCCGCGCTGGCCGGCCAGTGCCACGACAGCGCTGACTCTGTTCCAGTGGGGGGTTTTCCTTCCTTGCCATTTTGTGCTTGCTGCTCCGCTCTACGTTAAGCTCTTTGTGGGGGAGACTGTCAATCCTGCCTCCACTTCCTCTCCAGCTACTAAAGCCGAGCCTGGCACACAGTAAGTGCTCAGTACCTACTTGTTGGAGTGAGTGACATTTTCCCCCAAGAGGACCCCGTTACCCACAAAGAAAGGATGCCGACCCACAGCCCACGGCTCTTGGTTCCTCCACACAGACTCGTGTATAAGGTTGTTTAGCGACGCCGAACCACACAGAAAGAGCAGGGGGCGGAGGTGTCCTACAGTCCAGGACTCGAGCTCATGTTCTGCCATCTGCCAGCTGCGTGATGTTGGGAGAGTTTTTAAATCTCTGTCCCTTGGGGCACCTGGGTGGCTCCATTGGTTGAGCGTCCGACTTGGCTCAGGTCATGATCTCACGGTCTGTGGGTTTGAGCCCCACATTGGGCTCTGTGCTGACAGCTCGGAGCCTGGAGCCTGCTTCGGATTCTGTGTCTCCCTCTCTCTCCGCTCCTCCCCTGATCAAACTCTGTCTCTCTCTGGAGGGAAGGAAGGGAGGAAGAAAGGAAGGAAGGAAGGAAGGAAGGAAGGAAGGAAGGAAGGAAGGACATTAAAAATTTTTAAATAAATCTCTGTTCCTCAGTTTTCTTATCTGTAAAGTGGGGAGAGTAATTGCACCTGCTTCAATGATGTGCTGATTATGAAGCACTTAGCACAGCACCCAGGACATGCAGGTGCTGAATGAGCATCTGCTCCTTTTCCTCATACTTTCCCCCTTGGCAGAAGGGAAAATGAGCTGACTCCTGCCAGTGATGGTAGAGAGGTAGTTGAGAGAGTTTAGCGGGGGGGGGGGGGGGCCTTCTGGGAGAGACCCCTAGCTCAGGATGCATAGGTCGAGCGTAAGGCCCCATGAAGGGATAGCCTGTGGCCAGGGCACCCCCCACCTGCCCAGCCTAGCTCAACGGGGTACAAGCATCTTGAAAGAGACAGCACCGTGGTGATATGTTTTTATAAATAGGCATGACAAGGCTAGAGAACAGAGAATGTGCAGCCAACACTTTGCAAGCTCCAAAAAGCAAACTCAGAAAGACCACGTGTCCGAAGCACAGAGCTTATGGGGCACCTGCTCCTGAACCCCCATTTTTCTCCTGTTCCTGCAGCCATGTCCTCATCAGGACCGTCCCATCTCCCAGGCTGGGATGGCCAACAGGGGAGGGAGAGCTAAGGAAAAGCTTTGGAGATGATGGAGGGACAGATCTGAGGCTGCGCAGTGACACGGGGCTGGACACGTGGCTACTGTCCATCCTTTGAACATGCACGTTGCCATCCTTAAAACAGGGATGGGAGAGGCAGAGGCAGTGAGGACACCTTCCCACCCACCCACCCTCTGACGCCTCTTCTTCTGTTTATCAAGCCTTCCTGAGTGCAGACAACGTGCCGGAGACAGGATGGTGGGCCAAGTGGATGCAGTCCCCAGCTTCCAGAGAGACACCTCACATGACAGGCACAGCAGCACAGACTCTCAAGCTGGGAAGTGTTGGGAAGGGAGCCGGGAGGGCGTCGCCCGAACTCCCCTGCTCCACTGCTCCTCCGTGACTTTAATTTTCTGAACGGCCAGCCGCCTTCCTGCCTAAGGAAGGAAAAAGAGCAGGAAACCAACTATCCGTGCTGGACACTGGTGGTACCAGGGCCTGACCACGATTGCGTGGCAGGGTCCTGGGACCCCTGGGAAACTGAGGCCCCCACTGTAAGGAACTTGGCTGAGACCCCCACAAGGAGTCAGAGGAGGAGTTGGGACCCGAACTTGGGTCTTCCTGACTCAGGAGCTCAGGGACCTATTCTCCGGCGCTCACTTCTCCTGGCCGACCCTCCTGGGGACCTGGCCGGCTTGCTGGAGGCTTCCCGGACCCCCGTGCCCTCTGGCATCCAGCCACAGCCCTTGTCCCAGGTAAGCACCTGAGCAGAGGCCCCGGGGCCCTTCAGAAACAGGCCTGGGGAGACTCCAGCACTGACTCAAAGGCCTGGCAGTTGGCCTGGGGGCAGGGATCTCCAGCCCCCTCCTGGCCTTTGACTGCAACAAGTGTGAGGGTTTGTCCCTCCCCCGTCCCCTCCAGAGAAGCAAGGAGCTGCTGGCAAACACAGACCCAGCACCTGCGTGCCAGATAGCACAGCTGCATGTGGGAAACGCGATCTGTCTGCAGCGCCTGTCACACGCCGCGTCCAGTTGTTGGAAGAGGGCGCCTTGAGAACTTTCAGGGGCAGAGGTACCCAGCCCTCTCTCCCCACCCTCCTCTTCTTTGCACTTGGCATTTCCGGCCGGGTTTGCCTTTCACCACCCCCCACGTGGTGATGGTGCTGGGGCTTGATGCCTCCTCCCCAGGGCTGCACAGGCTCCCCCCTACCCCCGCCCCCCGCAGCAATAAAGGTGCTCAGCCTGCTCCCCGGGCCTTTCATCTTCAAAGCAGTTGTGGACCCTTCACGCCAAGGCCTGCACATCTGGCTGAAACGTTTGCGGATGCCAGGGCGGTGGGTTACCTTCACAGCTGGGGCGCCCGGGAGCCTCCTGCCGTCTGGCTTAGCTCCTCTCCCTCCTCTCCCGTGGCTGCCCACGCAGTACTCCCAAGTACCTCCCAAGTCCCGGGCTCTTCTCCCAGTGCTCTGCAGAGACCTGCCCGCATCCCGCCAGAACTGCTTTCAGAGCCGCGATTGATGCAAACAACCGGCCTGCATATGGAAAAGGGAACCAATAGGACCTTGCACAGGTGCTCAGGAGGGTAGGAGGAAGAAGGAGGCAAAGAAGAAAAGAACAAATTGCTTCGGGATATTCATGTCTTTTGCCAGAGGGCAGCTTTGCAGGGGGATAACTCACAGCTGACTGTGAGGCATTTCCACCCATGGAACAGAAGGAAGACACTAGAATCCCAAATGCCAGGGTGCACCTCAAATATGCCCACCTGTGCCAGGCGCCCTGACGCCTGTGATACTCAAACTCCTTGGGAGTCGGCCCAGCTAAGAAATGGGAAAGGGGCTCCTGGGTGGCTCAGTCGGTTAAGCCTCCGACTTTGGCTCAAGTCATGGTCTCGTGGTTTGTGGGTTTGAGACCCGCTTCAGGCTCCCTGCTGACAGCGTAGAGCCTGCTTCAGATCCTCTGTCCCCCTCTCTCTGCCCCTCCCCAGTTTGCACTCTCTCTCTCTCTCTCTCAAAATAAATAAATAAACTTAAAAAAAAAAAAAGAAACAGGAGAAGGTCACTGCACACAACAGACACCTGTCTCAGCAAAGCCAAAGGCTTTCCATGGATCGATTGCTGTGTTAATTTGTTCAGTCAGTCCTCACTGCAGCCTTATGCTGCTGTAGTTTTTATTATTATCCCCAATTCACAGACGACAAAACTGAGGCTCAGGAAATTAAATAACTTGCCAAAGGGCATCCAGGCCGTAGGTAGCAGAGTTAGATCTGAGCCCCAAACACGCTGGGCCTCAAAGTGGGTGGATGAACCAGAACTGTGGTTGACTTTCCTCATAGTCCCCAAAGTAACAGGCTTGGAGGGAGGAGGCGAGTCTGGGCTTGACCCCTCCACCCCCACCCCGCCGAAAGACGATGCCAGAGACTCCTGTTTCCAAAGTTCTTTCTTCTCACATAGGTCTCTTTCTTCAACTTTCCTTTCAACAGAAAACAAAATGAGATAAAATTTTACTTCCAGAAGTCACTTCACGTGAATCCAAAATTAGTTGTTGCTTTGCCGCTCTGAAAGATGACACAGAGACAGCATCTGTGTGCCCCATCGCTCCCCTTCCCGCACGTCACACCAACGTCAGTTCTGTCACCGTGCAAGGTGGCACTTTCTGGGTCCTGTACAGAATGTAATTTTCACTTGCCCCTGAAAAATCAATATGGAAAGGCTCTAATTCCCCAGATCTCGATTTTTCAATACAAAAGTGAAAATGAAACTCTGCGGGATTGCAGCCAAAACGGTGCCCCTGAGCCAACTGCAGTCTGGAGGGAGACTCACCAAAAGTTTTTCGAGAAAAACACCAACTTTTGACATTGTTCTCAGATGACACGTCAGCCGGAAAAGGAAGCAAACGTCGCTGAGTCCACGTGAGGTTTCCCAGCACCCCTTCGCGGAAGACGTCTCCGTCCAAAGAGATTTATGGCAAAATTAGGCTGCCCTGGGGTGTCACCGATGGGCAGTGTGGTCCCGGGGAAAGAGCTGAACTCTGAAATCAGGACACACGAATTAAAGCCCATCTCATCATATCATGGTTACTTTCCAGCCAGCAGCTCTGAGCATCTCATTTCCTCAACGTGAAGGAGGAGGAGGAAAGTCTCAGCTGCTGGCATGGGCAGTAAATGAAATAGCGCACATGAACGTGCCCGCACAGGCCTGGGGCAGAGTGGACTTCCTGCCTGTCCCCGCCTCTCTTTCCCTGTCGTTGGATCACTCGGGCTGAAGCTGACACCCTTCGGTATCTAGTGTTGGCAATGGAGGGTCACAGTGAACTATCTACTCACTAAGGACATCCTAGTCCACCCATGCTGGTCACAGACCTAGGGAAGATGTCACCACCCATCTCCAGACTCTGAGACTAGAAGGTCTTCTGAAACAAGACCACCAGGATTCCTCACCACGTCCTTCCGTGGCTCTTTCGACAATGAACGGAGAAACAAAAGAGCAGTGCCCCCCCAGGTGTGACCTGCTTGTGTAACCTGAACCACCTCCCCTGCTGCCAAGGACAGCGTCCGCCATCAGAAGCCTGCATCCCAGGACCCGGGCATTGCCAGGTGATCCCGGGGAGGTCACGTAACTTCTGGGTGCTTCTGTGCCCTCAGCTGTCCAACAGGTTAATGATAACGAGGCAGCAGGGTTTAGTGAAGAGAGACCACCCTGCCAAGTTCAGTGATGGGACTACACAAGAGAAAACAAGAAACAAAAACAGCCCCACATACCACTGAAGTCTGTTATTTCAAGCTTTTGCTCCTCCTGTGCCCTGAAACAAAGGAAGAGAGACACTTGGGGCCACTGGGAGAACACACACCCCTTTCTGGAGGTTCCCTGGTATTTGCTCAAGACGGGCCAGGCCTGGGAGGGACTCTGTCACCAAAGCCAGTAGCTTGCAGGCCTGTGACCTGGAAGCTGAGGGGGGGGGGGGGGCGGGCAGGGAGCAGGGAGGCAAAGAGAAGTTGTGCAAGTAGAAGCTGGCTTTTTCAAGAATCCACACACATGGTTTTAAGGGCCAGCTGCCCCCATGCTAAGACTAAGGTCCACTAAGACTGTATCTGGCAGGAGAGGAGTGATTCTGCATGAACTGCTGTTATCAGAAGATGACGAGAGGGATTCCAGAGAGGTAGAAATAATCCATGCCAAGTACGATATAAAAGCATCTCTGAATTTTTCTAGGAAATCAAAAGTGAGTAAGCAAATTTTCCTCCATGTATGGTAGATGAACTGAACAGAGCCTATTTGGTTGATATTAAGAACTGGGTTTGGCGGGCACCTGGGTGGCTCAGCTGGTTAAGCGGCTGACGTTGACTCAGGTCATGATGTCACAGTTGGTGAATTCGAGTCCCACCTCAGGCTCTGTGCTCACAGCTCAGAGCCTGGAGCCTGCTTTGGATTCTGTCTCCCTCTCTCTTTGCCCCTCCCCAGCTCATGCTCTGTCTCTGTCTCTCTCAAAGATAAATAGATGTTAAAAAAAATTTTTTTTAAGAACTGGGTTTGGGGGGCCCTTAAGACCATGTTTTCTGGGCTGGGGCATGTGGAGGGAGACCGTTGGCCAATGGTTGTGACAGATTTCCAGAGTGATGATGCCATAGGTGACAGAGGCAACCCATGAGACAAGAGCTGCCTGGGACACGCCATGGGGTAGCCTGTATATACAATCTTATCTAACAGCAAAGAGTTGGGAAAACCTAAATATTTCTCAGTAGGAAACTGACTACACGCAATGGAATGCCATTATTCCATTAAAGGCGATTGAAGGTGATGTCAGAGATTTACATATCTTGATGTGAAACGTGTCCTCAAAACATAGTGTTGGGTGAGGAAATAAGCTTCTATAAAATGTGGAATATCAGGGGCACCTGGGTGGCTCAGTCGGTTGAGCATCCGGACTTCAGCTCAGGTCATGATCTCATGGTCTGTGAGTTCGAGCCCCGTGTCGGGCTCTGTGCTGACAGCTCAGAGCCTGGAGCCTGCTACAGATTCTGTGTCTCCCTCTCTCTCTGCCCCTCCCCCACTTGCTCTTCTCTTTCTCAAAATAAATAAACATTTTTGGGGCTCCTGGGTGGCTCCGTCAGTTAAGCGTCCCTCTTCGGCTTAGGTCATGATCTCACAGTTCGTGAGTTCGAGCCCCGCATCGGGCTCTGTGCTGACAGCTCAGAGCCTGGAGCCTGCTTCAGATTCTGTGTCTCCCTCTCTCTCTGCCCCTCCCCTGCTCAAGCTCTGTCTCTCTCTCTCTGTCTCAAAAATTAAAACAAAAAAATAAAATAAAATGTGGAATATGAGCCCCATCAGGTTAAGGGGAATCCCTCATCTATGTTGTAAATATGCATCGAGAAGCGTCCTCAAAAGCAATTGCCATAGTTTGTCAGAGTATGAGCTCTTGGCCGATCCTTGTTCTCTTCTGTGTTATTTGACTTTTCTTTTTCTTACAAAAAAAAACCTGACTTTTTATTTTAAAACAAATCCGTCTCTGTAAGAAGTGAAATATCCTTTTATCTTCATGAAAATTTGTGATTTAACAGTGAAAAGAGCATTAAACGTTTTCCAGATCCTCCCAGACATACTATGATTAATAGAGAGTAAAGCCCTCTGTGATTCCCCACTATCACATGAAATACTGTGGAGAAAGGCCATCACGTAAGATGCCATCAGAGGTATCTCTCCTGACTCAGTGAAATCCTCTTTCCAACCTCTTTCAAGAAAGACTAACAAAAATCTCAGGAGGTCTAGTTTTGCATAACCATTTCTTCCCCTTTTGTCTTTGGTACTTTCCTTTTTAAAAAAAGTTTATTTATTTAGAGAGAGAGAGCAGGGGAGGGGCAGAGAGAGAGAGAATCTCAAGCAGGTTCTGTGCTGTCAGTGCAGAGCCCGATGTGGGGCTTAAACCCACAAACCACAAGATCATGACCTGAGCTGAAATCAAGAGTTGTCTTTGGTACTTTTCATTCAAATGTATATTGAGCATATATAGTACCTAAGACCTGCTATCGGAAACTCACCTCCTCATCTGCTGGCTGTGCTCTGTTTCAGGCTCATCACTTAAAACAGCGGGAGGAGGCATCCACCCATGGTGGGTCTTCTTGTGCATGGAGTGAGTCAGCACTAACCACGACACCTGGAGCCTCTTATGATGAAGTAAGTTTTCAGAAGCCATCCCTCCTCCCTTGTGCTCACATGCACAAGCTCAGGGATCATGGAGTTATGATTCCTTCAATATTCACTCAGTCAGCATTTACTGATGCCCACTGTGTGTCAGGATGGTGTGAAGCCTGGGTCTGCAGCAGTGAACAAAATAAAAAATCTCTGCCTTCAGGGAGCTTATATTGTAGTGGGAGAAGCTAGACCATCACACACACACACACACACACACACACACACATTTCAGGAGGTAACAAGTGCTATACAAAAGACAAAACAGGGTAAAGGGGACAGAGTGACAGGAGGCTAGTGTTATTTCAGATGAGGTTGTCAGGAAAGTCCTCTCTGGTAAGATGACCTCTGAGCAGAAGCCTGGGAGGAGTGAGAGAAGGAGTCAAGAGGACACCTGAGGGAAAAGCATTCCAGGCAAGGAAACAGTATGTGCAAAGGTCCTGCAGGAGAGTTTGCTCAACATAGTCCTAGAACTATAAGCAAGTCAGCAGGCTGGGACCAAGGAGCATGGGAAGGAGGTGAGCAAGAGGTCAAAGGCCAGACCTTGCAGGGCTTTATGGGTGATTGGAAGGACCTGGGGTTACATCTGGATGGGATGGGAAACTTTGGACGAGTTCAAGCAGAGTTACACAATCTAACATGGTGGATGACGCATTTTTATTTTTTTAGAAATAAAGAGAAGACACCAAATAAATAAAAAGTAAGAGACATAATTTTATTTTTTTAATATATGAAATTTATTGTCAAATTGGTTTCCATACAACACCCAGTGCTCATCCCAAAAGGTGCCCTCCTCAATACCCATCACCCACCCTCCCCGCCCTCCCACCCCCCATGAACCCTCAGTTTGCTCTCAGTTTTTAACAGTCTCTTATGCTTTGGCAAGAGACATAATTTTAAAAGAGAAAGAGAAACCAATCCATCTGCTACCCAGAAGGGCTGTGGACAATGCTACAGTTGCCCTCCTTTGCACAATAGGGTTTAACCGTGTGTGGACATAACGTCATGAAAACCATTTGCGGCCAGTCGCCAGCCAGTGGTCATGGAAAGCAGAACTTGCCACAGGCAACAATAGGAGCTTTGAGCAAAGTGGTAAGTCCCTATGAGTAATGGGTGACTTTTCTCTCCTTTGTCAGGGCTGATGGCATTTATCTCCTGACTCTGAACCTCCTTAAGATAAGAATGAGCCCAAGCCACACCCTGGCCATGTGCAAAGGATAACAACTTTCTTCCATGTAGGTCAAAAACCATCAGTCCTGTCATGTTTTATTTTTAGCACTCTATGTGTTTAAAATATATTTAGTAACAAAAGTATTAATAAAATGCTAATGTTTATTAGGTGTTTACAAAAATTACTAATTTCATTCTCAGAAGAACCTTCAGCGCCATTAATACTCCCATCTTACTGCATCAGAAAGATCCAAGAAGCCTTGAAAACTCTTGCAGAGATCTGCACGGGTGGCTAGTGGCTCTGGAAATTCAAACCCATTTCCATCTGAATTGAAATCCTGTGTTCGTAGCCAGTTGGCCACACTGCTCCTGATACAGGGTTGTCCACAGGAGGGATATACAAGTATAAGTCCTGGTTGCTTGAGAGTTTAAAGGTATTGGGGAGCCAACACCAACACCGAGAACAAACAGGCATGGCAGTGCAGGGGTGTGGCCTCAACTGTGAGTGCAGATGTGGCCAGGCCTCAGAGGAAGGCTGTGGACAATGTTGGAACGTGGACCAATGCCTCAAGGCTTACGTCCTTATTCAGCTGAGTTCTCAGCTCCAGTAAGGCTGGGGCTTGGTGAGGTCAGCCCTTATGCAGATTTTCTAGCCAGTTGCCACCTCCTGAGCACTTACTGTGGGCCAGGCACTCTGCGAGGTGCTTGGGGTACATTAGTGCACCCCATCCACGCTACCCTCTGGGTGATTTCCCCATTTCACAGATGTGTTAAGTAAGGTGGCCAAGGTCTTCTTGCTCATAGATGGAAGGACTACAATGTTATCAAGATTGACTCAAAAGCCAAGGCCTTTTTTTTTTCAGGTATATTTATTTATTTTGAGAGAGAGAGAGAGAGGAAAGGAGGGAGGGGCAGAGAGAGAGGAAGAGAGAGAATCCCAAGCAGGATCCATGCTGTCAGTGCAGAGCCTGACACGGGGCTCAATCTCACGAATCATGAGATCATGACCTGAGCCAAAATCAAGAGCTAGATACTTAACTGACTGAGCCACCCAGGTGCCTCAAAAAGTAGATGTCTTAATTATGATACATACATCATAACTACTGACACTTGGAATTAAGAGTTTCTCCCTTTTCCCCCAGGACTGACTTTCATGGGTGACCCTTAAGGAGGCAATCTTTTTTATATACACTAGCTCAAAGGAAAGTTGGCATCTGAAATTCCCACTCATGGATCTCTGAGTAGGATACACACTGGGTGTGTGTGTGTGTGTGTGAGAGAGAGAGAGAGAGAGAGAGAGAGAGAGAGTTGGGGGGCTGGCAGCATGGAGCAACCCAGCAGACATGCAGTCAGAACTGATCATGGTAGACAAGGAGTCTAGACTTTCTGATTCTTCCCTTTCCCATTCCTATCTAGTCAGGACACATAGACCACCACATTTTAAAGGGAAGGCTCCTGGCTCTCCCATTCCCTTTCTCTAGCAAATTCTACAACTTTAAGGTACTTATAAAACGTGTTAATTCTGGCTTCTCCAATAAAATTTTGGCTCTCCTCCTCCCCACCAAAAAAGAAAGAAAGTCAGGGCAGAGCCTGCAGCCCCAGCCTCTCCCCTCCAACAGAACACAGAAAGAGGTTTGGGGCTGCTGTCCCCATCTGAAGTCCTGCCCCTATTTATAGAACATTCTTGTAAAATGACTCTCCGAGCAAAGGTTTTGCTCAAAGTGGCCCATGCCCCCAGGCTGGGCATGTGTGTCCAGGGCTGGGTTCCCCACAGAGCTGCCTGAGCCCTGCTGGCAGAGCTGCATCCAGGACCTCCGTGGAGGGCCTCTTCTGCCTTCCTGCCCCACCGCACTCGCTGGGCCTCCTGCTGTTGGCCACTCTTGGCACATGTCCACCCCAGCAGGCTTGTGTCACATTGGGAACCATCAATATGGGCAAATGGGCTCGGCTTTCTAGGTTCATCCTGAGGGGTCTCATCCCACCACTGGAGGCTCACGGGAGGCTGTCGGTGATGATGGAACCAGGCAAGTCACTGGCAAGCGATGTCTCACTAGCCCAGGCCTCACAACCAAGGAGAGAACCTGTCACCTGCACACATTTCTTCTGACCTGGAGGGTGACGGTGCCATAACTTCCAGCCTTGGAAACACGTCCAACAATCACGTATTGAATACCTCTAACTCCGCCTTGCTATTGTTGTTGCTTAAAAAAGAAAGAGAGAGTTGATATTTATTACCTCTTGGTAAATGTAAAAGGCTCTCCCTTCACATGTGACCTTGTTTGCCAAGAGTGTGTATCTGGAAATGTTAGTTTTGTTTGAGTCAACTTAAGTCAAAGTGATCTGAACTTTTAAAAAGTTTCTTGGCCATTGTAGAAGCACAGAGACAAACCTGATCCCCTCTGATGTGAAGGGGAATTCACATATCTACATTGTACACATGCATCAAGAGGGATCCCCAAAGATGGCCACCAAAATGTCGCTGTGGTTTTCTCCAGAGCATGAGGTCTTTGTTAATTTCCCCCCATTGTTGTTGTTCTTCTCTGTTATTTGGGAAGAGAGTAAGGAGAGAGAGATAAATACGACACATGGCACTGTCCTCAAGGTGATGCTAATCTGCAGGTAACACCTGTGCAGAGCTCTGGCCCCGCCAAAGCACTCTCACCTATTTACTGCTTTCAAAACTTTTCCACCAGAGCTTTCCCACTGCACAGAGAAGAGTGACGCTGAATGCCTAACATAACCCACCAACAGTATAGATTTCTGTGAAGGCAACGTTTCTCCTTAAAATTCATACAAAGTTCGCATTATCCTCTATTATGTTATTTAGGCATAAAAATGCTCTTGGTTAATTATCATCGAGTAAAATGAATGTTTCCAGGAAAATCCTCCAGGTTTACCCTGCAGCTTTCCATATCCCCAGGGTTTTCTAGGACAAAGTCCTCTCAGATCAGCCAGGGTATGACAGTGGATCCAAATCAAGGCTCCATAGACTTTCAGATTCTCTGCTAGTCTCCTCTGGTGGAAGGTTCCCTGGCAAGGGATGCGGGGCCCTTTAAATTTGGAAGTGCTACTCAGGTAAGCTTAAAATAGGTTTACTTAAAATGTATCAGAACTCTTCAAGTAGGATTGCTGGAGAAACAACTTGCAGGCTCTAGAAAATTCTGTTGCATTTATAATTCCACTCCAGTCCTTGATGGAGTGATATCCTACAAGTACCTTGGGCATGCCTTTGGCCTCTTCGACTAAGGATTTATACTTCTTGGCTTTTGTTCTATTTTCTGGTGTTTTCGGGACCTGCCAAACCTGTTTGACCAGTCCAGTGATCACAGTCCTTAAGGCCATCAGACCCAGATGAGCCACCTTGAGCCCAACAGCTGACATCACAGGCTGCCTAGACACAGCACAGGTAGCTGTGGGCCTTCATTTTGTCAGGCTGTGGTCCACGCATAGCACCTACTCTGTGCTTCCAGAAGGACTTCAGGAACAGTCCACTGCACTCTCTTTTCAGGTGGTATTTGTCCCACTTTGGGGTTATTCTCCTAGTTAATAAAAATGAAACATTCGAGTCTACCTTCCGGCCTGCATCTTGTATCTGACAACACAGTTCAATTGTTTAGGTTGGCTTTGGCCCACTGGGTAAAGAGAACCCATCATGGACTTGGGTTCAAATAATTGTTCCAGGGGAATGTCACTCGAGGTGCTGTTGAGCAACTCAGTACAAGCAAAACCCCTCTGTGAATGGTAAAGCGTCTGTGGAGTCCAGGAAGCATATATGGGGACATCTGTTGTTGCTACTCTGTATGTTCTTCCTCTATCGACATGTGGCCAAGATCATACCATGTCAATTAAAGTAGAGTGACCTTTTCCCAGATGCCCAATGAAGAGGGCTTTGGTAGCAACAGGGAGAGCAAAGAAACCAAGCAGAAATATTGCAATCACTTTGCCTTTTTCACTAAGGTGATGATACTGGATGATGTCATGGAGTCAAAAACACGGAACTGTTGTTCCTCACACACTTGAGGTATTATTGATACCTGGAGTCACTTGGTCTGAAAAGGAAAAAAAAAAAAAGAAGCAATGAGCATGTCCTTCAAAGTGGATTTTTAGAGCTGAAAATGTGCTGCTCTCTGGCAGCATCAGCTAATAAATTGCTAAGTGACATCAGCTAAGGTTTTCTGGAAGAACCTTTTTTTGGCTAGGTATCAGTTGTGAATGCATCTGGTCACAAGGAATGGCACACATTGCTATAGTGCCTTAAGGAAATGGGGCTTTATCTCTCTCACATGACAAGAAACATGGAGTTGAGGGCAGGTGCCGTTAACACAAGGATGCTCTCAGGGACCCAGGGCCTCTCTGTGCTGTTCCTTACTCCGTTCTCAACCCGGTCAGGTTCCTGTCTTCATTCACTGTTACCTGGGAGAAAAAAAGGTAAAACAAGGCTTTCTCTTGGTAAAACTTGGCCTTTTTTTTTTTAAAGAAGCACGTGTTCTTGAAGGACTTCTTCCCCCAGCTCGTTGGCCAGACTATGCTCAGTGGATTTCGCTGGCTGCGGTGAAGACTGCAAAGGGATCATTAGCTGTATTGCTGTCCCATATAAAACTGGAGCTCTCTAAGTAAGGAGGTCTGAGGAAGACAGACATTGGGCGAACAATCAGGAGTATGTGCCACAGTGGTGGGGACCTGGTGAGGAATTTTGGTGCCCATTCTACCACTTGTCCACTAGGTTCTCATCCAGTCCAAGGCTACCAGGACACGACATCTGAACAAAGGCAACAGAGCCCCAAGTATCTGATGCCTATGGTCTTGAATGAGAAAGAAAGAGATTCCAGCTGTCCCCTCTGATTCCATTCTAATGGTGCTGAATGAAGTCATTAGCATGCATCACCCAGAAGGTGGCCCATCCATATGGCTCATGTTTGCGTATGTAGCTGTCGCTTATGGCTAAGCAGACGAAGAGATTCCTTCTCCCCATTATTTACTTTTCTTTTCCACATGCTGAACGTTACACAAAGCTACTTAGATTCCCTTTTTCCAGTGATTTCAACAACCGACCACACCTCTCAGCACTTTCTTTCGGCTCTCCCAGGAAAGTCTGCGCACTCCAGGCCTGTGTAAAGAACTATCTAGAACTGTGCCCTGGCCTCCAGCACCTGTCATCCTCCTGTGTGGGGAGATTTCCGCCAGGACCCGTTGGCTCCGTAGACTTCTGCACAAGGCTAGGTTTAAGGTCTATGTTCAATACTTCCATCCTTCAAAACCATTACTGGCATCTACAAACACCATTTTATAAATTATTCAAAGCTTGTGCCTGGTTGTATTATTTCAGATCTATGGAAGACGGAACACTACTAGTTATAAATCCAAGTAGTAGAATTTATAAGCGTTGGGTTACCTTTTAAATAACTTGACACACTCAGATTGTATTTGGCTTATCCTCCACATAACCAGTCATTTTTTTTTTCTCGAAACTGGGATGCCGTGGGCTTTTATTATAAGTGCACAAAATCCCCAGGCAAGAGGAAACAGGTCTATTAAAAGAAGGGAATATGACAGTTGAGTTCCTTCTACTGAAACGAAATAAGCCAGGCAGTTAAGAACACCTAGTGGGGTACAAATGGTCATCTTGTGTTAACAGTCACCCCCAATCTGTAGTTATGCTGTTTCCTTCCCCAACTATGAATGACTTCCTCAACAATGATTAAGTTACTCCTTGTTGGGGAAGGACAGTCTTTTCCAGAATAAATGAAAATCTCTTCACAAAGTGTGAATATTAGAGACTGGCATACTTGAAAGACTGGTCCCTTCCTGCCCTTGAGAAAAGAGGAAAAGCAGTAAGTGGTGGCAGCAGGTTTTGAGTCTCAGTAGGGTCAATGCAAGAGCCACCCTACACTTGGGCTTCACCCCTGCAATGCTGCAGGTCAACACTAAGCCCAACGGGGACCCTGCCTATCTTATGGACTGAGGAGGAGGGGCCTCAGCCCTATTCTGGGGAGAAGGGGGACAGGCCATTAGAACTGGGAAGCCCAGAGAACCCAAGCTGGGGCAGCAAAACATAGACCCCACCCAGCACCACGTGGACTCAAAGGAGAAACAAAGGAACAGCGATGGCACAAAAGCTAAGTGTGAAAAGACCAGTCAATGAACTTGCTTTCTCACGTGTAAGCAACAGAGCTATAAAAAGAACTTCAAGCCTCTTTTCAGTCAAAACTTTGTAGTCTCTCCACCCAAGAAACAGTCTCAAAATTAAACTCTCAACTCCTTATTTGGGGCCGATTTTCCTGTAACGTGTCCTCATTTTACCTTGTTTCAGGTCCGAATGAGCCCGCCCCTTGCCACCAGCCACGTTCAGCAGGGCAGACCAACATATACTCCCAGCTCAAGAAACCTGTTTTTAAAAAGAAGCTCCCTCACCAGCCTGTATTTCAGAAGTAGCAATCACAGATCCAGCCAAAGTGAAATTAAGAAATTTGCATGTCATTTATTAATATCCTTCTTGTCTGTCAAGCAGCCTTCAAAAACATGTTTTCCTCCTTTGGAAAGAAGCAAATTGGAATGAGCGCATTCACACAAAGGATCTCAGACCAGGCTATGTTTTTCTGTGGATGTATGGAGGGTGCATGAGACGGACACTAGCTAAGCAGTATCTTCCCCTCTCTATCCTAACACCTGGAACAGACTTTCCCATCTACAACGATTCGTATCATGTCTTCAAAATGGTCTCCTCCCCAGCATAATCTATCTTGAAATCAAGAAGGTCATTCAAAATACTCCAAGATGCCTGGGTGTCAGATCAGAGAATTGTTAATTCATTAGCTGACATAAAAACTGATGTGTTATGTAAAACTGATAATGACATAATTGATAATGACATTACGGTTATGGGGGGAAATGTCTGTATGTTTTGGAGGTGCGCGGGGAAGAAATGAGATGATATTTCTAATTTACTTTAAAATACTACTTAGTGAAATTGAAAAAAAAATAGATCAAATAAATTATGGTAAGATGTTAACCACGGCTGTATCCAGGAAATGGGTTCGTAAGTATCCATTACACATTTCTCTCTCCAATTTTGTGTGTGTTTACTTTTTAATTTTTTTTTTTACATTTATTTATTTTTGACAAGAGGGAGAGAGCATGAGTGGGGGAGGAACAGTGAGAGAGAGGGAGACACAGGATCTGAAGCAGGCTGCAGGCTCTGAGCTGTCAGCTGAGCTCAGTGTGGGACTCGAACCCATGCACAGTGAGATCATGACCTCAGCCGAAATTGGACACTTAACCCACTTAACCGACTGAGCCACCTAGGCGGTGCCCACACCCCCCCCCGCCCCCACCTCTGTTTTGTGTGTTTGAACATTTTCATAACAAAAGAACAGAACCACTGAGATGGTGTTTGCGTGGAATCTCCTCCACATCCTGCATCAGAGCCTCTTTATCACCTGTGGCTTCCCACAGCCATCTTGGCTGCCAGCTCTCCCAACTGAAGCTCTGGGCCTGGGACCGGACGTTCACAGCCAGTGGAAGTTACCTGTAATTCACAGCACTTTCTCTAGGCTCCAGTTACCATTCTAAGCTCTTTATATGGATTGTGCCATTGAATCCTCACAGCAGCCCTCTGTGGTAGCCAAAGTAGCTACTATCATCCCCGTTTGACTGATGTGGAAACTGAGACCCCTAGGTGTTAATGTGGCCAAGGCCACCTCAGCCAGTAAGTGGCACAGCCAGGTTTCAACCCCTCAGCCGGCTAGTAATCAGAGGCCATAGTGCTTCTGTCACGGGTTCCATGGTTTGTGAGGTATACGCTTTACTGCATTATGTAAAATTGATTAAATTCTAAGAGCTCTCTTTCTACATGAATAAAGGTAAGTTTCAGTTGTTCCTTGGTCTTTTTTGTGTTTCTCTCAGAAGCCAAGTCAATGCCTGCTACCTAACAGGCACTTGATAAATGTTTATCTCACCTAGAAGAGAGGGTCAAGGACAGCACTAAGCTGAGAACAATCCTTGAAGCCTTAGCTTTTGGCTTGGCTCCTCTGTTCCCATTAGTCAAGTATGAGCAGGAATAGCTCTTGGCAGGTGGTAACCCTCTTTAGAAGTGTTCTGAATCTTGGGGAACCTGGGTGGCTCAGTTGGTTAAGCATCCGACTTCGGCTGAGGTCATGATCTCACGGTTCATGAGTTCGAGCCCTGCGTCGGGCTCTGTGCTGACAGCTCAGAGCCTGGAGCCTGCTTTGGACTCTGTGTCTCTCTTTCTCTGCCCCTCCCCAACTTGCACTCTGTCTCTCTCTCTCTCAAAAATAAACAAAACATTAAAAAAAAGAGGAGTGTTCTGAATCCAATTCTTTTTTTTTTTTTTTAGAGTGGGGGGCAGGAGGGTCAAAGAGAGAGAGAGAGAGAGAGAGAGAGAGAGAGAGAGAATCTCAAGCAGGCTCCATGCTCAATGCAGAGCCCTACTTGGGTTCAATCCCACGACCCCAGGATCATGACCTGAGTCAAAATCAAGAGTCAACACTCAACCAACTGTGCCACCCAGGTGCCCCTCTGAATTCAGTTCTGATGCTGATTGTGGCTCCTTCCTGCCTGACAGTGAAAAACTTGGTGCACATTTATATGTATACCTGTGGAGAACCTGGCAGAAACCCTATTTGTATATCTATATATGTATCTATTTAACCTAATATCTATCATCTATCTATCTATCTATCTACCTATCATCTATTGGCATGTGTGTAATTTTGATCATTAGAAGCCAGGAAAAAGCCAACATCTTTTATGAACTCATCTCTACTCCCTCATGTTAGGAAAATACATGTCAGCGGGCCTTTTGGCCAGGCAAATGTCTATCAAAGATTTAGTCCCAGAATGGGAAGGCCACATGGCTGTGCGCACTCATGTAAAAGGTTGTTCATCATGGGCACCTTCCTTTCCTACTTTTCTAAAACTAGGTATAGATTATATGGTCTCTAAAAATTACTTTCTGTTCTTAGCTGGTACATTTATAAATTTATTTTTCAAGGGCTAGCTCACAGTAGATTGGGAACAGAGACTGGGAGGATGTGGGAAGCTCACCATTTCATGCAGGTAAATCTCCCCAAAAAGACCAGACCAGGGGGGCACCTGGTGGCTCAGTTGGTTAAGTATCCAACTTCGGCTCAGGTCATGATCTCACGGTTCATGAGATGGAGCCCCACATCGGGCCCTGTGCTCTGACAGTGCAGAGCCTGCTTGAGATTCTCTGGCTCCCTCTCTGCTCATCTCCTCTGCTCACATACACATGCACAAGTGCTCTCTCTCTCTCTCTCAAAATAAATAAACATTAAAAAAAAAAAAAAGACCAAACAGGGATTGCTGAAGCCCTTTCTGACCTTCAACAAAAGCCCCACAGGTGGGATTATCGAAAACTAAATAGTTTGGTGATTGTGTCCTGAAGGATGTTGCAGGAGAAGCCCAAAGGTAAGTCCAGACTCTTTGGGCAGCTGGTAGAGCCCCTCTGTGGGACTGTTCATTTGCTGTCACTGTCATCTTGGGGAGAAGTCTGTCCCCACATAGGAGTGCGCATCTGGCAGTAGGTCTGGGACTGAGGGAAGGAGGTCACTCATTCCCTGGATCTTGAGGACCTAAGCTCCGACTCTGGGTGGGAGAGACACGCTCAAGTTCCTCCCAGGGAGTTGAAGTAAAATGGCCGCCAGAAGGTGGCCGTAGGCCCTGGGGCTCGGAAGAGATCTCGAAGGAAGCAGTCTCTGTGCAGCAGGGTCTACTGTGATACATAGTAGTCTGTGAGACCTCGGGAATTTCAGTGCATTAGCCCTGCATGCCCGGCCTCTCTAAACCTTGTGCTGGTGTCTCACAGAAGTGCTCAGCAGCCTTCAAGTGGCTTGAAACCTGTATTTCTGTTGCTCTTTCGCAAGGCCTCAGACCGCTGGTAATCAGAGAAATACAAAATTAAAACAGCAATGGAACAGCCTTTTCCTTCCATCAGGTTCGCAAAAGTTTGAAAGCCTAACAGCCAGTGTTTACTTAGGCTGAATTACTTTTGTCCTCCCTGAAGCCTGAAACAATTTCTGAGGGGGAGAAATAGAGAAAGAGAGCCCACAGCTGTGATTGTCTTTTACGTAATAATCATGTCATCAGCATCCATGGAGACAAACATCAACAGGGCTGTGAGAGCTTTGTAATAGAAAGCCATCTGATTTACGTATTTATTAATTCACTCATTCGTTCGGGAAATGTGCACTGGAAATCTGGGAACCCAAAGCGGGAGGCAGGAGAGTAAAAATGTCTCAGATGCCAAGTACGTGTGGGGCGTAGAGCCAGGTGGTTTAGATGGATTATTCTTTGAGGTCGGGGAACAGGAGACCCTTTGCACAGCGGAAAAGAGGGGAAGCCACGTGGCTAAAGTCATCCAGCAGATGAACTCTTTGCTGGAGGCTGTGAGACAACAGGGGGCAGAGTACCCCCTATCATCCCGGGGCTTCCTGTCTGTGGGGGGCACTGAGCAAGCTCAGAGAACCCCAACACGAATGCTCAGAGTCCTGGACCTGAGTCACTCGGGCCATGCACACCCCCCCACACACACACAGCCCCGGAGTTCAAGGAGGAGGAATTACTCTGATGCGGGTGGGGCTGTGCTAACAAGGCTTCTCAGAGGAGCTTGTGAACTGAGCCTTTTAGGATGGGTCATATTTAATAAACAGATGAAGGCAGGGAAACCAGAGGAGCAGAATGTTCTGGAAGGGAGACTTGCTTGAGCAAGTCAGTGAAGAGGAAGGGCCAAAGCATGCCCAGGAAACACTGCCAGTAAAGAAACAAATAGACAAACAAACCCAAACCTAGATCAGCACAGCCCTTCAACAACTCAAGTGGATGGACAGAAACCAGTTAGAGTTCACAGAAAAGAGCTGATACAAGGAGCCTGGGGCTCAAGCAACAGCCAACACATGTATCCATCAGACTTGAAGACTTGAGTCCTGGATTTGGAAAAGAGTCCGGGACACAAATACAGAGTGTGGACTCACTGGCTTTCCAGTGGCCAGGGACTCCCGAAAGGTAAGGGATTGGACAGATCAAAGGGAACACGGATGGAACCATGCACGCTGGTTCCCAAATATGGCCCCGGGAGCAATGGAGGCAGAGGCAGGGAGGAGAAAGTGATTATACAGAGCCAGATTTTTTTAATCTTCCTCCAGTGCATGGTACCCTGACCTTCACAGAAAGGGTGCTCAACAGCTGGGGGAAATGAATAAAGGAAAAATGAATCCCAGCCAGGAACCCAGATACTTGTTGTGTGTGAGCACAGGCCCAGTACTAAAAATAACCAAAGGGAATAAAGTGATCTTTCTCAAAGAATCACTAACTCGAGCCCCCTGAGTCCTGTTTGGTTGTGCACGGGAAGAAGTTATTTATGAGAGGAACCACAGAGTCCTGGAAGAATGAGTTGAAAGTGCCAGAACCTTCTTGCTAATGGGATCAAGACCAACAACGGCATTTGCGAATTCTAAATTCTTTCAGGGCTCCGCGCTTCTCTGAAACCTCAGAGTGTCTCCAATTATCTCAAGAAAGGGATGTCATAAAATCCTCAGGACCAAGTTAATGTTAATTCATATTCATCAGATGTGAATGGAGCTGCTGGTGTTCACCACACAGCATCTCGAGGCAAAATATCATGCAAAATTGAACGAAGGTTGCGGAATAGTAACAGCCACTATTGATTATGTGCTTACCATTCTCTGAGCGTGGAGCTAAGTGCTTTAACATCCAGTTAAAGCTGAAAACCTCCTCTGTGCCAAGTGCCCCCACCCTACTTTATACACATTTTCTCATCGAATCTTTGTAACGATGCTCTTGCTAACCCTATGTTATATGTAATCTGCCCAGTGGCACGTGTCTGATAAGTGGCAGAGAAAAGATTCAAACCAGTGGGTCTGATTCTGGAATCTGTGCCCTTAAGCACCCCCTCGTCCCCCCGCTGTCCCCCACCACCCAAGACTTGGTAATCTGTTGGAAGCAAAGTCACCTCCCGAGCTCGCAGGACAGTGGGGGCAGCCCTAGAAGATTCGCCCGTGTGAAGAACACCGTGTGTGACACCCGGGCAGAGTCACCTGGACACACAGGGATCTGCTCTCCATCACTTTGGATTAGAGCCCATGTTGCATTCCAGGGCTGTGCTCGTCTCAAGACGGCAGCAGGAAGCAATTTCACTCCTGGGTCCAGACCGCGAGCCCTCTAAACCTTTCTATCTAATTACACTTCCATTGGCTTGCATTTCTGCAGCCCTTTTTACAGGAATACTCTATCTAAAATAAGTAAGTAAAAGACACGGGAATTGGAAGGGTTGACTGAGAATTTATCTAATCTCCACATCTAACTCCCGGGACTAATGCTCTGGGGAACAGACAGGATCTCTGTAGGCATGATTGTGTTTTGCATGAACTGTTATGCATGAAGTTGCTATGTTTGCAACTAGATGGGATCCAAATTTCAGACTCACTCTAATGACACTGCAGTAAAGGTTCATTAAAAAGAGAGAGAGAGAAGTCATGTCACCTTTGGCTTGCATTATGATGGCCTTGGGAATGTGCTGTCCTGGCTGTGAAACTTTCTTCACTACTCTGTGGAAGCCACTGAAGGCACCTCCCACGGACTCAGCCCACCCATGTTCCAGAAACTTCTCTGGAGCATTCACAGAGCTCAAGGAGGACCTTGTTCGGAAGTCGAGCAGAACCAGCATCATCACCTTGACTTGGCCTAGCTCTGACCTTGGGCCCCAGGCCAGTGTTGCGTCCCTGCCTGGGGCATCCATGTGGCACCCAGGCCTGCCACCTTCCTTGTGGTGTTAGCCTAGGCAGGCTGGTCACCTACTGCAATTATGCTGCCTTGCACAGAACCCTCTCACACTCCTCTTTGGAAAGTTCCTTCAGAGACATTGTGTCTTCCTTTCCCCTTTAGCCAGCTGTCCCCAGACTTCACTGTCCTTGAGAATCACCTGAGGATCTTCTCCAGCTGCAGACTCTGACCAGTAGGGCTGGGATGGGGCTTAGGAATCTGCATTCCTAACAAGCTGCTAGAGTAGGTTCTGGAGACAGTTAATGGTTAATCAGGGGCAAGGATGATGACCAAACAGATGAGGTAGCTACAGCCCACTACTATTTTTGTCTCTTCTTTATTGTTGTTATTATTATTATTATTATTATTATTTTCTAGTAACAATCTTTCCCCCTAGCCACAGCAATGGTCAAATGGCTCAGTCTGGGACAATCAGAATCCTGCCCAGAAATGATATAAGGACAATGTGGGAGAGAGGATGTGAGGGTTAGTGCGAAGCAGGCCCCCCCTTTCCCTGAGGTTATTAAACTGGCGTGACATCGTCTTGGGGATGCCAGGAGCCATCGTCCTTGACACATGCAAGAAACCTATCATCTGCAGCAAGAGGGAGTGAGTTGAACCACAGAGCAAAGTCAAAGATGACACCATTTAAACTCCTAGGTCCAGTCATACCTGATGCTAGACCACTTTAGTGTTTCCAGTTATGTGAACCAATAAATTTGCTTTTTTGCTCGAATTGAGCTAATCCCTGTCACTCACACATCAAACTTATATAGTGAGTAAGACAACTTGGGATCAAACACAAGGTATATAGTGATGCTTCAGGGGGTAACTCTAAAAGTCAGTTCCTGAAATGTTTGAGCAATGGAATAATTGCTTAGCCGTTCCTGGTACCACTGGGAGATGGATAGAACTCACTTGGAATGTTTTTAAATGATCTTATAGCTAACTTCATAGTAATGTCTCTTGTGAGTCCAAAGTTCTCTGGGATAAGGGTAAGCCATGTACTTAAACCATCTCGGTGCCCAGAAGGCAGAGATCAGGGTAGAACAGGACAGTGAGGTGAAGCCACAAAGAAGTGATAGAATATGGAACCCTAAGGGTCTGACCTCCAAGGACAAATAATGCCATAATAAAGGGACTTGAGATCCTTTAATAGGCAATGTTTGGATTATACCTTCCATGACGGTGCTAACACATCGTACAGACACTCCACATGTACAGCTGTTTCTTCCCCAATATAGTTATGTAGGTAAGCTTAGTTAACACAGGATCTTGACTCAAGTTCAGGTTCACAAATGGCCTCCTTTCCACTTCTAGCCCTTGATGTCATCTCTATCAAAATAGATGGAGACTGTGCAGATGTGACTTGCTGGGAGATGAGCAAATCTCTGGAGGGGGAAGAGGGAATAGGAGGTTCCTGACTTTCCCTGCTGACTTCTCTATTTCAGGTAATGGCAGCCCTGCCCATCTGAGCACCCAGGTTCAAACCTCAGAGCCTCTCGACTCTTCTTCCCCCTTTTCATCTCTTTCGTCATTTCTTCCAGGAGGCTGATCTGTCCCAACGTTAACTCTGTTTTCCGTTCCTTTCTCCCCATTCTCTCTGCCACGGCTATTTCCACCCCAATCGCTGTGGCCATGACCTTGCTGTTCTTCTCCTCAAACCTGCCTTTCACCGTCTTGCCAGATCCAGTCAGAAATTTCAGGGACTTCTTCTTGACTCACCCCCATGGCACACTGGAGTTTCCAAAGATGCCACAACTGTAACTACCATTCCACGCAATCTTTCTCATGAAGAGATTTTGACTTTCCTGCCATCGAGAGGTGGAGTCTCTGCTTCCTCCTCTTAAACCTGGAGGGGCTTCAGACGCAGCAGAAGTGACGTTATGGGACTCCCAAGCTAAGGCCTAAAACGTGTTATAGTTTTTGCCTGGTTCTCTTGAGAAACTTGCCATCAGACCCTTTAGTTGGCCACTCTACTGCGAGGAAGCCCATGCCATGTGGAGATGCCACGTGGAGGTGTTCCTAGTATGGAGGCCTCACTGACAGCTGGCAATGTGAGTGGACCTCCAGATTTCTTCCCCCAGCCAGCGGAAGAAATTTCTTCCCCCAGTCACCTCCGCCTCTGCGTTCTCCCAGTCGAGGCCACAGACATCATGAACTGTGCTCCTTTTGAATTTCTCACCCACAGAATCTGCAAGCATAGCAAAAATGGTTGTGTTAAGCTGCTGCGTTTTGGAGTTATTTGTTACACAGCCAAGAGATAGCGGATACAGTAAAACCCTGGTTTGTGAGCATAATTCGTTCCGGAAACATGCTTGTAATCCAAAGCACTTGTATATCAAAGCGAATTTCAAGAAGCATTGGTTCCGTTGTGATCATGTGACGTTCAGCGTCACGTACGACTCATATTGCAAGACAAGCTCATTTATCAAGTTAAAATTTATTAGAAATGTTTGCTTGCTTGTGGAAGACTCACAGAACTAGTTACTTGCAATCCAAGGTTTTACTATATTGTATTTTAAAATTCCTTGATTTTTGCACAAAACGCGTATCAATCTGGCCCCTAGCCTGCAAGAAGCTACGTACAAAAGGGGTGAGGTTTCAGGACCTGTCAGAGGGGAAGAGGGGAGCTGATCTGATAAGGGTAATCTGGGCACCCTTAGGCATTTTTTCATTACTTACCATGTCCAAGTGCATCACAGCCTTTATCTTACCCAAACCTTCACCACCATGGCCACGAGCTAGACATTAATTTTCTTCTCGAAGAGATGCAAGTATTGAACCACAGAGTGGAGACTTAAGCTTCCCAAGCCCTCCTGGATATGGAAGTGGCAAAATAGGAACCCAAACCCTTGCATCCGGGCCCTTGCAAGCCTCGCACACCCTGAGAGCTGCACCTAAGAAAGAACACAGATGGGCACTTGGCACAACGTTCCTGGGTTCTCACCTTTCCTAGGACATTACTGGTAACTTCTCTTCTCACAGCAAAGAAAAACAAAGCAGTCTGGCTTGGCCAGAGAAAGCCCCAGGCAACAATGTCGAACAAGCCAGGAGTAATTTGTTTCTATTCTTTTCCATGTGACTGCCGGAGGTTATCCTGTTTTTTATTAGCCCAAACTTCCCCCTTTCAAAAGATAATTCTTTGAAATCTTCTGGGAAATTAACATGGCTCAATCTGGCTCTGGGCTGGCCACCACATGCTCTCAGAATTAAGAGAACCTGAAATTTTTAACCCCTTGCACTCACATGCACATGCACGCAGAACTGAATGTGTGTCTATATTGTGCTAGCGCTGTGAGGACACAACCCACAGTGAACCAGCCGTTATGTTCAGCTTTATCCTAGAAAAGAAAAAAAACTGATTTAGATTCCTTCCAATTCAAGTGTTCTACACAACGTACAGATTTAGGTATAATTCAAACTAACCAGAAATGTTTTATTTAAGAAATATCAGGAACCAGGGGCACCTGGGGGGGCTCAGTAAGTTAAGTGTCTGACTCTTGATTTTGGCTCAGGTCATGATCTCACGGTTTGTGAGTTCAAGCCCCACGTCAAGCTCTGTGCTGACAGTGCAGAGCCTGCTTGGGATTCTCTCTACCCCCCCTTTCTCTGCCCCTCACCTGCTCACTCTCTCTGTCTCTCTCTTAAAATAAATAAACATAAAAAATTAATTAATTAATTAATTAAACCCAAAATAAGAACTCCATATATGAGATCAGTTCTGTGGTGAGCACTGTAAATGAATGTACAATTGTAAGGGAACACAGAAAAATACACCCAGAACACATAGATGGTTTTTATACATATATAACAATGCAGCAAAGAGATAAAGGGACTAGGTTAAGAAAACTCCTAAATTCATTGAACAAAATTTCAAAAATAAGTGAATATTGGAAATAGCAGAGAAGTAATATTTGTAATGCTGACAATTCAATATTTCCCATAACTGAAGAAAGACATGAAATCTTAGAGAAAAGTGTTCTCCAACTCCCTAGTATAAATACACATCAAGATTCAACATAGTGAAACTACAGAACTACACAAAGAGAAGATCTTAAAAGACACAAGAGAAATGTGACAAATTATTTATAAATGAGTGGCAATTAGACACTCAGCAAATTTCATATCAACCCCAGTAAAGGTCAGAAGACAATGAAGGTGGGTGCCTGGGTGGTTCAGTCAAAGTGTTGAACTCTTGATCTCAGCTCAGGGCTTGATTTCAAGGTCATGAGTTCAGGCTCTGCATTGGCATGAAGGCTACTTAAATAAATAAATAAATAAATAAAAGCACAATGAAGGAATATCTTCAAAGTGCTAAAAAAAAATTAAACATCAACTTAGAATCTTACATGAGCTGAACTACCCTTTAACAGTGAAAGTGATATAAAGATATTTTCAGATATGCAAAGATTACACTCCCACAAACTCCCACTGTAAGATGTTCCTTAGAAAGAAAAAAAAAATGACACCCAAAGACAAACTGTGGTATACACCCATGGCAAGAAAAGGTGAGTATGGAAATTGATCGAATATCAATTGTCATTAACAAGGAAGAGTTTAAAAATACAAATAAATCTAATTTTTATTGAAAAGGAAAGCTAAAGGTGTTTACAATTCTAGCAAAAAAGAAGGTAAATGTAATTGTGATCCAGGGACATGAGAAGAATTTCAAGCCACGAGAGGAATAAAGTTGGGGGAGAGGGAGAAGAGGCAGTTAGCTTCCCAATAGGAATCAGGGGGAAAATGCTGCCAAAAGATACTTAAAGAAAAATATTAGAAAAAAAAAGTCACAATATATTACAAAAGTGAAATCTGATTAAACTCAACCAAAAACAAAGATCATCAGGTTGGAAGTTTTTTAGCCATGTATATAAAAGTTTCAATTGATCAGGAAGCTATAACAATCTTAAATCTGCATGTAGCTTATAACATAATCCAGAAATATACAAAGCAAAAATGGACATAACTAAAGGAAAAACAATTAAATCCGAAATCATAAACAGAGAGATATTAACACAAACCCCTGGTTTGTGAGTTCAAGCCTCAGGTTGGGCTCTGCGCTGACAGCTTGGAGTCTGCTTGGGATTCTCTCTCTCTCCCTGCCCATCTCCCGCTCTCTCTCCCTCAAACATAAATAAATAAACATTTAACAAAAGCTTATATCAGGAAAGAAGAAAGGCACGTTTCTTAAGAAGTTCAGAAAAGCGTGGAAAGGCAAATTAAACCCAAAGAAAGTGAAAAGAAAAAAAAATAAAACTATCAGAATAGAAGTTAATAAAATAGAAAACAAATGTATAACAGAGAATCAGTAAGACCAGAAGTTGGTTATTTAAAAACTAATAAAGTTAATAAATCCATGGTAATACTAATCAAGAAAAAAGAGAAAAGTAAAAATATCAGGAGTGAAGGCTGAGACATGACTATATGTCCTTGCATATTTACAAGTTAATAGGTTAACGTCATGGGCAACTTTATGACGACTAATTAGAAAAGGTGTTAAATGACAGTTTTTAAAAACATTTACCAAATGGATACAAAGAGAGAGAAAATCTAGTCTTTTATCTATTACACTGATTCCCGAATTAGAAACCTTCCCACACCTTCAGAGGTGAATTCTTCACATTTAATGAAGAAATAGTACCAACTGTTCACAACTCTTGCAGAGAATGGAACAAAACAAAATACTTCCCGACTTTTTAAGACAGGGTAAGGGTCATTCCCCAGAAGAAAATGATAGGGCCAAGCTTTCACATAAACACCTTTTTAAAAGCCAATCAAATCCAGTGACATAATGGGGATAAAATGTCATGTTATAGTCAAATTTATTTTAAGAATGCAAGGTTGGCTTAACATTCCCACATTGGACAGTGATAGATCAACGTTTCGTTTCCTGACTTGTTATCGAACCCTGGTTATATAAGAGAATGTCTTTGTTCTTAGTAAGTAAACACTGACATATTTAGGGATAAAAGGATCTAATATGTCCAATCTAATCCAAAATATTTCAGGAAAAATAAAATGCACATATACGTGTTTATAAAAAGAATGATAAAGCAAATGAAACAAAACGTAAGCCAACTGGTAAATGTGGGTAGAGGGTTACGAGAGTTTCTTGTACAAATCAATTTTTACATAAGCCCTAAGTTACATCAGAATTAAAAGTTACCAGAAACTCGGTGTAATTCACCTGTAAACAGAATACAGGAGAAAAAAAATCATACAATCCATTTTAATAAATGCTGAAAATAATTTGATAAAATTCAACATCCATTCGTGATAAAAACTCTTGACAACCTTGCAGTAGAAGCACATGGCTTTAAACTGATAAAGGTTATCTACCAAAAAGCCTGCAGGAGGTATCATATAATGTTGAAACTTTTCATCCACGGTCAACAATGAGAGAAAGATGCTGCTGTCTAGACTTATTTCGGCAGAACTTCCAGCAAAAAACAAGCCTAACCTAGGGAAATGAGAGAAAAGTCTGATCATACAGGCTGCTCATTTCCCAAAAGGAAAAGGCCCATCCTTTTTGGACCTTTGTTTAGCTACATGCTAAAACAAGTTGGTCTCTGCTTATTCGCATGGGCCATTCCGTCTTGTCTCTCCCAGGATAAAGCTGGTGAAGGAGCAGAGTGTGTTTTAGGGAAAATCCTTCCTCATGGAAACCAAGACCAAAGACCAAGTTTCCCAATGTTCAAGACCCTTTGAAGAAAGTTAGAGAACAGTATGAAAAGGCATAAAAGCAATCTGGGATAAATGGAGAATTAGACCACACTCATGGACGAGATGATGATAGATGATAAACATGTCAATTTCCCACAAATCCTCCCCAGCTCTCTCTATCTCGTGGGTTTAGATAAAACTTGATACGGACCCAAAAAATGTGTATGGGAGAATAAAAGACCCAGAAGAGCTAAAGCCAATTTTGAACACAAGGAAGACAAAGAAAAAGAAAGGCAACAGGCCTCTCAAATATTATAAACGTGCGTTAACTTTCTGTACCTAAGAGAATATGGTATCGGCACAGGAATAAACAAACAAAAAAGGAACAGATAGAGGTTGAGAAACAGACCCAGGCATATCTGTAAATTTGACATATGACACAAATAGCATTTTGAGTCTGTGGGGAAAAAATAAACTATTTAGTGAATAGTACCAAGGTAATAGGTTATCTCGTGTGGAAAAACAAAATAAAAGTAGATCCTTAATATACATCCAAAACAAAAGTGATTGTGTTTGGATTAACTACCTAAATGAAAAAAATATATCAAAACTTAAAACTTTTAGAAGAAAATAGAAGGGAATATTTTTGCCTTTTCTGAGTAAGGAAGAAGTTTTAAACTGGGCACCAAAGGAACACGTTGTAAAGATAAAGACTGATATATTTGACTATCTTGTTGTCAATAACTTTTAGCAAAAAAGACAGCTTGAGGGGCGCCTGGGTGGTGCAGTGGGTTAGGCGTCTGACTTCGGCTCGGGTCATGATCTCACGGTTTGTGGGTTTGAGCCCCGCGTAGGGCTCTGTGCTGACAGCTCAGAGCCTGGAGCCTGCTTCAGATTCTGTGTCTTCCTCTCTCTCTGCCCCTCCCCTGCTTATGTTCTGTCTCTCAATAATAAATAATTTTTTTTTAAAGACAGCTTGAGCAAAATTAAAAGACAATTAAAAGAGAAGATATTTCTAATGTGTGTAAAGGACAAAGGATGAGAATCCAGAATATATGAAGAGGTCTTACAGATCAGTAAGAAAAACAAACAATCTAGTACTGAAAAAATGGGCAAGGGATGGGCCTTTCACAAGAGAGTACCCAGTGGCTAATAATTGGGAAATTGCACATTAAATCACCACTGAAACACCATTTCCCACCAAAGCGATGGGCAGACAGAGGACGGCTGATACTACCAAGGGCTGGTGAAGGTGGAGAAGAGAGACAGTCCCTGTCACATGCCACAGGTGGAGGGCACATTGGTACAGGCCCTTCAAAGAACATGGCTGGTGCGTTAGAGACACCGTCTCACCTGAGAATTCCACCCTTAGAGATATACTGTATGTAACGGTGGGGAACACCAGAGACAGCTGAGATCCATCAATGAGATCACGAATAAATAAACCGTAGTACCAGAGAATACTATATAGGAATTGTAATGAATAAACTAGAGCTACATATATTAACACAGAGAACCCTCAAAAACATCATGTCCAATTTTGAAAATGAAGAAAAACACGTTACCAGGTGATATACACAGTGTGCTGACATGTAGACAGAGCTTACAACATGGAGACAAATATTATATATCATTATGGGTAGAAATAACATTAAAACATTCACAGAAGTGATAAACAACAAATTCAGAACAGTATTCTCTCTGGGCCAGCAGAAACAGAATGCAAAAGAACCCACCTTTTAATTTTTCTTTTAAAAAAAAAAAAAAAGGTGACCGGAAACAAACAGGGTCAATGTTAAGGTTTGGTAAGTCTCTGTGTAAGCCCATATATCCTTCTCTATGCCTTTCTGACTCTTGAAATACCTCGTAAGAGAAAAGTAAAATTTAATTCCTTTAAGTCTGTGTTGCAATCATAAGCATTTTCATCAAATCTGCCTATTCTCACAAATACACAAAAATCTCACCTGCTATACAGTCATTTTTTTTTCCAAAAATAAAAACTGTATCAGTAAAATTTTTTTTAAAAGGAACAACCTAGCATGCACTTTCAAAGGTCAGCAGCAAAAGGACAAACAATCCAGTCAAAGAATGGGAAAAAAAAGACAAGAACGGACATTTCACAGGTGAGAATATACAGAGGGCCCGTGAGCACGTGAAGGGATGTTCAGCAGCGTTAGGGAAACACGGTTTGGAGCAGCTGGATTGCGCCCGCGAGGGCTGCTAAGGTAAGACAGTGACAGCCGACAGGCCCACGAGACTCTCATCTACTGCCCGTGGCACCCACTCCTGCTCTCCACCTGCTGTGCTGCCGTCCTGTGGCTTGTGCCACTAACCTGTCGTGGTTTTATGCATTCCCCTGATGGCTAGTGAGGCTCAGCGTCCTCTACGTGACTTTTGTCCCCTGCAAAAAGTCTTTTGTCCATTTTCGTACTGGGGTATCCTGTTGGATCATCTGTTTCTCCTTGGGTTGTAAGAATTTTTGTTTGTTTTTAATAAATGCTGAAAGAGTCCCCATCATCTCCCACTCTGTGTGTTGCCTGTTTGTTCCTATTTAAAATGAAGAAGCTCCGGGACGTCCATCTGGGCGACTCAGTCGGTTGAGCATCAGATTCTTGATTTCAGCTCAGGTCATAATCTCACGGTTCGTGAGTTTGAGACCCAGGTTGGGCTCTGAACTGAGCGTATAGCCTGCTTGGGATTCTCTCTCCCTTTCCCTCTGCCCCTCCCCCTTTATTTAAATTTTTATTTAAATAATTTTTTTTTAAAAGCGAAGAAGCTCGTACATGCACAGAATACCTCTGGAAGGGTCCTCGGGCTGCTTCTGAGGGAGAAAGGAAAGCACGAAGAGAAAGCCCAGATGGCAGATAGCCTTTTCTCCATATTTGTGTGCACTCCTTTCTTTCTTTTTTTTTAATTATCATTGTTTGCACGTATTTAATTTTTTTATTTTTTTAAATGTTTTATTTATTTAATTTTGAGAGAGAGAGAAAGAAAGAGTACATAAGCTGGGGTAGAGAGACAGAGGGAAACAGAGAGTCCGAAGCAGCCTCTAGGCTCCCAACAGTCAGTGCACGGCCAGTCACAGGGCTCGAACTCACGAACCACTAGATCATAACCTGAGCCGAAGTCAGATGCTTAACCAACTGAGCCACCCAGGCACCCTTTTCTGTTCCTTTTTTTAAAGGTTTTAAACAACAAACATTTACCATTTCACAATCTGCAGGCCCGGAATCTGGGCACGACTTAGCTGGGCTCCTGAGAATCACGGTGTCTCAGCAGGCTGCGGCCACCAGTGGGCCTGGGCTGGGGTCAATCTCAAGGTTACCTGCAGGGGGGTCCGGCTCCAGGCTTCCTCGCTGCCTCTTCGCAGGACTGGTGGGCTGGATTCCGGTCCTTGCTGGCTGTTGGCCAGAAACTGATTCCTTGCTCTGAGGGCCTTTCCCCAGGGCAGCTGGAGACCTGGACTGTAACGTGGGACTGACTTCCTTCAGAGCAAGTGACCACACGAAGGTGAGCCAGGGTGGATGCTGCATCTTCTGTCCTTCATCTTGGAAGTGAAATCCCATTGCCTCTGCCACAGGAGGTGGCGAGCAATGGGGGCCGACGGTGACCGTTGTAGGAATTGGCGGGGCCCGGAGGCGATAGTAAGTTTGATAAGGTTATCCAAGGGGCAGCGAAGAGGCTGGGTGGCAGGCCCGATGGCCTGACTCATTGCTGCTTTGCTGTGCTGCCTCACAGTTAGAAGGTGGTGTGGACGGACTCCTTGACCCGGAGGAGGGGGCGGGCGTGTGGTGTTCACTGAGAGGAACAGCTGGGGCAGACGTCCTCACCTCTTCCTTTGGGGTAGCCCCACAGGAAAGCTAGGATTGGCCTCGTCACAGTGGGCTCTTTGATGCCTTTCCTTGGTCTTAAAATTTAAAATACATGCAGGGGCGTCTGGGTGGTTCAGCCTGACTTCGGCTCAGGTCATGATCTCATGACTCGTGGGTTCAAGCCCCGCATCGGGCTCTGTGCTGACAGCTCGGAACCTGGAGTTGCTTCAGATTCTGTGTCTCCCTCGCTTTCTGCCCCTCCCCTGCTCATGCTCTCTCTCTCTCTCTCAAAAATAAACACACACATAAAGAAGAAGAAGAAGAAGAAGGAGGAGGAAGAGGAGGAGAAGGGGGAGGAGAAAGGGTGTTTGGTAAGTTTCACTGCTCACATGGCAAATGGTTGATACTTACCCTCCTTACGGGAAGATTTTTGCATTTAGATAATCTCTCTGAGGGGCGCCTGGGTGGCTCAGTCGGTTATGCATCCGACTTCAGTTCACGATCTCGCAATCTGTGAGTTCGAGCCCCTTGTCGGCTTCTGTGCTGACAGCTCAGAGCCTGGAGCCTGCTTCAGATTCTGTGTCTCCCTCTCTCTCTGCCCCACACCCGCTCATGCTCAGTATCTCTCTCTCTTTCTCTCAAAAATAAATAAATGTTTAAAAAAAAAAGGAACAGAAAGACTGGGCAACGTCTCTCTTGAAAAATTGATCAGTCGCCTGTCTGAGGCAAGAGACCAGACGGAACCTCCCAGTGCAGGATCCCATGAAGTTTTCAAGATGTTATAGCACATCCCTGATTTTAAACAAAATCATCAAGGACATTGGTGATTTGCAGCATTTGATTATCTGGTTAATTGGAAGAAATTTCCTTCATAGAATCTTGGAGTAAATGTACCCCATAGAGGAGGAATCTGAAGGTGGGAATAGCGAACTTGCTTCTGAAAGTTCAGAAGCTTTTTTATGGCGAATGCAAGCACAACACCCATCACACAGTAGAAGCTCAGTAAATAATTGTGGAAAGAAGGGAGGAGGAACAGGTGGCAGAGAGGAAGGAGTTGGGGCTCTCCGTCTTCACCGCTTCCAATGTCAGGAACTCCCTGAGGTCACGCCCATGGTGCCCGGAAAGCTTGGATTTGGAAGTCAGGAGACTCGGTTGTGTGACGTGGGGCAGCCCCTTGACCTCGAACCTCACACCTTACCCCTCACCTGCTCAGATGGGAAATAGAAAAAAATACTTCCCATGTCACAGAATCGTAGTGAGACTCAAACAAGATCACATATGGAACACTCTGAAAGTGTTGTCCGCTGGGCCGACTTAGAAAACAGAGTATAAAATAAAGCATCTCCCAACTGAACACATGGGAAAAGGCCGCTATTGGGAAAGCTGGTTGTTTGGGTAAGGAGAATCCATATGGATCCTTATCTCACATGATTTACTGACACAAATTTTAGATGAACTGAAAAATCAAGTGTAAATTGGGGCACCTGGATGGCTCAGTTGGTTTGAGCGTCCAACTCTTGATTTCAGCTCAGGTCATAGTCTCACGGTTCATGGGATCGAGCCCACGTCAGGCTCTGTGTGGAGCCTGCCTGGGATTCTCTCTCTGCCTCTCTCTCTGCCCCTCCTCCACTCCCTCTCTCAAAATAAATAAATAAACTTAAAAAAAAACAAGTGTAAATTGTAGAACATGTATACATACTGTCATGCAATTAAAAAGAATAAGGAAAAGTTGTGTTCACCGGCATGGAAAGATCTCTAGGAGCTAGTGTTAGGAGAAGAAAACCAAGCTGCAGAATGGTATTGTATACATATGTACGTGTATGCATTTTACTTATGTAAAAATAAATGCCAACATACACGTGCATACACACATATGCTGCAAATTTAGAGAACGTCTGAAGAATTCACACATCAATTGTTAACAGTAGCTGCCTCTGGAGAAGGTAAGGGAATTGGGTGCGAATGTGGCATTTAAATTTTCATGGAAAAAATATATATATATATATACGCACAGACATATATGCTAGTTGAATGTTTTAAATGTGTAGGTATTAATTTAAAACTTTAAAAACAAAAAGTAATATTTCAAAAGTTAAATGTAAAGAATAAAACCATTAAAAATTATGCATGAATAGAATACCTGGTCTTGTCAGGAAAAAAAGAAACAACTCTGAAAGCATAAAAACCATGTAGAAAAGTCATGACTGAAAGTATTTCTAGAATTCACTACATTAAATGTTCTGTGTGTCCAAAACAAAAAAAGTAAAGGGTAAATTAAAAGCTGGATGATAATTTAGCATCAAATAGGGATAGGAATTAATCCTTTCTATTCTAAAATGCCCACAACTGATTAAAGATTTAAAAAATAAGATTCACCACCCCACCCCCACCCGAAGAGCCACCGACCCTCGAAACACTCAGCCCCAAGCTCTTTGGCATGAAATATACATTTGAAATTGTCGTCTCATGTCCTTATTTTATAGACACTGATACAGCCGCGGTGAGTCGCACAGTCAACGTGAACATGTTGCGGTGTGCCAAGCCACAGCCCATCCCCAGGCCACAGTGTTGCTGTCACCGTCACCGCTTGTTATGAGGAAGGGTGAGATCAGCCACTTACCACCACCACCCCACCTACCCCATCCCTTCCTTTGGTGAAATTCTAGAACGGTCCGCTTCCCTGGGTCTTGCCAGACCCAAACTCCCTCAATCTCTGCTCTTTAGATTCCTCTCTGAAGGTGAACTGAGGTCCACAAGAGGAAAGTCCAGATGCAAGGTGGTCTACAGAGTCTTCCCCACCCTCACCCCCAGGGTGGCCTCTGGGTCAGCGGGAAACCCCAGTCCTCACTACAGACAGAGCCTGTCATAGTTTTAGCTGCAGATGATTTCACTACCCCCTCGGGCCTCCCCACGGAGAACACTCTGGCTGCTCTCTCTTCCTCTAACTGGACGGGGCTCTGAGGATTGTCTGGGCCTAGCCCCAGGACGAAACTGGAACTGAGAGCCCAGAACCCATTTCTCCAAAGTCACGTGGCCCGGGCCGCACGTCCCAGACCAACCAAACAGCAGCTCATCGGCCTAAAGACCCCTGTTGGTCAGAGAATGGCTCCATTTGCCACAAATTTTGAGAAAGAAAATGTCTTTGAGGTTCCAGATGGTGCTTTTCGTTTCTGTCAGTGATTTTCCTGTGCCCCCTCAGAGTGGAAGATGGGAACTTGTGAGGAACTAACAGCCCTATCTCTAGATAGTCCCTCCCATAGCCCAGCACCCCCAGGGCACTTATGGCAGCCCTGGGGCTCTGGCCTCCCAGGGTGTGGGGAAGGCACCACCACCACCACCACCACGACCGACCGTCTCTCCTGAAGCATTCGGAATAAAGCAAAATCCAACCTGGGGGTCAAGTCAGTGTGGGACAGGAGTAGACAGTTATTCTTAACGAGAACATTAGATAAAAATTTGCAATGAAGAGTTCTTGTCATCTCTGGGGCGCCTGGGCGGATCAGTCAGTTAAGGTCCAAATCTTGGTTTCGGCTCTGGTCACGCTCTCACGGTTCATGAGTTCAAGCCCCGCGTCGGGCTCTGCGCTGACAGTGTGGAGCCTGCTTGGGATTCTCTCTCTCCCTCTCTCTCTGCCCCTCACACTGTCTCTCCCTCAAAATAAATAAACTTTAAAAAAAAAAGCTCTTGTCGTCTCATCAAATACTCACTTCACACTCGATAGCCACGTACTGAGCACTGGGGCGTGTGCAGGCGCTAAGCGCGTACAGATTGTTAACATGGCCTCCTTGCCCTGGGACAGGTGATAATTCCTAGGAATTAAGCATTCAGTGTGGTACAGGGGAAACCGCGGCTTGTGGGTAAGACTCGAGCACGTTGTTTAATCTTCCTGGGTATGTATCTATAAAATTGGCATAATCATAAAAATCTCCCAGGATCTTCTGAGGATTAAGTGAGATAACACAGCACAGCGCCAGGCATGACAGTCTCAGGCACGCGTTGGACAAAGAAGGCATGAGATTCCATCTCCATTGCTCGCCCCTCGGTTTCCTCGTCTCTAAGGTCTGTTACCTTCCCCTGCCGGTGTCACAGGCGGAAGAGGTGTGACATGAAAACACAAGAGCACCACACAAATAAATCGTCTTAGGATGGCTGAGCCCCTGACTGAAAAAGATTAAGACTTCTATTGACTCAGGTAGGTGGAGACAACTGAATGCCAACATATTCTGAAAAGCTGAGTAACACTCCTCTGCAAAGGTCTGGACTATGCCAAAGAAGACTGAGTCAGAGACCAAGTCTTCTATCACACTTCAGCCCGAGGGCCCAGGGCGGTTGCCCTCCCGTCTGGTTTTGTAAAGACAGTTCTTCTTATTTTTTTTTTTTTTTTAATTTTGAGATGGGGGGCAGGGGCAGAGGGAGAGGGAGAGAGAGAGAATCCCAAGCAGGCTTCATGCCCAGCACAGAGCCCGACATGGGGCTCAGTCCCAACATAGTGAGATCACAACCTGAGCCAGAATCAAGAGTCGGACACTCGACCAAATGAGCCACCAAGACTTCCCCGTAAGGACAGTTCTACGAGAGTCAGCCACGCTCACTCTTCTGCGTGTCCCCTATGGCAGCTTTCATGGGAGAACCACAAAACGGGGTTGTCATGGACACAATATGGCCCACAAAGCCTAAAACATCCCCTATCTGGACTTTTACAGAAAAATAATTTGTCAACCTATGCTCCATTGAATAACTTGTTTCCCTCTGTCACAAACACCCATTGGTAGGAGTTACACTGTGGCCCTAGAGCCGTTACAACTGAGACTGAAATAATCCTGAAGGTTGGAAATAAGAGGCCTCCCTTTGGATTGTGTCTGGCTTATTACTGCTCAGCCCTGACGGAAATTGTAGATCAAAATAGGGCTTCAAGATCAATCTGACGGTTTTAAAATGTGGGGAGACAAAGTGAAGGGGGCCAGGGCCATCCTGAGGGTTCCAGTCCCTGGCTGGCCACCAGTTTGGTGTATGACGGGGGCAATCGCTTCCCATCCCTCGAGCAGTGACTCCACTTGCAAATAAGGTAACATTCACTGGACACCCGGAGAACTCCTTCTACAGGGAACCCACCCACCTGGACGTGGGCATTTGGGGCGAGATCATGTCTAAGATGCCTTTCCACCTTTCGGCTCTAGTTAAAATGTTCAGTGGTAACTGAGGTCTTGGAGACGGCCCCGTGTGGAGCACTGAGTGGTGAACATTCTCGGGGCATCCTCACTTTTGCCATGTTTCCGTGACATTCACCATCGTGCTAACTCATCATACCTCCTTCCTTCCAAACAGAAGCCTCATTAGTGTAGGTCCCTCACCAGAGGGAAAGGAGGCGCTGGACGGCTCCACACGGGCCCTTCCACTTGGGTTACATAACTGGAGAACGGCCGTGCAGATGGGCCTTGGGGATCATGCCATTTCCCACTGGTGTGAGCATGAGTTTTCCACCCTGAACCTTCACCAGCAGACACAGCAAGGGAGGCTTTCTCTCTAGAGCAACTAGCCCATGTGGCAAAAGGACCTTAAAAGGTGCTGCCAACAGTCTCGAGATAATTGGGACCTGGCAGCAAGTAAGTCCTGTGGAATCAAGACCACTTTTCATTATCCCAGAGCCCCAGAGTGAGGACCGCCTTCCAGAAGCTCAGAATCCAAGCCTGCTGATCCCGCCTGCGGAGAGCCCGTCATCCTGGACTACGTGCCCCTCGCTCCTCTCCCGTAAGACCCATTCAGGGCAGGGACCCCGGCTGGCGACACGGAGCCTCGTGGACCGTGGGCACATAACACCCAGATGAGACCGGCAGCTGATGGCTTGGCATTCGGGTCAGTGGCTGCCGGGCACAGCTCTCCCCCCACCGCCTGATTTCTATCTGGAAGCATCCCAGCCCAAACATGGGACAAAAGTTCCCTCTGACAAGCCCATTCCGGGTTCCAAAGTATGTTTTTATGTTTGTTGGCAAATAGAACTGTCACCAGCAACAATAACAACACTGTTTCCCTTCGACTGAAGCTACTTCATTTCTTCCCATTTGTTCCAGGGCTGGCGCTGGACAGATGAATAATGTAGGCTCGGCGGCTGGCCCAAGTCCTGACCTCGTGCCTCGAAAAGCAAACACAGTGGTGAAAATGGAGAGACTTGTTTGTTTGAACTCTCCCTGCCTGACTTAAAAGAGAAAAAGAAAAGAAAGAAAAGGGAAAACAAACCTCCCACCACCTCATTTCATCAACGTGGACACTGAAGTTTTATTGTTTTGTTTTGTTTTTCTTTTTTTGTTTTCGTTTCTCACGTTGTGAAGCGAGGAACGACAGCCCCCTACTGGCGCGAGGAATGGAGCCCTCGGTGGTCGGGGCGACCCTGCCATCTCGTGGCCGCGGGTGGGATGTGCACCCGCGGGGAAACTCCAACCTCTGAGCATCGTGGAACACAGGTTGTTTGGAGGATTCTCCGAAGTGTGCAGGGAGGGGTTTCAGTGAAGACATCTCAGGGAAATGGAGTGGAGTCTTTGGAGGGAAACAGAGGCGGATTTGGAGTCAAGATGTCGGTTCTCTATCTCAATGCCGGGCAACTCCCGGTGACGTCACGCTTGAGCAGATGATCTTGTTCTTTAATTTTTTTTTTTAATGTTTATTTATTTTTGACAGAGAGAGAGAGAGAGAGAGAGACAGAGCATGAGCAGGGGAGGGGCAGAGAGAGAGAGGGAGACACAGAATCGGAAGCAGGCTCCGGGCCCGAGCCGTCAGCACAGAGCCCGACGCCGGGTTCGAACTCACGGACCGCGAGATCACGACCTGAAGCCCAAGTTGGACGCTCAACGGACTGGGCCCCCCAGGCGCCCCGATCTTGTTCTTATGAACCTGTTTCCTCATCTGTAAAATGGACATCATAATACACGTTTGATTCTTAGAGTTTTATGAAGCTTAAGTAAGATGATGCGTGTAGAGTGACTCGTAAACTTTATTACACGAATACACATAAATATATTAAAAATCCCTGAAGACATGGATTCTGGCATCACACTTGGTAAAACTTTTTCAGAGACCCCGAAGCTGTTTGCCTGCCTAACCCTATAAGGATAAAGTCCTAGCTTTACGATGAGAAGAGTAAAGGGCTTCACTCTGCCTCATGCTTTCCTAAATGCACACACTGTCAAATTCTCTGAAGTAAATCCAGGTTGTCTGACCTTTCTTCGTAGGGCCGGTGAGTGGACGATGAGGAATGTAGATGAGGCTTTGGAGGTTAAGCTTTGCTTACATACAAAGTGCCCATTAACGTTGAGGCTTGGGTACTTGGCCACCTCGTCTCCTCTTAAAAGCCTGAGCCAGACACAACAGCTACACAAGCACTCTTACGATGTCTAAGCCGCATCGTGCAGACACAAGATGACTCATCAAACACAAGAGGGCTTTGGCCACTGCTTCTGTGCAGTCGTTTGGAGTAAACCAAGAACTTCTGGGGTCTAGCTCTGGACTTGGTGAACAAAGCCACGTGTGTGGTCCTCACCTGGCACTAAGTTGCATTCCTGCCTGGGTTAGCAGGCCAGCCAGTGCTTGGTCGACTGATCACATCTCCAGGGCAAAACCCGTTTGAGCCTGGAGGTCTCCGACTCAGGGCTGGCCCTTTCAGGGCCCTCCAGTTATGGCTTATCCCTTGTCTCACTGACAGGAGGCAGGCTTAGGGTACATTTGGCGGCAGGATAGATAGTTTTGCAAGGAGAAAATAGCACACCAGCCAAGGGACAGCAAATCCTTGGGCAAGCGGTGAAGAACTATGACTCAGATTTCCAGGCCGTCTGCCCCCCAGGCTAGGCTCTGTTACCTCCTTGCTCACCTGTTTCCAAGTTGGGTTCACCCAGGCCAGGAAGCCACCTTTAGAATCGTGAATGTCACCGGTGAGCCTGTGTTGTAGCTGGAGAAGGACACAGAAGAGGGAAACAGGCTGTGTCTCTGGGAAGGTCCTGTGTCAGATCTGGGGCTGGTGGGGGAGGGGTGGAAGGCAAGGTCGTGCCCTGCCCTGCAGAAAGAGTGTGTCCCTCCAACCCCTCGGAGACGACATGCCAGAACTCCAAAACCGGAGAAGGCACTTATTCCCACCCCAACTAACTCTTATTGGGCTGCCCCAGAATCTTCCAGAGAGAACAACCCCCGCCTCAGGCCACCTCTGAAAATAGGTGGTTCTTCCTCCTCTGGTCACCGGGAGATGGACAGCAGCCAGACTCTTCCCCACAGGAGGGTACAAGAGGGGGAGGCTTTTCTTCAGAACTTTTCTATCCCTGATCAATTATTTACATTAGCCAAATGAGAGTAGGAATTCAAGGTGTGGTGGCCGGACTTTCAGAGCTGAAGTGCAGTGTGACCCGACAAGGCAGAGGTGATTGTAGGCACAATAGGACAAAAGTATTCACTTCCTGTGATGTGTCATAAAGGGAAACTTAGAGCATCAGGGTTCAAGAGGGAGCCCCGTGGCCAAGGGTTTAAATATAAACCAATGAATTAATTTACTTGGATGAACACACTTACTTTTAGGATAACTATTTGGATTTATTTAGGATACACTGCTTAATAGAACCCAGTAGTGAAAATACCTATCTTATGCATCAGACTTCACAAAAGTTTAAGAAGCAGTAGAGAAAATATATTAAAAGTTGGCCGCGTGGGGGCGCCTGGGTGGTTCAGTTGGTTAAGCGTCTGACTTCGGCTCAGGTCACGATCTCAAGGTTCAGGAGTTTGAGGCCTGCGTCAGGCTGACAGCTCAGAGCCTGGAGCCTGCTTCGGATTCTGTGTCTCCCTCTCTCTCTCTCTGCCCCTCCTCTGCTTGTGTCCTCTCTCTCTCTCTCTCTCTCTCAAAAATAAATAAACATTAAAAAACCTTTTTTTTAACTTGGCCATGTGTTATGTGTTATACAAGACATACGAAGATTTTGCTGGCTTTTGTCCCTGGTTGCTGGGAGGGGGCCCCCACACCCTTGGAATTTCTGCAGTTGTAAGACTGTCTTGTTATTCATGGCGGGCCCTTCAGACCACACCTGAGTTGACGTTAACATGGGGACTCTTGGTGGGTTCCTAAACAGTTTCAGGATAGGCGCTGGCCATGCTGGAAAGACCAGCCATGTGATTAGAAAGCGGGGGATTTGAGTCACGTGATGTCAGCCCAGCCTCTGGGGAGGGGAGATTGTGTTCAATCACCGCGGCCAATGATTCAGTTAATCTTGCCTGTATTGCTAAACCCCAGTAAAAACTGTGGACACCAAAACTTGAGTGAGCTTCCCTGGTGAGTAATCATATACCGACCACCATAACACATCCTGAAGATACCAGAGCTTCCCATTCGGGACCCTCCCAGGTTCCTGCCCTGGCATCCATTTCTTCATCTGGCTAGTCCTGATATGTATCCTTTACAATGAAACTAAATCATGCATGTAGCATTTCCCTGAGTTCTGGGAGTCACTGCAGCAAATGATGGAACCTGAGTAAGTAGTGGGAACCAACGTTTTAGCCAGTTGATGAGAAGTGCAGGAAATCTCCAAGCCCACGGCTGGTATCTAGAGTGAGGGAAGTCTGGTGGACCAGGGTGCCTTCATTTGAAATTTGATCCAACTCTGGATAGTTGGTGGCAGACCTGCACCGCGCTATGAAACGAATCATATAGAAGCCCTGGGGAAATTCACAAATGGTGCACTCGTCTGGGCATTATGTTTGTTCACGAATTTGCTTCCCACACATCCGAGAGGCGATCAGTCACATGTGTTGGTTGAATGAATGAGTTAATTATGGCACAGGGAGCTCTCTGCCCACTGTCTCAGCCTGGGGTGTGGATCCTGCCTCACCTGACCCGCTCAAATCAGCCACAACCCCACCTACACCCTGCTAAGTGTCCTTTGCATGCTGGAGCTTATGAGTGCCTTGGGGAGAGTCTGTCTGTCTATCTCCCTTCACCTTGATAACCAAATCCCACCTACACGAACCATCGTTTGCTTGTTTTCACCCACGATATGGGCCAGGAGAAGAACCAAGTGGGACTTCACACCAGGATGCAAAACAAATACCAATACAAAGCTAGACTCCTAGGAAGAGGAATCTGACAGTCATGTTTGAAGAGACTTCATCCGAACTGGAAGGTTGTTGGTTTTTATAATTGAGACATAACCGACATGTAACATTATATTAGTTTTAGGTATACAACATAATGATTAAATATATGTACATATTAGGAAATAGTGACCAGAATTAGTTTAGTCAACACCCGTCACCACACATAGTTACGAATTTTTTCTTTGGTGAGAACTGTTATGATCTACTCTCTCAGCAACTCAGCAACTTTCAAATGTGCAAGGTTATTAACTGTAGTCGCCATGCTGTATATTACGGCCCCAGACCTTACTCATCTTATACAGGAAGTCTGTATCTTTTTTTTTTTTTTAATTTTTTTTTCAACGTTTTTTATTTATTTTTGGGACAGAGAGAGACAGAGCATGAACGGGGGAGGGTCAGAGAGAGAGGGAGACACAGAATCGTTAACAGGCTCCAGGCTCCGAGCCATCAGCCCAGAGCCCGGCTCGAACTCACATACCGTGAGATCGTGACCTGGCTGAAGTCAGACGCTTAACCGACTGCGCCACCCAGGCGCCCCAGGAAGTCTGTGTCTTTTGACTCCCTTTATCCGTTTTGCCCATCCCCCACCCCCTGCCTCTGGCGTCCACCAATTTGTTCTCTGTATCTACGAGTTTGGCTTTTTTTTAGATTCCACATAGAAGAGAGATCATACGGTATTTCCCTTTTTCCATCTCGTTTATTTTACTGAGCATAATACCCTTAAGGTCCATCTGTGTGGTCAGATAGCAGGATTTCCTTCTTTTTATGGCTAAATAATATTCCATTCTGTGTGTGCACGTGTATGTGTATGTATACACCACATTTTCTTTATGCATTCATCCACTGATGGACAATTAGGTTGTTTCTACATCTTGGCTCTTGTGAATAAAGGTGAAGAAAACATGGTATCTTTTGCAAGTAGTTTTCCTCTCCTTCAGATAAATATCCAGTGGCAGAATGACTGGATCATATGACAATTCTATTTTTAGTTTTTGGAGGAACCTCCATACTGAGTTCCCTAGTGGCTACAACCAACTGGCATTCCCACCAACGGTACACGTGGGTTCCTTTTCCTCCACACCCTCACTGGCCCTTGTTAGTTCTTGTCTTTCTGCTACTAGCCATTCTGACAGGTGTGAGGTGAAATCTCATTGTGGTTTTGACTTGGCGTTTCCCCGATGGCTGGTGATGTTGAGCATCTGTTCATGTGACCTGTACGGCCCGGACACTTGTTTCTGATAACTGCCAGAACGTATGCCTCATCTCCCTGCCCGCTCACAAATCCCTAAACCTTCTAGAAAAGACAGTCTTAAAATCGTGAGGGCACAGGAGACCCAGAAGGGCCGCTCTTAATGATCCGGACATGTTGTCAAATCCTCAGAAACCAGAAGGCAGGCAGGGATGGGACGAGAGGACCAGCAAGCAGTGATACTGCTAATAGGCCAGGGGGAGGGCAGAGATGTGCAAAAGGAGAGGCGGCTGGGGGCCGGTGCTGTGACTGGTTTAGGAGCACCTGGGTGGGCTGGTGAGTGGGGACACCTATCTGCTTGAGAAGCAAGTTCCCTGAAAAAGGGGGAGTCCCTCAAGCTGATGTGCCCCCTCCTCCCTGCCTCCCACAGGAGGGGGGCTATCGTGTTCAGCGGCAGGCCAAGGGGAAATCTTGAGTGTGACCGTGAACCCACCACCAGGCAACACCGGCTGCTTGAGGAAAAACCAATCCGGTGAAAAAGAGACACCAAAGTCAACGGACAGAACATACTCATGGACTCCAGGGCAGCAGGTGAAGGGGGAGGGGGCTGCAGAAGAGTCTCACGGGCTGGGTGACTGAACGACGGGCTGGGTGCTGTTGGAGGCAGGAAAAGCCCTGGGTAACTGGTAACTCCCATGTTTGCACACAACCTGTCCTGCCCTCCCCAGGTGGGCTCCTTTTCCATTCCCTCTCTTGACCTCAGAAGCCTCCCATCCTCAGGACCTGCAGGCGCCATGCTTCCTTCCTGGATGGAGTCCCCATCCTGTGTCTTTTTTCCTCCTGGGATTTGAGCTGTGACTTGTTGGGCCCCAGCCTCCCAATGTCTTTTTTCCTTCAAAGACTTTTTGCTGCTCTTGTGGGGCCTCTCATGTCTGGAACACATTCAAACCTGATAACTACTTTCTGAATTGATGGACCCAGCAGAAGGCACAGAAGTGTCCCCCCGCCCCAACCCCCTGGGCTCTGGCCCTGCTCACAGGATCTCTGGAACTTTCATTCTGTCAGCCTTCACCATCCAGGAGCTGAGTGACTGAATTCATGCTTTTCTAGATACTCATTTTTAGTTGTTAAGCTTAGTATGATATGTATTCATATTTCATATCTACTCTAGTACATACATCAGTCATGGAATTCGACTTCTAGAAGGATCTAAAAATGGTTCTAGGGCTGGAATAATGAGTGGTTCTTCTAGAGATAGGAGCTGACATACACCAGGAACATGACATATGGTTAGGTCCCCTGGGCAAGGCAGGGTGGGAGGGTAGGAGGGTACGGGGGTGGTTAAGGCAAAGACCAAAGTCTTCTGACTTTCAGTCTTCTAGATCATTCTAATGAGTGATTCTCAGGTGGTTAGGCAAATGTAACTCCCAGGCCTAGGCCCTAGCGCTAAGTCAGCTGTTCACATTAAAACAGTTAATCTGGAGGGGTGCCTGGATGGCTCAGTCAGTTAAGCATCTGACTTTGAACTCAGCTCAGGTCATGATCTCATGGTTTATAAGATCAAGCCCCACATCGGGCTCAGCACTAACAGAGCAGAGCCTGCTTAGGATTCTCTCTCTCCCTCTCTCTCTGCCCCTCTCCCACTTATGTAGGCATGTAAGCTCTCTCTCTCTCTCCCCCTCTCTGTCTCTCAAATGGATAAATAAACTTAAAAAAATTTTTAAATAAAAAAATACAAAATGGTTAGTCTGCAGTCTGGCAATGAAACAAATAATTGTACTGCCACATGTATTCTTATCCCACATCTAATTCTCGACTTTAAACACCGTTCAATATCTAGGGTTCATGTTGTTCAATCCCACAATTTTCCTGCTACACTACCATTTCTTCTAAGTGTGAAAATTAAGGGCACCAGAATTCCTCTTAAGGACCGGAACTGTCTTTGTCGAGAAAAAGAAAATACCTTGATTAGTGCCTGAGTAGAATATGAGCCTCCCTCTAAAGGGCCTGCGTATCAGGTGGCCTCATACCTTTCAAGGACAAGGCTGTATAACCAAGGGGGGAGGAGGGTTGGACAGGGACGCATAGAAAGGGGAGGAAGGGGGAGGGCACCCTTCCAGGACCCTCAAAATCTTGAGCAACATCTAAACCCATTACTACTCCGTGGGAGTGATCTTCTATTGTGAAAGCCAAAAAAGGAGCTGAATTGCATGTAAAGGTAAACATGACCTTGGACAGAGACAGCCCATGGGAAGGCCAGACCTAAGGTAGAGGAGGCCAGGGGACCTAAGTCCCCATCAATTAGGACATCTTTGGTTTCCACCAGGTTTAGGATTGGAGGGTTTTGAGGCATTTCACCTGGGCAACTTGAGTTGATATCTGGATTAATCAAAGATGTGGACAGGAATTTGTGTACAAAGATATTAATAACAGAGTTACATATGTTGGAAGCTGGGAAACCTAAATGTACAACAATAGGGATCTGGTTAAATGCACTGAGAGCTTAGAAACTTGGGAAACTTGGGAAAGTTCCTGCTATCATGTCAAGAAAAGGAAAATATACGAAATGCTACTGGTATTACTAATACTTGGTATTAGTTCGGGTTTTTTTTTTCTTCTTATAACAAGTGATCTTTTCTCAAAGAAAAGAGGAAGACTGAAATGTTAACAGGTCATTCCAGAGTTTGTGGGGTTATAAGTGACTTGTCTTTTATTTGGTTTGTTTCTGCAGGATTTTCAAATTCTCCATAATGAGCAAAGGAAGGTTACAATCAGGAGAAGTCAACATCACTTTTGAAGCGTGGGAGTGAAGTTTGTTTGTGTTCGTTGGCTTCCTTGGCAGAGGCGGGAGGGATGAGCAAGCAGGACGGTGCCCTTAAGTCGTTGTTCGGGCATGATTTATTTATGCCAGTTTAGGTAGAGACGACATTTGTGTAGCAGAGATGACGAAGGAGGGGAACCATTTCTAGGGGATCTCCCGTCTTATCAGGAAAAACAAATTTAAAAAAAAGGAAAGAGGGGAGGAAGGAGAGAGGAAATGGAGAAACGATACACTGAGACTCTCTCCTGAAATGGGGTCCAAGCTGGTAGGTGAGCTCTGTTTCACTTCTGCGTGTTTTTACCAAGTCAAAAAGGTGACAGTTGCATTATGGATGTGTTGGTAGTCACTCAGAGAGAACGTGCATGTGTATGCGTGTGCATGGATGTGCCTATGTGTGCAGAGTGAGGCAATACCTCCTTTCTGTGTCCTACGTGAATTATCTGCTACAAACGAGGACAAAGCCTGTAAAACCTCAACTCCTGCCCCCCTCTCCCACGAACCCCCCATAAAATTGAGGACACCTCACTTACGGTACACAGAAAGCTGCAATCATTTTCACCTCTCTCGGCTGTCAGGGTGAGTGGCAAGAGGTCAGGCTTGACATAGTCCTATCTCAAAAATACTTGAGGAAGAGATCATATCAGATGTTCCGGGTCAGCCAGATAATGCATGACCTAGTGTCGTGGCCCTGGGCCCGGTGTCAGAAAGACACAGCTCATTGTCTTGACATCAAGCACCAGAGAAGAGCATCACATTCCCAAAAGATCCCACAACTGATTTTGCAGACCATGCCGTGAACTTAGAATTGGGTACAGGCTGGGGCGCCTGGGCGGCCCAATCGGTTAAGCGTCTGACTCTTGGTTTCGGCTCTAGTCATGAGCTCACGGTTTGTGAGATCGAGCCCTGTGGGATCCTCTCTCCCTCTCTCTCTGCCCCTCCCCCTTCTCACAGTAAGTAAAAATATAAAATGTTAATTAAAAAAAATTGAGTAGAGGCTATGCCCACTGTGTGCGTGCAACCCTGGGCAAGCCACGTCACCTCTCAAGGCCTCAGCCACCTCATCGGTATCACGAGCCCTTAAGCGGCATTTCCAAGGTGCCTTTAAGCACTGAAAAGTCTGCCGTTCTTTAATTGTAGAAATTATGTACAAGAGTGTGTGTGTGTGTGCGTGCGTGTGCGTGTGTGGTGTTTATTTGCCCAAATGGAAGGCAACTAAGGGTGTCTAAAAGGTGACAGTTTCAATGATCTTTAATCCTAAAGGGGAAATGGAAGGAAGTATCATTTCTTGAGCGACTCCTGAGAGTCTACACATCATTGAGTAACATTGCAGTTTGGAAAAGAGAAGCTTGAACGTAAGTGACTTCCTCAAGAGCAGCCGACCATTCAGAGCCACAGGTGAGAAACCCCATCCAGACTGTCTAGCTCCAAAGCCCTGGGACTGGCGGATCAGTCCCTTCACCTTCACGAGGCCCTTTGGTTAGATACCAGGCGGACCTTGTCACTGTCATCGTTCCAGGCACTGGGGCAACACTGCTTGTGCCACTTACCGCTTCTGCCACTGGGCTGGTCACCACGGCTCCAGACAATGCCCACGGGCACTGTGGCAGCTGTGAAAGGGGCCTTGAGGTTGGAGGAAGAGTGATGGCATCCTGTTGGCTCCCCAGAAGGTCACCTTGCTTACGAGATGGAGACTCCAGAGTCTGGGCTGAACGGTAACACGTCAAGAATGCATTAATCCGGGGGGCGCCTGGGTGGCGCCGTCGGTGAAGCGTCCGACTTCGGCTCAGGTCACGATCTCGCGGTCCGTGAGTTCTAGCCCCGCGTCGGGCTCTGGGCTGACGGCTCGGAGCCTGGAGCCTGTTTCCGATTCTGTGTCTCCCTCTCTCTCTGCCCCTCCCCCGGTCATGCTCTGTCTCTCTCTGTCCCAAAAATAAATAAAAAACGTTGAAAAAAAAATTAAAAAAAAAAAAAAAAAAAAAGAATGCATTAATCCGGCCCTCACCGTGTCTCACTGTTCCAGGACCGCACGCACCCTCCCACTCAGGGCGAGTTTTCTGCTTCCTGAGGGGAGGTACACCTCCCCCACCCCGCCCCCCAAGCTTCTCATGACGGCACTAACTGCCATTCCTAGGAGCATCTGCTGGAATCGGAGCAGAGTGTGGGCAAGGACCCGAAAGGCCGGAGTTCCACCCCCTTGCCCTACCCACCAGGCCGCATTGCCTCTTTGGGCAACGCCTATCCTGGAGAAAGTAAATTCCAGAAGTTCGACATATGCTGTACCATTTAGGGAGGCTGGGTTATACCGAAAAGAATAAACTACCAGGAAATCACTCGTCGTTCCGTCGCCGCTTAGCTGCGAGACTTTGGGCAAGCCACCAGCACTCTCGGAGCCCAAGCCCCCACCTCCACGAGGTGAAAGAATTCGGGAAGGCGATCTCTCGCACCTCCACCATCTCGGGAGTCCACCACCTGCCCCAGACTGGCAGCTTTCACCGGGGCACAGCGTCCTTCTAGAAACTGTGTTTTGCGGAATGACTCTGCGTTCACCTTTCGTGACTTTTCCGAGTTTCCTGCCTCCTGGCACCGTGGAGCGCTAGCCTCCTTCTGTCGATGCGTGCGGTTGGATGACTGCGGCCGGATGCCAGCCGCCGCCTCCAAGAGGCACCATCTTGCCCGACGCCGGGGCTGCCTGCTGACCTGTCCCCACAGCTGCCGCCGTGTCGCAGCCCCTCCCTGGCAGCCCTCCCCAGCCCCTCGCTGTCCCCCCGCTGGCCTCTCAGACACCACCTGAGGCGTCAGCTGGCCCTGGGGCCTCTGCCACTGGGAGTACTGGCATTAGCCCTTCACTGTGCGCCCGCGGCCTTGAGAGGCACTTCCCCAGACGAGTCCCCACAGGGCCGATAATCTCACCCCATTTCACAGATGGGGCACTGTGGCCACGGGACCTCCTTGTCTTCCAAGAAGGAACAAAGGCGAGGCGGCAGCCAGGGCGCAAATGAAAGCGTGGGCATGCTCCCAGAGCCATGCGAGCTCTCGTAATGGGTCAGGCGTCTTTTTTTTTTTACCTTTTGAAAGTTTGTCGGGTTTATATATAGCCTCCCTCTTGTCCTCCGAACGCGGCAGGGCTCGCCATCAGTCACTGGGCTGAACACCTGGAACTCTGTGGGGACTATCATTAGAAGGATGCGAAGCCAGGTGTGGTTTTGGACCAGAGACCCTATTGGAAGAGGGAGGATTTCTCACTTTCCAAGTTTACTCTGCTCAAGTTAAAACAATTAACCTCTTTTCCCCTTCAAACAACTGTTCTCCGCAGCTTTCCACCAGCTATAGCCAACCCGGAGCCACAAAGTCGACAGTGGACTCCCGCCACCCTTGAAGCCTCCGGGTGCAGAAGCATATGGAACCCTTCCTCCGGGCCTCCCTTCCTCCCTGGCTGCCTTCTTCCCCACCCATGTCACCACCACCCACTGGATGCTACACCTCCTGAGAGCGGAGGGTTTTCTCCAGTGCTGGGGTCATGACGAGACCGCTGCCAAAGGGGCCTTGGCCACAGTTAGGCCCCCACATTGGGGCCCAGGTGAGCCTGCAGGGAGGGGAGCACAGATGGAGAGGTTATTCCCAACCACTTGGGGTCTTAGCCCTCTTAACTGATGTCGCTGTCAGCACATTCCCCTTCTGGGACTGCCACATCGCCCAGGACACTCGCACGCGTGCACACACACACACACACACATGCATGCACACACATGCTCAAAAGCTCTTGGTGATAGGGATATTTTCAGGAAATCATCTCTCTCCTTGTGATAGAATAGAGTAGCTAGCATGATCTGAATGCTTAGCCCATTCTGGGCACTGTGCTAGGCGATTTTCATGCACTAACGACCCCATTCAATCCTTACCACAATCCTATGAGGGTGTGTGTGGGACAGATGTAAGGCTCAACAACGCAGAGAATAACCCAGTCCCCAGCCAGTATGTGGCAAAGCCAGGAGTTGAAACCCAGTTTTACCTGACAGGTTGGCTTATTTGCCATCCTCTGAGATCCTCTCTGTGATGCGAGGGGTGAATTGCAGGTATGAGGCATTGCTGGTCCAGATGAGGCAGCCCCAGGCAGCTCCTGGTTCCTTCATGCCCAAGAGGAAAGGTCACACTCCCCCATCTCACACAGACTGGCCTTTTCCTGAAGTGACAGGAGGGGACAGTGACGGACTGCCACCCTTCGAGGACAGAGTCCAGTGCCGAGCTTTCGGGGTGGGGAGGAACAATTCATCATGGAAAATAAATTGATCATCTTGCGAAATGACCTAACACAGTGGTTTTCAAACGTGACTGCACGCTAGACAGCCAGGGAGACTTTTTAAATCCTGAAGACTGGACTATACCCCCATCAGTGAAATCAACATGTAATTGGAAACCAACCATCAGAATTTTTCAAAAATATATAATTTTTTATTTATTCTCAGGTTTGTTAACATACAGTATAGTCTTGGCTTCAGGAGTAGATTCCAGTGACTCATCTCTTACATACAATACCCAGTGGTCATCCCGACAAGCGCCCTCCTCAATGCCCATCATCCATTTTCCTCACCCCCGTCAACCCTCAGTTTGTCCTCTGTATTAAGACCTCTTATGGTTTGCTTCCCTCTGTTTTTCTTATTTCTCTTACCCTTACCCTATGATCAATCTGTTAAGTTTCTCAAATTCCATATATGAGTGAAATCATGTGATATCTAGCGGTCTTTCTCTGACGGACTTATTTCACTGGGCATAATATCTTCCAGTTCCATTCATGTTGTTGCAAATGGCAAGATTTCATTCTTTTTCATAGCTGAGTAGTATTCCATTGTATGTGTTTATATATATATATATATATATATATATATATATATATATATATTTACCTCATCCTCTTTTTTAAAGTTTATTCATTTATTATTTCTAAGAGAGAGAGAGAGCACAAGTGGGGGAGGGACAGAGAGAGAGAGAGAGAGAAAGAGGGAGACCCAGAATCCAAAGCAGGCTCCAGGCTCTGAACCACAAGATCTGACTTCACCTGAGCTGAAGTCAAACGCTCAACAAACTGAGACACCCAGGTGCACCTATATAGCACATCTTCTTAATCCATTCATCAGTTGATGGACATTTGGGCTCTAATACTAGGAATTTGTCCAAAGGATACAGGAGTGTTGAATCAAAGGGACACACACACCTCAATGTTTATAGCAGCACCATTGACAACAGCCAAATTATGCAAAGAGCTCAAAAATATTTTTAAATTTTCAAGCAATCACAGATTTACAGAAAAGTTACATATTGCTGTGGACAGACTGTCTATGCCCTCCAAAATTCTTATGTTAAAACTCTAATGTGAAGGTGTCAGTAGGGGGACCCCTAGGGTGATTAAGTCATGAGGTGGAGCCTTCTCAAATGGTATCGGTGCCCTTATGAGAAGAGACACACACGTTTGCTTCTTCTCTCTGCTCTCCCTGCTGCGAGGATATGGCCATCTGCAAACCAGGAACTGGAGCCTTCACCAATAGACTTCTGCTGCTTAAGATGTCCAGTCTGTGATCTTGTTACAGCCACCCAAGCCGATTAAGATACAAGTACAATACAAAAAGCTTTTTCCCGAACCAGTGGAGAGTAACTTGCCAACATAGTGAACCATCTTCCCAAAACATATTTGGGTCTATTTCCTCCGAACAAGAACATTCTCCTATGTAACCTCAATCAAAAACCCCAAATCAGAAAATTAACATTGTTACATCTCTACCAGCAAATCCTCAGACTCTATTTGAGTTTCACTGATATGGTTTAATAAAAAACTGTTATTATTATTGTCCTGACAACACTTTTTACAGCAAGAGGGTGCGCTTCAGAAATCACAAGGTGATTGGTCAGGTGTATTCAGTCTCCTTCAGTCTGGAAAGCTCCTCTGTCCTTCCTTGACTTCCAAGACCTTGATACATTTCAAGAGTCTTTGGTAGAAAGTCTCTCAACTTGGGTTTCTCAAGCATTTCCCTATGAGTAGGTTCAGTTTATTCATATCACAGAATGGTGTTCTGTTCTCCTTGCATCCCATTGGGTGGCTCCCAATTTTTATTTATCCCATTACTGATGACCTTCACTTTGATCTCTTAACTTAAGACGGTGTCTTCCAGGCTTCCCCACTATAAACTTGTTCCTTTTCCCTTGGTCAAGTGATTGTATTTCATGATGAGACGCAAGTGGTGAACTGCATTCTGGGAGACTGCCCAGCCTTTGGTTATGTTTACATCTCCCCAGCTGATCCCAAAGTACAACCAATTTTGAGACTCAGTGGCCTAACTCCTCCCTGTGAAACAAGCATCAGCAAAGATATAGGGGCCTTTGTGAGACGAGTCAATGGCAATAAAAGCTTATATGTATTAGCCAACATTTATTGAGACCTTATGTGCCAGTCACTTTATATGCATTATGATAGCAGCTCACGGTTCTTATTCATGCATTCAGAATTTCTTCTTGAATGCCAACTGTGGGCCAAATACTTCTAAGTGCTAGGGATACAGCAGTACACGACAGAGACCCAAATCCCCTTTGTCGTGGAGCCTACACTCTAGTGGAATGCCATGTATCGAACACCATGCTAATTGTGTTCACAGTAATGATGAAAACAATGATCATAACTGCCTTTATGGAGCACTAACTGTGGGCCAGACCCTTAGATCACCACCTCCACAATATTAGGAGGCAGACGCTTTTATCATGTACTTGGGAACTTATGTCAGGGAAAGAAAAGCTCTAAGGCACATAAAAATGCGGCCAGCATAGCGTTTGATACATTAAGTATATTCTCTCCAGCGCTAGCAAAGGTGATTGTGGACACTGGGATTTTTGGAGAATCACACCAAACTAACAAATACGACTTTACATGCACCACGTTGGCAAAAATTAGAGAATTGGACAACATCAAATGCTGGCAAGGATATAGAGTAATGTGACCTTTGAGCATCATTGGTACAAATGTTAGCTATGCAGCCACTTTGAAGAGCATTTTCTCTGTGTATTTCCAAGAACCCAGGAAGACCATCCTTGATAAATACACTGGAGATATCATCCCATGAGTTCACAAACAGACATATACAAAGAAGTTCATGCAGACTTACATGCACCACAGAGGTGGAGGCAACCAAGGGATCTTTACTGGGGAAATGGACAAGACAAATATGTCAGATGTATCTGGTGAACTATTTTGCAGTAGACAGAGGAAATCACCTGGATTCCATAAAACATGTGTAAATCTCAAAATCATAATGTTAACCCCAAAAGTGCAAGAAACAGACTATTTATAGCATGATAACATTTATAAGAGTTTTTAAACAACCTGCAAAACAACACTGTGTATTATTGAGGTATATGTACGTATGTGTGGTGGAAGGTGGATTGGAAGGGGGACCAAAGGAGACAATAATAACTAATTAAAAATAGAAGAAGGATTATATAAGCACAATTCCTTACATGCTATTGATTAGCGAATATGACCAACTTGATTCTGTACCTGATTTGATTCTGCCTGGGAGCAGAATAAAAAGGGGGAGGTCTTTGGGCGTCTGGGTGGCTCAGTCAGTGAAGCGTCCGACTTCGGATCAGGTCATGATCTCCTGGTTCGTGGTTTCAAGCTCTGCGTCGGGCTCTGTGCTGACAGCTCAGAGCCTGGATCCTACTTCAGATTCTGTGTCTCCTTCTCTCTCTGCCCCTCCCCTGCTTGTACTCTGTCTCTCTCTGTCTCTCTCATAAATAAATAAAAACATTTTTAAAAGGGGGGGGGTCTTTCAAAAAAGATATACGAATAATCCAGAAAGAGCTTCTTTACACCCAACCCTCTCCAAACCAGTCCTCACGGAAGGAGCAGGGTCTCCGGATCACACTGACTTCCTTTTACATCAAACTGACCTGATGAAAACAGGCCCACCTTGATGTTCACCCTGACTGCTACCAGAACAACCCAGTACCCTCCGACTCTTCTTACCCTGTGTCTTATAATGCCCTTCTCCAGTGACAGAGACTCCCAGGAAGAAGACAGAGTCACTACAAGCAGGAAACCCAAGCGTGGGTCCTAGCTTTGCAACTTGCTGGCTGTGTGACTTTGACCAAGATGTTCAACTCCTTCAAACATATCCTCTTCTCTCAAAATGAGGACCACACCAGCTAACTGGAAGGGCTGCTTAGAGAAATAAATAAGATTTTGCATGACGGAACATGGTCATATAGGTGCTCCCTTACACCCTCCCTCTAGAGAACCTCAAAGGTACGTCAAGTCTTTTTGTCCACAATTCTAAACATCCCCCAACAATGGCAGGGTCCTAGACACTGTTAGCAAATGGGGGCCACACATATTGCTGGGCTGGTCTCCCTCACATCCTCATCTCTAGCCCTGTCAACGGGGAGTCACTGGTGATCCCAGACCTACCCCTGACACAGGGCAATCGCATGGGTGGGGAGTTCCTGGAGGACAGTGGAGGGTGGCAGCTTCCTGTTGGCCCACTCAGCTCCACCATGTGGCTCAGCATTTTCCAAGGTGTCCCAGATGACTGGTCATTGTCTTTCTTGCAATTCCTTCACTTTGAATGGCACTTTCTCCCACCCAGCCATCAAAACCCATGACCTGGCAGCCCCCTGCCATTGTTCAGAGTATAATCACTAGCCAGGTGTTGTGGGTCCTGCAACCAGTGAGCCCTGCCTCCCCCTACCTGGCTGCCTGTGAACTATCCAGGCCCTTGGCTCCTTTTCTCTAGGAAGGCGCCCATTTTACCCATGGTGCCCATTTTAGCTCTCTGCCCCAACACGGAGCTTCAGTCTAGTGGGGCCAGGTCATTAAACAAACACCAGAAACATAGAATCACAAATGGCGGTGAGCTATAGGAGGCGGTCAAGGGTGCCATGAAAAAAAATAAGAAAGTGTCTAATTCAGACAGTGGGAGGGGAAAAGGAAGGCATCTCTGAGGAAAGCACGTTGTCCCTGAGGCAGCAGGCTGATCCTATAGGATCCTCTCAGCCAGGCTGAAGGTCTTGAATTTCATCCTAAGTGGAGGAAAGCCTTTGAGAACTGTTATGCTGAGGAGAGGGAGAAACATTACCTGCCTTCTATTTCACAACATGGCTGGGGCTGCTGAACAGACAGCAGGTTGGTGGGGGTGGTCTTGAAATTGAGGGTCCCTTCTTGTAATCTCACAATAATGGGTGGTGTCTTCATGGCTGCATCTGTGAGATATGTGCCTTCATCTGTCTTCATCCTGCTTTGTGATAGTGTTGAAAATCACTCAGCTTCTTTCCAGATTAAAAACAAACAAAAAACAAAAACAATGCAGGGACAGATGTATTAGCCTACTTCTCACTAATGGTCTGAACAGCTGTCAGAACACCTCTGGGTACAATAAAATTCCAACCAAGATGGGAACAGGTGTGGCCATCTTTTCTAACCCAGTGATTGGCGATTTCCCTGGGTTGGCACCAGCCCACCTACCTGGAAAAAGAGGGGTCTTCTGCTCAATGAACAACAGGCCAAAGGGCCAAAGACCCCAGGAGAGGAGCTCAGTGCAGGTGCGAGCATGCAACCAGGGAATTTACTCGGTGATGTCACAACTAAATCTGTGTTTTATACCACAAGGGAGCCTCTTAAACTCCATGGAAGCATTTTCAGATTTTAGAAGCACCTTCTTCACCTTTCTTCAGGGCTTATCTGTGACTTTCCGGTCTCCTCTTCGAAGAGACTAGACCGAGGTTTCCCTTCAGCCCAGGGTTCCAGTGTGCCCGCTCCTGCACCCTCTCTGCCTTCCTGCTCTCCTGAGGCAAGGGCAGCTGCACACCCCACCAGCTCATCAGGGCACAACAACCAAGCTCTCTGCAAAACAGGTGAAAACTGGAAGTACAAACTCTTCTCTCGTCAGTGAATCAAGACACAGACACAGTATTGTTAGAGACTGGCTTTGCCAGACAGCGGCTCTTGTTGGCTGTCCTGTCCCACCCATGAGTGCCATGGAGCCCAGCAGGGTCTTAATGAGCATCTAATGGTTATTAATCATGGTTGCACATGGAGCTTTAAAATTATCCATGATGTGACATTCTGGAAAAGGCAAGACTATGGAAACAGTCAAAAGATCAGCAGTTGCCAGGGGTTTGAGGGGGAGGAAGGATTGAATAGGGGAAGTACAGAGGATTTTTAGGGTGAAACTACTCTGATACCATATTCGTAGGTACATGTCATTATGCATTTGTCCATACGCAGAGAATACACATGTTTGAAGTTTCCTGGACTCAATTCCACCATAGTGGGGGAGGGTTACCCACACAAAATACCAAGAGATTCTGGGACCCCAGCAGACCCCACTCTGAGAATTCAACTCAGTTCTGATGCTATCTACTTGGAGGTAGCATCAGATCCCACAGATTAAGCCTTCAGTCCTACAAGATGTCCCCCAACTTCCGACTTCAGATGCCAGTCAACTGTGCTTCCGGCCACTGGCTACAGATTGGAGGTTCCAATGACCTCCTCTGTAGGTTTGATTAATTTGCTAGAGCAGCTCACGAAACTCAGAGAAATACGTGTTTATGTTCACTAGTTTATTAAAGAATGCAATGAAGGATACAAATCAACAGCCAGATGAAGAGATACGTAGGGCGAGGTCCCCAACACAGGAGCATCTGCATGGCAACGTGGCATGTGGGAGAGTTTCGGTTCCCCAAGTGTGGAAGCTCTTTGAAAAAAACCAAGAGGCCCTCCCCTTGGGTTTTTATGAGGCTTCATTACATAGTCATAATTGGCTAAGTCATGGGCCATTGGCTGATTCAACCTCCAGCCTCTCCCCTCCCCGGAAGACAGGGGGTGGGACTGAAAGTTCCACATGGTTAGTCCTCCTGGCAACCAGCCTCACCGTTGGGCGGCATCCAAAAGTCACCTTTATTAATATCAAGACTCAAAAGTCACCTTCATTAATACCAAGACACCCATTTCACCCTAATGGCTCTGAAGTGTTTGCAGGAACTGTGGATGAAGACCAAATATATCTGAGAAATATATTTTGCTCATCTGAATGACCAAATATATATTTCTTATAAGTCATTATATCACAGTACAACACCAAGAGTGAACAGTAATGTAAACCCTGGACTCTGGGTGATTATGATGTGTCTGTGTAGGACCATTGATAGTAACAAATGTATGACTCTGGAGAGGGATGTTAAAGGTGGGGGACGCTGTGCATGTGTCAGGGCAGGGGGTATATGGGAAATCTCTGTACCTTCCTCTCAATTTTGCTGTGAACCTAAAACTGCTCTCAAAAGTAAAGTCTATTTTTGGGACTCCTCGGGGGCTCAGTCAGTTGAGTGTCTGACTTTTGACTTGGTCTCAGGTCATTATCTCATGACTTGTGAGTTTGAGCCCCACATCAGGCTCCACATGGTTGATGGTTCAGAGCCTGCCTAGGATTCTCTCTCTCCTCCCTCTCCTGTCTCTCTCTCCCCCTCGTCAAAAATAAATAAGTAAACTTAAAAAAAGAACTTAAAAAAAATAAAGTCTATTTTTAGTAATTTTAAAAAATATTCATGCTCAACATATGGTATAGCCATGTGATGGAATATTACTAGGCCAGCAAAAAGGAACAGAGCACTGACACGTGCCACCACATGGACAAACCTTGAAACCATTATGCTAAGGGAAAGAAGGCAATCGCGAAGGACCACATACTGTCTGATTCCATTTGTTAAATGTCCAAAGTAGGCAAACCTATATCTATAGAAAGTAGATTAGTGGTTGCCTAGGGCTTAGTGGAAGGAGAAGAAGTACATGGGTTTCTTTGGGGGGATGATGAAAATGTTCTGAAGTTCAATAGAGGTGATGTTTGCACAACTCTATAGGTATCCCGATTGAGTTGTACACTTTCAAAGCGTAGATTTTTTTCAAAGGGAGAATTATATCTCAACAAAGTTGTTAAAGTATACCCATATCTGTGCCCCACCCCACCCCAATTAAATCAGAATGTCTTGGGGTGATCCCAGGCATCGAAGGTTTGAAGAATGCCCTAGGTGGTTCTACTTTGCAGCAAAGGCTGTGAACCACTGGTCTAGTCTAACCCTCAGTCAGACAGCTGAGGACACCAGGGACTAGAAAGCTATAGTGACTCTAGAGGAGCCTGGGTGGTTAAGTCGATTAAGCCAACTCTTGATTTAGCTCAGGTCATGATCCCACAGTTTGTGGGCTCAAGCCCGCATCCGGCTCTGTGTTGACATCAAGGAGCCTGCTTGGGATTCTCTCTCTCCCTTTCTCTCTGCCACTCCCCTGCTCTCTCTCACCCTCTTTCTCAAAATAAATAAATAAGCTTAAAAAAAATTCCTTAGAAATCTACAATGATTCTCAGCGGCATTTAGCAGAGTCAGGGCTGGAACCTGGCTTTGAAGTCAGGTCACACCCAGTTTCCCTTGTGTTCAGTCTCCTGGTTCAACATAAAACTCCTCACACAGTTGTCTAACACTCCCCAACAGATGCTCTCTGGCCCCCACCCACAACCCCCCACAATGGCTCTTGAATCAGTTTCCCCTAAGTACCCAAACTGCCCCTGGCTTGTCAGCGTTTCTCTTCTGAACCCCCTGTCACCACCTTAGCTCTTCAAATGAGTGGGAGTCATTTATCCAGCTGTGATTCCCACTACACGCTCACCTATGCTGACGACCAACGTACCTGCGTCCACGTGTCCTGTGTCCTTCCACTCAGTCTCTCCCCTGTCATGAATTCGCATGCCCATTTAACACACAAAATCCTTTCTGTCTTCAGCTGAAAATTTCTGTCATTCGATCTTTACAGAGAGGGGAAGCTATTCATCACAGAGGTCCCAGACCCTTTTGGGAACACAGTGAACTTGGCTGTTCATGACTCCCACTTTGAGTGAGAAGGCTGTTTAGACTTTAAACGGATCTTCACTACAGGTTAATATCCAAGGTGAAGATATAGGAAGGTTGTATCTGAAATCCCTGTTAATAATGACCACAGTTCTAGGGAGCCTCGGTGGCTCAGTCGGTTAAGCATCCGACTTCAGCTCAGGTCATGATCTCAGGGTCCGTGAGTTCGAGCCCTGAGTCAGGCTCCGTTGGGCTCTGTGCTGACAGCTCAGAGCTGGAGCCTGCTTCAGATTCTGTGTCTCCTTCTCTCTCTGCCCCTTCCCCACTCACACTCTGTCTCTCTCTCTCAAAAAACGAATAAACATTAAAAAAAATTTTTTTATAATGACCACTGTTAGGACATTAGAAGTAAGTTTCAAGCAGAGCTTTAGGAGGTAAATTAAAAAGCAAAATCAAGTATTTTCTTCTTTAAAAATTTTTAAATAAAAATTTTTAAGTTTACTTATTTATTTTGAGAGAGAGAGAGAGAGAGCACAAGCGGGGGAGGAACAGAGAGGGAGAGAGAGAGAGAATCCCAAGGAGGCTCCTCACTGCCAGCACAGAGCCGCATGTGGGGCTCAAACTCACCAGCCGTGAGATCAGGGCCTGAGCTGAAATCGAGAGTCAGACGCTTAACCACCCGAGCCACCCAGGTGCCCCCAAAATCAAGTATTTTCAAACAGAGGGCTTTTAAAAGGTTGTGTGTGTTTTTTTTTTTATAAATGCACATCTATGTACATAATTTGGTCCATGAAATGCATGGACTTTTGTGTTTCTTAAGCACTAAGATACTTGTAGTACTTTTTTTCATCTGGAGAAATTAAAGGGAAAGGTTCTATTTATTTACATCGGGATCCTTTCTCTTCTTTTAGGCTTTAAACTTTTAAAAGCTCAGGGTCTTCTGATCCATCCTTGCATTTTTCTTTCTTCACCTTCCCCCACCAGAATCTGGAGCAGAATCTGGGCCCCACAAATGTTTGGAACAAGCCCAGAGCAGGGACTCTCACATGGAGACAGGGACATAGGAAATGGGCTTAGAAGTAGCACAGTCGATATATTTCTAATAAGAAATAAGTTCTGTTACAAACTACATTCACTCAAAAATCTTTATTGAGCTCCGAGTATGTGCCAGGCAGAGTTCTTGGTACTAGGGATAATCACCGGAGAAAGCTGATGCAGCCTCTAAGATGCTGCCGTTCTATAGAACATCGGCTGATGGGGACGTGAGGAATTTGACTGCATCTCGGGAAAAGTTGCAGAGATAAAAATACAGATATTTGCAACTTTTCCCCCCCACTCTGCAACCTGAGTTCATGCTTCCCTGTCCTTCTGGAAATAGATGAGCCTGGGGCGGGGGCGGGAAGGCAAGGAAGAAAATCCTCCTGTCTCAATAGTCGCATGAAGTTCACGTGACACTTCCACATATCTCATGTCACCTAACCTCACAGCCCTGTGGCATGGAAGGCATCATTGCCCTTCTATGGGTAAAAAAGGCAAGGCTCCGGGAGGACAGATTTGCTCACAGTCTCCCAGCAGGTGAGAACCCAGAGCTGGACCAAATTCCCCAGGTCACCAATGCCTCAGCCTGGGGGTTTTATCACACAGTTTCCTCGGGAAGCAAGAAGCCTGGGGGGTTGGGGCCAGTGGGGAGAGACGGTTCATCTTGACCCAGACACTGGCACGATACTTTCAGAAACAAACACGGTGCTAAATGGGGCTGCAGAAGCAGGTGAGGGCCAAGCCAGCCGGGCTGGTGGAGAGTGAGGCTATGCCAGCCGCCCTCCAGTTACCGCCACTGCCCCCCTCGCTCTCAGAAATGCCCCAGGACATGCAGCCGCTCTGGAAAACAGTGTGGAGGTTCCTCAAAAAATTCAAAATAGACCTACCCTACGACCCAGCAGTAGCACTGCTGGGAATTTACCCAAGGGATACAGGAGTGCTGGTGCATAGGGGCACTTGTACCCCAATGTTTATAGCAGCACTCTCACCAATAGCCAAAGTATGGAAAGAGCCTAAATGTCCATCAACTGACGAATGGATAAAGAAATTGTGGTTTATATACACATGGAATACTACGTGGCAATGAGAAAGAATGAAATATGGCCCTTTGTAGCAACATGGATGGAACCAGAGAGTGTGATGCTAAGTGAAATAAGCCATACAGAGAAAGACAGATACCATATGTATTCACTCTTATGTGGGTCCTGAGAAACTTAACAGGAACCCATGGGGGAGGGGAAGGAAAAAAAAAAAGAGGTTAGAGCGGGAGAGAGCCAAAGCATAAGAGACTGTTAAAAACTGAGAACAAACTGAGGGCTGATGGGGGGTGGGAGGGAGGGGAGGGTGGGTGATGGGTATTGAGGAGGGCACCTTTTGGGATGAGCACTGGGTATTGTATGGAAACCAATTTGACAATAAATTTCATATATTTAAAAAATAAATAAATAAACAAATAAATAAGTAAATAAACAAACAAAACCAATATATTCCTCGTGCTTCTACCATCATAAAGAAAAAAAAAAAAAAGAAATGCCCCGGGACACTCTCCTCCCTGCTTCCCCCACACCAGTGCTGTGGACCCAGGGGCAGAGAGTGAGCAGAGCAACTGGGGCGAGGAGAAAGATCCACCCCTCCCTGCTGCTGGCACTGCTCAGACCTCAGCTTTGAATCAGCTCAAAGACTAAAGCTCCAGCCTGAAAGATTGGTGGCAACTGCAGGCTGTGGGCCCCGCCTGAGAGATTGTCCGAAAGTGGAGAAAGAGTGTCTGACCAAATGTATTTGCAGGCAGGGGTGGGAAAAAAATAATAATAGTTTCTTGTTTTTTGTTTTTTGTGTTTTTTTGTAGTCATAAAATAGCAAGGGGACACCTGGGTGGTTCAATCAGGTGTCTACCTCTTGATTTCAGCTCAGGTCATGATCTCATGGTTCGAGGAATCAAGCCCCGACTCGGGCTCTGTGCTGACGGTGTGGACCCTGCTTGGGATTCTCTCTCTCTCTCTCTCTCTCTCTCTCTCTCTCTCTCTCTCTCTTTCTGCCCCTCCTCCCCTTGCACAAGCTCTCTCTCTCTCCCTCTCTGCCCCTCCCCTGCTCATGCTCTGTCTCTCAAAAATAAACATTAAAAAATAATAGTAAATAAGTAAATAAATAAAGACCTCAGAGAGCCCCAGGCCCCGTCTGCCACATAAAGACACAGCAAGAAGGCGTTGGCTATGAACCAGGAAGAAAGCCCTCACCAGCATCCAGCCGCAGTGGCGCCTTGATCTTGGACTTCCCAGCCTCCAGAACTGTAAGAAATACATTTCTGTTGTTTACAAGCCCCTCAGCCTGTGGTATTTTGCTCTAACAGCTTGAACACAAGATGACAGCCAACTGATCTTCAACCTGCAGGCGCTAATATGATCCCAGCAACTCCCAACCCTATTTCACTGTCCCTGACACCCTAAATTAGAGGTCATCTGCAAAATTCTGGCATGTGTTTTGTTTGGGCAGTCCCCCTGGGGTTGGTGCTGTGTGATCTGAGCCCTCAAAGGTTCTTTGGCCCTGGCCCCTTTGTTGCTTGCTGCGCATGAAGCCATCTGAGGCATGCCCCTGTTGCGGACGTTGAGGGACGTCCGGAGTCGTGCTGGGCTTCATGTACAGGTTGAAGAGAAAATCTCTGTGTGCAAGTTTGGGACCTGCATAGTGAGCTCCAAAGCATGAGTGGCCAACACTGTCTCACCTGCTTGCAGTGCCTCTCTGCAAAGACACAGGGAGACAGGCATCGGGGATCCCCCTCGTGCTCATTGTTTTTCTTCTTTCTACTCTTTTCCCAGACTTCAACAACCTCCCCCCTCTACTCCGACCAGACGGGTCTGCCTGCTCAGACAGGACGGGCTCGGCCTCGGCTCAGGACGAGACCCCTGAGAGGCTGGCTTTACCCAGCAGACAACGGAAAGCCCTGATGGGCTCTGAGCAGAGAAGGACCCTCATCCTCCTGGGAGTAGTCCTGGAAATGAACTGGACGGGAGACCAGATCTCCTTGCTGCTCTCCCAGAACCTGAAGCCCAGACTCAGCTCAAGACGGCGGCACACTGGTGCCACCTGCAGGTAGCCAGCCTCAATTACAGAAGCAGGTTCCAAACCCGCAAATCAGAAGGTCATGAGAGGCTTTTCAAGTGCCTCCAGAAAACAGCCTGTTTGTTTGGACCAAGCCAGAAAGAACAACGCTTCAAGGAGGTTCTATGCTAGAGACTCGAGGAGCGGCCTGGGCCTCCGTGCCTCCCCTCAGGGGACGCTGATTTATAAGAAGATTCCTGAGTTACTTCAGAACTAAAACCGCCCAGGATGGACTGGAGAGACACCCCCAACCTGCTGAAATCTGTCCCACAGCAGATTTGCAGTCCACGTCTTTGCCGAAATAAAGGGCAGTCATTGCTCGGGGGAAGGAAGAAGGCTGGTTCTTGGCGACACATTCCAGGTGCCTGGAGGTACCTCCCTTAGAAATCCTCACCCACGCTGGAAAGAGACAGAGGCTCTTGGACAAAGATAGCGGAGAACCCGTCACAAGAAGAATGGCGCTAGGAGCCTGCCCTGTTAGCCTGGGAGGGTTTCTCCTCTCTTTCCCTAACGTTCCTGTCATTTACAACAACGCCCAGGAAGTAACAAGGAGAGGATGCTAGAAATCTGAATGGAGCAGTTTTGAACATCAGCAGTAGACCTGACTCTCTGAATCTCATTCTTCCTGCCAGAAGCCACTTAATTACAGACTTCAGCATATAATTCTTGTAATATTTCATAATGTGTTTCTCCCTTCTTCCAAAACAGGAGTAAAGTATTCCTTATCTGCTTTCTCCGGGTCACTGAGTCATGGGAAGTTTATTATGGCGAAAACCTCTCTTGCCATTCACCCTATCTCCATCTTAATATCTGATGTTTTCTTAAGAAAGTTTCTTAGTGCAGACAAGCAAGGTCATTCCTCTGAGTCTTTGCCAAGGTTGCACTGGGCTTCTGTTTCTGGACGGATGGGAACTTACAAGCAGCCTGACATCCGCCATCCTGATTTGCCGGAGAAGAGAAAGGCAGAGCTTGAACTCAGGAAGTCTGTCAGAGTTATACTGCCGTGTCCATTAGAGAGAGAGAGAGAGAGAGAGAGAGAGAGAGAGAGAGAGAGAGAGAGATTCCCAAGCAGGCTCTGTTCTGGCAGCATAGAGCCCGACGCCCAGGCTCGACCGCATGAACCATGAGATTATGACCTGAGCTGAAATCAAGAGTCAGAAGCTCAGTCAACTGAGCCACCCTCAGTCACATCACCTCAAGGACTGTGATGTGCCTTTTCAAGATGGGGAAATAGATGCCCAGACAATACTTTGGCCAAGGACACACAGCTAACAAGTAGAGAAGGTTAAGATTTGGAATCCAACAGTTGCTTGACTCCAGATCACTTTGCTTCCTGCAGCATAAGAATTTAGAAAGAGGGAGCACTGAAGAGTTAAAAGAGGGCAGTGGGGGCCCAGAGGATGAGAGGAAAATGAGTTGGGTCTCAAAGCATATGGGGGTACAATGAGCGTACCCCAACATTGGTTATGGGGGCCAGGGGCAAGAAGGGAGGTGCTGGGGAAAAGGAAAGACAGGACCAGGGGGATAGCCCTCAGATTTGGGGTGGTGCCGATGTCAAGTGGTTAGGAGGAGGTCCTGGGAAGGACTTTTGCCTCCAGAACTTTCTGGAAAGCCAGTGTCCATGTCTTGTGTCTGCCACTACAGTCCCTGACTCCTGTAACATCCACCCTCTCTTCTTCCTGCAGCCTCTCTCGTCTCACTCCAGCCTACTCTCTTTTTGTTCACTTGACTTCGTCGTGGGTATATCATGGACGCTCCAGGGGAGAACTCAGGCCTCTCTTCCTCTGCCTGAGTATCACGTAATGCCTTTCACTTCTTCCTCTGTTAAGGGCAAAATATATGCTGTCAAATCAAAGATCACGTTCTGCAATTGGTTTCCCAGACGGTTGGGCTGTTTTACTGTGTTTTCCTTTTAAACTGCCTTCGAGGGGCACCTGGTAGTTCAGTCAGTTAAGCATCTGACTTCGGCTCAGGTCATGATCTCACAGCTTGTGAGTTTGAGCCCCATATCGGGCTCCCTGTGCATGGAGCCAGCTTCAGATCCTCTGTCTCCCTCTCTCTCTTCCCCTCCCCCACTTGCGTGCCCTCTTTCTCTCTCTCTCTCTCTCAAAAAAAAGATATTAAAAAAATTTTTTAATTGCCTCTGATCTTTCGCTTCCCTTCATTCCCCTCTCAGAGGCAGCAGCGTCCAGAGGCTGAGCCACACGGACGTGGTGGGAGGTGTCCCCAGGGAGCCAGTGATGAGCTTGGAGGCCAGTCACATTGAACAAATAAGTAGCTTGAGTAAGTAAGTACATATAGGGAGGGTGATGGGCTCCAGGCCAGAGCAGTGACAGCAAGTGAAAGGGAAGGTTGGAAAGGACCTTGAGGCATTGTTGGGGGCACTGGATTATAGCCAGAAGTAGAGTATGAGCTCATAGCTTTTAAACAGATAAATATGTTAAAAAAAAAAAACAAAAAAAAACACTGGCCAAAAATGGCCTCACAAGACCAAGTCACAAAATCAGGCTTAACACCTAACCTAACTGCAGTTTCAGACTTCCCCAGACATGTGAGTTTTAACTGGTCAGTCAGGAATTTTCTGACAAGCACCACTGAGGTAATCTGTCACATGGGTCCTCTCCACCCCCAAAGGAAGATGAGGTAATCCACCTAATATGTCTCCCTGCCCTTCCTGCTATTAAATAAGAAAAATTACACTGAGTATATATATTTTTTAGAGTTTGTTTATTTTTGAGAGAAAGAGAGAGCACGAATCGGGGGAAGGGCCCGGGGTGGGGGGAACAGGGGACCCAAAGCAGGCTCTGTGATGACAGCAGAGACCCTGGCTTCGGGCTTGAACTCACAAACCATGAGATCATGACCTGAGCCAAAGTCAGACGCATAACCAACTGAGCCACCCAGATGCCCCAACACTGAATAAGGGGTACATTTTAAAGATCTAATTGGCTCTATTAATCAATTTTTGAATCGGGCAGCATCCCATCCAACAAGTAGAGGGGGGTTCCAATGGGCTACAGAAAAGGAAAGGTGGAGAGGGAGCAGAGAAAGGGAACTACTAACAAAGAATCCATTGGTTCAGGCAAGGTCACCTTCCAGGGGAAGGGAAGCGTCTATCTGTAAACTTCCTAGTGTTGACCAGGAAATGCCTATGTTAAAAGTTACATTCCTGGGGGGGGGGGGGTGTTGAAACTGTGGTTAGGTTAGGTCTTAAGTCTTGATTTACTGACTTGGACCTTAACTTAAACGATTCCATTTTGGGCCTATGGTTTTCCTTTCAACACCACTAAGGGAAGGTGACCTTGCTGGGAACAATTCTTTCTTTTCTTCTGCTAATAACCTCGCTGTTCCATCATTCTTCCTATAAGATCCTTCCATTTTGTACAAGTTCCTCTGAGCTCCCTTCTACTTGCTATATGGGATGGATGGAATAGTGATTCATGAATCACTAAATAAAGCCAATTAGCTCTTCAAATGCACTCAGCTCGATTAACTTTTATTCTTTAACAAATATATATCTAGACATATATATATATATATATATATACACACAGATATATGTGTGTGGAAATATATATGTATATATATAAACAAATAATCCTAACTCTATCAGGTGAGAGGCCCTGGAAACAATAACATCCCAGTAGCAGTGAGCACATTTATAAACTAATCTTGGTTTGGGGCGCCTGGGTGGCGCAGTCGGTTAAGCGTCCGACTTCAGCCAGGTCACGATCTCGCGGTCCGTGAGTTCGAGCCCCGCGTCGGGCTCTGGGCTGATGGCTCGGAGCCTGGAGCCTGTTTCCGATTCTGTGTCTCCCTCTCTCTCTCTGCCCCTCCCCCGTTCATGCTCTGTCTCTCTCTGTCCCAAAAATAAATAAAAAACGTTGAAAAAAAAAATTTAAAAAAATAAATAAATAAAAAAAATAAACTAATCTTGGTTTCTAAATACCATTCTTCACTAAAAAGAACCAGGAAATGGCTGAATCCAGAGACAGAACAGGAACAGGGGGAGCATAGAATATATTCATCTGTCAGAAAGTAAGGAGATGCTTAAAGAATGATGGGAGCATGTCAAAAGGACACAGGAGCCAACTAAAGGAGATCCCACTGGCTAAATCTCAGATAGTCTAAACATGAAAATGATATGATAGCATCAGATTTGACTTATTAAATAAAATAAGACTCCATATTGATAAATAAATGAATGAATAAGTGGGATATGTGTGTGTGCGTGCATAAGTTCTTTCTTACCATAGGCTGCTAAGTAATAAATGTGGAAGAAATTAGTGGAAATAAGAAACAACAATATGGTACCATCATGGTGTTGAGTTATTCAGATGGGGGTCATCAATGAATGCTAAGGCTGATAAGTGGAGCTTAATAAGGACCAGGATGTTGGTATCATCTCAGAAGATCTCTCCACAAAAATGGTTATCATTACTAAGGCATAAGGAGTGACCTGATGGGGGAGAAATTTGGAAGACACCAACATGACCACGAGATCAAGATTAATGTCATCATTGGAGACATACTATAATGTGCTGTAATATGAAGAGCCCAGCATCCTGTCTGTGGTGTTCCTGACCAAAAGGAAATATCAGATGGAACCAGGTCTAGGTTCACCCTACAGAATAAAAGGCCTGTACTCTTTAAAACTTAAAGACATGAAAGACAGATGAGAAACTCTGAGAAATTATTCCACATGGAAGGAGATTGAGGTGACTTGCAAGCGAATGTAATATAAGTCCTGGACTGATCAGATCCTGGACCAGAAAAGAAACAGACACATGGTTGGCTGAGCTGGCAAAGTCTAAATGAATCCATGGATTGGGTGGTAGTGGAGTACCAATGTTGATTTCCTCACTTGGAGGAAATACTGGATTCCCAGAGCCGGCATAATATACTGGATTCCCAGAGCCGGCATAATAAATTACCACAGAGTGAGTGGCTTAACATGGCAGAAGTTTGTTCTCTCACAGTTCTGGAACCTAGGAGTCCAAAATCAAGGTGTCTGTCAATAAGGTGGGTTTCTTCTGGAGGCTGAGGAAAAAAGTGTCCCAAGCCTTTCTCGTAGCTTCTGGAGGTTTTGGCAATCCTTGGTATTTCTTGGTCTGTGGCACCATAACTCCAATCTCTGATTCCATTTTCATGTGACCTTCTTCTCTGTATGTCTCTGAGTCGCTCTTTGTCTTCTCCTATTATATGGACATCAGTTTACTGGATTTAGGGTAGGATGTCATCCCTAAATCCAGGATGATTTCATCTCGAGATCCTTAATTACATCTACAAAGACCCTATTTCAAAATAAGGTCACACCCTAAGGTTCCAGGTGGGTATGAATTTACGAGGGGACACCATTCAACCCACAGCAGGGTTGCATCCAAAAATATCCCCTAAAGTTTCAGGGGCGACAGGGCATTATGTTTGCAGCTTGATCTCAAAGGTTTGCAAAAGTGGTAATGGGGGAGTCAAGAATTCTTTGTGTCCTACTGTTATGATTTTCTATACCCTTGAAATTATCTCAAAATAAACCATTTAAAATTTTTCTTAAACCTGCTTTTGATATTACTTAAGGTTGTTCATGGAGAAAATAAGGAGAGAATTCATTCAGGAGAGAATAAGACAAGATGTCAAATGTTTGAGCTTCCACAGATTCTGCCACTGCTCCATGTTTCAGAGACTGGGGGCAGCCCTCCTAGCCTGGGCAGGAAGGAGCTTGAGAACTTTGGGTCTTCTTAATGCCTTGCCTTTTTGTATTCTTCGAGGGCTTTGAATATTCTTTTTGGGTGGGTAAGACCCATTTCCAGAGGCAACTGATTTAGAATTTGGTCATGACCATGAGAGGCTTTGCTCAAGCCAAACCTAAGAGGGTAGAGGGGCTTCCCTGGTTCATATACCTACAGCCCACTGCTGTGCACCTCGCCATGATCCTAAGGACTGCCCATCAACACTTAGACTTAACCTTTTCACACCCAGTTTGTCATTCCTGAGTTTTTCTTCCTATCAAAGAAAGAGAAATGTAATTCCTTTTTGCACATTACACATATTTCTACTCCTAATCCAAAATCTATCTCCCCATGTTTTAACCTTTTAATTTAGCTGATAAAAAGGTTTCACCTTTTATGTTCCTGCTTTAAATCTCAGACAGTTGATCTTCTATTGCTTTTCATTGCCTTTCAGATTTAGTGGGTTATTTTATTGTATGTTTCATTCTCTTTTTGTTTTATTTTTCTTATGGTTCATTTTAACTTTTAATCTCTCAAACTCCCATAGTCCTCGTATTAACCTGTCCTAACTTTCTTTCTTTTCCTTTTCTTTCCCCATCCTATATTGACTGGCTTTGACAATGATGGTAAAGGATGGTCCTAGGGGTGTGTCACTTAGGGGTGACAGAGCTGATGGCAGCTGTCTCCAAAGCTGTTCCCACCATAGCTCCCTCAGCCTTTTGAAGAATGCCCTCCCAGAATCCTTGCCTTGTGTTCGGAAACACCAGGCAAGGATTCTATCCCAAGGCTATAATTTGCTTGCAAATCTTATTATTTATATCTCACATAATCCAATCCTTTGTGTTTTAAAATCAGTGGGCTTCAATATCTAACCAAATTTTGTTGAGTGAAATGCACTACTGACAAGAAACTTGTCACAGGCCAGAAGGATGTGGTCAAGGAGGTCACAGCAACCTGGCCTGGATGTGGTTGACCTGTTTGGCCTTGAGCCTTGGATAAATACTCGGCAGAGGCCAAGTTACCAAGCCCATGGCAAGACTTGTTTTCCTATCTATTTCTAATCTGCTTATTTTCAAACTGTGCCAACTCCCTTTGGGCTATCTGTAAAAGGTTGCTGGATGGGTTGGTCTTCCACACTCCCATCCCTTCTCAGGACAGTCCCCCCACCCCCCCCCAAAAAAAAAGTCAAAGTGGAGATTATTCTGAATGAATTTTTTTTGATAACAACAATCAATTCCCTATAGGGCAAACCTCTATTGTTAGGATCCAATCTGTACATCCCAGATACACCTGGGGACTCATACGTAGAGAAGAATGGAAGGCCCATTTTCTCTCCAGATCACGGGTCCCTAAATTTCTCTTTCCCACCCCCTGGCTCTCCCTTTTCCATTCCTCACATGGCCCACTGGCTATCATTAGCTTTTGCCATTTCCTCTAAAATGCAATATTGGTTTTGCTTTACTGTCTTGGCTAATGTGAGACCAAGGGGAGAGTTTCAAAGACTTTCTCTCTTCCTTCTTAACTACAATAGCTATTAACCCAAAGGCCAAGGAACCAATGTGAGGGTAAAGCCAACACCAAGTATGTCCATCAAGATTATATATTCAGAAATGACCATCAGATGTGTCAGTGGGCCAAGTGGACTTATTATAAACCAGACTTGGGCCAGAATTCCATTACCTGGACCCCATCTGCTTCCATTCTGTAACAGAGGCACCATAATCATGCTTCATGACTCTGAGAATGACCAAGAAAATAACTATTTGCATCCAAGAAAATAACTATAAGGATCTATGGAGAAAAGCTAAGACAAACAAAACTTCATACAATTGTGATGTTTCAGGGATTTTCCCCATGAGCACTCAGCCTCTTCTTCAGTCAATGGGTTCTGAGTCTGAAAATGATCTCAGGTCCAGAAAATGGACAAAAGATCATGATGGTTAATTATGGCAGCTGCTACTGTCCGCATTCTAATTTTTGTTTGTATAAATTGAGCAATGCCCTTGTTTGGTGCCCGCTGTGTTAGGAACACTGTGCTCTATTAACCATTTCTATAACTCTATGCAGGCTTGGTCCTTTAGCTGACTGGCTGACCTGTCCCCTCATTTTAATCATTGTACCACCTTACTTCTGACAGTTAAGGATAACCAACTGCTCCCTATTATTTTGGGATCTTATCATTCTCATCAGGGACCCAGGTTCCATAATAGAAGCCCTACCATCAGTGCTGGCTTACCGAGTACAGTCTCCACTGAGCTTTTCAACCATCTGGGGTCCCTCTCCCTGGTTCATTCCTTATCACTCTAGTAAGTAGAGTGTCCTTCAGACACCTACCTCTTACCTCCTGTAGAATAGAGTGGTTTGGGCAGGTTTTGCCACCTTACAAACTATGGGTATACTCCAGCATGCCCGTATCTCTGGCCCTGTTGATCTTTTCATCCACTTCCTGACACAAGAGTCTGGAACATCTATTTGACTTAACATGGGCCATTGCTTTCTCTATCCTTCCAAGAGCTACACTGGCAGTTTATTTGCTCTGTCTCCTGGGACACTGGCCAGAGTATTAAATCTTCTATCCCAGGAGAATGCTCCCGCATCTATAAAATTTCCCTTGTCCAACTTTATGTTCTACCTCTGTGTTAAAATGTAGCCAGGAGTTGTTTACTCGTGTATGACAATACAGCAGACATGGAAAGAAGTGTCATGAAGGGAGAGGTTGATGCCCAGATTCTTACAAAGAGGAGACATGCATACCATGCAGAGCCACATGGACAGGGACCAGAGATGTTCAGGAGTCAGAAGAAGGAGGGAAAGAACATGTTTCAGAGCCTTTACTGGGGTTTTTGTAGGAAGAAATAGGTGAAGCAGAAAAAGTACGCTGAGTAAAGTTAGAGTTGGAGAGTTTGGATAATGTCAGCAGGCTCTAGACTATAGAGGTGGTGCCTCCTTGTCCAGTGCCTGGCTCTGGGGTGATTGGGGGTGGGGGGGGATTGGCTAAGTGTGTGAGAGTCTGATAAAGAAAAGAGTGGGGGATAAGCGTTTGGGATTGGTTGGTTTGCATAAGAAAGGCGTCCCTGCAGGGGAGTCATTTGCGGACTCTAGGAATTAACTTGCTATGGGAGTGGCAGTCCCTCCAAGTTCAAACCCCCCCACCCCCACCCATGCCAGTGTATCAAGAATACAGAAAATAAGAAAATGCAGTCAGTACAACCCCAATCTCCCGCTCTCCCTGGACTTTCCAGTTCAGCACTGTCAGCACCCAACTCTAAATGGACTCTGCTGGCTTCCCCTGCATCCCCCTGAGTATGGGGCACCCTTTTATCCTCAGCAGGTCCACACTTCCCCAGCCAGGTTGTAGTATAATCTTATGCTACTCATCAGCCTACAAGCCAAAAGGGCAGAGCCTGATGAGGGTGCCTGCTGACCTGCAGGGGAATGGCCTCTCTAGGGTCTTTGGGTCATTGGGTGGATGCTAGACTTTCTTGTGGAGAAGGGGGGCAGTCCCGCAGGCCCTGGGGGTTCATGCGTACCAACCCAGATGTCCCCACCTCACATCTCCAGATCCCATTCTTTACTAATTAGAGCCCTGACCTGGACAGAGCAGACCTATCTAGGCTGAGAGTTCAGCCCCTCTCTGGACCTCTGCTACTCTACTCCTAAGAATAAATCCTGTGCTGATCCTCAGCTTTTCCTGCCTTTCGGCCACAGGAGCTGTGGGTTCGTTCCTTCACATGCTGCCGAGAAGGCAGCCTTTATACCCTGCAAAGAACAGTCATGGAATGCAGGCTGTCCCAGGAAGAGGACATGACCTTGGGCAAGATGGCCCTCTGCAGCCAAGGATAATTTCCGGAGGGCCGACAGCTGAAGGCTCTCAGCCAGTAGCACTTCGAGAGTCTTTCAGATCTGCAGGGGAATGGGGATGGAGACCATACATTCCTGCACCTTGCAATCTGGACATGATTTATCTTAATGTGCTCACTCCCCCATCAAGGTGCATGCTGTCTGCTTGGACATATGGTCTCTCTTTTATGATTATTTAACTTCTATTTACATCGCATCCTCCATGACAGAATTATTTAACTTTAGGACCTTAAATGCCAGGATTTGTGATGGGTCTAAAAGGCAAAGAATAAGAATGGGAGCGTCATTTGCTCATGGGTGATTTTTCTAGAGCCAGACATGCTAACCTAAATGGAGTATTTCTCACACTTATTTAAGGACGGGATCTGGAAGCTCAGAATACAGAAGACTGATAATTTTGCTTTGAAGTACGTGAGAGCTGTTGTTGGACATCCCTTCCCACCAGGACTCTGTTATCAACCAGAAGAGCAACTTGACGCTACATTAACATTTCAGCCCTGCAGATATGCTAATCACTTGATAAGTTAGTCACTATTTGGAATTCTGAAAGTAGGTGAAAGGTGAATGAAACCATCCTTCCACCATTCTGGTTCATTTCTTCAGAGTTTTGTGGAGAGGAATGGTTCCTTCTTGACACACAGGACTCTTATTACAAAACATGGCTCAATACAAGCGGATGGTTGGCTAGGTCCCGAAGGTGTTTTTCAGAGAAAGCCTTTTCCGTGGGGGAATTTGGCCTATGGTTTCATGGCCACTGATCAGTGTTACGGTTGCTTGGTTTCTCTGGAGCTAGGCCACCTCAGATGTGAATAAAAAGGGACTGTTTCCAGCTCAGCCTAAGCCCACAGACTATGAAGCCAGAGGGAGTCATTTGGACTCACAAGACTGAAACGATGCGTGTTTGGTATCCACGCTGCTTTCATGGTCCCCAGGAATTCCAATGCGCGTAGTTACCTTAATGTTCCAGGGGTGCCTAGAGGCAGTAGACATCAGCCTGAGGGTAGGAAAGCCCCAAGAGGAGGCCTGACTTTGGCGGGGGGGGGGGTTAATTTCATTTTATTTTCTAAATAAATTTTTTAATTTGTGACATTTAATTTTATTTATTGCTTAAGCAAGCTCTACTCCCAACATGGGGCTTGAAATAATGACCCCGAGATCAAGAGTCACATGCTCTACTGACTGAGCCAGCCAGGTGCCCCTCCATTTTATATTTAAGTCAGAAGAAAAATCAATTTTTCAATTAAATTTTATTATAGATATCAACAGTGTAATAATGTGTCTGGGTTTATCCTGTTGTTCCCCCACCACACACACACACACACACACACACACACACACACATCAATGTTCGTAAGAGTAAAAAGACATTGGTTTTGGATACAGAAAAGTGAAAGGAAGCCCAGGTTGTGAAATGGACGTGGGCCCCATTTGCACATTACTATATGTCTGTATTTTAGGGTGGCAAGATTTAGCAAACAATAATACAGGTGCCCAATTAAATTTGAATTTCAGATGGGGCACCTGGATGGCTCAGTCACTTAAGCATCTGACTCTTGACTTCGGCTCAGATCATGATCTCATGGTTCTGCTTGGGATTCTCTCTCTCCCCTTCGCTCTAGGCCTCCCCTGCTTTCTCTGTCTTTCTCTCTGTTTCTCTGTCTCTCTCTCTCTCTCAATAAATAAATAAATAAACTTTAAAAAATTGAATTCTGGTTAAACAATGAATAATTTTCAGTATAAGTATAGCCCAAATATGCATGGCACCCTATGAAGTAAGTCCCAAATAGTGCATGGCATCCTGTACTTTACCTGGCAACCTTATTGGACTTTCAAGTGAAAACTGTTGGATTTGCTAACAGGTTTGCAAGATGAGGAAGACCAACAATATGGCTGCCTGTGGCAATAGGAAGGGTAACGACTCCAAAGAACCACAGAGAAGAGCCAAAGAGAGGTTGAAGAGGCTGGGACAATGGTGGTGTAGGAAGACCCTAAGCTCACCTCATCCCATGGACACAACTAGATCGGTGTAAATCGACTAGAAAATGTCCCAAATACTGGCAGAACAGACTCCATAAGTAAATGTAGAGAATAAGCCACATCAAAGAGGTAAGAAGGGCAGAGACGTGGTCAGGAGCTAAATGGACCCATGGAGCCATCCAGGAGGAAGGACCTGAGGGTGCAGAGAAGGGAGAAGAGCAGGCCCTCATGCCAGGGAGTCCATGAAAGGAAGACCCCATAACATTTGGCTTTTAAAACCAGAGGAGCTGAATATCATGAGTTCTTACAACCAGTGGAACTTAAAACCTGAAACCTTACAAATCAGTGGGCATGGCTCTGGGAGACCCAGAAGGGTGAGAGGAAAGTCTGCCCTTAAAGAGACAGCACAACAAACAGCCTACTAAGAGGGAGCATAGAACCAGCAGATTGAAAACTATCTGGGGCATACGTAGGGGAGAGTTATTTACTAATCTCAGAGTGTATCCCGAGGGCCAGAGATCACTGGGAGATTCCTCCAGGAACAAAAAAGTGAGCAGAAACCATTTCACTCAGATAAACACACATCCACCTGCAAGAACCAGCCCGGTACTGACATTCACTACCTAATTTGCTTATACCAAGTCCACCACCCCCCGGGTTTGGCAGATCTGCTCCTCCTCCAACATGGCCTGCCTCAGTACCAGTGCTGCAAGTCCCCTGTCCCAGAAGACCATCATAAACCTTACCAACACCCAGTCTCTCCACCCACAAGCTCTGCAGGGCTGTGATCCCTGAGATGGTAGGGCGGCAGGCCGCCTGCACCTTGATAAAACCTTGATAAAACTGTGCACCCCACTCCAGCTGGCCCATTCACAGTGGTGGCAGCATGTCCCCTCTCACTGGCCTGTAGACCTTGTGGGCACCGTGTGACTTGCCCACTCCAACACACTCTTGGCCAGAGCCCATTCAAACCAGGGGCCATTCGCCTGGCAAGCAGCTCCAACAGGAACCAGCATCCCTCCAAAATGACTCCTGCCCCAGGGAGAGGGAAAGAAACCACACATACAGTCAGACTGTGGCCACAGCAGTGTGCTAGGGGCATATAGTTAGGCTGATTGCAAACCCCGCCCACTAATGAAAGTTTCTCAGGAGACAACACAGGATAAGTGCCCTGCAGTTGGTGCTACTGCATCTCTGGCAAATGCCTGGTCTGACTCAAGCCCAAGGCAGCCTCAGACTGGTCCACTAACACCACAAGGGCTAGATACTGCCCAAACAGGCAAAAGAGCCACTGCAGATAACTTGACTGACAGAAGAAACAGCCAAGCCACAACAGCAGGGTGCATGCAACACACATAGGAGACACTCCTGAAGTGCCAGGTTCTGGCGAACAGGGAATACTGCACGCCAGGGCACTATATGAACTTTTTAGGTCATTAATTTCATAATAAGTCCATTACTATCTGTTTTTTTTAATGTTTATTTATTTTTTACAGAGAGAGACAGAGCACGAGTGGGAGAAGGGCTGGAAGAGATGGAGACAGAATTTGAAGCAGGCTCCAGGCTCCAAACTGTCAGTCGTGATGAGGGACTCAAATCCATTAACTATGAAATCATGTCCTGAGCTGAAGTCTGACACTTAACTGACTGAGCCACCCAGGTGCCCCAAGAGTCATTACTTTCAAGAGCAGGAGACATAGATAACTTTCTTAATACACAGAAACAGACCCGGAGAGTTAGATAAAATAAAAAGACAAAGAAATATGTCCCGAATGAAAGAATAGGATAAAAACCACAGCAAGAGAATCAAGCAGAATGGATATGTAATATGCCTGATAGAGAACTTAAAGTAATGATCATAAAGATGCAAGCTGGACTTGAGAAAAGAGTGGAGGACTTCAGTAAGACAACAAAGAAATTAAAAAAAAAAGAACTAATTAGAGATGAAAAACACAGTAAATGAAATTTAAAATAGAATAGATGGAATAAATAGCAGACTAGAAGAAGCAGAAGAATTAATTAGCAACCTGGAGGAAAGAGTAATAATCAAAAGTAATCAAGCTGAGTAGGTGATTGGGGGGGGGGAAGCAAAATGACAAGAGACTTAGGGAACTCAGGAACTCCATCAAGCTTAATAACATTCACATTATAGGGATCCCAGAAGAAGAGAGAGAAAAGGGTGTAGAAAATTTACATAAAGAAATATATAAACTATTCAACCGTAAAAAAAAAATGTAACCTTGCCATTTACAACAACTTGGATGGATCTAAAGAGTATAATGCTAAGTGAAGTAAGCCAGGCAAGAGAAAGACAAAAACCACATGATTTCACACATACTTGGAATTTAAGAAACAAAACAAACACATAATGGAAAAAGAGAGAGACACACACACACACACACCAAAAAACAGACTCTAATTATAGAGAACAAACAGATGGTTGCTAGAGGAGTTGTGTGTGAGGATATGGGTGAAATGGGTGAAGGAGATTAAGAATACACTTATCTTGATGAGCACTGAGTAATAAATGGAACTGTTGAATTACTATATTGTACATGCGAAACTAATATAACACTGTATGTTAACTACACTGGAGTTAAATAAATAAAAAAGAAGAGACAAAGAAGAAAGTAAAATTGAGTTAGACACCCTAACAAAATCGAACTAAATTAGATAAATAATTTAAGTTTAGTAAATTTTAAATGAAGATTACATGCCCAAACAGACCAACATATTGGGTTTGGCAGACGAGAAAGCGCAAATAAGTGCACCAATGGTCACGTCCTGATTTGTAATCCCAGAGGAGTAGAGACCCGGTGTGATGGGGATTCCCAAGTGTGTTTCCAGTGGGAAGCGGATAAGGTTAATGTTGACCTGTGGTTTTAAAATTTTAAGAGGTAGGGCAAGACCCATTGTAATTAGCTTACTCACCATGTGAAGATCTCACAGAAAGATCCATCAGCCATGGCCAAACCAGAGCAACAAAGCTTCCCAGTGACCCTTTGTGGGTCCTTGTGCACCATGGACTAGCACCAAGAGCACCTGCTCTCAGAGGCCTCTCAGGACAACAAATTCTATCCCTCCTTGTCCATCCAGGTAATGAGGAGGCCTTGTTCTATAAAGCTGCAATCACTGAAACAGTGTCAAACAATTGACACGTCAAAGAAACAGGATTAACAATTATATTGTTTTCATGATAGAATCACATGATAAAAGTACCTAAAGCCTAAAGTGTTCAATCCATGATCGTGTGACAATTGGCTTGCCACTTAGAGAAAAATAATTGAAGTCAGTGGATCTTTTCCCTGAGGAGGATTAACATAATTGCCTTTTCACGTGGTCATCTGAACTATCACAGAAGATATCAAAAAAAGTAAGCTCCAGACTGGCATCTGGGTCCTGGTTTCTAGAAGGTCTGCTCACCCCCACCTTTCTCCCTAACTAGATGCAAGGCCGCCTCTGGGTAGCTGCTTTGTGAACAGGGCCCTGATTCAATGAAGCGGGTAGATGAGGAAGAGAATATAAAGGAAACCGGTAGAAATGACAGTCCTGAAGGAAGCCACAAGTCATAAATTCAACCCACAGATCCTCAGAAAACTTATGCTTACCTTCCTAGGCCAGGATCAGGTTTCCCTGATTTCTAAGTCCCTGAAAAAGCCCGGTGGCATGCCCAACTCTAGATGTGACCTGACAGATTTGAAATGAGAAAATTATATATGAAAGTGTTATTTAAAAAGCCAAGCTCTGTGACTTTGGTGAGTCATTGCTATTTGCTTGGCTCCTGTCTCTCCTGACACATGGGGCGGGGGGTGGGGGGCGCACCAAGGGCTCTCTGAGGTTGCTTCCAAACATGTGATTCCATGATTGTATGATCACTAAAAGTGTATTGTCAGATGGACCAGTAGACATTCAGGCAAAGCTGCTCAATCTCTTTATCTAAAACTGTGCCATTATCATTACAACATCTCTGGGTAATGTTCTCGGGTCTGGACACACAGGGACAAAAACTTTGATAGAAGTGACTTTGACCCCTCTTTTCTGCTTCCCTGGATTTTGTCTGTCCCCAGATCTGGTTGGACTTTGGGTTTTGAGGAGTGACTCAGAAAGACCAGGGGAAGGATTTGTACAAAGCCACAGCTCTTATATCAACAATGAGAAAAGAATAATCTGACACTCTCTTGTTCCTTTGTCCTCTTGCACTGTGGCCCGCTGAACTGGTTTGCCCGACTTTGGAATCATGAGCACACTTTTGAATGGTTTTGGAGAAGACTTTCAAAAGAATGGTGCCAGGAAAGACAGTATAAGACCACCTTTAGGTGCAAAGAATATCCAGTGTATAAACTCTGCTGTAAACAGAATAACCATCTGCAAGTGACCGTTCAAAAACTCATGACTCAGAAATGACCTATAACTACAGAAGTACATTTGCTTTATTCAAACATTTCGTTGGTGGATTAAAAAAACAAAGTTTGTTTTCAGGTTGGAGAACATACCACAGCTATGAGTCAACGCTCCCTGACCAGTGACTTTCCGGAGAGAAAAAACAATCCAGGCTGGTTAATGAAGACTCATATACAGACCAGGCTTTCTAGAAAACTGACTAAAGTGACTTCCCTGCACTATAGAAAATGTGACTTTGTGTCATCGTTTCCTTTTTCTTTTTTTCTTTTCAAAATAAATCCATTTTGGAGGAATTTGGGGACAGTTTCAAAGTTGAGCGAAGTATGATCCCTGTGCCTCAGTTTCCACATCTATCAAAACGCAAAGAGTCAGGGGCGCCTGGGTGGCGCAGTCGGTTAAGCGTCCGACTTCAGCCAGGTCACGATCTCGCGGTCTGTGAGTTCTAGCCCCGCGTCAGGCTCTGGGCTGATGGCTCGGAGCCTGGAGCCTGTTTCCGATTCTGTGTCTCCCTCTCTCTCTGCCCCTCCCCCGTTCATGCTCTGTCTCTCTCTGTCCCAAAAGTAAATAAAAAACGTTGAAAAAAAAAATTAAAAAAAACAAAAAACAAAAAACAAAACGCAAAGAGTCAAATGTTCTAAGACACATAGAGTCTGGAAACAGTGCTTGGGTTACAGCAACTCTCCACCAGTGGTTGCCATAATTATTAGTTAGTGTTATCTTCTTGAAAATCTTGCCCCAGCCTCTCTTTCTGATCTCACTTCCCTCTGCCCTCCACCCACATGTCCTATACATCAGCCACACACACTGCATGGCCTGAATCCTGCTTGTTATGGGTTATGTTGTGCCCCACCCCCTACAATTCAGCCCTAACCCACAGTGCTTCAGATTGTGACCTTATTTGGAAATGAGGTTGTGACAGATGTAATTAGTGAAATGGAGATGAGGTCGGAAGGGTGGACCCCTAATCCGTATGAGCGGTGTTCTTATAGAAGGGGGGAAATTGAACACAGACATGGGCACAGAGAGAAGTGAACGTAAAGAGGCTCAAGGAAGGCAGAGAAAAGGGGACGCTTCTATAAGCTGAGGAACGCTCAGATTTCCAGTGGACCACCGAAAGAGAGAAGAAATTTCTGGAACAGGCTCTCTCTCAAGCCTTCAGATTCAACCCTGCCACACCTTGATCTTGGACTTCCAGCTCCCAGAACTGTACCACAATCGATGTCTGTTCTTTACACGCTCAGTTTGTGGTATTTTGTTAACGGTAGTCTTACCAAACACCTTGCATGGACTGAATTTCCCCCCCTCCGTGTCTCTAGCAATGCTGTGACACTAGAAAAGCCTTCCCCGTCGTCGCCACCAGTGGGAAGATCAGCCCGTGTTTCAAATGCCACGTTTGTCCGCTCATCTATCAGAATTAACTCATTTTCTACCGTTCTCTCTCTGTGCCACTCATAATTCTGATTACAATCCACATGTGTTATTAGCTAGTTGTGACTATGTCAACCTCACTAGGGTATATTATATTTCTTGCTGTGTACATTATATGGGTGACAAGTCATACCCCACATTTCAAGGACACATTTTTAAAAAACTAACCTTCCAAATGACTTACAAGGTAATCAGGACATGTAAGAAAGGTAACTATTCCAGCAACCAACAAAATACAATGTAATAGACTCGTGATTTAATATTGCATATTACACATTTGTGTCATATATTTGAGTCAGTGCCTTCACAGGAAAGCACAGTGCATTTAAATGTCATGCTTTTGCTGCGATGCCTTGAGCAGCCACATGCGACCAGAAAGAACCAGCATCTTTTCTGCGTTTTCTCGTCATCTCAGGAAGGTGCCGACCTGTAGGTTTCATTTTGTATCATGAGAAGTTTCTCTTCCTTTCTTCTGCGGGTATTTTCATCTCGATTACCTGTCGGCATTGCTTGGAGTCACGAAGGGAAATACAGAGGAGATACGGCGATGTAAACTTCCTTTCGCGGTGAAGCCGATTGTTCATTTTAAGTCTTACATGTGATTACTTTTCCTCTTTTCAGTATATCCACCAGCTGCCACTGCTGAGTTCAGACTTACCCATCCCCCTCTTACGTCTGCCGATCCACAGTCGATGTAACCTGCATTTGTGGGAGGTCATTTGAAGGTAGGGTGGGGAGATGTATGTGTGATTCCGGAACAAGTATAATCACCTCCTTCAGGGAGGAGCTGATGTGGGAACTGGGGACTCTGCACCCCCCCAAATCTAAATACATGGTGCCACCCCCAGACCAGAAACCACGGAGAGCCTTAATCTTGATCCTTGTTGGCCCTCCTGACTGGTCAGTCCTCGTGTTGTGTTGATTCCACCTCCAGGATATGTTTCCAGCCTGTCTTCTCTTCAGTCTTTATTATCAGTGCCCTGGCTCAGGGCACCTTCCATTTTCACTAGATAACAAAACTGTTTTCTCAAGAGTCTCCCTGTGGCCACTCAGCTACAAACCACTTTCCACGCCGTAACGTACGAGTCTGATCCCAATGATGGTGTTTACCACGTGCCAGGGGCTGTGGAAAGCACATCTCTCACTTAATCCTTATAACGATCCAGTGAAGTAGATTCTGTTATTATTTCCTTTTCACAGATGAGGAAACTACTGAGAACTTAAGGAAATTTCATAGCCAGTAAGCGACAAAACCAGGATCCAAATCCAGCCTGACTTCCAAACACGAGTAAGCACTAAATATACTGCCCCTTCACCTTTTGGGATGAGCACTGGGTGTTGTATGGAAACCAATTTGACAGTAAATTTCATATATTAAAAAATAAATAAATAAATAAATAAATAAAATAATAAATAAATAAATAAATATACTGCCCTTTGGATAACTCTCCTTCCAAATAAAATCCAAACTCATTAACGTGACAGAAGAGGCCTTGGAAGGCCTGCCTCCTAGCTGCTGGTCACCCTCATTTCCCATTTCCCCCCTCCCTATACTCCTGCCAGACTGAGCAGCTTGCTTACCCACCTCTATGTTTCTGCACCTGCTGCTTGCTCAGCCTGGGATATGCCTTCTATCTCTCCTGCTGGGCTCCCTTTTGTGGGGCATCCTGATCAGGCAGGGGCCACTGGCACGGGTGGTGAAAGAATTCACCCAAGGCAGAACAAAAGAGATAGAAATTTATTGAATATACCACAGGGCAACAGTGGCAGGACAGCAGAGCAGAGGCTGTCTGCCAGGAGGCGGTGGTGAGGGGCTATAGTTGTAGGGCGGAGTGAAGATGTATGGGAATGTATGGAATTTTCCCTTGTTAGGTAATCTTAGGAACTGGGCCTGGTTGTAATTGGTCAGTTAGAGCTTATGGCTATTCTGAGGTGGGTCGCTTAATGAGCTGGGTGGTCACTGGGGGCCCTTATGCCCAGCTCAAGTTTTCATTGCTCAAACCTATTGCTTTTATCTACACCTTTATCATCATGAGCATTTACTTGGTGGCAGGTACATCAGTTATGTCACTTATTCATCATAATAGCTCCGTAAGATATCTTTGTTTTATGGAGGGGAAACTGAGCCTTGCAAGGTTAAATAACTTTCTCACTGCACACCACTGATGAGTTGGACCAGATCTACTATGGTCAAGCTCTTGCCTAATTACTTTTTCAAATTCTCTTTTTGGGACACCCGGGTGGCTCAGCAGGTTAAGCCCAGGCTCTGTGCTGACAGTGTGGAGCCTGCTTTGGATCCACTGTCTCACTCTCTCTCCACACCTCCTCTGCCCGTGCACTCTTTCTCCCTCTCTCTCAAATACATAAAACATAAAAAAGAATTCTTTTTTTTAAATTGAGGTATTATGGGGGTGCCTGGGTGGCTCAGTCGGTTAAGCGTCCAACTCTGGCTCAGGTCATGATCTCACAGTTTGTGGGTTTGAGCCCTGCGTCGGGCTCTGTGCTGACAGCTCAGAGCCTGGACCCTGCTTCAGATTCTGGACCCTGCTTCAGATTCTGTGTCTCCCTCTCTCACTCTCTCTCCCTCTCTCTCTCTCTGCCCCTCCCCCCACTTGCACTCTGTCTCTCTTTCAAAACAAAATAAAGACATAAAAGAAATTTTTAAAAATTAAGGCATTATGTGTAAAAAAATTCACCTTCTTTATGTGATAATCTTCGGTAATGGTAAAATCACCACCAACCACTGTTATATAATAGATCTGTCACCTCAAAAGCTTCCTTGTGCCCCCTTTATTCTTGACCTCTTCTTCTGCCTTCCAGCAGCCGCTGATCTGCTTTCTGTCACTGCAGTAAAATCATACGGTCTGCAGTTTTTGTCTTCTGTGTTTGACTTCTTTGGCTCAGCCAACATCCTTGAAATTCGCCCATGTTGTGGCCCGCATTAGTATTTTGATCCTTTTTATTGCTAAGTGATACTCTACACTACGCATATACCACGATTATTTACTCATTCACCAACTCATGGGATTTGAGTTGCTTCCAGGGTTTGGCTATTAAGAATAATGCAGCTATGGGGCACCTGGGTGGCTCAGTCGGTTAAGTGTCCAACTTCGGCTCAGGTCATGACGTCACAGTTTGTGAGTTCAAGCCCTGCATCGGGCTCTGTGCTGACAGCTCAGAGCCTGGAGCCTGCTTCCGATTCTGTGTCTCCCTCTCTCTCTGCCCTTCCCCTGCTTGTGCTCTCTTTCTCTCTCTCAGAATACATAAACATAAAAAAAAATTAAAAAGTGAAAAGAAGAATGCAGCTATGAATATTCATACACACATCTTTTTGTGGACATATGTTGTCATTTCTCTGGACTACATACCTAGGAGTGGAACTGCAAGGTCATATGCTAAGTTTATGTTTAATTTAACAAGAGACAGCTGTTATTATTTTCCAAAGTACCATTGGTCCCATCAGAGTTTTACTTCTTTTCCAATATGTATACCTTGTATTGGTTTTTCTTGTCTAATTATACTGCCTAGGATATTCAATACAAAGTTAAATAAAAATGGGGTACCTGGGCAGCTCAGTCAGTTAAGGATCCAACCCTTGGTTTCGGCTCAGGTCATGATCTCATGGTTCGTGAGTTCGAGCCCCAAGTTGGGCTCTGTGTTCACAGCATGGAGCCTGCTTGGGATTCTCTGTCTCCCTCTCTCCCTGCCCCTTACCCTCTCACTCTCTATCACTCTCTCTCAAAATAAATAAATAAACATTTAAAAAAATTAAATAGATGTGGTGACAACAGATACCCTGACATTGTTCCCGATCTTAGGTAGCTGAAGGTTTTTTATAGATATTTTTTATATTGAAGAAGTTCCTTTCTATGCCTAGTTTCCAAATGGATCTCTCATGAAATGGTGTTGAAATATGCCACATGCTTTTTCTGCCTTTACTGAAATGATCATATGATTTGTCTCCTTTATCTTATAATACTGTGAGTTGCATTAATTCATTTTCGGATGTTAAATGAATCTTGCATTTCCAGGATAAGTACCACTTGGTCATGATGTGTTATCCATTTTATGTATTGTTGGAATCAATTTGGTAATATATTTGAGGGTTTTTTGTGTCCATGTTCATGACAAATACTAGTCTGAAGTTCTCTTGTGATCTCTGTCTGGTCTTGGAACCTAGTTAACACTGACTTCATAAAACCACTTGAAAAGTCTTCCCTCCTCTATTTTCTTAGACTTTGTAGAGGATTGATATTATCATGTCCTAAATGTTTGCAAGAATTCATCAGTGAAGCAATCTAGACCTAAAGTTTTCCTTTGTAGGAACGTTTTTAATTATAAACTCAATTTCTTTTTAAGTTTATTTATTTATTTTGAGAGAGAGAGAGAGAGCACAGCATGAGCAGGAGAGGGGCGGGGGGCGGGGAGGAGAAAGAGAATAACAAGCAGGCTCAGCGCTGTCAGTACATGGAGCCCAACACACAGCTGGATCACACGAACCGAGAGAATACTCCCTCCAACAAGCCTATCATTCAGATAGAAAGAGAGATAAAGAGTTTCTCAGACAAACAAAAATGAAAGGAATTCATGACCCCTAAACCAGCCCTACAAGGAATATTAAACGGGACTCTTTGAGTTGAAAGGAAAGAACACAGGTGAGAGTGTGAAAAGTAAAAAATACAAAGGCAGTAAAAATAAGTATACCTGTAAATATCAATCAAGGATTTGTAAAATAAAAGGATGTAAAATATAACACCATATACCTAAAATGTGTATTTGCGGGGGGGGGGGGGGGGCGGGGCGGGCAAAGAATTGGTTCAAACTTGAGCGACCATCAACTTAATATAGACCGTTATATGCAGAAGATGTTAAATACAACCACATATCAAAACATACTAATAAACACACAAAGAATAAACAAAAAGGAACCCAAGTATATCACTAAAGAAAGCCAACAAACCATGAAAGAGCACAAGAGAAGAAAGGATCAGAGAAAAACTACAGAAACAACCAAAAAAACAACTAACAAAATGGCAACAAATACATACCTATTGACAATTACATTGAATGTAAATGGGCTGAACACTCCAATCAAAAGACACGGGGTGACGGAGTGGATAAAAACACAAGATGCTCCGTCTACTGCCTCCAAGAGACTTACTTCAGACCTAAAAGACACCTGCAGGGTGAAAGTGGGGGGATGGGGAAACACGCATCATGAAAACGAATGTGAAAAGAAAGCCAGAGTAGCAATACTTACATCGGACTAATAGACTTTACAAATATTTCTGCTGTTCTTTCCCTCGTTCTTCTCCTCTTGGGTTGTAAGTACCCTGGTGTTATACCTTCAGTAGTTGTCCCCCAGTTCTGGAACACTGTGTTCTGCTCTGTTCAATCTTCTTTTTCTCTCTGCCTTTCAGACTTGCAGGTCTCTAGTGTTACGTCCTCAAGCTCAGTGATAGTGTTATGTCCTCAAGCTCAGCAACTCTTTCCTCAGCCGTGTCCAGTCTACTAACAAGCCCATCAAAGGCATTCTTCATTTCTGTTCTACTGTTTTTGATGTCTAGCACTTCTTTGTTCTTTCTTAGAATTTCCATCTCTCTGCTTTTCTTTTTCTTCTTTCTTTTTTTTTTTTTTAATTTAAATTTTAGTTAGTTAACACCCAGTGCAGTACTGGTTTCAGGAGTAGAATTCAGTGATTCATCACTTACATCCAACACCCAGTGCTCATCCCAACAAGTACCCATCCCCCAGCTCGCCCATCCCCCACCAACCTCCCTCTCTCAACCCATGGTTTGTTCTCTATCGTGAAGAGTCTCTGATGGTTTGTTTCCTTCTCTTCTCTTCACCCCCCCCTTCCCATATGTTCATCTGTTTTGTTTCTTAAATTCCACATATGTCCCATCTCTCTGCTTGTTCTTTATGCTTGCTGCTTCATCCATGAAAGCCCTTAGCATTTTAACCACAGTTGTTTTCAATTCTAACATTCCTGCCATTTCTGTATCTGTGTCTGATGCTCGTTCAGTCTCTCCAAACTGTGTAATTTTTTTTTTTTTTTTTTTTTTTTTTTTGCCTTTTGGTGTTTTTTTTCTCTTAATACCCAGTGTGATGTACCAGGTAAAAAGCAACTGCCATAAATAGGTTCGAGTAATGTGGTGGTGTGGTGCGGGGAGGGGACGCATTCTAGAGTCTCAGTGATTGGGTCTCGGGGTTTGGGGGGAGCCTGCACCTCTGGACTGTGGTCTCCGCCACTGTTTCCCAGCCCCCTCCCTCTCGGGTGAGACAGGATGGCCAGGCTGGAGCAGAGTATTTCCCTTCCTCCGGCTCTGATATTATCCCAGCTGGTTGGGCTCGGGTAAAATAGCTTTCCCCGAGGGCAGACCTTGTTTGTTAAGAAGAACAGAATGCTCTGGTTGTTTCAGATGGCTCCTTTTCCCCACCCTCTGCCAGAAGCACGAGGGGAATTTTCTTTGATAGTCTCCGTGAGAACCTCCTCGTCATGCTCCTGGAGGTAAAACTCACAAAAGTGTGGGGGCCCCTCTGCCTGGGTCCCCCTGAAGTTTTTATCACTCGTGCTTGTCCACACGGAGCCCCTAGCAATGTGTCCATTCTGGTTCAGGTTTCCTGTCCCAGCATGGGCTCCCATGGCCGTTTTCTGCTCCAGTAAGTTGTCATTCTCTAGATGCACCTTTCTGGCACGGCCGACTGCCCTGTGATGTCGCTTCTTGGACAGGCCCTAAGAACAGGTGTCACTGTTTCGGTGTGTTCAGATTTGCCCTTGTTACGATGGAGTGAGTGGTGACTCCCAAACTCCCCATGTGTGAAACCGGAAACCTAAATTCCTTGACTACTTATTTTTACTTGTGGTCATTCTCTGGACGCATCTTAGGCAGTGTCTGACTTCCGGGCCCAGGATAAGTGTCCCCTCTATCTGCCCTGCCACACCTAGCCACAACTGCCCTTGTGAATAGGAAAATCTCCTGGCCCAAAGAGCTTACAGCCTAACAGGGAGAGAAAGACTAGAAAATCAGGCAGTTTCTAGGATAATTATGGCACATGACCCAACCTTTACTAGTCACAGGAAGCTTTCCAGGGCACAGGAATATTGGAGCCCTGAGGAAAATCACAAAGTAACCAGGCAGAGAGGGCTCATTTATTTCTATGACTGTCTCCTTTTTTAGATTCTAAACTCTGGGAGGACAAATTCTATCCATTTTTGCACATTTTATTCCTATTTGCATTCCCAGCACTCAGTAATTGTTTAAGGTAGTGAGTGAGTGAAATTTAAAGTTTATTTATTTATTTTTGTGGGGGGGAGGGGAAGAGAGAGAGAGAAAGAGAGAGAGAGAGAGAGAGAGAGAGAGAGAGAATCCCAAGCAGGTTCAGTGCTGCCAGCATTTAAGGCTCAGACTCACAAACCGGGAGACCGTGACCTGAGCCAAAATCAAGAGTTGGACACTTAATTGGCTGAGCCACCCAGGTGCCCCAGGAGTGAAATTTAATAACTGGAAAAGGAAAGAAAGGGTCATGTATCAGTTTAGAGCAATAAAGGCTCTGAAACAAACTCCACTCTGTGTCCAGGGAGCCCCCGGTAGTCTGGTGCGCTTGGAGCAGCAAGTTGTCTGCGAAGAACTGGACAGACAGGACGGCCCCAGCGGATGGAGGACCAGGCATGTGGACGGTGCCAGAGAGCAGCCATCACTAAGCCCCCTGCTTCCTGCAAAGAATCACCGCGGCAGGGTTTCCTGGATCCCACACCTGCAGCTGAAAAGTGTTTCTAAAATAGTACTCCTAGCCAAATTGTGGAAAAAGCCTAAATGTCCATCAACTGACGAATGCATAAAGAAATCGTGGTTTATGTACACGATGGAGTACTACGTGGCAATGAGAAAGAACGAAATATGGCCCTTTGTAGCAACGTGGATGGAACTGGAGAGTGTGATGCTAAGTGAAATAAGCCATACAGAGAAAGACAGATACCATATGTGTTCACTCTTATGTGGATCCTGAGAAACTTAACAGGAACCCATGGGGGAGGGGAAGGAAAAAAAAAAGAGGTTAGAGTGGGAGAGAGCCAAAGCATAAGAGACTGTTAAAAACTGAGAACAAACTGAGGGTTGATGGGGGGTGGGAGGGAGGGGAGGGTAGGTGATGGGCATTGAAGAGGGCATCTTTTGGGATGAGCACTGGGTGTTGTATGGAAACCAATTTGACAATAAATTTCATATATTAAAAAATAATAATAAAATAAAATAAAATAGTACTCCTAGCATCACAAATAAAGAGTGGATTAACACTCTGCAAATATTTAAAATCTTTGATATCCTGGACTGGCCCAGGTTTTCTGCTTGACTGATGTGAGCCACACCCGCTCCCTAGGATCCCCTCCTCCAAGGGCACCGACAAGCCTTGTGCTGCACCCTGCCCCGACCCGACCCCGGGGGTGGGCTGGCTCTTAGCTGTGAATGCCCGTCCCCAAAGGCTGTGACAGCGAAGGATCAAGAAAGGACAGTGCCGCTTTTGTGGGCTTCCTGTGGCATTTGTGGCCTCGTATCTCCAGTCACCGAAGGCCTCCCTGACTTACCCCCAGAACGGACTCTGCCAAGGGAGTTCTACCACTAAATTAAAACGTTCAGTTACATCACTGTGAATAATTAACTTGGGGACCTCTCCTACAGCACAGCATGTGACACTGTGGGGCAAGGCAAAATGGGATTGAAAGGCAGGAGAGGTGACAATCTGGTTTTCTGGATGCATCGAAGTTATTTTTTCATTTTGAAATTCACAAGGGTAAAAACAGATGGCTGATAGGATAAATTCGACCATGCGCTTTGTTCAGCCTGCTCAGTGTACTACGAGTCAGGAAAGTTCCCATTAAAAATCTGTTTTCTCTTGAAAAATTGGACACCCTGGCAACACTGGGCCTATTTTCCCACGACAGCAAAGCAGTTTAAAGCTGAGTAGCAGCTGCCCCTTCGTGGGGCTTGAACACTGTCCAGTTCCTGCAGCGTGGCCTGCTCCCGTCCACTCTGCTCACTTAAGCACAACTGCCTGACTCCTCTCCTCGAGGCATCTGAGCTTTCTGACCCCTGTGTGCAAGCTCCCTAAGATCTTATTTTATTTTATTATTTTTTTAAGGAATAAGTAAATCTATTTTCATTTTTATTATTTTTTAAGTTCCAGTATGCTGTATACATACACAATGGAATATTATTCAGCCATTAAAAAGAATGAAATCCTTAGCTCTTTTAAAACCTTCTTGGGGCGCCTGGGTGGCTCACTCAGTTAAGCGCCCAACTTCAGCTCAGGTCATGATCTCATGGCTCATGAGTTCGAGCCCCGCGTCGGGCTCTGTCCTGGAGCCTGCTTTGGATTCTGTGTTTCCGTCTCTCTCTGCCCCTCCCCTGCTCATGCTCTGGCTCCCTCTCTCTCTTAAAAATAAACATGACAGAAAAAAAAAAAAAAAAAAAAACCACCTTTCTCTTTCCTGTCCTGCTCTCTTTCCACGCATAATAGGCAAAAGTGGTTGTCCTGTCCTCAGAGTCTCATTAAATTATTTCATGAAACACCTTAGATAGAACCCTGACACAGGGCTCACTGACTTTCCTATGAGGTGTGAAAAAGTAAAGGACCAAGGGTCAAGAGAAATAATGTTTTGTTCCATATCTGCCTACAGCCCGTTCAGTAACGGCCGTATACCTGGCAAAAAGCGCCATGCCGGGACAAGAAGGTGCCCAGTGACACGTTCCGGATAGATGAACGCACCTGCCCAGGGTCTTAAGCAGCTTCCTCACTTAACCAGATGGCCTCCCAGCGCCATCCAGCTCTGCTTTCTGTGACTCTATAAAGGGCCACGGTTTTGTGGTGGCTCCCCGTGGCTGAACGGTGGGTTGATGGTCAAAGACTGGAAAGTCTGCCTGAGGTTGAGTCCTGTTGGCCAGAGCCTAGAAACATCCATTGCTTCTGTGCTAAGTCTGGATGGACAGAGGTGAACGGGAGGCAGGCTCCTGTGATCGATGAATAAGAAAACCCATTATTCAGACTGTGGCACTCGCCACAACCACCCCCAGGCCCACACCTCTTGCACACTTGTGCAAACATCGCCTTGTGCTCTCTTCTGATCTCCCCTCTGGGAAACGACCAGCAACTCTGAGATGGAGCATCACCAGCCACCCCCTGCCCAAGAGCTTCTGCTTGAGGTTAGGACAGTGGTGCCTCTATAATTACGTCGGTTGCAAACAGAGAACTAAAATGCTCATTCCTCCCGGGGAGGCGACCCAAGCCTCAGACTGCATTAAGACCCGATGATTAACAGCAGCTCATTTCCTGGACGCTGACTTCGGTTGGGGGAGTGAGAGGCGAGTGGCACAGTGCCAGGACCAAGGACAGGGAGGCTCCCGCCTGTCTGCAGTGTCCCCAGGCAACTCTTGTCAAGGTCCTTACGGGCATCAGCCTTACTTTTCCGTAATTGTACCTCTAACCGATTACATTGCATTGAAAAGAGATCAAAGTTCAATCCGACCCAAGTGAACCAGCCTGCGGAGCGGGTGGGGGGAGTCCTGCAGGCACAGAGCCGCACTGCCATTAGTCTTCTCTTCCAGGGCTGTCCGAACATCTGCAGGCTGGTCACACACCGGGAGGGGACTGAGACACGCAGGGCTTGCTGAGAAAGCCCGGACCCAGGGCCAGGCAGCTGGCCCTCTGATTTTGGCCGGTACCTGCTCTGCCCACAGTGCACAGCCCCCCTTCCCAGGGCTGCACCGCTTTGTGTCACACACAGGCCTGAGATTCATTCTGATCTCAGTGAAGCAGGAGGGTTTTAACACCCTTGAACTCAGCTCTCTGGGACCCGACATGAAGTCTGCAGGGCTTGCCGTGTGGCGTCGGTCTGGTCCCTGGCGATGCTAAGCAGGCTTTGCTTTGTTCCTAAGACTGAGTTTCCCTCCCCAGCATATGGTCCCGTTCTTATCACAGGCCCCTGGGTTTCCCCACTCTCTGGTACCCGCCCGGAAACAGCCTCCCCACACCCCCCACCCATGCCTCCGGGAGCCAGGCCCTGCCCAGCCCCCTTCTGGGGAAAAGCTGGGTGATGCCTTTGCAGAGTAGTTTCAATGTATCACCACTGGCACAGACACGTTGACACAGTGCCCCTTTACGTCCCCACAGCATGTGTGCAAGGCTGATCCAGTCCCCAGTGAAGAGACGAAGAACAATGAAGATATTGAAAATATTGACGCTCGGAGACAAAAAGCCACTTGCCAAGATCACCCAACCAGGGAGCCAAGGAGCAGAGGTTTGACACATGGTCAGTCCTGCTTGAAGGCTTTCTGTTCTTATCTCTTCACCCTGGGGACACCCGGGGACCGAAGCACAGCTCCAGACGCAGCTGAATCCGGCCCCCCTACCTGCCAACCACCCTCCCTGAGCCCAGTGCCTTCCAAGCGCTGCTCAGCCCGGATTTGCCACAGCTCCGTCCTCTCCTCCTGTTTGGGGTCCCTCGCTGCAATGACTTGACCTCATGCTGCCAACCAGCCTTTGGGGAAAAAGCGAACCCTGGGCTCGCGTGAGCTTAACGTGGACTCATCCACTTCATAGTTTGCTGTGTGACCCTGAGCAAGCTTCTCAGCTTCTCTGGGCCTCCGTGTCCTCGTAAAGGAAGGTGTGATGGCAGAGCCTTGCCTCATAGGTGGTTGCACAGGTACAAATCTGACCGCCCTTTCAAATCCTGAATCAAAAAGCTGTTTCTCTGTCCGCGAGTCCGGACTCGTTCGAGACGTTGTTTTAAAGCTGAGTTTTAGAAACACGAAACAGAACTGAGACGCCACTTATAAGGAGTTTCCCAGATGATCACCGCTGCGGAAATCGGGAGATTGCACCCTACCCAGAACAGGGCATAATAATGTCACGCTGGCGTTTGTTTAGAACGTAGCCGATAGGCTTTTTGCTGAGGCAAAGGAAAATCACGGGTCCTGGGTGCACCGTCTAGTAGCAATGCCTCTTTCCAGGAGGGGCCAGGCGACCACCGCTGACAGTTTTCTTCAGGCTCCATCAATGTTTTTCGTTGTTTAAAGACACACATTAATTTAAAGTCTCCTCCCATTCTCTGTAAATTACAGCGTTCAGATGAAGTGGCAGCTGCTGTAATTAAGACACAGTTAATTGCCTATCTCCTTAATTGCAGTGATAGGATTTTGACAGTTTGGTAAATAAGAATTGTTTGGCTTCCTCCCGCAACTTCAGCCTTGGCTTCCCTCACAAATGCTGAGTCACCCAACCCAGGGACAAAGGGGTGCCGTGGGAGGGAGGAAGCCCAGTTCACCTGCAGGCCGGGCCGCCCGAGCCCGCAAGACAGCGAACCACAAAAGCAGGGGGCGTGGGTCGTGGGGGCACAAAGGGAAACACGCCCAGAGTCGAGAGCTACCGAGCGCCAACCCGGCTTCTGACCCCACGTCTTCCCACTAGGCATGAGGGCGGCTCCATAGTGGCAGAGAAAAATCTGGTGGCCCCAAGGCAAGAACCTTGGGGTCACACAGCCGTGGGCTCAGAGCCCCCCTTCACCTTTTCTGCTGGTGTCACTGGGGGCGAGTTCCCGGAGGCTTCTACACCTCATCTGCCTCCACTGCCACATGGATTTTTGCAGCAGCCACTTCGTAACATTTTGGGAATTAAGAAAAATCATCTGGTAAAGTGCCTTAGCAACATACCGGGCTCATGGTAAGCACCCAACAAATGGACATCACGCAGCACGTCTAACTTGGGCTCCGAAACTTACGTACACAAATTTGTGTGAGCTTTCTCTTTCCCGCGAACCTCACGTCAACTGTAGTCCACCTTCCAGGTTCCCCTCTCTGGTATTTCTCTCTAGGGTCCTGCCACCTTCCAACGATGCTGATTCAAGCGATCAGCATCAGAAACACCGGGCCTGAACTTCAAAGCCTCGAGGAGGCAAGGGGATGCCGTGTTGATTGGTACTACAAAGAAACAGAAGAGAAAGAAAACAGGTATCCACAATCAAACAGCGTGAATGCTCATATCCTATCCTGGTTCTTCGTAGCCCTCAAAACATGACCGTTAACTCTGATCGCGCTGGGACCACCGTGTTATTTGTCAGTCGTTGCTTCCCAGAGGCCATGCTAACAAGGGTGTCAGTGACAATGACTCCTGGCTCTTTCTTGGTGCTACTGTGTCTGTAGTCAGATCCCTGCCCTTGCCGAAGTATAGCGCAAAGGAAGCTTTGGTATAAAGTACGTAACACTGTTGCAACGAATGAATGAATGAAGGGGAGGGACGAGGTGGAAGAACCCTATTTAAAGACAAGATTGCCTTTAAGGAAGTGGATCTTGTCCTGGGCAGCAGGCACATGGGTTCAGTTCTGCAGAGCTGAACAAGATAGACCTTAAACAAGATAGGAGCTGCTTCTGCTTTTCATCTAAACAAAGTCCAAAGCAAGGCAGTCAAGGGGGGTTTGGTGGCTTCACAAGCTCGCTCTTCTACATCCTAAATGCATGGCTTCCATTGCATGGTCCCAAGACCGCTCAAATCCCAGCACCTTACTGCATTCTCAAGTAAGGAGAAGGCCAGGTCATGAGCTCACGGTTCGTGGGATCGAGCCCCGCATCGGGCTCTTAGCTGACAGTGCGGAGCCTGCTTGGGATTCCTCCTCTCCCTCTCTCCCTGTGCCCCTCTCCCACTCATGTGCGTGCGCTCTCTCTCTCTCTCTCTCTCAAAATAAATAAATAAGCATTTTTTAAAGACCATCATTTAAAAAAATAAATAAATAAAATGGAGGACAAGGCTATGCCTCCTTCTCCAAAGGGATGGCCCAGAGACAGCACAAAACACTTCCAGTGGCATTTACTATACATGGCCACATGTAGATGTAGCAAATGCTGACCCAGCCACCCAGCCACCCAGCCTGCTGACACTGGTACAGACCCCACCGGGCCCTATAATCCTTGCTCAAGCAAAAGCCGCTGGAGCCCATGGTCCCAAGACAGGTACCTCACGTTGACAGCTTCCAGCCAGCTCCATGCTTACCTGACCCAGGATGTCACCAGCCAATCAGCAACCTCAGACACTGATTTTCGAAGATGAGACAGAAGCAGTTCTTGGTCTTGGGGCTTTAAAAAACCTGTTGTGGGGTGTGTCAGAGGCTCAATCGGTTAAGTGTCCAGTGTCGGCTCAGGTCATGATCTCACGGCTGGTGGGTTCGAGCCCCTGCATCGGGCTCTGTGCTAACAGCTCAGGGCCTGGAGCCTGCTTCAGATTCTGTGTCTCCCTCTCTCTCTCCTCTTCCCCCACTCTTGCTCTCTCTCTCTCTCTCTCAAAAATAAACAAACATTAAAAGTAAAATTAATAAAAAATTTTCAAAACCTATTGCATTTCTCCCCCCTGAACCTAATTCCCAGAGCCTAGACTCTCTGCTAGGAGGGCTCCTTGCTCGAGCAGACCACTTTCTTGCTCAGTGCTCACCTGTGGTCTCTTAGTCTTTATACATATTTTCTTGAACAGATAAAATGGAGGCTAAAAAACATGGTCTTTGGTTGAGTCAATCCTGACCTCGGCCTAAAATTGAGGATTCTATTACTGAAGAAATTGGAATCTGGGGGACAAAGAGTAGCCTTTATCATACCCCAAAATCGAAGAAACTGGAGTTTAAAATAAATAACGACATAGATACACAACCACGCCACTTTCTCCCCAGCCCCAAATTTGCTAAAATCTTTTTTTTAATTTTTATTTATTTATTTTTGAGAGAGAGTGAGAGAGGGCACAAACGAGGGAGGGGCAGAGAGAGGGGGAGACACAGAAGCCAAAGCAGGCTCCAGGCTCCGAGCTGTTAGCACAGAGCCCAGTTCTGGGGCTCAGACCCGCGAACTGTGAGATTATGACCTGAGCTGAAACCAAGAGCCGGACGCTTAACCTACTGCGCCATCTAGGTGCCCCTAAAATTTGCTAAAATCTTGAGAGGATACTGTGGGCTTGGAGCAATCTTCTCTAGATCCTAAGTAGCTAGATGATGAAGTGACATTTGCATCTGACTGAATGACGTCATGTCACTGCACAGTGTCACCACACAGCCGTGAACCGCAACAGCAGATCCCTGGAGCTTGAGACAACAGGGACGCATTTGCTTCTTTATCTCCTCCACCTGCAGCCCAGTAAAAAGAGCACCGGACTTGGAGTCAGGAGTTCAGAGCTGAATTCAAAACAAGAGCTCAGCCATCTAGGGTGTGAGTGATTTTGTGCAGGTGCTGGGACGGAAATAATGGTGATGGCGACTCATGCCTGATGAGATGTTACCATGTGTTGGACACTGTTAATGTTTTTTATATGGATTGATTCTCTACCCCACAACAATCCTGTGCCATAGATAATAATAATATTCCTTCTGCCACATGTCAACCCATAGGAGACATTAGGGCCTAGAGATTAAGAACCAATGGAACTGGTAAAACGGCACAGTGAGAATTTGAACCCAGGTCAGGGGCACCTGGGTGGCTCAGTCGGTTGAGCATCTGACTTCAGCTCAGGTCATGATCTCACGGTCTGTGAGTTCGGGCCCCGCGTCGGGCTCTGTGCTGACCGCTCAGAGCCTGGAGCCTGCTTCGGATTCTGTGTCTCCCTCTCTCTCTGCCCCTCCCCTGCTCATTCTCTCCCTCCCTCCCTCTCTCTCTCTCTCTCTCAAAAATAAACATTTAAAAAATTAAAAAGAAAGAAAGAAAGAAAGAAAGAAAGAAAGAAAGAAAGAAAAGAAAGGGAAAGAGAAAGAAAGAAAGAAAGAAAGAAAGAAAGAAAGAAAGAAAGAAAGGGAGGAAGAAAGGAAGGAAGAAAGAAAATAGCACACATAAACGCATGGCCACCACTGACTGCAAAGTGGCTGCTGGGCTCCAGACAATGCGTTCTCAATCAGGAAGAAAAGAAGGGGTCGGTGAGAAAATGCATTTCATTGATCATGAGGAAAACAGCCCTCAGCAATGCCCCGGCAGACTTTTTGTTAGTTGTCTTTGGCCAGAACCAAGTCACAAGGCCACCGGGAGCCACAAGGAAGGACAGACAGCCCACAGTTGGCGGAGGCTGACCAAGCATCGTCCCCTGGGGCTGGACCCCTTGCCAATGGAATGAAACCAGGGTGGTGTTAGCAAAGAAGGAACCAGGGGGTCAGGGTGGTGGGAGGCAACCAGTAGGCTTAGCCTCACGGCAAAGTAGAGGGCGAGGTGAGAATGGCACCATGAGTCTAGTAAGGGAAGAACTAAAGAACTAAAGGGAAGAATTCACCAACTCTAGTTGGTGCGATGCTAGAGGTGAAGGCTGAGGAAGATTCTTTTTTTTTTTTTTTTTTAACGTTTATTTATTTTTGAGAGAGAGAGAGAGAGAGAGAGAGAGAGCATGAGCAGAGAGAGAGGGAGACAGAATCCGAAGCAGGCTCCAGGCTCCAAGCTGTCAGCACAGAGCCTGACACGGGGCTCGAATCCACGAACCGTGAGATCGTGACCGGGGCTGAAGTCGGACACTAAACCGACTGAGCCACCCAAGCTCCCCCCGCGGAAGATTCTTCAGTGATTCGCAAATGTATGGCTTGGGTGACCAGGAAGGCAGTGATTTAAGTAACCACTGGAAGGCAGACGACTGAGGCGCATTGTCTTAGTCCACTCCAGCTGCCACAACACAGCACAGGCAAGGTGGTTTAGACAACAGGGATTTATTGCTCATGGCTCTGGAGCCTGGGAAGTCCAAGGTCAAGGTGCCGGCTCGTTCAGCTCCTGTGAGAGGACTCTGCTTGAGTTTTCGGTGGCTACCCTCTCACTGCGTCCTCACATGTGGGGGGGCGGGGGATCTCTCTCTTTCTTGTTCTCCTTTAAGGGCACTAAACCCATCATGGGGACCCCACCTTGATGACCAATCTATCCCTAATTTCTTCCTAAAGTCCCCATCTCCAAACACCATCACCCTGGGGCTTGGGGCTTCAAGACATGAATTTGGGGGTGACAAACACTCCACCCCCAACATGCCTAAAACGATTTTGTGATTTAGGAGACATTCTATTGCTTTGGGATTCTTCAGAGACGTTCTTATCTCTCGGTTTGTTAGGAGGATCAAACAAATAAAGCAAGTAAAAGTGTGTTTACATCAGCCCCCTCTGATAATCCATTGCCATCATCACTTAAACAGAAGGCAGTTGGAGTGTCTCTCCGATCCTATTTCCCCAGTGGCTGCATTCGTGCTATGTGATCTGAGCCCCTGACAGACAGGCTGTGTCATTTTCATATCAGTTTCAAGTCCCAGGACACCAGGAAGCCCTGTGTCTGAGGACCCAAGACCTGGCCTGGTGCCTGCCTCCTGAGGTGAATCTCATTTTTCCTTCATTCTTCCAAGAAATTAATTTTGTCATCAAGTTAATAGTAATCATTTGTACTGTGTAAAAGCAAAAAAAAAAAAAAATTTATCCGACTTGGTGGTGGTGGTTTTTTTTTTTAATCACATTATGAGGTATGATTCACATACATCTGGGTTAGGTCTTTATTAATGTTTTTAATGTTTATTTATTTTTGAGACAGAGATGCAGAGTGTGAGCAGGGGAGGGGCAGAGAGAGGGGGAAGACACAGAATCCGAAGCAGGCTCCAGCCTCTGAGCTATCAGCACAGAGCCCGATGTGGGGCTCGAACCCACGAACCATGAGATCATGACCTGAGCCGACGTTGGACACTTAACCGACTGAGCCACCCAGGTGCCCAGTCAGGTCTTTAAAAGTACGTCATATGCCACAATATCTCCTATGCAGTACTCTTGCCAAACTATTCCTCATTTCTGTTCCTCATTTCTGATGTTCTGTTTTGTTTTGTTTTAAATCTCCTGGTTAAGGGTCTCACTGATGTTCTCCACTCTTTTCTCAAGCCCAGTATCTTTGTGATCATTACTTTAAATTCTCTCTCAGGCATATTACGTATCTCAGTTTTGCTTAGGCCTCTGGCTATAATTTTGTCCCATTTTTTTTCACTGGGACATATTTCTCTGTCTCCCCGTTTTGTCTAACTCTCTGTGTCTGGTTCTGTGTGCGAGGAAAGTCAGCTCTTGAAAGTCATGGGTGGGGCAGGCACTGATCCTTTAACAAGGTTGCACTGGTCCTCTGCCAGAGAGAACATGCCTCCGATGCTGAGGTGGGGCCAGCTGCTGCCTCTGAGAAGTGCGTGCAGGCAAGGCATGCAGTTTGAGCAAGGTGTCCACGTCCTCCGTGGGAGGTGACAGGCTGCCGCCACAGGGACCGAGGTCCCGCCAAGGGCGTGGGGAGGAGAAGCAGTGTTGGCATGGTTTGCGCTAGTCTTCTGCAGCGGGGGGTGGGGGAGCTGCGGGGCCAGGACAGACACGCAAGCCCGGCCGGAGGCAGTGGGGTGCAGTGTAAGCAAGTTAGGCGGTGAATGCTGGGGCCCCTCTGGTTCCTGCAGGCGCAATTAATACATAACTCTTCCTCCTGTACGCCCCAGGCATTTTTCAAACTGCTGTCTCTAAGCTGTATCTCAGAGGGCTATTTGTCATGCTGTCTCTTTAAGGGTGGGGATGGTTTCCTATCACCCTCCAGGCTCTCCCAGACCAGAGCCCTGATTTTTAAAGTTCAAGGCTTTATGTCCCACTAGTTGTAAGAACTTTCGAAATTCGGTCGTTCTAATTTTCAAAGTCAAATGCTATAGAGATTTGTCTTCACATGTGGGCTCGAGGGTGTGGTAGTCTGTTTCTCTTCCTCCTCTGAGACTGTGACCCTCTCCCTAGCACTGAGGACCACAGTCCATTTAGCTCTGCCCTGGGACTCCCCCTTCCTACCCTCTTGAACGTGGCCTCTTTTTTTTTTAAATTTTTTTAACGTTTATTCATTTTTGAGAGATGGAGAAAGACAGAGCATGAGTGGGGGAGGGGCAGAAACGAAGGGAGACACAGAATCTGAAGCAGGCTCCAGGCTCCAAGCTGTCAGCACAGAGCCCAATGTGGGGGTTGAACCCATGGACTGTGAGATCATGACCTGAGCTAAAATTGGATGCATAACCAACTGAGCCACCCAGGCGCCCCTGGCCTCTTCTTTACAGTTAGTTGTAGAATTTGTTCTCCCAGTCTTCAGGTCATTTTCTAGCTTATTTACAGTGATGGGGGGTGTTATCTAGTTGTATCCACAGGACGAGGTCAGCTTAGAGTCTTTCTACCCCCCCATTTTCCTTGGAAGTCAGCCATGTAACTCTTTTTTTTTTTTTTAAATTTTTAATGTTTATTTATTTTTGAGAGACAGAGAGAGACAGAGCGTGAGCAGGTGAGGGGCAGAGAGAGAGGAAGACACAGAATCCGAAGCAGGCTCCAGGCTCCAGGCTGTCAGCACAGAGCCCAACACAGGGCTCAAACCCACAAATCATGAGATCATGATCCGAGCGAAGTCGGACGCTTAACCAACTGAGCCACCCAGGTGTCCTTCAGCCATGTAACTCTTAATGTCAATCTGTTCATATGTTCAGAAGGACATCTAAACTGATGTTAACTTATCCAGGACAACGATAATTTCTGACTCATGAGATTTATGTTCATTTTTAACTTTCTTCTCTGTACGTTTTTTTGTATTGTCAGGTTTATTTCCATGAATAACATGAGGGCATTTTTGTTTGTTTTTTCCTTCACGAAGACTATGGATTGTTATTCTTAGAGGCACCCGGGTGGCTCAGTCAGTTAAGTGACTGACTCTTGGTTTCTGCTCAGGTCATAATCTCACGGTTCATGGGATCGAACCCTGCCTCAGGCTCTGCGCTACCAGCGTGGAGCCTGCTTGAACGTCTTTCTCTCCCTCTCTCTCTGTCCCTTCCCCCACTCTCTCTCAAAATAAATAAACTTAAAAATTTTTTTAATTTATGTATTTTAATTAAAACGTAATTCAACCTGGGCTTCAATGTCCGATAGAGCTAGGTTCAAACCGTAGACTTATTAGAACCTGGTTGTGACTTCCAGCGAGTTCCCTCGCCTCTGTTAGCCTTCATTTCAAATGGAGATATTTACCTTCAGAGGCCATGGCTGGGATTTGGGATGGCATGTGTCAAACAGCTAACACAGTGCCTGGCAATAGAAGGTGCCTACCCAGCAAATGAGAACAATTTATCACTTTTATTAGTGTGTTCCCGGTAGGTTGCTTCTGTTCTTTAAACTTTCCCCACCTCTCTCCTTTTAACAAAGCGCTGTGTCACCAAGACTTTGGCATTAAACTACTATTGTCTCTGTTCCATGTGGGTGAGGCTCCCACTGGGAGCCCCAGTCTACCCCTTTGTCTCTCCTAAGTACCACCTAAAATTGTATGGAAATTGGGGCACCTGGGTGGCTCAGTTGGTTAAGCCCCTGACTTCAGCTCGGGTCATGATCTCACGGTTCGTGAGTTCAAGCCCCATGTCAGGCTCTGTGCTGACAGCTCGGAGCCTGGAGCCTCCTTCGGATTCTGTGTCTTCCCCCTCTCTCCACCCCTCCCCTGCTCACGCTCTGTTTCTCTCTCTCAAAAATAAACATTAAAAAATATTATTTAATAAGAATAAACATAAATAAAATTGCATGGAAATACCTTACTTCCTCGTTGCAAACACTATTTAACTGAGGGGTGGTCCTGGGCCCAGGCCAGCGTCCTGCAGATAATACTCGTGGTTTATCTTGGTTTTGGTTTTTGGTAAAGGTTGGTTTGAATAGGCACATTTGCGATTCTGTTCTTCTGAGGTTACGACTCTATTCTACATAGTAGTGCTGCTGTGATGCTCCATGTTTGGTTTGAACTGTATCTGTAAACAATTAAAAGCCTCCTCTGATGGCCTCAGTAGAAGCAGGATGGAGCCTAATCGAGTGCTGGACCAAGCAGAGCTGGGCTCATTTGTCCCTCGTGTGCCCTACTTCCTCAATTCTAGCTTGCAAAGGGTAGCATGCCAATACCGCACCACCCAGCTCTTTAACCTTATGTTGTCCCTGGAATACTCTTTACAGAAAAGAAAGTTCTGATGATTAAATAGTCTGGGTTATTTGCCCACATGGTGTTCTTTTCCACCCTGATTTTCACCCTTTCTTTCTTGTGCAGCTTGGCTCTCATAGAGACCAAAGGATCCCTACTTTTTATAAGGCCATGACCTGACAGGCATCATCTAGCAAAACTTTCTGTCCCACAGTGCATCACAATAGCCTTTTGAGTGATGTAAAAAGATCAAGCCCTATATCTCTTCAGTGTGTTTTTGCAGTATATCCAGCACCCGGAGGTGGCTGAAATAACCACTGTCCTCAGAAGACTGATTTTTAAGAACAAAGAGGACTCTACCCACTGGAGCCCAAGCAGGTAACACCCGTTCGGTCATTACTGCTGGAACATCTCTCTCCTCTTACTTAGTGCTTGTAGTACTAAATTGCTGATTGCATTTTGAATGTTCTGGAGACGAGCACTCACAGTTAAGCAAACTTTGTGGCAAACCATTCTGTAAAGCCAAGAATTCTTTTGGAAAGTGAATATTCATACCTCTCAGCTTTAAATTATTTGAGTAGATTTCGCTCAACATTTTTTTTCTCTTAGAAACGAGGTACACCCATGTAAAGGCATCTGGCTCTCTGCAATACAAATAGTACAAAGATTAAAAGGGTACCTGGGTGATTATGTTGGTTAAGCCTCTGACTTCGGCTCAGGGCATGATCTCATGGTTCATGGGTTCGAGTCCCACGTCGGGCTCTGTGCTGACAGCTCAGAGCCTGGAGCCTGTTTCAGATTCTGTCTCCCTCTCTCTCTGCCCCTCCCCTGCTCATGCTCTCTCTCTCTCAAAAATAAATACACATTAAAATTTTTTTAAAAAAAAACAAAAAACAAAAAGAACAAAGATTAAAAACTGTTTACTAGATTAGCAGGTTACTGAGTTGACTGACTGATTGATTGGTTCTTTCATTCACTCATTCCAAAGCATGCACAGAGCACTTCCTTGGATGGGGAGTACTTTGCCAGTCAATGAGGCAGGAGAAGGACAATGATAGTGAAGACAGTGGCTGCCAAAACAATATGGTCCCAACATCTAGGAACTTGCATTTCAGGTAGCCAGGCCAGACCTTGTATGAAACTCATGTCTTGTGCTTTGAAGAATCTCTAGAGCCTTATCCGACGCCTGGCACAAACTTTTTACTCATTCAATGTTCTCTTAAACGATAGAATGAATAGATGAATTCAGAAACCAATAAGCCAATGAAGACAGGCCTTAAAACCAAAATGCATTATAGGATTAATTAAGGGCTCTGGGAGTCCACAGGTGGGCAACGGACCATTTGGAACCCAGAAGAGAGAGGCCTTGGAGGATATGACACAGACCTTGAATAAGGCCAGGAAGGGTGGGTGGAACTTAGATTCAGAAGAAGGGAAGAAAAAGCATTGAGGCAGTAGAATTCAGAGTAGGATTGGGAAGTGGGGGTAGATAAACAATCTTCGTGAACTGGGAAGACTGGCTTCTTGAGGAAACAGAAGAAGGAGGGGACTATCCAGGTCATTCAGTGGTGGAAAGCCCTCTTCTCAATTCTTCTCACAATACACATGCTCAAAGGCAAGTGGTAGCAATTGCCCCCACTATACAGCCACCCTGCAATCAGCCAGGCCACTGTCATACATCCAGCCAGGGTGGGTCACACCAGTTCTGAGCAAGCCCCCACCCCACAGCTTCTCTGCACTGTCAGATCACTAAGGAGTGGCTTTCCCCAGGGACCCAACCTCCGCCAACAGCTTGAGTACCGATTCCACACCTCCAAGGAAAGGTGGGGTGGGGGGGTGGTGCGCAGGGCTCTGGGGTTTTAAAGTACATCTAGAAAACCAATTGTTGCTACTTATATACCAGTTTAAATGCCACCCTCTGTTTTTCGAATTTTCCCAAAATTATGGATAAATAACATTAGAATCTTGGGACCCTGACTACTATTCTGCCTCTGCTCCTTCTTTGAACAGATTAATTAAGTGATAAAACTTGCTAGTTATTTGAGGTTCACAAGCTTATTAAACTTACCAGGCAGTTACTACTGGTCCCACTCAATCTCATACTGGGAGGATCTAACCTCTGATTTAACAAATATTATTTTTAGTCCTTCCTAATATAAAAAATTGATGTCACTTTAAAATTTTAAACCACAGAAAGCCCATCTACATGAGGAAAGCTTATCACATGCTTCCTATCAGGGAAAATGTTCAGGTTTTCTGAAGCAAAGGTGACATCTGTTCTTGGAGCCTTTTCCTTTAAAATTCTGAAAAATTCGAAGGCGGGGGGCGGGGGCACCTGGGTGGCTCAATCGGTTTAGCCTCCGACTTCGGCTCTGGTCATGATCTCACAGTTGGTGGGTTTGAACCCCACATCAGGCTCAGAGCCTGATGCCTGCTTCAGATTCTGTGTCTCCCTCTCTCTCTGCCCCTCCCCCACTCATGCTGTCTGTCTCTCTCAAAAACAAACATTGAAAACATAATAAAATTCTGAAAAAGAGTGTGGGTGGGGTGTGGGGACACAGCCACTCAACAACCTGAAAGGTAACTTGTCGAGGAAACTTGTCAAGGATTCTGTTTTAGAAGCTACGAAGCTTCAATTTTGTATCAACTTGTGTGACGTTGTGATTAGTATCAGACTTGATCTCCTTCCAGCAGGTAAGTAACGAGAAAGCAGAACCACATGTCTCTTGCTAAATGCTTTTTCCTTAGTGCCTGGCACAGTGCCAAGCAAAGGTGGTTGATCAAGAAATATCTGTTGAGTGGATCAATGAGTCAGTGGCACTGTAGCAGGAGGAGAAGGGCTTCAGAGTCAAACAGATTTGGCTTTTTTTTTCCTTTTCTTGTTTATTGGCCATGTAACCTTCAACGTGAAATTTAACATCTACTAGAAATTCAGGATAATGAAGGAAAACTCTCAGGACTCCTGAGAGGATTGAGTGAAACAGCATATGTGACAACTGTCTGGTGGATAATGAGCGTCAGCCCAGGATGAGGCCTTTCCCATTGTTTCCCACAGAGGGTGGCTACTCTTTTTCAAAATTGTTTTGGCTGTTTTAGTTCCCTTGCATTTCCAAATAAGCTTTGGAATAAACTCATCTATATTCTCCAAAAACTCCTACTGGGTAGTTTGACCAGATCCAATTTGGGCAGATTGTCATCTTTACTATGAACATAGTATATCTCTCAGGTCTTTGATTTCTTCCATCAATTCTGTAGCCTTCAGCATACAGAGTCTGTGCATGTCTTGTTAGATTTGTGCATAATGTGTCTCCTTTTTTCTTTTGAGCTATTATAAATAGTTGTGTTTTAAATTTTTGGCTCCAATTTTTTATTTAAAGTATAGAAATATAATTATGTGTGTTGACCTCATATCCTATGATCTTGTTAAAAACGTTATTTGTTTTGGGGCACCTGGGTGGCTCAGTTGTCTGGACTTATCATCCAACTCTTGATTTCAGTCCAGGTCATGATCTCACAGTGGGGAGATCGAGCCCCCGTGTCAGGCTCAGTGTGGAGCATGGAGCCTGCTTGGGATTCTGTCTCCCTCTCTCTCTCTCTCTCTCTCTCTGCCCCTCTTCCAGCTCATGTGCACTCTCTCTCTCTCTCAAAATAAATAAATAAGCTTATTTATTTATTCATAGGCTCCTTGGGATTTTCTACATAAACTATTATATCATTTGTAAATAAGGACAGTTTTCTTCCTTTCCATCTATATGCCTTATATGTCTTGCCCTGGCCTTATTGTACTGTGTAGGACTGCCTGCATTATGTTGAATAGGAGTGATAAGAGTGACATCCTTGCTTTATTTCTGATTTTAGGAAGAAATCAGTCTTTCTCCATTAAGTATGATGTTAGCTGTAAATTTCTATAGATGTTCCTTATCTGGTTGAAAAACTTCCCTCATATTTGGCTAAGAAATTTTACCATAAATGGATAGGTTTTATCAGATTTTTGACTGTTATATTATTTAACAGAATTCTGATTTGATCCATAATATATTCTGTAATACCAAAAAGTTGCTGAAAACATTGACAAGATAAATCTTATACCTTTGTCCCTAACTCAGTATGTTGAACATTAATGTTGAGGCAGTTTGTTGCAATGTTACGTCTTTTATTCGTGTACCTTAGTTCACCTTCTGAACATCAGAATAATAAAAAATTCTATTATTAAGCTTTCATTTCTGTGCCCTGGGAGTCTAACCGCAGTGGTTTATGTGCCGGTATTAATTAATTGGAAGTGGTTACAATTCTCCTAAATAAGAGCCATGAAGTTGCCCAAATCTTTCTCATTCTTAGCAATGTACCTTAAGGAATAAATTTCCTAGAATCAAAATATATTTATATTCAGCAAGATCAAAATGTCCAGTACTATGGGACTGGGTTTCATAAATTCTGGCATATTCGGTTACTCAATAAATATTTATGAAATGTCCACCATGTGCCAATTTTTATCTTTGGCCCTAGGGATACAGCAGTGAGGATGACAGACAAACTTCCCTGTCTTCATGGAGACTACTTTCCAATGGGGAGACAGACCTAAATAAGATACATATGTAAACATGTAGTACAGCAGGTGGTGATGAGCATTTTGGAGAAAAATAAAACATAGAACATGGAGGAGTCCAGGCGTGGGAGAGGAATGGGGTACTATTTTAAATAAAGTGATGGTTGGACCTCACCAAACAACATAAAGGAACCTTAAACATTAGAATTAAGAATACTCTGTAGCAATGTGGAAAAATGTCATGATACCTCATTAAGTGAAAAACAGAGAATATAAAACAGGAGATCTGCCGTGGTTTCGAGTATTTAAGTATGTATATATATAATGTATATAAAACATAAAAAATGAAAATAGTTTGTGGATAATTTTCATATTATTTTACAGCATTATTCACTTTGAGCATAATTATGCCCGCAGTTTAAAACAAGAAAAATGTTTAAGGTTCCCTAAGGCTAATTCAAAATGGAATGGAACGTACGTATGGGGATTCAGCTAGAACTCACCTTTGCCCCAGAAGGATTTTATTTTGGGCACCTCTGAGGAAGAATCTTCTATTCAAGCGACCAACAAAGAGTCTGTATTTTAAAGGAGATGAAAGTTCCATTGTCCAGGGTGCCGAGAACAGTGGTTGCACAGTGTTGGCTGTGAGTATGGAAGTGATGGCAAGCTTAACATGCGTGTGTAATCATCTCCTTCAGATTTGGCATGTGAATCTATTTTTCACGATCGACTAAAATAAAACGAACTGACATGTCTTACTGCAAACTACATTCTCTTATTTGTTCCAGAGATGACAAGTAATCACACAAGATGTGACTTGGTAGCCTGTATATGGGGTAGCAACCGTTCTCTAGGGATGCAGAAGGACAGGTTGCAACCATTGCCAGACAATGTCTTCCGATGATTCTGAGAGCTCAGATTCCGTGTGGGCTGTTCATGTGTTCCTCCGAAAATGTTTTTGTGGCCCGGCCAAAGCATGGCAGCCCAGGACTGGTTTATTCCCTCCGGTGTTGATTCAGAATTCCTAGGCACTGAGCAATCACTCTATCCTCAAAAGGCAGACGCGGTGTTGTCTTAGTGAAGCGCAAATGTCCTGAATATCTTCCATTCTTCTCTCCGGCATGTCACGTCTGGTGAAGGAAAATCCCAGCAGTCACAAAGCTTTCCGAGTTCATGCAGGAGCTCAGTGGTGTTTACTCGGATTTTCTCTTTTGTTCTTTCTACTTCTTGGGTGTTTTTTTCTTTTTTCTTCTTTTTTTTTTTTAATAATCACACTAGCACTAAAAGAAAAACACAGATTACATAATGAGCAGACTCCACTGGATAGCCAAACTATTCTAATATAATCTTGCCTGAAAATGTTCAAGCTGCTTGAAAAATACATTCAGAGGCGAAATAACGCAGCTAGCTGGCCTGTGAATGATCCGTGGACTAGTTTTGACTAGAAAAGGGAAGAAAGAGGCACCACACACTTGTTTTCCAACCTATCTCCTAACCAAAGAAGGTTACTGCTTCTTTGGGGCTCTCCCACTTTTGTTTTGGCTGATGGTCTGGGCGGTCTGTGGTTTTTGCGATGTAGCATAGTAGTCAAATGTTTCTGGAACCAAATGGATTCCCATCCTGGTTGCTCAGTGTCCTTGTACAACTTATTTCCCAGTACTTCTTTTTTTTTTTTTTTGTCCATAAAATAGCGGGTTTCATGTCACCTGACACATAGTACACGCCCATACATAGAAACTCATATTTCTCTGGTCGCAAAGGTGCTGTTTTGTGTACAGAACACACACGCACACGCACACGCACACACACACGCGCGCGCATTATTGCCTCCCTTAACCCTCCAGATAGGTATTGTAATCATCAAAACACAGAGCAGCTGCTTTAGTCTGTTCCGGCCGCTGTAACAAATTCCCGTGGCCTGGGTGGTCTACAAGCACCAGAAATGTATTCCTCACACTTTTAGAGGCTGGAAGACCGAGATCTGAGCGCCAGCCTGGTGGGGGTTCTGCTGAGACCCCTCTTCCGGGTTGCAGGCTGCCGACTTCCGGTTGTGTCCTCACGAGACAGAAGAGAGCAAGTGAGCCCTCTGCGGTCTGCACCAGTTCCATTCATGGGGTCCCTGCCCTCTTTACTTCTCAAAGGCCCCGCCTCCAAACACCACCGCTTTGGGATCAGGGTTTCACACGTGAATTTAAGGAGCTCAGGGGTAGGGGACACACACATCCGGTCCCCTGCAGGGAGACGACTTTCCCCATTTCTTCGAGCCACGTGGGTGTCGGTCGGACATTCCACTGCTATGCTATTCTTTACCCCGTTTATGCAGACACAGGCCCAGCGGTCTGTGCATATGCATAATACAAACACACGGTACAGAATTGATGAGGTACCTGAACGGTAAACTAAAAAAGTAAGGATTTCTCCCACCTCTGTCTCCCAGGCACTCTGTTTCTCTTCCCATCGTGGACTGTTTCTCAAGAGAATACTCATGTGTAGTGGTTTTCCGCTGAAAGTCTTCCTCTACAGGAGATAATCAGCTGCAATGTGAATTGTAGACTAGAAACAGTCTAGATTGTATGTTTACGTCTAGGAAAAAGAAAGAGTTCGATGTCGATGGTGAGGCCCTTAAAAAATCATCAGAAGGACAATGAGAAGCAGACTCTGGGGAAGGCCTCCAGGAAGCTTCTAGAACGCCTCCACAAAACTGACCCAACACGGGAGCAGCTACCTGTGCCCTACTCAGGAAGCTGCTTCCAGAACCTACTCCCAAAGCCACCAGCACGGCCACTGCGGTGCTCGCTCCATACTCCTAAAGATGGTGTTTGAACCCCAGAATGTGGCCTCAGTCACTGTCTTCGATGCACTTGCTTCATGACACCCGGTGCTGGAGACCAGCCCCTGCCTTGTGCTGCAGACACTCACCACACGGCAGCTTCATGAGCAGCAGGAAACGGCCTCTGCCTCGTTTCTGCCTTCCAGATCTCAGCCCGGTCTGTCAGATTTGGAGGAGTTGAAATCCTATCCAGAGTTCTAGGTGCCAGGGAGTCTGGACATGTGATGCAAAGCCCATGAGCTAGTGTGGTAGGAAGGCACCTAAGAAGGGTGGGAACAGACACTAAAGACCCAACTGGCACAGTAGTTTCTTTTTTTTTTTTTCTTTTAGGGTGAATTCCTGCTGACCTCTGTGGCTCAAGTTTCGCAGATTGTTGTGTTAATCCTCAGATCAATTTTCTAGGTGTGCAAAATGGTTCGTTGCTGATCTAGTTGCATTTCAGGGATGGGAGAGGCAGAGAATGTCATGCTGCTCTGCCATCTTGGCCCCTCCCCCCCCTTTTTTCTTTTAGAGAGAGAGAGAGCAGGCATGAGCCAGGGAGAGGGGCAGAGGGAGAGAGAGAGAATCCTGAGTAGGCTCCTCAGCATAGAGCCCATCACAGGGTTCAATCCCACAATCGTGAGATCATGACATGAGCTGAAATCAAGAGTTGGACACTCAACTGACTGAGCCACCCAGGCACGCCCATATCGGCTTATGCTTTCCACTTTTTTCCCCCTTTACTAGTTTCTTTCCTTCCCTAAGTGGTCTACAAGAAGCCATGGTCTCCTTACTCTTCAATTTTCTTACTGTTATTTCTTTCCAGACAGACTTTGTGGCACTAGACAGCTCTCACATGGAAGTGGACTGTGTGTCTAGTGTATATGCGATATAGTACATAGTGTGTATACATTTGCAATATAAACCTTCACTCTGTAATGTTTTTTAGACTACCATCCACCATGGCTGCCATCCGGCTTCGAGAATTTATTGACCGCCGCCCAGTGATCCTATCTAGGTAATGTTCTTCCAGACGCAGACGCCATCCAGAGCTGTGGTGAGGCAGACAGACACCTGGGGTGGGGGGTGGGGGGTAGATTTGCTCACCGGGTGCTCTGTGATTGAGAGGTAATAGCTGCCAGAGGTTCCAATGACATTGCTTTGAGTTTGGGGAAAGTTGTAAAAAACAAACAAACAAAAATTCCACACTGATGGCAAAATCCAAGCAAACAGGCAACTCCAAACACCCAGAAGATTGGAAGGATATTGGTTTTTGCTTGGGAAGGGCTTCAACAAGAAGGATGAGGAACCTCAGCCTAAATTTTAGCGGGGGCCCCTTTAGTCTGCTCAGGATCAAACAAACCACTTCCTGCTTCTGCCATATGGGAGGTTGAAACAAAGTAGGATTTTCACTCTTCCTCCAAGTTCCAGCCTTAGACGGGCCAAGACTAACAAGCCCTAGGCATGTGTTCTTGGGCTAAAGTCATCTTGCTGAGAGATATTGGGTAATAATCTATAGACTCTAACCCAGCCTCCCTTTACCACTGGCCGTGGGGTCTGGAGAGGCTCAGAAGCTATGACAATGGGTAAGACACTCACACAGTAAGCGACTTTGAGGTCAGCCTCTTTGGCTTCATGGTTTTGAGTGAGGCCTGTGTTTATTTTAGTATCTAGCTATTTTTGACAATGCTTAGTCAACAAAGATAAGTCCTTTTGCTTCCAGAAATTACCGAAAGAGGGATGGGGAAAGGATCCTTTGTTCCTACAGTCCTCTTTCAGAGAAAGGACAGAGTCTACCCTTCTCTCCCAGAAGCCCACACCATGAGGAACTGGAGGAAATAGGGATGGGTTCCAGTATTTCTTGATTTCTGCCTCCCCACACCCTTTGGTCTTTCGGAATGTGTTTGAGATCTGTCTTGCCCGCTGTTGAGTTATTTAACTGTGGTTCATCTCCTGGGCAAAATGGAAACGAAGCTCCCTTAGCTGCTGCTAAGGAACTCAGTGGGACTGAGGCAGGGTCATCGGGCCTGGCCTAAACCAGCTCACAGGGAGCCTGAGGGTTTGGGCGAAACAGTGCAGCAGGCACAGGGTCCATGAAATTCTAAGGTGGGGCTGGATTCAGTTGTCTGCACTCATCCCTCAAAGCCTCCACGACTAGGCACACCACCCGAACTAGGCTGGGGCCCCAGCCTCCCCGCTGTACTCACTGTGAGGCTGGCCCTTGTCTACGCCTTTCCTGAATCTGCAACAGGAGGGGGTCCAATCCATCAGTAGGTTCCTCAGTTGTACCTCCAGGACGTATCTCCAATGGGAATGCGGCCTGTCCCCACTCACCTGCCATGACCACCGTCCATTCTCCAGAAAGCGCTTCCGAAAATGTAACTTGGTTCAAAGCCCTTCATTTCATTAAGACTTGCAATCACCGCATTTTGCATAAAATCTAAACTCTGCTAGGGTCCACACGGCTCTCCACAAACGGGCCCTGCCCCCGCCTCAGCTTCCTCTTCGGCCAGCCCCACTGTCTTTCCTTCATGGGAAAATGGAATCACACACAGGCAGGGGCACCTGATAAATATTCAGTGGTTCACCAGTCATAGTGACCACACAGCTCTCACGAGAATTATACCGGGTGTAAATGCCACCTGTGGCCATTCCCAAGCTACAGGCCTGCCTCTCAGGCTGGGCTGAGGGGTGAGTTGGTTTGCAGAGCATCAGATGCTCCTGAAAAGATGGTTTTAGGCAGATAAGTGTAGTGTGGTGTGGAAGAAAAAAGAGGTGGAATTTGTGTCAGATGTAAGTGGATTTTTTTGATGTTTATTTATTTATTTTTGAGAGAGAAAGAGAGAGAGAGAGAGAGCATAAGTGGGGGAGGGGCAGAGAGAGAGAGAGGGAAACACAGAATGTGAAGTAGGCTTCAAGCCCTGAGCTGTCAGCACAGAGCCCAACGTGGGGCTCGAACTCACAAACTGTGAGATCATGACCCGAGCCGAAGTCGGACGCTTAACCGACAGAGCTACTCGGGTGCCCCAAGAGTGGATTTTTAAAACACTGGTTGAAGTGGTCTCTGGGAGGTCAAGAGGCAGCTGGAGGGGTCAGCTCATCCTGCCCGGAGTCATGGTAACACCTACCCCAGATCACCAAGTATGTCCACAATGTCCCGTTGACTCATGGAGCCACACGGAGCCATAGCTGATCAGTTCCCCCCCTACTTTACTGATACCTAACGCCCCCCTCTTCCTGGAGGGGATAGTGAGTCTGGAAGATAGCAGAGCGGGCACGGCAGTCTCCCATCCTCTGCGCCAACCAGCTCGTGTCCTTACTAAGTGACTCATTCCCTAGAGCCTGCTCCTCCCTGACACAGCACTTACTCATCGTGTATGATCAGTTAGTGCCCGAGTGTGGTTTTCCTACCAGATCGTGAACTCTTGGGTAGAAGAGAATGTTGAATGTCACCGTCTCCCTGTCCCCTGCACACGGCATACACCTCAGAGCCTGCAAAGAGGGCTTGTTTCCTTGAACCAAGGACAGCTTCCAGCTAACACGGCCGTGTCTGTTTCTTCCCCTGTCCCTTCGGTGCACGGCATCTACTTCCTGCCTGCCCGTGAGAGAATCACAGAGTTCATATGAAAATAGCACCGGATTCTTCTGAAAGCCAGCCATCCTGCACACCGAGAGATGACTCTGGGTGCAACGTGGAGCTCAGAGAACGGGTTTGATCCTTGGCTCTGGCATTTACCAGCCGGGTGATCTTTGGAGGGCCCAATTGACTTCTCTGAACCTCGGTCCCCTGTTGTTCATAGTGTTTACCTGGCAAGGTGACTAGGGATTAGATGAGATCACCCATGTAAAGGAGCCTCATAAAGCCTGAGGCCCAGCACAGACATAACAGAGGACTGCAGGGCCACCTCAGGTTGCGGGGCCAGGCTCTTGAGGGACGAACACGCCTGACCTCCCCTGTGCATATTGGATTCCGTCTGCAGCTAAGCCCAGGTTTCTGCTCCGGCTACGCACGCTCTCGTCTGCACAGACCACATCACCTCAAAGAGCCAAGCTTTGAGGGGCTGGCAGACAACGTGTGGGGGAATCGGTCGAAGCAGGAGTCTGGAGGAGGAGGAGAAGGGGTCTTAGAAGCCAACCTTCCCACAACTCATTCAGGAATCTTAGAAGCCAAGTCAATCAACGGGTCTGAGCAGAGCCCAGGCAGGGGTCCGCTGCTTCCCCCACTCATGCACCCAGCCCCGCCAGGAGGGGCCAGCTCCTGACTGACAGGCCAGGTTACGTACGCTTTGCCCCTCATTAACCTCCCGACTGGGATCTTCCTCTTCTGGAAGGTGAAGTCAGGCCACGTGGGGAGCTGGGAAAGTCCACCCGAAGAGTTTGCCCTTCTTTCCCCAATCCTTTCCACTTTTCCACTCAGCCCCCCTTCCCTTCAGCACCTGTTTACGCGCTTCCCTCCTCCTCCCCGCTCCTGGGCCAAAACCTACCAAGAGAGACCCCCCAGGGACTGGAAGCTGGGCCTGTGATCTGGTGCTGGCAGAGAAGGGCTTCTCCATCCTCAAAACAGCTTTTACAGACGGCTTCTACGGAGCAGTGCTTAGGTCACTCGCCTGTATTCAGCAGGCGTTTGTCACAAGCATGCTTGTGAGAATCCACGGTCAAAACTCGGCCTACTGAAAACGGCACAGCAGCTGTGAGAGACCAGTGTGGCTTCGGAACCCCAGCTGGATTGCTCACAGACTGTAACAGGGCGCTAGGGGGATCTTTCCAAGGGAGTGCTTCAGCCACGGGACGGGTGCCCAAGAAAGTCCCAGGCTCTCAGAAATGTCATTTGTTCCCTATGATTGTGCCAGTTCCTCTCCTTTCTTATGACTTAATCCCTGCTCGTATTTACTCTTCGGGGCTCAGTCACTTTATCCGAGCCACTGGGCAGGCCCAGACAGCCTGTGGTTTTTCTGAAAAGTCAGAGCTCCCGGAGGCCCTGTTTGCATAGACAGACAGACCCGCCCTGTTCACAGCACTTGCCTTTCGCACTGGTTAGACAGCGAGGTCCCCACTGGTTCCCCGCACACTCCACTTTGATCCCAACTCTGGCCTCATCTTGGCTTCTGAAATTCCCCTCACCTCGAATGTCTTCCCCATCCTGTTTGCTTGCCCAAATCCTGGACATCCGTCCCTCAACCGCGACCCCACTGACCCTTTATTCAGATCACCATTTCAGCACATAAAGAGCAAAGGGACGCCTGGGTGGCTCAGTCGGTTACACGTCCGACTCTTGATTTCAGCTCAGGTCGTGATCTCACAGTTTGTGAGTTCGAGCCCCACGTTGGGCTCTGGGCTGACAGCGCGGAGTCTGCTTGGGATTCTCTCTCTCTCCCTTTTTCTTTGCCCCTCCCCGGACCTCTCAAAATACATAAACTTTAAAACAACAACAACAACAACAAAAAAGAGCATTATGAGGACAAGTCAGCTCCTAGATCTGTATCTAAGAACCCTCAGTGTGCAGGCACTTTGTGTGAATTCAGTAAGTGCTGGTTGGACTGCGGACATGGTTCAGATTTCCATTCATCACCCAACACGTGTTTGGTGAGCTATTTTGTGCAAAACTGTATACTGTTTTCTACCAAGTCTTCCCTTGGAACTCTGAAATAGCATCATCTGAGAGCTCAGAACCTGTGGAAGTCCCCAAACACCTACATATCACAAACTCTCCCCACGATGGTCACCTGCCTGTGTCCCCTCCCTCTCCAGAGGAGTGGCAGCCTTCTTCCTTATGCCTGAAGCTGTAAGGCAAGCCTGTCCTTGTATTGGACGCCTCCCTCCCATCCTCAACCCTTTCTTCCCCGGTGTCCCCTGTCCTCTCCAGCCACCTTCCCCAACACATAGCTCGGGTTTTTCCGTGTCCCACATAAATGATGACACCTGCCTCCTGGCCAGTCTCTGTACTTCAGTCAGACTCCTCACGTTCATTGTCCACACAGCCACTGGCAAAGATCTTTCTAAAATAAAACTTGCACTATGTCATTAATCTTCTTTTTAAAAATGCTACCAAGATTCCTTGCCCCCTAGTGAGTGGTTCCCAACCTTTCGGACACAACGCCCCCTTTATGCCTAACATAATCCAACTACACGTAATTCTGAAATGGAAACATAATGCAATGACCATAATCTAAAAGGAAACATAATTGGTTATAAAGTAAGACGTCTTTCAAAACTTTTTTTTTTTTAGTTTATTTTTTGAGAGAGAGAGAGAAAGCAGGGGAGGGTTGGGGAGGGGCAAAGAGAGAGAGAGAATCCCAAGCAGGCTCCACACTGTCAGCACAGAGCCCGATGTGGGGCTGAATCCACAAACCATGAGATCGTGACTTGATCCAAAATCAAGAGTCGGGTACTTGAACTGAGCCACTCAGGCACCCCAAAATAAGATGTCTTTCAAACGGTAGGGTCTGGATATCCCGGCACCCTTGCCTTACCTCGCCTTGGTTCAGCTGTACATGCCCACCCACCCCTGCTCAACTTCACACCCCAAAAGCACTTCCTCCCCCCCACTGATTTGTGCTTCAAAATGTCTTTACAACCCAGCCCTCCCTGGCAAAGCTAAGTTCCCTCCTCCAGCCCACAAGTGCCCTGTGCTTTGGCCATCATAGTGCCTATTCATTTCTTGACCCATACACTTAATTGTCACAGTTTTTAAAAAAATCTAAAATACTTGGTCAAGTTTGTAAACCTACCAAAAGTAGGGGAAAAAATAGTATAAGAAGCCCCCACGTAACCATTCTCTCATTTCAACAATGATCAACATTTGCCCCCACTGATTTTAAATAGCCTCTTATTTCTTTTTCTGATAGTTTGAACCTAATATCTGACACATCAAATACTTCCTTATGACTCTTGAGAAGGAAATCCTGAAAAATGGATAACAGAAGACAGCCCTATCAAGAAATTCCAAAGGTTTCCAGAGCTCTGTGCCAGAAACCGGAAGCAAAGACTGCATGTATTTTTTATTATACCACAGCTGGCATTCTGCTGTAAAGAACTAATTGCTTTTTTTTTTTTATCACCCTTTTACTTTCTCCACTAGTGTATTCATCGCTCATCAAGGAAAGGACATCCAAGGATATTACCCCGGGCAGCTGGCAAGAGTCCACTTTGATTCTAGTGCGAAGAGACCTCCCAGGTGAGGAGACCTTCCTAAATCTTAGTTTTCAAAAATTTCATTAAAGTTAGAATGATAAAATGAAAAAAAAAAGGGAGGGATGACAATTTGTAGTCATAATAATGATAACAATAATAATTATTATTTAATGGCTAAAAAAAAAAAGCTTGGAACAAAATACACCAAAATTAACAATGACGTTTTATGACTGGTTAAGATCGTTGGTATTTGTATTTTATTTTTCATCTTTCTCTCTGTTTTCCAGATTTTTCTTAAAGAACATATATTACTTTTATAATCAATAATAAATATAGAATGTTATTAAATCATCAAAGAAATGTAAGAAACACCAAGAGTTTAGAGTTTCATCTTGTTCAAAAAACTTACCCTCTTGAGAGTCAGTTTCCCTCTCAGTAAAATTCTGAATTTGGTTTCTGTCTTTCCAAATGTGATTTTAACAAAAAGAAAAGGAAAAAAGAACAGTCATTTGGACGTTATTTAAGTTTATTTATTTATTTATTTAGAGAGAGTGCAGGAAGGGCAGAGAGAGAAGGAGAGAGACAGAATCCCAAGCAAGCTTCGCCTACCAGGGCAGAGCCCAATATGGGGCTCAATGCAGCACTCGTTGCGGGACTCCGTGTGGGGCTTGAACTAATGAACTGTGAGATTATGACCTGAGCCAAAATCAGAAGTCCGACGCTTAGCCGACTGAGCCACCCAGGTGTCCCAGATCTTGGGCAATTTTAAATCCTTCTCTGGGAAACAGTTGCCTTATCTTTTAAGTAAAAGAATTGACCAGGGCGCCTGGGAGGTTCAATCAGTTAAGCATCTGACTCTTGGTTTCGGCCAGGGTCATGATCTCACATCTCTTGGGTTCGAGCCCGTCCATACTCTCTCTGTGTCTCAAAAATAAGTAAATAAACATTAAAATTAATTAATTAAGGTAAATAATTAACCTAAAATTCCAGAACATAACAAGCACTCAAAATATGATTGCTATTATTTTAAGTTCATCATCTGATATATATTACAAATTTCTTCTCGTAGTCACTTTCGATATAGTCAACTCTTGATTATCCTCCATGCAAAGAAAAGGGAGCCACGGCATCTATAAAGCAGCTCAATGTGTTAACTTAATGGGAGATCAAACTGGAGGTAGCTTTAGAGGTCATTCGGGTCCAGTTAACTGAATAAGAGGTAGGCCAGAGAGGTCTTTCCTGAGATACAGTTGGTCAGTGTGAAAGCTGGGACGCGGAACCCTCCACACTTGCTGCTTGTCAGTTCCAGGCTCTTTGTTCTGATCCAAATACACATTATGTCAAACTCTGGTTAGGGCCAGGGCCCTCTTCCCATGTGCTCCGCGGGCTCTGATGACGCCCCCAGCTCCAACACCCAGTACCCGAATGTGTGTCCTCCTCCCCACAGGATGGCTCAGGGAGAGGGAACCTTGACTCTACTTGACTCTGGCAAGACCAGTGCCTGCCCCAGATCAGCCTTAAGGGGAAAACTTAGTGAAGATGCCAATTGATGACTTTACTAAGCTTCTCGTTAAAAATAAGAAGAAACAAAAGACAAGCCCCCAACCCTCCAAAAACCAGGAAATAATGTGGTTCTTGGAATAAGTCCTAACTTCAGTTTTTGTAGTTGTGTGACTTGATAGGTGTCTAATAGCTTACCTTTCCCAGAAATATTCCTCTTCCAACTTGATGCTTTCAGTATTAGAATCCTATCCTTTGAATGAAAGCCTTATCTTCAGGACACTGATGTATTACTTGAAAATGGAGAATATTCTGATTCCATGGAATCAGAAGGCAAAGGCAGAGCAGAGACAGATCTAGGGGCAATCACCAGGATCTGGTTCAGAAGCCAGAGGCGTGGCACAGAAGTGACCAGATGGGCAGTGAATACATAGAACCCAAGCTCACAAGACGCTGACCTGTCCATCAAGCAACTAATGATGTTTGATTGACAGTGGAGGATGTGTTTTTTTGTGCGGGAAGGAGTGTTTCTGCCCACCATTTAAGGTGCCCACTTTACAAGACCAAGAACCTATCAGGCATGGAACAAGAACAAGTTGAGGTGGGCGGGGATTCTCGGAGCTTCTCCATGACCATTCACCACAGAGCTCTGCCTGCCCATCCAGTATTTTCCCCCGTCCAGTACCGTACCCACATGGTCACATTCCTGCTCTTGCTTTTTCTTACCTGCTGGCAGAATTCCTCCATTTCTGCTAACCACCCTTTAAAGAAGGCACATTATAATCAAATTTTTACCAGAATATGGAAACACAACATATTATGATTAAGTGTAAGACTTAATCATCAAGTAAGACTACATCCTACTAAATGACTGGGTTTAAATGGTCCTAAATCTCACCCAACTTTGGATATTTTTCGTATCTAGAGCTGCTCACTTCATGTACTTTATAGCTTGAGAATACACCTGTTGGGGCACCTGAATGGCTCAGTTGGTAGAGCATGCAACTCTTGAATTCTGGGTTGTGACTTTGAGCCCCACACTGGTAGTAGAGATCATTAAAAAATAAAATAAAGTAAAGCAAAATTTAAAAATACACATAGTTATTACAACCTTCAGAAAACATTAATAAAAAATTTGAAATTACCCATAATGTCATCACTCAGAGATAGATAATCATGCAGAATATTCCAGATGTACACGAAATAAGATGAATGCTATTTCGAAGCCCTTTTTTCCCAGTTTACTGAGACACAGTTGACAAATAACACTATATTAGTTTAAGGTATACATCGTAATTATTTAATATATGTATATGTTGTGAGATGATTACTCCAATAAGTTTAGTTAATATCTATCACTTCATACCGTTGCACATTTTTTTTACTCATGATGAGAACTTTTAAAGTCTACCCATCTTAGGACCTTTCAAATACACAATACAATATTATTACCTATAATCACCATGCAGTACATTACACTTCTAGAATTTATTTATCTGGAAGTTTGTACATTTTGACCTCCTTCACCCATTTTCCCCATCCCCCCAAGTCTGCCTCTGGCAGCCACCAATCTGTTCTCTTTTTCTATGTGTTTGGTTTTTTTGTATTCCACATATAAGTGAGGTCATACGGTCCTTGTTTTTATCTGATCTTTTTTCATATATATATATATATATATATATATATATATGAGAAAAACATATATATGTGTGTATGTATACAACAACATCTTCTCTATCCATTCATCCATCAAGGAACACTTAGATTGTTTCTATGTCTTGGCCATTGCAAATGATGCTGCAATGAACATGGAGATACAGATATCTGAGACAGGGATTTCACTTTCTTTGGATGTGTACCCAGAAGGGGAATTCCTGGTAGTCCTAACTTTTGGAGGAACCTCCATACTGTTCACAATGGCTGCACCAGTTTGCAGTCCTACAACAGCGCACGAAGAGTCCCGTTTCTCCACCTCCTCGCCAACACTTCTTATCTCTTGCCTTTTTGATACTAGCCATTCTAACAGGTGGGAGGTGACAGCTCACTGTGGTTTCAGTTTGCATTTCCCTGATGGTTAGTGACGGGGAGCATTCTTCATGAGTCTGTTTGCCATCCATACGTCTTCTTCGGGAAAAAAATGTCTATTCTGATTCTCTGCCCATTTTTTAGTCAGACGGGTTTTTTTGTTTTTTGTTTTTTTTACTATTGACTTGTATGAGTAATTTGTGTATTTTGGCCATTAACTCCTTATCAGATATATGATTGGCAAATATTTATCCTATTCCACAGGTTGCCTTTTTATTTTGTTGCTCTCCTTCGCTGTGCAAAAGCTTTTTAGTTTGATGTAGTCCCGTTTATTTGTGTTTTTGTTGCCTTTACTTTTGGTGTCAAATCCAAAAACTCATTGCTAAGCTTGATGTTAAGGAATTTACTCCTTATTGTTTTCTTCTAGGAGTTTTATGGTTTCAGGTCTTACCTTCAAGTCTTTAATTTTGAGTTGCTTTTTGTGTATAAGATAATTCATCTTTTGCATGTTGCATTTTTTCCAACACCACTTACTAAAGAGACTATCCTCTCCCCATTATATATTTTGGGGATTTTTTTTTTTTTTTTGTCTAAACCAATTGACCACATAGATGTGGGTTTATTTCTGTGCTCACTATACTGTTCTGTTGATATATGTAATATATGTGTCTTTTTTATGACAATATCATACTGCTTTAATTGCTATAGCTTTATAATATAATTTGAAACCAGGAAGCATGATGTCTCTATGTTGTTTCTCTTTCTCAAGATTGCTTTAGATATTTGGACTCTTTTGTGGGATTTTTAGGATTTTAGAATTCTTTGTTCTAGTTCTGTGAAAGAATGCCTTTGGAATTTTTATTTTATTTATTTATTTATTTATTTATTTTTTCAAAAGAGAGAGTAAGAGGCAGAGGGAGAGAGAGAGAATCCCAAGCCAGCTCCATGCCTGTGCAAAGCCCGACACAGGGCTCGATCCCATGAGCCCAGGATCACGACCTGAGCCGTGACTCTCAACTGACTGAGCCATCCACACGCCCCTGCCTTTGGAATTTTTATAGGAATTGCATAAAATGTGTAGATGGCTTTGGATAGTATGACATTTTAACAATATTAATTCTTCCAATCCATGGACACAGAATATCTTCCCATTTATTTGTGTTTTCTTCCATTCCTTTCATCAGTGTCTTAACGGTTTTCAATGTATAGGTCTTTAACCTCCTGGGTTAAATGTACTCCTATTTATTGTTTTTGATGCAATTGTAAATAGGATTGTTTTCTTAATTTCTCTGTCCGATAGTTTATTGTTAGTGTATAGAAATGCAATACATTTTTCTACATTGATTTCATATCCTGAAACTTCACTGAACTCCTTTATTAGTTCTAACATTTTTTTGGTGGAGTCTTTACAGTTTTCTATATATTGATCATGCTATCTGCAAATAGAGACAGTTTTACTTCTGACTTTCCTATTTGGATACCTTTTATTTCGTTTCCTTTCCTTGCTCTGGTTGGGACTTCCAATATATGTTAAATAAAAGTAGTGAGAGTGGACATCCTCGTCTTACTCCTGATCTTAGAAAAAAGCTTACAGCTTTCTAACTTGGAATATGAGATTAGCTGTGGGCTTTCATATATAGTCTTTATTATGCTGAAATATGTTCCCTTTATACGCACATTATCATTAATGGATGTTGAATTTTGTCAAATTCTTTTCCACATCTATTGAGATGATGGTATGATTATCATCTTTTAATTTTTTAATGTTTTATTCATTTTTGTGAGGGGGGGGGATGCAGAGAGAGATGGGGAGACAGGATCCAAAGCAGGCTCTGCACTGACAGCAGACAGCCCGATGTGGGGCTCAAATCCATGAGTTGCAAGATCACAACCCAAGTTGAAGTTGGATGCTCAACCGACTGAGCCCCCCAAGGCGCCCCTCCTTCAATTTGTTAATGTGTCATATTATGTTGATTGATTTGCAGATGTTGAACCATCCTTGTAGCCCTGGAGTAAATCCCACTTGGTCATGGTGTACGATCCTTTTAATGTGTTGTTGAATTCAGTTTGCTGATATTTTGATGCTTGAAACCTTGTTTTGTATAACAGGTTTCCTGAGATAATTCCCACACCATAGAGCTCATCCATTTAAAGTGCTCAATTCAACTGAAACCTTTGTTTAAACTTAATTATTTATTGTGGACTTTCTTCCATCTCAAAATTTATAATTCCACAGCATCACTTTTAATGGTGGTATGATATTCCTGTACATGTCTGTGTCATTTTCTAAATAATCCCTCTTTTTTCACATGAAGATTGTTTCCATTCTTTCATTATCATAAAATACTTTGGTGAAAATTCTTCGAGCTATGTCTTTGGTGACACCCCTAATTTCCGGAGTTGGCTGTGACAAAGTATATGCACATTTTAAAGATATTAATACTCACCACCAAAGTGTTCTCAAGCAAGCTGCACCAGTGAGTGTAAACTCCCACACGTGTATGAAGATATTTCACCGTTAAATTTTGATTCTTCTTTACTTTTACTTTCAGAGGGGACTTATCTGAGTGGAGGGACAGGAAGGTTATAACTGATTTCAGGTTCATCCAACACCAACTTGCACCATAATGGTTAGTCTGGTCAGAAGACAGTGTTGGTTCCTGGAGGGAACCAAACATCCATAGGGAAGAAAATTACGTGGGAAAGGGCATTGGGGAGATGTGGAGTACAGGAAGTAGCCAGGGCACAGCAAGTACAGTACAGGAGATAGCCAGAGTGCAGGAAGTAGGGTACAGGAAGTAGCCACACTTGAGCAGACCCAGTGGAGGTTTCAATGCAGGTCGTCTTCTGGAACCTGTGGTTGAGGAGGAGGAGGGATGCTAACATGGGGGAACAAGGGGCTGGGATCCTTGAGCCACCTGCTGAAAACCCCGCTGTGCTGGCCTTGGTGCCATGGAGTCTTACCAATACTATCTTGTAGCCTCCTGGCTGCTTCCGGAGAGTGGATTTCAGCTGATGAGAACATTGGACTGCTTTTCTTCCACTGGGTGCTCAGCAAGCTGTTTCTATTTTCATTTAGACCTCTCATAGACTTGACAATTCCACCCAAGAGAAAAAGCCAGGATTAGCCTCAATTAGACCAACAAACTCTCATTCGATATATTTGTTTTCGAAGACATTCAAGGCCCGCTGAACCATGGTATAAAGAAACCACCTACCAAAGGGACTATTCTCTGCCATTTTACAAGATTGGTAAGTCAGGTCAACTGTTCTTCCTCTCTCAGATCACACTTGCCTCCGATGAGTCTCTTTCGTGGGCTTGTAGCCATCAGGGACGTGTCTGGGACCAGTCAAGTTGGGGACAGTGTGTGTGTGTGTGTGTGTGTGTGTGTGTCGAGGTGCAGGAAGAAGAATTTAGAGGCTGGCCCAAGGGCTCTTTCCACCTCTCCTTTTTTTCCAGCTCGCTATAGAATTCAAGGATAAAAATGCAGAAATGTCAGGGTGGCTCAGTTGGTTAAGCATCTGACTTTGGCTCGGGTCCTGATCACGTAGTTCATGAGTTCAGGGCTCTGCACGGATGGTACAAAGCCTGCTTGGGATTCTGTCTCTCCTTCGCTCTGCCCCTCCCCGACTTGTGCGTGCACGTGCGCTCTCTCTCAAAATAAATAAACAAACTTAATAAAAAAGAAAAGAAAATGCACAAATGTCCTTGCTAGGAAGCAGGCTCAAGTGTGACTGCTTCTTACCGAGCCTCTCGTCACTCAACAAATTCCTTGTGGTGCCTAACTATATTGAGGAAATTTTTTTCTTTTCTTCCATTTTTTTTTAAATGTTTTATTTATCTTTGGGAGAAAGGGCATCAGTAGGGGAGGGGCAATGGGGGGGTGGACAGAGGATCTAAAGCAGACTCCACACTGACAGCAGTGAGCCCGATGTGGGACTTGAACTCACGTACTGTGAGATCATGACCTGAGCTGAAGTTGGACGTTTAACTGCCTGAACCACCCAGAGGCCCCCTTGTTCTCCCATTTTAAACGACTTTATGACAATTTGACATTTGGAGGCATGTTTCAAAAATTCTAAGTTCCCTGTACATTGCAACATGTGTGGCTATGAAGGGCCAAGCCCTCCCCCAGATGTGAGCCGGGGGTACACACGTGGATGCCAGTGTAGACATTACTTGTATTCCTGTCCTCACGGATGCCTTGAATTTTAGTGAGGGGAAGGAGTCGCTGCGTTGACAGGCTTTGTAAGTGAGTTAACCCCACTGTTTCTGGAGCTTTTACCCTGTGGCAGGCACATATTTTGTCCTCGTAACAGCACTCTTAGGTAAGTGCTATTATTTCCCCCATTTTCCAAGAAGGGGGGATCGAGTTTCTGAGACAGTTAATGACCCAGATCACCAGGCAGCAGGTAGGAGGGACAGAGTTCAGACCCAGGCCATTTGAGACATAGCATTCAGGCAGAGGCCAAGCTCTGTGCTTGACCTGTAACCCATATGGCCTCTGTCACAGCTGGGTGTCACCTGCACTACTGTTTATCTAATAGTTTTCTTTAAAGTGAGTCACTTTCTTCTTGCTTGAGAAAGAGTAAGAAACCGAGTAGGAGGATTGGTGGAGGGAGTGGCTGGGGGTGAGGAGGGCCCACCCTTCCTCCTGTTCTCCCCTGAGAAGAGTGGCTAGGCCAGGGATGGGGCTCAGGTCCCAGGGGAACAGCAAACACCAGCAGCCAGGAGGGTGGGAGTCAGGCCCAGGCGATTCATCTCTAGACAGTGGAGTCGCGGAGGGGCGGGGGGCGCAGTAGATGAGGCCGACGGGCCGCATGTGGGCAGGAGGCATCTGGCATAAGAGGTTCCCAGGGGTGCGAAGCTGGGTTCTGGGAGGTGGGAGACGGGTGGAGGCTGAGCAGGGCGGGAGATGAGGGGAGAGGGAGGCTGGGGGCTGAGATGAGCTCTAGGGAAGGAGGTGCCAGGAGGGAGTGTGGGACGGTAGAAGTTGGGGTCCCACAGGGGCCCCCGGGACGGTTGTATTAATGGAAGCCAGGGTGGGTATGGGTGCAGATCAGGACTGAGGATGAGGCCTGAGGGGGGACGGGAGCCACCAGGGGCTGAGTAGCTGGAGAGAAGAGGTGGTCAGGAGAACCAGCTAAGCTGCTCGCCCTTCCGAGAACGTTCGAGTCTGAAGTCAGCTTCCTTAGCAGGGGGTAATCCAGGTGGGCCTTGGGTTACCAAAGTGGTAATAGACAAGACCTTCTTTCCAATTCCTCTGCTTCCAGGGAATCTGGTGAGACAGAAAGATACAAAAGTATTTCTCCCCTGCTTGTTTTAGACGACGATTCTTAATTCTTTCCGCCCTATGGAACCAGGGGAGTGTTTAGCGACACAGTTGAATATTTACCAGGTTCTGTGTCCCTAACACTGTGCCAGGTTCCATGGGAGGAGGCGAGTGCCAAGCCCAGGCTCTGACCTCAGCCACGGGGCGTTCCCAATCGAATCAGGAAGGTGAAGCAACAACCAGTCTGCCAGAGAATGACTAAGAAGCAACTAGCTGAGTGGGAGCTGGAAGGTGGGGTCTAGAACATGCTAGGCCCTGATGGATGAGGTTCCAGGCAGAGGGAACAGGGGCCCCCAGGCAGGGACACCGCAGCCGGGATGTGGTGGGGGGATGGTGAGGCTCGTGGAAGGTGGGAGAGCAGGGAGGACTCCAGCCAGGAGGACTCAGGCCCCAGGGCCACTGCGGGCCCGCATGCCCTGACTCTTCAGTGTTGGGCAAGACGCTCAGCTTCTCTGAACCCGACTTCTCGGAAGTCTGTAGTTTAGCATAGCTGTTAGGATTTAAAATGTCTGTCATGGGCCCAGAACTGTGCCGAGCGACACACACACACACACACACACACACACACACACGTGTATACACTCGTGGTTGCAGTGAGTCAAAGCCCCTGTGATGTAGCTATTATTATTTACTCCACGTGGCAGAAGAGAAAACCGAGCCTTACAGACTTTAAGAAATTCACTCCATCCGGCAGCTGGTGGGTCGTCGATCCGGGCCCTCCAGAGAATGAACGGAGGAGGCTTCACAGGAAATGGGAAGAAGACACAGGTGGTGCAGCATTTGGAGTGAGGAAGGACACCATCAAGAGAGAACTCACGAGAACTCACGAGGCATTAAAGCTCGTTGCACAGCCGCCCGCTCCGACCGCAGGATTGTTGGTGCCTCTGATGGAAATAATGGTTTTCGGCCAGAGACGTGTCAAGCTGGGATCCATAGGCAACTGAAAATGAGGTGCTGGAAAGTCCAGCAGGCAGCATTAGACAAGGAACAGGGTTGGACAGCCCCCTACCCAGTGAGGGTTGAAGCCTGACCCATTCAAGAGATAATTCATGTCGAAATATTCACTGACCCGCTGGGCGAGTGTGTATGAGTTATCTATCGTGGAGGAACGTCTCACTCCAAAACCTAGTGGTTTATCAGATAAATGATCATGGTTTTCACCTTTTAGATGGGCAGTTCTGGCTCAGGGTTTCTCTCTCAAGGAATCAGTCACCTGCAGTGAGCGGGGCATCATCTGAAGGCTTGACTGGGGCCGGAGGGTCTGCCTCCAAGGTGGCTGATTCACATGGTCGTCACTCACATGCTGGCTCATGACTGGGGCCTCAGTGCCTTTCCAGGTGGGTCTCCTCACACCAGTGCCAAATGTCCCGAGGGCACGGCAGTTAGCTCCCCCTACCTAGAATGGGCAATCTGGGATGAAGGGGGAGACGGTAATGCCTTTTCTGACCCGGGGGCAGAAGCCACACACTGTCACTTCTGAATGGTCCTACTGAGGCAGCGTGCAAGGATTACATAAGGCACGGGTACCACGGGGTGAGAATTACTGGACGCTTTGGAAGCTGGCAACCAAGCTCACTCGTTGACTGAGCACCCTTTATGAACCAGCCACGGTGCTGTCTGCGGGGGGTACAGTGACCTGGATAGACAGGACACCTGCTTTCATGGAGCTGACATTCTTGGGGGCCTACAGAGCATAACCAAGCACGCTTTGTCAACATTATAGACTGCAGTGGTGCTATCAGGGAAACAGGCAGGGTGATAAGTGAACCCAAGGGAGTTTGCTTTTAATAGCACAGTCAGGGAAAACCTCTATGCAATTTTAGCTGAGCCCTGGAACACAGGAATGAGTCACGTTAGAGAGCGTTTCAGGAGAAAGGAACAAACAGTAAGTCCAAAAGCTTGAAAGCAGGAAAGGCCTAGGCTTGTTTGAGGAACAGAAAGGAACCCAGTGTAGCGGGTGTGTGGTCAGGGAGGGCGCCTGGATTCGAATCTCAAAACAAAGACCTGGGAGGGTTTGAGCGGAGGAGTGACCGATCATTTGTATTTTTAAAAGATCACTCTAGCTGCTGCTAAGACCCTGTTTGGAGAGGGACAAGAGGTAGGGCGTGCCGACCAGCGAGGAAGCTATTTGCCAGCTTAGAACGGAGATGATGGGGCTTGGACCAGCAGGGAAAATGAAAAAGGATGAATGGATTCCAGAGATATTTTGGAGGTGACATCAGTTGGACTCAGTGACTTGCTGTGAGAGCGTTTTCATTCATTCATCTGTGTTCTTCCAGTAAATGATTTGAGAGCCTATTTGTATGCCAGGCAGTGTGCAAGGTTTTGGCGATACAGTGTCAAACAAAAATAGACACAACGTTTCTACATGCAGCAAGTTTCAACGGGAACCAGGATAGAAATAAGCATACCATTTCACCTGGCATAAATGCGATAGAGCAGAATTTATGTGGTGCTATAGGAGCGCTTAATGGGTTTCCCGGAGGAAATGATGAGCGAAAAGTTCACTAAGTGAGGAGTAGGGGAAGAGCTTCACAGTGAGCACAGAGTGTGCAAAGGCCCCGTGGTAGGAACACAACATGTTTGAGAAACTTGAAAAAAATGTGCTAAAGCACAGAGATCAGGAAGGGTGGAGCAGGATGTAACTAGAGATTTAAAGACAGGAACAAGGAGTGAGTATACAGGCCATTTTCAGCTTTGGCACCTCTAGCCTGAGATAAATGGCAAATCACTAAAAAGTTTTAAGGAGGGTGGAGACACCATGATTAAAAGTGCATTGTGAAAATGAGAAGGAAAGGGGGGCCAGGTGGGGAGTCGGGTGAGGCAGGGATTGAATATGCTGAGTCAGGAGCGCCCCCGGCCGCTGCCCCCAGCAGTGGTTAGGCTAAAGGTTCTCACCCTCAGTGACATCACTTTTCGCAAGCCAGATGCCCAGGAGATACCCATACCAATTAAATCAGGATCTCCTGGTGCAGGGGTGGGTGGGGGTGGGGGTGGGGGTGGGGTGGTCCCAGGCATCAGTAATTTAAAAACCTCCCCCAGATTAGTCCCCCATGTGGCCAAGTTTGGGAACCAGTGGTTTAGGCAGGTGATGACAGCTGGTAGCAGTAAAGAGAATTGGATGGATTTGCGAGGTGCTTAGGGGCGATTATTTTGTGAACAACCATCAGGTAGGCGACAGGGGGGTCTTCAAGAGACCTAACAGAGAGAGGTCACAAATCTGAGCACTGAGAGAGACCACAGCAGGCACTGGATCGAGGGTTCATTTAAATCAAGAAACTGTACTCCTTGAAGGAGTCTTTGGGGAAAGGGCTTCTCAGAGAATAAGATCGGTATAAAGTGGTTTACGAAGACGTGGGTTTTTTGTTTTTGTTTTTGTTTCTAATCTTAACCATCTGACCCGTCTTGGTGATCAGATTTTAAGGGCCGGGCATATGCCGAGATTAGCACTGATTTGCATTTCACTGTCCGGTTCTTATTTCCTCTTTGGGCATTGTTGAAAAACGGATTAAATATAGATTGTGATAGATCACCTCTCAAGAAGTTCTTCCTCAGTAACAAATTCATTCTCAGCACATTCTCAGGGGTGCGTTCATTTTTTTAGGAAACATTGATTAAGCACGGACTCTGTGTAAGAAACAGTGTAAGATGGACAGACTCTATCCTCAGAGAACCTAGAGCCTGCGAATAGGAGACGGCCCCTCACACAAAATTTGCCCATGTATTACCCTGGCACCAACTAATTAAAAGAACTCATTCTCTGAAAATAAAATATCTGCTCTTCGTAGCGGTGTGACCCTTAGACTCCCTGACCTTCCGATTTCTTGTCTGTAAAAAGGATAATAATAGTATCTACCTAACAGAACAGAGATAACCATATTAGGAACTTAGCATTGTGCTTGTATGTAACATTAATAGGCCTTCAAAAAATATTAGCTATTATATTATTGATCAAAGAATAAACATGTGCCATAATAAATGTAAACAAACAAACAAACAAACAAAAAACCCTAATGCAATGGGATTGTGTTTTATTCTGGGATCAAGTTCTAAAACCAGTGCCTCAAGTAGTTATCATGTATAATTGAAGTTATCCTTGGAAATCTCTTAAACTATTCCAAGTGATAGTATCAAATGATACTAAATTATTACAGTAGTTGGAATAAATGGGATTCAGGAAGTTGGTTAAATTGTCTCCGTACTTCTCACATAACTCGTTTTATTTTTCGATGATGACTTTGGAAGAAGTCACCCCCACAAATCCACATGAACAAGAGTTTCACTTTATCAAATGGTAAGGAAGTCCCCCAAATCATTTCACATGTCCTTTCCACAGTAGTCCCACCCCCAAATCTGCATAGCGTATTTCGGGCTTGATAGCATCCACTGTCTGTGGGCATGTTGACTCGGTGAAGCCCCAAAAGTTTGTTGCACGTTCTGGGAACGTTTATTGTCCAGTCGATCCAGTTGAACGAGTGAGTCATTCAGCTCCATGGCTGGTGAGGGATGCTTCACGCTCCTAAACCGCTTAGACACAGTGTAACCCTCGAGAAGGTCAGAGTTGCTATTTTAACCCCATAAATCTTGGGAAGTTGAATGGTTACTTAGTTCAGACAGGTACATACTATTCAATTAGATTTAAAGAATCCTCCAGGGATGGCATTTCGAGTCATACTCCTGGGTTCAATGAAATATTATCCATTCTTAATACCAAGAAATGTTTGTATCTTTCAATGCTGTCGAAGTAAGTGTGGAAGGTGTAATGGAGCAGTGAAGAGGTCAGGGACTTGGGGGCCAGGTATTCCTGGGTCAAGTCCCCTCACTATCCTATAAACTTGGGCACGTTCATGAATCTCTTTGAGATGGTGACCCCATCAGTGGGCATCTGAGGATTACCGTGGATATTAAGGTAAGTAACACAATGCATGGCACTACACGTAAATACTGCTGCCTTACGATGCTATCGCCATAACGCCGTGCTCTTTGGTTCACCCAGTGTGGATGCGATGACTGATGCATTTATCCCCAGGCCCTCCGCGAACCCTCAGCTCCAGACAAGCAGAACTGTTAGTGATTGTAGATAAGAGGGTATAAAGTACAGGAACTCCAGTGGGGGTAAATTGAGGGATGGTACCAACTGAAGTTTGATACAAACACACAGAGTGGCCCGTTTCCAGTGTGGGGTTTATAGGGTTTGGGGGTCTACAATTAGGATGTCAAAATGCAAACATATATGACTGATTTAATTTTATTTACATGTGGGCATAACTCAGTGAGGTGCCTCTTGATCACAGAATGAAACGCAGAAATAACCTTTTGACTAGGTCCTTTTCCCCCACATCTTTCACATATATCCCTTTCTCTTCAATCCCCCAAATTATTTTATTGCATACAATTGTGGACACTATTTGGGGGCACTTGGTTGGCTCAGTCAGTTGAGCGTCTGACTTCAGCTCAGGTCATGATCTCACAGTTCGTGAGTTTGAGCCCCACATTGGGCTCTGTGCTGACAGCTCAGAGCCTGGAGCCTGTTTTGGATTCTGTGTCCCCCTCTCTCACTGCCCTTCCCCCCCCCCACCACCTCTTTCTTCCTCTCAAAAATGAATAAACATTAAAAAAATTAAACAAAATTGTTGTTGACACTATTTTAAAATTTAGGAGTGAACGGTCTTAAAATAAATCATTGATTTGTTTTAAATTCCAGATTGGAACAAGAAATTAGCCACAGTTTCATCGAACCCTAGACCACTCGATTCTCTGCCAGAGCTCTACTGTTGTCAAGAGAGGTAGTTGTGAACGAAAACCGCTTAAATTGTAAATAACCATGGCATTCAAACAAAACAACATTTGGAGTTCTTAGGTGACTCTTTTAGATTAAAATAATAACAGGACTACTGTTGATTGAAGTGTGTATCTGGATGGCTACAATCCTGAAATATTTACATGTGGCAAAGTCTTTTCAGATTGAGGCGATCAACCTAAGGGCAGGGGATCAAGAGTCAAGTTTAAGGCGCACCTGGGTGGCTCAGTCAGTTGAGCATCTATCTGACTTCGGCTCAGGTCATGATCTCGCGGTCTGTGAGTTCAAGCACTGCATAAGGCTCTGGGCTGACAGCTCAGAGCCTGGAGCCTGCTTCCGATTCTGTGTCTCCCTCTCTCTCTGCCTCTCCCCCACTCATGCTCTGTCTCTCTCTCTTTGTCAAAAATAAATAAACATTAAAAAAATTAAAAAAAAAAAGTCAAGTTTAAGACAACTTGTCATCTCTTCTCACATCAACCATCTTACATTTAATCCAAAGGTTATACAGGGGGCCAGGTAAGAATATAATCTGCTCAATAATTGCATTACTCATTATTAAGAAAAGAAAAGAAAATAAGAAAAGAAAACCTGGGGAAGTAGCCAGGGAGGTAGACTGCCAGCAACCACAGATCCTAAAGGTGTTCCGGATGCAGAAACCCAGAAGTGGCTTAGGGCTGTAGTGAGTTATGGGAATGGTAAAAAAAAAAAAAAAAAAAAAAAAAAAAAAGGATTAATTGATTAATTGAAAGTCTGTGTATAGACAGTTAATACCCTTATCTTAACAACTGGGCATCAGTTCCCCAGGCAAAAAGGCTAGCAGGTTTTTTTTTTAAGAAATGAATGATCCCAAAGAAAAGAATCCTACATTCTGGCCCCTAGCATCCCCCCATCCCCCCACACCCCAGGATACAAGTGGTTCCCTACTCAACCCCCCCACCCCCACCCCAAAGTGAAACCTACTAGTTAACAGGCTTCCCCCCTGGGAACACAGTTTTAGGTAGTTTTCCACTGCCTTGGTCGTAGATGTGAAGAGCCAGCCAAGGATCACCAGAGAGTTGGAAAAATAACGAAACATGAAAGACAAAGACCAAAATAAAGAGAAGAAATGATCCCAGAGGAAACACCAAGGAATTGAAAAGAAGCTAACAAAGTAACATTGTCATTCAACAAGGGATGCGTCATCCACAAACATGAAAACGCCATCTTTCCAAAGCTCTTGGACATTAAAAACGTGATTGCTAAAAATTAAACATTTGACAGGATTGGAAGAAAATTCTGAAAAGCTTTGTCAAAAGACAAAGAAAATTATTGTTTCAAAGGAAGAGACACAGACTAATAAATCAGGGGGTCCACCACCTAACAAGCATCCTAGAAACAGAACAGAGAAAATTAGAGGAAATCATCAAGGAAACATTTTCACAGAGCTAAGGACCAGGAAGCTGCTCAAACGCAAAGGTCTCGGCTGTGGCCGAGCACACGAAAACACAGAAAATAAAAATAACCAGCTTTTGGTTTCACTGATATTCTCTGTTTTCTAGTCTCTATTTTGTTACTCTTGACTCTACTCTTGATTGTTTCCTTCCTTTTCCTGGCTTTGGGTTGAGTTTGCTTTCTTTTTTTAGCTCCTTAAGGTGGAAAGTTAGGGTCTTGATGTGAAACTTTTCACTGCTACCAATTTCCTGTGGAGCTCTGCCCATGTTTGCTGCACGTTCTCCTCTTTGTGTTTCCTCCTTTCCTCTGGGAGTTCTTCTTTGACTCATTTGGTTGAGTGTGTGTTCTTAAATTTCCACTGTGACTTTTTCGGTTTTCCTTCTGTTACTGATTTCTAGCATCGTGCCATTGTGATCAAAGGTACTCTGTAGGATTTCAGTATTAAAAAAAAAAACTTTTTCTTAATGTTTATTTTTGAGAGACAAAGTGCAAGCTGGGGAGGGCAGAGAGAGAGAGGGAGACACAGAATCCGAAGCAGGGTCCGGGCTCCGAGCTGTCAGCACAGAGCCCGACGCGGGGCTCAAACTCATAGACCCCGAGACCATGATCTGAGCCAAAGTGGGACGCTCAACTGACTGAGCCACCCAGGAGCCCTGGTTTTCAATATTTTTAAATCTGAGACTGGTTTTGTGACCGAACATAGGGTCTGTCCTGGAGAATGTCCCATGTATGCGTGAAAAGAGTGTGTATTCTACTATTTTGGGGTGAAGGGTTCCATAGATGTCTGTTAAGTCTGGCTGGTTTATAGTGTTGATCGAGTTTTCGATTTCCTTACTGATCTTGCATCTAAATGTTCTATGAATCATTGAAAGTTGGGTATTGAAGACTCCCAACTGTTATCGTAGAACTGCGTCTCCCTTCAAATCCATCAGCATTTGTTTCATATATTTGGGGGCTCTGTTGTTTGGTGAGTACATATTTAAAATTATTATATCCCTTGGTGATTTGACCCTTTTATCCATACATAAAGCCCTTTGTCTCCTGTAATAATTTTTGACTTAGTCTATTTTGTGACATTAGAATATCCTTTTTCATTCTTTCACTTTCAACCTACTTGTATTTTTGGATCTAAAGTGAGTGACCTCTAGACAGCATATATGACCTTGAGTTAGGCAAAAGACTTCTTCTTCTTCTTCTTTTTTATATTTATTTTTGAGAGAGAGAGAGAGAGAATGAGCAGGGGACGAGCAGAGAGGGAGACAGAGGTCCAAAAGGGGCTCCTCATTGTCAGCGCAGAGCCCTATGCAGGGTTCGAACTCGCGAACCATGAGATCATGACCTGAGCCAAAATCGAGTCAGATGCATAACTGACTGAGCCACCCAGGTGGCCCTAAATCACCAAACTGTATTCTTAGAACAGGTGAATTTTATGGTCTATAAATTATATCTCAGGGTGCCTGGGTGGCTCAGTCAGTTAAGCGTCTGAAGTCAGCCCAGGTCATGATCTCATGGTTTGTGAGTTCAAGCCCCACATTGGGCTCTGTGCTGACGGCTCAGAGCCTGGAGCCTGCTTCGGATTCTGTGTCTCCCTCTCTCTCTGTCCCTCTACCGTTCATGCTCTGTCTCTCTTTCTCTCTCTCAAAAGTAAACAAGCATTTTAAAAAATTATACCTCAATAAAGTCATTTCAATAAAAACCATACGTATGTAGACCTTTGACAAAAATAAAACAAAATCAGACCAAGAAGCCTCTAAGGAAGACAGAATGATGCTGTGCATAAAGGTGATACAACTTACTTTCCCTCTTGGGTAGATTCTACAGAGGTGGATGCGATTCTAAGTGAAATTGTATCAGAAATTGCAAATTGACTCCCCATATTGCAGTAACTCCCCCTGCGGGCAGTACATGAAAACGCCATAGCTCTAATGTTGCATATTTAACACTCAGAGATGAGAAGTGGGATCTCATTGTGTTAACTTACGACTTCCTGTCTGTAGGCGAAAGTGAATGCCTTTTCATGTTTTGGGCCATTTACATTTATTTTCCTGTGGATTGACTAGCACCTATTACTTGGTCCATCTTTCATTAGCTGTCGCATTCTAACTCGTGCTAGCTCTTTGTATATAAAGGATATGTATTGAAATCTTTTCTCCCAGTTTGTTGTTTTCCCAGGGTTTTTTGTTTGTTTGTTTGTTTTGTTTTGTTTGTTTTTTAATGAGCTTTGTCCATAAGTATTTAAAAATTTTTACTTTGGTCAAATCTGTACATACTTCTTTAGGGTTTACAAGCTTCCTACTTTTGTTTAGAAGGCTCTCCTGAAGTTATTTTCCTTTATTACTTTCATTGGTTAAAAAATTTTTTAATTTGAATTTTATTCAATCTGAAGTTCATATTTGAGATTGTATTTGTTGTCATTTTTTAAAATTTTATTTAAAAAAAATTTAATATTTATTTTTGAAGGAGAGAGACAGACAGAGCTTGACCTGGGGAGGGGCAGAGAGAGAGGGAGACACAGAATCCGAAGCAGGCTCCAGGCTCTGAGCTGTCAGCACAGAGCCCGATGTGGGGCACGAACTCACGAGCTGTGAAATCATGACCTGAGCCGCAGTAGGACGCTTAACTGACTGAGCCACCCAGGTGCCCTTATTTATTTTTTAATTTACACCCAATATAGTGCAATAATGATTTTAGGACTAGATTCCAGTGATTCATCCCCTATGTATGACAACCAGTGCTCATTCCAACAATTGTCTTCCTTAATGCCCCTTGCCCATTTAGCCCATGCCCCCAAACAACCCCTCCTTGCTGTCATTTCTTTAATGCATCCTTTTCCCAATGACATGAAATGCCATTTTTAGCCCATATCAAGCTCCTATGTGCATGTAGGTCGTGTCTATTTCTGAAATGTCCAGTCCATTTTCCTTCTGTATTTGTTCATTCCCATCACAGGATCACATACTTTGACTATAGTAGCGTTATAATGTCTTTAACATCTGCTGGGGAAACACCTCTCAACACATTCTTTTTTCAAAAATATCTTAGGAATTCTTGCACACTCATTTTTCCACCAAAACTTCAGTGCAATTTTGCCCAGTAGACAACCCCCTGGCAATTCTGACCGGAACGGCATTAAATTCACATACTCATTTGTGGAGGGCATTTGGCTACATCAGCCAGTTAATATACAAAAAGTATATACTAAATAGGCCGTCTCCCCGTGGAAACTTCTTGTTCTGCCGTCTAGTTACCTTCTACTGAGCTTTGAGATCTGGAGTGCACTTTTCTGTTTTAGTTTTTCCGTTTCCCTATTAGGTCCCCTTAAGCGTTTTGGCCTAATGTTTTCCTTTTAGAGGAAACATATTTTGGCTATTTGGTGGGGTCCTCCTCCAACTTCTTGCCAACTTCATCAGCCTTGCCAGCCCCTCGCTCATTTTGTTCCTCCAACTTTCCAAGTGTTTCCAGCCTCCAGGCCTTTGCACGGCCCTCTGACTACTCATCCTTTTGGTCCATTTGAATGCTATTTCTGCTAAAGGCCTTCTCTGACCCTTTCCAGACTTACATTAAGTTCTGTTTCTGTTTCACGGCACCCTGCGCTTTCCCATCGCAGCACATATCCCTCGCAAGTATGTTTATCTGACATGCTGCCCCATGACAAAATACCCAACACCTAGCAGATTCTAGCATACACACTTGTTAGTGAAGACTTATTACTGGAATATAGTTACCTGGGACTGCAAAGACTGAAATGTATCTGAAGAACAGAACCTCTCTCTTAACCAATTTAATTAGCAAACAGCTCACAGAGAGGAGAGAATCAATCAACCTAGTCAAAAAGGAGTCAAAAAGGAGTCAAAGTAGGGGGCGCCTGGGTGGCGCAGTCGGTTAAGCGTCTGACTTCAGCCAGGTCACGATCTCGCGGTCCGTGAGTTCGAGCCCCGCGTCAGGCTCTGGGCTGATGGCTCGGAGCCTGGAGCCTGTTTCCGATTCTGTGTCTCCCTCTCTCTCTGCCCCTCCCCCGTTCATGCTCTGTCTCTCTCTGTCCCAAAAATAAATAAATAAATAAATAAAGGAGTCAAAGTCTATCAACATCCATAGGAGATTGATGTTTTTTGGTAGGGGGGAAAAAAATCAGTGATTCAGAGAATGAGGTTTTTTTTTTCTTTTTTAAAGTTTATTTTTTTGGTAATCTCTACACCCAATGTGGGGCTCAAACTCATGACCCAAGATCAAGAGTTACATGCTCTTCCGGCAAAGCCAGCCAGGAGCCCCAAAGACAGTTTTGTGGGGGTTTTTTTTTAAGTTTATTTATTTATTTTTAAAGTAATCTCTTTGGTAAGTGAGTTCTTCACATCTGCGTCTGGACCATTACTAAAATTATGTTTCAATAAAGCAACGCTTATAGCCAAGATAAGAATGTGAACTTAAAAACCTAATTTCAACTCAACCTAATTTGAAATTCAAGCAGGAAGATAAAGGGTTAGGAGAAATAAAAGCCCATCCAATTTCTGCTGAAAAAGATAAAAATTATTTATTGTATATGAAATATAAGTTATTTTTACATAAAAGCCATTATTGACCCATAATGGGTTTGTAAGATCATCTGTACGATCCTTTTTGTTTATTGAAACCAACAAGGCTGCCTCTCTCGTAGAACTTTCTGAACTAAGTATCAACGAAAGTATGTCTAGTGAAGACAAAAGAGGTTAATGTTCTTTTCTAAGATTCTGTTTTGATCTCTCCCCACCTCATCCCTACATTCTACAGGGAGAAAGCTGCTGCTTCTATATCCAAGTGTTGCTAGTACTTCTCCTACAGAACAAAACCACAATACACAAACCATACTAGAAATATTTGGTTCATTTTAATCAGCTATTGATGGTATAATAAAATAAATTTAAGTGGCACCTAATTTAAACATTTAAAATAGTTCATCAGAGGATAATCTACAACACACTACGTGATGCCTAATTGTCAGAACAACACCTCTTTTTTTCCCAAGAAAGAAAAAATAAAGGCACAATCAAAATTATGACCAACAATTTGAATTCATTTGGACACTTATAGATGATTTTGTAGGCAAACCGGCAGGCACAATGTTGAAAAATCAATCCACTAGGTTTAGAAATAATGGTAAGATAAAAAAAAAAAAAAAAAAAAAAAAAACGACAGCTATACATTTCAGAGTTAATGCCTGAAATTAAAGAAAAATATCCACCAGTTAGCACAATGATCTTTTAATGACTAATTTTTTTTTTTTAACATTAAGATTGTTGTCTTAGGGAACGCCCTTCTCCAAACATTTAATTAAATGTTCAATGTATTAAATAATTTACAGAGAGAAGTAAGTTTTGTGTTCTGTACAAATGAAAGGACACACGAATATAACCCCCTCCCCCCCTGCCAAAGCTCAAATTTGCAATGGTCTCAGCAGAAACTAAACAGTTCACAAGTTAAACAGAACTTATAGCATTACAAAAGTTTACAGAACCCTTCTTTTCATCCTTTTTTTCTAACAGCAAAGATTACAACGACAAATTGAATGACCAGAATGTAAAAATATTTGTGCAAAACTGCATTAATTGTTCTTACCATTTAATAGAGGTAATACCTAACAAAGCACAACGACAGTCATGAAGAAGAACTACACTGGAAGGAATTCTCTTAGATTTCGAACATGGATCGTACTAGGACTAAACACTGAAGGAAAACGTGGCACCGTGAGCAGGAGGAAAACGTGACTCGGCGACTCTGCCAGCGAAGGCGGCGGACCCTGGACCGCGCCGAAGTTTCTCTCCACACCAGCCAGCCACCTTAAATGACTGGGAACACCTGCAGGGCTTGAAACTCACTCCAATGTCTTTATTCTCGAAACTCACTCCAATGTCTTTATTCTCGAAACTCACTCCAATGTCTTTATTCTCAAACTCACTCCAATGTCTTTATTCTTGAAATTTGCAGATCATAAATGAAGTATTTCAGAAAGTCCTCTCCCCCCCCCCGCCCCCTCAAGGAGTGTTTCTTGTGTCACTGGAGGTCCTTAAAAGAGTTGAATCATAGATTCTCTGGATTTACCTACACCGATCCATTTAACTGGGATGGGGAAAAAAAAGAAGAAGAATATTAATTTGTTTATAATGTTCGATCCTTAGGATGAAAAGGTCCCCACTTTTCCCGGTGTCACTATTTAGCTTTGCCAGGTGTCTTTTGCTATCCGAGGCTGTCCTGACAGCAGACTGAGCTGATTTCTAAACAGAACGTGCAGTCGGCATCCAGCACAGGTGTGAGCCTTACCGGTTCCAGTTTTAATCGTGGGGTATTTCCAAGTTGTCGATGCCTGATAATTAGGTAAGATACTGGCCCAAACCAGCAGAGACCGAAAGAACCCTTGATCAAGTCCCTAATAACTAGATCAGCATCTGATAAATACAGGATGCTAGGAGGTTCTGCAAGTATCAGCATAACTTTTATATCTCAAGAAAGGAGAAGGGGCTGGAAGCAAATGCCATTTTAACTTGCAGAGCCTGGACCAGTCTATAGGAATCTCTCAACATCGTACCACACCTTTATGGTCTTTTATATAAGTCACTGTTAAAGTCACTACTGCTTGTGTTTCAAAACAATGCTGACTGAGAGCCACAGTAAACATGCTGACTTAACTCTGGCATCAGGCTGGTCAGGACAGCTAGCAATGTGGAAAACCAGGCTTGTATTTGAGAGGAGCAAAAGAGCAAAGAAAGCAATGTGTTAAAAAGAAAGACTTTCGGTAACTGGTCAGAGCCACTACTTGGTTATGCCTAACTCCCTGGCCAGCTTAGATTTGTTTCTTAATGTGGGTTTATTCTTTGCTCTTCTTGTAGATCTTTTCAAATTGGATCGCCTATTTTCTGTACCTGTTATTCCCTAATTATTCAAGAAACACCCCCAACTCCCAAGGGTGCTTTAACCCGGAACGGAAAGACTGCAAACCATTTTTGGTGGAGGTGAAGACACAAAAGAGTTTGTTACTAAGAGGGAGAAAGCGGGGCGCCCGGGTGGTTCAGTCGGTTGAGCGTCCGACTTCAGCTCAGGTCATGATCTCACGGTTCGTGAGTTCAAGCCCCGCGTCAGACTCTGTGCTGACGGCTAGGAGCCTGGAGCCTGCTTCAGATTCTGTGCCTCCCTCCCTCTCTCTCTCTGCCCCTCCCCAGCTCATGCTCGCACTCTGTCTCTGTCAAAAATAAATAAACTTAAAAAAACAGAAAAACAAAAAAACTAAGAGGGAGAAAGCAACGAGCATAAGTGTAAAAGTAACCTGCTGTCTTCAGGCATCTGAAGGACTTAAAGAAAGGTGATTATATTTATCCTAAGAAATAAGATTATTTTGTATCTTCCTGGGCATTTATACAAATCATGAGCACTCTACAAATTAATAATGATCTTCCTCTAATCCCATCTCGAAGATACAGTCAAGTTAGAAGCAGAGAAAAAGTAGAGATGGCTGTTCATAAAGAGTTTATATTTACCTGGAATTTGAAGCTCATCTTCAATAAATCGAACGTAATTTTGTGCATTAACAGGGAGCTCTTTAAATGTCCTTGCATTTGATATGTCTGTGTTCCAACCTGGGAGAGTCTTGTATTGAACTTCAACTTTATTTAAGACTTCTTGGTTTGCTGAAAGTTAAAGAGGATGTATGCTTTCTCATGGTATAACACTGTCTATTGCTAAATAAGTGATTTGCTAGGTCATAGGTTCCTGATCTCTTCTCAAAATCCTTGGAGCCAGATGCGCTTTGAAATGCAGAAAAAATGTTCTGTTTTGTTTTCCTCCAGAGTTTAGGAAGGTCAAACAGTACATTTACCATTTGAGGCGGTATTTTTATAATCAAACACATTCCTGCAGCCACCAGATTATTCACTCGAAGCAGATAGATGATTGGTTCTAATATCAACTCAGGTCAGGTCTGACTTTGGTGCCGACCTTTCCATTTTTTAGAGCTTTCCAGATTTCCACACCGTGGATTAGAGGCTGCGGACCTGCATAAAGGCAGCAATCTCACAGAAAGGAGACTGTGGACTCGCTCTCATCTGGGAAATCTATGATTTTGGTGACTGCACAAAAGCTTAGCTGGAAATTTTCTTCATGATCTCACCTAACCATTTTCTCTGTACCCCCTGGTAGAAACTAAAAGCCTACAAAAGTAAGAACAGTTTCTTCGACCAGAGACAGTACGGTGGCTGCTGTGGTGTACCATCCAGATTTCCCGCTTCCGGATGGAGGCCCTGCCCACCCCCCTTGCTGAGGAAGCACCCCTGCTGAGGATCAGGTTCAGAATCTCCCCAGAGACCGCCCTCCGCTGGAAGGAGCTGCCTCCCTGGAGCAGCGCGTATCCCACGACCGGTCAACGTGGACCACAGGCAGCACAAAACTGCAGTTTCTGAGAAAAAGCAAACTCACAAGCAAGTCCTGAAAACAACTCCACCATCTGCCCAGGGACAATGTCTTGACGACTAAAGGTCAGGACACTGGAGTCAGAGGAGAACAATGGTCCCACTGACTGAGAAGGCAGATACCAGATTTCAGGGAGGTTGAAGCAGTGAGAATCACGGTCCAAGCATCAGAAAGGAAGGAGCTATACAGAGAGCTCCTACCCCTCAGAGACCCTGTGAAAGTCCCCTGGCTAACGTTCACCTTTACATGCTAAGACTGGGACCCCTGGAGGCTTACAGACAGCAGGGGCCACAGGTGAGTGCGACAGGTTCTAGAGTTCCAACAGTGCTGTCGGAAGAGAAGGGACAGACTACACTGAAGCTCCAGCCAGCACTGCCACACTGGAGAGATCTCTTTATACCCCAGTAACTCTCCTGGCAGCAGCCGAGACAGCAGAAACACTGCTTCATTTAAATAACGATGATCAGTCGGTTAAGCGTCTGACTTCAGCTCACATCATGATCTCACAGTTCACCAGTTTGAGCCCCGCGTCGGGTTCTGTACTGACAGCTCAGAGCCTGGAACCTGCTTTGGATTCTGTGTCTCCCTCCCTCTCTCTGCCTCTCCCCTGCTTGTGCATGCACTCTCTCTCTCTCAAAAATAAACATTAAAAAAAAAATTAAAAATGATGTGCCAGAGTACAACTGACCGCAGACCCTCTATAATAAAGCCTAAAACCAACCTCTGCCAAGATCCACAGAGGAAATAGAATTTGTAGATGGACTCACACCAGGTTAGAGGCTTGGGAAACACCTTGGGTTCTTCCTGTAACTATACAAACACAGTGGAAAACCAAGCTCACGCAAGTTCAAGATGATCAGCCAGTAATTCAACTGTCCCCTAAAACAAGAACCAATACTCTTCAGAGGGAGGTAACGGAATCTGAGTCACTACAACATAAGCGCATTCACCCAGAAGTCATTAGACAGAAATAGAGATCCATGGGGCACCTGGGTGGCTCAGTCAGTTATGCGGCTGACATCGGCCCAGGTCATGATCTCATGGTTCATGAGTTCGAGCTCCATATCAGGCTCTGCTCTGACAGTGTGCAGCCTGCTTCGGATTCTCTGTCTCCCTCTCTCTCTGCCCCTCCCCTGCTGATTCTCGGTCTCTCAAAAATAAATAAATAAATTTTAAAAAAACTAAAAAAAAAAAAAAAAAAAAAAAAAAAGAAGTAATAGTAGTGAACCACAATCCACTTAAAAAACAGTCACGAGAAACCAAACTGGAGACGGCCCAGCTGTCAGACTAACAGAAAACGGCTTTCAAGGGGCTTCCAAGAACTTGCAGCGACCCTCGGTTCCCAAGGACTGGTCGTCATTAGCAAGCCACAACACCCACCAACCTACAAGCTTCATTAAGCTAGTAGATATTCCTTTGTTTGGCGGGTCCCCCGTCTCACAGGATGACTAAACAAATGAACAGTTAGTTCCTATTTCCGAAAGCTGGTAACATTTACTGAACTTCCTGAGTAACTGAAAAAATCATGTAGCTACGGATATGCTTGAAGAAACACATTGCCTCATGTGGGAAGTCTCCTTACAACCACCCACTCTTGACACAGGAGATTAGACAAAACCACTCCTGTGGCTTGAAGGACGGGGTGGGTTAATGTATTAAGAGCCTGCTTACCCTTACAGGCAGCACTCTTCTACTCCACATTTCTCAAGGGGGGGGTGGGGAATGGAACATCTATGAAGAAGTCACTTTCAAAATAGGGAAGGTGAGATTCAGGGGCCGCATCGCTGAGCTCAGAACTGCCACGTTTCTTCTTTCTTCCTTTGAGTCTGAACACATGCGTCCTGCAACCCGGAACCCAAACGCGCGGCAGCTACGAAACTGAGGCCAGTGACAAGTGACTATACTCGCGCGGTTCCCAAAGAACAGGGCAACCCTGTGGCTACCTGTCACTGACCGTGCGGGAGAGCTATTGGAGACTGCTCTAACACATCCCCTGATGCCCTGATAACGTTCTGTGTGCCGCAGACTGAAGAACGTACCTGGGAAATGAGGTATGATTTCACCATCGAGCTTGTAAGCAACCCCAACTTTGATTTCCGTAAACATGTCCAAAATATCCAATTTGGTAAGTGCCAACCTAAGCGGAAGGAGAGGCAACGTTAAAACAGCAGACTCTTCGAGGCTCTAACATCTAACACGATGAGGAAGTAAAGAATTCGTACCAAGCTAAGCGTTCCAAAGCAATTCTGAAAACTGGTTAGGATTATCTTCTGAAGTGCACCACACATAAAGCGTACATTTTCCTCATGATAAAAAAATGACTTACCTACTTGTGAGGAGCTCTCATAATTCCATTTTCCCTGACTGACCCATACCATCTTGCTTAGCTTTCTTATGAGGGATCAACACACACGTGAGGGGCAGCGGCCCGGTGTAAAGGATGCAGTCTATGGGACCCAGCAGAACTCGCTGTCCCACAGAGAGGATGACAAGATACATGGACATTGATGCATACACCATAGGCCCTCATCTCATCACTCTAGTCACCATCGCCTCCGCCCTTCTGCTCAGAAACTGTCAAAGCAGAGTGAGGGAACCACATCAAGGACCTCTTCATGATACATCCAATCTCCCAATAAACTGACTGGGAAATAACTTAAGGGGAAATCTATGGCATTAGATAAAATAACAGGTTTGAGAATCTCATCCACAAGGTATCTTTTTATTCTTTATTTTGCTCTTTGCTAGAAGCTAACCCAGAGTAATAGAGACATGAATACATTTATTTACATATTTGCGTATTATGTGTTCATAGCAACTTTTACTGAGCATTTTCAGGGAGCCAGGCAGCGTGCTGTACGCTCTCACTATATTTCTCACCCAATTTTCAAAATACTCGTGTGAAGTCGGTATCATCATCTAGGTTTTAAAGATGATGAAAAAAGGCACAGAAAGATGAACTTGCCCAAAGCCACAGCACAACGCGTGAGTCGGAGATTTGAAAATAGGAGTTAGACATTCATCAAGCCCATGCACCAGGTCGGTCATACTGCCTCCTCTCCATAAAGGCAAAGTGTGCCAACCCATCTACCTACTTATCTTACTTCCCTCTACACTTGCATGTGGAGGATCCTGATTCCGTTTTCCCAACCCAGATGTCTAGGAAGACAATGTGGGGTCCTTTCCCTTGGACACCCTTCCCCTGGATCTTGGGCCCCCTGCACTTTGAGCTACAATTGCATTTGGGGGCTAAAGAGTGACACTACCACCAGGATACTACTCTTAAGGTTGCAATCCACAAACACTAACCTTTGGTCATGAACCCTCCTGTACTTTCCTGAAATAAATGTTTCCGAGAATACTCACGCAGTAAATCCATTAATCATATGAGCGTATTTGAGCAAAACGAGGTCCAGCCAGCCACACCTCCTTTTCCTTCCAGTGGTTACCCCAAACTCGCGACCTCTTGTTTGTAGTAATTCTCCAATTTCCTGGGAAATCAAAAATAGGGCTTTTGGACTATACTACCAGTGCTGTAAATCTAGTAGAATTAATTATATCTAAGATCATATAACAAGTCGAAGTCTCCTAGAGATGAACATCTCTCAAAAACTAACGAAGTGGAAGACAGAATTCCATCCAGATGATGGATGTTGCGTGAGGCATTATTTGGAAGCGATCCACCTTTGGCTTTGTTTTTTACCATTTCTTTAAAACCAGTAATTTTTATGATGTCAGAGAACTTCTTAAGATTTAGATTAACATATAAGAATAATAAATGCTACATATGAAAAACAAAGTTGTCAGTAAGTATTTATTACAAAAGACAAGCCAATTATTTGCAAGAACAACTGTAGCCTGATGATCTTCCTGAAAACCAGAAGACAAACTCTCAGCTAGCAAGGAGTCAGTCGCTAACGGCACGATGCTCTTTCAAAGAGAAGGAAGGTCGACAACAGCACTCCAAGTTCTTTTTTTTTTTTTTTTTTTTTTATTTATTTTTGGGACAGAGAGAGACAGAGCATGAACGGGGGAGGGGCAGAGAGAGAGGGAGACACAGAATCGGAAACAGGCTCCAGGCTCTGAGCCATCAGCCCAGAGCCCGACGCGGGGCTCGAACTCACGGACCGCGAGATCGTGACCTGGCTGAAGTCGGACGCTTAACCGACTGCGCCACCCAGGCGCCCCAACAGCACTCCAAGTTCTAAGCCACAGCCATTGTCTACAACCTAACCTTCGGCCCATGGTCTATCTATTCCCTACTTTACACCTTTCCGATCAAAGTCATTACCTCTCGTATTCTGACATTGACACAACTATGTAGTTTTTAGACTGCTGCTCTGTCAGGTTTGAATCCCAGCCCCGTCCGTCTATGTGCAAGTTATGGTGACTATCCGTGCCTCAGTTTCCTCATGCGTAGAAGCCGGGGGGCGGGGGGGGGGGGGGGGGGGGGCAGGCAGGGGTTGGCGACACCACCCAGCTCCCTGAGCTGTCGTGAGGTCCACAGAGCTCCCGAGTATACAACACTTCAACAGTGCCTGGCTCGCCATCACCGCCACTAAGTGTCGGCGAAGGTTAGCCCAGGTCCGGAGGTCACTCTCCTCAGCCCTGGTTCCTGACAGGCTCCTAGTGCAAGGCAGCTGTTATTTTTAACCACCTTTTTCTCCTCCCCCACCTTGATCTCCCTCGTGTACCCACCTTCCCAAAGCCTTGCACCTACAAGCACCCTTTTTTTTTTTTTAATGTTTATTTATTTTTGAGAGAAAGAGACAGACCACGAGTGGGGGAGGGGCAGAGAGAGAGACAGACACAGAATCTGAAGTGGGCTCCAGGCTCCGAACTGTCAGCACAGAGCCCAAGGCAGGGCTTGGCCCTGGCAGCCCAACCCATGAGCCGTGAGATCACAATCTGAGCCTGAAGTCGGACGCTTAACCAACTGAGCTACCCAGGTGCCCATAATCCACAAGTACCTTTAAGTGCCGTCTAACATTTCTCTTTTGTTGCCAATATGCTGCTACTTCAGTGAAGTGCACAGGAAGGTAAGAATTTGTTAAGGGGGGGAGGGGAGCAGAAGTTTATATTTTTTATTTAACTATTTTTTTTTTTTGAAAGAGAGAGAGCAGGGGAGGGGCAGAGGGGAGAAAGGAGAGAGAGGGAGGGAGAGAGAGAGAATCCCAAGCAGGTTCCACACTCTGTGGACATAGGGCTCAATCCAACAACTCTGGGACCATGAACTGAGCCAAAATAAAGAGTTGGATGTTCAACTGACTGAGTCACCCAGGAGCCCCCAGAAGTTTTACGGGGGCACCTGGGTGGATCAGTCGGTTAAGCATCTGACTTCGTCTCAGGTCATGGTCTCATAATTTGTGGATTTGAGCCCTGCATCGGGCTCTGGGCTGACAGCTCAGAGCCTGGAGCCTGCTTCGGATTCTGTGTCTCCCTCTCTCTCTGCCCCTCCCCCACTTGTACTCTGTCTCTCTCTCTCTCAAATATAAATAAATAAACAAACATTAATAAAAAAAAAAACAACCCAACAACAAAACTTTCGGAATTGGATCAGCTGAAAACGGGCTTACATTGTCCTGCTCTGTAGGAAAGGCCCCGATGCCAACTCGAGTCGTGTAGGCTTTCACGACCCCATATACTTCTCCGACATTTTGAGGGGGCATCCCCAGCCCGGTACAGACACCTCCAACCGTACAGTTTGAAGAGGTCACAAAAGGATAAGTTCCTAAAAAGAGAAACAAATATTAAACTATACACACATGGACATACGTTACTCGGAAACAGAATTATAATGAAAAATCCACATTTGAGTATATTCCAGGTAGTGGACAGACTTGACTAGAACCGTCCCCTCAAAACCTCAGTGTTTTCCTCTTGATCCTTTCTGTCCGTAACGAGGTAACAACACAGGCGGTTAGAGCTGGCAGGTGTGGGCACTGGAGAGGCTCTGTGGGCGTGTGCACGCTTACTCAGCTCTGCTCGGTGGGTGCTCGCCAAAGCCTGCTAGATGACGTGATGCCAAAACCCTGGTGTTCGTCCACTATGTAGACTTACAATCTACGTACTTTTAATACTCTTCTGTTAATTTGAAAACAAGTTTGTCTTACTTCCTTGATACAAATTTTTAAGACACATCAGCAACCCAGAGTGACACCAGTACACTATGAAAGTCTGTGATCTTCATTACCCTTCCTTCTGATCTCTGTTCAGGGAAGAATCCCCAAAATGACAAGGGAGGCTAAGAGGGGTGTACTCCCCCAGCCCCAAAGATCCTGGATCCCCACTTAAACTATCCACTAAGCTAATCAGACACTCTGCTTTCTTCCCAGACTGCACAGACATATTAAGCAGTCAAAAATCCATTATCTACTGTAATAGAAATACACTTTTTAATTGGTTTACTTGGGAGTCAAAAGCCGATGAAAGGTCAGTGAGAGCTGAGAACAATCAGACTTATCCTGAGGGATCAGGATCAGGCTTAGGCAGAGGCCAACAACCTGATAGGGCAGTAGCTGGACGGTATTGACTCGTTCACTTTTCGAAGATGGAAGAAATACCCTAATGTGCTCAGAATCTCACACCCAAGATGTTAAACAGATTTCCACAGACCTTAGAGTGGACATGTTTAAGGACAGGGTTTATTCTTGATATTTAAAGAAAGGCTGAACTGGGGCGCCTGGGTGGCGCAGTCGGTTAAGCGTCCGACTTCAGCCAGGTCACGATCTCGCGGTCCGTGAGTTCGAGCCCCGCGTCAGGCTCTGGGCTGATGGCTCGGAGCCTGGAGCCTGTTTCCGATTCTGTGTCTCCCTCTCTCTCTGCCCCTCCCCCGTTCATGCTCTGTCTCTCTCTGTCCCAAAAATAAATAAAAAACGTTGAAAAAAAAAAAAAAGAAAGGCTGAATTAAAAGTAAAGATCCTTCCATAGGATTCCTCTCATCATCAAATGGAGCATGAACCAAACAATGAAAATCAGTTTACAGAATCCCGAACCCACTGACCCAAACGGTGATTTCATTTTTCTCATAAACTACAAAACGTAACACATGTATTATATTTTCCACAACATTCTTCTCAAAAAACAGATGAGTGGCAAATGGCAAACTTCCATCATTCCTGAATATACAAGCCTGGCTTTAAAATCCTGTAAGGCTGGGAATGTAAGTTGGTACAGCCACTCTGGAAGACAGTATGGAGGTTCCTCAAAAAATTAAAACTGGAACTACCCTACGACCCAGCAATTGCACTACTCGGCATTTATCCATGGGATACAGGTGTGCTGTTTTGAAGGGACACATGCACTCCCTGTGTTTATAGCAGCACTATCAACAACAGCCAAATGTCCATCGATGGATGAATGGATAAAGAAGATGCGGTATATATATATATATACAATGGAGTATTACTCAGCAATCAAAATGAATGAAATCTTGCCATTTGCAACTATGTGGACGGAACTGGAGGTTATTATGCTAAGTGAAATTAATCAGTCAGAGAAAGACAAAAATCATATGACTTCACTCATATGAGGACTTTTTTTTTTTTTTTTTTGAGACAGAGAGAGACAGAGCATGAATGGGGGAGGGGCAGAGAGAGAGGGAGACACAGAATCGGAAGCAGGCTCCAGGCTCTGAGCCATCAGCCCAGAGCCTGACGCGGGGCTCGAACTCACAGACTGTGAGATCGTGACCTGAGCCGAAGTCGGACGCTTAACCGACTGCGCCACCCAGGCGCCCCATATGAGGACTTTAAGAGACAAAACAGATGAACATAAGGGAAACAAAAATAATATAAAAACAGGGAAGGGGACAAAACAGAAGCGACTCATAAATATGGAGAACAAACAGAGGGTTGCTGGAGGGGTTGTGGGAGGGGGGATGGGCTAAATGGCTAAGGGGCACTAAGGAATCTACTCCTGAAATCATTGCTGCACTATATGCTAACTAATTTGGATATAAATTTTAAAAAATAAAAAAAAATTTAAAAAAAGAAACTCAAATTGAATGTTGGAGACATTAAATAAAATTATAATTAAAAAAAAAAGAAGTGTACTTGTGGTGAGCACTGAGTAACGTACAGAATTGCTGAATCACTATATTGTACACCTGAAACTAACATTACACTGTATGCTAACCAGAATTTAAATAAAAGTTTTTTAAAAGTTAAAGAAAAAAAATCCTGTACGGGAACGTTAATTATTTATATCCTAAGTACTTTAGGGCTCGGTTAAGCCCCCATGAAGTCATAGCTCACTCACCAAAATCAATATCTAGTAGGGCTGCATTCGCACCTTCTACCAAGATTTTCTTTGGTGGTCCATGTAGGGCCTCATAGAGGAAGTAAACTCCATCTCTCACCATTGGTTTAATCCTTTCCATGTAACCCTACAGGCAAAGACAAAATCCAATTCCAGTGTGTACTAACAAATGTACAACATGATCAGTACAAGTAAAACTTACCTGACTCTAAGACAGGTAAGACTTAACTAACGCAAAACAGGAGGGGCTGGTGATGGTACCCAGTCTACTGGACATTTGGACTAGCTTTGGTCTCTCGTCCTGATTCTCCAGAACCAGAAAAGAGACCCTTCCACATTAACCTTACTGCAAGTTCTGATGACAACCTTCCTCGTGGCCAAGACTCATTCTTCACAAACCAGCTTGCAGGAAAATGAAAAGAACCGGGTATATTACATTGTGCTTTTGCGTCCGGTGAGGTCTTGAAAAAGCTACATGCAACTTGCATCAGGGTGACTGTCAAAATGTTGGTGCGGGTCACCAGTGTCAGGCAAATATTGACAACTGATTGTTAACACTCTTTTGCCATTGTATTCCATTATAGCAATAGCTCAGCAGTATTACTAGTAGGTAATATCAAATACTATTTTACACACGAGCATTAAAAAATTTTCACAAAACATATTAAAAGCATTAATAATCCTGCTTAATTTTAGAATTCAATTAAAAACGTCATATAAACAAGAGTTCCCCCAAGGCCTAAAGTACAAATACAATAAAACCTAGTTTCGGGGCACGTAGGTGGCTCAGTCAGTTAAGCGTCTGACTCTTGATTTTGGCTCAGGTCATGATCTCACAGTCGTGAGATCAACCCCACATAGGGCTCCGAGATGGTCATGGAGTCTGCTTAAGATTCTCTGTCTCCCTCTCCTCCTGCCCCTCCCCCTCTCGCACGAGTGCACATGTGCCCATGCCCTCTCTCCCTCTCTCAAAAACAAGTAAGGAAGCAAACCCCTAGTTTCAACTATGTTTCAATATTTAGCCAGACTAGTATGGAAATTCCAAGATCCACTTGTGAAGTCACCAGAATGTGTTACACCAACTGATCAAAGTATGGTCCCCCACCTTGGCTCTGGTATCCTGCTTATTCCTGTTTTAGTCCTTTTCTTATGCCTGAAGTGACCATACTGTTCATCATGTCCCTTATTCCTTCAAGTGCTGGTTCAACAAATAGCACCTATTAAGAATCTTCTTACCCAATTCTGTTCATTGTTATTCATCTACTTCACATGAAACATGCATAAAATGGAACTGAAAAGCCATAACCATACTTTAGCACATAAATATTTCCAAGTTGCTAGCAATAAATTTAAAATATTTGCTGCATGACAGAACGAAAAACAATGGCAGTGTATCCTAAGCAATGAGCAATACACTGAAATCTAAATACTCAGCATTTAGAATCTTCCTTGGAGGTCTTTTTTTTTTCTTTTTTTTTTTTTAAGGAATTTAGTGAGTAGATAGGCCTAAAGTCTATAATCATTCTAGAATAACATAGGAGGTTTGTAAATTCCTATTCAGTTCTGGAATTGATGTTCATACCGATTTACAGAAGAGAAGGAGTAATAATCAGATACACAGGAAGCAGCTTGAAACTCACCAAAGACCAGGGAGGAATGGAAGGTGGAGAAGGCAGGAGACTCATCTACTAACTTGGGCACCTGACACCTAACAGCTGCCAAATGTGAGCCCAACCTTTGCCAATCACCTTGGTCTCATAAGGGAACAGTGCTAAAGAGACCAGCCCCGGGGGCCTTCCTTCCGGAACGTGCTGGCCAGCTTTAAAAGTCAACAGCCCTGGCCGTCCCTCTGTTGATCTCTGCTCCACATTGCTAGGAGGGATTTTTATTTTTTACATAATCCACATCGAGTCTTTTTTCTGCTCAGAATTACTCAACAGCTTTTCCTTAACTCCAGGATAAAAGCTAAAATCGTTATCGCTAGACAGAAGACCCCCAGAAGACCTCCCGCCCACCCCCGCCCCGCCAATATTTCATTTCAGCCACATCACGCGAAGTGACTCAAACATGCCCTGTCCTTTTCGGTAGGCCTTATGCTTTCAGACTTAAAAAGGACAATAATTTGCCATACCAGTCCTTACTTCCGGTATGTTACACAGTCTGTGTGGTACTTAATACACCGTAAATCATTTAATGTACATCTTCCCAGTCACAATGGGATTTCCATAAAGGAAATTAGAGACTGTATGCTCTTCATTCTTATGTTTGCAGGTCCTAACACAAAGCCCGAATGAATGATCTTAGATGTCAATCTGGCAAATGACTTTTTTAAAAGGACATTAAAGGGGCCAGAAAGCATTACCTTGAGTTTTTGTAATTCGCCTTCAATGTCGATTTCCAAAGTGGGGTATATAGATTTGTACTGGTTGGCCAGAACTTTGAACCTGAGAAACACGGATAAATCAAGATGTTCGCTCTGTGTAAAACCAGTCTGAATAGATCACTTGATTCAAATGGTTTCTGTAGATAAGTGGTTTTCATAACAAATCAATCCAGGACTGAAGCTACATTCTAAGACATAAAAGCTACACAGGAGATCAGTCATATGAATAAGTGATACATTCAAAATATTTTTTAATTCAAATGTAGGAATGCCAATCATATAATTAGGGTGATGTGTGTGGAGGGAAGGGGATGGCCCAAGATCTGTAACCAGTAGACTTAAATCAGTGTAAATTACATTGCACTGTGTAAAAAAAAAACAAAAGGAGACAGTCTACACAATGCTTTTTAAAGAGACAGAGGCAGAATTTAGCAACTGGTCTCCAGTAATCTCAGTGGAGGTGCCCTGATGGCACAAACTGCTGCCTGAAAATGGATTCAGCCATCGGGTCTTTGATGCCACCTGTCATTAGACACAACCAATTAACTCCCTGTCACTGAGTCACCACACAGCTTTGATGATTATTAGGTTTCTCATGGAGACTTTTCTAGAGAGTAAGCATCCATGAGGCAATTTCTATTTTTTAAGGTGAGCTTAAATATTAAATAGTTCACCAGCACCTAAGAGCCTAATTATGTCTAGGCTGGAGGAGTCTCTGGAACTGAAAATCTGAGGGGTCAAGACTCTAGGGGGCGGTAACCCAACCACAGTACCGCCACACCCCCCTGGAATCTATTTCTCAGCAAACTATACCAAACTCCAATCCCTACATATAATTTTGGCTTTGCCTTCTTGGGGTACTGCTAGGATACCAACAAGATGTTACTTTTCATGAAGTTAATTTGAAATTAAGTAATAAAAAGTAACTTTAATACTCCAAACAAAACAAAAGAGCCAAACGCCACTATTCAACTAGAATACTGATCTTACCAATTTGCATCCTGGATATGAACAATCCCCAAAATCCCATGTGCTCTTTCCATTCTGAAACACAAGTTAGTTACCTCTCAGAGAAGCCCTCAAAGTCAGAAACAAGATCACACATCCGCAGTCCACTCCGAGCAGCTTTGGAGGAATAAACTGGGCCAATGCCCTTTTTTGTGGTACCCAAGCTTAAAAATAAATCAAAACAGGCTTTGAGTTAGACAAGAAAGAGGCACTTCTTATGGTCAGATCATTACAAAGAATGGAGTTACTTCGACTATTTTGTTTGTGCTCTTTTCTCTAAGTTTATCGTCACAACCCTATTGATTTCCTCTGAAATCCAAACATATTCTAATAATTTTTCTTAAACCTCTGGCCTAGGATTTAAACATAAGGGTCTGGATCTGCTTAAACTGCACCAAAAACAAAAACACATACTTTTTCCCGGCTTGTTCTTGTCTCTGTTGCTCCTGGATACCATCAGCGGCTTGATGAAAATCGAATACTGAGGAGAGAAACACCAAATCACAGTCGTTGAAACAGAGACCGCATGGGAGGAGGAAAACATACTGCATTTTAAATTACTTAAGTTACAAATGCCTTCGGCCTACTTTCATCACGACGAATCAAATGGATGCTTTTAAAAAGCGTCAATAATGGTGGGAGTGAAGTTATGACGCCAACAGGTACGTGAATACGAAGATCACGCCCAATCGTTCATTCCTATTAATTGCAAACTCTATTATTTTAAAACTGGTCAGTAAGAGGGTAGCTTTGGAGCCTACCCTACAATCCCATGAAGCTTCACTTACTAGGACACCCTCTTTTCTTCACGTTCTACCCTCCAGACATCTCACTCTCCCTCACCAGTCCCAAACTTCCGTCATCTCTCACCCCAAACCGTGGCTTCCTAATGAGTGTATTTCCACTCTGGGAAATTCAGATTATCTCGAATTCATAATTCTTAAGGCAGCAAAGCCGTCTTTCCAAGACACAAAATATGATGTCACCACCCCCTTGCCTTTAAAAACTCAATGGCTTTCTGTTGCTCAAAAGAAAAAGACAAAACTCCTTTATGTGGCCTCTCTTCTGGCTCCGTGCTCTGGTCCCCTTTCTGCCCTTGGGTCACACAGGCATTCTTTTACATTGATGGCTACAAGGCAGACACTTGTGTCTGAATGTGGCTCTTCCTGTGCCTGCGCGTGCACTCACAAACTCACGCCCCAGCAGTACTTTAGGAAGTCTCTTACTAGCTGATCTCCTTGCCTACAAGTTCTCAAATATTTACTGACTGAATAAATAGCTACTTGATGGAACAGGCAGGCCTAGAATTTTGTCTTACAACTTTTAACCAAGGCTTCCTTTGTTTCCAAAAAGCCAGACAGGAATATAATTTATGTACCATAAAATTCACCCACTTGCAGCGTCAAACTTAATCATATTTCATACATTAAACCATGGCTTCTTTTCCCTGATTGCTATTGCTTCCATATAAATAAGTTGAAATGTTTACATTTTACACAGAACGACTGACATTAAGTTTCCTAGAAAGCATTGGTGGCTTAGGTAAAAGATCTGGTGGTATCAGAAGGCTTCTGTTGTAGTTATAGATGTTGAAACCAGAAAAATTCGAGGAAACCTGACCTTAATCCACCCTCTGATTAACCCTACCCCCTACAACCCCCTCTGCCCTAATTCCCTCTTTTGAGACGCTACAAAATTGTCAAGGCAGTCCTCTTCCCAACTGTATGGTTAACAGATTTCCCCAGTGGTCTAGAACAGGAGTTCTGACACCTCTTACACTAGGTGATTACAACACAGAGACTAAATTTTTATTGTGTGACATAAAATTACCCTGTAAATCACTATGCATCTTCGTGCCACAGAAGCAGGTAGCAACAACATCCTTTTAAACTACACTGCCATATTGCACACCAAAAGGTATCTATGGGAATGTTCAGAGCAATATTATTTGCAGTAACTCAATACTAGAAATGAGTCAAAGCCTCATTAACGGGAAAATGGATAAACTGTGGCATTTTCATACAATGGGATACTATTCAGCAATGAAAAAAGTATAAAATATTGCTTCATTGAACAATAAGGATGAATCTCATGGGCACCCTGTTGAGTGGAAATCAGACGCAACAGATTAAACGTGTAATCTGTATCGAGTTCAAACAAACAACAACGACGACGACAAAACCAATCTATAGTGAGAGAACAGCGGTCTCCCTTGGTGAGATGAAGTAGATAAGGACTGGGAAAGGTCATTAGAGTGATTTTGTTTGTTTATTTGTTTGACTGAAATATACTACCTAGAACACTACTTCCAGGCATACAACATAAAGATTCAATATTTGTATGTACAGGGTGCTTGGACAATTCTGGTTCTTGTAGTTCTAGAAGAGTTTTAGGACTGTTTCTTCTATTTCTGTGAAAAATATGATAGGGATTGCACTGAATGTGTAGATTGCTTTGGGTAGGACGGACATTTTCACAAAACAATTCTTCCAATCCACGAGCACAGAGCATCTTTCCATTTACTCGCGTCTGCTTTCTTTCATCAATGTCTTACAGCTGTCAGTGTATCGGTCCTTTACATGCTTGGGTAGCAAAGTAGCTTTTTCGGGCACTAGAAAGGCTCTGTTTAACAAGGTAGACACTGATTAAAGGGGTAAAATATGTGTACACTTTTTGTGCATTTTGCTGTTGTGTGTGAGATGTTAAAATGGTTACTTATTTCTAATAATAGCTATTGTATGCTATAGGGATTAGTTTATTACCATGTACAGCTAATAACCATTCTTATTTACTTTAGAGGAGCCCGAACAGTTCTTAAGAAGCTGTTTCATTAAAACTCAGACTTTGCCAAAGTGAGACGTTGGAGTGAGCTATTTCTTTCGAATAAAAAAAAACATTTTGCATTTAAGTATCTGCTGCATTTTCTATGCCCAAATAAGTTACAGTGGCAACTTGCAAACCACAAATAAATGGTTGATGGAAAGCAGGCAAACCATATTTCTCAGAAATTAATTTAGTACCTTGCCACTAAGCTAATGTTTCCTTAGGTTTTTCCAGGCCCCGGGGAGCTATTAGTGAACTCAGAGTAATTACTTTCATAAAGCCTCATCGTGGCACAGAGCCTTAATACCCCCACTAACACTGTTTTTGAAAGAACGCTCTTCGTGTGAGGTTGCTTTGAACATGTCTTCCATTGTCCACAGCCTAGTTAAGGAAAACAAAAAATGCTGCCTTGGGGACTCAGTCTAATTTTTAAAATAAAAGATAATTATGCACTTTCAGTAGATAAGTTTTAATAACACCATTTTTTATTATTATAGTTAAGTTTTATTAACACCATTAATGTCGCACTGTATTAATGTGCCCACGTGAGCTTCAGGATCCGTAATACCCACATCGCTTGGTGCTCTTCTAAGTTGTTTTGGGGGTTTTATTAGTTGTGGCCACTCACTAGGAGATCTACCCTCTTAAGAGATTGTTAAGTCGCAAGAGAACACGGTCATCTACAGCCTCAGTGTTGCACAGGAGGTCTCTAGAACTCACTCAGGAGATGACACAAAGGTCATCTTTGCAGTGACACATCCCCAGCCACTGCATCGGAAACTATAGATTGCTACCCACCTTCTCCAAACTGCCAGATGCGACAGGTGGCTCCCCCCTCCTCAGACCGCATCACTGCATGCCACGGTGCGTTTGTTACAGATTTATCTTGTTTGTCATCTGTCTGCCCTACTACACCACACGCTCCATTTTTTCTACTGCTGAATCCTCAGTGCCCAACACTACACCTGGCACAGAGGAGTCATTCAATAGATAGTTGCTGAATCAAAGGACAGACACCAACTAACCTAGATTTCAAATGTTTAAAGAAATTTAAAGTCTTCGGCCATTTCTCAGATCTCTTTCCATCGGTAAGTATCTCTTACATTACAAATTTTGTTAGGCGTTTCAATGGGACAGGTCGCAATTATAATGTAATGGTTCCCTGCATGCTTGCTTAAGTATGCTAACGTAAAGAACTGGCCAACAATGGACTCATTTAAAAATTTCTTTAAAAGAAAATTAGCTGTTTAAAGCAAAAATTTAAGAATGCAACGTAGAGTTTATAACAACGTAGACATGAAATGTGGGACAGTAATAACACAAGGGACTGGATAAGGGGTATAGAGGGCGTCTGGGTGGCTCAGTCGGTTAAGCGTCCGACTTCGGCTCAGGTCATGATCTCGTGGTTCGTGAGTTCGAGCCCTGCGTCAGGCTCTGTGCTGACAGCTCAGAGCCTGGAGCCTGTTTCAGATTCTGTGTCTCCCTCTCTCTCTCTCTGACCCTCCCCCATTCATGCTCTCTGTCTCAAAAGTAAATAAATGTTAAAAAAAAAAAATAAAAAAAAAAAAAAAGAAACATTGCCTTGTAAAAATCTTGGGTTAAATATTGTATCATGTTAAGGTAGATGATTAAAGATGCATATTATAGGGGCACCTGGGTGGCTCAGTTGGTTAAGCATCCAACTTCAGCTCAAGTCATGATCTCACCGCTCGTGAGTTCAAGCCCCGCATCAGGCTCTGTGCTGACAGCTCAGAGCCTGGCGTCTGCTTCACATTCTGTGTCTCCCTCTCTCTCTCTAACCCTCCCCCCTCTCAAAAATAAATAAAAACATTAAAAAAAATTTTAAAGATGCATATTATAAATCCCAGAACTACCAAAATTCACAAAACAGGAAGTATAATTAATCAATCAATAAATAGTGCAGATAATATTTAAAATACTAAATCTAAAAGAAATCAGGAAAAGGAGGAAAAAAGACAATGGCAGGAATAGAAAACAAAAAGCAGATATAAATTCAGCCTTAATGTTAATTAACTATATTTAGAAATAAATGATCTAAACACTCCAGTTAAAGGGGACACTGTCACAAGGACTAAAAAGCAAGACCAACTATATTTTGTGTATAATAAATGCCCTGCATATATAGATATAGATAAGCTAAGGATGGTGAGATTGAAAAAGATACCTCCTGCAAACGCTGATCTTAAGAAAGGTGTGCTGGTTCTTAAGAGTAAGGAATATTACCGTGGCACATTCCTGTGTATACCAACATACACGAGGACATCTCATCACAATCAAAGTTAATCCGCCAAAAACAGAAGTTTAAATAGACACACCACCCAAAGCACACAAAGCAGAAACTGACAAGAGGTGAAAAGACAGACGAATCCAGTTACTGCTGGAGGTTTCAGCGTGCCTCTAAGTGACAGCAAGGAGACAGAATACCAGCGAGGACACAGAAGACGTGAACACCCTTTAACTGACACTTAAGGGAACACCCCACTCTCAACAGAACACATATTCTTAGTGCATGTCGAACACTAACCAAAAGAGGCCCTATGCCAGGCCATAACACAAGTCTCGACAAATTGAAAACGAATGAGATCACACACAGAGTATGTTCTCTGTCTATAACAAAGTCAGGAATAAATAAGGGAAATCAGAAAAAGCATCCAATATTTACAAATGTAAACGTATTTCTCAATAACTCGTGGGTCAAAAAGAAATCACCAAAAAGCATTTTCAAATGAATGGAAATAAACGTACAAAATGTCAGTATTTGTGGAATGTAGCTAAAGTAGTATGAGACTCATACGCAGCTTTAAATGCTTACGTTAGAAAAGAAAGGTCTACGTCGATGATCTAATAAGCTTGAAAAGAAGCTAGAAGTGAGCAGATTAAACCCCCAGAGTATGTCAGTCCAGCACAGTTCACTTCAGAGAAATTATTTGAATGGATTACTGAGGTTTAGCCATAGGCTTCAACCTCTGCTGGTAATTTGGAGGCACTGCTACTTAGCTGATACTTAAGAAACTTGATGGGGCTGCTCTTAAATGGAGGTCAAGGCTAAAACTAGAGCAGCTCTTGTCTCAGGAGACCTTTGTATTTAAATACAACTTAAGGGGTGCCTGGGTGGTTCAGAGGCTAAGTGTCTGCCTTTGGCTCAGGTCGTGAGCCCCCCACGTCAGGCTCTGTGCTGACAGCTCGGAGTCTGGAGCCTGCTTCAGATTCTGTCTCTGTCTCTCTGCCCCTCCCCTACTCGCTCTCTGCCTCTCTCCCAAATATAAAAAACATAAGAAAAAAGTTTTTTTAAAAATGCAACTTAAGAGCTTGCATCGGTCAGTTCTCTCTCTTTCCTGGTTAGTGTCTCAAAACCATGTGACTGATAATTAACAATTCTATCCCTTCAAAGGTAGGACAGGAACAAGGAGACAAACTTCAAACTTCTTGGTGCTGCCTGAAGTTAATTTGAGAATCCAGTTTGTTCTAACAACGGACAAGGAGGCTACACTGAATAAAGTCTGAACCACTGAAAAAGCCACATGGGTACATTTTAGACACAAAGAGTCACTCTCAAGATTTTTTCCAGATAGAAGACCTACTTTTTACATGAGTACTAATGTGCAAATAAATGCTCTTCATATTTGATATGGTTTATTATATCTTTTATTTTATTTTTTTTTTAAGTAGGCTTCATGCCCAGCACAGAGCCCAACGCGGGGCCAGAACTCCCCACCCTGAGATCAACACCTGAGCTGAGATCAAGACTCAGATGCTTCACCAACTGAGACAGCCAGGTGTCCCTAAAATGCTTTATTCTATAACAGGATTAGAGATGTTTCTCATGAAATGCTGCTTATGTTATTCATTAGTTTAGCTAATTCCTCAGAAGTTAGTGATAACTTTGAGAATAAGGCAGTTATAAAAAAATGCATGTTATGCCCCTTACCAATGTGAGCTCTGTCAGATATGATGAGCCTTTTTTCCCAGCCTTCCAGACCTAGAGGGAAGGAGAAAAAAGATACGGTTAACTGAACACTTTGTATAATTTTTAAACCTTAATTTCTTTAGGGATACAATGTTTCAAAGTGTTTTTCACAGAAGTAATCACTAACACATCTTGTCTTCTGTATGGGATACATATTTAACAGGAATGTTCTGACCGGTCATTCATTATATATACACTCATGCACAAATTCTATCTTTTTAAATGTTTAACTCTAAAACGCTTCAAACTCAAGCCAGCCGGAGCCACATAAAATACTTCTAAGAATCCAAAAGCAAATGGTGGGAAAATGTCATTTTTGTTAGAGGCAGGGGAGGGGGAATTTGCTGCAGAGCAGGAGAAGAATTTTAAGAAAAGGGAGTTAATTTGGGGAATGGCACCCTTTCCCAAAAGACAATTATAAAAAGTGGGATTAAGGCGCCTGGGTGGCTCAGTCCGTCAAGCATCTGACTTCAGCTCAGGTCATGATCTCATGGCTTGTGAGTTCAGCCCTGCATCAGGCTCTGTACCGACAGCTCGGATCCTGGAGCCTGCTTCGGATTCTGTGTCTCCCTCTCTCTCTGCTCCTCCCCTGCTCGTGCTCTGTCTCTCTTTCTCAAAAATAAATAAACGTTTAAAAATTTTTAAAAGATTAAAGAATTTAAAAGGAGACAGCACCACGTAGGTAAAAATGCAGGGAAGCAAAGAGGGATGAGAGCCGCAGGCAGCCAGGATTCTGTGACATCACATCGAACTGTCAGGAACACTTGAGGTTGGATTGCTACTTTTAAACTTGAACAACGAAATCGAATTGAGTATTTCCAACGAGCCAGGCTAAGGGCAAACAGTGCTTTTCCTCAACTGCGTATTTATTATTTGTGTTGCCAAGTGGCCCTCAAAGCCCAGCAAGGCAGCCAAACTGAATGTAAACAGACTTCCACAAATCCCAAAGAGATTAGCAAAGGCAGGAAATTAAGGCTTTAAAAAAACTGTTCTTAAGGAGATGGGAGTGAATCATGTCATAGAAAGAGCATCTCCCTCATGTGGAGGGAGGGACAGAAACAACCCTGTTTTTATCCCAGGGTTATACAACCCATGGGAACAACACTGACTGACTGTGTGCAAAGGGGACCTCACTGGTTTCCTGACTCCCACAAGCTAACGTTTGGTTTGGGAGGTGGGGATGATGAATCTCTGGAGTTTCTCCACCAGCGAACGGACAGTGATTCCAGGAGCCTGAAGAGAAACTCTATGGATGACCTGGGTGTCAAGAAATCAGGTCTTACACAATTACCTTATTCTGTTTGTCTTCTGTTTACAACACTGATCATACTGAATAAAATGTAACCGACATTGAAAACATTTGTCCTACAACAACCTGCAATTTTAAAGTATAAGACAAGGGAGCCTGGGTGGCTCGGTTGGTAAGCATCCGACTTCGGCTCAGGTCATGATCTCACCATCCGTGAGTTCAAGCCCCGCATCAGGCTCTGCTCAGAGCCTGGAGCCTGCTTCAGATTCTGTGTCTCCCTCTGTCTCTGCCCCACTCATGCTCTGTATCTCTCAAAAATAAATAAACATTAAAAAAAAAAAATTTAAAGCATAAGACAAAATGTTTTGTCTGGTGTGAGATTTTTCAACAAACTTTACAATAAACAAACCAGTTACCAGGCAAAGCAGTCAGGCTTTCATACCTTTTCCTTTTTGGACATTTTTCTCTGCTTCCTCAAATAATCCAGGTAGATGAATTACCACACCATTTCCTAAAGGAAAGCAAAAAAAAAAAAACAAAAAAAACAAAAAAAACCAACCTTAAATATTTATACTTATAATACAGATATAATGATATTAAAATACAGACATCTATGATAATTCTCATCTAGAATAGCAGATATATGAAGGACTTAATAAACAGAATATCTGATTTCTCAGGGAGTTACCACAGAAATGATTCCAAGTTTTTAACAGTAGAGTAATGTAAATACACATAGAATATAAAACACTAAAGTTACATTCAAAATAATTCGAAATTTCTTTGAAACAAAGTGAAACTTATTCTGAAAGAACCTAGTTAGGTCGGTCTAGGCAAACTGAACCAGGGTACAATGATGCTAAATCAATGCCTTTAAAATTGGGGAATCATACCCTATTAGTGGCCATAAAATCAATTTAGCGGGTTGTGATTAGCATTTTTAAAGATAAAAAACTAGGCCAAAAAACTTTAGATCGCATCACATTATAAGGGTTCAGCATCAATCCGTGAAACATCTCCTATATTTCTTACTGTGCATCAGTGTTTGGAAAGCTGATTTGATGATCTAATACTGCTTTATGAATTTAAGATTGCCAATGGCCACAGTTAAATGCAAGTTATTCCAAAAAGTATTAGTGCTAAAAGACAGAGTTGTAAAATAGCCAGAGTTAGGTATATTCCAGAAGGTACCAAGGTCAAGATTAACAAGGGATCAGTGATTATTTGAGCAGTGAGAGATGAAATCAGCTTGGATAACGAAAAATGAACACCATTATCAATTGAGGGAAAAAAAACCCAAACGGTTCAGTTTATACACTCACCAATGAATGCAGTAACATTGGGATTAATTATTCCACTGGGTAAAAGATGAAAATCATATTCCACAGAATCTACAACAACTGTATGGCCAGCATTATTTCCTCCCTGAAAATATAAGACGGGAAAATTGACCCGGACAATAAATATGACAAATAACACATCTCCCTTCTAAAGTGAACTAGTAATTTCTTCTAAAATGTCAATATAACTGAAGAAAACCCAAGTATGTATTCGCCACAAATACTTATTTTTATTTTTTTTTAATGTTTTATTTATTTTTGAGACAGAGAGAGAGAGAGACAGAGCATGAGCAGGGGAGGGGCAGAGAGACAGGGAGACACAGAATCCGAAGCAGGTTCCAGGCTCCAGCTGTCAGCACAGGGGCTTGAACTCGGGAGCCGCGAGATCGTGACCTGAGCCGAAGTTGGACGCTCAGCCGACTGGGCCACCGAGGCGCCCCACAAACACTTATTCTTTACAGGGTTTATAATAGTTTGACTATACCCTCTTCTTCCCCCCACCACAGCACCCTGGTTTTTCCTGACGGGATCTAGAAAACTAATAAATTCAGGTTTCTAGAAGGTAGAAAGACATCTCCCCTCTTAAAAAGAGAAAAAATTATGAGAGAAGAAGTACAGGGAACAATTAGTTATTCTGGCTTGGGCATTCTAGAGGACATGCAGCAATCTAATTAATTACCTGTGATATTTCATCCAAACACAGAAAAATCCCTAGATTAAAAGAGTAATCGATCCAGTTATGTCGACCCTAACTTGACATAAACATTCATGTAATTCCCACTGTACTAAAAGGGCGTCAAGCAGCTCTGTGACCTGAAATGTGTATTCTTGCATGCACTTAATTATCAACTAGGAAATCTCCAAGTAACTCCTTCCAATACTGGCTATCCTGAGACTCCAATTCTTAAATGTGTAAGTCAGTCTTGTGGGTGTTTAGTACCAATCCCTGAATCCGCTCATCTCCGGATAAAGTAATACACTGGGTCAAGGAACCTCTAAAGTTGAGAAACATATTATAACCCCATAGTGAAACTTCCACTCTGTAAAGCTGATGCCTAGAATAGTCAACACAAAGCAAAACCTGAGGTCAGATTAGGTTCACAGGAGACTGATTATTAAGTGACCACGTAATTTTTCTAATTTTTTTTTTGAGTTTATTTATCTTGAAAGACAGAGAGAGAGGATGGCACAGAGAATCTCAAGCCCACTCCACACCATCAGCACAGAGCCTGACCTGGGGCTTGAAGTCACAAACCGAGAGAACATGACTGAGCTGAAATCAAGAGTCGGACGCTTCATAACGGACTGAGTCACCCAGGCGCCCTAATTTTTCTAATTTCTAAGCTTAAAAAACATTAAAAAGAAAAACCCCACACAAATCAACTGATATTTAAACTTCTACATAATATTAACAAAAAGCTTAAAGTAAACAAACCAGGAATATATTTGCAACAAATAGAAAATTTAACAACATCCTTGTTGGACACTAAAAAAAATATCAATACACTATGCGTCCTGAGAATGACTAGTTTAACTTTATCCCAAGGCTGTTTTTGACAAAACGAAGGTTATTTACTTTTTACCAAATCATCACCAATCACGAACTCACAAAACCTGCCAGAAGATTGGTCTTGCACAAAAAAAAATAAAAATAAATAAATAAATAAATAAATAAATGCCTATTTATACTGTTCTCCACAAATACAAAGCAAAGAACTGCCTGCTTTAAGACTAGTACATGTCTATGTCAGGTATGTTTAAAACAAAACAAAAAAAGACCGGACAGTGAGGTCTGGAAGGCAACAGGTGGGCGGCAGGTCACAGGAGGACAGAAGCAGGAGTGATCAGCAGCACTTCCCTCACTCGATACACCGAGGGAACCTGGCAGTATTTCCCTACTTTTTATGTTTTAATAAGAAACATCTGCATGGGAGAAAAGGCTCTGAAGGATGCACAGTAGGGGGTGAAGTCTTCCTCATAGTCCTCACCCCACCAGTCACCACCAGGTTTTGGTGTAACTTCTGGAGGTAATTTGCCAAAGCCAACAGGTATCTGCATCCTGTTTTATTGCACACATCCAAACGGCGGGAGCTGTATACTCCCGGGCAGCCTGCTTTTACTTAGCAAATCTGAGCACGCGTTCCACACCTTGTGAACTGAACCACCTCATTCTTTTCATGGCCCTACTGTACAGCTTTTTACACGGTCCCATACAGAATTTATTTCCCACATGAGAGGCATCCGGGTTGTTTCCAATCTGTGGTCCTTAGAGACAACGTCACAGCAGCACTTCCTGGTGCATACTTTATTATGACTTCACACTTGTGCAAGTTTATTACCAATTCTGATAGAACCCTAAAAGAAAAATAACTCACAGGACAATTCTTACTTGGTGTTTATAGCTTTTCTTTCACAGATCGATCCCTCATGCAAATATTAGCTTTTTTTATCGCGACTTTTTACGATTTAGGAGACCTCCCCCAAACTTTCAGGAAAAATCTTTCCGGAGTATAAAGCTCATTCAAATTTCTGGAGATCCTACGAAGAGATCCTATGAAGATGCTCATTTGTTATTAATTCTAAATTGTTATAAATCACTAAAGCTAAGAAATTTGTCCTCAACTGTTATAAAGTACTAGTGACTTTACGACAAAAAAAACTAGTAAAGCACTATTACTTCAGCAAAATCAGTTTATTTTTTTAATCCACCATTTGCCTAAGATAAAAAACCATGCCACAATTTTTGGAGTAGACCTCTAAAGTCAGTCTCCTAATTTACATAAAACTACTTTTATAGGTACACTAATATAATCATTTGGTGAAACAATTATTAACTCGGCGGTTGTGTAACCAAACCCTACTTTCTTAGATAATGTTTTACCAAGACAGGCAGTGATGGTGGCAGCAACCGTAATAAAGCGGATTGTTTGTTATGGGTTGTGAGAGATGACGCTAGGGGGATGAGACGGTTTAATTTGTTAAGTTCTTCCAAGTTTACAGGTGGTGGTTCAGGCTGGAAAAGTTCAGCTGCAAAAGGCTTGAAAATCACACTTTAGTGAACAGCTGAGCGCACTCAAACATTAATCAGCCCTTTCAATAACCAATGTCCTATATTCAGGCCTCCTATCTCATGGAAGATTTCTCATTGAAATCTCAGGATTTCAATCTCATTTAAATTCTACTTGGTTGAGCAAGAAAATATGGTTAAACATGCCCAGAATAACCCTAGCTTATTCATTCTATTAAGGAGCCAGGGGAGAAAATGTAAGCCTGCTTATTAGCGTATCTGGTCATTAGTGCCCCGGGGGAACTGGGGTAGGACGGCTTCTAATCTCAAACACACAACTCTGCAGAAAAGATTCCTAAGGTGAACTGAGGGGGAGTTACTCATAAGGAGCTTCCTGACAAGGTGATCTATACAGGAGATAAGCTTTCGTAAACTGTCGTGTTTTACAAAATGCGACAGAGGCAGCTTCAAATCTGAAGTGTCTATTTGGCTGCTAACCTCAAATATTCATAGATGGTGTGCGATATACAAAAGTCCCCTTGGGAGCTCAGGCAATGGTCTCCAAACACAGACTACACCGGTCCAAGGAGAGGTCAGTACACTAGCAAGCAGCAAAACACGGTTTCGATATTTGCACCACTCCTAACCACACCACACCCTCCCCCCACACCCTCCAGTGAATTAGGGGGGCAGAGTCTGAACCACAGGCTTCCACATCTGTGATCACACTGCCGGTCACAGGGGCAGTTCCGCGAGCGTGCCAGAGCAAGTAACGAGAACATATATATTTAATCAAGTTTAATAATTCTCATAAGGAGCACTGGGGAGGCCAGAGAGCACTATATAAACGATCGGAGAGAAATATCGTCTACTTTTAACGGAGATGTACTACTCTCTTCCCAACGCGAAATTTCTGCAAAACAAACTTGATAAATTATCCCCCCTCCCGATAACGTACGGATCATATATTCATATTAATAGTTACAAGTAACTATCTCTTGCTGTTTTGTTAAATTCCTGTAACACATGGTCCTAGTCACTCATATAGGACACATGTAGGTCCTAGTCACTGTTAACTATCAAAGCTGCATGTGTTATATCACTTAACTAAAAACACAGAATGTGTTTAATTGTCATACAATCAAAAGAGCTGTGGACTAGCAATGAATGTTGTTTTCGAGATCAATGATACCAAGAGAGAAAATATTTTTTAACAATTCTCAGATGCCTTAATTTTTTAAACATTTTAAATTCTGAAATTTACCCTTTAAAACCCCAAGAAACAAGAAATCCGTGTGAACCCAAAGTAACTGCATATTATGTGGCAAGTTGCTTTGAGAAAAAACCTAAGTTTATAATGCCTTAAATGATGGTTTTTCCTATACTGAATATCAAGAATAAATGCAAATTCAGGGGCACCTGGGTGGCTCAGTCAGTTGAGCATCTGACTTCGGCTCAGGTCATGACCGCACAGCTCTTGAGTTCGAGCCCCGCGTCGGGCTCTGTGCTAACAGCTCGGAGCCTGGAGCCCGCTTCAGATCCTGTGTCTCCCTCCCTCTCTGCCCCTAACCTGCTCGCATTCTGTCTCTGTCTCTCTCAGAAATAAACAAACATTAAAAAGTTAAAACAAACTAAATAAAAACAAGCGTAAATGCAAATTCACTGTATTGAAGTAAAAAAATAAACCTATGAAAGAAAATCCAATCAGGTCTCACCAGTCACAAAACATCCCCTAATTTGGTATTTATTTTACTGATTCTCTTCGACTGTTATTCTTGCTTTAAGATTAAATATAAATAAAATATTAAATATGCTGCTTAATGACCAAGAATAAAATGTCTCTCGAACATTATGATGGAGGCAAAAGCAGAGCTAAAATGCTATGTTCTCAAACCTAAAGATCAAAGTTTCTGACATACGCTTTAAGTTTTATAAACCATTCCTAAGATAGGCCATTTTCACTGTTTTAATTATAGTTAATCAAAACCAATTTTTTCAAACGTTTATTTATTTTTGAGAGAGAGCGGGGGAGGGGCAGAGAGAGAGAGGGAGACAGAGGATCCCAAGTAGGCTCTATGCTGTCAGCACAGAGCCTGAGGCGGGACTCAAACCCAGGAATTTTGAGATCAAGACGTGAGATCACGACCTGAGCGGAAGTCGGATGCTTAACTGACTGAGCCACCCAGGTGCCCCAATAAAAACCCATTTAATTCCAAACATTCTTCCCTCTAGAAAAACAGCGGCTCTACAGTATATTTGATACTGTTACCAAACAATTCACAAATAAGAATAACCCAGAGCCAGTATTTCTTCATTGCGCATTTTCCTATATAAAATTAACTCTCCGTCAGCTACACCTTCTTTATGTTTTGTCCCTCTTCTTTTCCCTCTCCCCCCAAACTCCTTACTTTGCAAATCATTAATTGACCCAGACTGGGAAACCTGATCCGACCAAGCCTGAGCCAATCAAGATCCTCCCCTCTTGGGAATTGGATTTTGAGTAGCGAGAAAGGCAGTAGCTCAGTGACACCTGTAACCTAAGGGAGCCTCCTTTAAAAAAAAAAGTTGCCAGTTCGGGCTGCTGAGCTCCCGGGAGCTGCCTTTACCCGAGGCCACCCTGAGGACTGGCCAACCCGTCCTTGCTTCAAACAAATCCCCATTTTGCCTAAGACAGCCTCCCTCCATTGCTAGCAAACAACAGACTCCAAATGATTCACCGCAGGAACTAATTGCAATATAGTATGCATACAGCTGGCTCTCTAAAGTTCCTATCTTGCACTGGTGATAAACCGAATATAAAAAATGATTAACTTCCAAATGTTAGTATTTATGCTGTCAAGAACAAAACTCGGAAGCACTACAGGGATGGTATAACAGTATTTAGTTATTTTGTAACTGTTCTCAGTTATACACTTCCCAATTGGGGTTTGAAGCCTAAGAAAGGAGACAATTAATTTTCCTTCCGCCGGAGCCCTCAAGCCCAACCCTAGAATAAAAGCTTGGATCAGGAAATGGTGGTATATGCAAGTTTCCAATTAAGAAGCTCCAAAGGTCCAGGAGAGATTTAAAAGAAAAGGTTTTGGGGGCACCTGGGTGGCCCAGTCAGTTAAGTTCGACTTCAGCTCAGGTCAGGATCTCACGGTTTGTGGGTTCGAGCCCCACGTCAGGCTCTGTGCTGATACCTCGGAGCCTGGGGCCTGCTTCGCATTCTGTGTCTCTCTCTCTCTCTCTCTCTCTCTCTCTCTCTCTCTCTCTCTCTCTCTCTCTCCGCCCCTCCCCCACTCACGCTCTGTCTCTCTCAAAAATAAACAAACATTAAAAAAAAAGTCTGGAAGGGAATGAAATGAAACGACATTAGTCTGCAAAAGCGACTCCAAAAAAAGAAAAGAAGAAAAAAAAGCGACCCCTGATTCCCAACTCAGCTCGCTATTGGGTCTTACCTCTTTCCCAAATCACTCCCCTAACCGAGTTCCTGCTGTGACCGCGGAGGTGAAGACAGTAAAGGGCCCCCCCCCCCCCCCCCCCGCCGTGTTGCAAACCCGAAACAATGGCGTCTGCAGCAACAGCAGGCGCCAGAGAGTCCGGGGCTGACACTTTTGTGCGCAAGCCTGGAGGCCTTTCTCAGGCCACCGAGGCCTCTGACACACGGTCTGTACGTCTTTGTCCTTTCTGCCCCGAGTACACGAACACCGTGCTATGACCACAGAGCTCAAAGTGAACACCCGTCCACAACAGGTACTGCCCTGGATCACAGGAGAGGACAGCGACACCTCACACCCCGCACCTCCGAACCATCCCAGCAAGCAGAGAAGGGTTCCTATGTCTTGCCTCGAGTCTTCAAGCATCTTAGAAACCTAACAGGCTTTTGAGACCATGCTGATGACCTGGGCTGGTTCCTCGGGAGAACGTCAGACCTGTGCCTGTCTTTCCACACGAAACACTTCTCCTTACACCAAAACTAAAACACTTGTCAACCCACAGCAAGAAAGTCATTATAAACAAGGATGACTAGTCTTTTATGAAGACGTTCATCTAATTGCAATTGGCTTATGATTTCAAAATAGAACAGGTTAAGTGACTAGCAGTAAGTCGACCAACTGAACTATTCAGCAGTAACCAGACACACTAGATAGGAAGAGAAAACATATACACTGCTCAGTTGTCTTTTAAAGGCTTAAGATACTCTCTCTACCTTACGTTATTATGGTTACCTTCCAGTTTCGTGCAGATAAATGTCACACACATGATGAAAAGCTTGGGAGGACCTTAGGTTCCCAATCAAGCTGCGTATAGACTCTAGGCACCAAGCTCTAATACACACACTTACTAAACCAGGGTCATGGATGGAAAGATCAGACACGCAACCAAAAACTGCATAAACCAATGATGTGTGATGCAGCTTTTGTAAACGCTTGAGAAAAGTTCACCCAATCATTACATTTATAAAGACACTTTCTTAAAAATGCACTGGAAGTGTACGGCAGGTTTCAAGTCAAAAAAAATTTCTCATGAATAAAAAGAAGCCTTCATATAGACAAAAATCCCACTTTTCAAAGAAGAATTCTAAATAATCTGAACTACACAGAATTAAAAGTTGGTTCAATGCAAAGAACCATCCCACGTTGGAGCCAGAGTCGCCTTGGGAAGGGACTACTGTTGACGGTTCTCAACTGTGCCCACAGCCAACACTGAATACCTCAAAGTCCTCTTTTCCACTGGTAAAAGTATTCCGACAGTCACCAATCTCTACTTATTGGTGAGTAGCTTACCCATACTGATCTTTAGTGTCAAAATCTGACATGGGGCCCAAAAGATAATACTGCTAAATTTGGGTCCGGTTATAGTAAGCCAGTAACTATATGTCAATTTACCATTTCACTCTACATTTGTTCTGGGCAACAGTTTGTCCTAGAGATAACTTGAAATTACCCAACTCACTCACCCATTCCCACCAAAATTAAAGAAATAAAATAATATTGATCAGACGTCACTGAGATGATCTCATGATTTAAAAATTTATGCCTCAAAAATAGAGGTTATACATTAACAAATTACATGTTATATCCTACTGTACTATTATATATAATATCATTATATATTATCTATATTTATATCAACAGAATAGGCTTAAACAGTAAGCAACTTGAGATATCCTCATTTACTAAATTTTCAGATCTACTGCCCTCAGCAGACAAAAACTATTTTACTAGAATGACATGGCATTCAAGCAAAATATGCTGAGGAAATACACACAAAAAATTACAAACATCAGTTATCTCTTCAAACACACAAGACATAAGACTTTAATATAAACCATTAAAGCCTCTGAACATAACGGTACAATATAAAAGTACTAGTTAAAATACTAAGTAACAAATGTTAATCCAACGAATGCTGGGGATTCCACCTTAAACTCATGCCATCAGTCAATTAACTTGTCCAGGGAGATGTTAAAATAATTTACAGGAAAGGGTTAAGCTACCGGTCTCAAAGAAATTTCTAGACGTGATCCAGACACCTAATAAATATTTGTTGAGGATTTACTTCCTCTCTGTCTCGCAGAGTACTTGGTGCTATGGAAAAAAACAACAACAAAAAAAGCATAAATCCTCGTTTTGAGAAAATTTATATTCTGGCAGGGAAAACACAGTAATCCAAGAAAGCAAGATTTAACCAAGTATACCACACATTGGTATACATCTCTGTACTTGGGAAAGTCTATGAACTTTATAAAAAGTGTTGACAGGGGACACAGAAATAGCGATTATTATGAATCTGGAAAAACAGTTTACCCTAAATGCTAATTCTTTACCACCTTCAAAATTGTGGGAAGTGGTTTGGGAGGTAATTTTAGTCAAGGCATTAAAAAACACTTTAGTTATCCCTTTTAAATTATCTCTCAATTTTTCTAATCATTCCAACGACAAAGACTCAGTTTGCTGCTGTTAGGTCTGCTATACTTTTTTTTTTTTTTTAACTTACTAATAGGTGGTTTCAGAGCCTTCTGCGAATGTCAGCATCTAGCTACAAATTAACATTTTCTTCATTGTATTTATTTTCATGGCAAGCTTCTATATAAAGCAAGTGACAGGATACACTTTGCCTTTATAATTAATTTTAGTTAACATTTTTCTTTATGTTAACTTTAAAACCCTGAAGGGAAAAAAAACACAAAGAGAGAGAGTACTGTCCTAACTATTCCGGATCCCAGGCAACTTCATGGTTAACCAAGACCACCTTGCTGACTTTCTAGAACAATAAATAAACCTGCTTAACAAGTGGTAGAAACGGTAACTGTTAAAACCTCTGTAGTTTCTACTCAACAAAATTAAATAAAGTATAACAGTTTACTCTGGAGGATGGGGGGGGGGGGTGGTGACAGCGAGAGACTTCCTAACAAAGCAACTTTTATGCTGCCAGAAAGGGGCCGACCTACACCCACCCATACTTTAACTCTTTGAAAAACCCCTACCAGTATCCTTCTCCAATCCCTACCTGGCAATACCTGCTTATGTAGCAGTTGTCCCAAGGACTGTAAGCTCCTTGTGGGCACAATCCCTGCCTTTTTCAGCTTCTTAACTCTGGGGCTAAGTGGTTCCCCCTTTATCCCCTGTAGATACTCATTCGGTGATTGTTGGATAAATAAAATACACCTGGAGTTGGTCCTACACTTACGGCTTTTCCTTAAAAGACATCAATTTAAAATTAAGATATCAGGAGTGGTTGTTCTTTGATGTTAAGCCCTACATACCGATTTATGGATCTAGAGAATTTACCAAATTGTAAATAATTCTGTATAAATCCTGAATCTGCAATATAGGCCTTAAGGGTGTTGACGAAAATGCCACTAGCGTTGCATCTACTCTTTCCAATAAGGCATTTGATATATTTAACATAGTTAAGTGCAAGGTCAGTTTTTCTTTCAAAAACTTTACTTTAAATTGGAAAAAATTCCTTTATGATTCCATTGTTAAACCATGAACACATCATCTGTATACCACTTCTAGAGAAACAATCCGTACACAAGCTGAGTTTATGGCATGAATATGATCAATAAAAACTGTACCAAGTTCTAACAAAGTATAGATTTCCAGTAATACACAAAACTTAAATCACCAAACAAGGCATTTCAAGCTACAAATGTCTTTCCAACGTTGACTTTTCCCAGTGCTCTATATACACTGAGAATTTCAACATTCCATATTCTTCAGTTTTATAAGCCAGGAGAATTTCAGTAGTAGGAGTCAGCTTACTAGGGCTGACCAAATAATATAAAGTTACCAAGGTGACTCACAAGAGAGATGCTTAAATCTATTCATTACGTAACTACTTTCAGTAACAAAACTAGTAAGAGTCCTTCCAATGATGAGCTCTTAAAAGGCACTAGAATATGAAGATTTTAGAATTATATAAGGATTGCAGTCAGTCAAAAGTTTACAGGTGGCGAACGTCTGCGTAACAGGTCTGCACAAATGTTCCTCCTCTGTCTTCAGCTAACAGTTTTAAGCCAAACTTGGCTCCTTTTCAATCACTTCTCTCTAGGCTTTCCAAGGGCATCAGATGAGATTGGTCCATGACCTTCGTCAAGAGGACATTCACAACAACACAGAAACACCTTCTTTTGTATACAAATTCATTCTACTATTTTTCAAGGAAATACTAAAATCGAGGATCTTTTAGAATAAATGCTCTTCAGCGTTACATTCTCCAAACCTTCTGACAACCCATAATGTTACTCAGCCTAAGCATTACTATTTCTGGGTAAGGAAGATGGCAGGAATGACAGGGAAGGGGACAAAGAGGCCCAGCCTCTCTCCCTTTCTACCCAGCAAGAGTTAGGTATTCTCATTCTTCTTTCCCTGTAGCATGGCCAGATCTGATTTTAAGACAAAAGCAAGGTGAAAGCTGGCTTTTGGAGCAGCTCCTAAGGCAATGTGGGGCAGGATTTGCATGGAAACACGCTTAGGAGTAAGGCAGTAAGTAAGTAAGTAAGGTAAGTGGGTCGCCAGAGGGCCGGAGGAAGAGAGATCTGAAGGTGGGGAGAGGTGGTGGTGGTGCTAAGTGGTAATACTAAGAGGCCATGACTACCTTGGCTAAGGAATGGGCAGGGTGAGTTTCTGCATGCAAAAAACCAAACCAAAACAAAACAAAACCCCACGACAAATCAGAATATCTGCATTTAGCTTTTTCTGTACTTGTGATTACTTTGTTTCTGCTTGTTCAAATGGCATTCAGGTAGAACGCTTTCAATCGAGTGGGCCTACTAACTTGTTACAACATACACAGCATGGCATCATCATACTGTGCCATGTTCACGAGGAAGAGACCCACCTTCTTGCGAGGTAAACAGTTCATTTCAAATACATCGCAATTTGTTTTGAAAGGGGTTATTGCTCAACCACTTCGAATTTTGAAACTGGTAATAGTTATCTAAGAGCCTTCACAAAGGCGTAGCCTAGAGGCTGCTTCAAAGCAACCGACAAATCAGAAGAAAGCTTACACTGAAAACCACGTGTCTCCGGGTAGGAAGTACATTACCGTTCCATTTCCCGAAAGTTCACTTTCCGTGTGAGCGTAACAATGTAAATATTTCTAAATACCACATTTGACATCCGCGCATTATTTGCCTCACTCGTAGAGGAGCTGGGATTCTTTCATCTGGGACCAACAAGTAACAATAATCTACCCTTAATATGAATACACGGGGTACGGAGTCAAAACCCGGGGCCGTTAACTGTGCAAAGCCCGGAGGCTGGGTTCTCGTGTCAACAAAGTGGACGGGAGGAGGCAAAGGTCTGCACACTGGGGGCCTGCAGGTGGGGGAGTGGCGAGCGGCTTTTCGGGGCGCTTCGGAACAATCCATTCCGCCGCCCCCCCCCCCCCCCCCGCCTTCCATCGGTCTCCCTCGACTGGGTGGGTGGGTTAAGGGGAGGGAGCGTGCTGCAGCCGCGCGGGGTCTCCGCCCGGAGTCGGGAGCAGGCCTCCCTCGGGCGGGAGCGTCTCAAACTCGGACCGTATCCCGTCCCCACCCCGGCCCCAGACCCGGGGCTGGGCACTGCCCCCCACACCCAAAACTGCAGCTCCCGAGGCATCGCGCGTCTCCCAAAGACTCCCCGTCAACCCTCGTTTTCCTCCAGAGCCACCCCAACCCCTCGGGTCAGGGGTCTCTGACCTCCCGCCATTTCTCCACGTCGCCGCAGCTCCGAGCAGGAGACAACCTCAAGGTGACACCTCCTTTTGGACGACGGATCCGGGTTCCGCGCCCGCGCTCTCGGGCCCGGCTTCGCGTCAGAGCCCGGTCGCCTCACCTGGCAGCGGCACACGATGTCGGCGTCCTGCGCCAGCAGATCCACCACCTTGCCTTTGCCTTCGTCGCCCCACTGCGCGCCCAGCACCACAGTCACCCGGTTCCCGCCGGGCCGCGCCCCGGGGCGGCCGCAATCGCCGTTGGGCAGGGAGGATGCCGCCGGGTTGGTCTCGGCGAACGCCATGGCTCCGGTGACGCGAGGAGAGCCCGAAGGAGGCGCGGGCGGCGAGGAGTGCGCGAACCGAACTGCTCTGCGGCCGCCAGCCACATGCGGAGGAAGAAGGAGCCAGAGGCCGGCCCCGCCCCCGCCCCCGCCGGGCCGCCCCTCTCCAGCCAGGCCCCGCCCCGCTCCCCGCCACAGCCCACTCAAGGGGCGACCATGACTGCCCCGCGCAGGCCGGCCGCCGCAGCACCGCCCGCAGGAAGAGGCCCCGGTGGCGGCAACCGCCGCCACCCGGGACTGAGGCCACGCCCCTTCCGCAGCCTGGCGCGCCACCCCAGGGGGAGCCCGCGAGCGGAAGGTGGCGGGGGCGGGGCCTCGAGCGCGCTTCGCCTCATCGCCCCGCCCATCCGCCCTGGTCCCGCTTTTCAAACTGGAGAGGCGCGGAGGTGCGTGCTCGAGCGTCGGACTACAACTCCCGGCATGCAACGCTCTGGGCGGAGGCGACGTTTTCTGGGGCCAAGGTGTTCTGCCGTCTGCAAGCGTTCGTCCTCAAATTGTTTTTTAATGACTTGTCTTTATTCAGCGACGAGATAGCGTGTGCGAAATTCAAAGGGTGGAATTCCAAAATACAAATGGGATGGAACTGAAATGTGTAGATTTGGAATTGAAAACTAAAGGCCTGGAAGTAAGAGAGATGGGGCAGGGATCAAAGAGGGCAAACTCAAAAGCAGAGCAGTGGAGGACATTAGAACTGAAAGTCTAGAGATCAAGTAAAGTTCCAAACCTTCTCATTTTACACACTAGTAACAGAGGCTCAGAGAAGAGGAGAATACTGATGTATAGTTTGTGCCAAATATTGTGATGCACTTAGCTCTTTTAAATTCCACAACCACGTAAGGGAAGTAATACTCTCTTACCCTTATTTTATAGGATTTAAAAGTTAACTTGCTCTAGTGCGGGCTGAATTGGCACCGAGAGAGCCCAGAACCCAGGCCCTTTTTGTACATTCCACTCTTTAGTGTTTGAATCGCACCTAGCTTCTGGAGTAAACTGTATCACCTGCTGATCTAATGCTCTTCCAACTGCAACACATATTAACTATGACAGCTAATTCTGATACAAGGTTGCTTCGGGGAAAAGTGCGAATAGAGCCTCATGTAAACATTAAATGCAATGTCTACTACATATATATCGTATACACACAATCACGTTCTCTAATGGTCCCTAGAGCGTATTTTAGTATTATACTGGTTTTATTCAATGATTCCTTGTCGGTAAACCTTGAGGACGTACTACAAACCATGATGGTACTGGGCACTGAGGACGTAAGGAGGAGTAAAGGTAGTTGCAGCACTCAAGGATTCAGATTATTTGGTCTACTAACAAACAAATTAGAAAACTGAAAATTGTGTTTATCTTAGCTTTACCACAAGATTACAAACCCCTTTGTAAACCAGAAAGCTGTCATATTTCCTTGTACTCAAGTGCACGAGGTGGCTTTGGGCCTAAAGTAGGTGCTCAATAAGTCCCCGTTACTGTTCATTTCTGTTGAACTTAAAAACCACTTCTAGAGTGCTGGATCCTGGAAAGCACTGCCAGATATGTATTCGCTATTGCAATATTTATGTACAGTCACAACGAAGACTTGGGCTAAAGGATGCAGGAACTTAAAAGCTTCACCCTCGTTCCGTCAACTGGGATTTTCCGGAGTGGTTTTGCTCTTTCACTCCCAAAAAGTACGGTTTCTGCCCTTCCTCCCGTCTGGTTTTACGTTTCCTCCTCCAACCAACAGCCAAGCTCAGGGATAGCGCAGGTAGCGGCGCGCTGGCACGCATGCGCACTGCGCGCTGGCCCTCGCGGGTGGGGCTCGACCCCGCCCTGCGGCGCCGGGCCCGGGGCACCTCCTCGGCGGGTCCACCGGCACCCCCGGGGAGAGCGCGAGGGCAGGGTGGGCGTGGCCCGGGCCGTTGGGCGGACGCCATCCCGGCGCCATGTCGGCGCAGGGAGTGGCGGTGTTGCTGTCGTGGCTGAGCTGCTGCGGCTCGGCCCTGTGGAGGTAGAGAGACGCCCAAGGCGCCCTGGGACACCCGGCAGGGCGCGCCCCCGCGCCCTGGCGTCCTGGCCCACCCGCCTCTGCGGACCAGCGCCCCGAGCCCCAGCTCCCGGCCCCCAGCACCGGCGCCCCGCCGCCCCCTTCCGCCAGTTTTCCATGAATGGGGCGGGAGTGAGGGGCAGTGCTAGGGCTCTGCTACTCCAGGGTCTTGGTGACTTCGCGTGGCTGTCGGGTGGACAGCTGAGCCCCCGCGAATCCGTACACTCGTTTCCTCCTGCCGCGCTCTCGTTCCGCCAGAGACGAGCGGAGCAAACGAGAACCCAGAAGTCGCCACCACTGGGGAGTGGAGGCAGGGAGCAAGGGCACTTCCCTAGGATGACTAGGTGGTTGATGGTTTCTGGTGCTTTGTAAGCTTCCATTTTTTCCTCTATAAGGTGAAGAAGATGAAACCTGCCTCACGGGGTTGTCGTGAGGCTTGAATGCAAAGATATATTTAGCTCCCAGCATAGGCCTGGCAAACAATGGATCAATAAATAAGGATAGGGGATATTATTAAGGATTGCCTGTGAATTCTAGGTGTTGTATAAACTTTATGTTGTACCCCAGAGGCCACCAAACTTTTCTGGAAAGGACCAGGTAGTAAATATTTGGGCTTTACAGATGATGCAGTCAACTTGCCATCTTAGGGATTCATGCACACCCTTACAATAGCGAACCAGGAAATGTGGCTGTGCGCCAATGAATCTCTATTTTAAAAACAAACAGGTGGAATTGGACCTGTAAGGCATGGTTTGACACCCCCTAGTCTACATTCATAACGGACGAGAATACTAAATTCATTGAGATAATTAGTGCAGACAAAGTTCCAGGCAAAATTCAGGGTAGATGTCTTATTGAACGAATTCGTCCTTTGCTCAAGGTCTAACAGATATGTACCTACATTTTCTACTAAGAGCATTAACATTTTGTTTTTGACATTTCGTATCCCGATGGAGTTGGTTTCCTTTAATGATCTAAGGTAGGGCTGCAATCATTTCTTTCTCCTTATGAGTCCAGTTCCGTTTTCCAGTTCCATTTATTGAATATTGCCTCTGTCATATACAAAACTTCCCTCTGCACTTATGCCAACTTAAGGGTTTGCTATACAATCCCTCTTATTTGGAGGAGAAATTAGTTTTAATATTTATATTTGACCTTTTCCTCCACAGGTATTCCAGTAACAGCCCAAGCTACCTCATTTTTAGTACCAGAAGTACTGTAAGTGTTTAATTTTTTTCAAACTATAGTCAAGAATCATTTTTTACCTTAGAGCAAAGAGCAGTGTTTTATACTTAGTTGTATAGTGTGGTGTCATTCATTTTTTTTATTTTATTTCCGTTGTCTCATTTGTCATCCTAATATAAATCCCCTTCCCAATGAATGTCCTTAAATATGTACGTAGCAAAAACAAATAATGTGGTTTTGAGTGTTTTTTTTATTTAGTATTCACAGATAAGATGGCCATACAATATATTGTCTAAACTATTGACAGTGAAAGATAGTGCTATTAATATTTTTGCTGGGACAGCAGGTATGAATTGGAACTGCCTAGATAAACGGAGATGTATGGTCACCAAAGCTGTAGATTTCATTCTCTATATTACTTTTTTTATCCAATACTTTGCCTTAATTTCTTCTGAATGCTGCCTGCTTACTAGCGTGTGTTTTATTTTATTTATATATCCCCCTAATGATGGACACATGGCTTTCTATCACCACAAACAACACTGTGAAGAATATCCTTCTACATGTCCTTTTATGGGTCTGTGCAATAATTTTTCAGTTATGGTTGCAGGGACACAGGGAAAGCAGACAATTTAACTAAATTCTGCAAGATTGTTCTTAAATGGCAATCACAATTTCCACTCTCACCTAGTGCACATCTCCACCAAAGTCTGGTATTATTGAAGTTTCTATTTTTTACCAACATCATTAGTATATGCTAATATCACTGTTGCTGTTTTCAGTTCTCTGACGGCTTGTGATTTTGAGCCTCTCTTACCACATTTACACAAGCTTCTCTTCTGAATTGCCTGGTCATAACCTTTTGCCCATTTTCCATTTAAGTTTATGCCCTTTTCTTGTTGATTTACAGAGTGCTGTATACATTCCACTCTCTATATTAGTTGAATATTGGTTTTAAATGTTTCAGTTATCAGGGCATCTGGGTGACTCAGTCAGTTAAGTGTCCAATTATTGACCTCAGCTCGGGTCTTGATCTCAGAGTTGTGAGTTCAAGCCCCACATTGGACTTTGCACTGGGAGTGAAGCCTACGTAAAAAAAAAAAAGTTTAAGTTTTAATCATTTTCTCGTCTCTCATCTACTCATCTAACCATTAACTTTGTCCATGGATATTTTATTTTTCAAGAAAAAGCCGACTTTTGTTGAACCAAACCACTCCGCCTCCCCGCTCCCCCCACTCTTTTTGACCTCATACTTTCTACTTTTTTTGCAGCCTTTTTTTTTTTTTAGTGTTTATTTATTTTTGAGAGAGAGAGAGAGAGAGAGAGAGAGAGAGACAGAGTGTGAGTGGGGGAGGGGCAGAGAGAGAGGGAGACACAGAATCTGAAGCAGGCTCCAGGCTCTGAGCTGTCAGCACAGAGCCCAACATGGGGCTTGAACTCAAGAACTGTCAGCTCATGACCTGAGCCAAGTCAGACGCTTAACCAACTAAGCCACCCAGGTGCCCTTGGAGTCTTACTTAAGAAAAATCTTCTCCTGCCTGGAGTTGCAAAGATATTTATCCTTTTTCTTTTATATGCTTTATATCTTGACCTTTCAAATATAGGTCAGAAATTCATCTAGAGTCCACTTGTATATAATATAAAGTATGCATTCACATTACTTTCTCCATGTAATGAACCACCATCAATTAAACAAACAACTTACTGTTTTTCTATTATTTTCTGGTATTATCTTTTTAGATGTTGTTAATATCTATATATACAAAAAAGATAATACCAGAAAAATAATAGAAAAACAGTAAGTTGTTTAACGTAGCTGCAGTTTAGCTTCAATGGTGTATACTCTTTCCTTGAATTAACATGCCACAGTATAGGCATCATTTTATTCTAGATAAGCAACTAGGTTGTTTCCATTTTTAGTCTGCTATGATTAGGGCCACTAGGAACATTTTTATGCCTATCTTCTGCTTAACATATATGCATTTCTGGTGGGTATATAACTAAGTGGAATTGGTAAGTCCCGGGGAATATGCACGTGTTCAGCTTTAGTAGGTGATGCAAAAGATTTTACAAAGTAATTGTATCAGTTTACACTTATATTCTATGTTTATGTATATCATTGCATTTATTCAAAATTTATTACGTTACTCAAAGTCGGGCAAAAGGAAACTATACAAACAATGTCATTTGTTTTTAAATCCATTGCTATCCATTTCTTATAAAATCTGTACTTATCCCCTAAATTGTTATTTGTAGTTAATTTCTTTAATATCATTTATCTATTTCATCTTTGTTTCTTGAACATCTTTGCTGTATAATTGACCATTTGATTAGTCATTTTAAAAATCTCTTTTTTTTTCTAAGTAATCTCTGCACCCAGCATGAAGCTCAAACTCATAACCCCACGATTAAGAGTTACATGCTCCACCAACTGAGCCAGCCAGGCACCCTGTAAAAATCTCCTTTCTTGATCTCTACTGTTTCTTTATCATTTTGGGGGGGGGGTGACAAATATATCATCTTAGTTGGCAATTGGTAACCAAAATAGTGGAATTATGTCATTATAGAAATGCAAATTGGGAGCCAGAGTTTGATTCTCCACAAGGAAGGTAGACAAAATGCAAGAGAGTAGATGCTAACACCAGTGGTACAGCAGCTTCCTTGCAAGTGATATTCAGAGAAAGAAAGAAATTATTGAGTGTACAGAAGACACTTCAGGGATGAAATATTTCCTAAATCTTGATGGAAAGCATTTTGAAACCATTTTTCTCTACCTATTTGCTTTTCTGGGAGCTTTGGCATGAGCTCTGGCAGGATTCAGGTTTGACACACATCTAGGAACCTGTGAAGGTGCTCTGAGGGAACATAAGCTGATGGAGGCCATCTCTCTACTTCCCTATGTCTCTCTACAGCTTGCCAGTATCTCCCATAAAGGAACTTATGCATTTGTCTAGAGCCTCGTTTTTGTAACCCACAGGACCCCTCCGGATTTCCTGGCTCTAGTGGCCAGGGAGGCTTACACTTGTAGTCCCATTGGACTATATATATTTGTATACTTTAAAAGCTACTGCTTGAGTGTCTGGCTTCTAGACAACATGAATCTAGGTGCTCACTGAGATCCTCCCTTTGGGACAATGACAGGACTGGAACATCCTCAACTACTGGGAGTTATTAAAAATAAAGTAAGCTTCTTGGACAATCACAAAGTTTTGAAGGACAACCAAGACCTAGGGCAAGGTTAAATGATAAGCTTCATCTTTTACACAAGGCCACTTCATCAAGACTAGAAGAGGTGGTTATTTTATCTAATGCATAGAAATGAACACAAGAGAGTCAAGGAAATAGAAGAAACAGAGGAATATGTTCCAAACAAGAGAATAAGATAAAACCTCAGTGACAGGGGTGGGGGAGACACCTTACTCTAATGGAGATAAGTAATTTGTCTGATAAAGAGTTCAAAATGATAGTTGTAAAGATGCCCTTTGAACTCAGGAGAAGAATGGTTGAACACAGTAAGAACTTCAACCAAGAGATACAAAATATAAGAAGATACCAAATAGAAGTCACAGAGCTGAAGGATATAATAACTGAACTGAAAGGTACACCACAGGGTTCAGTAGAAGACTAGACAAGGCAGAAGAAAGGATCTGTGAACCTGAAAGCAGAGCAGTGGAATACACCTAAACAGAGCAATAAAAAGAAAAAAGAGTGGGGGGAAAAAGTAAAGAAATACTAAGGGACTTACAGAACAACATCAAGTGGACTAACATTCACATTATAGGGGCCCAAAAGAAGAGAGAAAGGGGCTGACAATTTTTAAAGAAATAATGACTGAAAGCTTCCCTAATTTGGGGAGGGAAACAGACATCCAGATCCAGGAAGCCCAGAGAGTTACAAATAGGATGAACCCAAAGAGACCCCAACAAAGACACATTATAATTTAAACATTGAAAATTAAACACAAAGAGAGATCTTACAAGCAGCAAGAGAAAAATAACTTCTGTTACATGCAAGATAAACCCCATAAGGCTATCAGTAGATTTTTAAGCAGAAACATTGCAGGTCAGAAGTGAGTGGCACAATATATTCAAAGTGCTGAGAGAAAAAAAACTTCCACACAAGAATACTCTGTGCAGCAAAGTTTTCATATAGAATTGAAGGAGAAATCGTTTTCCAGATAAGCAAAAGCTAAAGGGATTCATCATCACAAACTAGCCTTACAAGAAATGTGAAAGTGACTTTTTATGCTGGGCGGGGGGGGGGGGGGGGGGAGGGGGGGGGGTACTAATTAGTAACAAGAAAACATGAAAGAATAAATCTCACTGGAAAGGTAACTGTATGGTAAAGGTAGTGGGTTAGTTACTTATAAAGCTAGTGTGAAGGTGAAAAGACAAAAGTACTAAAAATAAACTAATAATTTCTTAAGGGATGCACAGGAAAAAAAGATGTAAACTATGACATCAAAAACAATGTGCAAGGGGTTAGTAAAAATGTAGCACTTTAGATTGTGATCAACCTTAAGTTATTATCTACTTAAAATACACTGTTACAAGTTTTTGTGTGTAAGCCTCGTGGTAACCACAAAGCAAAAAACCTGTAGTAGATACATAAAAGATAAGGAAGAAGGAATCTAAGTATGCCACAAAAGAAAGTTAACAAAACAAAAGAAAGAGAGGAGAGAAGAAAGAAACACAGAGAAACTACAAACCAGCCAGAATACAGTTAACAAAATGGCGTAAGTACAGCCATACCTCATATTGTGCTTCACTTTATTGTGCTTTGCAAATACTACTGTTTTGTTTTTGTTTTTGTTTTTGTTTTACATATTGGAAGGTTTATGGCAACCCTGCATCAAGCAAGTCTGTCAACACCATTTTCCCCATACCATCTCATCTGCTCATTTCATGTCTCTGTGTCACATTTTGGTAATTCTCACAATATTTCAAATTTTCATTATTGCATTTGTTATAGTACTCTGTGATCAGTAACTGCAGCTTGCTGAAAGCTCACATGATGGTTAGCATTATTCACAATGTTTTTTAAACTAAGGTATGTATGACATAATGCTATCACACACTTAATAAACTATAGTACAGTCTAAACAATGTTTATATGCACTGGAAAACAAAAAAATTATGTGATTAATTTTATTGTGATATACAATTTATTGTAGTGGTCTGTAAATGAAACTGTAATATCTCAGAGGTATAGTTGTACATACCTATCAGTAATTACTTTAAATGTAAATGGACTAAATTCTCTAATCAAAAAACCAAGTGGCTGGCTGGATTTAAAAAAAAAATCCATCTATGTGCTGCTGATAAGAGACTCAACAGATGTGAGGACAAACACACAGAATGAAAGTGAAGGGATGGAAAAGGATATTCTGTGCAAATGGAAACCAAAAGAAAGCAGCGTTGGCTATACTTATATCACACAAAATAGGCTTCAAGACAAGAGCATTACATGAAGAAGAAGTGTTCAATCGAATAAGATGACATAACATTGGTACCTATTTATGCATTCTGCATAGGAGTTGCTGAACATATAAAACAAATAATAACAGAACTAAAGGGAGAAATACACAGCAATACAATAATAGTAGAGGACGTTATTATCCCACTTTCATTAGTGCATAATCCAGACAGAAAATCAAAACGGAAATATCAGCCTTGAACAACACATTCAACCAGATAGAACTTAACAGATATTTACAGAACATCCCATCCAAAATGAACAGAATACACATTCTTCTCAAACACAGGGAACATTCTCCAGAATAGAGAGGTCATGTGTTAGGCCACAGAGCAAGTCTTAAGATTAGTATCATATCAAGGATGCTTGGGTGGCTCAGTCAGTTGAGCATATGACTTTGTCTCAGGTCATGATCTCTCAGTTTGTGGGTTTGAGCCCCACGTCAGGCTCTGCACTGACAGCTCTGAGCCTGGAGCCTGCTTCAGATTCTGGGTCTTCCTCTCTCTCTCTGCCCCACCCCCACTCATGCTCTGTCTCTCAAGAATGAATAAACATTTAAAAAAACAATAAAAAAATAAAATTTTAAAAAATTTAAAAAAGAAGATTAATATATCATGCAAATTTTCTGACTGCAATGGTATAAAACTGGAAATCAATGATAAATAGAAAACTGGAAAATTCACAAATATGTGGGGATTAAACAACATGCTACTGAACAACCAATGCATCAAAAAATAAATTGAAAGACAAATCAACCAGTAACTTGAGACAAATGAGGAGGGAATGGGATGCAGCAAAAACACTTCTAAGATAGAGGTTCATAGCTTAAATGCCTAAATCAACTAACAAGAAAAATATCAAACAATATTACACCCCAAGAAACTAGAAAAAGAAGAAATGAAGCCCAAAGTAGGTAGGTAGAAGGAAATAACAAAGATAAGAACAGAAATAAATGAAGTAGATGGGGCACCTGGGTGGCTCAGTCAGTTAAGCATCTGACTTTAGCTCAGGTCGTGATCTTGCAGTTCATGGGTTCAAGACTTGCGTCAGGCTCTGTGCTGACAGCTCACAGTTTGAAGCCTGCTTTGTATTCTGTGTCTCCCTCTCTTTCTGCCCCTCCCCTGCTCATGCTCTGTGTCTGTCTGTCTCTCTCTCTCTCTCAAAAATGAATAAAACATTAAAAAAAAAGAAATGAAATAGAGATTACAATAACAATAGAAAAGATCAATGAAACTAAAAGCTGGTTCTTTGAAAAGATAAAATTAACTGCAGGATACAAAATCAATATTCAAAAATCTCTTGTGTGGCTGTACATTAACAGCAGTCTGAAAGAGAAATTAAGAAAACAATCCTATTTGGAATTACATCAAGAAATAAAAATACTTAACAATAAATTTAACCAAGGAGGTAAAAGACTGCTACATTAAAACTATAAGATATTGATGGAAGAAATAGAAGAAAACATAAATAAATAGAAAAATATTCCACACCCATGGGTGAAAAGAATTAACATTATTGGGGCGCCTGGGCGGCTTCATCAGTTAAGCATCCGACTACAGCTCAGGTCATTATCTCATGGTTCGTGAGTTTGAGCCCCGCGCCGGGCTCTGCGCTGACAGCTCGGAGCCTGGAACCTGCTTCGGACTCTCTCTCTGCCCATCCCCTATTTTCACTGTGTCTCTCTTTCTCTCTCAAAAATAAATAAACACTTAAACATTTTTTTAAAGAATTAACATTGTTAAGATGACCATACAACTCCAAGAAATCTACACTTTCAGTGCAATCTTTATCAAAATTCTGATGCCATATTTTGCAGAAATAGAACAAACAATGGTAAAGTTTGTGTAAAACCATAAAAGACCTTAAATAGCCAAAGCAATATTGAGAAAGAAGAACAAAGCTGGAGGCTTCACATTATCTGATTTTAAACTACATCACAGAGCTATAGCAATCAAAACAATATGTTGGCATAAAAATAGATATAGAGGGGTGTCTGGGTGGCTCAGTTGGTTGAGTATCCAACTCTTGATTATGGCTCAGGTCATGATCTCACAGTTTGTGACACTGAGCCCCAAGTTGGGCTCTGCACTGACAGTATGAGTCCTGCTTGGGATTCTCTCTCTCTCTCTCTCTCTCTCTCTCTCTCTCTCTCTCTTTCTCTCTCTCTCTCTGCCCCTCCACCCCCCTCTCAAAATAAATAAACGTTTAAGAAAAGGGGCACCTGGGTGACTCAGTCAGTTAAGCATCTGACTCTTGGTTTCAGCTTAGGTCAGAATCTCATGGTTCATGTGCTGACAGCACAGAGCCTGCTTGGGATTCTCTGTCTCCCTCTGTCTTCCCTTCCCCTGCTCTCTTTCTCTCTCTCAAAATAAATAAATAAACCTCAAAATACATATATAGAGAGGGATGCCTGGGTAGCTCGGTTGTTTGAATGTTCAACTTTGGTCAGGTCATGATCTCACAGGTCATGAGTCTGAGCCCCAAATGTGCTCACTTCTGTCAGTGCAGAGCCTGCTTCAGATCTTCTGCCCCCCTCTTTCTCTGCCCCTCCCCTGCTTGTGCTCTCTCTCTTGCTCTCTCTCTCTCTCTTAAAAATAAATTAACAACATTAAAGAAAACAACACAGAGATTGATGGAATAGAATAGAGAGCCCAGAAATAAACCCATGCATATATGGTCAATTAATTTGCAACAAAGGAGCCAGGAATATACAATGGGAAAAAGACAGTCTTTTTAATAAAAGGTGTTGTGAAAACTGGATAGCCATATGCAAAAGAATGAAACTAGACAAGTATCTTATACCATATACAAAAATTAACTGAAAATGGATTAAAGTCCTGAATAAAAGACTTGAAACCATAAAACTCTGAGAAGAAAACACAGGCAGTAAGTTCCTTCACATTGGTCTTGGCAATGACTTTTTTTTAAACTGACACCAAAAGCAAAGGCAACAAAGACAAACATAAACAAATGGGACTACAACAGACTAAAAATATTTTTCACAGTAAAGGAAATCATCAATAAGATGAAAGGGCAATGTACCGAATAGGTGAAAATATCTACAAACCATGTATCTCATAAGGGGTTAACATCCAAAATATATAAAGAACTCATACAACATACAACATAAAATAGGAAAAAGCAAACAATTTGATTTAAAAATGAGAAGAAGATTTAAATGGACATTTTTCCAAAGAAGATCTACGGATTGCCAACAGGAACATGAAAAAGTGCTCAGTGTCACTAATCATCAAGGAAATGCAAATCAAAACCACAATGAACTCACTTCACACCAGTTAGAATGCCTATTATCAGAAATGAGAGAGGATAAACAGCGACTGACACCACAGAAACACAAAGGATCATAAGAAAATACTGTGAAAAAGTATATGCCAACAAACTGGACAGCCTGGAAGAAATGGATAAATCTAAATAATCTTCCAAAGCTAAACAAGGAAGAAATAGAAAATCTGAGCAGACCAATTAAAAGTAACAAAATTGAATTGGTAATCAAAAAACTATCACAGAATAAAAGTCCAGGACCAGATGTATTCACATAATGAATTTTACCAGACATTTAAAGAAGAGTTAATACCTATCCCCCTCAAATTCTTCCCGAAAATTGGAGAAGGAAAGCTTCTAAATACATTCTATGAGGCCAACATTACCCTGATACCAAAAACAGACAATGACACCACAAAAAAATAAAACTACAGGCCAATATGCATGATGAACATAGATGGAAAATCCTCAACAAAATATTAGCACACTGCATAAAACAATACATTGAAAGATCACTCACCATGATCAAATGGGATTTATTCCCAGGATGCAAGCATGGTTCAATATCTGTAAGTCAATCAATGTCATAAATGACATCAAGAAAATGAGGGGGGAAATTATATGATCATCTCGGTAGATGCAGAAAAAGCATTTGACAAGATTCATGATAAAAATTTTCAACAAAATGGGATTAGAGGGAATATACCTCAATATAATAAAGGCCATATAGGAAAACCCCACAGCTAACATTATACTCAATGGTGAAAAACTGAAAGCTTTTCCTTTAAGGGCAGGAACAAGACAAGGTTATCCACTCTCACCACTTTTATTCAACCTAGTACTGGAAGTCCTAGCCACCCACAGCAATGAGACAAGAAAAAGAAACAAGATGCATGCATATTGCTAAAAAAAAAGAAAAAAAAAGGTGGGGGGCGCCTGGGTGACTCAGTCGGTTGAGCGTCTGACTTCGGCTCAGGTTATGATCTTGCTGTCCATGAGTTCAAGCCCCGCGTCGGGCTCTGTGCTGACAGCTCAGAGCCTGGAGCCTGTTTCACATTCTGTCTCCCTCTCTCTGCCCCTCCCCCCACTCATGTTTGGTTTCTCTCTCTGTCAATAATAAATAAACACTAAAAACTTTTTTTAAAAAAGTTAAACTGTCACTATTTGCAGACCACATGATACTTTATAGAGAAAATCCTAAAGACTCTACCAAAAAGCTACTAGAAGTAATAAACCACTTCAGTAAAGTTACAGGATACAAAACTAATATGCAGAACTCTGTGCTATTTACTAACAACACAGTAACGACTTTATTGTTAGTACTAACAGTAAAGTCCCAGAAAGAGAAATTTGAAAAACAACACCACTTTCAATTGCATCAAAAGTAATAAAGTACCTAGGAATAAACTTAACCAAAGAGGTGAAAGACATGTACTCTGAAAACTATAAAACACTGATGAAAGAAATTGAAAATGACACAAACAAATGGAAAGATATTTAATTCTCATGGATTGGAAGAATTAATATTGTCAGAATATCCATATTATCCAAAGCAATCTGCAGATTCAGTGCAATCCCTATCAAAATACCAATAGCATTTTTCACGAAACTAGAACAAATAATACTAAAATTTGTATGGACCCACAGAAGACCCTGAATAGCCAAAGCAATCCTGAGAAAGAAGAGCAAAGCTGGAGGTATCACAGTTTCAGATTTCAAAATAATACTACAAATCTGTAGTAATCAAAATAGAATGATACTGGCAGAAAAATAAACACATAGATCAATGCAACAGGATAGAAAGCCCATAAATAAACCCACATTTCTATGATCAATTAATCTATGACAAAGGATGCTGGAATATACAATGGGGAAAAGATAGTCTTTTCAATAAATGGTGTTGGGAAAACCGGACAGCTTCATGTATAAGAATGAAACTGGACTACTTTTAGCAACATACAAAAAAAAAACAAAAACAAACAAACAAACAAACAAACAAACAAAAAAACCTCAAAATGGATTAAAGACCTAAACACGAGACCTGAAACCATAAAAATCCTAGAAGAGAAAGCACACAGGCAGTAATTTCTGTGACATTGAGCATAGCAACAGTTTTCTAGATATGTCTCCTAAGGCAAGTAAGACAAAAACAAAAATAAACTATTCGTACTACATCAGAATAAAAAGCTTTTGCACAGCAAAGGAAACTATAGAAGTAAAAGACAACTACTAAATAGGAGAAGATGTTTGCAAATGATATACCTGATAAGGTGTTAATACCCAAAATATATAAAGAACTTATATGACTCAACCCCACCAAAACCCCAAAAACAAATAATCTGATTAAAAGTGGGCAGAGGGGTACCTGGGTGACTCAGTTGGGTGAGCATCTGACTTTTGATTTTGGCTCAGGTCATGATCCCAAGATTGTGGGATCAAGCCTCCCATTAGGCTCCATGCTGAGTGTGGAGCCTGCCTAAAACTCTCACTCTCTTCCTCTGCCCCTCTCCCCCACTTGCTCTCTTTCTCTTAAAAAAAAAAAGTATTAAAAAATGGGCAGAGAAGCTAAATAGACATTTTTCCAAGGAAGATGTGCAGATGGCCAACAGAGACATGAAAAGATGCTCAACAACACTCATCATCAGGGAACTGCAAATCAAAATCACAATGAGATATCACTTCATATCAGTTAGAATGGCTAAAATCAAGAAGACAAGAAACTAAGTATTAATAAGGATGTGGAGAAAGAGGAACCCTTTGGCACTGTTGGTGGGAATATAAATTGACACAGCCACTGCAGAAGAGTATGGAGATTCATCAAAAAATTAAAAATAGAAATACCATATGATCCAATAATTCCACTACTGTTTACTCAAAGAAAATGAAAACACTAACTCAAAAAGGTATATGCCTCTCTGTGTTTATTACAGCATTGTTTACGATAGCCAAGACATGAAGCAACCTAAGTATCCATCAATAGATGAATTGATAAAGACAATGTGATACGTACACACCCACAAACACACAAAATGGAGTTTTACACAGCTATAAAAAAGGATGAGATTGTGCCATTTGAGACAGCATGGATGGACCTAGAGGGTATAATGCTAAGTGAGGTAAATTAGACTGAGAAAGACAAATACCATATGACTCCACTCAAAATGGAATCTAAAACAAGTGAATAAGCAAATAGAGGTATTCTAGACATAATATTTCATCCATAAATATTTTAGTATGTATGTTAAAATGTTAAGATTCTTAAATTTTATTATTATTTTTACTTCCTTAAGTAATCTATACACCCACTGTGGGTATCAAACTCACGACTCTTGAGATCAAGAGTTGCATGCTCTAAGGGCGCCTGGGTGGCTCAGACAGCTGGGCGTCTGACTTCAGCTCAGGTCATGATCTCACCACTCATGAGTTTGAGCCCCGTGTCAGTCTCTGTGCTGACAGCTCAGAGCCTGGAGCCTGCTTTGGATTCTGTGTCTCCCTCTCTCTCTGCACCCACCCCCTCTCCTTCAAAAATAAATAAACATTTTAAAAAAGGCAACCCTAAAACTCTTTACATACATACATACATACATACATACATACATACATACATACCATAGCCAAGGCAATTAGACAAGAAAATGAAACAAAGACATCCACATTGGAAAGGAAAAAAAATAAATTACCTCTATTTGCAGATGACATGATTAATATAAAAACCCCTAATGAATCCACTAAAAAATTATTAAAACTACTGAGTTTAGTAATTTCGTATGGAAATTCACATGGAATTTCACATGGAAATTCAAGAAAAAAAGAATAGACAAGACATTTTTGAAAAAGAACAATGTTGGAAGACTCACAGTTCCTGACTTTAAAACTTAACTATAAAGCTGCAGCAATTGAGGGGTGCCTGGGTGGCTCAGTTGGTTGAGCATCTGACTCTTGGTTTTGGCTCAGGTCATGACCTCATGGTTCATGGGTTCGAGCCCCACATCTCTCTCTACACTGACAGAGCCTGCTTTTTTTCTTCTTTACTTATTCCACTTATAGTCTCTTAGTTGTTTTTCTGCCTCTCTCCAATGCCTTTTTTTCAGTTTTTATTCACATATAATTTCCCACCAGTAGCTTTTAATTTAATCTTCATTTCCCTTATCATCATCTATTTCATGTGCTGGTTTAGTCAACTCTTATTTCTATTTGTGTTTCATTTTCTGTTCCTAGCTTATGAATTTACTTTATTTCAATTCCAGTATAGTGTTATATTTCAGTTTCAGGTGTACAACATAGTGATTCACCTACTCAATGAATTTATAACTCAAGATTTTTCTTTCTCATCACCAAATGCTTGTTTGATATTTAATTCAGTTAAATATCAGTTTGCAGTTTTCTTCTGCTTTTTGTTTGTTTGTTTGTTTGTTTAAGGGAATTTAATGAACTGAAATGTTTTTATTTTTATTTTCTATTCTCCTATAGTAGCTTTTTATAGGTAAAGTCTGATTATATCTTTGAATTTTATGGACAGTTTGGCAGCCTAAGTTGGTTTGAAACATTCCTAGATAAACTTCTCTCATTGTAGCAAAGTGCAGTTTCTTTAACTGATGGCTTTTTGTTGGTAGTGTTGCATTTTCTTGGTTGTTTGGTTTGGTTTTTTGACTCACCTGATCCTAAACTTCCCCTCTTGATTTTTCCCTTCACCACTTACTCTCCGAAGGGTGTTTCCCTTTCCTGTATCTTCTCTCCTGAAGTGACACCTTTCTGAGGGTCTCACGTGCTTTTAATTCCTGTCCTCATAGTTCTGTGGTCTCCCAGGAGGTTTTTTCCTATTATATTTTTGCACCTAGGGAGTGCTTTCTCTCTCTGTGGGTGACTTGAATTCAATCTTAAACTTTTGTTTCCTGTCTTTTCCCTGCAGTGTTTCAGAAGCCTCCTCACTCTCCGCAATGGATTATGATAGGAGCTTGAGTGAGAGCTCTGCTGAAGATAGTTGGTTTTGCTACTTACAGATCTACTTGACATTTATAGTATGCTTTGTCTTCTTGCTTTGCTGTAATGTAGACTTTTCTGGGTTTTATTTGTTGATCTGTGTGTTTTTTTGGAAATGTGCGGAGAGAGTCAAACTTATGTGGCCACCATTACCTGGGCTAACCATAATCCCCCCCACCCCTCAGGTTTGATACACTGTCAGATTACAGGAATTAGCAACTATATCCTTTTTTTTTTTTTTTAATTTTTTTTCAACATTTTTTATTTATTTTTGGGACAGAGAGAGACAGAGCATGAACGGGGGAGGGGCAGAGAGAGAGGGAGACAATCGGAAACAGGCTCCAGGCTCCGAGCCATCAGCCCAGAGCCTGACGCGGGGCTCGAACTCACGGACCGCGAGATCGTGACCTGGTTGAAGTCGGACGCTTAACCGACTGCGCCACCCAGGCGCCCCACTATATCCTTTTTTTATACCCACCATGCAGAGACATGGTTCGGCAAAAACTTCTCATGTAATACTTAGCCTCAGTCCTTATGCTGATGTCTCCGCAGTCATTTTGATGGCCTGAAGCTCTTCTTCTAGCAGAGTCTTGAGGAAGGGCTCATAAGAGTAATATTACCTGAATTACTTTATGGTCATAAGAGCTTATATATGGATTTGATATCTAAAAGTTGGTGTATCTGGATATAAAAAGTATTGGCTTCTGTTTTATTTCTGTTACTTTGTTGTCTCTGACATAAAGTGTTGCTTCCAAAACATCTGGTGAAAATATGATTTGCTTTCCTTTATGAATAATATGTATGTTGGTTGTTGTTCTGGTTGTTCTTGTTGTTTTGGTCACAATCCCCAAACTGTTTCTTTTTAAGCCCAGTGCTTTTATTAATATAGCTCCTGGTTGTTTTTATTTTTTAAATCATTCGTAATTGTTTTTCATAGATATGAGCTGTGCCTTTTTAATATGTTGTTTCAAGTTATTTTATTTCACATATTACTCTTGACTTAGAGTTAGTGTTGACGTTACTGTTATGTTCCAAACATCTTGGTTTTCTTCTTCAGGATCTCCCAACTATACATACATCGGATTTTCTTTGCCTATCTTTTATATTTGCCACTTATTCTTGAATTACTTTTTATCTCTTTTGTTCTTAAAAAGCTGTTCATCTCAAGGCCTTATCTATTGCTTATTCACAGTTGTGTTTTTTCTAAACACATTTGGTTTATTTCTGAAATGACTTTTTCTTTTATTTCTATATTTTTCCTGAGTTCTAGCTTATTTATGAATTTCAAATTCTGATTTATACTTTTCTTTCATAACTTCTATCATTTCCTTATTTATTTTGCCTCATTTTGAAATAGTAGATGTATCAGCCAGTGTTCTCACAGAGAAACAGAACCATTTTAGAATTTATACATACTTATGTTAAGAAATTTATTTTAGGGAACTGGCTCCTGTGACTGTGGGAACTTGCAACTCTGAAATCTTTAGGTCAGGCCAGCAAGCTGGAAATTCAGTCAAGAGTTAATGCTGCAGTGTTGAAGCAGAATTTCTTCTCCAGGAAACCTCCATTTTTTTCTGAAGGTTTCCAACTGATGGAAGAGGCCCCATCCACATTATTAAAGGCATTCTCTTTTACTTAAAGTCAACTGACTATAGATATAAGCCACATCTATAAAATATCTTCACAGATAAACCTAGGTTTGATTGAATAACTGTGTACTGTAATCTAGCCAAGTTGATACATAAGGCTAACACTCATATTAAGTTATAGCGTTCATTTATACATTGTGTATGTTCTTACAATTATTCTGCCTCATATTTTCTTTTTCGTGTAATAACTATGTGAAATTAGACTGTGATCCTTTTTCTGTTGCTTTTTTTTTTTTTTTACATGAACTTAATTTTCCTGATCTTTAAGGAGAGTGGGTCAAAATAACTTTTCTAACTTCATGGCTGTAGAGTCACCTCTTCTGTTGTTTTGTAAAGTATCCAAAAAATGAGGCTAATACTTTCTGAGATCTCCAGATTCTATTTCCCTCTCTCATTTATCTGTAGCTTCTCTTTCCTTTGTCTTTATTGTCCCTTTCCAACTCTATTGGGATTCTTTTCCCTGTATTTTTCATTACAGATCCTTGTCCTGGAAGGTATCTTTGGGTCCTTGGTTTAGGGTTCGTAGGTCCTAGCTTCTCCTGCTCTTTCAGACATTATCATGGACTTCATGGACTTACTTAAAAATGGAAACTGCAACAACCCCTCTGGTTAGAGTTGCTATCCTCGAAATGTCCTGCCGTGGTTTCCACTGAATACCTATCACTGATTTAGGTGGTTCTTCCCTTCTAAGGTCTACCATATTTGCTTTCTTTTGCATCCTTATGCTCATACATGTGAGTCTGGTTGTTTTAGCTGGTTTGTTCTAACCCACTTATATTTGGGGATTTTGACGGATACTTTGTCACCAAGTTTTATTATTGGCATTGTCCAGTGTTGTTTGTTTTATTGGTACTATCCTAATTGTTCTCTCTCTGCTTATAAGGAAATTTGGGTAGATTGAAAAACTACATCACCACTAACCCTTCACAATTTGTTTTCTTTTTTAAACTCTTCTTTTTCCCTCTTTTAAAATAGCCTTCCTTCTACTATTTTGGGTTTTCTCTGTTGTTATTTTATTAGCATCTTCTACTGAAAACAGAGTTTATTCACTTTCAAACTACCTTATTTCTTTTGTATATATTGAAGGATATAAATTTCATTTTAGGAGTTATTTATACTATATGCCACATTTTGATAACATTGAATGCTTTTATTGTTTATTTATACATATTTTGTAATTTCCTTTGTGATTCCTCCTTTACTCCATGAATCACTCAGAAGTAAAGTTTGGGCTTTCTATTTTAAGAATTATATGTATCCTAAGATTTTCTTCTATCTTTATGAGAAATTCTAATTTTATTTCATTAATATCAAAAGCATAGTATGTGTGATAACAATTCTTTGAAATTGGCTAAGACTAATTTTGTAAATAAGGTCAATTTTGATTAAATGTTCTATGTAAGATTGGAAAGAATATGTTTTATATTGGTAAATTTTAGGAAGTGTGTGTGTGTGTGTGTGTGTGTGTGTGTGTGTGTATCTTTTACAGGTTTATCTGTAGTTTGAGAAAAGTGTATCAAAAATATACCACAGTATTTGTGACTTTTAAATTTTTTCCTAGTAATTCTATCAAATTTTGCTTTATATAATCTACAGGTTTAAGGCAATCTCTATCAAATGCCAACACCATTTTTCACAAAACTAGAACAAATAATACTAAAATTTGTATAGAACTACAAAAGACCCCAAGTAGCCAAAGTGATGTTGAGAAAGAACAAAACTGGAGGTATTACAATCCCAGATATCAAGCTACACTACAAAGCTGTGGTAATCAAAACAGTATGGTACTGGCACAAAAATAGACATAAAGATCAATGGAACAGAATAGAAAACCCAGGAATAAACCAATTAATCTATGACAAAGGAGGCAAGATTATACAGTGGGGAAAAGGTAGTGTCTTCAACAAATGGTGCTGGGAAAACTGGGCAGCAACATGCAGAAGAAGGAAATGGGACCAGTTTCTTATACCACATATAAAAATAAGCTCATAATGGATTAGAGACCTAAATGTGGGACCTAAAACCATAAAAATTCTAGAAGAGATCACAGGCAGTAATGTCTCTGACATCAGCCACAGCAACATTTTTCTAGATATGTCTCCTAAAGTAAGGAAAACAAAAGCAAAAATAAACTATGGGAATTCTATCAGAATACAAAGCCTTTGCACAGCACAGAAAACCATCAACAAAACAAAAAGACAACCTACTAAATGAGAGAAGATATTTGCAAAAGATATATCTGATAAGGGGTTAATATCCAAAACATATAAAGAGCTTATACAACTCAATACACACACACACACACACACACACACACACACACACACACACACAATCCAATCTAAAAATGGGCAGAAGACCTGAATAGACTTTTTTTCCAAAGACCTACAGATGGCCAACAGAGATGTGAAAAGATGTTCAACATCACTCATCATCAGGGAAATGCAAATCAAAACCACGATGAGCTATCACCTCACACCTGTCAGAATGGCTAAAATAAAAAACACAACAAACAACAAAAGCGGGTGAGAATGTATAGAAATAGGAACCCTTGTGTACTGTTGGTGGGAATGCAAACTGGTTCAGCCACTATGGAAAAGAGTATGGAGATACTTTAAAAAATTAAAAACAGAAATACCATATGATCCAATAATTCTACTACTGGGTATTTATCCAAAGAAAATGAAAACACTAATTCAAAAAGATGTATGCATCCCTATGTTTATTGAAGCATTATTTACAACAGCTAAGATACAGAAGCAACCTAAGTATCTATCAATAGATCAATGGATAATGAAGATTGCTTATCAGTAGATGAATGGATAAGGAATACACACACACACACACACACACATACGCACACACAAACACAAACACACACACAGGAATATTACACAGTCATACAAAAGGATGAGATCATGCCATTTGAAACAACATGGGTGGGCCTAGAAGGTATGTTAAAGTGAAATAAGTCAGATTGAGAAATAAGTCATAGGATTTCAGTCATATGTAGAATCTCAAGAAACAACGACAGCAACAACAAAGAATAAACAAAACACAGAATCAGACCTATAAATACATAAGACAAAATTATGGTTGCCAGAGGGAAGGTTGGCAGGCCGGGCAAAATGAGTACAGGGGAGTGAGAGATACAGGCTTCTAGTTATGAAATGAATGAGTCAGAGGAATGAGACACAGCATAAGGACTTTGTCAATGATATTGTAATAGCAGTATATGGAGACAGATGGTGGCTACACTTGTGGTGAACGGAGCATTAATGTAAGAACTTGTGGAATTGCTATGCTGTATACCTCAAACTAATGTAACATTGTGTGTCAACTAAAATTTAAACATTTTTTTCTTTACGTATTTCAGGGTTATGTTATGTCTTCTGGTGATTTTTTTCTCTTTTTTCTTACACAGTGTCACTGATCCTATCATTTCAAACTTATGACATAGTTGGTATCATAATCCCCTTTTTACAAGCAAAGACACTGATACACTCTTTGCACACGTATATCTACATGAAATGTGTACACATTATAAAACTTACTCTAAAGGTGAAATGATGTCCCAACGCTGGCTGAAGTAGACCAATGTTGAGACTGAGACTGATGATATTAGGATGTGGATCAGTATCCTTCAAAAGAGGAAAGAAAGAACTTATAAATGAAAGAATGTGAAGCAGAAAAAAAAAAAGAAATAAGGAAAATGTGACTGATGAAAGTGATAGTGACAGTCAGTGATCCGTGAATAGTAGGACCTCAGAATTCACCATGCCTTGTTTTTAAGTGTAGGATCTTGTCTCATCCATTTTTCTTTATCCTCAGAATCTGCTGGAGTACAATCACCTGCCAGACACTTGAGAGATGATGATGATGATGATGATGATGATGATGATGATGATGATGATTATTATTTTACTACAAAAATTTTAATGCCTATTTATTTTTTAGAGAGAGGGACAGAATTGAGTAGGGGAGGGGCAGAGAGAGAGGGAGATACAGACTCCGAAGCAGACTCCAGGCTCGGAGCTGTCAGCACAGAGCCCAATGTGGGGCTCAAACCCACAAGCTGTGAGATCCTGACCTGAACCAATGTCAGATGCTTAACTGACTGAGCCACCCAGGTGCCCCTATTATTAATATTTTAAGTGTTTATTTATTTTTTAGGGAGAGAGAGCAGGGGAGGGGCAGAGAGAAAGGGGGACAGAGAATCCCAAGCAGGCTCTGCGCTGACAGCAGAGATCCCAATGCGGGGCTGTAACTCACACACCACAAGACCATGACCTAAGCCGAAGCTAGCCCCTCAACCAACTGAGCCACCCAGGTGCGCTGATTATTTTTGAAGTAAAATAAGAATCTTATAGGGTTCTTTTATTAATTTATTTTCAAGTTAGTTAACATACAGTGTAGACTTGGCTTCAGGAGTAAAACCCAGTGATTCATCTTTTACGTATGACACCCAGTGTTCATCCCAAAAAGTGCCCTCCTTAATGCCCGTCACCCATTTAATCCACCCCCAACCCCCACTCCAGCAACCCTCAGATTGTTCTCTGTATTCAAGAGTCTCTTATGGTTTGCTTCCCTTTATGTTTATCTTATTTTTCCTTCCCTTCCCCTATGTTCATCCGTTGAGTTTTTCAAATTCCACATGAGTGAAATCATATATTTGTCTTTCTCTGACTTAATTTGCTTAGCATAATACCCTCCAGTTCCATCCACATTGTTGCAAATGGCAGGATTTCATTCTTTCTCATCGTCAGGCAGTATTCCATTCTTCATCCATTCATCAGTTGATGAACATTTGGGATCTTTGCATAATTTGGTTATTGTTGTTGATAGCACTGCTATAAACATTGGGTGCATGTACCCCTTTGAATCAGCACTACTGTATCCTTTGGATAAATTCTGGTAGTGCAATTGCTGGTTCTATTTTTTAATTTTTTGAGGAACCTCCATACTGTATTCCAGAGTGGATGCACTGGGTCGCATTCCCACCAACAGTGCAAAAGGGTTCCCCTTTCTCCACATCCTTGTTGTTTCGTGAGTTGTTAATTTTGGCCACTTTGACTGATGTGAGGTGGTATCTCACTGTGGTTTTGATTTGTATTTCCCTGATGATGAAGGATGTTGAACATCTTTTCACCCCTTTGCTGTGCAGAAGCTTTTTATCTTGATGAGGTCCCAATAGTTCATTTTTGCTTTTATTTCCCTTGCCTCCTGAGACATGTCAAGTAAGAAGTTGCTGTGGCTGAGATCAAAGAGGTTGGTGCCTGTTTTCTCCTGTGGGATTTTGATGGTTTCCTGTCTCACATTTAGGTCTTTTATCCACTTTGAATTTATTTTTGTATATGGTGTAAGAAAGTGATTTAGTTTCATTCACCTTCATGTTGTTGTCCAGTCCCCCCAGCACCATTTGCTAAATAAAGATAGTGTCTTTTTCCATTGGATACTCTTTCCTGCTATGTAGAAGATTAGTTGGCCATACATTTGAGGGTCCATTTCTGAGCTCTCTATTCTATTCCACTGACCTATATGTCTGTTTTCGTGCCAATACCATACTGTCTTGATGATTACAGCTTTGTAATACATCTTGAAGTCCAGGGTTGTGATGCCTCCAGCTTTGGTTTTCTTTCTCAACATTACTCAGGCTGTTAAGGGTCTTTTGTGGTTCCACACAAATTTTAGGATTGTTTGTTCTAGCTCTGAGAAGAATGCCGGTGCAATTTTGATTGGGATTGCATTGAATGTATAGATTGCTTTGGGTAGTATCAGCATTTTACCAATATTTGTTTTTCCAACCCATGAGCACAGAATGTTTTTCCATTTCTTTGTGTCTTCTTCAGTTTCTTTCATAGCTTTCTGTGGTTTTCAGCATGCAGATCTTTTACTTCTTTGGTTAGGTTTATTCCTAGATATTTTATGGGTTTTAGTGCAATTGTAAATGGGATTGATTCCTTGATATCTCTTTCTATTGCTCCATTATCAGTGTATAGAAATGCAACCAATTCCTGTACATTGATTTTATATCCTGAGATTTTGGTGAATTCCTATATCAGCTCCAGCAGTTTTTTGGTGGAGTCTTTCAGATTTTCCAGGTAGAGTACCATGTCATCTGCAAACAGTGAAAGTTTGACTTCTTCTTTGCCAATTTGGATGACTTTTATCTCATTTTGTTGCCTGATTGCTGAGGCTAGGACTTCCAACACTATGTTGGACAATAGTGGCAAGAGTGGACATCCCTCTCATATTTCTGATCTTCAGGGGAAAGCTCTCAGGTTTTCTCCACTGAAGATTATATTAGCTGTGGGCCTTTCATATGTGGCTTTTATAATGTTAAGGTGTGTTTCTTCTATCCCGACTTTCTTGAGGGTTTTTATCAAGAAATGATGCTGTATTTTGTCAAATGCTTTTTCTGCATCTGTTGACAGGATCGTATGGTTCATATTATCTTTTCTTCTATTAATGTGGTCTATCATGTTGACTGATTTGTGAATATTGAACCAGCCCTGTAGCCCAGGAATGAGTCCCACTTGATTGTGGTGAATAATTCTTTTAATGTACTGTTGAATTCAGTTTGCTAGTATTTGTTGAGAATTTTTGCATCCAGGTTCATCAGGGATACTGGCCTGTGATTCTCCTTTTTAGTGGAGTCTGTCTGTTTTGGGAATCGAGGTAATGCTGGCTTCATAGAATGAGTCTGGAAGCTTTCCTTCCATTTCTATTTGTTAGAACAGTTTGAGAAGAATGGGTATTAACTCTGCCTTAATTGTCTGGTAGAATTCTCCTGGGAAGCCATTCTGGCCAGGAATCATTTTGGGGGAGATTTTTGATAACCGATTCAATTTCTTTGCTGGTTATGGGTCTGTTCAAATTTTCTATTTCTTCCCATTTGAGTCTTGGTAGTGTGTGAGGGTCTAGGAATTTGTCCATTTCTTCTAGATTTTCCAGCTTATTGGCACATAATTTTTCATAATATTGTCTTCTAATTGTTTGTATTTCTGTGGTGTTGGTTGTGATCTCTCCTCTTTCATTCATGATTTCATCTATTTCGGTCCCCTCTCTTTTCTTTTGAGAAGTCTGGCTAGAGGTTTATCATTTTTGTTTATTCTTTCAAAAAACATTCATTGATCTGTTCTACTGTTTGTTTTTTTGTTTGTTTTGACTCTACATTGTTTATTTCTGCTCTAATCTTTATTATTTCCCCTCTTCTGCTGGCTTTGGGCTTTATTTGTTGCTCCTTTTCTAGCTTCTTTAAGTATAAGGTTAGGTTGTGTATGTGGGACCTTTCTTGCTTCTTGAGATAGTCTTGAATTGCAATGTATTTTACTTTTAGGACTGTCTTTGCTGCATCCTAAAGGATTTGGACTGTCATATTTTCATTTTCATTTGCTTCCATGTATTTTTAAATTTCTTCTTTAATTTCCTAGTTAGCCCCTTCATTCTTAATTAGGATGTTCTTTGACCTCCATCTATTTGGAGGCTTTCCAAAAATTTTTCCTGTGGTTGATCTCAAGTTTCATAGCATTGTGATCTGAAAATATGCATGGTTTGATCTCAATCTTTTTGTACCTATTTGAGGGCATTTTCTGACCCAGTATGTGATCTGTTTTGGAGAATGTTCTATGTGTACTCGAGAAGAATGTGTATTCTGCTGCTTAAGATGAAATGTTCTGAATATATCTGTTAAGCCCATTTGGTCCTATGTGTCATACAGAGCCATTGTTTCCTTATTGATTTTCTGCCTAGATGATCTGTTCCATTGTTGTAAGTGGAGTATTAAAGTCTCGTGCAATTATGGTATTATTACCCAAAAGTTTGCTTATGTTTGTGATTAACTGATTTATGTATTTGGGTGTTTCACATTGGGGGCATAAATATTTACAATTGTTAGCTCTTCTTGATGGATAGACCCCTTAATTATGGTATAATGTTTCTTCATCTCTTGTTACAGTGTTTGTTTTAAAATCTAGTTTGTTTGATATAAGTATGGCTACTCTGGCTTTCTTTTGACATCTGTTTGCATGACTGCTGTTTCCTCACCCCCTCACTTTCAAACTTCAGGTGTCCTCTGGTCTAAAATGAGTCTCTGGTAGGCAGAATATAGATGGATCTTGGTTTTTTATCCATTCTGATACCCTGTGTTTTCTGATTGGGGCATTTAGTCCATTTACATTCCAAGTGATTATCGAAAGATATGGATTTAGTGCCATTGTGCTATCTGTAGATTGCATGTTTGTTGTGATGTCTCTGGTTCTTTGTAGTCTTTGCTGCTTTCCACTCACAGAGTCCCCTTTAGGATCTCTTACAGGGCTAGTTTAGTGGTCACAAACTCCTTTAGTTTTTGTTTGTCTGGGAAAGTCTTTATCTCTCCTTCTGTTCTGAATGACAGCCTTGCTGGATAAAGGATTCTTGACTACATATTTTTCCTATTCACTCCCTTCTGGCCTGCCAAGGTTCAGTAGACAGGTCTGCTACCAACCTTATGTGTATTACCTTGTAAGCTAAGGACCTTTTGTCCCTGGCTGCTTTCAGAATTCTCTCTTTATCTTTGTATTTTGCCAGTTTCACTATGCTACGTCGTGGTGTTGACCTGTTTTTGTTGATTTTGAAGGGAGTTCTCTGTGCCTCTGGGACATGGATGCCTGTTTCCTTCCCCAGATTAGGGAAGTTCTCAGCTATAATTTGTTCAAATAAACCTTCCGCCCCTTTTTCTTGCTTTTCTTCTTCTGGAACGCCTATGTGATGGATATTGTTTCATTTCACAATCATTTAGCTCTCGCATTCTCCCCTCGTGATCTAGTAATTTCCTTTCCCTCTTTTTTTTCAGCATCATTTTCCATAATTTTATCTTCCCTTTCACCTACTCTTTCCTCTGCTTCTTCCATCCTTGCTGTCACTGTATCTAGTTTATTTTGCATTTCATTTATAGCATTTCTTTTTTTTTTTTTTAATTTTTTTTTTCAACGTTTTTTATTTATTTTTTTTGGGACAGAGAGAGACAGAGCATGAACGGGGGAGGGGCAGAGAGAGAGGGAGACACAGAATCGGAAACAGGCTCCAGGCTCCGAGCCATCAGCCCAGAGCCTGACGCGGGGCTCGAACTCACGGACCGCGAGATCGTGACCTGGCTGAAGTCGGACGCTCAACCGACTGCGCCACCCAGGCGCCCCCATTTATAGCATTTCTTAATTCATCATGCCTAGTCCTTAGGTCTTTGATCTCTGCAGCAATAGATTCTCTGTTGTCTTCTATGCTTTCTTCAAGCCCATCTATTAGTCCTATGACTATTATTTTAAATTCTTGTTCAGATATATTGTTAATATCTGTTTTGAGCAATTCTCTAGCTGTGATTTCTTCCCAAATTTTGTTTTGGGGAAGAATTCTTCTGTTTCATCATTTTGGCTAATTTCTGTCTTTTGCATGTTTTAGTAGCTTATGTGTCTGCACCTGTAAGTACTACTATATTAAAAAGGGGTCATTCACTGTTGAGGGCCTGGCACTTCAGGAAGTGTTTTTGGTGTATGTTGCATGCACTCTATTGTGTTTTGGCTGCTCTATCCCACTGGTCAGTCCTCTGTAGAGGTCCTCCTTGCTTGTAGTGCTGGAGTGTTTGGACCTTCCACCAGGTGGGCTTTGATTTGTTTGTTGAAGTAACTGTGGAAAAAAGGAAAGAGGTAGGGGGGAGGCCTGATCCCATAAAAAAAGAAAAATGAAAGGGGAGAAAAGAAGACCAAACAGAGAATCAAAAAACTATAAGGCTTAAATCCAGAGAAAAAGAAAGGAAAATAAAGGAGAAGAGATAGAAAAGATATAAAAAGAATAAAGTAAAAATGCCTGAACAGACTATATATATATTAAGAATTGACCACAAGCAATTCAGAAGCTTTGAGCCTTATTCCAATATAAAAAAAGTAGAGGGTAAAAAGAAAAAGAGAAGAGAAGAAAAAAAAAGAAAAGAGAAACGAAAAAGACAACCAGACAGGTAAACAACAACAATAACAACAGCAACAAACAGTTGTCTGTTGGTGCCAGGGACAGGTGGCTGTGCTGGTCTGGAGGAGAGGCTGGCTGCATTGGCTCAGTGTCAGTCTTGTTCCAGTAGGTGTGCAGTTACCAGGGGCAGGGTTTGGTGTAAGTGTCCCGCCTTCACTGGGGGCCGCTGTGCTTCTCTCTGAAGCCCCACTGTGTTGGTGATGGGGAGAAAACTGGCGACACCCCAATCTCTCCTTCCCACGCCAGGTTGTCTCAAACCCCTGTTCAGGCAGCCCTCACAGGATAGTGAGGGCATTCAGCTTGACCTGTTCCTCACGGTTCTCCAGCACCTTCTAGGTGCCCAGTTGGGATTCAAAACCCAATGTCTTAAAGGACCCCCCACACAGCATGGATCCTGTTCTGATGTAGAGCCACTCCACTCTGCTGATAAAAGGCTGATAAAAGACTGGGTGCCTGGGTGGCTCAGTCAGTTGGGCTTCTGACTTCGGCTCAGGTCATGGTCTTCCAGTTCTTGGGCTTGAGCCCCACACTGGGCTCTCTTCTGTCAGCACAGACCCGGCTTCGGATCCTCTGTCCCCGCCCCCCCTGCCCCTCCCCTGCTTGTGCTCTCTCTGTCTCAAAATAAATAAATAAACTAAAAAAAAAAAAAAAAAAAGGCCTTTGGCTGGCACCTGCAGGGTCTTTGTCATTGGGGAGGCAATAAACCCTTTTCCCAAAGTACTCTGGAAAGGGGACTGTTTTCCAGTATCCCCCAGAGATCCGTGTACCAGGCTATGCGCTCCAGGGGGAGGTTCCTCCTCCACAGGAGCACCCAGCGGCTCCTGGCTTAGCTTCGGAGAAAGTCGGCGAAAGTCGTGCACTTTTGAAACCTCCAAGTTTCAGCTCCTAAGGCTGTTTGCAAAATAGAAACTGGCACTCTCTGTATTTCTCATTCCCCCATCTGTGGTCTGGAGAGGTTTTCCTTTTGTGCCAACTGAGTACTGACTTTCACAACCCCTCTCTCTTTCACTCCCTTTTGTCTCTGCACAGAAAGGGTTCCCTCCCTTCCATGCCTCTGACATTTTCTCTCCACCACTCCATATACATGCACCTCCATCCCACCACGCTGCCTCTCTCTGCCCCTGGAGGTCCTTCTGCCACTCTGCAGATCCATTTCCTGAGGTCCAAGTGATCTCTCCTCAATACAGCTGTGTTTGAGGGACCAGGGCAATCCCAGTCCCCCTACTTCCCTGTCGTCTCAACTCCACAAAGAAGCTTAGAGTTTTTAAGGGAGACTACTGAAGTGTCTTGGAAAAGCTACATTGCCTTTCCTTTGTCGTATTACTTTGTACAATTTTAAAGCAATAAAATGTTTAGTCATTCTTTCTTTCAATGATAAGGACACAGAAAATTCAACCCTGCCTCTGAATACTGAGGTAAAAATTCTGGGGCAGACTTTTTGTTTGAACTATTGTACCTTCTTTTTTAGATTACGTTAGAGTATGAAGGAACATCATTTCTTGAGTGGAGTGTGCCAGGAACTTGTTCAGTGAAAAATAAAAGGTAAGATTTTTGCTGCTGATGTCAATATAATGTGTGTATTTACCCATAAAAAAGTATTCATATAGTGCAGACAGTCAGATTTAAGGTGGTGATTGAATGTAAATTTCTTCCCATTAAATAGATGTGAGAAGAAAGACAAGATCTCTTTGAAAATAGGATATGGGGTGCCTGGGTGATTCAGTCTATTAAGCATCCAACTTCGGCTCAGGTCATGATCTCAAGGTTCATGGGTTTGAGCCCCGCACTGGGCTCTGTGCTGACAGCTCAGAGCCTGGAGCCTGCTTCAGATTCTGTGTCTCCCTCTTTCTCTGCTCAACCTCTCTCTCTCTCTCTCTCTCTCTCTCTCTCTGTCTGTCTCTTTCGCTGTCTCTCAAAAATGAATAAACATTAAAAAAAATTTTTTTAAGAAAATAGTATAAAAGTAAAATATGCTGTATGTTTTATTTTTCTTATTAGCATACAATTAATGTTTTTAGGCTTAAAAAGTAGGGAATTTTTCCTAACCTTGTATGCTTATTTATCTTTCTGTTCTTTTTAAATACTAGCTCACCGAGGACAGAGCTGCGTTGTTCTTCTCCTGGTGTTCAGACGATAAGACCAATTGTTGTGGGCCCAGTAAGTTGATTTTAATGATAACTTATTAAATCTTGAGTAATTATCTCTGTTACACTTTATTTCCCATATTTTGAGCTTTCAACCTAATTTAATCTGTTTTAAATAGTATGTGTTAATCATAGATAAGAGGTATTTTTAAATTATTATCAATAGGGCATTAACTTCCAGATATATCTCATAGAAAATGATGTTATGAAATGGTATGTGATTTTACCTTAGCCTTTTTGTCAATAAGTATGTGAAAGCCTCAGTTACCACCTTCCTGGTAACAATACTCCCCAATGAGTGGGTCTCACATCATATACTTTTATAACAATTCCCTGGATTAAAAACCATTTCTAGCAAGTTTGTTTTTACTATATTTTCTTCAATTCGAGAAAGCATTTGCGAGTGCAAATACGTAAGAATGATGTTGATTGAATCCTCTCTGGATTACAAAAAAAAAAAGAAAAAGTTAAGCATCAAAAACATCGACTCTCTACTAATTAGTAACAGGTACCGGCCAGGCATTCATAGCTGATATTCCCACGCAAGTGTGTCTAAAGTCACTGCCATAGAGACTGCGTGTGACAAAATTTGACTATATTTTGGGGCTTATGCCTTCTTCTTGATTTCTAATCTTTATTTTCAGAGAAGAAGTAGAGTGATGCAGGAGAGGCCAAATGAATATTAATTCATTTTTTCAAAACTCATAGATTGAAAAGTATTTCAACTTGAGGTTTTTGAGTTTATGAATATTTACCAGTTTCATGGACACAATTCTGAGGAAGTAAAGGCTTACTCCTTTTCCTTTTGTTGTGTGTTAGAAGCCCAAATGTGCAATGTTACATACACACAAATACATGCATAGAGAAGAGTATCTTTGTCGTTTACGGATAGTGCCATCAGATCTTATAACCTTTAAGGATGTACACGTGACTTTAGAAATAAATTCAAAAACACTCAGATGTAACAATCCAAAATGTCTCCAGGCATTGCCAGTGTACCCTGGTGAGCAAAATCATCTCTGATTCAGAACCATCATGGGAGAAAATGAATTGAATTGCATTTCAGTGAGTAAGACTGTCCAGGAAAACTCACTATTTTCCTTTACACACTCACAGAGAACATTCTGTTACCACATGAAGTATAAGGGGTTGGTTTCCATACTGACTAATTCTCTGATACCAGCTGACTGTCTTACAATTCTAAGTTCTGGCATTTTCTACATGGAGTTAACTTCCCATCCACAAGGTTAAGGGCTCAGTCCCACAAGACTGCTTCACTTCGGATGTCAACTGCAAGTCCCAGTTTGTCACCTGTACTCATGACTGACTGTCCATAAATCCAGGTTCCCACAACCTTCTCCTCAGGGTCAATAATTTGCTAGAACAGCTTGCAGGACTCAGGGAAATGCATTTATCAGTTATAATAAAAGATATGATAAAGGATACAGATGAACAGCCAGAGAAGAGCCACATAAGGCAAAGTCTGGAAGGGCCCTGCGCACAGGAGCTTCCGACCCCATGGAGCTGGGTTGTGTCACCCTGCCAGCACGTGGACATGTTTACCAACCTGATTTTTATGGGGCTTCATCACATAGGCATGATCGATCATTAACTCATTTTCTAGTCCTTCTCCCCCCTCCAAAGGGTGGGAGGTTGAGGTAAAAGTTCCAAGCTTCTAATCATGGCTCGGGCTTTCTAGTGACCAGTTCCCATCCTGGATCCCACCCCGAGTCGCCTCATTAGAACAAAAGGGATTGAGGATCTCTGTGTCAGACCCTCCCGGCGTTCAGGAGATTATAAGAGTTGTAGGAGCTCTGCATCAGGAACTGCGGTCAAAGACCAAAGATTAGCAGGAACTGGGTGCAAAGACCAATACATAACAAATTTGTCACTCATGATAGTGAATTTGTAATTACAGAGAATAGCTACAGAATTGAACTAGTATTACATGTATATTTGTTAGTTCTATTCCAAAGTTCATTATACTTCCTCTCATCTTAGATCACTAATTTAGTGCCTCTGTGACTTTTCTGCCTGTATCCAAATTTGTATTTAAAGCTACCTTAATTTCCTTTTAGGATTCAGAAGAAGAACGCAATTTGTCTGTGCAAAGTTCTCATATCTGCTTCCTGTGGTATTATAGAGTTATGTAAGTAAGGCAATGTTGAATACAAAGATAATTAATGCTTTTTAAGAATAATTAGATTTAACTTTTAATTAACCACAGATGGATTATCTACATTATACTTTTCACATAAGCTTGCACTCACCAATCAAGATATCCTCAAATAAAATGCCAAACTAATATTGGGAAACAAACAATAAAAATAACAATAGCAACCACTATTTGAACATATATTTCTAATGTTCGTACTTGATGTAAATTATCTCTCTCACTTTTTATAACAAACAGAAATGCAGGTATTGTTATCTTTATTTTATAAATGAGGACATATAAGCTTGGGTAGGTTAAATAACTCAGATAATAATACACAGCTACTAATAACTAGCATTGGGATTTGACGCTGGTTCTTCAGACTACAGGGCTCTTTTAATTCCATTATATACATAGTTTCTCCAACCCATATTAACATGAGAGTGAATGAAAATAACTAAAAAGAGAAAACTGGCACAGGAGAAAATAATTAACTGCATTAGAAAATCATCTGATAAGTTAAAACCATCAATGAATCAGAATATTTTTCAGTGCAACAGTCAAGGCAATACCCTAAGCCCTGAATAGGATACAGGGAACTGTCTTATGTGGCCCCTGCTCCCCAGAGGACTCAACAGCCTCGCATTTCATTGGCCACAGGGATTACTTGAGGACTGACACGTGACCCAGGCAGTCGCCGGCAGAATACTCGTGTCTTCTGTAAAGCGGAAGTGGTTGTTGCCGATAGTTGTCTTGGTTCACGTGGTCCCTTAGAAGTCAGATGGCTCTGCAGTGTATATGAAATTTTTGGACTAGAAGCCCTGATAACTAGATTTTAGCAAGCCCTTCAAGGAGTGCACGTTCCATTCCTCTCAGAAATACTGCCACCTTCCCAGACTCTTACCAAGAAGCAAGGATGGAGTCTCTGCTACTCCTGAACCTGACAGGGTTCTGTCCTAGTTGCGGATTTCAGATATGCCAATCACCAGCTTTCTCCTGTGGGTTTGAAACCAACTGAGAAACAGACAAAGGCTAATTTGGAGATAAAAATTCCCTGTACAGCAGAATTGGAGAACAGAACCTTCCTCTCTGGCCACATGGGTTATTTTCTGCTTCCTCCAAGCAGAGACCAGGGGGGCCATCAGAGAAGGCAATCTGCCAAAAAAAGCATTGAAAAAGCATTGATAGTCAGTTTCACGAGTTTCCAATCTCACTCACACACACTGAGCCCCAAGAGCTAGTGACGGATATGGGCTTCCATACTGCTCTGATCTGGTCATGAATCATGAAAACAAAATCGGAAGAAGCAGCACCTATCTAGGGGGGGCAGTTAAGCCCAAAGAGACAGCTCAGTGGGAGCTAAGTGTTTTTCTGTTATGTAAGTGGTAAAAATGTACACAATTTATCACCTGTAAAAATACCATTTAAAGAATAAAATGAAACTAATACTCATGTATTCATCACACAAGTCAAGGAAGGGAACATTACCAGTACCGTAGAATCTGCTACTTAGAAATGCAGAATCTGGGGCCTCATTCCAGACCTCCTAGATCATTACCTGCATTTGAACAAGATCCTGTAGTCATTGTATGTACGTTATTGTTTAGCAAATCGCATTCTGATGCACACGAACAAAAGTTTCTCTAGGATATAGACCTAAAAGTACAATTGGCTAAAAGTAGGATATGCATTTGTTCAAGTTTACTAGGTAATGCCTAAATGCCTCTTGAAAAGATCGTTCAAATCTACGTCTACACCAGCAGCCCATGAATGTTCCCATTGTGCTACTTCCTCACCAATACTCAGTATTATCTGACTTTAATTTTACAATCTAGTAGATGTGAAATTATGTCACTGTGCTTTTTATTTGCATTTCCCTAATTACTATTGAGCATATTTTCATTTATTCATGAAGAATTTTTCTTCCCTTTCTGTTAAATGAGGATTTTTACCCATTTTTGAGTTATTTTTGTTTCAGAATAACTTATAAGATTTCATTCTAATGACTAGGACATTATTTATATATTTCAATATGTATATATATTGAAAGGATTTATCCCAGTTTATGCAACTTTTCACTTATGATCTCTATTGATAACAGAGGTCCTTGCTATTATAGATGAATTTGCCAGCTCTTACCTTAATTGGTTTGTGCGTTTTTAAATCAATTTAAGAAATCTTTTCCTCCAAGTTCATAAAAATAGCCTCCTATGTTGTTTCCTGAAAGGTCCACATAGTTTTGACTTCCACAGTTAGGTCCTTAATCCATCTGGAGTTAGTTTTTGTATATACTTGGAGATAGGGATCCAATTTTATTTTTTCCATGTGAATAATTAATCTTATCAGACCCATTTATTGAATAATGTACTTACCTGTAGTGCCTGCTTTATCATACATCGATTTTCCATGTATGCATGTGTTTCTTCCCAGCTGGCTCTACTGTTCAGCTGATCTGTTTGTCTGCTTAATAAACACTACATTATCTTTATTACTATAATTTCATATTTCAAATCTTGATGAGTGACAGTGCAGATCCCTGGCCCACTCTGACACAAATCTTGTTCTTCTTCATGAGTCTCTTAGCTTTGTCTATTTTTCCTCTGGCCTATTTTTCCTCTCTATGAAATTTTAGAATTGATTTGTCAAATTCCACAAAAACTCTAGTAGGGATTCCTATATTAAATATTTAAATCAATATTTAAATCAATTTGGAGAGTTTCAGCTCAAGAATAATACATAACCTTCCATTTATTTAGGCCTTTTTATAAGTCTGCCAAAAAATTTTGCAATTTTTCATAAAAGTGCCTGGAAATTTTTATTAGACTTATTCCTAGATGCTTTATATTTTGGTCTCTATTACACTCAATTTTTTAAAGCTACATTTTCTGTATTTTCTAACCAGAGCTTCTTGCTGTATAGAACACAATTTACTTCTGAATATTGATTTTTGTATTCAACAATCTTGCTAAATTCATATATTAATTCTAACGATTTACTTATATATTCTCTTGGAGTTTTTACAAATCCTATCACCTGCAAATACTGATGGTTTTCTTTATCCCTTTCCAAATAAGTATGGCTTTTCTTTCTTTTATTCTGACTGCTTTGCTAGAATATTCAAACACAATGTTTCATAGAAGGGTGAAAGCAGGCCTCCTTGTCTTATTCCTGATTTTAAAAGGGAGGCTCTCATTTCACTAATTTTGCAGAATATTTATTACAAATTATGAGTTAACCTTTACCCAGTTGAGGAACTTCCCTTTTATTCCAAGTTGGTGGTGAATTTTGCGTATGAATTAGTGTTGAAATTCGTTTAAAGTTTTTCTACTTGCACTTCAGAGTTCATATGGTTTTTCTGTTTTACTATGTTAATGATGAAAAATAGTTATTAATGTTTCTATATTAAACTAACCTTGTATTCCTGGAATAAGCCAACTATTCCAGATTCCAACTACTCCAGAATTCTTGATGAATTCTCTTTCATTTACATTGATGAATTTTCTTTGTTAATACTGTGTTCAGATTTTTTTGGTGTGAATTTCATGAGTGAGTTTGGCCTGTGGTCTTACTCCCCTTGTGCTATCATTTTCTGCATTTGGTATCGGGATTGTGCTAGACTCATCAGGAAAGTTAGGAGTGGTCATTCTTTTCTATTCTGAGAGATTTTGTGTAACATTGGAAGTATATGTTCCTTAAGTATTTGATGGAAGCTTGCACAGAAGTTTACTTGGGTCTGGATTTCGTGTGTGTGTGTGTGGTTCAGGGGGAGATTTCCTAAGTGTTAATTCCATTTTTTAATGGTTATAGTGCTATTTTGGAATTACAATTCTTGTAAAATCCATTTCTGTAAGTAGTACTTTTCCAGAAATTTATCCATGTCTTCAGTTAGCCATCTTAATATCAACTTTAATATCATAAAGTTGTCTGTAATATCCTCTTATGAGATTTAGTCTCTGAGCTGGTTGTAGTTACACTTCTGTTTTAACATTTCTAATAATTTTATTTGTGCCTTCCTTTGTTTCCATGTCCTTGTGGTATTCCTCTTTTATTAGTATGTTCAGAGAACTAACTTTTGGCTTTTTGAGCTTATCTATTGCAGTCTATTTCATTTCGACCCATATTTTCTATGATTTCCTTGAGTTTGTTTTTCTAAAACTTAAATTGGCTATTTAGCCCATTAGGCATGAGGCTCTCTTTTTTTCTAATGTGCGTGTTTAAGGCAATCACTTTTCTTCTAAGTACTTCTGTAACTGTATTCAACAAGTATTGCAAAAACCTCGTGTGATTTTTTTTTTATTGCTCAGAAATAATTTTCTAATCCTTGCTACAATTTGTTTGACCCATGAGTTAGTTAGAAATGCATTTTTGGGGGCGCCTGTGTGGCTCAGTTGGTTAAACATCTGACTCTTGATTTTGGCTCAGGTCATGATCTCACAGTCATGGGATCAAGCCCCATGTCAGGCTCTGTGCTGGGTGTGGAGCCTACTTGAGAATCTCTCTTTCCATCTCCCTCTGCCCCTCTCCCCCCTGGTGCTCTCTTTCTCTCAAAATCTTTTTTGAAATACATTTTTCAATTTACAAACCTATGAGTGTTTTTAATTATAACCTGATTGTATTGGGATAAGAATTGCTGGAGGAAATTTTTGACCTAGCATCTAGTCAGTTTTTATAAATGTCCCATGTGTACCCATAGAAAATACATTTTCTTATTGTTGGGTCAAATATTATAATCACACAATTAGTAGATCAGATTTGGTAAGTGAACTATTCAGATCTTCTGTGTGCTTACTTGACTCATTGTTGGCTTGATCTATCAATTAATGAGAGGGCTCTGCCAAATGTCCCACTAGGATGGTAGATATGTTGCTTTTCCTCACAGGTACCTAAGTTTTTGTTTGATATTTTGAGGTTATCTTTTATGTGTATATAACTTTGGAATTACTGAGCCTTTTTGAAGAATTGAAACTTTATTTGTAGTGATCTTGCTTCTCACCTGTAATACTTTTTCTTTTGGTGCCTCATGTTCTGTTTTATTTTATGTTAATATATTCATGGGTCTTTATCCATTGATTTTCAAGTTTTCTATAAACTTATATTTTAAGTGTTTCATTAATGAATGCCTTGAAACTGGATATTCTGTTTTCTAAAATGACAGTCTTTGGCTTTTAATTGGGCAATTTGGAGCATTTATGTTTATTGTGATTACTTAAGTTTATATTTATGAAAAAAATTTAATGTGCTTTCCATTTACTTGCTTAATACCCTTTATGTCTTTAGCATGTTTTAACCCTAATCATGCCTTGGTCAATATTTTCATTCTAGTCAGTTCTTTTCTCCTTTTTCCTTGACTTTCTTTTTTTCCTGATTTAATTTTCTTTCATACTTGTTTAGAAATTATGAATTGTATGTCTATCTTACATGATACTCCAGTAATTTTAGATGTATCAAGTCTAAATTTAATCAATACATTTATTCTTCTCTTGAACAATACAACAATCTTTAGAATACTTTACTCTGATATTATACCTCTTTTTTTAATTTTTTTTTTACATTTATTTATTTTTGAGAGACAGAGAGAGACAGCACAAGCAAGGGAGGGGCAGAGAAAGAATGAGACACAGAATCCAAAGCAGACTCCAGGCTCTGAGCTGTCAGCACAGAGCCTGACATGGGGCTCAAACCCACAAACCATGAGATCATGACCTGAGCTGAAAGTTGGCTCTTAACTGGACACTTAAGTCGGACACTTAACCAACTCAGCCACCCAGGTACCCCTATTTTATCCTCGTTCTTGAAAAATAGTTTCTCTGAAAATACAATTCTGGGTTGGTTGCTGTTTTCTCCCAAGACTTTAAAATTATTGTCTGCTAAATACAGAGAACAAACTGAGGGTGGATGGTGGCAGTGGAGGTGGGGGGGGGGGGGGGATGGAGGGGGAAGGGAGGGAAAATGGGTGATGGGCACTAAAGAGGGCACTTGTTGGGATGATCACCCAGTGTTGTATGTAAGCCAATTTGACAATAAATTATATATAATAAATAGCTTCCTAATAGTAAAATAAAATAAAATTAAATTAAAATAAAATGAAATAAAATAAAATAAAATAAAATAAAATAAAATAAAATAAAATGTCTGCTGGGTCCTACTATTGCAATTGTAAAGTCCACTGTCTAATAGTTTTATCTTTTAGGTTGTCTGTATTTTCTGTTTAATGCCTTACCTTGCCTTTGGTGTTTCACTATTATAGGTTTTTTTAAAAATCTATCCTACATGTGGTTTATTGCAGTTTCTGAATCTGAAGATTAGGGTCTTTCATTAATTCTGAAAAACCAGTCATTATCTTTTCAAATATTGATTCTCTCATTTTATTCTTTCTCTTTAGATTTTCATAAGAAAATATATGTCACCTTTTCATTCTGTCCTTCTTGAAATATTTTCATATTTTCTATCATTTTGTTTTCCATGACTCATTGTAGACTATTTTTGTTTTAATTTCAGTTTGCTAATTCTCTTATCATCTGTGTCTAAAATTTGTATTCACTAGGGGTGTCTGGGCGGCTCACCTGACTTCAACTCAGGTCATGATCTCACGGTCCATGGGTTCACACCCAGCATCGGGCTCTGTGCTGACAGCTCAGAGCCTAGAGCCTGTTTCAGATTCAGTGTCTCCCTCTCTCTGCCCCTCTCCCAGTCACACTCTCTCTCTCTTTCAAAAATAAATAAACATTAAAAAATTTTTAAATTTGTATTCACTAAAATCCTGTCTAGAGGCAACTGCCACGGTATATGCTCCCATTTTTTGCATTATTGCATCCAGAACTGCCTTTGTAATTTGTTGGGCCGTATGAAGACTCTTGTTAAAAAATCAGAAGAAAAATAGTGTTAAAAGTTTTAAATATAAAGCTTTCCCTTTCTTCCCCAGTCACTCTCTACTGGTCTTCGTGCTTTTATTTATATTTAATGTCGTGCTCCCATGGACATGAGAATACTCTTGGGCCAACTGCAGACCCTCATAATCACTTGGCAATTCAGCATGTGTGCAGTTCACTTTCTGCCAGGTTTCCCCTGTCAACAGCCATTGGACCAACACCTCATGCCCCAGTCAGGGGTGGCATCTGAAGAAGTCAAGCCTGGTATCTTTCCTTACAGTGGGTCTAGCCATCTTGACCTATAGCAGATGAGTAACCTCCACGGGTACTGCAACTTATCACTTGAACACACTAAGTACCCTGATTGGGGGTGGGCAAGAGACTCACTCCTGTGGAGACGAGGCCTCCATCTGCCACAGCACAGTGCTGCCACCTGGTGAGGCAGAGGGCAGCTGCTGTCATGTGTTACTCCAGATGCCACAAGTTTCATATACCCTACACTGACCCTCCCACACCTGAGCCCTGGCTATTGCCCAGGGTGAAGGCAGAAGCATTTTCAGGACAGGGGAGTGAGGAGGCCAAGACCAGGTGGAACGCAAGGTACCAGGGAATGGAGGAGTGAGGTACCAAGAACCTGTCCTGTGAAGGCAGACAGGAACAGGAGTCAGGACTGCACCAGCCAAAGCTCCCAAGTGCGTGCTTCATTGTCCCATCATAATTCACATATAAAATACAAGTTCAAAGATAAATTTATTAATAATTTCAAGACAAAGATTGCAGTGGATTAAACCTCAAGCACCAGGCCCTGCTGAGCACTGCTTGAGCACTGGGCTTTCCAAACCTATTGACTCTGTTTGCCCCCAAACAGAGTCTATCCCAGTACTCTGAGTACAGAGTACTCTATCCCAGTACTCGCTACATACTATCTGTCTATCTACTTAAATAGCTTGGTAAAGTCACTGAAAGTTTGCCAAGTTTAATAGGATATTTTTTACTCCTCTTAGCACTTGACCACTGTACCACATATAATGTTGGAGATGACTTATTTCTTCTTGAAACTCTTTTCTTCCTTCACTTACCTGCTACTATCTTCCATGTCTTTTTTTCTTTTTCTTGTACAATACATCATTATTGTTGTACATATTTTCTTGTACAATACATCATGCTACACATTAGATCCTGGAACTTAATTAGCTTATAACTAAAAGTTTGTACACTTTGGCCAACATCTCCTTGTGTCTCCTATCTCCAAACCCTTGGTGTAAACATCAATATACCCTCTGTTTCTATGAGTTTGAAGTTCTTAGATTCCATATATAAGGGAGGTCATATAGTGTCCTTCTTGGTCTGACTTATTTCACTTAACATAATGCCCTCCAGGTCCATTCATGTTGTTGCAAATAGCAGGATTTCCTTCTTTATATGGCTGAATGATATTCTATTGTATAGATTTACTACATTTTCTTTATCCACTCATCAGTTGATAGTCACTTAGGTTGTTTCCGTATCTTGGTTATTGTGAATGATGCTGCAGTTAACATAAGAGTGCAGTGGGGCACCTGGGTGGCTCAGTCAGTTAAATGTCCAACTTCAGCTCAGGTCATGATCTCACAGCTCATGAATTTGAGCCCTGTGTCAGGCTCTGTGCTGGCAGCTCAGCCTGAAGCCTGTCTGCTTTGGATTCTGTGTCTCACTCTCTCTCTCTGCCCCTCCCCCACTCATGCTCTGTCTCTGTCTCTCTCCCCAAAATAAATAAACATTAAAAAAAATGGGAGTGCAGATAACTCTTCAAAATAATGATTTATTTTCCTTTGGAATATACCCAGAAGTAGGATTGCTGGATTACATGGTAGTTCTATTTTTAACTTGTAAAAGAACCTCCACACTATTTTCCATACTATCGGTACCAATTTACATTCCCACCAACAGTGCGCAATGGTTCCTTTTTCTCCACATTCTTACCAACATGTATTTGTCATTTCTTGTCTTTATTTATTTTTTTCATCATATCCATTCTAACAGTTGTGGGGTCATATGTCATTATATCCCTGCTGATCAGTGATGTTTAGCACCTTTTCATGTACCATACCAACTGTATGTCTTCTTTGGAGAAATGTCTTTTTAGGTACTTTGCCAATTTTATAATAGATTGGGGTTTTGTTTGTTTGTTTTTTGTTTTTTGATATTGAGTTGTATGACTTTCATATATTTTGGATATTAACCCCTTATCATATATATGGTTGGCAAAAATTTTCTCCTATTCTGTATGTTAGCTTTTCATTTTGTTGATTGCTTCTTTTGATGTGCAGAAACTTTTTAGTTTGATGTGATCCTACTTGTCAATTTTTACTTTTGTTGCTTGTTCTTTTGGTGCCATATTTTAAAAAATCATTGTCAAAACTAAGGTCAAGGAGATTTTTCACCTATGTTTTCTTGTAGGAATTTTACTGTATTTCGTCTTACGTGTAAGTCCTTACTCTATTTTCAGTTAATTTTTTGAGTGGGGTAAGATAGTATTCTAATTTCATTCTTTTTCACATGGACATCCAGTTTTTCTAACACCATTTACTGAAGAGACTATTCCTTCCCCATTTAGTATTTGTGGCTCCCTTGTCAAATGCTGGTTGACTATAAGTGTGTGGGTTTATCTCTGGACACTTCATTCTGTTCCATTGGTTTTTGTGTCTGTTTTTAATAACAACACCATACTGTTTTCATTAATATAGCTTTGTAATATATTTTGAAATCAGGAAGTGTGATGCCTCCGGCTTTGTTCTTTCTCAAAACTGATTTGGCTATTGGGGGTCTTTTGTGGTTCCACACACATTTTACAATTGTTTCTTCTGTTTCTGTGGGGGAAAAATGCCATTGGAAATTGATGGGATTTTATTGAATCTATAGGTTTTGGTAGTATGGATACTGTGGCAATATTAACTCTCCTAATCTATGAACATGGAATATATTTCCATTTATTTGGGTCATCTTCAATGTCTTATAGCTTTTGGTGTATAGATCTTTCACTTCCTTGGTTAGATTTATTACTAAGTATTTTATTGTTTTTGATGCTATTGTAAATGCGCTTATTTTCTTCCTTTTTCAGATTGTTTATTGTTAGTGTATAGAAACACAACTGATTCCTGTGTGTTGATTTCATATGCTTCAACTTTATTGAATTTGTTGATTATTTCTAACAGTTTCTTGGTGGTGTCTTTAGGAAGTTCTATATTCAAGGTCATATCAGCAAGCAGAGACAATTTTATGTCTTCCTTTCTGATTTGGATGCCTTTTATTTCTTTTTCTTGCCTGATTACTCTGGTTAGGAGTCCCGTACTGCATGGAGTAGGAATGGTGAGAGTGGGATGGGCACTCTAGTCTTGTTCTTGATCATACAGGAAAACTATCAACCTTTCACTATTGAGTATGATGTTAGCTGTAGGCTTGTTATATATTGCCTTTGTTATGTTGAGGTATGTTCTCTCTATATCCAATTTGTTGAGAGTTTTTATTAAGAAGGGATGTTGTATTTTGTTAATGTTTTCCTGCATATATTGAGATGATCATATGACTTTTGTCTTTCATTTTATTAATGTGTTTCACATTTATTGCTTTGCATGTGTTGAACCATCCTTACATCCCACTTGATTATCATGTGTGATCCTTTTAATATGCTGTTGAATTCAGCTTTACTAGTATGTTGTTGAGAATTTTTGCATCTGCTCTTCAGGGATATGGTCTGTAGTTTTCACTTCTTGTAGTGTGCTTTTCTGACTTTGGTATCAGGATAACGCTGGCCTTGTAAAATGAGTTTGGGAGTTTCCTCCTCTTCAGTTTTTTGGAAGAGTTTGAAAAGGATTGTCATTAATTCTTCTTGAAATATTTGCTGGAATTAACTAATGAAGCCATCTATTCCTGGGCTTTTCTTTGATGAGAGATTTGTGCTTACTGACTCAATCACCTGACTCATTTTTAGTCTGTCATATTTTCTACTTCTTCCTGGTTTAGTCTCAGTAGATGATAATGTTTAAGGAATTTATTTCTTCTAGATTGTCAGATATGTTGGTCTATAATTGTTCACAGCAGTCGCTTATGGTCATTTGCATTTCTGTAGAATTTGTAGTAGTGTCCACACATTTCTGATTTTAGTAGTTTGAGTATTCTTTTTCCTTAGTCTAGTTAGAGTTTCATCAATTTTGTTTATTTTTTCAAGCAACAGTTCTTAGTTTTGTTGATCTTTTCTACTGTTTTTTTTTTGGTCTCTACTTATTTCTGCTCTGATCTTTGTTATTTCCATTTTTCTGCTAACTTTGGATATAGTTTGTTCTTCTTTGTCTAGTTGCTTGACATATAAAGTTAGGTTGATTATTTGAGACCTTTCTTTTCCCTTAATGGGGGCATTTATCACTATAAACTCCCCTTCTTGAAGTGTTTTTGCTGCATCCCATAAATTTGTTTTATTGTGTTTCCTTTTTCATTTGTTTCAAGATATTTTTAAAATTTATTTTATTTAAATCCAATTTATTTTATTTATTTAACATAGTATAATATGAATTCAGGAGTAGAATTTAGTGATCCATCACTTATACATACAACACCCAGTGCTCATCAAGATATTTTTTTAATTTCCTTTTGATTTCATCTTTCACCCATGGTTTTTCAGTGTGTTGTTTAATGTCCACATATTTGTGTATTTCCCAGTTTTCCTCCTATAATTGATCTAGTTTCATACTATTGTGTTCATAAAATATACTTAGTATGATTTCAATCTTTTTACATTTGCTGAGACTTTTTTTTTTACCTAACATGTTTCACTTGGTCTAAAGTATAGTCCAAGGTCAACTTTCCCTTATTGACTGTCTAGATGATCTATCCATTGTTGAAAATGGCATATGGAAGTCCCCTGCTATTATATTATTGTATATTGCTCTCTTCAGACCTGTTAGTATTTGCTTAATATGGTGCTCTGATGTTGTGTGCATATATGTTTCCAATTGTTATAGCCTCTTGATGAATTAGCTTCTTTAGTATTACACAGTTACCTTCTGTGTCTCTTGTTACACTTTTTAAGCTTACAATCTATTTTGTCTGATATAAGTATAGCTATTCCACTCTATTTTGGTTTCTACTTGCATGAGCTATCTTTTCCCATCCCTTACTTTGAGCCTGTATATATCCTTGAAGCTGAAGTTAGTCTTTTATAAGAAGCATATAAAGGGGTCTTGTTTTTTATCCATGCAGCTATTCTGTATCTTTGTTTAGAGAATTTAATCCATTTACATTAAAAGTAATTATTGTTAGATAGGTCTTACCAATTCCATTTTATTAATTTCCTTGCTCTTTTGTGTTTTTTTAAAGTTTATTTATTTTGAGAGAGACAGAGACAGCACGAGTGGGGGAGGGGCAGAGAGAGAGGGAGACAGAGAATCCTAAGTAGGCTCCACAATGGTGCCCCTCAATGCGGGGCTTGAACTCATGAACCATGAGATCATGACCTGAGCCAAAACCAAGAGTCAGACACTTAACCAACTGAGCCACCCAGGTGCCCCCCTTACTTTTTTGTATTCCTCTGTTCCTTTCTTCTTCTCTTGCTGTCCCTTTGTAAACTGATGATTTTCCACAATGGTATACTTTGATTCCCGTCTCTTTATCTTGTGTGAACCTATGATAGCTGAGATTTGTTTTGTTTGGTTTTGTTGTGGTTACCTGTCGGCTTACTTGAAATATCTTATAGATATAACAGCATTCTACGTGGGGCTGATAGCAGCTTACCTTCTATCACATACAAAACTCTACCATTTTATTTCCCCACCCCACATTTTATGTTTTGTTGTCAATACTGACATCTCTTTAAAAATTTTTTAATGTATTTTTTGTATTTTTTAAAATTTAAATACAATTAACATACAGTGTTACATTAGCTTCAGGTATACACTATAATGATTCAACAATTCTATATATTACTCAGTGTTCATCACGATAAGTGTACTCTTAATCCCCTTTATTTATTTCACCTATCTCCCTACCCACCTCCTTCTGGCAACCACCAGTTTGTTTGCTATATTTAAGAGGCTGGTTTTTGTTTGTCTCTTTTTTTCTTTGTTCATTTGTTTCTGTTTCTTAAATAGCACATATGAGTGAAATCATATGGTATATCTTTCTCCAACTGACTTATTTCACTTAGCATTATACTGTCTATCTCCATCCATGTTGCAAATGTTTAGATTTCACTTCATTTTTATAGCTGAGTAATATTCCATTGTATATACATACCAATCTATGGATGGACCCTTGGGTTGCTTCCATATTTTGGCTATTATAAATAATGCTGCAATAAATACATGGATACATATATCTTGTCAAATTGCTGATTTCATTTTCTTTCAGTAAATACCCACCGGTAGAATTACTGTAGTAATTCCATTTTTAATTTTTTGAGGAACCGACATAATTTTCCCACAGGGGCTGCACCAGTTTGCATTCCCACCAGCAGTACATGACTGTTCCTTTTTCTGCACATCCTTGCTAACACTTACTATTTGTTGTGTTCTTTATTCTAGCCATTCTGACAGTTATGAGGCAATATGTCATCGTGGTTTTGATTTGCATTTCCTGAATGATTCATGGTGTTGAACATCTTTACCCATTTGGCCATCTGTATGTCTTCTTTGGAAAAATGTCTATTTGGATTCTCTGCTTATTTTTTAGCTGGATTATTTGAGTTTTTATGATGTTGAATTGTAGAAGTTCTTTGTGTATTTTGGATATTAACCTCTTATTGGATATATCATTTGTAGATACCTTCTTTTATTCAATAGGTTGCTTTTTTTGTTTTATTTATGCTTTCCTTTATTGTACTAAATCTTTTTACTTTGATGTAGTCCCATTAGTTTATTTTTGCTTTTGTATCCCTCCCTGAGGATATATATCTAGAAAAATGTTTCTACTGCTGATATGAAATAAATTACTGCCTATGTTTTCTTTTAGGAGTTTTATGGTTTCAGGTCTTACATTTAGGTCTTTAAACCATTTCGAATTTATTTTTGTGCACGGTATAAGAAAGTGGTCCAATTTCATTCTTTTACATGAAGCTGTCCAGTTTTCCCAGCATCATTTTTGAGAGATTGTCTTCTTTGCATTGTATATTCTAACATTTTTATCATAGAGTAATTGACCATAAAAATCATGGGCTTATTACTAGACTCTCTATTCTGTTCTATTGCTCTATGTGTCTATTTTTGTGTCAGTACCATAATGTTTTGATTACTACAGCTTTGTAGTATAGCTTGAAATCTAGGACTGTGACACCTCCAGCTTTCTTCTATTTTAAGATTGCTTTGGCTACTCAGGGTCTTTTGTGATTCCATACACATTTTAGGATTATTTGCTCTACTTATGTTAAAAATGCTTTTGGTATTTCGATAAGGATTTTATTAAATCTGTAGATTGCTTTGGGTGGTATGGACATTTTAACAATATTGGTTCTCCCAATCCATGAATATGGGATATCTTTCATTTGTTTGTGTCATCTTCAATTTCTTTCATAGTGTTTTATAGTTCTCAGGGCACAGGTCTTTCACCTCCTTGGTTAAGAGTTTATTCCTATTATTTTAGTTTTTTTTGGTGTAATTATAAATGAGATTGTTTTCTTAATTTCTTTTTCTGCTGCTTCGTTATTAGTGTATAGAAATGCAACAGATTTCTATATATTAATTTTGTGTCCTAAAACTTTACTGAATTCACTTCTCAGGTCTAGTAGTTTTGGTGGAGTCTTCAAGATTTATTATATATAGTGTGATATCATCTGGAAATATGAGTTATACTTCTTCTTTCCTAATTTGGATACCTTTTATTTCTTTTTCTGTCTGATTGCTGTGGCTAGGACTTCTAGTACTGTGTTGAAAAAAGCAGTAAGAGTGGACATCCTCAGTTTTTCACCATTGAGTATGATGTTAGCGATGCGCTTTTCACATATGGCCTTTATTATGTTGAGGTATGTTCCCTCTAAACCTACTTTGTTAAGAGTTTTTATCATGAGTGGATGTTACATTTTGTCAAATGCTTTTTATACATCAATTGAGATGATGATATGGTTTGTATCCATTTTCTTGTTAATGTGATGTGTTAAGTTGATTGACTTGCAAATATTGAGCCACACTTGCATCCTGGGAATAAATCCCACTTGATTGTGGTGAAGGATTTTTTAAATGTATTGTTGGATTTGTTTTGCTAATATTTTGTTGAGAATTTTTATATCTGTGATCAGACATATTGGCCTGTAGTTCTCTTTTTTCTTATAGTGTGTTTATCTGGTTTTGATATCAAGACAATGCTGACCACATAGAATGAATTTGGAAGCCTTCCTTCATTTTCTGTTTTTTGGAATTATTTGAGAAGAATAGACGTTATTAACTCTTCTTTAAATGTTTGATACAATTTACCTATGAAGCTGTCTGTTCCTGGACTTCTATTCATTGGGAGTTTTTTGATTACTGATTCAATTTCATTGCTGGTAATCTGTCTATTGAAATTTTCTATTTCTTCTTGATTCAGTTTTGGAAGCTTTATGTTTCTAGGAATTTTATCCATTACTTCTAGGTTGTGCAATTTGTTGGCATATAATTTTTCATGATATTCTCTTATTGTTTGTATTACTATGGTGTTGGTTGTTATTTCTCCTCCTTTATTTCCTTTTAAAAGTTTTTTTACGTTTATTTATTTTTGAGAGAGAGAGACAGACAGACAGACAGACAGAGCATGAGTGGGGTTGGGGCAGAAAGAGAGGGAGACACAGAATCCAAAGCAGGTTCTAGACTCTGAGCTGTCAGCACAGAGTCCAACGTGGAGCTTGAACTCACAAACTGTGAGGTCATTACCTGAGCTGAAGTCAGATGTTTAACTGACTGACCCACCCAGGCACCGCTCTCCTCCTTTATTTCTTTTTTTAAAGTTTATTTATTTTGAGAGACAGAGAGAGAGAAGAGAGAGCAGGAGAGGCCAGATAGAGGGAGAGAGAGAGAATCCCAAGCAGGCTCTGCACTAACAGTGCAGAGTCCTATGCAGAGCTCAAACCCATGAACCATGAGAGCATGGCCTGAGCCAAAACCAAGTCAGATGCCCAACTGACTGAGCCACCCAGGCACCCTCTTCTCCTTTATTTCTGATTTTATTTCAGTTTTCTCTCTCTCTCTCTCTCTCTCTAGGTTTATCAATTTTGTTTATCTTTTCAAAGAACCAGATCCTGGTTTTATTGATCTATTCTATTGTTTTTTAGTCTTAATTTATTTCTTCTCTAATTTTTATTATTTTTTTTCTTCTACTGGCTTTGGGCTTTGTTTTTCTTTCTCTAGCTTTAAGGTTAGGTGTAAGGTTAGCTTGTTTATTTGAGATTTCTCTTATTTTTTGAGTTAGGCATGTATTGCTATAAACTTCCCCTGTAGAAGAGCTTTTGCTGCTCCCCAAGGATTTTGGACCATTATGTTTTCATTTTTATTTCTCTCTTTGTATTTTTTATTTGCTTTTTGATTTCTTGGTTGACCCATTTATTGTTTAGTAACATGTTATTTAGCCTCCATGTATTTGTGTTGTGTCCTTTCCAGATTTTTTTCTTGTGATTCATTTCTAGTTTAATACACAGGAAAAATGCATGATATGATTTGAATCTTTTTTAATTTATTGAGACTTGTTTTGCTGTATAACGTGTGATCTATTTCGGAGAATGTTCTTTGTGCTCTTGAAAAGAATGTGTATTCTGCTGTTTGGGGGTGAAAATGTTCTGAATATCTGTTAGATCATCCTGGTTTAATGTGTCATTGAAAGCCACTGTTTCCTTGTTGATTTTCTGTCTCTATAATCTATCCATTGATGTTAGTGGGATGTTAAGGTCCCCTACTATCATTGTGTTATTGTCAATTTCTTCCTTTATGTCTATTAATGGTTGCTTTATGTACTTAGGTGTTTCCATATTGGGTGCATAAATATTTATAATTGTTATGTCCTCTTGTTGCATTGTTCCTTCTATCATTATGTCATGCCCTTTCTTTCTTGCTAGTCTTTGTTTTATGAGACTGAAGCGCTACCTACTGCGCTAATGAGGCACCTTCTAGTCTTTGTTTTAAAGTCTATTTTGTTTGGGGTGCCTGGGTGGCTCAGTTAAGCATCTGACTTTGGCTCAGGTCATGATCTTGCAGTTAGTGAGTTCAAGCTCCACATCAGGCTTTCCGTTGCTAGTGTGGGCCCGCTTTGCCCCTTCTCCACTTGTCTGCATGTGCATGCGCACTCTCTCTCTCTCTCACACAAACACACACAAATAAACATTTTAAAAAATAAAGTGTATGTTTTTGATATAAGTATTGTCACCGCAACTTACTTTTCCCTTCCATTTGCATGATGAATGATTTTCCATCCCTTCACTTTCAACCTGCGTGTGTCTAGAGGTGTGAAGTGAGTCTACTGAAGGCAGCATATAGATGCATCTCCTTTTATCTCTCGCTCTCTCAGTCACCCTGTATTTTCTGACACAAATTACTGGAGCATTTAGTTTTTTTACATTTAGAGCAGTTATTGATAGGTGTGTACTTATTGCCATCTTGTTATTTGTGTTATGGTTGTTTTTGTAGTTCCTCTTGGTTCCTTTCTTCTTCTTTTGCTCAGTTCCCCTGTGGCCTGATGGCTTTCTTTAGTAATATGCTTGGATTCCTTTCTCTTTATTTATCGTGTATCAAAGGTTTTTGATTTATGGTTACCATTAGGTTCACCAGAACCAGGCACTTCAGGGATGTCTCCCATGTGGATTGTATATGCCCTACTGTTGTGGCTGAGCCACGTTTGCCTTCAGTCAAGTCAGTTACATTGGCCCACTTTTGCCTTTTTTGGGTACACTGGGTGGGGGTTAGTCCTTGTGCTATTAAGGAACCGGTCTGGGGCCCCTGTGGGCTTGCAATTGGGCAGTGTTAGAAGTCAGCACAGGTGCCTGCCCTCAGCTGCAGTCTCACCAACCTATAGGGCCCTCTCCCTGCCTTGTCCACAGAGGCCTTCCTTGGTGTGTGGATCTGGCAGTTGGCCCGATGCCAACCCCCATTCCATTTGCTGGGGTTGCCCTTGCACCAACCTACAGAGTGCTCTCCCAGCCTGTCCCTTGGGAGGTTTTTGTTGGTAGGTGGAGTTGGCAGTGAGACTCACAGTTTGCCCCCAGTCTGTCTGTGGGTGCTGTAGTCACACTGAACTGCAGGGATTTCTTCCTGTGCTGCCCCCGAGAGCTTTTTGTTGGTGAATGGGGCCACAGTCAGACCACACGCCTGCTCCCCCATATGTGTGCGCAAGCTGCAGTCACATTGACCAGCAGGGCACTGCACTGCCAGCTGTAGGGTTTAGCTGCTGGGACTATGGGGACACTGGTGTGTGTCTGGTTTTCTTCCCCTCTCCCCAGGGCTGGAGTCACCTTGGAGTTCCACCCGTCCCTGCCAAGGCTGCTTGCAAGGTGTGCTGGGGCTGGAGCCACTTTGAAGAGACACCTGCCACATGGGGGGGGTTGGATGGGGTGGATACACAGGAGAACCTGGAGGCAGAAAATGCAGTGTTAGCAAGATACATGGATTGTGTTCATGCTCGTTCCCACAAGCATCAGCTGTCTAGGCTGGTGGGGGGCAGAGAAACAGTGCCTGCCATCTCTTCTGTTTTTGGAGAAGTCTCTTAAAGGTCCCTGTCCCTCCAGTGCATATTCTGAGATTAGCAAATGAATCGATACCTCAGTAAATAAATCTGCCATATACCTCAGGCACTTTCCAGGCTGCTGCTTCTCTGCTGTGCCTTGGCTGGGTTGTTTACTTTGCTGACCCTTTACAGGTGGCATTTCAGTTTCCTGTTGCACAATGGCTCTCCTGGAGCTAAGCCCACTGATTTTTAAGGTATTCAGAGCTAAGCCCTGCTGGTTGTAAAAACTCATGAAATTGAGCCTCACTGGTGTTCACAGCCAAGTGTTATGGGTACTCATCTTCCCAGTTTGGGTTCCCCGTGCCTGGGGTGCCCGGTGTGGAGTCTGATGCTCTCGCTTCTCCACGCTTGTGCTGTCCCTCCTGTTTGGGGTTAGCCTCACCGGCTGTTTGGTTCCCAGCCAAACTTCCCAGCCAAGGCTTCCCGAAAGCCTTTCCTACCCATTTTGATGTGGCCTCCTCTCTACGATTAAGTGTGCAAAGTCTGTTCCGCCAGTCTTTCAGTCATTTTCCGTGTTAGTTGCACTCCTGTGGCTGTTATCTCAGTGTGTCTGTGGGATGTGGTGAGCTTAGAATCCTCCAAGTCTGCCATCTTCCCAGAATTCTACATCTCCGTATGTTGTGTGGCCATTACAATTTGTAATACTTGGTCCTTTAACCTTTATACTAAAGGTGAGTGGCTAACACACCACCCTGTTACAATATTAAAATATTCAGAATCTTTTTACATATTTCCCTTTACTAGTGTGTTATATATTTTCATGTTTTCTTTTTACTAATTAGAAGACTTTTTATTTCAGCTTGAAGATCTCCTTACAGCATTTATGTAAGGCAAGCCTAGTGGTGATAAACCCCCTCAATTTTTATTTGTTTGGGAAAGTCTATCTTGCTTTCATTTCTAAAGGACAGATTTGCTGATAAAGCGTTGTTGGTTGGCAGTTTTTTTCTTTCAGCACCTTGAATGTATCATCTCACTCTTTCCTGACTGTGAGGTTTCTGCTGAGATCACCTAAGGGTGATCGTTTGTATGAGAGGGTTTTTTTTTTTTCTCCTCCTGCTCTTAAAATTCTCTTCTTTGTATTTTATTTTAGATAATTTTATTTTAATGGCTGTGGAGAAGATCATTTTACATTGAAATTTGGGGGTGATTTAGCTTTATGAACTTGAATATCCAAATCTTTCCCTAGATTTAGGAAGTTGTCAGCCATTTTATCTTTAAGATTTTCCTTCTCTTCTCCTCCTGGGACCCCAGTGATGCACTCATTGTTTCTCTTAATGGTATCCCAGGCTTTGGTCATCCTTTTTTATTCTTTTTTTTCTTTTTTCTTTTCTGAACTGGGTAATTTCAAATGATCTGCCTTTGAGTTCATTGATTCTTCTGTTTTGTCCAGCCTGCTCTTGGAGATCTTTTGTAAATTCTTCAGTGAAGTCATTGTATCCTTAGCTTCAAATTTTCTGTGTGTGTGTGTGTGTGTGTTTCCATGTTTTCTGTCTATTGAACTTCTTGCTTTATTCTTCTATTGTTTTTCCGATTTCATTAAATTGTTGACCTTTGTTCTCTTGTAGCTCTCTGGGCATCTTTAGACACATTATTTTGAATTCCTTTTTGAAGCATTTATGTATCTCCATTTTGGGGGGCCCATTACTGGAATTTGTGTATTCCTTTGGTGGTGTCATGATTCCTTGATTTTTCATGTTCCCTTTATCCTCACATAAGTGTCTATATATTTGAAAAAGCAGTCACCTCTTCCAAACTTTGGAAGACTGACTTTGCTAAGGAAAACCTTCACTGGTGGGTGGAGAATACAGTGACCCCAGGTCTAGTGATGTAGGGCACCTCAGGGGCATGTGGCATCTTGGGGTTCAGAGATGCATGATGTCTCATTAGGTCAGGCCACTGGAGTCCATAACATCAACAACTGTGTGATATTTGGCAAGTGCTATGTAGTGCTCACAGTGACTGCAACGTCTGTTAATGTTCCCCACAGCTCCTCCAGGTCCAGTGGCTAGGGACCAGAGCAGGAAGTGGTAGTGGCCCGAACCAGTGGTGTGCACATATTTAGCTGTGGGGGCCTGCTGGTAGTTTTCTGTGTCCTGGTAGGGGTCAGTTTTAGGCACACACATAGTGTTGAGGACCAGGGACAGCAGCAAGGGCCAGGCCAAATGCAGGCATACAAACAACTGTAGGAGTCCTGGCTATCTGTGTGCATTCCTGTGGCTGTGGTGTTTCACCACAGATATGGGCACAAGTAATGGAGGCCGGTCATAGTAGACAGGGCCAGATCTAGACTCACAAACAGCTTTGACCATTGGAATGACTTCCCAAAGATGCAGGGTCTTGCCACAGACATGCCCAAGGCAATGGAGCAAGTAGTGGGAGTTGGGCTCGGGAGCCTAGAGGTGCACATTTGGAGGAGCTAGCCCTAAGCACCTGCAGAGGGATGGAGGTAAGCTGTGGGGTTCTAGGCTGCATCCTGCACTTGTACAGCTGCAGAGGCTGAAGCTAGCTGCTTGTATGGATCCCATTCTCTGCCAGTGGTGAGGACAGGTGAATGGGAAGGGACTCGGGCAGCTGGAACCTGCAAATGCAAAAACCTGTGGGGTAAAAACTAGTGAAATCTGCAGGCGTCCATGATGGCTGTCCTGACCATTGGTTTCTTCTGTAGTGAAAGCTTCTGGGTCCCCTGTAGAACCAGGTCACTGGGACCCTCATTGCTCCCACTGTGTGGTTGACACTGGTAGTGCTTGCCTTTCTTCCTTGTTTCTGGCCATCTCTATACATCTCAGCTTTGACAGTCTCTGGATGGGGTGAAACCTAAACAGGTCTTCCGTGCCGTACCCCCAAAAGGCTGGGGAAGCTGGTCAATCACCCTGCCCTCCCTTTCCCAGGGAGGGGAACTCTACAGCTGGTGAGTTCCCTCTTGACACAGAGCAAGGCCGGCTTGGCAGATGGGATGATTAGAACAAAATGAAGCATTCTTCCTTCCCTTTTTGTGCCGTTGCTCCTAGGTTTTTGTTCTACTTCGTTGAAGTTTCTTAAGTGGACTCTTGAACTCTCCCAGAACTGTTTTTGTTTGTAGATAGCTGTCTAATTGTTGATCTTTGTTGGGGAAAGGAGGTTGGCTTCTTCCACTGTACCATCTTGGTGACATCAGCCTCTTCTGTTTTTTCTAACGATCCCCTCCCAGTCTTTTTGTTTGGCTTTTTATGATCTGTCCTTACCTTAAATGTCAGCTCCATTCAGGTTTCTTTCTTTGACTCTCTTTTCATTCTACGCTTCAGTTTGTGCACCACTTAAGAAAGGCAAGCATTCTGATAAAGATCCAACAGAACGCTGCTAATATCATCTTCCATGAAAATCGAGGTTGTTACTTTAACATCAACTGATACTGTCTCTCTGCAAGTTTACCTTTAATAAGCTTTTTAGTATTAATACTAAAACCTTTCTCATATTATCAGTACATTTCTCCTTTTGCCTTTAAATTTTCCTTTCCAGATAGACAGGTAAGTCACTCAGTGACCCACTTCTGTTCTTATTTCCTGCACCTCAGACAAGTAGCATAACACAAGGAGGACACTCCAGCCCTGGAGCTTGGGATCTTTTTGATCAACCTAGTTCTTTGTGAACACTTATCAATATTTATAGTACTTACTTCCATTTGCTTTCTAAAAATCAGATTGAACATATGGGGGCACCTGGGTGGCTCAGTCAGCTGAGCATCCAACTCTTGATTTCACCTCAGCTCGTGATCCCCAGGTTGTGGAACCGAGACCTGAATTGGGCTCCATGCTGAGCATGGAGTCTGCTTAAGATTCTTTCTCTCTCTCCCTCTGCCCTTCCTCCCAGCTTCTGCTCCCTCTCTCTCTAAAAACACATGTTTTAAAAATAGAATAAAATCAGCTTGAACATATGAAATATTGTTTTCGTTATATGGTCTCAGAAACTCACTGCATACATATTTACTGATTCCCAAAATATCTTTTTTTTTCCATTTTATACATAATAACGTACCAGGCACTGTGCAGCAATCAGCAAATAAAAGAACATAGTCCTGAGGCATTGACTTTTAGAGCTTATATGAGAAAGAAAATACAGATATCATTAAATGAACATCACTTTCTAAAAAACATGCAACTGAACATACAGATAAATGTTCCTTTCAGAAAATTTAAATTGAAAGGGCAGTTAATGAAAGATTTTCACTGCCAATTGATGACTTTGTTGGCATAAATTGGCATAAATTACAGCATGTAAACACTATAGACTTTCTTAGGCAGAATGATCATATCACAGTTTTAAAGACTGCTCATGCAATTTTGGCTACGTGAACTTGTAATGTTACTAAGGCAGCATGCAGATTCAAGCCTGTCAGCCTTTTGACATGTGATAACATGTGAGAATCAGTCGTTATATTTAATTATAGACATAGTAGCTTTTTAAAAATTTTGTATTTAATTGTTTATGTATTTATAATGGAATATAAGAATATTGAGAGACTTAGAAACATGTATATTGAAAGCGAAGTATTCAAACTAATATTTAGCATGCTGTTTACTAAAATGTGATTCCTCTTTTTCTCAACAGAAGTTTCTTTCACAACTTTACCCAGGTAAAACATGTTTTGAAATTTTATATATCCTTCCCATATCACTACTGTATTATTTGCCTCTAATCTTTCATGTTACCCAGAAGGAGAATTTCCCAAACTAATTTTTCAACAAAATTTGCCTAGAGCAGTGGTACTTACAATATGATTTGAGGACCTCTAGAGCTCCACAGACCTTTTCAGGAGGTCCCTGAGCTCTACCCTTTCCCAACCACATATCTGTGCGAGGATAGATTTTCCCCACATACTTCCACCAAAACAACATGTGCCAACAGCTTGAATGCAGGAGCACAGATGACAATTCAGCTGTCTTCTATTAAGACAGATAACACAGACATTTTGTGATGTAAAATGCAAAACAACCATTCTTCTGCTTTTCTTTGTTTTGGAAAATAGCTCTTTTTCATTAAAATATATGTCATGTTAACATTTTATGGGTTTATCATAGTTTTTAAAATAAATTCATAAATATCTTCTCGGTTTGATACATGGTAAATATTGATAGATCTGACCCACCTAAAACAGAAGCTCTGTGGTATTCTCAATAATTTTTAAGGCTATGAATGGGTCTTGAGATCAAAAGGTTTTAACATCTGGTCCGAGGGTGGAAGATGACAGTCGAGTAGAAGGATCCTAGGCTCGCCTCCTTCCATGAATGTAACTAAATAGCCATCAAATCATCCTAAATACGCCAGAAATTGATGTGAAGACTGGCAGAATAAACTCCACAACTGACGGTAGAGAAGCCACATCAAAGAAGGTAGGAAGTGTGGAGATGCGCTTTGGGAGAGAGATTGTGGCCACTGTGGTAAGGAGGGAGCCATGGTCATGAAGAAGGACAAGAGACAGACCAGCACACAGGGGAGCACACAGGAAAAATGCATCCCTGTAGCAGTTGGCTTGGAAAGCAAGAGGGGCCGAATTTCATGAGTTCTTGCAACCAGTGGGCTTAAAGGTCAGTGGGCTTGGCTGGGATAGAGCCTGAATGGCACTGTACTATTCTTGCAGAGAAGGTAGGCAAACAACCCTACATTGTGGAAATAGCAATCAAAAGAGCACCTGTGGCACACAGTGCGGAGTTTATTCAGTCATCTCAGAGCGAGTCCTAGAGAAGTAGCATTCACAGAGAGAAACCTCGGGGAACAAAGGAATTGGCCAGCGTCATTTCCCTCTCCTGGCCCTCAGCATAAGCACAGGACCACCTGTGGGAACCACTGCGGCACTGACACTCACTGCCTACCTTGCTTACACCAAGCTCCACTCCCCCATGCTCCAGTAGAACTGCCTATCTGAGCCATGCTTGTCTCAGCCCCAGCATGGCAGACCCCTTCCCCCTAAAGACCAGCCTAAACCCCTACTCACACCATGTTACCCATCATGGGAATTTTGCAGCATCTCAGTTCCGCCAAGTGGAGTCAACAGATCTCACTTTACAAGCAGACCAAAGCACACCTAGTTAAAATGTGCCACATTCAGGCCAGAGACCAAACAGTGCCTACAATAGGCAGAGACCCTGCAGATGACTGGCCTGAAGGATAAAACAGCCAGGACAAAGCAGCAGAGCACATGCAACACACATTGGAGACATTTCCAGAAGCGCAGGCCCTGGGGAACAGATGACATTACATGGCAGAGAGCACTATAGGACCTCTTCTTCATAAGATCATTACCTTCAAGAACAGGAGACATAGCTGACTTTCCTAACACAGAAATAGGCACAGAGACATAGACAAAATGAGAAGACAGAGAAATTTATCCCAAATGAAAGAACAGAACAAGACCATGCCAGAGATCTAAGTGAAACAGATATAAGTAACATGTCTGATAGAGAATTTAAAGCATTGATCATAAGGATACTCACTGGACTCAAAAAGAGTAGAAGACATGAGTTAAACCCTTACACAGAGATAGGGAACAACATAGCAGAAATAAAGGTCATAATAAACAAAATGAGAAATATGCCTCATGGAATGAACAACAGACTGGAAGAAGGAGAGGAATGAATTAATAGCCCAAAAGACAGAGTAATGGAAAGTAATCAAGCTGAACATAAGAGGGGAGAAAAAAAGAATTATGCAAAACAAGAATAGAGTTAGGGAACTCAGTGATTCCATTAAAGGTAATAAAATTTGTATTATAGTAGTGCCACAAAAAGTAGAGAGAGAAAAGGGGTCAGAAAATTTATCAGGGAAGCTGAAAACTTCCCTAATTTGGGCAGTAAAACAGATATCCATATCCAGAAGATACAGAGAACCCCCATCAAAATCAACAAAAGCAGACCCACACCAAGACAAATTGTAATTAAATTAGTAAAATATAGTGATGAAGGAAAAAATGTTAAAGCAGCAAGACAAAAGAAGACTAACTTAACAGGGAAAACTCATAAGGCTAGCAGAAGATTTTTCAGCAGAAACATTTCAAGGCAGAAGAGAATGGTATGGTATATTCAAAGTGCTAAATGGGAAAAATCTGCACCTGAGAATACTCTATCTAGCAAGGCTATCATTCAGAACAGAAGGAGAGATAAAGAGTTTCCCAGAAAAAACAAAAAAACTAAAGGAGTTCATGACCACTAAACCAGCCCTGTAAGAAATTTTAAAGGGGACACTTTGAGTGGAAAGACCAAAAGTGACAGTATAAAGTAGGAAACACAAAGCAGTAACAATATTTCTGTAAAAAAAAAAAAAAGTCAAGGAACTCACAAAATAAAAGAATGTGAAATATAACAATATATACCTAAACGTGGGAGGAGAGGAGTAAAGAATGTGTTCAAACTTTAACAACCATGGACTTAATATGGACTGCTATATGCAGAAGAGGTTATATACACACCTAATGGTTACCACAAATCAAAAACCACTAATAAATATGCAAAAGTACCAAAAATAGGCAAAGAGAAGGGAAGTAAGGAAGTGTAGATCAATATCCTTGTATATATAGGTGCAAAAATTCTACATAAAATAATAGCAAATGGAATCCAACAATGTATTAAAAGAATAAATTAAAAAGGGCCAGTATCTTCCAGAATGCAACACTGGTTCAATACCAAGAAAGCTGACAACAATATCCATTCCATAAATGCAGTAAAGAAGAAAATAAATGATCACATCAGTAAATTTAAAAATTGAACAGCCATTCCTAATGGAAACACCAAACAAAACAAGTTTAGAAGGGAACCACATTGATTTTAACATTTTAAAATGTTACTCTAATTTTTATTTTTGAGACAGAGGGACAGAGAGACAGAGCATGAGTTGGGGAAGGGCAGAGAGAGAGGGAGACACAGAATCGGAAACAGGCTCCAGGCTCTGAGCTGTCAGCACAGAGCCTGACGCGGGGCTCGAACTCACAGACTGCGAGATCATTACCTGAGTCGAAGTTGGATGCTTAACCGACTGAGCCACCCAGGCACCCTAGGGAACCACTTGATTTTAATAAAAAAACACAGACTTCTCAAATAATTAACAATATTATTATAAATTATGAAATACTTTTGATTCAACTAAAATCAGGAACTGGACAAATGTGCTCATCTGTCAGTAAATATCATCACTATTATTTAACATTGTCTTGAACATAACAGCGTAAGTAATAAAACAAGAAAAAATGTACAATATTATAAATTTATAATAGCAATAGAGACTAAAATACTGATGAATCAATTTAACAGGAAAGACACAGAACTTGTAGCAAGAATCACTGTCAAATTTTGTTGAATGATTTTTTAAATATACTTTAAATGTTTATTTATTTATTTTGAGAGAGAGTGAGTGCGTGCATGGGTGGGGGAGGGGCAGAGAAAGAAGGAGGGAGAGAGAGAGAGAGAGAGAGAGAGAGAGAGAGATCGATCCCAAACAGTCTCCATGTCGTCGGCACACAGCCTGATGTGGGGCTTGATCGTACAAACCATGAGATCATGCCCTGGGCTGAAATCAAGAGTTGGACGCTTAACCGACTGAGCCAACCAGGTGCCCCTGTTGAGTGATCTTTAAAAGATCTAGTTTTTAAAGTATTTAATTGGATCTAATGTCAATTTTTTTACTGAAAAAATATCTTTGTTTTCCAATTTATTCTTTTTAAGATTTTTGTTTTTAATTCCAATATAATTAACACACAATGTTATATTTCAGGTATACAATATAGTGAACCAACCATTCTATCCATTACTACTCAGTGCTCATCATGATACGTGTGCATGTATCTTAATCCTCTTTACCTATTTCACCCATCCCCCACCCAACTAACCCCTGGCAACCACCAGTTTGTTTTCTGTATTTAAGAGTCTGGGGTTTTTTTTGGTCTCTTTTTGAAAAAGTATTTCACCAATTATGTGTAGTGATATGGTATAATATGTTATACTCCTGGAAGAAAATGAAAGTGTAATCCTCTCTTATACCATATAAAAAAATAAATTCCAATTGGCATACGAGAAAGAGTTTAATGTAAAACCAGATTTGGGGAGAACTTGAAACTGTACCATATAAAATGAAGGGAAATCTTATCCTAGACTGGAAACCAGAATCTTTAAATTAAAGATAGCCATAATTGAAAACGTGAAAATTAAAAACTTTTGTATCACAAAAGTACCATAAGCATAGTTCAGACAATAAATAGTTATGAAAAACTTTTACAACATAGATGACACTAACCAGCTAATATCCCTAAGTGTTCGAAGAGACGGTGGAGGTGTAAACTGGTGCAGCCATTTTGTGAAATCATCCTGCATTATCCGACACATATTCTGCAACTCAGCATTTCCACTCCTAAGTATATACCCAGGAGAAAACTCTTGCTCTCAAGCATCAAGAGACATTTTCAGAAATGCTCATAGCAGAAAACACTCATGGGGCGCCTCGGTGGCTCAGTAGGTTGAGCGTCCGACTGCGGCTCAGGTCATGATCTCGCAGTCTGTGGGTTCCAGCCCTGCGTTGGGCTCTGTGCTGACAGCTCAGAGCCTGGAGCCTGCTTCGGATTCTGTGTCTCCCTCTCTCTCTGCCCCTTCCCCGCTCATGCTCCCTTGCTCTCTCTCTGTCAAAAATAAATAAACATTAAAAAAAAAATTTTTTTTAATGCTCATAAAATCCATCCCTCCCAAACAGAAAGAATGCAAATGCCCATCAACAGGAGAATGGAAAAGTTGTGGTACGTTCACATGATGGAATTTTAAATAGCAATAAAAATGAATGGGCTCAGTTAGGGCAACAACACAAATAAATCCTAGTTACACAATGTTGAAAGAAAAAAAAGCAGATCCTAGGGGGCTATGTGTGGGATGACTAAGTTCAAAATAGCCAAAAACTAAACATCATGTTAATGTTTAAAATTAAAAAAAAAAAAAATAAACAGTTCAGGAAAGTGAGTACCTCTGGGCAGAAACAGAACCAGAAAAGGAACAATATGTAGATAAATGAAAGATATTTGTAAGGTTCTTATACTCGAACATGGTGGTGGGTTCTTGGTTTTTATTTTACTATTTTAGAATTTAAATAGTTCTATAAAAGATAGTCATACCGATAATAATAGTGTGTTGTGAGCCAAGGATTGTGATTATTCTAATTCTGTATATGTGTACCTGAAGTCCAAACAAAACAAAGAGCTCTTACAAAGGGTAAGAAAATGGTAAGTGCCAACAAAAAATGTAAAAGCGCACTGTACCCAAGAGCAAATCTAACAAACCTGAAACAATACTGAAATTCACATAATCTCAGGAAAATCCAGATTAACAATGAAATGTCGTGCTCATCACACTGGTAAAAACAAGAGAAAACACTGTGAGAGGGAAACTGGGCCACAGGGTGTAACTCAGATTTTGTTGGTGGAAAATGTGTACAGTTAGAGACTTAGTACATTTCTGGAGAGTAATAGGGAAACACCTAGTAAAAGTATTTATACCCTTTGGATCAGGAGTCTTACTTCTGGGAATCTACTCCACAGAAGTCAGACCTCCAGTACATAAAGCTATATGAAAAAGGTCCTATATTTTGCAGCATTATATTGGTGGTAAAACAAAACATGATAAAACTGGAGCCACAGTAAAGCTCCATTAGAGAAATTGATCTATAAATTACAGCATAACCACATTGTAAAATATTATTCAGGCTTTATGAGAACTGACACTGGGTACACTTGCATGAGAAAAAGAGAATATGGGAGTGTGTATAATATGACCCAGTTTTGTTTTAAAAACTCTTAAAATGCCTCTTTTTAAAAATACATGTAAATATGTATTTGTCTACATGTCTGTAGATGCTTATATGGTGTAGAGAAAAATAGGGGAGGGCACATAATAGTTGTTTAAATCGTGGGGCGCCTGGGTGGCGCAGTCGGTTAAGCGTCCGACTTCAGCCAGGTCACGATCTCGCGGTCCGTGAGTTCGAGCCCCGCGTCAGGCTCTGGGCTGATGGCTCGGAGCCTGGAGCCTGTTTCCGATTCTGTGTCTCCCTCTCTCTCTGCCCCTCCCCCGTTCATGCTCTGTCTCTCTCTGTCCCAAAAATAAATAAAAAATGTTGAAAAAAAAAATTAAAAAAAAAAATAGTTGTTTAAATCGTTTTATAGGTTGAGAGAGGCTTAATAGGTGAAGGGACTATAAAGGAAAAATAAAGCCGTGCTATAAAAAAGCAAGGAACGAAGGAAAGGAGGAAGCACAGCAATATAAAAGGACAATATAGAATTAAAGCAAACAGATGAAATAGGATAAATAGGAATATGGTATAATTATATAGGGAATAAAATTTTCATGTATGTGTATATAGGTGTGTGTGTGTGTATCCATATAACCAAAACACAGAGCAAGATTTAGAACATACAGATGTCGAAGTTATTAACATAAAGAATTCTACAAATTAATAAATCAAAGACTAACAGCCCAATGGAAAATGGAAAATAGGCAAAGGAAGTGAACAGATAGTTCACAAGACAGGAAATACAAGTGGACCTTGAACATATGGAAAGATGCTCAAACGTTTTTATAATAAAAGAGATGGAGGTTAAAACTGAATCAAAGCACCATTTTTCACCCACCAGATTGGCAAATTCCAAATGTGTGACAACACACAATGAAGAAAGAAGAAATCTCATACACTGCAGTATCTGTGAAAATTACAAATGCATATACTGTATGGCTCAAGAATCACACTTTTAGTCATACTCCAAAGCACAAAATAATATATGTACAAAATTGCTCATTATAGCATTGATTATAATGGCAGAGGATTGGGAACAAATTTATTAGTAGGTTACTAGTTAAGTAAATTATGATTCTTCCATAATTTGGAAAAATATCCAGTGGAAAAGTTCATGAAAATATGTAAAGGTCTCTAAGATATAACTTTAAGTGAAGAATATGTTTGAAAAAAACATGTTTATGGGGCGCCTGGGTGGCTCAGTGGGATGAGCGTCTGACTTCAGCTCAGGTCATGATCTCACAGTCTGTGAGTTCGAGCCCGGTGTCGGGCTCTGTGCTAACAGCTCAGGGCCTGGAGCCTGTTTCAGATTCTGTGTCTCCCTCTCTCTGACCCTCCCCCGTTCATGCTCTGTCTCTCTCTGTCTCAAAAATAAATAAACGTTAAAAAAATTTTTTAAAAAATAAAAAAAGGAAAAAACATGTTTAGAATACTTGCATTTATAAGAAGGAAAAAATAACATCTTAGTTATACACAAAAATTTTATAGAAATATAAACAAGTGATAGTAGATACTTGGGGATACAGTGAGAAGTGAGTGATGGAGTACAGAGTGGGAAAGACAAAATTCACTTTATTTTGAATATAATTTGTTTTTAACTATGTGAATAAATTGTCTATTCAAGGAAAAAATCAACAAGAAAGAAAAAATTAGATGTACATCTATTGAAATGACAATGGTGTAGATCAAGCGATGTATCGAGTGACAAAACCAAGTGTTGAATTGTGATTATAGAGAAAGAGATATAAACATACATGCACAGTTTTAACATTGGTTACTTCAAAAGTGTAGAGGAAAATTAACTCTTCCTTCATAGGTCTTTGGTTTGTTTCACTTGTTAAAAACAATATGTATCACTTTTGAGTTTTTTAATGGGATAATCAAAAATGTTTAAATAAATAAAAACATTTTTATTGTTATAAAAATGAAATTTGTCCAAAATGTAGAAAAACACAAACACTTTTTTATTTTGTAGGTTATCATTGTATGGATATATGACCCAGAAAATGCAGATCCCAGTGAGATTCTACGGAATGCAAATGAACCTTCACTAGTAGGTGGAAACATTACTATTATCACAGATAAAATAATATGCTATGGTTCCTTTTTAAGGGCTTTGAATAATTTATTTTAAGCATTCCAGAACTAACTAAACACGTTTTAATTATCCATTACATTTAGCCACTATAGTGATTTTGAGCTAGTGCTCAGTCTCCCCAATTATAAATCTTTCTCCTGAATTCTAATTGAGCAGTGCCCTTACTTTCTATGAACCGCATTATTCACGAAGATGCTAACCTTCAAAGTGCTTTAAAGGTGTTCCTTGAGCATCTGTCTAGATATCATCTTTCAAAAGTCTGTCCAGTCCCTTACTGAACCCTTTACCACTTGGACACTAGTGAATTTCCTAAAGGGGCAGTACAGTGGATGAACACAGATGGTCTTCAATTTATGTGGCTTGACTTACAGTTTTTCTACTTCACTATAGTGCAAAAGTGATATACATTCAATAGAGATTGTGCTTTGAACTTGGATCTTTTCCCAGACTAGTGGGCTATCAATGTGGCATGATACCTTTGCGTGACACTGGGTGCTGGCAGGGGTCACAAGAATAAACAACCAGTACATTTAAACTATTCTGAACACATTCAACCATTGTTTTTCAATTTAGTACAGTATTCAATGATTTACATGAGACATTAAACACCTTATTATAAAACAGCCCTGGTGTTAGATGGTTTTGCCCAACTTTAGGCTAATGTGAGTGTTCTGAGCATATTTAAGGTAGGCTAGGCTAAGCTACAACGTTTGGTAGTTAGGTGCATTAAATGCATTTTCCAGTTAATGATATTTTCAATTTATAGCCAATTGTAATTCAAGGAAGATCTGTACATCCTTTTATTTCATTTGTTACAAATTTATCTCTTTCGGGATTTAAGTTTTCTGTCTTCTGTTATAACAAAAACCTATTGAAGAGAAGAACAAATGAGTTTTAGTTTCATATGAGACTATGTCTTAATGAGTCAAGATATAATTTTTGAATAGTATGTTACATGCCTCTTGGTAGCCAAATTCACAAGAGATGGACTAACAAATCAGAATGACAACCTATTGGGGCGCCTGGGTGGCTCAGTCGGTTGAGCGTCCGACTTCAGCTCAGGTCATGATCTCACGGTCTGTGAGTTCAAGCCCCGCATCAGGCTCTGTGCTGACAGCTCGGAGCCTGGAGCCTGCCTCAGATTGTGTGTCTCCCTCTCTCTCTGCCCCTCCCCTGCTCATGCTCTGTCTCAAAAATAAATAAAAATATTTTTTAAAAAATACTTTAAATTGTAGGGTTTTATTCTGAGGTTTTTTTCTTACAATTTTAACTATGAATCATATCAGAAAGAAAAAAACCATAGATGTGTACAATATAGTTTAATGAATAATAACAATTAGCCCTATAACCACTATCAAGAAGTAAAACACCAACAATAGTACAGAAGGTCCCCATATGTGCACTCTGATGAGCATAATTTCTCCCTCCATCTTAGAAGTACTTGTATGGATATAATCATTTTGTTCCATCTAAAAGTAACCATTATTCTGAATTTTATGGTAATAACTCCTCTGCTTTTTTTTTATTTTTTATTTTTTTTATTTTTTATTTTTAGCTCGTTGCATGATTCCTAACCAATGTAGTTTGGTTTAGTGGGTTTTGGTTTTGTGTTTACTTTTCTACTTTATATAAATGGAATCATGTTTTCTATACATTGTACATATTGCTGTTGGGGGGGGTCAACTTTATATTACTTATTCATGTTATACCATACCTATAGTTTATTCATTTTTGATCCTGTATGATATTTCATCATTTCAACATACTATGCATTTTTCATCCATTCTACTGTTGATGAATTTTGGATGGGCTTTTGTTTTCTTTTGTTTGTAAGGAGTGTTGGTTTCTTTCTTTTTGTTCAGCTTTATTGAGATATAAATGATATATAACATTGTGTAAGTTTAGGTATACACTGTTGATATGATACACTTATATGTTGTGAAATGATTACCATAGTAGAATTTTTAACACCTTTATCACCTACATAATTACCACTTCTTTTTTGTGGTAAGATTATTTAAGATTTACTCTTTTATCAACTTTCATTATTTAATACTGTGTTATTAACTATACTCATTATGCTATACTTAGATTCCCAGAATTTATTCATCTTATCACTGGAAGTTTGTACCCTTTGACCACCAGGTCCCCATTTTGCCCACCCCCTCAGATCCTTCAGTCACCATTCTACTCTGTTTCTGTGAGCTCAGCATTTTTTAGATTCCATACAGAAGCATATCATATACTATTTGTCTTTCTCTAACTTATTTCACTTAGCATAATGCCCTCGAGGTCCATCCATGTAGTTGCAAATGGAGACATTTCCTTCTTTTTTGTGCTTGAGTAGTATTCCATTGTATGTACACCATATCTTCTTTATCCATTAATCTATTGATGGACACTTAGGCTGCTTCCATATCTTGGCTATTGTAAATAACGCTGCAATAAACATAGGGGTGCCTATCTCTTTTTGGATTAGTGTTTTAATGGGGAGGGGTAAATACTCAGCAGTGGAATTACTGCATCATATGGTGTTTCTAATTTTAATTTTTTGAGGAACCTTCATACTGTTTTTCACAGTGGCTGCACCAATTTATATTCCTGCCAACAGTGCACAAGTGCCTTTTTCACCACATCCTTGTCAACACTTGTTATTTCTTTTTGATTTTAGCCATTCTGACAGGTATGAGGTGAGGCATCTTTTCATGTACCTGTTGGCCATCTGTATGTCTTCTTTGGAAAAAAGTCTATTCAGATCTTCTGCTCATGTTCGAATTGGATCGTTAGGTTTTTTTTGCTATTGAGTTGTATGAGTTTCGATATATTTTGAATATTAGCTCCTTAATTGATATATGATTTGTAACTATTTTCTTTCACTCAGTAGGTTGTCCTTTCATTTTGTTGATTTAGTTTGCTGTGCACATATGATTTTTATCCTTTGTTCTGTTGTAGTGGGTTAAACTGATTGATTTGGGGATGTTGAACGAGCCTTGCATACCTAAAATAAATTCCATTTGTCCATAGTATATAACTCTTTTTATATATTGTTGGATTCTATTTGCTATTGTATTTCCATATAGTTCAAAGATTTTTAAGTTTACATTTCTTTTGAGACTTCTTCCTGACCCATGTGTTATTTAAAAGTGTGTCAATTTCCAAGTAGTGAGGGATTTTCCAATTACCTTTCTGTACTAACTTCTAATTTAATTCTATTATACTCTGACAACATACTTTCTATATTCCTATTCTTTTAAAATATTTATTGATTTGTTTTCTTAATTCTACTATAATTAATGTACAGTGTTATATTGATTTCAAGTATACAATATAGTGATTCAATAATTCTATACATCACTCAGTGCTCATCATGACAAGTGCCCTCCTTAATCCTCATCACCTATTTCACCCAAACCCTGCAGCGTCCCCTCTGGTGACCACTAGTTTGTTCTCTATCGTTAAGAAACTGATTTTTTTGTGTGTGTCTTTTTTTTTTCTTAGATCATTTGTTTTCTTAAATTTCACATAAGAGTGAAATCATATGGTATTTGTCTTTCTCTGAATGACTTATTTCACTTAGCATTATACTCTCTAGGTCCATTCATGTTGTCACAAATGGCAAGATTTCACTCCATTTTACAGTGGAATAATATTCATTCATATATATATGTATGTTCATATTATATATATTCATTCATGCATATATATATGCATACATACATACATACATACATACATACCACATCTTTTAAAAAAATTTTGTATTGCATTTATTTTTGAGAGACAGAGTGAGACAGAGCATGAGATGGGGAGGGGCAGAGAGAGAAGGAGACATAGAATCCGAAGCAGTCTCCAGGCTCCAAGAAGGAGTTCAGCACTGAGCCCAATGTGGGGCTCAAACCCACGAACTGTGAGATCATGACCTGAGCCAAAGTCAGACACTTATCCGACTGAGCCACCCAGGCGCCCCATACCACATCTTCTTTATACATGCATCCATCAATGGACACTTGGGCTGCTTCCTTATTTTGGCTAGTGTAAACAGTGCTGCAATAAATATAGGGGTAGATATATCTTTTCACATTAGTATTTTTCTTTGAGTAAATACACAGTAGTGGAATTACTGGATCATACAGTAATTCTATTTTTAATTTTTTGAGGAACCTCCATACTATTTTCCACAGTGACTACACTAGTTTGCATTCCCACCAACAGTGCACTAGTGTTTCTTTTTCTCCGCATCCTCACCATTTGTTGTTTTTCTGATTTTAGCCATTCTGACAGGTGTGAGGTGATATTTCATTGTGGTTTTGATTTTCATTTATATGATGATTAGTGATGTTGAGGATCTTCCCTTATGTCTGTTAGCTGTCTTTGCAGAAGTATCTGTTCATGTTTTTTCCTATTTTTTAACTTTATTATTTGTGGGTTTTTTGGCATTCACTTGTATAGGTTTTTTATATATTTTGGATACTAAACTTTTATCAGATATATCATTTGTAAATACCTTCTCCCATTCAGAAGGTTGTTTTGTTTTGTTTTGTTTTGTTCATTGTTTCCTTTATTGTGCAGAAGATTTTAGTTTTGATGTAGCCCCAATAGTTTATTTTTGTTTTTCTTTCCCTTGCCTCAGGAGACATATCTAGAAAAAAGTTTCCATGGCTGATGTCAAAGATATTACTGCCTGTTTTCTCTTCTAGGATTTTTATGGTATCAAGGTCTCACATTAGGTCCTTAATCCATTTTGAGCTTATTTCTGTGTATGGTGTAAGAAAGTGGTCCAGTTTCATTCTTTTTGCATGTAGCTGTCCAGTTTTCCAACACAATTTGTTGAAGAGACTATCCTTTTCCCGTTGTATTGTCTTGCCTCCTTTGTCATAGATTAATTGACCATCTAATTGTGGATTTGTTTCTGGGCTCTCTATTCTATTCTATCAATCTATTATGTCAATTTTTTTTGCCAGTATCATACTGTTTTGATTACTACCTCTTTGTAGTATATCTTGAAATCTGGAATTGTGATATCTCTAGCTTTGTTCTTCTTTCTCCAGATTGCTTTCACTCTTTGGGGTCTTTTGTGGATGCATACAAATTTTAGGATTAATTGTTTTAGTTCTGTGAAAAATGCTGTTGGTGTTTTGATAGAGATTGCATTAAATCTGTATATTGCTTTGGTTAGTATCAAGAATTTAACAATATTTGTTCTCCCAATCCATGAGCATGGAATGTCTTTCCAATGATTTGTGTCTTCAGTTTCTTTCATCCGTGTCTTATAGTTTCCAGAGTACAAATCAGTCACCTCCCTGGTTAAGTTTATCCCTAGGTTATTTTATACTTTTTGGTGCAATTATAAATGGGGTTGTCTTCTTAATTTCTCTGTCTCTACTTTATTATTATTGTATAGAAATGCAACAGATTTCTGTATATTAATTTTGTATCCTGAAACTTTGAATTCACTTATCAGGTTTAGTAGATTTTGGCAGAATCTTTAGGATTTTCTACATATAGTATCATGTCGTCAACAAATAGCAAAGGTTGTACTTCTTTTCAATTTGGATGCCTTTTATTTCTTTTTCTTGTCTGATTTCTGTGGCTAAGACCTCCAGTACTATGTTCAATGAAAGTGGTGAGAAAGGACATCCTTGCCTTGTTCTGATCTTAGGGGAAATGCTTTCAATTTTTTACCATTGAGGATAATGTTAGCTGTTGATTTTTCCTGTATGGCCTTTATTATATTGAGATATGTTCCCTCTAAATCTACTTTGTTGAGAGTTTTTATCATGAATTGCTGTTGTTCTTTGTCAAATGTTTATTCTATGTTTATTGAGATGATCATATAGTTTTTATCTTTTTTCTTATTGATGTGATGAATCACATTAGTTGATTTGTGAATATGGAAGCACCCTTGCATCCCAGGAATGAATCCCACTTGATCGTGGCGAATGATTTTTTTAATGTAGAGTTGGATTTGGTTTGTTAATAGTTTAAGGATTCTCGATCTGCATTTGTGTTCATCAGATATATTGGCCTATAATTCTTTTTTCTTACAGCGTCTTTATATGGTTTTCATATCATGGTAATTCTGGCTGCATAGAATGAATCTGGAAGCTTTCCTTCCTTTATATTTTTTGAATAGTTTCAGAAGAAAACATACTAACTCTTCTTTAAATTTTTTTTTTCAACGTTTTTTATTTATTTTTGGGACAGAGAGAGACATAGCATGAATGGGGGAGGGGCAGAGAGAGAGGGAGACACAGAATCGGAAACAGGCTCCAGGCTCTGAGCCATCAGCCCAGAGCCTGACGCGGGGCTCGAACTCACGGACCGCGAGATCGTGACCTGGCTGAAGTCGGACGCCCAACCGACTGCGCCACCCAGGCGCCCCTAACTCTTCTTTAAATATTCACTAGAATTCAGCTATGAGGCCATCTGCTCCAGGGCCTATTTGTTGGCAGTTTTTGATTATTGATTCATTTTCATTGCTGGTAATTAGTCTGTTCAAATTTTCTATTTCTTCCTGATTCCGTTTTGGGAGGTTACATGTTCTAGGAATTTATGCTTTCCTTCTAGGTTGTCCAATTTGTTGTCATATAATTTTTCATAATATTCTCTTATGATCCTTCATATCTCTGAGGCATTAGTTGTTATTCTTCTCTTCATTTCTGATTTTGTTTCTTTGTGTCCTCTTTTTTTTAATGAGTTCTGCTAATAGTTTACCTATTTTGTCAATCTTTTCAAAGAACATCGATCTGTTTTGTTGTTTTTTTAAGTTTCTATTTCATTTATTTCTGCTGGAATCTTTATTATTTCCTTCCTTGTACTGGTTTGGGTTTTGTTTTGTTATTTCTTTTTATTCTAGTTCCTTTGGATGTAAGGTTAGCTTTTTTATTTGAAATGTTTTCTTGCTACTTGAGGTAGACCTCTGTTGCTACTTCCCTTTCAGAATGACTTTTCCTGCATCCCCAAGGTTTTAGACTGTTGTGTTTTTATTTTCATTCGTCTCCATGTATTTTTTTTTAATTTCTTCTTTGATTTTTTGGTTGACCTATTCATTGTTTAGTGTCACATTGTTTAGCCTCCATTTATTTGTGCTCTTTCCAGACATTTTCTTGCAGTTGGCTTCTAGTTTTTATAGTGCTGTGGTTGGAAACGATGAATGGTATGACTTCAATCTTTTTTAATTTGTTGAGACTTATTTTGTGGCCTGACATGTGATCTTTTCTGGAGACTGTTCCATATGTTCTTGAAAAGAATGTGTAATCTACTGTTTTAGGGTAGAATGTTCTAAATATGTCTGTTAGGTCCATCTGGCTTAACGTGTCATTCAAAGCCACCATTTCCTTGTTGATTTTCTTTCTCAATGACCTATCCATTGATATAAGTGGGATATTAAAGTTCCCTACTATTATTGTGTTAATGTCAATTTCTTACTTTATTAATAGTTGCTTTATGTAATTAGGTGCTCCCATGTCGGCTGCATAAATTATTTCAATGATTATATCCTCTTGTTGGATTGTTTCTTTTATCATTATGTCATGTCCTTCTTTGTCTCTTATTATAGCCTTTGTTTTAAAGTCTATTTTGTCCAATATAAGTATTGCTACCCCAGCTTTCTTTTCACTTCCATTTGCATGATAAATGTCCTTTCATCCCTTCACTTTCAATCTGCATGTATCTTTAAGACTGGTATGAGTCAGGGTCCCTGGGTGGCTCAGTCGGTTAAGCGTCTGGCTTCAGCTCAGGTCATGATCTCACAGTTAGTGAGTTCAAGCCCCACATCGAGCTCTGTGCTAACAGCTCAGAGCCTGGAGCCTTCTTTGGATTCTGTGTCTCCTTTTCTCTCTCTGCCTTTCCCCCACTCACTCTCTGTCTCTCACAAATGAATAAACATTTAAAAAAAAATTTTTAAGTCTGGTATGAGTCTCTTGTAGGCAGCATATAGTTGAGACTTACTTTTTTATCCATTTTGTCATCCTGTGTCTTTTGATTGGAGCATTTAGTCCATTGCACTGAAAGTAATTATTATGCAGTTTTTTGAAGTTTATTTTTATTTATTTTGAGAGAGATAGAGAGCAAGTGGGGGCAGGGCAGAGAGAGAGGGAGACAGAATCCCAAGCAAGCTTGGGACAGAACCTGATGCAGAGCTTGAACTCACAAATACGAGATCATGACCTGAGCCGAAGTCAAGAGTCAGATGCTTAACTGAGCCACTTTGGTGCCCCTCAAACTAATTAATTATTGACAGATATGCATTTATTGTCATTTTGTTATTTGTTTTATGATTTTTTTGGTAGTTCTTCTCTGTTTCTTTTTTCTCTTGCTTTCTTTCTCTTTCTTCATGGTTTGCTAGCTTTCTCTAGTGATATACTTGGATTCCTTTTCTTTATGTTTTGCATATCTATCACTGTGTTTTTCCTGTTTGTAGTTATCATTAGGTTTATATATAACATCTTGTGCATATAACAGTCTGTGTTATTTTGATTGTCACTTAAGTTTGAACCCATTCTAAAAGCACTAAATTTTTACTCCTCTCCCCCCACCTTTTTAAGTATAGTATCATACTTTACATCCTTTCATTCTGCAAATCCCTGATTGATTTTTACAAACATAGTTATTGTACTTCTTTTGTGCTTCCTACTTTTCTTACTCCTGCTTATCGTCTTTATTTTCCACTCAAAGAACCCCCTTTAACATTTTTTTGTGAGGCTTGTTTAGTGGTAATGAACTCCTTTAACTTTTGTTTGTCTGGGAAATTGTTTATATCTCCCCTCTGTTCTGAATGGGAACCTTGCTGGATAGAATATTCTTGGTTAGAGGTTTATTTCTTTCATCATTTTGACTATATCATGCCACTCCCTTCTGGCCTGCAAAGTTTCTGCTGAATAATCTGCTGATAGCCTTATGGAGTTTCCCTTGTATGTAACTGTTTTCTCTTGATGCTTTTAAAACTCTCTCTTCATAATGACTTTTTGTTATCTTAACTACTATGTGTCTTGGTGTAGACCTCCTTTAGTTGACTTTGTTGAGGGCTCTCTGTGCCTCCCGGATCTGGATTTCTGTTTCCTTCCTCAGATTCAGGAAGTTTTCAGCTATTATTTCTTCAAATAAATTTCCTGCCTTCTTTTCTCTCTCTTCTCCTTCATGGATTCCTGTAATGTGAATATGGTTACACTTGATGGTGTTGCTGAGCCCCATTAATTTATTCTCATTCTTTATTAATGTTTTTTTTTTTGCTCCTGTTCAGTGTGATTGTTTTTCATTACTCTGTCCCCCAGTCACTGATCCATTTTGCTTCCTCTTAATACTTATTCCCTCCAGTGTATTTTTAATTTCATTTATTGAGTTCTTCATCTCTAACAGGTCCTTTTTTATGTTTTATATCTTTTTTGGTGGGGGTCTCACTGAGATCTGCCACTCTTTTCTCAAGTCCAGTGAGTTACTTTATGACCATTACTTGGCATTCTATATCAGGCATGTTACTTACCTCTGTTTCATTTAGCTCTCTTGCTGTGATATAGTACTTTTTGTTTGTTTGGCATATTCCTTGTCTCCTTATTTTGTTTGACTCTCTGTATACATTTCTATGTGTTAGGAAAATTAGCTATGTCTTCTGCTCTAGCAAATAGTGGCTTTATGAAGAAGAGGTCCTCTGGTTCCGTGCAGTACAGTGTCCCCCTGTTCACCAGAACTTGGCACTTCAAAGGTATCTTCACTGTATGTTGCATGTACCCTACTGTTGTGACCAAGCCACATTTATATTCAGTCCAGTCATCTGCAATGCCTCTCTTTGCCTGTTATGCACAGGGTTATGTTCCTGTGTTATTAATGGGCCAGTCTGGGACCACCTTGGGCTTGAGTTGGGTCAGACCAAGTGCTGACCAAGCTGCAGTTGCACCAAACTGCAGGGCACGCTCCGATGTGTCCCCTGTGAGTCTCTCCTTGATGGGTGGAGCCTGCAATTAGACCAGATATCTTCCCCCAGCCCACTGTTGGGGCCACAGTTGGACTGGTGTATGTAGTTATCTTCCCCTCTCTCCAGGTAGGAGTCTTTTTAGAGTGATGCTGACCCAGTCAAGACCGCTTGCACAATGCCTGCTTTGGTTGTACTCTTGCTGAACCCAATTTGGAGCGGCAAGTCCTGAGGAGAACATGGGTGTAGGTGCCAGGAAGATCCATGCTGGTCTGCTGTGAAAGAGGACCTGCAATCACCAGGAAAAAATGCCAAGGTCAGGTTGGAGAGGGTGAGTTGGCAGAAGAGTACAGGGGGTGAGATGTGTGGCATTAGTAAGATTTGCTGACGTCTGCTGTGGGAGGATGCTTGGCACTGATTTGGAGAGCTGCTGAGGCTGGGTTAGAAGAGATGAGTCTGCAGGAGGACATGGGGGCAGGGCACCCTGTTAGCAAGCTAGCTAGAGAGTATAGGTGGTGTGCTGATTCCTGCAGGTGTCCATGTATCTACACTGGGGGGCAGGGAAGGGAAATTGCCCCCACCAGCTTTTTTGTTCTTGGAGAAGTCTCCCAAACATCCCTGCCCCTCCAGTAGATGTTCTGAGATTACTAAACAAATTTCCCTCCCATATACTCCAGGGATTTTTCAAACTGCTCCTTCTACGTTGTATCTCAGAAGGGCTGTTTTGTTGTACTGTCTCTTTAATGGCCAGGACTCAGTTTTCTCTCACCCTCCAGCTCTCCCAGAGCCCAGCTACTGATTTTTTTAAGTTCCAGGTGTTAAGCCTCACTGACTGTAAGAACTGGAGAAGTTAAGCCCCTCTGGTTTTCAAAGCCAAATGTTATGGTTATGAGTTATCTTCGCAGTGTGGGTCCCCTAGGCTTGGGGTGCCCAGTATGGGGTCTGCTCCTCTCCCATCTCCTTGCTAAAGGTAGTCCTCCCTCCTGCAGGAAGTCTCACAGGTCAGTGTGGTTCCTGAACACATCTCTGCTTTCTACCCTCCCCGGTATGGCCTCTTCTCTATATTTAATCTGTTCTGCTAGTCTTCAGGTCATTTTCTGGGATATTTACACTGATATGTGTGTTATCTGGTTGTATCCATGGGACAAGGTGAGTTAGGATCCTCCTACTCCACCATTTTCCCTAGAAGTCTATGATTTCTATTTTTTTAAGTTTGCTAAGCAGTGTTTTATGGCCCAGAATGTGGTTGCTTGATAGGTAAGCACATTTTGGGGTGATGAAATTGTTTTGGAACTAGATAGAGGTAGTGGTTGCACAACATCATGAATGTACTAAAAGCCACTGAACTGTAAACTTTAATTTGGTTAATCTTATGTGAATTTTACCTTCAAAAGAAATTATTTTATTTTATCCCTGTTTACTTCTTTTCTAATGCTCTTCCTTTTTTATGTAAATCCAAGTTTCTGCCTTTTATCATTCTCCTTCTGTCTGAAGAAAATATTTTAACACTTCTTGCAGGACAGATCTGGTGGTGAGGAATTCCCTTGGTTTTTGTTTTCTGAGAAAGTCTTTATTCCTCTGTCATTCTTGAAGGATAATTTTGCTGGATATAGAATTCTAGTTTGGTGGATTTTTTTCTTTTGACACTTTAAATATCTCACCCATCTATCTTCTTGCTTGTGTGGTTTCTGACAAGAAGTCTTTTTTAGGGGTGCCTAGGTGGCTCATTTAGTTAAGCATCCAATTTTGATCTCAGCTCAGGTCTTGATCTCAGGGTCATGAGTTCATGCCCCATGTTGGGCTCCATGCTGTGTGTGAAGTCTTCTTAAAAGAAAAAAAAAAAAAAAGGAGGGGTAACCTGGGTGGCTCAGTTGGTTGTGTCCAGCTTTGGCTCAGGTCTTGATCTCACAGTTGATGAGTTTGAGCCCTACGTCAGGCTCTGTGCTGACAGCTCAGAGCCTGAAGCTTGCTTTAGATTCTGTGTCTCCCTCTCTCTCTCTACCCCTCTCTGCTCATTCTCTGTCTCTCTCTCTCTCAAAAATAAATAAACATTAAGAAAAATTAAAAAGAAAAAGAAATAAAGTATCTTTTAATTGTTACTCTTGTTGATCTATAGGTTGGTTTGTTTTTTTGTTTTTTGTTTTTTTTTTTTTGGTGTGCTTTTTTTTCCTCCAGTTTTTTTTCAAGATTTTGTTTTTGCCTTCAGTTCTCTGTAGCTTGGCTATGGTATGCCTTGGAGTAGTTGTTTTGCATTTCCTCTTCTTGGTGTTCCCTGAGATTCCTGGATTTGTGTTTTTGTGTTTGTCATTAGTTTTGGAAAGTTCTTGGCCATTATTGCCTCAAATATTTATTTTGCTCCACTCTTCTTCTGGCATTCCAGTTGTGCATATGTTACATCCTTTGAAATTATCCCATAGTTCTTGGAAGTTCTGTACCTTTTTTTTAAATTCTCCCCTCTGTATTTCAGTTTGGGAGTTTTCTTTTGATCTGCCTTTAAGCCCACCAACTCCCCTCTTCAGCTTTGTTTTGTCTACTGATGAGCACATCAAAAACATTCTTCATTTCTATTACATTGCTTTTTATTCCTAACACATCCTTGACTCTTAGAATTTCCACTTTTCTGTTTACATTATTCATCTGTTCTTCCATATTTTCTAATTTTTCTGTTATAGCCCTTGACATACTAATCACAGTTATAAATTCCCTATCTGATAATTCTAGTATGTGTGTCATTTCTGATTCTGGTTCTGGAATTTGCTTTTTCTCTTCAGACTTTGTTTCTGCTTGCCTTTTGGTGTGCTTACAACTTTGTTTGCTGTTGTTGATATATGTTATATTGGGCAATAGGAACTGGGGTAAATAGGCCACTTCTATGTGGATTTATATTAATCTGGCTAGGAATTTAATTTAATTTAATTTAATCCACTGAATTGTGTAAAGTCCATCCACATGTCATGAAATCTAATGGACACATCTCAAGACTTGGTAGCATTTAACATGTTAACATGTTTAACCATTTCCTTTTTCTTCATTTTTTTTTCTTGTTTGCTGTAGCTATAGGTGCCAGAAACTTTAAATTGGTTTAAGATTCTTTTTTTTGTCTCCCCTTCTGACTTCAGGTTTATCCAAGTTCCCCTCTTCAGAGATTGTATGTGTCTTATGGCTCTTTAAGCTATGATCCACTGTTAGACTGAAGCCCTTTTGATGTGGCGGTAAGGTATGAGTGAGGAGAACCTTATACAATCTCCCAATTAAATGCCAACCTTTTAGTGGGCTTTCTTCTCTTGTATGTGACCTTCAGAGTTTATTCTTTTTTTTTTTAATTTTTTTTAATGTTTATTTATTTTTGAGACAGAGAGAGACAGAGCATGAACGGGGGAGGGGCAGAGAGAGAGGGAGACACAGAATCAGAAGCAGGCTCCAGGCTCTGAGCCATCAGCCCAGAGCCTGATGCGGGGCTCGAACTCACAGACCGCGAGATCATGACCTGAGTTGAAGTCGGATGCTTAACCGACTGAGCCACCCAGGCGCCCCTAGAGTTTATTCTTATATAGCTTCGCCCTCCCTTATCTTACTGAGACTGGAAGTCTAGAGGAGATGGGAGTGAGAGGAATGCTCTCCCCTATGGCTCTGGAACAGAACACCGGTAAAGTCTTTCTCTCTGGGGAGTAAGCCCTTGTTGTGAAAAGGGTGGGCGTTCAGGATATTTCACAAGGATTACTTTTCCTCTCCCTCTGCCAGAGCCATGAAGGAATCTTTCTCTAGTCCTCACTGTGAGAATTTGGTGGAGTTTTCCCTAAAACTGTAACCATAAGGAGATTCTTTACCTCAACTCAGCTTCCCACAACTTGTCAAAATTACCATTTAAGTGTTACTTACCACCATTTTATGTCTCCAGTAGCTTCTGCTCCATGTAAGCAGATCTCACCTATGACTTTCTGGATTCACCTGACTCTCCCAATCTTGGGACAATAGTTTGCCTTGCAAAGTCAATTCTCTGGATGGGTTCAAGAAAAGTCATTGATTTTTAATTTGTCCAGCCTTTTCTTGTTGTAGTGATAGAAGTGACATCTTCCAAGCTCTTTACATGGTGGAGCTGAAACTCTGTATAATGTATTTTTATTTCATTAAAAATTTTTAATGTTTATTTATTTTTAGAGAGAGAGACACACAGAGACAGAACGTGAGCAGGAGAGGGGCAGAAAGAGGGGGAGACACAGAATCTGAAGCAGTTTCCAGGCTCTGAGCTGTCAGCACAGAGCCCAATGCAGGGCTCAATCCCATGAACTGTGAGATCATGATCTGAGCTGAAGTCAGATGCTTAATGGACTGAGCCACCTAGGCACCCCTGTATAATTTATTTTTAGTTCTGTTCATTCTTCAATGAATACCATGCATCTTCAGTCTCTACAACCAAGAACTTCCATATATGGTTGTACAGCTTGAACAGAACAGCCGTTGTAGTGACTCTGCCTTTAGTCCACTAAATTGTGTAATCAAAGTTCATCCCCTGTGTCATGAAATCTAATGGACACGTCTCAAGACTTGGCAGCATTTAACATGTTTAACCCTTTCTTTTTTCTTGAAACACTCTCCTCTTATCGCTTCCCTAGCACCGAAACATCTTAGTTTCCCTCCTACTTTACTTGCTAGCATTTGCCAACTCTGTTACTTACTCCTCTTCCTTCACTAGTCTCTAAATGAGTCTTTGCATTTACTCCCCAGGTGATCTCACTTAGACCCTATGGTTTTAGATATCAATTATATGAAAATGGCTTACAAATTTATATCTCCAGCAAGAGCTTTCCTCTTTCCTTTTCAAATAATAAATTCAACTGACCACTGCCATCCCTGTTTAGATGTCTTATAAACAGGTTATAAACAGTATGGATAAAATGGACTCTCCAGTTTGCCTGTAAATCTGTTCTTCCCACAGGCTTCACCATCACAATACATGACACCACCATCCTTGTACTGTCCCAAGGAACAGCTCCCTAACCGATCTCAGTTCCCCCACTCTGTCCCCACCCTACAATCTATTTTCCATATGACAATGACACTTTTAAATATAGTATATCAACGTTTCCGGTTCCAGACTAGAGGGAGTAAATGCTTTCATTTTACTTCTGACACTGGTCAGAATGGAAAGAAATCCTAGACAAAATACGTTTCACTCACAAAAAGACTGAAAGAGAGAAAAAGGAAAGTAGAGGTGATTAGGGACCTTGAGATTCTAAGAGCACCCCACCAGTGAGTTCCCTGAAGTTCCCTTATATACTCTGGCCTGGGCATTAGGGATGCCTGAAATTCAGTAATTCCAGCAAGCACAGAAGAAAGCAAGCCCCAAGAAAGGCCTGCATTCTTTATCCAAAAGACCAGATAGACCCATTGGTGGCCCAGAAGGGCAAAAATCTTTTAACATACCTGCCTGTTCTTGAACCAACCACCACAAAAAGCTGTTCCCATTTCCCACTACAATAAGTGCTGCAGTAGGTGCTCCATTGGCCAGAACCCTGTTTCTCTTCCCACCTCCTGCAGTAATGAGGAACTTTCCCTCCCTTGTGGAGCCTACAGGTAGAAATCTGACTCTCACCCATCTACAATAATGAAGCAGTGTCCTTCTCACATGGTGCTTATAGGCAGAACTCTTGACTTCCATCCCCACACTGCAGTAACAAGGCAAAGCTAATTACCACTTCTATTCATGAATCTCTCTCTCTTCTCTCTCTCTCTCTCTCTCTCTCACACACACACACACACACACACACAAATGAGGCAGTGCCTCATCCTGCAGCACCTGTAGGTGAAACTCTGACTCCTATCTCTACCTTCTAATAAGGTGGGACCCCTGCTCTGCAGAGCCTGTGGATGGGATTCCAAAGTCAACCTCACCCTATAATAAGTAAGCAATGAAGCAGCAAAGCAGCACCCCTTCCTTGTGGTTCCTGTGGGCAGGATTCTGACTAACCTCTGCCCTGCAATAACAAGGAAACACAGCTTCCCTTCCCTAACTAGCACTGGGGGACTACTGGGTGGGGTCCTCTATTCCTGTTAACACAAAAGTGGAAAAGAACAAAATGGCACTGCAGTAACTTTATAAACTAACATTTGAACCACAATCCACAAAAGTGATCTATGACATGCATTCTGATGCTAAACAGATTGACTACCTCATAATATGAAAGATTTAAGTAGGAATTCACGTCTTATTATATAATACTAAAATGTTCAGGGGATACAGTCCAAAAATTACTCACCAGACCAAGAAAAAGGAAACTCTTAACTGAAAAGACGATTAACAGAGGCCCCCGGGTGGCTCAGCTGGTTAAGCATCTGACTCTTGATTTCAGCTCAGGTGATAATCTCATGGTTCATGAGATTGAGCCCTTCCATGCTGTCAGCACAGAGCCTTCTTAGGATTCTCTCTCTCCTTCTCTCTCTCTGCCTCTCCCCCACTCCCCATTCTCTCTCAAAATAAATAAACATTTAAAAAAAAAAATAAAAGATTGGTCAGTCGGTTAAGCGTCCGACTTCAGCTCAGGTCATGATCTCACAGTCCGTGAGTTCGAGCCCCACGTCGGGCTCTGGGCTGATGGCTCAGAGCCTGGAATCTGCTTCCAGTTCTGTGTCTCCCTCTCTCTCTGCCCCTCCCCCATTCATGCTCTGTCTCTCTCTGTCTCAAAAATAAATAAACGTTAAAAAAAATAAAAAAATAAAAGATCAATAGATACTATATGAGACAAATGTTGAAATTATCAAACAAAGGAATGCATCAGTAAACTTAAGATAGAACAATAGAGATCACCCAATTTGAACACCATACAGATAGAAAATAGAAACAAAATGAACAGAGACTCAGGGACCTGTGGAACTATGACAAAAGATCTGGCATACGTGTCATTGAAGTCCTATGAGAGAAAAAGACAGTGGGACAGAAAAAGTAAGCAAATAAAATATGGCTGAAGGTTTCAAAAATTAACAAAAGACATAAATCTTAAAAAAAATTAAAGAAGCACAACATAGGCACAACATAGGGTGGCTCAGTCAGTTTAGTGTCCAATTATGGCTCAGGTCATGATGTCATGGTTCGTGGGTTCAAACTCCATGTAGGGGTCTGTTCTGACAGCTCAGAGCCTGGACACTGCCTCAGATTCTGTGCCTATGCCCCTTCCTCACTAATTCCCCCCCTCTGCCTCTCAAAAATGAATAAATGTTTAAAAATTTTTAAAAAGAAGTACAAAAAATTCCAAATGAGATAAACCCCAAAAAGCCCACACTAAGACATGTCATAATCAAATTTCTGAAAACTAAATATAAAAGGAAAGTCTTGAAAACAACCAGAAAGAAACAATGCATTGCCCATATAGAATGACAATTTGACCAATGGATTTCCCATCAAAAACCATGGAAGCCAATAGGAATTTGTACAACTCTTTTCAAGACTCAAAAAGAAAGAACCACCAGCCCAGGATTCTATATCAGTCAGTCAAGAATGAAGATAAAATAATGACACTTATAAATGAAAGAAAACTATGAAAGCTTGCAGTCAGCAGACATACATTAAAATCATGGATACAGAAAATTCTTAACACATAAGGGAAATAGAAAAAGAAATCCTTAAACATCAGGTATAAGAAAGAATAAGGAAAAGAGTAAAAATATGGGAAGATATGATTGTCTTTCCTTACTCTTGAACCTTCTAACTCATGTTTGATGGTTGAAGCAAAATATTATAACATTGTCTCACGTGGTTCTCAATGTATGTAGAGGAAATATTTAAGACAGCTATATTATAAATAGAGGAGGGTAAAGGGATATCAATCTGTTTTTGATATTGTACCCAACCATTACATAAGAACATAACCACTAGGAGAAAACTTGGTAAGGGGTGCCTGACATCTTTGCAACATGCTGTGAATCTATAATTCTTTCAAAATAAAAAGTTACAAAAATTTTTTGAAAAGCTAAAAGAACTGAAGAAATAGACAAATCCACAATTATGGTCGGATGCTTCAGTACTTCCAATAATTGAAAGAATTACTAGACATAGGATACAGAAGAACTGAATAGTGCCATCAAACAATGAGATCTGACAGCCATGGAATATTCTGCCCAACAACAGTAATATACATATTATTAGTATTATTAATGTTTATTTGAAAGAGAGAGAGAGAGAGAGAGAGGAGAGAGAGAGAGAGAGAGAGAGAGAGAGAGAGAGAGAGAGAGAGATACCACAGTGGGGGAGGGGGACAGAGGATCCGAGGCTGGCTATGCGCCGACAGCAACAAGCCCAATGCGGGGCTTGAACTCACGAACTGCGAGAACCATGACCTGAGCCGAAGTGGGACACTCAACTGACTAAACCACCCAAGCGCCCCTACATGTTATTCTTAACTGTGCACAGTACAGTAACCAAGAAAGACTATATCTTTGGTCATAAAACAAGCCTTAACAAATTTAAGAGAATTTAAATCACAAAAAAATATGTTCTCTGACTATAAAGGAACCAAACCAGAAATCAGTAACACAAAAAACAGCTAGAATTAAACACATTGGGAATTAAACGCATTGCAGAATAATTCATGTGTCAAAAAAGTCTCAAGAGAAATAAAAATACTGAACTGATGGAAAATGAAAATATAGCATGACATAATAGGTGAGACACAGCTGAAGCAGTGCTGAAAGGGAAATTTATACCACTAAATTCTTACATTAGAAAAGAAGAAAAGTCTAAAGGTCATCTAAATTTGAATTTTAACTCTTCTATAGTTACAATAATCAAGACCACGTGGCATTGGCAGAGGACTACATACACAGACTAGTGGGACAGAACAGAAGTTAGAAATAGACCAACAAACGTACCAACAACTGATTTGTCTGTGGGGACAGCAGCGAGGGAAGGGGTACCTTTTTAATTGGATGATGGAAAAGCAGGAAATAGAGAACTTCCAGAACTACTCTGTCCAGGAAGGGAGATGAAAACTTTATCCACTGAATTGTGTTAACTTTACTTTAGGCAACTGATTTTTAGCAAGATACAAAAGCAGTTTAATGGAGGAAGGATGGTCTTTCACCAAATTGTGTTAGAATAATTGAACCTTCATAGGCACACACAGAAAAAGAACCTCCTACTTTATACAAAAATTAATTTAAAATGTTAAATAGATCTAACCATAAAACATAAAACTATAAAACTTTTAGGAAAAAACAGAGTAGAAAATTTTCATGACTTAGGACTAAGCAAAGACTTCTTAGAAATGATACCAAAAGCACAATCTGTAAAAGAATCAATTATTCAATTGCACTTCATCAAACTTTAACTTTTGCTCTACAGAGACCTTTTAAGAAGATGAAAATACAAGCCACAAGCTAGGAGAACATTGTTTGCCAATCACATATTCACCAAAGAACTTGCATCTATGCATGATCTATGTGTGAGTCAAATAATAAGCAAATTAAAATGTCATGTGGTTAGAACAAACAGTGAAATAAAGGAAACATTTTATTTTTATTTCTTTTTAATGTTTATTATTTATTTTTGAGAGAGAGAGAGACAGACAGAGTATTAGCAGGGGAGGGGCAGAGAGAGAGGGAGACACAGAATCTGAAGCAAGCTCCAGGCTCCGAGCTGTCAGCACAGAGCCAGAATATATAAAGAATGCTCTAAACAAATTATCAAGTTAGAAAATAGGCAAAAGACTTGAACAGGTGCTTTGTGATAAAGGATATATGGATGGCAAATAAGCTCATGAGAAGGTGTTCAACGTTATTAACTATTAGGTAAGTACAAATTAACGCTACAAGATAAGGTCACATGCCTATCAGAATGTCTAAAATTTAAAAATACTGATAATTCCAGGTGCTGACAAGGATACAGGGCAATTGTATCTCATACATTGCTGGAAGGGATGAAAAAATCTACAGCCACTCTGGAACACCATGAGGCAGTTTCTTATAAATTGAAACATATATTTGCCATATATCCCAGGAATCTCACTTCTCATTATTTATTCTAGACCTAGACATAGGGAAATGAAAACTTATGTTCAAACAACAAACTGTACAAAAATATATCAGCTTTTTTTTTGGTAATAGCCCCAAACTAGAAACAACCCAAATGTCCTTCAGTGGGTGAATGAGTAAACTGGGAAATGTGACTCAGCAAGAAAAATAAATGAGCTTTTTTTTCCCCCCAAAAAAAGTTTGGAAAGATTTTGGGGGCCCAGAATTTCCAGGAAGGCTTGGAAAATGGGTGGGAACTGGGAGAGACCAGCTCTAATGCCACAGCGAAGATCATATCACTGGAGCCAAAAGTATGCAAGCCCCTACCTTTGCCTGGAACTGCATCTGGTGGTGGTGACCTCTAGCACAGGTCATGGGATGCCATGTGCTGGCACTTCTGCCTCCACCACCATTGTCCTCTGAGGGGGCAGGGAATTCTCCAAACATCAAGGGGCCTTAGGTGTTCATCAGATAAATGAAAGGCAGTGCTCACTAAATGACTTCTCTGTCTCGCAAAACTAAGTTCAACAGTGTGTTCTGGCAAAATAAAAAATGAACCCAACAAAGAAAGAGGAAGCCATAAGCTTCAAGACGTGGTGGAATAAACTTAGGCATTTGATGAGAAATCCTGATTTTGCGGAGGTAGGTCTAGAAAGATATCTCTACTTGGACTGGGAATAGGAAGTTAAATCGTCCTTGAAGAATGTCAACACAATGAAGTAGTTGCCATGAAACAAATGGTATGAAGTGGGGACGTGCAAATGCATAGTGATATTAATGAAATAAAGATACATATTTCTTTTTTAGTTAATAAGAAAAAAAGTCCATAGAAATTATTGGAAAAACAAAAATCTATGAGTGATCTATGCATGAGCCCAATAATAAGCAAATTAAAATGTCATGGGATTAGAACCAAACAGTGAAATAAAAGAAACATTTTATATTTTATTTCTTTTTAAAGTTTATTATTTATTTTTGAGAGAGGGAGAGACAGGCTATAAGCAGGGGTTGGGGTAGAGAGAGAGGGGGACACAGAATCTGAAGCAGGCGCCAGGCTCTGAGCTGTCAGCACAGAGCCTGATGCAGAGCTCAAACTCACAAACCAGGAGATCATGACCTGAGCTGAAGTAGGATGCTTAACTGACTGAGCCGCCCAGGCGCCCCAAGAAACTTTTTTTTTTTTTTTTTAATTTTTTTTTCAATGTTTTTTATTTATTTTTGGGACAGAGAGAGACAGAGCATGAACGGGGGAGGGGCAGAGAGAGAGGGAGACACAGAATCGGAAACAGGCTCCAGGCTCCGAGCCATCAGCCCGGAGCCCGACGCGGGGCTCGAACTCACGGACCGCGAGATCGTGACCTGGCTGAAGTCGGACGCTTAACCGACTGCGCCACCCAGGCGCCCCGAAACATTTTTAAACTGTCACCAAACCTTCCAAGATATAAGCTATTTTAGTAGCAAGTAGATATCATGTACATTTGTGTCTAATTTGTTTGGGTTTTTAATAGTTTCCAGTTTTAGTCACTGTTCAAGATTTTTTTTTCTAATAGTGACTTATTGCTATAAATATTTGTTTATAGATCCATTTTCTTCTTATTAATTTCTTCAAATTTTTTTAACGTTTATTTATTTTTGAGACAGAGAGAGACAGAGCATGAACGGGGGAGGGTCAGAGAGGGGGAGACACAGAATCCGAAACAGGCTCCAGGCTCCGAGCTGTCAGCACAGAGCCCGACGCGGGGCTTGAACCCACGGACCGCGAGATCATGACCTGAGCTGAAGTCGGCCGCTTAACCAACTGAGCCACCCAGGCGCCCCTCTTCTTATTAATTTCTTGCGGCACATCACTCTGAAAGTAACCATAAGTTTTAAACTTTTTTAATAAAAAATATTTTGTTGTAAGAACTCTTGGAAGGAGGGGCCAAGATAGCAGAGCAGTATGGAAGTTCTCTGCTTCTCTTGTCCCTGAAATGCAGTTAGATCAGCATCGAACCATTTTGCACCCCTAGAAAATCGACCTGAGGATTAACACAACAATCTGCATAACTTGAGCCACAGAACTCAGCAGGTACACAGTGCGGAGAGGTGAACTAGGGGAGACAGAAGCCACAGAGGGTAGGGAGTGGTATTTGCAGAGAGAGGACAGAGAAAGGGGGGGAGAGTACAGGAAAAACACTCCCCCCAAAAGTAGCTGGAGAGAAAAAGAGCGGAAGTACCCACAGTTGCCTGAATAAGAAAGAGAGAAAGGAGAAAGGAGAGGGCTTCAATATCATTAGGACTCTATAAACAGGGCTGAGCAGCATTGGAAATTCCACAGCCCACTGAATACCTGGCGGTGCTCTGGTGGGCAGGGCAAATCCCCAGGAGCTGGCAGTGAGGTCCAAGGGGTCCACAGGCCACATGGAGAGAAGCAGTTCCCCTACTACCCTGCTAGGAGGGCATTTGGTAGAAGCTGTATGGCTTTTCCATAGGCAAAGTTTCCAGCGGACCCTGGAAAACACGATTGCTGGTATTGGAACAAAAACACTAGGGTGTAGTGAAACCTGACTCATGTTGTGTGTTGTGATTTACCATAATCCCTGAAATACTGCCCCTATGAGATCAAACGAACTTATTCTGGGGCAAGCCAGCATCCAGTCACAACCTCTGAGCCTCTACAGCAATGGGATCCCAGGAACGTTCCTGGGGCAAGCTGGCATCTGGCCATTGCTCTGTGAGACCCTCCCCCAGAGGGTCAGAGTGGGTCCAAGCTGCAGGGCCCTCAGAAAGTGAGGGGTTTGGAGACAAAGCCCCATCTGAGATAAAATTTGGGAGGGACCTGAGACCTGGAAGTCTCATAGCTTGGACTTGAACAGTGTAGAAGCAGGAAGTAAAAGGAAGCCAGAGACAAAGGAGGGGTGCTTGATTGCTGGTGGGGTAGAGTACAGAGTTCTGATGCTAGAGACTGGGAAGCTAAGCTGGGTGATGCCATTTTCACCTCTCCCACGCATGTGTACACACCCGTACATGCAATCCACCCCAGTAGGCTAAGCAGCACCGCCTAGTAGAGAACAGAAACTTTACACCAAGCTCCATCCAACTGCACCAACCAAGCCCTAGAGGACAACCACAAGTCTCTGCCTGTGTAGTGTATGAAGTATAAAGTACTTCAAAATTTGACTTCTAGGGGAAACTGTATGTAATTTCATTCAGATTGCATTCTGATTGCTGGTCCACCTATTCAGATTTGTTGTTGGTTTTGTGTTTTCTATTTAAAAAAAAAATTTAATGGTTATTTATTTTTGAGAGAGAGAGAGAGAGAGACAGAGTGCAAACAGGGGAGGGGCAGAGATAGAGGGAGACACAATAAACTGAAGCGGACTCCAGGCTCTGAGCTGTCAGCACAGAGCCTGATGTGGGGCTCAGACTCATGAACTGCAAGATCATGACCAGACCCCAAGTCAGACACAACCAACTGAGCCACGCAGATGCCTCTCTTTTCTTTTTTTTTTCTTATTCTTGGATACAGGAAGAGTATCCATTTTATATAAATTTTTATATTTTTTACATAATTTAAAAAATTTTACTATATAAATTTTTTTGTAACTTTATTTTTTATTCTATTTTACCTTCTCCAATTCATTTTATTGTACTTTATTGTATACATTTTTCTTAATTTTTAAATGTTTTCTTACTTTTTTTCTTTTTCTATTCATTTGTTCCCTTTTTTTCCCTATTCAATCAAGCTTCTTTCAACAACCAGACCAAAACATATCTAAGATCTATCTTCCTTTATTTGATCTTTTTGTGTTGTTTTTAGCCTTTTTAATTTTATTTTTTTAACGTTATATTTTATTTTTTTAATTTACATCCAGATTAGTTAGAGTATACTGAAGCAATGATTTCAGTAGATTCCTTAATGCCCCTTACCCATTTAGCCCATCCCCCCTCCCACAACCCCTCCAGCAATCCTCAGTTTGTTCTCCATATTTATGAGTCTCTTTTGTTTTGTTCCCCTCCCTGTTTTTATATTACTTTTGTTTCCTTTCCCTTATGTTCATCTGTTTCATCTCTTAAAGTCCTCATATGAATGAAGTCATATGATTTTTGTCTTACTCTGACTGACTAATTTCATTTAGCATAATACCCTCCAGTTCCAGCCATGTAGTTGCAAATGGCAAGATTTCATTTTTTTGATTGCCGAGTAATACTCCATTGTATATACACCACATCTTCTTTATCCATTCATCCATCGATGGACATTTGGGCTCTTTCCATACTTTGGCTATTGTTGATAGTGCTGCTATGAACATGGGGGTGCATCTGTCCCTTTGAAACAGCACACTTTATCCCTTGGATAAATACCTAGTAGTGCAATTGCTGGGTCATAGGGTAGTTCTATTTTTAGTTTTTTGAGGAACCTCCATACTGTTTTCCAGAGTGGCTGCACCAGCTTGCATTCCCACCAACAATGCAAAAGAGAGCCTCTTTCTCTGCATCCTCGCCAACATCTGTTGTTGCCTGAGTTGTTAATGTTAGCCATTCTGACAGGTTCTTGAGGTGATATCTCATTGTAGTTTTGATTTGTATTTCCCTGATGATGAATGATATTGAGCATTTTTTCATGTGTCGGTTGGCCATCTGGATGTCTTCTTTGGAGAAGTGTCTATTCAAGTCTTTTGCCCATTTCTTCACTGGATTATTTGTTTTTTGGGTGTTGAGTTGATAAGTTCTTTGTAGATTTTGGATACTAAGCCTTTATCTGATGTGTCATTTGCAAATATCTTCCCCCATTCCTCTGGTTGCCTTTTAGTTTTGCTGATTGTTTCTTTCACTGTGCAGAAGCTTTTTATTTTGATGAGGTCCCAGTAGTTCATTTTTGCTTTTGTTTCCCTTGCCTCCAGAGACTTGTTGAGTAAGAAATTGCTGCGGGCAAGATCAAAGAGGTTTTTGCCTGCTTTCTCCTCGAGGATTTTGATGGCTTCCTGTCTTACATTGAGGTCTTTCATCCACTTTGAGTTTATTTTTGTGTATGGTGTAAGAAAGTGGTCCAGGTTCATTCTTCTGCATGTCACTGTCCAGTTTTCCCAGCACCAGTTGCTGAAGAGACGGTCTTTATTCCATTGGATATTCTTTCCTGCTTTGTCAAAGATTAGTTAGCCATACATTTGTGGATCCATTTATGGGTTCTCTGTTCTATTCCCTTGATCTGAGTGTCTGTTCTTCTGCCAGTACCATACTGTCTTGATGATTACAGCTTTGTAGTATAGCTTGAAGTCTGGGATTGTGATGCCTCCTGCTTTGGTTTTCTTTTTCAAGATTGCTTTGGCTATTCGGGGTCTTTTCTGGTTCCATACAAATTGTAGGATTACTTGTTCTAGCTCTGTGAAGAATGCTCGTATTACTTTGATAGTATTGCATTGAATATGTAGATTGCTTTGGGTAGTATCGACATTTTAACAATATTTGTTCTTCTTATCCAAGAACATGAAATCTTTTTCCATTTCTTTGTGTCTTCTTCAATTTCTTTCATCAGCTTTCTATAGTTTTCAGTGTATAGATTTTTCACCTCTTTGGTTAGACTTATTCCTAGGTATTTATGGGTTTTGGTGCAACTGTAAATGGGATCAATTCCTTGATTTCTCTTTCTGTTGCTTCATTGTTGGTGTATAGGAATGCAACCAATTTCTGTGCGTTGATTTTATATCCTACAACTTTGCTGAATTCATGAATCAGTTCTAGCAGTTTTTTGGTGGAATCTTTTGGGTTTTCCATATAGAGTATCATGTCATCTGCAAAGAGTGAAAGTTTGAACTCCTCCTGGCCAATTTGGATGCCTTTTATTTCTTTGTGTTGTCTGATTGCAGAGGCTAAGACTTCCAATACTATGTTGAATAACAGTGGCAAGAGTGGACATCCCTGTCTTGTTCCTGACCTTAGGGGGAAACCATTCAGTTTTTCCATTGAGGATGATATTAGCGTTGGGTCACTCATATATGGCTTTTGTCATCTCGAGGTATGATCCTTCTATCCCTCCTTTCTTCAGGGTTTTTATCAAGAAAGGATGCTGTATTTTGTCAAATGCTTTCTCTGCATCTATTGAGAGGATCATATGGTTCTTGTCCTTTCTTTTATTGATGTGATGAATCACATTAATTGTTTTGCAGATATCGAACCAGCCCTGCATCCCAGGTATAAATCCCACTTGGTCGTGGTGAATAATTTTTTTTAATATATTGTTGGAGCTGGTTGGTTAATATCTTGTTGAGGATATTTGCATCCATGTTCATCAGGGAAATTGGTCCATAGTTCTCCTTTTTAGTGGGGTCTCTGTCTGGTTTTGGAATCAGGGTAATGCTGGCTTCATAGAAAGAGTTTGGAAGTTTTCCTTCCATTTCTATTTTCTGGAACAGTTTCAAGAGAATAGGTGTTAACTCTTCCTTAAATGTTTCGTACAATTCCCCCTGGAAAGCCATCTGGCCCTGGACTTTGTTTTTTGGGAGATTTTTGATTACTAGTTCGATTTCCTTACTGGTTATGGGTCTGTTCAAATTCTCTATTTCTTCCTGTTTCAGTTTTGGTAGTGTGTATGTTTCTAGGAATTTGTCCATTTCTTCCAGATTTCCCATTTTGTTGGCATATAATTGCTCATAATATTCTCTTATTGTTTTTATTTCTGTTGCGTTGGTTGTGATTTCTCCTCTTTCATTCTTGATTTTACTTATTTGGGTCCTTTCCTCTTTCTTCTTGATCAAACTGGCTAGTGGTTTATCAATTTTTTTAATTCTTTCAAAGAACCAGCTTCTGGTTTCATTGATCTGTTCTACTGTTTTTTTGGTTCTGATAGCATTAATTTCTGCTTTAATCTTTATTATTTCCTGTCTTCTGCTGGTTTTGGGTTTTATTTGCTGTTCTTTTTCCAGCTCCTTAAGGCGTAAGGTTAGGTTGTGTATCTGAGATCTTTCTTCCTTCTGTAGGAAGGCCTGGATTGCTATATACTTTCCTCTTATGACCACCTTTGCTGCGTCCCAGAGGTTTTGGGTTGTGGTGCTATCATTTTCATTGACTTCCATATACTTTTTAATTTCTTCTTTAACTGCTTGGTTAGCCCATTCATTCTTTAGTAGGATATTCTTCAGTCTCCCAAGTATTTGTTACCTTTCCAAATTTTTTCTTGTGGTTGATTTCGAGTTTCATAGCATTGTGATCTGAAACTATGCACGGTATGATCTCGATCTTTTTGTACTTACTTAGGGCTGATTTGTGTCCCAGTATGTGGTCTATTCTGGAGAACATTCCATGTGCACTGGAGAAGAATGTGTATTCTGCTGCTTTAGGATGAAATGTTCTGAATATATCTGTTAAGTACATCTGGTCCAATGTGTCATTCAAAGCCATTATTTGCTTGTTGATTTTTTGATTAGATGATCTGTCCTTTGCTGTGAGTGGGATGTTGAAGTCTCCTACTATTATGGTATTACTATCAGTGAGTTTCTTGATGTTTGTGATTAATCGATTTATATATTTGGGTCCTTCCACATTTGGCACATAAATGTTTACAATTGTTAGGTCTTCTTGGTCTATAGGCCTCTTGATTATGATATAATACCCTTCTGTATCTCTTGATACAGTCTTTATTTTAAAGTCTAGATTGTCTGATATAAGTATGGCTACTCCGGCTTTCTTTTGTTGACCATTAGCATGATAGATGGTTCTCCATCCCCTTATTTTCAATCTGTAGGTGTCTTTAGGTCTAAAGTGGGTCTCTTGTAAATAGCATATAGATGGTCTTGTTTTCTTATCCATTCTGTTACCTTATGTCTTTTGATTGGAGCATTGAGTCCATTGATGTTTAGACTGAGTACTGAAAGATATGACTTTATTGCCATTATGATGCTTGTAGAGTTGGAGTTTCTGGTGGTGTTCTCTGGTGCTTTCTAATGTTTTGTTGCTTTTGATATATATATACGTATATACATATATATATACACACACACACACACACACACACATATACACATACATACATATACATATTTTCATCTTTTGTCCCCTCAGAGAGTCCCCCTTAATATTTCTTGCAGGGCTGGTTTACTGGTCACAAACTCCTTTAATTTTTGTTTGTCTGGGAAACTTTTTATCTCTCCTTCTATTTTGAATGACAGCCTTGCTGGATAAAGAATTCTTGGCTGCATATTTTTCTGATTCAGCACACTAAATATATCCTGCCACCCCTTTCTGGCCTGCCGGGTTTCTGTGGATAGGTCTGCTACAAAACTGATCTGTCTTCCCTTGTAGGTTAGGGACTTTTTTTTCCCTGGCTGCTTTCATGATTCTTTCCTTGCCTGAGTATTTTGTGAATTTGACTATGATATGCCTTGTTGATGGTCAGTTTTTGTTGAATCTAATGGGAGTACTCTGTGCTTCCTGGATTTTGATGTCTGTGTCTTTCCCCAGGTTAGGAAAGTTTTCCACTATGATTTGCTCACATAGCCCTTCTACCCCTATTTCTCTCTCTTCCTCCTCTGAGACCCCTATGATTCTGATGTTGTTCCTTTTTTGAGTCACTGATTTTTTTTAATTCTTAAATCATGCTCTTTTGCCTTAATCTCCCTCTTTTTCTCTGCTTCATTATTCTCTATAAGTTTGTCCTCTATATCGCTGATTCTCTGTTCTGTCTTGTCCATCCTTGCTGCCGCTGCATCCATCCATGATTGCAGCTCAGTTATAGCATTTTTAATTTCATTCTGGATATTTTTTACGTCTTTTATCTCTGCAGAAAGAGATTCTAATCTATTTTCAACTCCAGCTAGTATTCTTATTATCGTGATTCTAAATTCTGGTTCAGACATCTTGCTTGTGTCTGTGTTGGTTAAATCCCTGGCTGGCATTTCTTTGTGCTCTTTCTTTTGGGGTGAATTCCTTCGTTTTGTCATTTTGAAGGGAGAAGAATTAATGAGCTAGAAAAATTGCAATTAAAAAAATTAAAATTAAAAAAATATTAAAATTAAAAATTAAAAACACACCCACACACAAATCGAACAGATGATACTAGATCCCACGTGTGTTTTGGTCTGGGTGTAGAAAGTGATTTGACAGATTAGAGAAACAAACAAACAAACAAACAAAAAAGGCAGGGGGGAGAGAAAAAAAGGAAATCGTTTGAGAATTTGAAAAAATTAATACTAAAGTAGACTAAAATACACAAAAGTAGAGAATATAGTAGAAAAATTATAGAAAGATATTTTTAATAAAAATTAAAAATAAATATGAATTTTTTCATTTTCTGTATTTAAGAAAAAAGAAATGAAAAAGAGAAAAAAGATTTAAAAAAGAAAAAAGGAAAAGACAAAAAAGGAATCATTTGAAAATTTGAAAAAGTGAATACACGGTAGTAGACTAAAATAAAATAATGGGAGTAAGATAGAATATGAAAAAATTTACATAAAAGCAAAAAATGTAGTAATAAAAATTAAATAAAAATATTTTTAAAAGAAATTGAAAGTGAAAATGAAGTTTTTCTCTTTCTGCATTCAAGAAAAAGAAAAGAAATGAAAAAGAAAAAAAAAGAAAAAAAGGAAATTGTTTGAAAATTTGAAAAGGTGAGTACACTGAAGTAGACTAAAATAAAATGATGGAAGTAAAGTAGAATTTGAAAACATTTACACAAAAGTAAAAAGTATAGTAATAAAAATTAAAGACAGATATTTTTAATAAAAATTGAAAATAAAAATGAGTCTTTTCTCTTTCTATATTCAAGAAAAAGAAAAGAATTATAAAAGAGAAAAAGGAGAAAGAGAGAAAAAAAATTGCATAGATGAACCTGCTAACAGATTGAAGTAGGACTGAAATTGCTTTGTTTTCCCCTAGAGGTCAGTCCGTGTAGCTCTTTATAGTCCATAGCTTAAGCCGGCGGTGAGGTTTGTGTTGTTGAAGAGCAAAGTTGGCCCAGCTGGGCAGGGCTCGGTGTAACAGCTCCGCTCTCCCCTAGATGGCGCTGCTAGCCTACTGGGGTGGATTGTTGTGGTGCTTGTTGGTGCACATGGCACATGCGCCGGAGCGGTGAAAAATGGACCCGCCCAGCCACCCAGTCTGTTCTGCCACATCAGCAGTCGTGCACCAGTCCTCTGTCTTCAGCTCTCGTCCACTCCCCACTTTTTCACTCTCCGTGACCAGGCCCAGGCAGTACCTCTCTCCCAAGTTTTGTCTCAGATGCGGCTGTTTTCTCCAGCCCCTTACTTCTGAAGGACTGCGGCTTTGTTCCACTCTGCCCCTCTGCGGGAGGGTCTCATCGAGTGATGGACTAATGAGCAATGGCTGAATGTTGGCTGCACCCACAAACACCGGCTGGATCCTGCTGTTGCCGGTGCCCTAAGACTGCAGCTAGGTGCCAGCCCAACCCCCCAAAAATTTGTGAGACAGTGTAGCCTCAGCATTTCAGGGACCGTGGAAAATCGCAACACACAACTGACACCAGGCTTCACCCTCAACAACCTTGCCCCAGCACCAGTGAATGTGGCTGCCTTCTGGGGTCTGCCGAGACCAGGTGGCTTCAACAGTCTCTACCAAATATCCTTCCATCAATGGAACCGCTTTTCCCCATGTGGCCTGAGAACCTCCCGGACCCCACTCTGTTCCTGGGCATTCACCTTTCCCACCAGAGCACCGCCAGGTATCAAGCTGCGGAGTTGCAGCCTTTGCACTCCCCTAGTTTACAGTCTTAATGGAATTTAAACCCTCTCCTTTCTCCTTTCTCCCTTTTTAGTTTAGTCCCTGAGGCTGTTTCCAATTTTCTACTTTCTCTCCAGCTGCTTTTGGGGAGGGGTGCTTTTCTCCGTATGCTCCCCCGCTCCCCAGTCTCCATCCTCTCTCCGCCCGCAAAATGGGTTCCCTACCTTTCAGGGCTTCTTGCTCCCCAAGTTCAGCTCTTCATGTCGTGTACCTGCTGAATTCTGTGGTTCAGGTTGTGCAGATTGTTGTGTTAATCTTCCAATCGGTTTTCAGGTGTGTAGGATGGTTTAGTGTTGGTCTGGCTGTATTTCATGGACGTGAGACACACAAAAAGCTTCCATGCTGTTCTGCCATCTTGGCTCCTCCCCCAGATTGTCTCTTTTATTTTCTTTCATTAATTCTTTTTCTCCCTCCAAAATGACAAAATGAAGGGATTCACCCCAAAAGAAAGAACAGGAAGAAATGACAGCCACGGACTTAATCAACACAGATATAAGCAAGATGTCTGAACTATAATTTAGAATCATGATAATAAGAACACTAGCTTGGGTTGAAAAAAAACATATAATCCCTTTCTGAGGAGATAAAAGAAGTAAAATCAAGTGAGGACTAAATTAAAAGCGCTATAACTGAGATGCAATCTTGAATTGATGTCATTGATGAAGCAAAGCAGCAAATCAGTGATACAGAAGCCAAAATTATGGAGAATAATGAAGCAGAAAAAGAGAGAGAAACTAAGGCAAAAGAGCACAATATAAGAATTAGAGAACTCAGTGACTCACTGAAAAGGAATGACATCCAAATCATAGGAGTCCCAGAAGATGAAGAGAGAGAAAAAGGGATAGAAGGTTTATGTGAGCAAATCATAGCAGAAAACTTTCCTAACCTGGGGAAAGACACAGACATCAAAATCCAAGAAACAGAGAACTCCCATTAGATTCAACAAAAACCAACCATCAACAAGGCACATAATAGTCAAATTCACAAAATGTACAGACAAGGAAATAATTCTGAAAGCAGCAAGGGAAAAAAGTCCTTAACCTACAGGGGAAGACAGATCAGGTTCGCAGTATACCTACCCTCAGAAATTTTACAGTCCAGAAAGGAATGACAGGATATATTCAACATGCTGAATCAGAAAGATATGCAGACAAGACTTCTTTATCCAGCAAGGCTGTCATTCAAAATAGAAGAAGTTTTCAGACAAACAAAAACTAAAGGATTCATGACCACTAAACCAGCCCTGCAAGAATGTCTAAGGGGGACTCTCTGAGGGAAGAAAAGATGAAACAAAACAAAAAAGACCAAAATCAACAAAGACTAGAAAGGACCAGAGAACACCACCAGAAACTCCAACTTTACACAATTGCCAACACAATGGCAATAAGTTCATATCTTTCAGTACTCATTCTAAATATCAATAGACTTAAGTGCTCCAATCAAGACATATGGTATCATAATGGATAAGAAAATGACATCCATGTATATGCTTTTATAAGAGACTATTTTAGACCTTAAGTCATCTTCAGACTGAAAGTGAGGGGATGGAGAACCATCTAACATGCTAATGGTCACCAAAAGAAAGCTGGAGTAGCCATATGTATATCAGACAATCTAGATTTTAAAATAAATATTGTAACAAGAGACAAAGAAGGGCATTCTATCATAATTAAGGGGTCTGTCCACCAAGAAGATCTAACAATTGTAAACATTAATGCCCCAATATGAAAGCACCCAAATATGTAAATCAATTAACCACAAACATACAGAAACTCATTGATAATACCATGATAGTAGGGGACTTCAACACACCTACTGGACAGATCATGTAAGCAGATGGACAGATCATGTAAGCAGAAAATCAACAAGGAAGCCATGGGTTTGAATGACACACTGGACCGGATGGACTTAACAGATTTATTCAGAACATTTCATCCTAAAGCAGCAGAATATACATTCTTCTCAAGTGCACACTGAACATCCTTCCAGAATAGATCACATACTGGGTCACAAATCAGCCCTTAACAAGTTCAAAAACATCGAGATCATACCATGCATATTTTCAGACCACAATACTATGAAATTCAAAATCAACCACAAGAAAAAATTTGGAAAGTACAAATACTTGGAGATTAAAGAACATCCTACTAAAGAATGAGTAGGTTAATCAAGAAATTAAAGAGGAAAGTAGAAAGTACATGGAAGCCAATGAAAATAACACGACAGCCCAAAACCTCTGGGATGCAGCAAAGGCAGTCATAAAAAGGAAGTATATAGCGATACAAGCCTTCCTTAGGAAGGAAGAGAGGTCTCAGATACACAACCTAACCTTACACCTAAAGAAGCTGGAAAAAGAACAGCAAATAAAACCCAAAACCAGCAGAAGACAGGAAATAATAATGAATAGAACAGAAATCAGTGCTATCGAAACCAAAAAAACAGAACAGATCAATGAAGCCAGGAACTGGTTCTTTGAAAGAATTAACAAAATTGATAAATCCCTAGACAGTTTGATCAAAACAAAAAAAAAGGAAAGGACCCAAGTAAGTAAAATAAAAAATGAAAGAGGAGAGAGATAACAACCAACACTGCAGAAATACAAACAATAATAAGAGAATATTATGAGCAATTATATGCCAATAAATTTGGCAATCTGGAAGAAATGGACAAATTCCTAAAAACATATAAACTACCAAAACTGAAATAGGAAGAAATAGAGAATTCAAACAGACCAATAACTAGCAAAGAAATTGAATTAGTAATCAAAAACCTCCCAAAAAACAAGAGACCAGGACTGGATGGCTTTCCAGGGGAATTTTACCAAACATTTAAAGAAAAGGTAACTCCTATTCTTTTGGAGTTATTCCAAAAAAATAGAAATGGAAGGAAAACTTCCAAACTCATTCTATGAGGCCAACATTACCTTGATCCCAAAACCAGACAACAACCCCACTAAAACGGAGAACTATAGACCAGTTTCCTGATGAACATGAATGCAAAAATTCTCAACAAGATACTAGCCAACTGGATCCAACAATGCATTAAAAGAATTATTCACCATGATCAACTGGGATTTATACCTGGGATGTAGGGCTGGTTCAATATCTGCAAAACAATCAATGTGATACATCACACTAAAAAAAGAAAGGACAAGAACCACATGATCCTCTCAATAGATGCAGAGAAAGCATTTGACAAAATACAGCATCTTTCTTGACAAAAACCCTCAAGAAAGTAGGGATAGAAGGATCATACCTCAAGATCATGAAAGCCATATATGAAGGACCCACCACTAATATCATCCTCAATGGGGAAAAACTGAAGGCTATCCCCTTAAGGTCAGGAACACAATAGGGAGGTCCACTCTCACCACTGTTATTCAAACATAGTATTGGAAGTCCTAGCCTCAGCAATCAAACAACACAAAGAAATTAAAGGCATCCAAATCAGCAAGGAGGAAGTCAAACTTTCACTCTTCGCAGATGACATGATACTCTATATGGAAAACCCAAAATATTTCACCAAAAACTGCTAGAACTGATTAATGAATTCAGCAAAGTCACAGGATATATAATACAATGCGAGAAATCGGTTGCATTTTTATACACCAATAATGAAACAGCAGAAAGGGGAATCAAGGAATCGATCCCATTTACAATTGCACCAAAAACCATAAAATATCTAGGAATAAACCTAACCAAAGAGGTGAAAAACCTATACACTGAAAACTATAGGAACTTATGAAAGAAACTGAAGAAGACACACACAAAAAAAGGAAAAATATTCCATGCTCATGGACTGGAAGAACAAATATTGTTAAAATGTTGATACTACCCAAAGCAATCTACATAGTCAATACAATCCCTATCAAAATAACACCAGCATTCTTCACAGAGCTAGAACACACAATCCTAAAATTTATATGGAACCACAAAAGACCCCGAATAGCCAATGCAATCGTGAAAAAGAAAACCAAAGCTGGAGGCATCAGAATTCCAAACTTCAAGATGTACTACAAAGCTGTAATCATCAAGACAGTATGGTACTGGATCAATGGAACAAGATAGAAAACCCAGAAGTGGACCTACAAACATCTGGCCAACTAATCTTTGACAAAGCAGGAAAGAATACCCAATGGAATAAAGACAGTTTCTTCAGCAAATGCTGTTGGGAAAACTGGACAGCAATATGCAGAAGAATGAACCTGGTCCACTTTCTTACACCATACACAATAATAAACTCAAAATGGATGAAAGACCTAAACCTAAGATTGAAAGCCATCAAAATCCTAAAGGAGAAAGCAGGCAAAAACCTCTTTGACTATGGCTGCAGCAACTTCTTACTCAACACATCTTCAGATGTTTCCAGAGGCAAGGGAAACAAAAGCAAAAATGAGCTATTGGGACCTCAAATAAAAAGCTTCTGCATGACAAAGGAAACAATCAGCAAAACTAAAAGGCAACCAAAGGAATGGGAGAAGAAGTTTGCAAATGATATACCAGATAAAGGGCTAGTATCCCAAATCTATAAAGAACTTATCAAACTCAACACCCAAAAAACAAATAATCCAGTGAAGAAATGGGCAAAAGACATGAATAGACACTTCTCCAAAGAAGACATCAGATGGCTAACAGACACATGTAAAAATGCTCAACATTACTCATCATCAGAGAAATACAAATCAAAACTACAATGAGATACCATCTCACACCTGTCAGAATGGCTAACATTAACAACTCAAGCAACAACAGATGTTGGCATGGATGCGGAGAAAGAGGAACCCTTTTGCATTGCTGGTGGGAATGCAAACTAGTGCAGCCACTCTGGAAAACAGTATGGAGGTTCTTCAAAAAATTAAAAATAGAACTACCTTACAACCCAGCAATTGCACTACGATGTATTTATACAAAGAATACAGGTGTGTTGTTTTAAAGGGGCACATACACCCCAATGTTTATAGCACTGCTATCGACAATGGCCAACATATGAGAAGATCCCAAATGTCCACTGACAAATGAATGGATAAAGAAGATGTGGTTTAGGGGCACCTGGGTGGCTCAGTCAGTTGAGCGTCTGACTTTGGCTCAGGTCATGATCTCACAGCTCGTGAGTTCAAGTACCGCGTTGGGCTCTGTGCTGATGGCTCAGAGCCTGCAGCCTGCTTCATATTCTGTGTCTCCCTCTCTCTCTGCCCCTCTGCAGCTCACACTCTGTCTCTCTCTCTTTCAAAAATAATAAAATATTTGAATATAATAGTAATGCACACACACACACATACACACACAATGGAGTAATACTCGGCAATCAAAAAGAATGAAATCTTGCCATTTGCAACTACGTGGATGGAACTAGAGTATATTATCCTAAGCAAAATTAGTCAGTCAGAGAAAGACAAATATATGAGTTCACTCACATGTGGAATTTAAGATACAAAGCAGATGAGCATAAGGGAAGGGAAGCGAAAATAATACAAAAACTGGGAGGGGGACAAAACATAAACTCTTAAATACAGAGAACAAACTGAGGGTTGCTGGAGGGATTGTGGGTGGAGGGATGGGCTAAATGGGCAAGGGGCATTAAAGGAGGACACTTGGTGGGATGAGCACCGGGTGTTCTATGTAGGGGAAATCACTGGATTCTACTCCTGAAATCATTATTGCACTATATGCTAACTAACTTGGATGTAAATTTAAAAAAAAAACTCTTAAAAAAATATTTTGTTGTTATTTAGAATTCAGTGCTGTTTTCTGAATTTGAGATAGTTGATCAAGATTTTCTAATTATACATAACTAAATACATATCTAATACTTTATACATTATAATGTATAATGTAATCTAATACTTTATACATTATAATGTATTTAATTATAAAAATTAAATAAATATGAATTTATATTTATAAATATAAATATAAAAGTGAATAAATCTAATTATATATATTTAAATGCTTTAATAAACATGTATGTAGAATTTATACGAATTGCCATCTTAAGTGTTTTTCTCAGTGTCTTTTACCTTCAGAGGTGAAATTTCTTAGGAACTTCTATGTATTAAGAAAAAATATCCAAAACTTAGAAATAAGGCAGAAAGATGACTGCATGTTCTTTCAGTGTCATATTAGGGCACTATCTAACAGCCCACTCCAGGATCCCTTAAATATTTAAAGGAAAGTACTTTTTTAAAAAAATTATGTAAAATATACATAAACATTTATCATTTTAGTAACTACTTTAAGTGTACAGTTTAGTGGCATTAAGTACATTCCTATGGTTGTGCTTCCATCTCTAAGAATTTGACAACTCTAAATACCTTATATAAGTGGAATCATATAGCATTTGGTTTTTTTGTGACTGATTACTTCACTTAGCATGAAATAGTCGAGGTTCATCCATGTTGTAGCATGTGTCAGAATTTTTCTTCTTTTTAAGGCTAAATAATATTCCATTGTATGCACAGCAAAGGAAACAACAAAACTAAAAGGCAATCTAGTGAATGGAAGAAGATATTTGCAAATGACATATCTAATAAAGGGTTAGTATCAAAATATATTTAAAAAAACTTAGGCAACTCAACACAAATAAAAAACAAATAATCCAATTTAAAAAATGGGTAGGAGACATAAACAGACATTTCTCCAAAGAAGACAGACAGATTGCCCTCAGACCCATGAAAAGATGCTCAAGATCACTCATCATAGGGAAATGAAAATCAAAAGCACCATGAGATATCACCTCACATCAGTCAGAATGGCCAAAATAAAAAACACAAGAAACAACAAGTTTTGGTTACTGTGGAGAAAAAGAAACACTTGTACGCTATTGGCAGGAATGCAGACTGGTGCAGCCACTGTGGAAGACAATACGGAGGTTCCTCAAAAAATTAAAAATAGAAATACCCTATGATCCAGCAATCTCACTACTGGGTATTTGCCCAGAAAATACAAAAACAGTAATCCAAAGGAATATATGCATCCCCATGTTTACTAATGGGATATATACATCTCATATCTTCCTTATGCATTCATCAGTTGATGGACGTTTATGTTGTTTCCATAATTTGGCTATTGTAAATAATGATGCAGTAAACATAGGTATATATATATATATATATATATATATATATATATATATTATGTATATATGACTATTATATGTGAATATTGCTCAGCCATAAAAAGAATGAAATCTTGCCATTTGCAGTGACACTGGATGTCCCACTTGTTTAATTTTGATTTGGTTTTTGTGCTATATCATATCACAAAAAAGTCAATGCCAAGACCCACATCAAGAAAATTGTTTCCTATGTTTTCTTCTAGGAGTTTTATAATTTCAGATCTTACATTTAATATTTTAATCAATTCTGAGTTAATTTTTGTGAGTAGTGTAAGATCGGCGTCTAGTATCATTCTTTTACTAATGAATATCCAATTTTCCCCAGCACCATTTACTGAAGAGACTGTCTTTTCTCCACTGAGTGTTCTCAGCTCCTTTGTCAAGTACTACTTGATTGCATATGCTTGGGTTTATTTCTGGACTTTCAATTCTGTTCCAGTGATCTGTCTATTTTTTATGCCACTGCCATACTGTTTTGATTACTATAGCTTTATAACATATTTTGAAATCAGGAAGTGTGGTGCCTCCTGCTTTATTCTTCTTTCTCAGGATTAACTTGGCTATTCAGAATCTTTTTTGGTTCCATATAAATTTTAGCATTCTTCTTTCTACCTCTACAGAAAAATGTCATTGAACTCTCAATAAGGATTACACTGAATCTATAGATGGCTTTTGGTAATATAGACATTTTAACCATATTAATTCTTCTAATCCATGAACACAGAAATACCTTTTCATTTATTTGTGTCTTCAGTTTCTCTCATCAATTTTTTGTAATTTCAGAGTACTAATCCATCACCTCCTTGGTTAATTTTATTACTAAGCATTTCATTGTTTTGATACTATTGTAAATGAGATCATTTTCTTTATTTCTTTTAAGGCAATTTATTATTGGTATATAGAAATACTACTGATTTTGTATTTTAATTTTGTATCCTGCAACTTTAGTAACTTGATTAGATCGAATAAGTTTTATTTTTGTTTTTGTTTTTTTGTGGTATTTTAGGATTTTCTATATACAACATCATATCATCAGCTAACAGACACAATTTTACATTTTCCTTTCCAATTCTGATGCCTTTTTTTTTCTTGCCTGATTTCTCTGGTTAGGACTTCCAGTACTGTGTTGAATAAGAGTGGTGAGGATAGAAACCCTTGTCTTGTTCCTGATATTAGAGGAAAAGCTGAGTATGATGTTAGCTGTGCTGTGGTCTTGTCATATATTGCCTTTGTTATGTATCTTCTATATGTAATTTGTAAAAGAGTTTTATCATAAATGGGTGTTTTATCATAAATGTTTTTTCTGTGTCTACTGAGATAATCATGATTTTTGTCTTTCATTCTATTAATGTGATGTAACTCATTTATTGATTTGCATATGTTGAACCATCCTTGTTTTCCAGGGTTAAATCCCACTTGATCATTATGTATGATCTTTTTAATATGCTATTGAATTTGCTAGTATGTTATTGAGAATTTTTTGCATCTATATTCATCAGGGATATTGGGCTATAATTTTTTCTTCTGGTAGTGTCCTTTTCTGGCTTTGTAAAATGAGTTTGGGACCATTCCCTTCTCTTTGATTTTTTGGAAGACTTTGAGAAGGACAGGCATTACGTCTTCTTAAAGTTTATCAGTAAAGCCTTTATTTTTAATAACAGTCACCTTTCAGGTTTGACCAGCAAACCCTGGGGTGGTGGATGACAGAGTACTCCAGACTCCTGAATCAGAGAAAGGAGAGGGCAAGGGGGCCAAGCGCTCTAGTGGCAATGGCCCCAAGCAAAGCTCTTCTCCAAGCAAAGTTTTTATTGAGAATCTTATTAGTACATTTCAAGAGGTACAGGGGAAAGGAATGTGTAGTTTCAAAAGCAGGAACAAAGCATACTAAAAAATTATTGGGGGAACAGTACAATCAGGGCAGTGACGTGCAGACAGGCAAAGGGAACATGACGGGGGCAGTATATATGTCATAGGAAGAGGGTTGTTTTAATACTTTAGATTAAGCATTTACAGAGTGGAGAAACATGTTGATCCACAGGCAAGGTCAGGCTGCCTTCAGCCTTGAAGTTTCGAAGGAGACCCAGTTTTGCTGGTCTCTTTGCTGCTTCTCAACCAGACATTTCCCAGACTGCAAACACTCCTTACTTACATCTTAGCCAGGCAAGCTCTATGAACTTCCAAGGTCATCCTAATGAATGTGAGGTTATATCTCACCATGGTTTTGATTTGCATTTCCCTAATGATTAATGATGTCAAGTATCTTTTCACATGCCTATTGGCTATTTGTATAATTTTCTCTGGATAAATGCTATTCAAGTCCTTTGCCTGTTTTTTAACTGTTTTTGTTGTTGTTGAGTTTTAGACATTCACTATATATTCTGTATGTTAATCCCTTGTATGTGATATGAAAATACTTTCTTCCATTCTATGTGTTGCCATTTTACTCTATTGATAGTGTCTTTTAATGCAAAAAGTCTTAAATTTCAAAGACTTCCAATTTGTCTATTTTTCCTTTAGTTGCCTGTGCCTTTGGAGTCATACCCAAGAAATCAATGCCAAATCCAATGTCATGAAGGTTTCTGTCTGTTTTCTTCTAAGAATTTTATAGTTTCAGCTTTTATGTTTAAAGGATGCACTATTGATATGCATAACAGCTTGAATGATGCTGAGTTAAAAAGCCGATTTCAAGTGTTGTATATTGTATGATTCCATTTATAGAATATTGTTTTAATGTTTATTTATTTATTTTGGGAGAGAGAGATCACAATCAAGGAAAAGGGGCAGAGAGAGAGAGATAATCCCAATCAGGCTCCATGCTGTCAGCACAGAGCCCAATGTGGGGCTCAATCCCACAAACCATGAGATGGTGACCTGAGCTGAAATCAAGAATTGGATGGTTAACCAACTGAACCACCCATGTGCCCCCTTTGATAGCAGCACTTTCAACAGTAGCCAAATTATGGAAAGAGCCTAAATGCCCATCAACTGATGAGTGGATAAAGAAATTGTGGTTTATATATACAATGGAATACTACTTGGCAATGAGAAGGAATGAAATATGGCTTTTTGTAGCAATGTGGATGGAACTGGAGAGTGTTAATGCTAAGTGCAATAAGTCATATAGAGAAAGACAGATACCATATGTTTTCACTCTTATGTGGATCCTGAGAAACTTAACAGAAGACCATGGGGGAGGGGAAGGGGAAAAAAAAAAAAGTAAGAGAGGGAGGGAGCCAAACCATAAGAGACTGTTAAAAACTGAGAAAAAACTGAGGGTTGATGGGGGGTGGGAGGGAGGGGAAAGTGGGTGATGGGCATTGAGGAGGACACCTGTTGGGATGAACACTGGGTGTTGTATGGAAAACAGTTTGACAATAAATTTCATATTAAAAAATAAATAAATAAAGACAATGTTGTTCCAGAATCAAAAAAAAAGAAGAAGAAGAAGAAGAAGAAGATTTTAGAGGTGACAAAACTGTAATCATTGAAAACAGATAAGTGATTGCCAAAAGTCAGAGTTAGCAGGCAGTTATGACTCTTAAGAGTTAACATGATGGGGTTTCTTCTTTGTAATGGAACAGTTCTACCATCTATATTTTATAACAGTTCTATATTGTGGTGACGGTTACATAAATCTAGACATGTGATAAAATTTCACAGAACTATATAAAAAAAAGAGCACCTGTAAAACAGAATGGAGAAATCTTAATAAGATTCATACCTGAGTGAAGAGTGCTGCCTCCTCAATTTCCTGGGTTTTGACAATGCACTAAGATTATATAAAGCTATTGTCATTGGGGAAAGCTAACTCCTTGTGAGTCAAACTATTTCAAAATAAAATAGTTATAATTATATTTTAAAATTTCTTTAACATTTGCCCATTGTACTAAAAGTAAAATCCAAACTATTTTCCAAACCTACGATGCTTAGCATGATGTGGCCTCTGCCTATCTTTTATCTAACCTTTTCCTGCACTATTTTCTCTCTTACTACTTTCTAGCCATTATCTCTCTTTCAATTCCTCAACCATAATAATTCCTCTCCCACCTCAGAGCCTCTGTGACTCCTGTTCATTCCGTCTGGAGCACTCCACTCACAGCTACATTGCGAAAGAACTATATTCTCTTCTAGCTTGTGAGATTTTTTTCTACTTTATTCATTCAACAAACACTTACAAACACAGGTTTAGGAGGCAGAAACCTCAAGGGAGCAGTGCAGTTTTAGACACATTGGTTTGAAGTGTTTGCAAGACAAGCAAAATCATTGTTAAAAATCTAGTCAGGTACATTGATATTGAACTAGATACAAAATTTGGGATCTGGGCCATAGAATTTGAGCATTTTTATGGAAACTGAATGATACTTGAAGCCATGCGATTGAATAAGATTCCCTAGGAAGAGAATGTAGTATGAGAAGGCTACTGGGAGGAAGAGAATCTGGGGATCTCCAACAGCAAGGAGCGAACGGAAACATGGAAGCCGAGTAAGAGAGTGTTTCCAAGGGGAGACTAGTCAATAGTCCAATGTGTCAAATGCTGCTGAAAACTCAGATGAGATAAACAAAAAGTATGTTAAGTTTCAAAACGTGTAAAACCATATACTCATGTTATAACTAGAAAAATACTTTTAAAAACAATAATGCAAAGTTTGACATCACCATAGTGAAGTTTGTTCTGTCATAGATTCCTAATAGTAAAGTGAACTGGCATGGTCCTTTTAGAAATTGTTTCAAGAATATGCATTAAGAATGTTTAAAGGATTCATAGCTTGTGACCCAGTAATCCCATTTCCCAGAATCTCATCAAAAGAAATAGTCCTAACTGAAAAAAACTGTACATCTGATGATATCCATGGCAATAATATTTATAATAGTGAAAGAATAAAGTTACCTAAATGTCCAATAGGGGAGTGTTAAATCAATGCTGATAATCACTTAATTGAATATCATGCTATCATTAAAAATGATGTTTATATAGACTTCCAGTTAAACAACATGGATACATAATAGTAGCCTTCATTTGGTAAATTCTAAGAAATATAATAAATGTGTTTTTATATATTTATAATTTCTATATGTTAATTTTTGCCATATTTATAAAACTATCTTTAATGACCATGAATTATATCCTCTTAATGAAAAAACCTGTTTTTAAGCTTGTTTGCAGGATTGTCTTAATGTTTCTTAACCTATCCTTTTTTCTATTATTTTTTGTATATGTCACTTATTATATTTTATTCCTATCTTATTCTTTGCTACATTTATTCCCTTCCTTTCCTTTGCAGTTATATTAAAGACAGTTGTATTGTATTTAAAATCCTGAATAGTGAATATAATTTTCTGGAATGAAACTTAAAATATCCATTATTATTTACCATGCAAACCTATACTTCTCTATCAAAATCAGTGAATGTGTATGCTTCGGAGGCCCTAAGGACCTGACCACGTTCACTCTCAAAATTAGGTTAAATCCTATTAGATAATCCCATATGAATACACCCTGATGCTCATCATAGCAATCTCAAAGGCTCCTTTGTTGGTGGCTGACATTTCTAGGAAATTAACTGGAGCATTACTGGAGGATTAGGGCAGAAGGAAGCCATGGAGTTTTGGACTGGCTGTCATTATCTGATATTTTATTCTAGGCATTCCCCATAATGAAACCATTGCCTCTATTCCAAAAATACCTATTAGGAAAAAGTCCAGGAAGTTCAACTTCTCTTTCAATCTCATTAGAAAAGAAAGCAGCAAGCCAGATCTATTGTTATACTAAGAGAAGTTTTGTTAAAGCCTCCAGATGTCATTTGAAACCTACCTTGAAAGAGAGGGTGTTGTTTTGAAGTCAGATTCGTATAGAAATGACTCTAACAGATTAGTTTAGAAACTCCATTATGTATGTCATTAAAGTTAAGACATAATGTATTTAAAGGTTCCCATAATCTCAATTCATTCAGGAATCTGATTATGTATATTATTTTCAACATGTTGGAAAGGGTATTATAACTTCTTTTTAATTCATAAAGTTCAATGGGAGAAGAAGCATTACGATAGAAAAAACCTGATCTTGAAAATGTGGCAAATCTATAAATATAAATAGTGTCTTAGCTAAAATAACAAATTCAGTACATCATGATATAATTTCAGAATAATTTTGTCTATGAAAAGTAAAAAGAGGAATTTTTTTGTTGTCTTACAGAATTCCATAATACTTAGCAAGCAGTTGGCCACTTTGGGACAGAAGCCTATCATATTTACAAGTCTGCAGAGAAATGTTTATTTTCCAGATAGTAAAATGAAGAACGGGTATTTAATTTTAAAACTTTGAAATTAAAGCATCACTTTTAATTTGTTTTAAAACTTCATACATAAATTTTGTTTTAAATTTTGTAAAGTAACTACCAGAAATTTAAAGTAAACGAAATTCTAAATACCTAGTGAAATTTCATGGAATAATCTTATGTGTAATTGCCAAGTAGCTTCTTTCATGATACACACAAAAAATTGCGATAATCAGAACTGGTTACCAACTTAGAAAATGCCAGTCACACTTCTTGATTATAGTTTTATAATTTCATATTAATAGCTAAACTTTAGTCCAAGTTTAGCCTTGGATGTTGGCAAATCCTGTCAGTATCTCAAAACGTTTCCTGGCAATTCAGAAAAGCGAACCACAGTGGTTTAACTGATGCCAAAATCATTACCACCATCAGTACACATACACACAACAAATTCTACCTGAGGGATAAAATCTGTTACAGTTAAAGTTATTTAGTAGGTGACCATGGGGTTTAGACAGCCTTTCTTAGTCTATTACCACTAGGCACAGGGCAAGGTGCTTATAACTAAAACATACAATTCCTGCCCTCAATGACCTTACGTTGATTGGGGAGACAAGGAAGCAAATAGACATTATGATAAATTTTTTTTTTTAACGTTTATTTATTTTTGAGACAGAGAGAGACAGAGCATGAACGGGGGAGGGTCAGAGAGAGAGGGAGACACAGAATCTGAAACAGGCTCCAGGCTCTGAGCTGTCAGCACAGAGCCCGACACGGGGCTCGAACTCACGGACCGTGAGATCATGACCTGAGCCGAAGTCGGCCGCTTAACCAGCTGAGCCACCCAGGCGCCCCGAGACATTATGATAGAGGTGAACCCAGGAGAAATAGAACAGAGGGTGCACAAACGAAGGTTTGAATAAAAGGGAATCAAGGAGGACTTTCCTAAAGAGGTGAAATCTGCATTACTGAAAAGAAATAAAAGTTAGTCAATTGGGGGAACATTCCAGAGAGGCAACATATACAAGGGCCTTTGAGCAGAGACCCGAGAAAGCAGAAAGCAATGCATTTCAGATGATGCAAAGAAGTTGAGTTCGTGAGTAAAGGGTGACATTCAGAGAAGATATTTTTTAAACGTCATAATAATCTGGGGCTAAAATTCCTGCTGATTTTGTAAAACTTTGAGAGTTAGGAGAAACCGTCATTATAAAACCTACCAAAGGCTTGTCTGATATAGCCGGCAGGTAGGAAGTTATAGGTACCGTTTGTTTCTTTCCTACTGTGAACGGCTCTATGGAGCTTCATATATCACATGATTCACCCTTTTAAAGTGTGTACAGTTCAATGGTTTTTAGTATATCTACGGAGTTGTGCAACTCTCACCACTGCTTAATTCTAGGACTCCTTTATCAACTCAAAAAGAAACCCTATTCCCTCCTCCTCCCAGTCCTTGGTACTATTAATCTATTTTCTGTCTCTATGATTTGCCTATTTTGGCTATTTCATGTCAAGAATCCTGCAAATATAGTCTTTTGCGACTGGCTTCTTTCAGTTAGCATAACGTTCTCAGGGTTCATCCATGTTGTCGCATGTCTAGTATTCCATTCCTAAAAAGGAACAAAATTTGCCGAATATTATTCCATTCTATGGATATATCAACTTTTTAAAACATTCATTCTTCAGTTGATGGAGATTTTGGGTTTTTTCCACTTTAGAGCTATTATGAATAATGCTGCTGTGAACATTTACTTACAAGTCTGTGTAGACCTAATGTTTTTATTTCTCCTGAGTGTGTGCCTAGGATTGAAATTGTGAGTCATATGGTATCTAATTTCAGAGAAATTACTTTGTACGATTTCAGTTTTCTTATATGTATTGAGGATTGTTTTATGGCCTAACGTACAGTCTGTCCTGGGGAATTTTCTATGTCCATTTGTGAAGAATGTATGGTCCACTATTGTTGGGTGGACTGTTCTGTAGACGTCTGTTAGGTCTGTTGATATATAGGGTTGTTTAGGTGTTCAGTTTCTTTGTTGATAGTCTGCTAGTTGTTGTATCCATTATTTAAGGTGGTATATCAAAGTCTCTGACTATTTCCCCCTTCATTCTGTCAGTTTTTACTTCATGTGTTTTGGGTCTCTGTTGTCAGATGACAACATATATGTTTATCATTATTATACTTTCCTGATAGAAGACAGACTCTTGACATTATAAAATGTTCCTCTTTACTTTTGTAGCTTGCTCAAAGTTACTCAAAGTTGCTTTTGTTTGCTCAAAGTTATTTTCTCTAATATTAGTATAGCCAGTCCAGCTTTCTATGCCTGCCTTTGCATAATGTATTTTTTCTACCATTTACTTTGAACAAATTTGTATTTTGGAAACGTAAATGCATCTCCTATGGACAACATATAGTTGGAACTTATTTTGTTATCAGTCTGATAATCCCTGCCATTTCATTGGACTGTTTAGTCTGCTCACATCTAATGTTAATACTGATATAGTTGGATTTATGTCTGCCATTTTATTTTTACTTCCTATATTTCTCATGTCTTTTTGGTTCCTCTGTTTTGCCTTTATTGTTTTCTTTTGCATTAAGTGAATATTTTCTACTGTAATAATTTAATTACATTAATTTTTTCGCTGCATTTTTGAAATATTTTCTTAGTTTATTCTCTGGGGTTGGCCATATACATATAGCACACTGGAAAAATGAGAACACTTACATTGCACAACAAATCTGAAGGATAATTTTACATTATCACACAATGTTAAAGATGCACATGCCAATAGTTTGCCATTTCAATAACAGTGTATATTCTACAGAAATTCATGCACAAGTACCAGGAGATGTGTGTATTTGTAGCAGAATTGTTATAAATAAATTTTACAAATACAACATCGAATGAAAAAAGCAAGTCACAGAATAAAAACACAACGATTCCATCTAGATAAGGTGCAAAGCTTGAAAAATCAAAGAATATATTGCTTAATAATACATATATGTGGTAAACTGGTTTTATAAAAGATGAGAATTGACTTTTGTGTATTAACCTTATATCCTGCAACTTGCTATCATTGCTTATTAGTTCTAGGATTCTTTTGTTTGTTCTTCGGAATTTACTTACGTAGACAATCATGTTCTCTACAAATAAAGAACATTTTATTACTTCCTTCTCAATCCTGTACGCCTTTTATTTCATTGTCTTATCTTACTGTGGTAGCTAGTACTTCCAGTGTGATATTGAATAGGAGTGGTAAGAGGAGACATCGTTGCCTTGTTCTCAGGAGGAATGGATCTAGTTTCTCACCATTAAGTGTTTTGCATGGTTTTTTGTAGATGCTCCTTTATCAAGACGAGGAAGTCCCCCTCCATTGCTTGCTTAGCTGAGAGTGTTTGTCATGAATGGGTGTGAGATTTTTGTCAAATGCTTTTTTTGCCTCTACTGGTGTGATTATACACTTTTTCTTTTTTAACCTATTGATGTGATGGATTATATTAATTGATTTTTAATACTGAACCAGCCTTGCATAACTTGAATAAATCCCATTTGGTCATGGATCTGAAACTTTTCCAGTAATGTCAAAGGATCTATAACTTTTCCTGTAGTATCTTTATCTAGTTTAGGTATTAGGGTATCTGGTTTTCTCTGTTGTTCTTCTATTCTTCTGTTTTCAATTTACTGATTTCCATTGCAATCTTTTTCTTCTGTTTGATTTAGGTTTATATTGCTTTTTTCCCTCTAGTTTTCTAAGATGGAAGCTTAGAGTATTGATTTTAGGTCTTTCTTCTTTTCTAAACATGCATTTAATGCCGTACATTTCCCTCTAAGCCCTGCTTTCACTAAAGCCAGCAAAGTTTGGTAAGTTGTATTTTTTTCATTTGTTCAAAACGCTTTTTCACTTGCATTTCGTTCAAAGTATTTTTAAATTTCAGTTCAGATTTCTTCCTTAACCGATGTGTTATTTAGAAGTGTTTAATCTCCAAATCTTTGGGGATTTTTTCCAGTTATCTTTCTGTTATTGAATTCTAGCTTAATTATGTAGTATTTTAAGTACATACTTTGTATAATTTCTATTTTTTAAAATTTCTCAGGTGTGTTTTGTGACCCAAGATATGGGGTGTCATGGTGACTGATCCCTGAGAACTGGAGAAGAATGTATATTCTGCTGTTGCTGGATGAGATATTCTTTATTTGTCAATTAGATACACTTGATTAATGGTGCTGTTCAGTTCAGTTATGTCCTTACTAATTTTCTGCCTGCCGGATCTGTCAATTACTGAAAGGAGGTTGTTGTTGTTGTTAATGTTTATTTTTGAGAGCAAAAGAGAGACAGAACACGAGCAAGGGAACGGCAGAAAGAGGGAGACACAGAATCCGAAGCAGGCTCCAGGCTCTGAGCTGTCAGCACAGACCTCGAGGCAAGGCTCAAACCCACAAACTGAAAGATAATGACCTGAGCTGAAGTCAGTCGCTTAACCGACTGAGCCACAAGGCGGCCCCTGAAAGAGGAGTTCTGAATCTCTAACCATACTAGTGGATTTTTCTACTTCTTGCGGTTCAATATTGTTCAATAAGGCATACATGTGGCAAAACTAATTTTTATTTATTTTTTTCCGTGACAGAATGTCAGATTTATTCAAAGATGTTTACCACATTCCTTGCTCTGTTCTGTATGTTATGTTAGACATTGTAAGAAACAGAGCAAATAGTATGATGCCATTCCTGTCCTTAGGAGATTATAGTAAAGAGAAAGCATTTATTCATATATGTATAATTTTTGAATATGAAATTTATTGTCAAATTGGTTTCTATACAACACCCAGTGCTCATCCCAAAAGGTGCCCTCCTCGATACCCATCACCCACCCCCTCCTTCCCACCCCCCCATCAACCCTCAGTTTGTTCTCAATTTGTAAGAGTCTCTTATGCTTTGGCTCTCTCCCTCTCTAACCTCTTTTTTTTTCTTCCCCTCCCCCATGGTCTTCTGTTAAGTGTCTCAGGATCCACATAAGAGTGAAAACATATGGTATGTGTCTTTTTCTGTATGACTTATTTCACTTAACATAACACTCTCCAGTTCCATCCACATTGCTACAAAAGGCCATATTTCATTCTTTCTCATTGCCACATAGTATTCCGTTGTGTATATAAACCACAATTTCTTTATCCATTCGTCAGTTGATGGACATTTAGACTCCATAATTTGGCTATTGTTGAGAGTGCTGCTATAAACATTGGGGTACAAGTGCCCCTATGCATCAGCACTCCTGGATCCCTTGGGTAAATCCCTAGCAGTGCTATTGCTAGGTCATAGGGTAGATCTATTTTTAATTTTCTGAGGAACCTCCACACTGTTTTCCAGAGCAGCTGCACCAGTTTGCATTCCCACCAACAGTGCAAGAGGGTTCCCATTTCTCCACATCCTCTCCAGCATCTATAGTCTCCTGATTTGTTCATTTTAGCCACCCTGACTGGTGTGAGGTGGTATCTGAGTGTGCTTTTGATGTGTATTTCCCTGATGAGGAGCGACGTGGAGCATCTTTTCATGTGCCTGTTGACCATCTGGCTGTCTTCTTTAGAGAAGTGTCTATTCATGTTTTCTGCCCATTTCTTCACTGGATTATTTGTTTTTCAGGTGTGGAGTTTGGTGAGCTCTTTATAGATTTTGGATACTAGCCCTTTGTCCGATATGTCATTTGCAAATATCTTTTCTCATTCCATTGGTTGCCTTTTAGTTTTGTTGATTGTTTCCTTTGCTGTGCAGAAGATTTTTATCTTCATGAGGTCCTAATAGTTCATTTTTGCTTTTAATTCCCTTGCCTTTGGGGATGTGCCAAGTAAGAAATTGCTGTGGCTGAGGTCAGAGAGGTCTTTTCCTGCTTTCTTCTCTAGGGTTTTGATGGTTCCCTGTCTCACATACAGGTCCTTTATCCATTTTGAGTTTGTTTTTGCGAATGGTGTAAGAAAGTGGTCTAGTTTCATCCTTCTGCATGTTGCTGTCCAGTACTCCCAGCATCACTGGTTAAAGAGACTGTCTTTTTTCCGTTGGATACTCTTTCCTGCTTTGTCAAAGATGAGTTGGCCATACTTTTGTGGGTTTAGTTCTGGGGTTTCTATTCTATTCCCTTGGTCTATGTGTCTGTTTTTGTGCCAATACCATGCTGTCTTGATGATTCCAGCTTTGTAGTAGAGGCTAAAGTCTGGGATTATGATGCCTCCTGCTTTGGTCTTCTTCAAAATTACTTTGGCTATTCGGGGTCTTTTGTGGTTCCATACAAATTTTAGGATTGCTTGTTCTAGCTTCGAGAAGAATGCTGGTGCAATTTTGATTGGGATTGCATTGAATATGTAGATAGCTTTGGGTAGTATTGACATTTTAACAATATTTATTCTTCCAATCCATGAGCATGGAATGTTTTCCCATTTCTGTGTATCTTCTTCAATTTCCTTCATAAGCTTTCTATAGTTTTCAGCATACAGATCTTTTACATCTTTGGTTAGGTTTATTCCTAGGTATTTTATGCTTCTTGGTGCAATTGTGAATGGGATCAGTTTCTTTATTTGTCTTTCTGTTGCTTCATTATTAGTGTATAAGAATGCAACTGATTTCTGTACATTGATTTTGTATCCTGCAACTTTGCTAAATTCATGTATCAGTTCTAGCAGACTTTTGGTGGAGTCTATCGGATTTTCCATGTATAATATCGTGTCATCTGCAAAAAGTGAAAGCTTAACTTCATCTTTGCCAGTTTTGATGGCTTTGATTTCCTTTTGTTGTCTTATTGCTGATGCTAGCACTTCCAACACTATGTGAAACAACAGCGGTGAGAGTGGACATCCCTGTTGTGTTCCTGATCTCAGGGAAAAAGCTCTCAGTTTTTCCTAATGAGGATGATATTAGCTGTGGGCTTTTCATAAATGGCTTTTATGATGTTTAAGTATGTCCCTCTATCCCAACTTTCTGGAGGGTTTTTATTAAGAAATGATGTTGATGGCTCAGAGCCTGGAGCCTGCTTCCGATTCTGTGTCTCCCTCTCTCTCTGTCCCTCCCCCGTTCATGCTCTGTCTCTCTGTGTCCCAAAAATAAAATAAAAAACGTTGAAAAAAAATTTTGAAAAAAAAAAAGGGGGCGCCTGGGTGGCACAGTCGGTTAAGTGTCCGACTTCAGCCAGGTCACGATCTCGCGGTCCGTGAGTTCGAGCCCCGCGTCGGGCTCTGGGCTGATGGCTCAGAGCCTGGAGCCTGCTTCCGATTCTGTGTCTCCCTCTCTCTCTGCCCCTCCCCCGTTCATGCTCTGTCTCTCTCTGTCCCAAAAATAAAATAAAAAACGTTGAAAAAAAATTAAAAAAAAAAAAAAGAAATGATGTTGAATTTTGTCAAATGCTTTTTCTGCATTGATTGATGGGATAATATGGTTCTTATCTTTTCTTTTATTAATGTGATGTATCACGTTGATTGAAATGTGAATGTTGAACCAGCCCTGCATCCCAGGAATGAATCCCACTTGATCATGGTGAATAATTCTTTCTATATGCTGTTGAATTCGATTTGCTAGTATCTTATTGAGAATTTTTGCATCCATATTCATCAGGGATATTGGCCTGTAGTTCTCTTTTTTTTGCTGGGTCTCTGTCTGATTTGGGAATCAAAGTAATGCTCGCTTAATAGAATGAGTCCGGAAGTTTTCCTTCCCTTTCTATTTTTTGGAACAGCTTGAGAAGGATAGGTATTATCTCTGCTTTAAATGTCTGGTAGAATTCCCCAGGGAAGCCATCTGGTCCTGGACTCTTATTTGTTGGGAGATTTTTGGTAACTGATTCAATTTCTTTGCTGGTTATGGGTCTGTTCAAGCTTTCTATTTCTTCCTGTTTGAGTTTTGGAAGTGTGTGGGTGTTTAGGAATTTGTCCATTTCTTCCAGGTTGTCCAGTTTGTTGGCATATAAGTTTTCATAGTATTCCTTGATAATTGCTTGTATTTTGAGGGATTGGTTGTAATAATTCCATTTTCATTCATGATTTTATCTATTTGGGCCATCTCCCTTTTCTTTTTGAGAAGCCTGGCTAGAGGTTTGTCAATTTTGTTTATTTTTTCAAAAAACCAACTCTTGGTTTCATTGATCTGCTCTACAGTTTTTTAGTTTCTATATTGTTTATTTCTGCTCTGATCTTTATTATTTCTCTTCTTCTGCTGTGTTTGGGGTATCTTTGCTATTCTGCTTCTATTTCCTTTGAGTGTGCTATTAGATTTTGTATTTGGGATTTTTCTTGTTTCTTGAGATAGGCCTGGATTGCAAGGTATTTTCCTCTCAGGACTGTCTTCGCTGCATCCCAAAGCGTTTGGATTGTTGTCTTTTCATTTACATTTGTTTCCACGTATTTTTAAATTTCTTCTCTAACTGCCTGGTTGACCCATTCATGCTTTAGTAGGGTGTTCTCTAACCTCCATGCTTCTGGAGGTTTTCCAGACTTTTTCCTGTGGTTGATTTCAAGCTTCATAGCATTGTGGTCTGAAATATTCATGGTATGATCAATACTTGTATACTTATGAAGGGCTGTTTTGTGACCCAGTATGTGATCTGTCTTGGAGAATGTTCCATGTGCACTCGAGAAGAAAGTATATTTTATTGCTTTGGGATGCAGAGTTCTAAATATATCTGTCAAGTCCATCTGATCCAATGTATCATTCAGGGCCCTTGTTTCTTTATTGATCCTGTGTCTAGATGATCTATTCATTGTCGTAAGTGGAGTGTTAAAGTCCCCTGCAATTACCACATTCTTATCAATAAGGTTGCTTATGTTTGTGATGAATTGTTTTGTATATTTGGGGGCTCCCGTATTCGGCACATAGACATCTATAATTGTTAGCTCTTTCTGATGGATAGGCCTTGTAATTATCATATAATTCCCTTCTTCATCTCTTGTTACAGCCTTTAATTTAAAGTCTAGTTTGTCTGATCTAAGTCTGGCTACTCCAGCTTTCTTTTGAGTTCCAGTAGCATGATAGATAGTTCTCCATCCCCTCACTTTCAATCTGAAGGTGTCCTCAGGTCTAAAATGAGTCTCTTGTAGACAGTAAATAGATGGGTCTTGTTTTTTTTATCCATTCTGATACACTGCGTCTTTTGATTGGAGCATTTAGTCCATTTACATTCAGTGTTATTATAGAAAGATATGGGTTTAGAGTCATTGTGATGTCTGTAGGTTTCATGCTTGTAGTGATGTCTCTGGTACTTTGTCGTCCTTGCAACATTTCACTCACAGAATCCCCCTTAGGATCTCTTGTAGGGCTGGTTTAGTGGTGATGAATTCCTTCAGTTTTTGTTTGTTTGGGAAGACCTTTATCTGTCCTTCTATTCTGAATGACAGACTTGCTGGATAAAGGATTCTCGGCTGCATGGTTTTTCTATTCATCACATTGAAGATTTCCTGCCATTCCTTTCTGGCCTGTCAAGTTTCAGTAGACAGGTCTGTCACTAGTCTTATCAGTCTCCCTTTATATGTTAGAGCATGTTTATCCCTAGCTGCCTTCAGAATTTTCTCTTTATCCTTGTATTTTGCCAGTTTCACTATGATATGTCGTGCAGAAGATCGATTCAAGTTACGTCTGAAGGGAGTTCTCTGTGCCTCTTGGATTTCAATGCCTTTTTCCTTCCCCAGATCAGGGAAGTTCTTGGCTATGATTTCTTCAAGTACACCTTCAGCCCCTTTCTCTCTTTCTTCCTCCTCTGGAATACCAATTATGCATACATTATTATGTTTTATCGCATCACTTAGTTCTCTAATTCTGCCTTCATACTCCTGAATTTTTTTCTCTCTTTTTCTCAGCTTCCTCTTTTTCCACAATTTTATCATCTAGTTCACCTATTCTCTCCTCTGCCTCTTCAATCTGAGCTGCGGTCACCTACATTTTATTTTGCAGCTCGTTTGTAGCATTTTTAGCTCCTCCTGACTGTTTCTTAGTCCCTTGATCTCTGTAGTAATAGATTCTCTGTTGTCCTCTATACTTTTTTCAAGCCTAGCGATTAATTTTATGACTAGTATTTTAAATTTATTTTCTGTTACATTGCTTAAATCGTTTTTGATCAGTTTGTTAGCTGTCGCTACTTCCTGGAGTTTCTTTTGAGGAGAATTCTTCCATTTCATCATTTTGGATAGTCCCTGGAGTGGCATGGAACTGCAGGGCTCTTCCCCTGTGCTGTCTGGAGTAATTGCCTTGGTGGGTGAGGCTGCAGTCAGACCTGATGTCTGCCCCCAGCCCACTGCTGAGGCCACAGTCAGACTGGTGTGTACCTTATCTTCGCCTCTCCCAGTGGCAGCACTCACTGTGGAGTGGTGTGGCCCCTGTCTGGGCTACTTGCACACTGCCAGGCTTGTGGTGCTGCTTCTATAGGATCTTGTGTATTAGCCAGGGTGGATCCACAAGGTGCACAGGGGCGGGAGGGGCAGACTCAGCTCGCTTTGCCTTTGGTGATCCACTTTGGGAGTGGCCCTATGGCACTGGGTGGTGGCAGGGGGAGGAGGGAGGAGGCAGACCTGTGGGAGAGATGGATCCACAGAAGCACAGCATTGGGTGTTTGCGCGGTGCAAGCAAGTTCCCTGATGGGAACTAGTTCCCTTTGGGATTTGGGTTGGGGGATGGGCGAGGGAGATGGCGCTGGCCAGCGCCTTTGTTCCCTGTGAAGCTGAGCTCTGTCCTCCGGGGCTCAACAACTCTCCCTTTCGTTGTTCTCTAGCCCTCCTGTCTCGGAGCAGAGCTGTTGACTTATAACATTCCAGATGTTAAGTCCCACTGGCTGTCAGAACACACTCCGTCCGACCCCTCCACTTTTGCCAGCCGGATTTGGGGGTTCTGCCTTGCAGGGTGGGCTGGCTGCCCCTCCACCACCCAGGCTCCCTCCCGCCAGTCCGTGTAGTGTGCACCGCACCTCCTCTCCACCCTTCCTGCCCTCTTCCATGGGCCTCTTGTCTACACTTGCTCCAGAGAGTCCGTTCTGCTAGTCTTCTGGTGATTTTCTGGGTTATTTAGGGAGATGTGGGTGGAATCTAAGTGGTCAGCCAGACGTGGTGAGCCCAGCGGCCTCCTACACCGCCATCTTCCCTGGAAAACCTCTGAGAGTCTATGTATCTGAAACTAATTTTTTTTTATTTTTTTTAACGTTTATTTATTTTTGAGACAGAGAGAGACAGAGCATAAACGGGGGAGGGTCAGAGAGAGGGAGACACAGAATCTGAAACAGGCTCCAGGCTCTGAGCTGTCAGCACAGAGCCCAATGCGGGGCTCGAACTCACAGACTGCGAGATCATGACCTGAGCCGAAGTTGGCTGCCTAACTGACTGAGCCACCCAGGCGCCCCCAAAACTAATTTTTAAAAAGCACAGGAATGTGAACACAAGCGCAAACACAAAATCAGGCGAGTGTTTATGTGTAAGCAGGTAGGAGTGGAGGAAGGAGAGACATGGAGCATTTCTAAGGTATGGGTAGCGTTCTGATTCTTGATCTAGGTGATTAATACACAGATGTTCATCTCAGTATTATTCTTTAAATGTGTGTGTGTATCATATACTCTTTTTGTATATATGATACATTCATAATAAAATTATTAAATATGTGGTGTTTAAAATTTTTTTAATGTTTATTTATTTTTGAGAGACAGAATGAGACAGAAGATGAGTGGGGGAGGGACAGAGAGAGAGAGAGGGAGACACAGAATCCGAAGCAGGCTCCAGGCTCTGAGCTGACAGCACAGAGTCTGACACGGGGCTCAAACCCATGAACTGTGAGATCATGACCTGAGCCGAAGTCAGATGCTCAACTGACTGAGCCACCCAGGTGTCCCCTAAATATGTGGCATTTTTAAAGAAACACAAAGAAAATACATATATATATATAATATTAGAGGTTCATTTTTTTTTACTTTACATCCGAATTAGTTAGCATGTAGTGAAACAATGATTTCAGGAGTAGATTCCTTAATGCCCCTTACCCATTTAGCCCATCCCCCCTCCTACAACCCCTCTAGTAACCCTCAGTTTGTTCTCCATATGTATGAGTCTCTTCTGTTTTGTCCCCCTCCTTGTTTATATATATATATATATGTATATGTACATATGTACATATACATATATATATATTTTTTTTTAATATTGCCTTGGATGCCATAAAATACCATCCACATGATGGTTTAGAATCAGGGTTTAGAAAAGGTTATCCTTATAAAAGATACATGTTGTAGTAAAACAAGAAAGCAAAATAGAAGAGATAGTTTTGGGCAGGACTTAAAAAACAGTAGAACATAAAGACAAGAGAATGGAAGAGGAACTCCCACGGGACATTAAGAGCACCAATAGTTCTGACAGGCAAACAGAAAGAACACACTTGAAATATAATATGGCAAGGGAAATTGAATAGGAAAAAATATGGAGATTCCCTGAAAATCATTTGGAATGGCTTGAATTTTTTCCCGGATATAATTAAGGGGCCATTGATGTTTCTAAGCAGAACAGCACTTAATGAAATTCAGTTTAAAGGAGATAAATTACAACATGGCAGATTAAATACAATTGTTTATCTCCACTCTCCCCCATAATATCAGTAAGATAGTTGCAAGCCTACAAGGAGAAGCAATGGGAAGGGAGGCAAGAAAGTAGAAAGCAGAGAGAGAAGTGGTAACTGACTTAGTAGAGCATGAAATTGTATTAATTAAGAGCTCACAGAGGGAATTCTAAAGTGATGGGGACCCCCCAGTGTGCCTTCAGTTCTTTCCTCCTGCTCTGCTCCCTGAATATGGAAACCTAGCATACATCCTGGCAAGATAGAAGAGGAGTTTTCTTTGTGTTAACTGATCAGACCTACTTAAAACAACTTAAATTGGAGTCGGAAAGGAAAAAGCACGATGGAGCACATGGTGAGCAAGAAGTGTCCCTCAGAGCTGACCCACACACAACTTGTTACAACTTCTCTCTTAAATATTAGACAACCAAAGACTAACAGAGAATTATAGGTTCCAATATGAATGCCAGACACCTGAATCAACAAAAAGAACAGTAGAACTCAGAGGAAACAACACATAGAGGGAGCCAAAGAAAAGATCACAAAAAAGTATAAAATCTTCAGAGAAAGAGAAGATATTATACACATAAAAGAAATTAAGATGTTATAAAATGGGAAAGAAGTAAGAAAAGAATTTTGAAACGTGTATGATCACCATAAAAAAATCAAACATTTGAAAACAAAATGATAGACGTGGAAAATTGAAGATGTGGTTTATATATACAATGGAATACCTACTTGGCAATCAGAAGGAATGAAATCCTGCCATTTGTAACAGCATGGATGGAACTGGAAGGTATTATGCTAAGTGAAATAAGTCAGTCATAAAAAAGACAGATATCATATGTTTTCACTCATATGTGGAACTTGAGAAATTTAACAGAAGACCACGGGGGGAAGGGAAGGGGAAAAAATAGTTTCAAACAGAAAGGGAGGCAAACTATAAGAGACTCTTGAGGAAAATAAACTGAGGGTTGATAGGGGGATGGGGGGATGGGGGGCTGGGAAATGGGTGATGGGCATTGAGGAGGGCACTTGTTGGGATGAGCACTGGGTGTTGTATGTAAGCAATGAATCACGGCAATCTACCCCCCAAACCAAGAGCACACTGTATGTACTGTAAGTTAGCTAACTTGACAATAAATTATATAGAAATAGAGAGAGAAAGAAAGAAAGAAAGAAAGAAAGAAAGAAAGAAAAGAAAAAGAAAAAGAAAAAGAAAAAGAAAAAGAAAAAGAAAAAGAAAGGCAGTAAAAAAAAAATAAGGAAAAAGAAAATTGAAATGCTCAGTATGTCTTAGCTAGGCCTTGAGTGCTGGCTCCTTTCTAGGCCTTGTAGATAGGAAGTTATCCATTCAAACAAAATAGTCACCGATGCTTAGTTATAATGGGGCTATACACATATGAAATTATTATTATATATAGAATAATATATTTATATTTATATATATACATATGTGTGTGTGTATATATATGACAATGTAACAAAATGGTACTGATGATTTTTTTATGTTTATTTATTTATTTTGAGAGAGAGAGAGAGAGAGAGAGAGAGAGAGAGAAAGTGGGGAAGGGGCAAAGAGAGGGAGAGAGAGAGAATCCCAGGCAGGCTGTGCACTGTTAGTGCAGAGCCTGAGGTGGGGCTTGAACTCACAAACCATGAGATCATGACCTGAGCTGAAATCAAGAGTCAGATGCTTAACCAATGAGCCACCCAGGCACCCCATGATGATTTTAGAAATTGTATTTGAAACTGGTGTTACCGAGTCAGTAGTGTGGCTTGCCAAAAACAGTAATTGCATTGAGTGTCATGGCAGCATGGTGATTTGGTGATAACCCTACAAATGCCCCAACATGGGCTGCCTTGACCTGCCAGGACCACAGTCCGAGTGGGCAGAATGCCATCACCCAGGTATGTATTCACTGAGGAAATAGAAAACTCAAGAGATGTTCACTGAACATCTACAACCCGACATCTCCTCGATTGTCCTGCTAAGAAACTCTCCTTGGAATTTTTCACGACTTCTGAGATTCATGGTAGAATGCTTGTTTTCACAAATTCCTCTGTATGTCCACTCAAAAGATAGACCCAGCCCTGTTGAATAATAGAATACCAAGAAAAAAAGGGGGAGATCCTAAAATCTTAAAGAAAGGCAACCCATTTAAATAATAGCAAGAATCAGTGTACCATCTGGCTTTTCATTAGTAAACTTTAATACAAAAAGAAGGGAGAAGATGCCCTCAGAGCTCTGAAGTCTCTGCCTAATTTATCCAGTAGGTGTGTAAAATATTTTCAGATATTCGGGGGTCTTAAAATTTTATGTTCACATATTTTCTATTCACATATACATGAATGTACGTTCATATTTCACATTCATATATATTTTTTATGTTCAATTTTATACTTTCACAGAGAGATACTGAAGGATGTTCTTTAGCCAAACCAGAAAGATCAAAGCTCTGGACTGAGAACATGGTGCCTTCAGCCCAGAGAGTTATGAAATGAACAAGTACTAGATGACCTGTCTTTACCACATGGAAAATATTAGGGAGCACCATTTCACCTCCTGGCACACTTAGGAAACAACAGATTTTCAAAATCAAATAATTATTAACTCTAGGAGAAGGATTATGAATATATATGTGTATATGTGAAGATGTAATTATAGTACAATAACTGGCTCAGTAGTAAACAATATTTACATAGTAAAACAATGTAAACCCTATAGGTTTAGCTAAACACTGTGATGTTGGAGAAGAGACGTATGGGTAGTTAAACTTTATGAGCAATACATCTTCATCTGTCATATAAGAAGCCAATAGATAATGTGTAAAAATTATATATTAAGAGAGAAGCATAAGAATATTTGAGAATTTGGAGACACACTGCAAATGAGAGAGCTGTAAGAGTCCAGATTGTTTTCCTTTGGGAACAAGAGTGAAGAATGTGGAGAAATGGGGCAGGGGTAGCCTTTTAGTGCTACTTAATTTGTTTCACCCAGATTTATGTTGATAAAAATAAAATTTTTTTAAAGATGATAAATGTCAGTAGTGTACAAAATGGATGACAAGAGAGGCCATTACATTTTTATACATTCTATGTTTATAATTTCTACACTTAATTCTAATATTTTATATACATAATTTTTATATTTAATTTTTATATTTTTAATTTTCATATTCTTCTTCTTCTTAGGACCTGGCATATTTCAGTGCCAATGACAACAGATGATGTGCTAAAGGAAATTAAAGGAAATCAAGTGGCTTTTCAAGACTGCTTTATTGCAGATGTTCTTTTCCTGCTGACCTTCCCTTTGTTGACAATGCCCGAGATTCCTGACTCTTTACCAATCACTTCACCGCAAGGTAGTCAGTTAATATTAGCCTGGGCTACTTGTGTTCTTTCATCGGTTGTGGTGGTAGCTGATATGGAGACCTTTCAAACAAATGATTCATTCCGTACTTGGACCAGAATCAGAGTGCCTCCAAACATTTTGACTGACGATGAGAGACACAACGTGTCTGATGTGAACATATCATGGGATGGAATATTTTTTCTAATAAATGGTATTCTTTACATCAAAACTTTTACTGCGTTCAAAAGACTGGGAAGAAATGAAAATCTTCCTGATGGTGGAATTATTGGCATTACCTCAAGAAAATGGTGTTGGGCCAGACATTTATTAAAGGTTAGTAAAAGATTATATATATATGTATATTAGACTTACACATTTAGACAAATTCACCATATCACTTAATTCCATGATATAAAAGAGACTATACTATGCAGATTTTGCAGTGCTATTTTATTTTTGGTGGTAAGTAAAACCATCTTCCTAACCTAAATTTTCAGAAGCCTCTGTTTAGAGATTCATTTCCAACAACAAAGAATGAAATAAATCTTGGTGGTTATTATGCAGAGTCATTTAATTATATTATGAGAGTTTTGTTTTACCTCGATGTGGGCAAAAGGCCCAAAAAACTATTTTACCCAAAGATATCATGTGCTCTCAAAATTGGATTAACTTTTCTTTTTGACAATATAGTGAATAAAATATTTTAGACATTCTGACAGGTGTGAGGTGATATCTCCTTGTAGTTTTGATTTGCATTTCCCTGATGATGAGTGATGTTGAGCATCTTTTCATGTGTCTGTTGGCCATTGGAGTGTTTTCTTTGAAAAAATGTCTATTCATGTCTTCTGCCCATTTTTTTAAATTTTTAAAATTTTTATTTTTTAATTTACACCCAAGTTAGTTAGCATATAGTGCAACCATGATTTCAGAAGTAGACTCCTTAATGCCCCTTACCCATTTAGCCCATCCCCCCTCCCACAGCCTCTCCAGCAACCCTCTGTTTGTTCTCCATATTTAAGAGTCTGTTTTGTCCCCCTCCCTGTTTTTATATTACTTTTGCTTCCCTTCCCTTCTGTTCATGTGTTTTGGATCTTAAAGTCTTAACATGAGTGAAGTCACATGATATTTGTCTTTCTCTGACTAATTCATTTAGCATAATACCCTCTAGTTCTATCCACGTAGTTGCAAATGGCAAGATTTCATTCTTTTTGATTGCCAAGTAGTACTCCATTGTATATATACACCACGTCTTCTTTATCCATTCATCCATCGATGGACATTTGGGCTCTTCCCATACTTTGGCTACTGTTGGTAGTGCTGCTATAAACATTGGGGTGCGTATGCCCCTTCAAAACAGCACACCTGTATCCCTTGGATAGATACCTAGTAGTGCAATTGCTGGGGCATACGGTAGTTCTATTTTTAATTTTTTGAGGAACCTCCATACTGTTTTCCACAGTGGCTGCACCAGCTTGCATTCCCACCAACAATGCAAAAGAGAGCCTCTTTCTCTGCAGCCTCGCCAACATCTGTTGTTGCCTGAGTTGTTAATGTTAGCCATTCTGACAGGTTCGTGAGGTGGTATCTCATTGTGGTTTTGATTTGTATTTCCCTGATAATAACTGATGTTGAGCATTTTTTCATGTGTCGGTTGGCCATCTGTATGTCTTCTTTGGAGAAGTTTCTATTCATGTCTTTTGCCCATTTCTTCACTGGATTATTTGTTTTTTGGATGTTGAGTTTGACAAGTTCTTTAGATATTTTGGATACTAACACTTTATCAGATATGTCATTTGCAAATATCCTCTCCCATTCCATAGGTTGTCTTTTAGTTTTACTTATTGTTTCCTTGGCTCTGCAGAGGTTTTTATTTTGACAAAGTCCCAATAGTTTATTTTTGCTTTTGTTTCTCTTGCCTTAAGAGACCTATCTAGTAAGAAGTTGCTATGCCAATGTAAAAGAGGTTACTGCCCGTGTTCTCCTCTAGGATTCTAATGGTTTCCTGTTTCACATTTAGGTCCTCATTTTAAATTTATTTTTGTGTGTGGTATAAGAAAGTGGTCCAGGTTCATTCTTCTGCATGTCACTGTCCAGTTTTCTCAACACCATTTGATGAAGAGACTGGGTTTTTTTTGCATTGGATATTCTTTCCTGCTTTGTCAAAGATTAATAGTCCATATAGCTGTGGATTCATTTCTGGGTTTTCTATTCTGTTCCATTGATCTATGTCTATTTTGGGGCTTATACCATACTGTCTTGATTACTACAGCTTTGTAATATATTTTAAAGAAAGAACAAATTTTAAAAACTAATTAGAAAGTGTTTTGAACTATGGGCACCTGGGTGACTCAGTTGGCTAAGCATCAGACTCTTGATTTCAGCACAGGTCATGATCTCAGGGTTCATGAGTTAGGGCCCTGTGTTGGGCTCTGCACTGACAGTGTGGAGCCTGCTTGGGATTCTCTCTCTCCCTCTCTCACTCTCTATGCCCCTCCACCGCTCACGCTTTCTTTCTCTCAAAATAAATAAACACTTTTTAAACTGAAAGAAACAAACTGTTTTGAACTGAAAGAAAATAGAAACAGAATATGTCAAAATTGGTGGGATGCTACTGAAGAGATACTTAGAGGGAAATTTATAATATTAATCCTCTATATTACAAAAGAAGAAATATCTCAAATCCATGATCTCTGCTTCCACTTTAAGAAACCAGAAATGATTTCAACCAAAAGTAAACAGAAGAAAGGAAATTAAAAAAAAATCATTGGGTAAATTAATGGCATTAAGAAAAACAAAACAAAATAAAAACAGAAAACCTACAGAGAAAATCAACAAAACCAAAAAGCTGATTCATTGAGAAGATCCATAAAATTGGCAACTCTTTAGCCAGACTGACTGAGGATAAAACAAAAAAGAGAAGACACAAATTGCCAATATTTAGAATCGGTGCAAAGTCTGCTGCTGCCAAAAAGACAGTAAAACAATGTTACAAACAACTGTAAACACAAAGTTAAAAAGAATCTAAAACACATTCAAAACCATAAAATGGACAAGTTACTTGAAAGACACAAACTACCAAAGCCTCCTTAAGAAGAAACAGATGACAGGGGTGCCTGGGTGGCTCAGTTGGGTAAGCGTCCAACTTTGGCTCAGGTCATGATCTCGCAGTTCGTGAGTTTGAGCCCCACATTGGGCTCTGTGCTGTCAGCTCAGAGCCTGGAACCAGCTTCAGATTCTGTGTCTCCCTCTCTATCTCTGCCCCTCCCCCATTCATGCTCTGTTTCTCTCTCTCTTAAGAATAAACATTAGGGGCGCCTCGGTGGCTCAGTCGGTTAAGCAGCTGACTTCAGCTTGGGTCATGATCTCACCCAGCTGACTTCAGCTTGGGCCATGATCTCACAGTCTGTGAGCGAGCCCCGCGTTGGGCTCTAGGCTGATGGCTCAGAGCCTGGAGCCTGCTTCCGATTCTGTGTCTCCCTCTCTCTGCCCCTTCCCCACTCATGCTCTGTCTCTCTCTGTCTCTCAAAAATGAATAAATGTTTAAAAAAAAATTAAAAAAAAATAAAAGAAAAGAATAAACATTAAAAAAAAACTAAAGAAGAAACAGATGACATGAATACTCTTACATCAATCAAAGAAATTGAATTTGTTATTTAAAAACCTTCCCACAAAGAAAGCTCCAGGCCAGGAGGATTTCATCAGTGTCCTGCTATATATTTTAAAAATAAATGATGCCAGTTCTAAACTTCAGAAAATTGAAGAGGGAGTAATACTTTTCAATTGATTCCATGGAGCAGCTTGTCTGATACTACAACCAAGAATAACATATTAGAAAAATATAAAACTACATAGCAATATCTCTCATAAACAAAATTTTAAACTTCTAGGCAAAATTTTAGCAAACTAGATCCAACAATATATAGAAAGGAAAATATATCATGCACAGGTAGGGTTTTAGTTCAGGAATGAAAGAGTGGTTTACATTAGAAAATCAATCAACACGATTTACCATATTAGAAAACAACAAAAGAAAAACCATATGATCATTTCAATAGACACAGAAAAGCACTTGACAACATCCAATATACACAATTGATTTTAACAATCAGCAAAATAGGAATAAGAAGGAATTTCTTCAACTTAACACAGGACACTCATATAAAATGAATGGCTAACATTGCACATGATGGTAAAAGACTAGCCCACTTAGATTTAATGCAGTTATTGCTGTGGTTGGGTTTAAGTCTACCATTTTGGTATCTATTTTCTATTAACACTATATATTCTTTATTTCTTTTTTTTTCTTGTCTTCCTTGCTTAAAATAAGGAACAAGGCAAGAATGTGTGCTCCTATTACTTCTATTCAACATTGTGCTGGCCATTCTAGTAGGTGCAATGAGTCAAGAAACAAAGGCATGTACATTGGAAAGGAAGAGTGAAACTGTCTTTATTACCAAACAGCATCATTAGATGCTGAAAAGGTTACAGAATATACAAGAAACCCATCAGGGCTAATAAATATGTTTACTAAGATTGCAGTTTACAAGATCAATATAAAAACTCAATTTTATTTCCATATGAAATATACA